>NC_081405.1:361536734-362801734 GCF_030272615.1 Cryptomeria japonica | reverse complement strand
TTGAAATGGTACATGAATGATTTGAACTCCTTAGACTTTATGAATTGATCATCTGATATAAAAGAAACATGCTCTATTATTCTTTCATTTGTTTCTGCCTTCAGTGCGATGATGAGCTTATCCTGTGCTTCTGGATCCTTTTCTTTCTCAGTTTCCCAGAGCTTGGAAACTACTTCTTTTTCCCCTGAATCACTTTGGGTTGGTTCTTCCTCCATGTTTTCTAATCTCTGCCTTCTCTCCTCTAGTTTCTTCTCCAAGGTCTCCATAACATCTGCAAGTTGTTCAACCTCCTTATTTCTACACATGTCTTCAAATTCATCCTCTTGATGAAAATAATCTCCCAACTCTTGCCTCTTCCTACTTGTATGAATGTAACCCTCAGGATCACAATGCATTCTAGACATGTGCTCGAATGGGTTGTATTCATCCACCAGCTTCCTGTCAATAACTTCATATGCTCTGGTAGATACAACTTTAAAATCCTGGAAATGAAGTGTACCAAGGAGGAAGGCTTGCTTGTGTGCACCTCCAAAATGCTTGGCATTAGAGACACTTAATTGCCTTACAATTTCTAAAAAAGCAATCCTGTCTGGTGCAGGCTTTCGTAACACATAGGGATAATCGTCAAATCCATAGCATCGAACAAAAGTGAAGTTTTGGCATGAGTACCAATCACCCCAATTGTGATCAACCTTTGGATTTTTGTGCTCATGAGGCCTAAGAAACTTCTTGACATCCTCAGAAAATGATCCCTGTAGAGGCTCACCAAAGAGCAAGAAAATTGGTTTAACAAAGAATTCCTCAAATTTGAGGTAATGGGAATTCACATATCTATAATCCTAGAAAGAAACCCATAACTGCACTAGTTGATCTTGTCCATTCTTCCCTACTGTATTTACATTCAAACCCTCTGACCATTATCCCTTGAATCTCCCATAAAATAAAATAATATGCATTAATAGTGAATAATGCTTGAAATGCTTGTCTAGACTATCTTTCAAGTTCATGAAGCCTTCAACCAGTCTATCCACCAGGTATGAAGCAAAATCAAAATCTCTAGGCTCATGTCTCTGGATATCTACTGCTAAAACCAACAATCCTATGTCTGCTACATCAGGAGCTTCAAATCCTCCCACCTGACCACAAGCCATATATGTATACTGTAGATACTTCTTGAAAATAGTCATATCATAAGGAGGACCATCTTCCTCTATTAGCCTCCACTTCTTCTTTTTGTGGATAGCGAGGTTCCAACCCTAATATGTAGTATCCATTTTTTTGTATTCTTCTTGCAAATCCACAAATGATAAAGGCACATTTGCCTCTAGATCCACTGCAAAAACCTCCTGAATTGTAGCTACTGCAAAGTGAACAAAATCATTCCCATCGGACAACAAAATACATCGTTTGTTTGCATCATAATGTCTTACCAGGAGCTTTAATAAGTCAATATTTACAAAGACATTAGGTACCACGACTTTACCTAAATTAGTATTCCATGGGTTTGAAATTGGCAAAGGCTCATCCCTGCGGAGGTAATGAAAAAGAAACAACTCATGCCCACACACTGTTGTGAGTACATCTCCAATCTCTCTGTATCAGTCCTCTAGCTGGTTGCAAATAGGCAAATTTGCCTTAGCTCTGCATGACCTAGCTCCTAGAGAACCCATCTGATCTATCATATCTTGGTTTAATTTTCTTTGAGCCTCACCGATTTCACCCTTTGATTTTTTCTTCGTGGTACTAGATACTTCAACAACTTTTCCCTTCCCTTTTGAGCTTGTCCCTTCCATCTCTGTGAATTTCTTTACTCTATGCTCAACAACTCAGACTATTTCTCAATAGACACCTGATATCTTCTGTAATAGCTCTGTGCGAAATGCTGCTATGCAACACTGGTTATATATCCCATGGAGACCAATTTTGTATTTAATTACCACAATCTTGATGGATTTGCTTCGTGTGGCAATGGATCTACTCAATATATGAATTTAATTGAAGCCATTATGTTAGTTTTTTACATCAGGACCTCCAACGGCTAATCGGTGAGACTTTTCTCTATGATTCAATTGTTTGGCACCATTTGTTATGATTTTACCGCTTTTCACCTTTTGATCAGCACAAGCTATCCCGATCAACTTATCGGGTCTCGGGATAGCAATTTTTTTCCTACCCTGATGGTTCACTTTATCCCAATGAGCACTCCTTCAGTTTCGGCTATGCTTTTTGTTTTAATGTTCCATCGGAATAACTCTCCTTGCTACCGTCGCCTTCAGTTTTCTCTTACTTAACCCATCAGGTATTAGCATATTTCATTTTATATCCCTCCGATGCCCCGATGATCTCAACATACCAATCTACATTCTGACTAAGTCCCTGCATTATCGGGATAACTCACCCTGAAGAACTCCTAGCAACTTACCATCTGCCTTAACAGTCCTATTGGGACCTGGCATAGCATAAAATTTCTTAAACTGATGTCCCAATGAGTCCTCACTTAAAGTTTACTTTATCAATATAGTCTACACCGATATCCCTGCATGCGCTTCTATTTTCATCGAGGGTCGGAATAGCCTTTTCTATTCCTCTCGAAGTCCCGATAAGTCTCTGATGCACCTTTATGCTTTATACCTTCGAGTCTGTTTTATCGGTATAGGTAATACCGATAGCTCCGCCCTCCGATTCTTCAAGTCATCGAGGATTGACCTAACCATTTTTGGATTACTCCGATATGGTCCTTGTTTTCGATGGGCCCGCCTTCAGTTCCCTTCAGTCATCGGGTATCGGGATAAACTTTTCTCATTACTTCCGATCTCCCGATATTATAAGTCCATGATCCGCTTTGCCTTATTTTCACAAGTTACACTGATGGCTTCATAGGTTATCGGTATAACAATTTCTACGTTTTGCCGATAAGTCGATAGAAAACAACCGCCTTCTGCTTCATCGGAACAAGCTATCCCGATGGTATGACTTATTCAAGAGTGTGCACTGTGCTGAGTATTTTTTAAGCACTCCAATGCATCCGCCTCCTATTTTATCGGTATAAGTCATGCCGTTAATCTTTCTTTTTCTTGCCAATGTTGTTTCATCAGGATTACTTATGCCGATAATTAAAATTTTGCAATCCAGCACAAATGAGCCATCTATCCTGAATATTGGTGACCCCAACCTTTTCCCATAGGGTCTGATACATACTAGAAGACGATCCTAGATCATACCATAATGACTTCTCTACTGACAAAAATTTCCATAATGGATTCCTTGTGCAGTCTATACTTAGTGCATGCCCTTAGTGTGCCCAAGTGATACCTTGATACTCCTGAAACAATTGATCCTTTTGGGAACTTTACCTGTGCTAATAAAGCTCGTGCACATACAAACCAGCAATAAATGCTCATATGATAAAAGAAAAAGGCCTACACATAGCATAAAATATTTTGTAAAAATATGTGCTAACAAAACCTTCCAAAATGTGCCTCATCCACATAGCTTGTGTGCAATTCATATAAGCTGCTACATACTCAGCTTCAGTAGTAGATTGTGAAGTGCAACTCTGCTTTTTACTACTCCATGAAACTAGCCTTCCTCCTAGAAAGAATGCTCCACCAGTAGTACTCTTCCAGTCATCAATATTTCCCACCCAATCAGCATCTGTGTATGCTCTCAAATTAAAATTTCCACCATATGGATACCATAACCCATAGTCAACAGTACCTTTCAGATATCTAAAAATTCTCTTGGTTACCAGCAGATGTGCCTCCTTTGGATTCTTTTGAAATCTAGCAACAATACCAACTGCATGGGCAATATCCGATTGACTGTGAACAACATAATGTAATTTGCCAATCATTGACATGTATTCCTTTTCATCTACAGACTTAGATGCATCTTCCTTGGACAATTTACAACCTGAAACCATTGGGGTTCCAACTGGTTTACAGTCACTCATACTGAAAGTCTTCAAAACCTCTTTCACATACTTGGATTGAGTAATGAAAATACCATTCTTCATCTGTTGTATCTATAAGCCTATAAATTTTTTATTTCCCCTACTAATGACATCTCAAATTTATTCTTCATTTCATCTGCAAAACAATTACTCATGTCATCATTACCTCCAAATATAATGTCATCTAGAAATACTTCACTGACCAGTATTTCATCTCCTTCAAACTTGAGATAAATATTGTTGTCATCACTGGTTCTAGCAAAGCCTATCTTCATTAGATGAGTATGAAGCCGTTCATACCATGCTCTGGGTGCCTGCTTTAATCCATACAAAGCTTTATGCAATTTGCATACCATGTCTTCCTTATTTGTCAATGCAAAACCATCAGGCTTCTCTGTATAAACCTCTTCTTCCAGTATCCCATTCAAGAATGCAGACTTAACATCCATCTGGTATACCTTGAACTTCTTATGAGCTACAAATGCAAGTAATGTTCTTACACCTTCCAGTCTTGCTACTGGTGCAAAAGTTTCTCCATAGTCTTCTCCTTCTTCTTGCACATAACCTTTGCATACTAATCTTGCCTTATTGCGAACTACAACACCATCTTCATTTAATTTGTTTCTGAACACCCATTTAGTACATATAACATTATTGTTTACCGGTCGGGGTACCAAAGTCCAAGTGTTGTTCTTCTCAATTTGATCCAACTCCTCCTCCATATCGTTCACCCAATGATCATCACCAAATGCCTCCTTAGCACTTCTAGGTTCAAAGGTGGAGATCATGCAAGAGTTATCTCTTATTCTCCTTCTAGTTAGTACATCGACATCCTTATCCCCAATCATCTGTTCAGGACTATGATTCAGTCTCACATACCTAGGAATAACATGATCATTCTCTTCAGGTTCTGCTTCTTCATTATCATCTTCCTCTGAATTTATTTGTTCTAGTTGAACAAGTACATCAGGATTTGCTTTACCGGTTTCTGATTTAATAGTTTCAGGTTCCAAAAGAAAAATGCAAGGATCTTCATCCTTTTTTTCTGAGCTGGTTCCTTCTGTAACTTCAGGACATTCATCTACACGAACATCAACACTCTCAACAATTCTCTGTGTCCGGTTGTTGAAGCATTTATAGGCCTTACTCTTGGTGGAATAGCCAAGAAATATGCCTTCATCACTCTTAGCTTCAAACTTGCTTACGTAATCACCTCTTTTAATAAAACATTTGCTTCCAAATATCTTAAAATAGCTAACATCAGGTGATCTCCCATACCAGTACTCATATGGGGTCTCGTCTTACCTCTTTTTACCAGAACTCGGTTCATTGTGTAGACAGCTATACTTACAGCTTCTTTCCAAAATGTTTTTGCTATACCTCCTTATATCAACATAGTCCTAGCATCTTCAACCACTGACCAGTTGATTCTCTCTGCTATACCATTTTGTTGTGGTGTCCTTGGTGCAGAAAGCTGCCACTTGATACCATTATCATCACAATACTTAGTGAGCTCCACATAAGTGAATTCAATGCCTTGATCTGTTCTTAGATATTTTATCTTTTTTCCACTCTCTTTCTCAGCTAAGGCTCTGAATGCCTTAAATTTACCAAAAGCTTCATTCTTATCCTTCAAGAATGTGACCCACATCATCCTTGAACAATCATTAGTGAAGATCATGAAGTATTTGTCACCTTGAATGCTTCTTGTTCTTATTGGTCCACTTAGATCTATATGAACCAAATATAACAAGTGCTCTGTTGAGAAAGACTTTCTCTTGAAAGTTGAAGAAGTCATCTTTCCTAGCTAACATTCTCTACAAAGAGCATTAACCAGTTTGTCTAGCTGAGGCAGACCTCTTACTGTCTTAGACTTGCTTACTTTAACAATATTATTAAAATTTATATGACAAAATCTCCTATGCCAAAGCCAGCTATCATCTATTTTTCCAATCAAACAGTTGCTAACTTTAGGATTGAGATGAAATAGATTACCTCTGGTCTGTTTCCCAGTTGCAATCAATTCACCTTTGTTGTCAAATATTTTGCAGATTCCATTTCTAAACTCCAGTGGATATCCTCAGTCATTAAGTTGTGCCACACTTAAAAGATTGTGCTTTAGGCCTTCAACCCAATAGACATCGTCAACACTTCTCTTCCCATTAAGAGAATTAACTCCCTTACCTTTAACCATACAGGGTGAGTCGTTCCCAAATCTGACAACACCACCATCGAATTCCTTCAGGGAAAGAAATTTGCTCCGATCACCAGTCATGTGATGTGAACAACCACTATTAATGATCCAATCATTAGAGTTATCCATTCTGGATACTAGTGCCTTCTGATATGATATTTCTTCCTTAATAGCTACAAACACAATATCTTCACTAGAATCATCATTAGATTCTTCATCAGTAATACCACTATCAATAGCTACAAGACAATCTCTGTTGCCTTTACCCTTATACTTCTTAAATTTGTCTCTCTTGTATTCATTTTCACCATTAGGGCAATTTGTTGCTATATGACCAATCTTGTTGCATGCAAAACATTTTAAAGATAGCTTACCTCTATATTTACCAGTGCCTTTAGGCAGTCATTTTGCCAACAATGCTTCAAGTTCCACTAAGCTGTCTTCATCTTCAGCATCTTTGCTGGATCTAGATTCATAGCTATGGCCGGTATCTCTACATCTTCTCACAGATGGGTTAGAGACAAAAGCTCTGAATGCAAATTCTAATTTATGTACACTACCATCATAGCCATTTAGTTCAAAAGCAGTAAGTTTGCCAATAATAGAGTCAAGAGTTACCTTTGTCTTGTCAATGGATTTCAGCTCCTAAATAGATACAACTTGAATAGCATAGACCGGTAGTAGGGTTCTTGATACCATACTGATTACTATGGTATCTTCCACTTTCCCTCTTACACTCTTTATCTCACCAACTATCTCTTTAATCCTTTGACCATACTGCTGGATATTCTCACCTTTAGACATTCTCATATCATCAAATTTTCCTCTTAAACTCTCCTCTTTGGCAATCTTAACATGTTCATCATCGCTATAAATCTCTTCTAATTTCTTCCATACTTCATATGTAGTTTCAAGACCATGAACATCTACATATTCAGCATCAGACATGGAACTGATAATAGCCTCTAATGCTTGGTGATTTTCTTGTTGTTCTATATTTTGATCATCAGTCAGGGGTCCAATAGTTGTAGTTTACTTATTTTCTATATGATCCCAATACTGACTACCAAGACTCTTTATGTAAATCTTCATTCTATCACTCCATATTCTATAGTTATCTTTGTTGAACTTGGAACCTTCTTTCTTCATCATGATCTACAAGATCTTTTCCTCAAGCTGTTAGGCTTTTAGACTAAGAGGACCTGAGATACTCTGATACCAATTGACGGTATGATGAAAGAATAAGTATCTGGTAGAATACCGAGAGGGGGGGGTGAATTAGTATATTGAAAAACTGATACAAAGTTTCCAAACTCAAACTCAGTCACACAAAGTAAACATCTCAGTCAAGATCAATATTCATAAGAATACTTGATATCAACCAGTTTAACTGTTATGACAACTGTCGTGCCTGTGAAGTGTGATACCTACAGCTGCAACATAAAACACTCAATAGATCATTACAAGCATGGTTAGCAAATAAGAATAAAATGAAAGATAAACCATGACAAAGCGACCTATCACCTCCTAAGAGATGCGAGTATGGATTTGCTCTCAGATCTGGATAAGCAATTCGAGTGAATTAACTACACCTAGATGGAGGATTTGAAATGACAATGATATGCAAAGATGATATTGATTATGCTAAATTGATCCAAGAGACTAATTAAGCTAATCACATGCATGATTAAGCTACATGATTCAACAATTATGCTAGAAAATGATCAAATTAAGCTAAATCTAAGATGCAATTGCCTATAACAATAATGCTCAAATGATATGCCTATAGTAACAATGTCTAAAATGATAATGAGACGGGATCCTTTGTACTCCAAAATGGGGGATATTTATAGGATTTCCAAGGCCAGGGACGAGGTGGCAGGAATCAACAGTCAAGATTGAGTCTGAAGATATCAAGGGTGAAATTGGAGGAGGTTGGAGAAGAGATTGGAAGAAGAGACACTTGTCATCTCTGTGGTGACAAGTGTCTAGGAGCCTTGCTCATAAAATGGCAAGTGTCTAAGAGAGGAGACATGTGGCCAAAGTGCCATGTGTCTCAAGAAGAAAATATCCACACCATAGGAGGTTAGGATAAGGAGGTTAGAATGTGCAAGATAGGATAGGGTTAGGCAAACCCAAAGTTAGGTGGAATGGGTTAGGTTAGAGAGATGGTTAGGTTAGGTGGTTAGAAGTTAGGAGGCATGTGGGTAATTTGAATTTAAAAATTCAAATAATAGGAAAAGACTAATTAATTCTCAACAACTCATAAATTGATTTGTTTTAATTAATTGGGGGATTAGAAGAATTGACTGAAATGGGGGGAGGATTAATTAATTTGAATTAATTAATCAAAGGGGAATATGGAATGAACCTATTAAATAAATCCTTAGATTTATTAATAAGTAGATGAAAGGGATAAATTTAATCGAATTGACTAATGAATTCAATTAAATTAGGAAGGGGGATTAATTAAATAATTGCTTATTTAATTAAATATCTTCAGACCATTTTTAGGTGTATGCATTTTGCCCCTCTTTGAAGCGAGGTGTGATGACACGTTGATTCAAAGAATAATATCATTTTGATAATGATATTGGTTCAATAGGATGCCCCAGCTATTGATTGATAAACTGCGGTACGATGATGCCCCCTTGGGAGATGAATTGAGATAATTGACCTTTGGAGTTTTGGATCTTTGCGAAATTGATATCCCGATTAGAAATGATGTGATTTCTGCAATTGTGGTTGATGAAAGTGCGAGTTCTATGATCACGGTGATGTGGTTGTTGATTATTGATAAAGCTTGATTGATGAGATTGATAAGATAGAGATTTAGTTTGGTTTCAGGAATGACACCTCCTGTGTAAGACAAAGATGATCAAAGTGTCTAGTTTCAGGAATGATATATCTGTTGACGTGCATTTTGACACACCCACCAATAGGCAGGTAGTTTATGCAAACACTCACCACCTCTCCTGAAAAGAAACAAGTTCGGAAGAACTCACTACCCCAAGGTCTCTGTAGTCGGGTCTTGACGGTGATGGATAACTCAATGGTTGATGTGGTTATACCTGTAAAGGGGCTTGCTGGTTAGAACTAAATCTCATTGGTTTACGAACAATTGTACTTCCTATTTTTTTTTTGTATTTTACGATTTAAGACTCTCTGGGGAAATAAAATGCAAAGCGTAAGGAAAACAAGAAAATAACAATAAAGATCAATACAATGACAACTTAATAAACTGTTCAATTAGTTCCCTACAATTTGAGCAATTATTAGATATTATCCAAGTTAGCATTCAACAACGGACTTCCATAAAACCTGCAAAATCATCAATTTCACAAATCTGTGGACATAGAATCATCAACAATATGACCTATCACAGTAATTCCAATACACCACTGACGTGCGCAATATGGTTCATATCATAATAGACAAAAAGATTACCACGTTGCTAACTCAAAATAATAGACGTTACCGATTACACAGAACAATTTGGTAGAATATAGATGTAAATCAGACAATCTACAAGCTGCTTTTCATATTAATCTCCATGAATGTATTGCAAAAATAACTCAAACTTCTTAACAATCTGCAAAAATCTCTAAAAACTCTAAGTGGGCCACAAATCATCAATTTGGGGACCCTTACAAATGAATTCAATTTCTCAATTTATAGAAGTTTTTCACCCTATTATTTAGGAAATAATTCTACCCTAAATTAAGAACTAAAATCAGGAGTCGTAGTTAACTTGCAAGTTTCTGCCTGGACACTCCACTTAATAACTATGAAACGGATGCTGCATGAGCACTACGAAGACCATGCTGGGTGAGCCACGTTTTCGTAACCATGTAGGATTTTTGTTTTCAAAATTGGGACTTGAGTAAGAGGAGCAGTTTTAAAATCAAGAAAAAGCTTTGCTATCTTTAGCAATTGTGTGCCTAGCTTTTTTTATTTCTTGGTAAATGCCTTATAATTTTCAATTATACATGCAATTGCTTGAACTGGTGGATTGGCTACATGCTTAATTCTAAATTTATACTTCTTCAAAGCCTCCTCTGCATGTACTCCTTGTTCCTCTAACTCCTTCACCATATCCGCCACCTCTTGACATTGAGTGATCAACGGTGTGTATCTATCCATAAGGGCGGTATCAAACTGGGCAGCAGGTCCTAAGTTTTGTGCCTCATATGCATCCCATTGATTCAAAACTTGTTGCTAGTCCATTATTCTAGTATCAGCTATTCTGAGGCCAAAAGGCCCTAGTATATCCGTTACAAAATTCTCATATGACAAAATCTCTTTGAGAAGAGGGTCCCGAATATTAGTCATCTCCTTGACATACTGCTTTTACATCTCTACTTTCAGCTCCAAAATGTATATTTAGGACTGTAAATTCTCACAACTATCTCCTCCTAAGAGGTCTTCTTTTATTATCAGCTCTTCTCCTAACTGTAGTATCCTTTTCAAAATTCAGAGCTTTTTATTAAAGGTGTTCTCCTTCCGCTCCCATTGTGTGGAATGGGTTGCCAAAGCTCCACTTGCCTGTACCGTCTTACGATATATTTCCATTGTGTCCTGTAGAAACAACCTAATTTTGGCTGCATTCATTTGAGTCCAAGACTTAGCGGCCGTAGCTGCTCGTCTCACCTCCAATAGTGCCTTTACATCTCCTTCTGGCAAGGATGAGGTTGAAGGTAGGTCATTTGTCCTAAAGGAGTCCAAAGGTTTACACATTTCTACCAAGAGGTGTTTATACTGCCCAAGCCACGCTTTAAGTTCTACATTTGAGCTATGTTCCTTTTCCACATGTCCTCTGACAACGCTTGTGGCTAGTTCCAAGGTATCTAACTCTCCCCACTTGGTCTGCTTACCTAGGTTTATCTGTGATACTTGGTATTTGGGAGAAGCTTGTCCCTCGGCCTGCGATGGAACCGCCACATCTGCAATCACTTCACCGGAACTAGTTTTTGACAGGTGGTGAACCGTCTTCAACTTCTTAATCTTTGGTGGTTCCTTGGTGATTACTTGTTGGATTGCTTGTTGTAAAGTAATCTTGGGAAGCTCTGCTTTTTTCTTTTTCTTTCCAAAGGTAAACTCTAACCATTTTGGTATATCTTCAGCTTTATCACCTTGATGTGATACAATCTCAGCAGTTATAACATGCACCTTTGCTTGCTCCTCTACCTGCTCCTCTGCTTCAGCTCCTGTTTGGCCAGGAACCTGGAATGATGAAATTTGGTGGGCTAAGTTAGCTTGGAGAGCTTGTTGTTTATGTAACTCTCCTAGCTTACCACTAACTTCCTCATTGAATGCCATTTCTTCATCACCTAGCTCCATCTCTGCTTGCCCGACTTCTATATCCTTAAGCAAGTCTTCTTGGTCTTGAGGAGTTAGAATCCACCTTTCATTTAGGATGTCCTCTACTTCACCTCCTTCTTGCTCAAAACCTAGAGGCTATTATTGGTCGAGATCCTCTTCCTCCTGGTCAGAGTCAAACTCGACATTTCTAATTTTCACTTTCTCAGCAGTGGATGTAAAACCTTGCACTCCATATTGCCTTGTGGATACATTAAGTAATGGTGGTGCGGGAGCAACGGTGCCCGAAGCACTTGTTGTACCTATGGAAGGTGGCTGAACAGGTACCTCCTTGGTGGCTTCTAGGTTCTCTTCCTATTCTTGAGTATCCTCTCCTTCAGTGTGGCCTATAGTAGTCCTTTGTGGGAGAACTCTGGCAAGTGGGATGATGCCTAGCCCATCGGTCACCCCTAGGTCTGCAGCCTTCTTCAGTAGTTCAAACTCCTTCATCTTTTCTTGGAGTTTCTTCAACAAGTCCTCAGTGCTTTCTTGAGGCTTGTCTTCCTCAGCTGGGTCAGTGGAGGTATTCTGTCTTAAAGTTGACCTTATTTTTTGGGCATACTCTTTATGGCCTCTTGACTGTAGTACCCCTGAGGTGGATTCCTTTTGCTTTGTTTTTGATGCACTGGGTCTGACCCTCTGGCTTAACCATTGTTTAGTCCTATTAATGACTACCTGGGAGACCTTCTCCATATCTGTATCTTCACTTGCAAACCATTTTACTGGGGAGAGGGGCCTCTTGTCTTTCCCTGATTCTTTATAAATTGGATCGAGTAACTCTCCATCATCCCTCAGGTCTTTAGGGAGGTTAGTCTTGATACCAAAGTCTCTAACCTACGACACAGATAACTTGTTATAATTCTTCTCACTGACTTCAAAACTGTGCTGCAAGTTGGCCCAAAAGTCTTCCAAGTTGGGCCTATGCCCCTCATATGCCTTAGGCATAGCTTGCTTAAGTTTCCCATAGGGATCATAAAATTCCCTAGTATGATTATATTCTTTCAGGTTCAAATCCCGAAGCTCTTGCTCGGCCAACTTTGCCACTTGTATTTTAGAACAGGTAAAGTACCCAATGGACACTGAGAAGTCAATATGTGTTTTGTGTTTAGAAGATAGCAGTGACTGGAGACTAAGAAGTTGTCTCACATACTCCAATAGGATTACCCTATCATTGCAATAACGAGGCAATAGCATTGGATTCCCTGTGAATCCACTAACTTTGATGTAAGTGGAACGTGGGTTTTGGATGAACCAACATGCCCACTCCTGGATAATAGCCATGGCTTCTGGGCTTATCCGATATCCTGCATCTCCCATCAACTTAATGATTATAGGGAAGATGAAGCCATAATTAATTCTCTTGAAGTGTGTCTTTGCATTTGTTAGAGTGAGCTGGGAATAATATTCCCATATCTTCTTTTGTCCCTCCTTCTCTCCTAACTGCCCTTCTACCTGTAGGCCTGGAAACTTTCTGGCTCTGGCAGCTACCCAAATGACATTGGACATGAAAAAGAACTTCTGGGTATGCTGCACCTCCTTCATCTGCTTACAAATGTTATCAGAAAGGATTTGCGGCCAATCAAAGTATTGCTTGTTGGTATTTTGGTATGGTTTTGTCATTGATGTCAACACCTATTGAATACACCTATTTTGGAGATCCAGCAACATTCACCGACAAACAGTAAACTGTGCAATAGTTACTGGTATATAGTTCACTGGCAGGATATATTGTTCACCGGTACCTGGAATGATATGGAAGACACTTGGTAATGTCAAAGACATCATATGGACACTTTATTTTGAAGAAATAATCATTGGTATATTCATATTTGCATATTTTCTTTTACCGACAAATAGGTCCAGGTTATCTAGGGTTACACCGGCAAGTTTATCTTTTCCAGATCAGCATGGCACACTATAGAGATGATTAATTATTGTTGTAAATGCATTAAGCCAACATGTTCAATCGGTTATTGCATCGGATTTTATATTGTTTGTAAAATGTTTTTATTGTAATATCTTGTAGAGTCGACCTACTAAAATTGGTCTTAGGGTATGGTATAAATGTAAGATCTTATTTATAAGATCAAGTGTGGAATGCGAGAAAGAATTGTGTGAAGGTATATGCGAGATCAAGTAGAGGTATACATGAAGACATCATTTGAAGGTGAAGTTAGGTTTTTGTAGAAGCATATCAGCATTACACCGGTACTGAATCCAACATATGAAGATGCTATTTTGAGCAGTACATTCTTATTGGATTTAACCATCCATCTGTAGTTAGTGTGACTCCCATTTGTGATTGAGTAGTGAGCTCTAGGCTGTTGGCCTTTCTGCATGTGCAAACCCCTTTTGTACACTTACTATCTGCAGTAGTATCATCTGATTGTGGGTAAGGTTTCCCACCGTGGTTTTTCCCCTTACAGGGTTTCCACATTCAAATATTGGTGTTATTTGTTGTGGATGACTTTATGTTTATGTTTCATGCATTAATCCTTACCGGTATAGCAATTTATTGTTAACACTGTCTATCGGCATACTTAACTGGTTTACCAGTATTAAGCATTAAGTTGGTTAATAAGTTTTTGGTTTGAATTTATTAGACAACTGATTCACCCCCCCCCCCCCCCCAGTTGTCTCCGGGACCTAACAATTGGTATCAGAGCTTAGTCCTCTTTTGTAGAAGTTTAACAACTTGAGGAGATCCAATGTCTACTAATTATTCTAGGAAGGACAGTCCTAAACTTGATGGAACCAACTATGGGATATGGAAGATCAAAATGGAGACACATCTGAATTGCATCGGTAAAGACATCTGGGAAGTTACTAAGAATGGTTATACTACTGCTGTAGCTGGTCAGACTGCTCAAACTACCTTAGCCAAAGATGAAGAGAATGATTGCAAAGCAAGAGAAGCACTTTTGAGCGCATTATCAGATCAACAAATCATGGGATTATCAGATAGATCTACTGCTAAAGCTATTTGGGATCACTTGGAAACATTGAATGAAGGAGATTCCACAGTCAAAATTGCAAAACTTGAAACCTTCCGAGTCAGGTATGAACATCTGAAAATGGAAGAAGATGAAAGGATTTCTGCTTTAATGGAAAGAGTAAATGAAATTGTTTTGGGTATCAAATGTTGTGGAGGAACATTGAGTGAGGATGAAATTGTTTCAAAATTCTTAAGAGGTTTGCCACCGGCATATAAAATGAAACTTACTGCTATAAATGAGTTGAGAACAATGCCTAATACATCAGTGACTAGGGATACATTGATTGGAAAACTTTCAGCCTTTGAAATTGAGGAATTTGGTCCTGTTGCTACTATAAAGACTGATCTAGCCTTTAAAGCATCAACATCATCTGCTCCATCATTTGACAAATCAGATTGGAGAGCCTTTTATGCAAGAGAACTTGAAGAAACCAGAAAGGAGAATGAAGAGCTCGAAGAACTTGAAGCACTATTTGCAAGAAAAATGCCAAAAGGTCCAATTGGAAGTAAGTATGAAGGTAAAGCACCCTTTAAATGTTTTAACTGCAATAAGATTGGTCATATGGCTTCAAGATGCCTTGATAGACATGCTAGACTAAGAGAAGAAGCTAGAAGAACATACAAGCCTAATCCTGAATATCAGAGATACAGATTTAAGAAGAACAAAGATAAAACTTGTTACATTGCTGATGAAGGTGTGACTGATGATTCTGATGAGGATCCAACAGACAATGGATGGGTTTTTGTTGCTATAACAGAAGATCAACTGGCACCTATTGCTCAATCGGTAGAACAAGCCCTAGCAGCTAAAGTTGAATCAAAGGATGAATGGATTATTGACTCAGGATGCTCACATCATATGACTGGAGACAAAGGTAAATTCTTAAACTTTCAAGAATACAATGGAGGTTTAGTAAGATTTGGAGATGACAAAGCCTGTTCAATCAAAGGTAAGGGTTCAATATCTCTTGATGGTAAACATAACACTGACAATGTCTACTATGTTGAAGGATTAAAGCATAATCTTTTAAGTGTTGGTCAATTAGTTGAGAAGGGTTTTCAGTTACAATTTAAAAATGGAAAATGCAAAATCATGAATAGAACTGGTTTGGAAATTGCAACCGGTAATCAGACTAGAGGTAATATCTTTCATTTGAATAACAGTGAAAAGGCATGCTTAATTGCACATGTAGATGAAAGTTGGTTATGGCATAAGAGACTATGTCATGTAAATTTTGATTGCATGGTAAAAATCAGTACTTCTAAGGCAGTAAGAGATCTACCTAAAATTGTGAAACCTCAGAATACAATTTGTAAGGAATGTCAATTTGGAAAACAAGTTAGAGCTAGTTTCAAAAGTATTCCAGAAAAATCCAATAATGCTCTTGATTTAATTCACATTGACTTATGTGGTCTAGCTAGAACTAAAAGCTTACAAGGTGATAGATATTTCATGCTAATTATTGATGATTATTCTAGAATGTGTTGGGTTACTTTTCTCAGAGAAAAATCAGAAGCACTTGGGAAGTTCAAACTATTCAAAGCAATGGTTGAGAATGAAACCGGTAAGAAAATCAAATGTTTAAGATCAGATCAAGGAGGAGAATTCACATCTAAGGATTTTAATACATTGTGTGAAGTGAATGGAATCAAAAGACAGTTATCAACACCTCGGACACCACAACAAAATGGAGTTGTTGAAAGGAAAACCACAACTATCTTGGATGCAGCAAGAAATATATTATCAGAAGCAAATCTACCACATGTGTACTAGAGAGAGGCAGTAAGCACTGCTGTCTATACATTCAACAAAGTTCACATCAAAGGTGAAACCAGTAAGACCCCTCATGAACTATGGTTTGGTAATATTCCTACTCTTAAGTATTTTAGAATTTTTGGAAGTAAATGTTATATTAGAAGAGATGAGTATATTGGCAAATTTGATCCTAGAAGTAATGAAGGAATATTTCTTGGTTATTCATCTAAGAGCAAGGCATATAGATGTTTTAATAAAAGATTGTAGAAAATTGTAGAGAGTACAAATGTAAAGATTGATGAACAATTTAGAGGAACTTCAAGGTATATAGATTCTGAACCAGCAACAAAAGTTGTGACAAATGAGCCTACATAGAAAAAACCGTT
The DNA here is from genome assembly GCF_030272615.1 of Cryptomeria japonica. NCBI lineage: Eukaryota > Viridiplantae > Streptophyta > Pinopsida > Cupressales > Cupressaceae > Cryptomeria > Cryptomeria japonica. The sequence continues at coordinate 362,785,093 of NC_081405.1, read as the reverse complement.
ACAGAATGAAGATCCAATTACCTCGGTATCATCAGAAGATTCCATAGTAATTGAAGAACAACAACAAACTAAGACACCCCGGTATGTAAGACTGAATCATTTTGAAGATTAGATAATTAGAAACAAATTTAAAGGAGTTATGACAAGAGGAAGATTGGCAAATGAAGAGGTATGTCTTATTTCTCAAATTGAACCATCATCTATCAATGAGGCATGTGAAGATAAATTTTGGATTAAAGCTATGGAAGAAGAATTAAGACAAATTGAAAAGAATAATACTTGGACATTAGTTCCCCAGCCTAAAGATAAAAATGTAATTGGAACCAAATGGGTATTTAGAAACAAACTTAATGAAGATGGTAAGGTTGTCAGAAATAAAGCAAGACTAGTGTGTGAGGGATATTCTCAGAAAGAAGGAGTTGATTACAATGAAACCTTTGCATCGGTAGCCAGAATTGAGGCAGTTAGATTATTCTTGGCTTTTGCAGCTCACAAGGATTACAAAGTTTATCAAATGGATATTAAATGTGCATTTTTGAATGGAGATCTTGAAGAGGAAGTATATATTGAACAACCTGATGGATTTTCTTTGACAGATGACAATGACATGGTTTGCAGGTTAATAAAAGCTCTGTATGGATTGAAACAAGCCCCAAGAGTTTGGTATGCAAGATTGGATAAGTATCTTTTAAAGATTGGTTTTGCTAAAGGAAATGCAGATAGCAATTTATATTACAAAGTAACTAATGATGACATCTTGATTATTGAAGTATTTGTTGATGATATAATATTTGGAGGAGAAGATGGATTATGTAAAGAATTTTCTCTTGAAATGCAGCAAGAATTTGAAATGTCTATGATTGGAGAAATAAAATTCTTTTTAGGATTGCAGATTTCATAGACTGATAAAGGTATATTTTTGAGTCAATCCAAGTACTTGAAAGAACTACTAAAGAAATTTGGGATGGAGAATTCTAAACCGGTAAGCACACCTATGACTACAAATGACAAATTATGTCAAAGGGATGAATCTACACCTGTTAATCCAACTAGATACAAATCTATGATAGGAGGTTTACTGTATTTGACACAAACCAGGCCTGATATTATGAATGCAATATGTATTATTTCTAGATTTCAGAGTAATCCTAGGGAAAATCATGAATCGACAGTGAAAAGGGTTTTCTGGTATCTACAAGGCACAACAAATCTTGGATTATGGTATCCTAAAGATGAAAATTTTGATCTATGTGCATACACAGATGCAAATTGGGCAGGAGATGTGGATGATAGAAAAAGCACCACTGGAGGAGCATTCTTTCTTGGAAAGAGATTGGTTTCTTGGTTGAGTAAGAAACAGAGTTGTACATCTTTATCAACAACAGAATCAGAATATGTTGCCACAGCAACAAACTGTACACAGGTACTTTGGCTTAACCAAATGTTGAAAGACATAAAGGTAAAATGCAAGGTACCTATTACTATATATTGTGACAACATTGCAACAATTGATATATCTAAAAATCCAGTATTACATTCTAAAACAAAACATGTTTCTATCAAACTGATTTTTCTAAGGGAAAAAGTTGAAGAAAAAGAGATAAAACTGGTTTATGTGAATACTAAAGAACAACTCGCAGATATTTTCACAAAACCTTTGCCTAAGGAGACTTTTGAGTATCTCAGAGATCAGCTTGGAGTCATACCACCATCGGTAGAGACTTAGATAGTTGATGATTGTCATCAACCGGTAGAATTAAATGGACAAATCTTTTATTCCGGTATTTGATGAGGAAGCTACTTCTCAGGGGGAGTAGTTGGTATATTAAATTGGTTGGTATTTTGTATCAACTTGACTTTTATAACCTTGGCATTTTATGTCAAAGGGGGAGAGATATCTATGGAAAAACACATTATCTTTTTGGTGAGAGATTTTAGGGGAGAGATTTTGAAGAACACATTTAAGGAGAAATTGGTATGAGAGATTGGTATTGTTACTCCTAGGGGGAGAAATGGAGATTGTTGGTTTTTATATTTGGCATTTTTGTTTTGGCACTTTGATGGTTTTTCCATCTTGTGTTGCCATTAATGCCAAAGGGGGAGATTGTTGGTATTTTGGTATGGTTTTGTCATTGATGTCAACACCTACTGAATACACCTACTTTGGAGATCCAACAACATTTACCGGCAAACAATAAACTGTGCAACAGTTACTGGTATATAGTTCACCGACAGGATATATTGTTCACCGGTACTTGGAATGATATGGAAGACACTTGGTAATATCGAAGACATCATATGGACACTTTATTTTGAAGAAATAATCATTGGTATATTCATATTTGCATATTTGCTTTTATCGACAAATAGGTCCAGGTTATCTAGGGTTACACCGACAGGTTTATCTTTTCCAGATCAGCATGGCACGCTATAGAGATGATTTATTATTGTTGTAAATGCATTAAGACGACATGTTCAATTGATTATTGCATCGGATTTTATATTGTTTGTAAAAAGTTTTTATTGTAATATCTTGTAGAGCCGACTACTAAAATTGGTCTTAGGGTATGGTATAAATGTAAGATCTTATTTATAAGATCAAGTGTGGAATGCGAGAAAGAATTGTGTGAAGGTATATGTGAGATCAAGCAGAGGTATACACGAAGACATCATTTGAAGATGAAGTTAGGTTTTTGTAGAAGCATATCAGCATTACACCGGTACTGAATCCAACATATGAAGATGCTATTTTGAGCAGTACATGGATTTAACCATCCAACTGTAGTCAGTGTGACTCCCATTTATGATTGAGCAGTGAGCTCTAGGTTGTTGGCCTTTCTGCATGTGCAGACCCCTTTTATACACTTACTATCTGTAGCAGTATCATTTGATTGTGGGTAAGGTTTCCCATCATGGTTTTTCCCCTTACAGGGTTTCCACATACAAATATTGGTGTTATGTGTTGTGGATGACTTTATGTTTATGTTTCATGCATTAATCCTTATCGGTATAGCAATTTACTGTTGAACACTATCTACCGACATACTTAACTGGTTTACCAGTATTAAGCATTAAGTTGGTTAATAAGTTTTTGGTTTGAATTTATTAGACAACTGATTCACCTCCCCCAACCCCTCTCAGTTATCTCCGGGACCTAAAATTTCTTTCCTACCAATATGGTACTCATAAATTGGAACATCCAAGGGTGGAAATGCTTGCAGTCAGGCTTGCCGAGGGCCCTACTGAGCATAATAATCAAGTCCCTTTGAGGCTCTTTGAAGTTTTCCTTTGAGACCTCTGTAGCTTTGAGCCCTGTTTTCCTCTCCTCTTCCAACCAGTAAGTATTCATGTGTCTTTTGCTGGCTGACACCTTCTCGTTCCATGTTTTCAAGGCCTCTTCTTCCATGAGTAAGAATGCCTCTTCCCTAGTTGGGATTCTGAAGGCGAACCCTAGCATATCCGGTGACAAGTCAATAACAGTCTTTCCATGTGCATCCATACACTTTCTGGTCCCTGGATTGTAGAATGGAGCGATGGTCATTATAAACTCTGGTGCTTGAAGTGACTGCGGGACTACAGTAGCTTCCATAAGACCCAACCTCTTGATCCTTTGATGGAGAGCATCTAGATTAGGTTTATCCAATTGGGTTCCAATATCCCCAATCTCTATGTGTCCTACTTCGGTGTCCGTGACCCATTTAATTTGATCGTCCAACTTTGAAACATGGACCTATCCTTGATATTGGTACTTCATGGTGCCTGGAAGTCTGTCAATTTCTTTACCTCTCTTGTTGGTGGATGAGTCCATCTAACCATTGTAACCTGCAGGCAAAACACAAATTTTAGTCCTCAATACTAAACATAAAACTTGATCCATTTTGGGACTTCGGGGTCCCGGGGTCCCAGGGTAACCACCAAGGAAAAAGGCTCGAAACTTCGGGGATCCGGGGTGGAATGGAAAATGAAACCCAAAACTCCGGGGATCCAGGGTTCTGGGGTGGAAGGCTAAATGAAACCCGAAACTCTGGGGATTCGGGGTTCCGGGGTGGAAGGCTAAATGAAACCTGGAACTCTGAGGATCTGGGGTTCCGGGTTGGAAGGCTAAATGAAACCCAGAACTCCAGGGTTCCGAGGTGGAAGGCTAAATGAAACCTGGAACTCTGGGGATCCGGGGTTCTGAGGTGGAAGGCTAGGGCACGCCCACAAACAACAAGCATAAAAGAACAAAAAAGAAACAAAAACACAAAAAGACATCTAATCTAGAAAAACACAAGGAGAGAAAACTAATTCACCAACGTGGTGAATCGAAAATCGAACGGACGCCAGGAGAGAGAGCTCGGGAGTCCGGAGGTTCACGACTTGGGGTTACGGAGGAGAAGTTTTGAATGCACAAATGAACTCAAAAAGTTCATCACCTCTTATATATAGCCTCCCAAAACCCTTCCGTACAAAAGCCATAAACACGACCCCAGGACTCCAGGACTCCAGGGTTCCGGGGTCGATAGAGAGGAAAACCAAAACCACCTCGGGACTCTGGGACTCTAGAGTTTCGAGGTCAAAAGACCCAAGACCTCGGGACTCCGGGACTCTAGAGTTACAAGGTCGGAACAACAATGAACCTCGAGACTCTGGGACTATGGAGTTCCAAGGTAAAACCAAAAAGAACCTTGGGACTCTAGAATTCCGAAGTTCCGAGGTGAAACCAAAAAGAACGTCGGGACTCCTGAGTTCCAAAGTTCCGAGGAGAAACCAAAAAGAACCTCGGGACTCCAGAGTTTCGAGGCGAAACCAAAAAGGGACCTTGGGACTTCGGGACTTCGGAGTTCTGAGGTCAACACCAAAAAGGGAAGAAAGAAAGGAATAAGGGGGTCCATATTTTGACTCAAGGAAACCAAATGGGGAAACAAATATGCTAGGCATAACAAATGGCGACTGTCTGGGAAAAATGACTATAGGCAATTTAGAATTTCAGAATCTCTGGTTAACCTGATACATAAGGCTATTATCACTCAAAAGGATGTATAAGAATTTTAAGATGAATAAGTGATTTGAACAAAGAACCAAGATGAGAAATAGACATGATCAACTCTTAAGTGTGTGCGTATGATTTATTACTCCATCATTTCAATAATGTAGATAAGCAGAATAAACTAGGCACAAGTTACATAGGTGAAGTCTTTAATTGTGTTTCGTGCAAGGTTATCCTGGGCATAGCTCTGCTGCCAGCCAAGCGTCTATAGCACCGACAGAGATATCTCTGGCCTCCGTCAAGTAGTGCTCCACTGCCAGCCAGGCGTCCATAGCCCCAGTGGAGATTACTTGAAACACCCATTTGAGTTGCTTAAGAAGATCATTTATCTCATTTTTTTTCTCTTCTCTTTTTTTTTTTGATAGAGATTTATAGGATATAGAGAATGACTTCTTTCTTCAATAATCTCTCAAGCAACTTCCAAACATTGAAGTTTGATAACTGGGTTGGAAGCCACGGTGGATAACATGAAACACCTCGACTTCAGATTTTTCAGTTGATACCTAGTTTACCTGCTATCTCACAAAACCTTTCTGATGTATCTTAATGTGACGTTAGTGCTGATTTTATCAAGCTAGCCTTTTCCAAATTGAAAGTCAAAAACTCGTATCATATTTAAATGATTATATACCACTTTGAATGAGTATAGACAAAGGTTTCAAACTCAACCAAATGACAATGAAAATATAAATAGCAGAGAGTCGAAGTCTTTCAAAATTTGGCAAGATGTTATACAAAGGATACCTACTTCCCTTCAGAAGGGAAAACACACAACAAGGCCCAACGAAGCAAAACCGAAAAGGAAAAAAAAAACTAACTACTATATACAATAGGTCAAGCTTTATTAAGGATTTAATCAAAGTAATGCTTGAGAAACTGACCATTGACGGGAAATGGTACCAGTTCTCCAGTCAATGAGCTTAACCTAAAAGTGTTCTCGCCTAGAATTTCAGCTATCTGGTAAGGACCTAGCCACAACCTTTCAAACTTGTGATGATCACCTTTCTTTTCCTTGGCCTTGTCCCATAACAAGACTAGGTCAGAGATCTGAAAAGCTTTCACCTTGGCTCTTTTATCAAACCATTGCTTAAAAACGGCTTGGTGCTTGGCAAAGTGTTGTAGCGTATTAATTCTTTTTTCATCAAGTCTTAACAAGTTTAAAAGGCGAACCTCTACCTGATCCTCAATGTCAAGTTCTTTCATTAATTGGAGGACCGATATTTGCAAGTTAACTGGGAAAATAGGGGTCTGGCCATAGACAAGGTAGTATGGAGAAGTTCCCAGGGCAGCTTTTATTCTAGTTCGATCAGCCCACAGGGCATATCTCAATTGATTATGCCAATCCCTGGGGTTTTTCTCAAGTAGCTTCTTGATGACATCTAGGATGTTCTTGTTTGTGGATTCAACTACCCCATTACCTTGCGGGTAATAGTTGGACGAAAATTTCAATATCACTTTATATTGGTATGACCATTGCATCAACTGTGCGGAAGTAAAAGCAGGACCATTATCACATACCAGAGTGAATGACATACCAAACCTAGTGACGATATGCTCTTCAATAAATTTCAGGACTACCTCAGCAGTAGCATTGCAGCAGGCTATGGCTTCCGTCCACCGAGTACAATAATCTATTGTTGTAAGAATAAACTTATGTCCTGCAGATGAATTAGGGTTAATAACTCCTACAAAATCCAGGGTACATTGAGCAAAAGGTCTTACCTCAAACACTGGTTGGAGAGGCATAGCAGGATGTCTTTCTCTGGAGGCTACAATTTGACACATATGGCAATGTCGGACATGTTCATGAGTATCCTTAAATATGCTAGGACAATAGTATCCAGCCTTCAAAATTTGATGTGCAGTGGCATCAGCTGACCCATTACTAGTACCATATTTCCATGAAATTCCTCAATCATATTATGAGCTTCTTGATGATCAAGGCACCAAAGGTAAATACCCTCATAATTTTTTCTGTAGAGTGCCGAATCCTTGATCATATAATTAGCACTTTTGAGCCTTAATGCTCATCTTTGCATAGTTGTCAATCCCTCAGGACACTTATTATTCAATAATACAAATACCAAATTTGTGTACCAAGGGTCCTGAGTAAATGACTTCAATGTATATTGTTGGCACTGGATTTGAGGGATGTCAGTCGCCATGACCTGAGATAATCCTTGGCCTCAGACTAATTTCATTGGATGCATCTCTAAGTCAAATTCTTGTAATATTTCCATCCATTTCCCTCGTCATTCTCCAAGTTCAGACTGCATGAGTAGTGACTTTACTGCTTGGTTAGGAACGATCGCATAGATTTTACTCCTCAGGATGTAATGTCTAAACTTCTTGACTGCTCTTACTAATGCAAAGGCCTATTTTTCAAGAACATAATATTTAACCTTAGTGCTTTTGAAAGGAGAACTCATAAATGCAATAGGTTTCTCGTCTCCTGCTTGCCTTTGCGTCAAAACAGCTGCCCCAGAGTGTAGCGAAGAAAAAGAATATATGTAAAACGACAGTGTGTAATCTGGGCTAGTTAGTATAGGAGCTTCAACGATGGATTTATTGATCTAGGCGAAAGCCTCTTTTGCTTCAGTTATCCACTCGACCTTAGCATCCTTCTTCATCATTTCATTCAAAGGCTTAACTATTTCTGCAAACCCAGTAATGATTTTTCTCACAAAATTGATATTTCCGAAGAAAGATCTCATCTCTTTTTTACTACCAGGCATTTGCATTTTTAATAATGCTTCTACCCGATCTGGGTCTATGGAGATCCCCCTCTCAGAAATTACGTGGCCAAGTAGCTTTCCTTCAACCACTCCAAACACACATTTCTTGGGATTAAGGGAAATCCCATATCTCCTACACCTCTCTAACACCTTTATGAGGTGGTTTGGGTGATCTTCTCTGATCTTAGAAAATATCATCAAATCATCCATATAAATAATAATGCATTTTCCAATCAGTTCTTTGAATGCTGTATCCATCACTTGCTGGAAGGTTGCCCTAGCATTAATCAATCCAAATGGCATTCTTTTATACGCATATGTTCCCCACTTCATTGTAAATGTCATCTTCATACGATTTTCAAAATTTACCAACACCTGGTTATATCCTGAATAACCATCTAAAAATGACATCATTTGTGAACCATTCACAATTTGTAATACTTCATCCAAAGAAGGGAGTGGGTAATTATCTTTCTCAGAGGCTTTGTTGAGATTGCAAAAATCCACGCAAAGCTGTATTTCTCCATTCTTTTTCCACATTGGTACCAAATTAGCGACCCAAGTAGAATGTCGTACTAGAAAAATTATCTTAGCGGAAAGTAACTTTTGCACTTCCTTGAAGATCAAGGGTTCTATTAGTGCATTGACCAGATGTTGTTTTTTCCTGAAAGGTTTTATGTTAGGTTTTAGGGGAATCACATGGGTGATAATCGTTGTATCGAATGTCTCTAAATCTTCATACCCCCATGCTATTACATCGATGAATTCTTTCAAGATCTATATCAGCTTTTCTCTTTCACCTTGAGTGCAAATCTCCCCAATATAAACAATTTTCTCTTGTCCTTCAGGACCAATATTATGAGGCTCATATTTTCCAGCATCCGAGTCGGTTGTTAATCTCTCTTTTACTCTCAGGTCCGAATCGAAAAGTCTCTCCAAGGTAGGTGACTATCCCTTTAGGAATAACATTGGTTGGTAAATCTAAAATATCCACGTTACCTTCGTTATTGAAATCATCCGATTTATCTTCCTCATTAATAATTTGATCTTCAAAAGCCCCCGAATTGGCGGGAAAAGCTAATATATGGGCATCATCTAGGAAAAATTGGAAATGTTTGATATTATCAGGCATCGTAGGTGTAGAGATTAATTCCACCGAAAACTTCTTTAAAGGGGATCGACTTATTGGTTCTAATGTACTGGCAGCTACAGCCAGCACATCGGGTATTCTGTTTACTTTCCTAGGTACCAGTTGAATGTCAAAAGCCTCGAAATCTTCAATCAGATCCCACACTCTATTCCAATATGCGGCTAACCTCTTGTCATGGCACGCATATTGGCTTCGCAGTTGTTTAACCACCAACTTTGAATCTCCTTGCACCTTTAAACGCTTTGCTCCTTTCTTATGAGTGAAAAGTAATCCTCTAATTAAAGCTTCGTATTCCATTATGTTATTAGTACAAGGGAATTGAAGTCGGTAAGAAGCTAAAAGTGTTTTCCCTTTTGGGTTGGTTAACTCTACGCCTGCTCAACTGCCTTGTTTGGATCTTGACCCATCAAACTTTAAAAACCATATTTCATCTTTTGGTTTCTTCGTATTTTTCATCTTTGGGTCAATGCTGAGGTTAGATCTCAGAGAGAAATGTTGCTTCTCAAGCTCAAGACTTTGTGACAATTGAGTTTGTTCAATCCCTAGTTGTATAAGCACTTCAATTGTATTCGAAACAACCTCCTGTTTAGATTGAGGTTGAAATTTGGATTGTATTTCTTCCTTCTTAAGCTCTAGAGGAACATCTCCCTCTTCATTTTTAACAACCTTAACCGCAAGAACTTCGTGGTTACATTCTTTAGGTAAGGTAATCTTGTCTATGGGCTCGATTATCTGGGACTCTAATTCGACACCTTGAACTTCCCCCATATTTTTGGTATGATCATCTTCTTCGAACGGAACCAGATTCATCAACTTTGTGATCTCATTTTGACATGGGATACATGAAACTTCTGAGTGTTCCTCATGGTGTATTCGACACCACTTCAGTAGCAGCAACTCTTGTATCATCATAGTATTTCCTAATAAGTACATTCCTTGTTGTACTGTTGTAACGAACTCTTTCACCCGCCCTCTATATGCGGTCTTGTCGGTTTGAGATGGTTGAAGCGGGGTTGGTGCAGAGAAAGTAAGAATCTCATTGACTCTGTAAACCCCTGGGCTTACCTCAACAAATGCCACTTCATTAAGAGCACCATAATTCGTGACCAATTTCTTCAATTTAGGCTCACTATTAATTCGGATATGGTTGCTCACCCCTTTCCAAGGAAGCCATAAATACGTAAAACAAGTTGAGAAATATCCTCCCAATGTCTTGGACCAATCTCTACTGAGAAGCATCCCATATACTTCTGGAATATCCACCACTTGAATGTCAATATAGCAAGATATTCAAGGATCAGCGCCTAATTGGATAGATACATCTTTCAATTATCCAATGACATTAACCTCTGTTTTGTCTAATTGTACTACCTTACTATTCACATGTAGTGGTTGAAGTCCAAGTTGTTGGCATATAGAGTAAGGCATTACATTTCCTGAAGCTCCTGAGTCCACCAAATAGCTATGTAAATTCTTCCCACATATCTTCAAAATTAGTAAAAATGGTGGATTTTCTATTGCATCATTACTAACGTTAGCATTAACTTCATTAAAATCCACCATCTTAACCTCATTACTCTGTGATTCTAACATTTCCAACTTCCTAAAGAGAGCCTTCTTCTGTTCGGGGCAATATCTAAATACTTTCATTAACGACATAGTAGTGGTAATCCTTTCCATCTCTTTAGTAACATCAAATGATCCTTTCAGAACATAATCTTACTCCTGAACTTGTCTAGGGTGTGCTCCTTGGAAAGCTTGAGGTGGATGAGGATTGTTGCTCGCATTAGCGTCCGGAGGTACAAACCCGCCTGTCAGGGGAGGTGGCTCTGTTAACGGAGCCTTGCCTTGACTTCTAAGATTATAGTTGTTCCTGGTCTGAAAGGCTTGAGCGGCGTATATGCATGGTTCACCATCAGCTTCAGCCTGAAACTCTTTACACAGGAAAGTATCAACCAGCATGGCAGTATTAACCTTATCTAGTTCATCATTGGAACAATCTTTGGGCTGAGAGTCAGCTTGAGCAATTCTTATGATTTTCTCAAACTGTGCACAATTAACCTCAGAATGGGAAGCCGTGTCATGCAACCTACACCAATTTGTTAGTAGATTCAAATCAGCAAGGTTAACACTTTGTGTGTGGTTTGTGTTATTTCGTGCATCCGGGTGGTCATGGTTCACCCCACCATTATTCGAACCCGTATTCCACTGCCTATTATAAGGTTTATTATTGTACCTTTGATTTTGGTTCTGGTTATTGTAGTTTTGCTGATTATTATATGATTGAGATTGATTATACCCTCCTGGTGGATTCATCTTTAGCTGGCTCAAGTCTAAAGTAACCTGCGAGATCATTTTCTTCAAGGCCTCTACTTCAACATATATATGGGATCCTTGATTCTCAGGTGCTGTAGTTGGAAGTTGGTTTGTCAAATTCATATTGTCAAATTGTTGATTTCCAGCTTGCGGCTGACCAACGTACTGTGTTTGAGTGGGAATGTTATTGGTACCATTTTGCCAAGTTGATGCTTGGGCTGTGAACTATTGACTTGCTTGTGGTTGGGGAGCATAAATTGGCATGGGGTTCATTGTTGGGGCATCGACAGGTAGAGACAAGGGTATACCTGGGAGTTGATTGTAATTTCCTTGATCCACCCCTGTGGGTAAATTATATCCGATCCCTCCTGGGGTTTGATTCAACTCCTGGTTCATGCTAATTGCTAATGTGAAGACTTTTGCTAAGGTATCCCTTTGATCTTGAGGAGCACTCTTTTTAATGAACATAGCAGTCCAAGGGTCAATAGCTCTCAGATATGAGTCGATGGCTATGTTAGGTGCTACCTGGTAAGGGGCTTGCAGCCTCTTGAATACCCTTTGGAAGTTAGTATTAAAAGTTGTTAATGGCTCATTTGGCAATTTCTTATAAGAAACAAACTGATGGTATAATGACCCGGGGTCTACATACACTCGGAATTGATCAATGAAGGCATTCTCCAAAAGATCCCAACCTATGATGTAGTTTGCAGGTAGGGTTAAGTACCAATTGTATTCATTCTCCCCAAGTGAATATGGGAAGAGTCTACATACTACATCTTGGTGTTCAATATGATTACGAACAACCGCATCTTTGAATGCTTCAATATGTTCATCAGCCGTTCATCCACCTAGATAGTAAAATTTTCTGTAAAATTTGTCAGGGTTTCTAGGTAGGTCATGTATATCCCCTGGTATGGTTCCTAGGGGTGTGGTGTCTTGGTTGAAGTAAGCCATCGAAGGTAATAACAGTGAACGCTAAGTTACGAAAGGTGCAGTGATAGGCTGAGGACTGGGGATCAATTGATCTCTTATGTTGGGTATGGATGATTGTACTGGTGAGGATGTTGAGGGTTGTTTCTTATCTTTGTTCTTCTTCCTCCTAGTGGCAGGTCCTAATTCAACTAAGTCAGACAGTGAAGAACCACTCCTCAGGACTCGGTAGAATCTCTCAGGAGAAAAAGATGATATACAATCCAACTTAGTACCTCAATTATCTGGTTGAGGAGGTGGTTGTAGATTTTCTCGTATTATCCCAAGAAAAGTCATATAGTTGAGTAAGAATGTCATCTTGCTGGTTGTTGAGGTCAGGTTGGGTAAAGGGCATCAATCCATCTCCTGGAAATACCAAATGTGGTTCACCTACGAGGGGTTTAGTCTATGGCCCTCCTTCTAGCGCCAGTTTCTGTTGACATGTGTTTTGACACACCCACCAACAGTCAGGTAGTTTATGCAAACAATCACCACCTCTCCAGAAAAGTAACGAGTTCCGAAGAACTCACTACCCCAAGGTCTTTGTAGTTGGGTCTCGACGGTGATGGATAAATCAATGGTTGATGTGGTTATACCTGTAAAGGGGCCTGCTGGTTAGAACTAAATCTCGCTGGTTTACGAAAAATTGTACTTCCTCTTTTTTTTTTTTGTATTTTACGATTTAAGACTCTCTGGGGAAATAAAATGGGAAGCGTCAGGGAAACAAAAAAATAACAATAAAGATCAATACAATGACAACTTAATAAACTATTCAATTAGTTCCCTACAATTTGAGAAATTATCAAATATTATCCAAGTTAGCATTCAACAATGGACTTCCATAAAACCTACAAAATCATCAATTTCACAAATCTGTGGACATAGAATCATCAACAATATGACCTATCACAGTAATTCCCATACACCACTGATGTGCACAATATGGTTCATATCATAATAGACAAAAAGATTACCACATTGCTAACTCAAAATAATAGACGTTATCGATTACACAGAACAATTTCGTAGAATATAGATGTAAATCAGGCAATCTACAAGCTGCTTTTCATATTAATCTCCATGAATGTATAGCAAAAATAATTCAAACCTCTTAACAATCTGCAAAAATCTCTAAAAATCTCTAAGTGGGCCACAAATCATTAGTTTGGGGACCCTTACAAATGAAATCAACTTCTCAATTTATAGAAGTTTTTCACCCTATTATTTAGGAAATAATTCTACCCTAAATTAAGAACTAAAATCAGGAGTTGCAATTAACTTGCAAGTTTCTGCCTGGACACTCCACTTAACAACTACGAAACAGACGCTGCATGAGCACTACAAAGACCATGTTGGGTGAGCCACGTTTTCATAACCATGTGGATTTTTTTTTTCAAAATTGGGACTTGAGTAAGAGGAGCAGTTTTAAAATCAAGAAAAAGCTTTGCTATCTTTAGCAATTGTGTGCCTCGCTTTTTTTATTTCTTGGTAAATGCCTTATAATTTTCAATTATACATGCAACTGCTTGAATTGGCGGATTGGCTACATGCTTAATTCTAAATTTATACTTCTTCAAAGCCTCCTTTGCATGTACTCCTTGTTCCTTTAACTCCTTCACCGTATCCGCCACCTCTTGACATTAAGTGATCAGCTATGTGTATCTATCCATAAGGGCGGTATCAAACTGGACAACAGGTCCTAAGTTTTGTGACTCATATGCATCCCATTGATTCAAAACTTGCTGCTGGTCCATTATTCCAGTATCAACTATTCTGAGGCCAAAAGGCCCTAGTATATTTGTTACAAAATTCTCATATGACAAAATCTCTCTGAGAAGAGGGTCCCAAATATTAGTCATCTCCTTGACATACTGCTGATGCATCTCTACTTTCAGCTCCAAAATGTATATGTAGGATTGTAAATTCTCACAACTATCTCCTCCTAAGAGGTCCTCTTTTATTATCAGCTCTTCTCCTAATTGTAGTATCCTTTTCAAAATTTGGAGTTGTTTATTAAAGGTGTTCTCCTTCTGCTCCCATTGTGTGGAACGGGTTGCTAAAGCTCCACCTGCATGTACCACCTTACGGTATATTTCCATCGTGTCTTGTAGAAACAATCTAATTTTGGCTGCATTCATTTGAGTCCAAGACTTAGCAGCCGTAGCTACTCGTCTCACCTCCAATAGTGCCTTTACATCTCCTTCTGGCAAGGATGAGGTTGAAGGTATGTCATTTGTCCTACAGGAGTCCAAAGGTTTACACATTTCTACCAAGAGGTGTTTATATTGCCTAGGTTGCGCTTTAAGTTCTACATTTGAGCTATGCTCCTTTTCCACGTGCCCTCTGACAACACTTGTGGCTAGTTCCAAGGTATCTAACTCTCCCCACTTGGTCTTCTTACCTAGGTTTATCTATGATACTTGGTATTTGGGAGAAGCTTGTCCCTCGACCTGCGATGGAACCGCCACATCTGCAATCACTTCACCGGAACTATTTTTCGACAGGTGGTGAACCATCTTCAACTTCTTAATCTTTGGTGGTTCCTCGGTGATTGCTTGTTGTAGAGTAACCTTGGGAAGCTCTGCTTTTCTCTTTTTCTTTCCAAAGGTAAACTCTAACCATTCTAGTATATCTTTAGCTTTATCACCTTGATGTGATATAATCTCAGCAGTTATAACATGCACCTCTGCTTGCTCCTCTACCTGCTCCTCTGCTTCAGCTCTCATTGGGCCGAGAACCTGGAATGATGAAATTTGGTGGGCTAAGTTAGCTTGGAGAGCTTGTTGTTTATGTAACTCTCCTAGCTTACCACTAACTTCCTCATTGAATGCCATTTCTTCATCACCTAGCTCCATCTTTGCTTGCCCGACTTCTATATCCTTAAGCAAGTCTTCTTGGTCTTCAGGAGTTAGAATCAACATTTCATTTAGGATGTCCTCTGCTTCACCTCCTTCTTTCTCACTACCTAGAGGGTGTTGTTGGTCAAGATCCTCTTCCTCCTAGGCAAAGTCAGACTCAATGTTTCTAATTTTCACTTTCTTAGTAGTAGATGTAAAACCTTGCACTCCGGATTGTCCTGTGGATACATTAACTAATGGTGGTGCGGGAGCAACGGTGCCCGAAGTACTTGTTGTAACCATGGCAGGTGGCTGAATAGGTACCTCCTTGGTGGCTTCTAGGTTCTCTTCCTATTCTTGAGTATCCTCTCCTTTAGTGTGGCCTATAGCAGTCCTTTGTGGGAGAACTCTGGCAAGTGGGATGACACCTAGCCCATCGGTCACCCCTAGGTCTGCAGCCTTCTTCAGTAGTTCAGACTCCTTCATCTTTTCTTGGAGTTTCTTTGGCAAGTCCTCAGTGCTTTCTTGAGGCTTGTCTTCCTCACCTGGGTTAGTGGAGGTATTCTGTCTTGAAGCCGACCTTGTTTTTCGGGCATACTTTTTATGGCCTCTTGACTGCGGTACCCTTGAGGTGGATTCCTTTTGCTTTTTTTTTGATGCACTGGGTCTGACCCTCTGGCTTAACCATTCTTTAGTCCTATTGATGACTACCTGGGAGACCTTCTCCATATCTTTATCTTCACTTGCAGATCATTTTACTAGGGAGAGTGGCCTCTTGTCTCTCCCCGATTCTTTATAAATTGGATCAAGTAACTCTCCATCATCCCTCAGGTCTTTAGGGAGGTTAGTCTCAATACCAAAGTCTCTAACCTGCGGCATAGACAACCTGTTATAATTCTTCTCCCTGACTTCAAAACTATCTTGCAAGTTGGCCCAAAAGTCTTCCAAGCTAGGCCTATGCCCCTTATATTCCTTAGGCATAGCTTGCTTAAGTTTCCCGTAGGGATCATAAAATTCCCTAGAATGATTATATTCTTTCAGGTTCAAATCCTGAAGCTCTTGCTCGGCCAACTTTGCCACTTGTATTTTAGAATAGGCGAAGTACCCAATGGACACTGAGAAGTCAATATGTGTTTTGTGTTTAGAAGATAGCAGTGACTAGAGACCAAGAAGTTGTCTCACATACTCCAGCAGGATTACCCTATCGTTGCAATAACGAGGCAACAGCATTGGATTCCCTGTGAATCCACTAACTTTGATGTAAGTGGAATGTGGGTTTTGGATGAACCAACATTCCCACTCCCGGATAATAGCCATGGCTTCTGGGCTTATCTGATATCCTACCTCTCCCGTCAACTTAATGATTATAGGGAAGATGAAGGCATCATTAACCCTCTTGAAGTGTGTCTTTGCATTTGTTAGAGTGAGCTAGGAATAATATTCCCATATCTTCTTCTATCCCTCCTTCTCTCCTAACTGCCCTTCTACCTATAGGCCTAGAAATTTTTTGGCTCTAGCAGCTACCTAAATGACGTAGGATGTGAAAAAGAACTTCCGGGTATGCTGCACCTCCTTCATCTGCTTACAAATGTTATTAGGAAGGATTTGCGGCGAATCAAAGTATTGCTTTCCTACCAATATGGTACTCATAAATTGGAACATCCAGGGGTGGAAATGCTTGCAGTCAGGCTTGCCGAAGGCCCTGTTGAGCATAATAATCAAGTCCCTTTGAGGCTCTTTGAAGTTTTCCCTCAGGACCTCTGTAGCTTTGTGCTCTGTTTTCCTCTCCTCTTCCAACCTGTTAGTATTCATGTGTCTTTTGCTGGCTGACACCTTCTCATTCCATGTTTTCAAGGCCTCTTCTTCCGTGAGTAAGAATGCCTCTTCCCTAGTTGGGATTCCAAAGATGAACCCTAGCATATCCACCGACAAGTCAATAACAGTCTTTCCATGTGCATCCATACACTTTTTGGTCCCTGGATTGTAGAATGGAGTGATGGTAAATATAAACTCTTGTGCTTGAAGTGATTGTGGGAATACAATAGCTTCCACAAGACCCAACCTCTTGATCCTTTGGTGGAGAGCATCTAGATTAGGTTTATCCAATTGGGTTCCAATATCCCCAATCTCTATGTGTCCTACTTTGGTGTCCGTGACCCATTCAATTTGATCATCCAGCTTTGAAACATGGACCTGTCCCTGATATTGGTTCTTCATGGTGGTTGGAAGTCTGTCAATTTCTTTACCTCTCTTGTTGGCGGATGAGTCCATCTAACCACTGTAACTTGCAGGCAAAACACAAATTTTAGTCCTCAATACTAAACATAAAACTTGATCCATTTTGGGACTTCGGGGTCCCAGGGTCTCGGGGTAAGCAGCAATGAAAAAAGCTCAAAACTCCAGGGATCCGGGGTGGAAGGCTAGGCCAAATCCGAAAGTTCGGGGTTGAATGGAAAATGAAACCCAGAACTCCGGGGATCCAGGGTTCCGGGGTGGAAGGCTAAATGAAACCGAGAACTCCGGGGATCCGAGGTGGAAGGGTAAATGAAACCCAGAACTCTGGGGATCTGGGGTTCCGGGGTGGAAGGCTAAATGAAACCCGAAACTCTGAGGATCTGGGGTTCCAGGGTGGAAGGCTAAATGAAACCCGGAACTCCGGGGATCCAGTGTTTTGGGGTGGAAGGCTAGGGAATGCCCACAAACAACAAACACAAAAGAACAAAAAAGAAACAAAAACATGAAAAGACATCTAATCTAGAAAAACACAAGGAGAGAAAACTAATTCACCAACCTGGTGAATCAAAAATCGAATGAACACCAAGAGAGAGAGCTCGGGAATCTGGAGGTTCGCGACTTGGGGTTACAGAGGAGAAGTTCTGAATGCACAAATGAACTCAAAAAGTTCATCACCTCTTATATATAGCCTCCCAAAACCCTTCCGTACGAAAGCCATAAACACGACCCTGGGACTCCGGGGTTTCGGGGTCGACAGAGAGGAAAACCAAAACCACCTCAGGACTCTGGGACTCCGGAGTTCCGAGGTCAAAAGACCCAAGACCTTGGGACTCTGGGACTCTAGAGTTACGAGGTCGGAACAACAAGGAACCTCAGGACTTTGGGACTTCGGAGTTCCGAGATAAAACCAAAAAGAACCTCGGGACTCCGGGATTTCGGAGTTCCGAGGCGAAACCAAAAAGAACCTCAGGACTCCGGAGTTCCGAGGCAAAACCAAAAAGAACCTCGGGACTCCAGAGTTCCGGAGTTCCAAGGCGAAACCAAAAAGGGACCTCGGGACTCTGGAGTTTCGAGGTCAACACCAAAAAGGGAAGAAAGAAAGGAATAAGAGGGTCCATATTTTGACTCAAGGAAACCAAATGGGGAAACATATATGCTAGGCATAACAATATCCTGTATAAGACATGATCAGAACGTCTAGTTTCAAGAAAGATACATCCTATATAAGACATTATAGAATAGATTAGATGTGATCGATTGATATAATTGATAAGGTTGATTGAATAAAGAACTGACAGTTTGTTGATATCATGTTGCAGGAAGATTTAGATATGTTGATGTTGGTTCTGTTGAGAGGGTAGCATAAGATTTTCGCTGGGTTGACAATATTTAGAGAAAGATGAGTCGTAAGTCTGATTACGTATACACTCATGATGATACCTTGATGATTCTTGCGATAGATTTAACCTTGGATAGAATGAGCATACGAGATCCTATGCAAGAATGAAATGCAAGCTAAATGCAAAGCTACGACCGGACCAATCATTGGGTTATTGTGTTTTGTCATCATTGAGCTTTTTAAATTGTGGGAAGTAAGTGCAAACATCGATGGTATAATTAAACCATGATGACCTGAGCACTACTTTCCTAGATTTTGATATTGTAAGTTAGCACAAGCATCGAGGTATAATTGAACCAAGATGACCTGAGTGTTGCTTGTGTAAAATAGGTAGTATTAACCATTTCAATACGCAAATAAAAAATGTCTTCGATGATACTCTGATGATCATGTCCTAAGAAAAATTTGCACACATTAATGATTAAATTATAGATAGCAGACAAGAAAAATATCATGTTCCTTCCTTGTTCCTCTAGTCAAAGACATCCTAGAGTCACTTAGAAATCATGATAGCGAAAATCAAGATAGAAAAGTTGAACAATCATGCTAAAATCATTATCCAAAAGATACCATCCATTGCAAAGTGTGTGAGGTGCTTAGACTGAGTTTGTGATAGTTTGATGGTTGATAATTTGCTCTCGCGTTCAATGTTGGACGTGTCTCAGTTTTCGCTTGATAAGAGTTGCCTAACTGTTGTTCTACTTGTTTGATTAAGCTCAAAATGATTGAAAATTTTGCCCCCAGCTAGGTGCAGGATTTTTCCCCAAGCCAAGAAACAAATTTATTATGATATACCCAATGATCCAAACCATGGCGGGGAGCCACCTGGGATGTCTGTGTATGTACAAGGCTTTATTATGGATATGAACAACGCTAAATGAATGCGAGCAGAAGGATGCATGAACTAATAGATGGAAGAGCTAGTAGACAGATAGCGCCTATTTGGCCAGGTTTTCACCATCTGTTTTTATTGCACTTTTTCTCATATTTGATTTTTGTTTTTTGATTTTATGCTTTTTCACTGTTTTTGGATTTTCTGCTTTTTCACTGTTTTTTGGATTTTTCTGCTTTTTCACTGTTTTTGGATTTTTTTGCTTTTTCACTGTTTTTGGATTTTATGCTTTTTCACTGTTTTTTGGATTTTCTATTTTTTCACCTTTTTTGGATTTTTCTGCTTTTTCACTATTTTTGGTTTTTCTGCTTTTTCAGACATAAAACTTCTTTAGATGCATGCTATTGATGGGTTCCTCGAGCTTATCTCCATCCTGTGTTGATAGTTGATATGCTCCTGACCCAAATACTGCTGTGACTACAAACAAACCTAACCAGTTTGGTTCAAACTTTCCTTTCTTTTCTCGATCTGACTGGTTTCGTGGATTTTCTTTTAGTACTAGTTCCCCAACTTGAAAGACTCATGGTTTGACCCTATTATTATAACTCCAACACATTCTTTGCTGATATACCTTTAAATGATCAAAGACATTTTGTCCTCATTCATGGATCGATTCTAACTCCTGCAATCTAGATACTCATTGTTCTTCATCTGGGATGAGACCTTTTAAGGATACTCATAGAGAAGGTATCTCTACTTCTATTGGTAGTATTTCTTTTGATCCATAAACAAGAGAGAGAGGTATGGCACCTATTGGTGTGCATATACTAGTACAGTAGGCCCATAGAGAAGGGTTCAATTGAATATGCCAATCTCTACCAACATCATTTACTATCTTTTTGAGAATTTTTAAAATAGTTTTGTTTGATGCTTCTGCTTGCCCATTCCCTTGTGGATAGTAGGGTGTGGAAAATTTGTGTTGGATCTTGAATTTCTCACATAGCTCTTGGACATCCTGATTCTTGAATGGTCACCCATTATCAGTGATAATGGTCATGGGTATTCCATAGCGACAGATGGTGTAATTCAAGATAAATGCAACAATTTTTTTTCTTGTGATATTTGTGAGAGGTACTGCCTCAAATCCATTTTGTGAGATATTCTGTAGCGGCCAAGATGAATTTGTGACCATTAGATGAAGAAGGATTTATCTTTCCTACTATATCAAGACCCCATTGGCAGAAAGGCCAAGATGTTGCCAAAACATGAAGTTCTTGTGCTGGTGCATGAATCAAATTCCCATAGATCTGACATTGTTTTCATGTTCTAGCTATCTGAAAAGAATCTCATTCCATAGTTGGCCAATAATAGCCCAAGCGTATGAGTTTTTTTGAAAGGGTAAGACCATTTGAATGAGTTCCACAAATGTTGTTATGGACTTCATGTAAGGCCTTCTCAGATTCTTCTTGTTCAAGACATCTTAAAAGAGTACCGTGCAGACCTCGTTTAAACAGGGTATCCACGACGAGAGTATAATGGGAGGATTGGCGAATAAAGTTTCTCTTTTGATTTTTTGATAAGTCTGGAGGGAGGATATTATCCTTCAGGTATGTGTAAGTTTGGCCATAACGGGAAGAATCATGCCCAACGCGGTGACAGATATTTTGGGAATCAGGACAATTATGAGCAGGGTAAAACAACTCTTCCACCAAGAATTCATAACGCTGTTGATTTTCCTATGTCTGAAGGAGAGAAGCAAGTGTAGCCATGGCATCTGCTTCTTTGTTGTCATTCCTTGGAATCTGCTAAAAAGTTATTTCTACAAAATATTTCTTTATATCATCAAACATCTTTTTATAAGGCATTAACTTTTCATCCTTTGTTTGATAATCGTCATTGATTTGATTGATGATGAGCTGAGAGTCTTCGAAGACTTGAAGTTGTGTAATGTTCTATTCTATAGCCATTTTGATGCTTGTAACCAAAGCTTCATATCCTACTGTATTGTTGGTGCACAGAAAGCTTAATTTGTATGCTTTTGGAATTGTATGACCTTGTGGTGTGATGAATAGAGTACCTGCTCCTGATCCATGCTGTGTATATGAACCATCAAAGTATAATTGCCATGTTTTTGTTGTGTCCGTTAGGATATCAGCATTGAGAAATTCAATTTGCAAAGGACGATTATCTTGCAGTCGTGCCTCGACTAGTTGGTCTGCAATGAATTGTCCCTTTATAGCTTTTCTGTCAACATACTCAATATCAAACTCACTCAGGATCATGATCCATTTTGCTAATATTCCTGTTAATGTTGCCTTGCTGAGTAAATACTTCAACAGATCGATTTTAGCTATCAACTTGATGGAGTGAGATAGTAGATAGTGTCTTAATTTTTGAGAAGCAAAAACTACTGCCAAACATGCTTTTTCTATTGGTGAATAGTTGAGCTCGTATCCCACTAGTGTCCCATTGATGTAGTAGATGGCTCATTCTTTTTCTTCATTATCCAGTTGTGCAAGCAGAACTCCTAATGATACTTCGGTGGTTGATACATAGAGTAATAATGGCTTTCCTGGAATTGGCGACATTAGGACAGGTGGTTGCATGAGATATGCCTTGATCTTGTTGAATGTGTCCTCACATTGATGGTCCCACTTGAAATGAACATATTTGTGTAACAGATGAGTAAATGGTTGAGATTTATCTGTCAGTTGAGCAAAAAATCTTTTGATTGACTAGAGTCTTCCTTGGAGTGATTTGAGTTGACTGATATTCTTGGGAGATGCCATCTCCATGATTGCTTTGACCTTAGTTGGATCTACTTTGACACCTCTAGTTGAAACAATGTATCCCAATAGCTTTCCTAAAGTGACACCAAAGGCACATTTCTTAGGATTTAGTCGTAGCTTGTACTGTTCTAATCGGTCAAAAATATTTTCCAGTATCCCTATATGTTCTTATCTATTGTATTATTTTGCCAAGATGTCATCCACATAATCTTTCATGAATGTATGCATCCTGTCATGGAATATTGTTGTCATAGCTCTCTGATATGTAGCACCTCCGTTCTTTAGTCCAAAAGGCATGACATTCAAACATAAAGTACCCCATGGGCATGTGAAAGCTATCTTTTCTTTATCTTCAGGTGCTATTTTAATCTGATTGTATCCAGAGAAACCATCCATTAGAGAAAACATGGAGTGTTCAGCAGTTAAATCTACAATGATGTCAATGTTAGGCAAAGGAAAGTCATCCTTTGGACATGCATTATTAAGATCTCTGAAGTCTGTGCATATGATACTTTTATCTAGTTTGGAAACAATAATGATGTTGGATACCCATTGAGGATAAGCTACAGGTCTGATGAATCTGACATCCAGTAATTTCTTTAATTCTGCTTTGACTAGAAGAGCAATGTGTTGATGCATTTTCCTTAATTTCTATTTATTTGGTTTGGGTCTTGGATTGACATTTAAGTGATGCATAATAAGCTCTAGATCCAACCCTAGCATGTCTGCATATGACCAGGTGAAATTGATTTGTCATCGTTTGAAGAATTCCATTTATTGTTGCATTTCTTCTTCTGACAGAGAGGTTACTGGATGTAGGATCTTTGGTTGCTCTGGTGTCCCAATGTTAACTGCCTCTGTTGGTTCGATTAAAATGGATGACCTTTCTTGATAGTGCATAGGTAAAGTGCCAATCTCCCATCTTCCGGTGCCTCGAGGAGGTTTTCACCATTAGATGCATCCTTTCTTTTTACTTTTTCTTGATCTAATGTTGCCAAGAAATGGTTTTCAGCATTAGACCTGATATTGTTTTCTTTATTTTCCTTTTTGCGACTAGGAGATTTGGCAACCACTTGACTGGAAGATGTGTTGCTGAAATTCCTGGTGAAAGTTGTTGCGGGTTCAATTGCATTAAGATATACAGATATGGCATGGTCATTCAGAAAGGTATCAATGGCAGTATGTCCTTTATTTTCCCAATCAGTAAGTTCGGGGTGGATATTGAATATTATCCATTCCCTTGATCTCTTAGATGCATTTAATTTTCCACACTTGACAAAATTAAGGCAAATGATTTTTCTTTAGATTGTGTGTTTGAAGATGATGCCTCCCTTTTATGAGGAACAATGACTTCTTGAGCTGGTTTGAGATTACTACAACACTGAAATGGATTTGAATATGTTGAGATCGTGATTTCCTGCCCATTGTAGGGAAACTTTAGGCACTGATTATATGTGGATGGCACAACTTGTATCTCATGTATCCAGGGTCTTCCCAAGAGTATGTTGTATGATAAGTCCAAGTCTATAACTTGGCATGTTGTGTCTTTTTGTAAAGGTCCCACTCTGATGGGTAATGTCATAATTCCTTTAGAGGAACGGTCTTCTTCATCATAGGATTTAATGGTGATCTTTTTTTGGGGATCAACTGCATCTTCTAAATAACCTAGAGCATGAACTAGACTCAAAGAGAAAATGTTTAAGCCAACTCCTCCATCTATTAGGACATGTTTAACTCGCATCTTATGAGTGATGACTTCTATATGCAAGGGAGCATTATGGGGATGTTGCAAGGACATGTCATCTTCTTCGGTGAATGATAAGAAATGAGGGGTCGTAACGTGTCCCACCATGGTTTGGAATTGATCTATATCCAGATCTTTAGACACTGTTGTATCTACTAATGCTCTTTCTAGAATTTCTTTGTGTGCAGGTGAAAGCTTTAAAAGTTCTAAGATGGATATTTGTGCGGGCTTTTTCTGCAATTGCTCCACTAGATTATATTGTTTTGTAGTGGATGACGTGTTTGTTGTAGGGCCCATCAAAACAATTTTATCTTTTCTTCTTGTGATAGCATGAGTAGGTTCTTGATTTTTCTTTTCTTTAACTACAAGCACATTTACCACACTATCATATGTATGAGCGTAGTTTACCTTTGCTTTACCCTTACCATTATTTGTTATTGATGATTCACCCTTCTCATAGTTTGGAAGCAGAGTTTTAAAAGCTGTATGAGATTCATTTGTTGTATGTCCATCCATAGTTATTACTCCATTATCAATCAAATCTTGGATGAGATGTTTCAACCGCTGACAATTATCTGTGTGATGTCCCTTGTTTTGATGGAAATAGCAATAATGGTTATCATTCCACCAAGGGGGTTTTACTTGAGGTTCGTAGTTCCTTTCTTCTAGAAAAGTAATCAATTTGTTTGCGAGAAGTGTCTTTAGTGCTGACCCAAGGGGTTCACCAATGTTTGTAAATTGCCTTCGAAAGAAATTTTTGATAGTTGCTTTTGGTGATGGTTGTTTTGTTCAGCCGCTGCTGAGTGATGGGATAAATTAAAAACCAGTTGTTTTGGTTTCACATTGTTGTTATCCACTATTCCATTGTTGACGACATTACAATTTCTATTCCAAAATTTTGGCTTATCATTGTGATTGTTGTTAGTGTTGTTAGGAGGGTGAGCTCCTTCTTTGTATATTTTCAACTCACCCTTCTTTATCATGGCTTCCTCCATTATGATTCCATTATCAATCATCTTTCTGAAACTTTGATTTCCCTGCATTTTTAGATGATAACTCATTTGATCATTTAGGTTGTCGATAAATATGTCCATTTTTTCATACTCTGGCATTGTATGAGGATATCGTGAAGCTAACCATCTCCATCTCTGTAAAAATGTCCTGAAAGGTTCTCCACTCTTTTTTTTGGCATTACATAGGTCTAGCATTGTTACTTCATGTTGTATGTTGTAAGAGTATTGTGAAAAAAACTTATCCACCAATTCTGAGAATGATCTGATTTCAGGTGTAAGTTTGGAGAACCATTCCATAGCTAGTCTAGTTAAGCTTTTCAAAAATAATCTCATCAAGTAGGTATTCTCATTTGCAAACTCCATACTCATTGTGCAAAATTCTCGTATATGATCTTGAGGGTCGGTGCTTCCCTCATATTTTTTTGTATCTAGGAGTTTAACAACCTATAGGAAATGGTATCATATTTTGATTTATGTCGAATGGATAAGGACAAATTTCTTGAAGTGAGTACCTTCTAACATTTCCTCTTTGCATAGCTTGAATTTGTGTTTGCAATGTTTGTATTTGTTGTGTGAGAGTTTTGATAGGATTATCAACATGATTTGTTCTTGCATAACCATGATTTTGCATTCTAGGAGGATCCTGATCTCTTCTTGCATCATCTCTACCCCTTCTTGTATCCTCATTGGATTGAACATTCAAAATTTCTACATCATCTCTTTTGGGAATGTAAGTTTCCTCATTGGTTCTGGTGTTACTAGGAATTGACGTGTCATTCATTTTGAGACCAAAAATATCCTCATATTGTTCGTTATTAGGGGGAGGGTCACTTGTCTTTTGTGTCAATTTGTTCACAACAAAATCTTGGGGGAGTGTAGCACCATTTTTTGCTAACATTAGGAAATATTTTTCTTTTTCTCCCTTTAATAATTTCTGCATAAATTTATCGAATTGAGGATCTTTTTTGATGTCTCTAACATGTTGTTCTGTTGTTTCCTCTTCAACTTGTATTTCATCTTCGTGTTCCATGGTTCTATAATCTTCAGTTATTTCCAATGTTTCGATTTCTGTTTCTGCAATCTTTCGTCTTAGGGCCCTGGTTAAAACGGGCATACACGTGTGTTAGATATTGTGCTGGGATTCGATTGTCCAAAAGTTGTTTTGATAAGTGATCAACTGTCAATGTAAATTTGATAAAGTGATATGACACAAAAAGATGATTCAAGTGTTTAAAAGTTTGCAAGTTTTTCGATCTTCGGTTTTGGAGTGCAATGATGATGATTTTGATAAAAACCAAGTCCAATAGGAATGATATATCCCATGATGTGGGACAAGGTTATCCTGACCAAACGTTGTAGTTTTGTGATAGAGGATGATAGATCCTGATGAGAAACTATGTTTTGTGTGATCAATTTATCAAAGAGGGAGTTTATGCTCACTGTAAACTGACCAAGCGAATATGACAAATCTGAAAAAGACATGCAAGAAGACAGTTGTGGGCAGACAAAGACATAAATTTGTATGACAAATTATACAACCCCGAATGACAATTTAGACAGGCTCATATGACAAACCAGAAATCTTGCACGACAGAAGACAAAAACTCGCGTGATCTTTCTCACAAAACCAGATAAAAAATGATGACACAAATTCCCTGCTAAGATGACTCGTACGACAATTCTCATTGGGCCAGACGATGAAAAATAATACAATTTTTTTTGCTAAATTGGATCGTACGATAATTCTCACTAGACTAGATGATAAACTAGATGCCTCATATGACAAACTAACAAGCTCATATGACAGAGGACAGAACAGAGACAAAAACTTTGTTTGGACAGATTTTTGATCAATGAAGTTTGATGTTTTGCTTATGTTTTTCAGTTTCTTAGATGTCTGATTTTCTATTTTAGGGACAAAGACACAACAAACACATGATATGTTAAGTGACCCCAAGCACAATACACTACCTAATAAAAATTGTTGAGAGAGAAAACCTTTGCTTGCAAAATTAGGTACACACCCAATAACTAATCAGAATATGACCGCTAAGTCTCACACAATGGATTCTCAACGACATATTATCCGACTCCAAACACTAATGGGGGCACGATATGGCAAGTGTCTTGGGAGAGTTACTATCTCTCTTGCACAAAGATTATCCCTCTTTCAAAGGTGAATCAGGTAACTTATAATTTAATTGGAACTAGTAAGGGATTCGTTCGACGTGTTGGGGTATAAACTCAATTAAGAGGTCTCCCAGCCTTGAAAACCAAGGTTTGATATACCCAAAGGTACGAAGGAGAGCTATTCCTGAGCACTGCCGTTGAGTTGATTTTCATCAAATCATGTTTATTTTATAGTGGGTTGGAGTACTTGGCGTTAGTCGTTCCCACTTGGGTTGTTCCCCTCTCACCGACCTTAATGACTTTGGCCTTATAGGCTCCTCGGGAGGGCATGCCCACTAAAGATATGCACTATTTAAGGCAAAGGATGAGTCTAGATATTTGATCACCTAAGAAAGGTGAGAGCATATTCTCCTATCATCAAAACACATAATACATGTTTGTTAATTTCCATTAGCAAAAATAAGCCTGCCTAGAAAATTTAAAGAAGACATAAACTTTGGTTGAGTCCTCCTAGGAAACCTGCAAAATAGATACATTAGTAGTCATGATGTTTGGATGAAATGAAGTGTAATATTTGACAATCATCCTGCAAAAACCAGTTAGGCTGCTGAAAAAATCACCAACAGACCAGGGTTAGCATTAGTAATAATCAAATTGAAGCATGAAAACACTAGAATGCAATCTGCTTTGCAAACACAGAAACAAAATTTTGTATGACAATTCTCACCTGATCATATGACAATTCTCTCTACTTATATGAGGACACAAAGGAACTCGTACAAGGTAGAAAGGGAACTCGTACAAAATTCTGAATTAGACCCAGCTAGAAACCTGCTAAATTGGAATTTTGATGATGTTAAGAGGCCAAAAATGAGCTTTTCCACCACATGGTGGATGCCAAAATGTCGTGCCTGTGAAGTGCGATACCTACACATGCAACACAAAACACTTAATAGATCATTACAAGCATGGTTAGAAAATAAGAAGCAAATGAAAGATGAACCATGACAAAGTGACCTATCACCTCCTAAGAGATGCGAGTATGGATTTGCTCTCAAATTTGGATAAACAATTCTAGTGACTTGACTACACCTAGATGGAGGATTTGAAATGATAATGATATTCAAAGATGAGATTGATTATGCTAAATTTATCCAAGAGACTAATTAAGCTAATGATATGCATGATTAGGCTACATGATTCAACAATTATGCTAGAAAATGATCAAATTAAGCTAAATATAAGATGCAATTGCCTATAAGAATAATGCTCAAATGATATGCCTATAGTAACAATGTCTAAATTGATAATGAGATGAGATCCTTTGTGCTCCAAAATGGGGGATATTTATAGGATTTCCAAGGCTAGGGGTGAGGTGGCAGGAATCAACGGTCAAGATTAAGTCTGAAGATATCAAGGGTGAAATTGGAGAAGGTTGGAGGAAGAGACACTTGTCATCTCTATGGTGACAAGTGTCAAGGAGCCTTTCTCATAAAAGGGCAAGTGTCCAAGAGAGGAGACATGTGGCCAAAGTGCCATGTGTCTCAAGAAGAAAATATCCACACCATAGGAGGTTAGGATAAGGAGGTTAGAATGTGCAAGATAGGATAGGGTTAGGCAAACCCAAGGTTAGGTGGAATTGGTTAGGTTAGAGAGATGGTTAGGTTAGGTGGTTAGAAGTTAGGAGGCATGTGGGTAATTTGAATTTAAAAATTCAAATAATAGGAAAAGACTAATTAATTCTCAACAACTCATAAATTGATCTGTTTTAATTAATTAGGGGATTAGAAGAATTGATTGAAATGGGGGGAGGATTAATTAATTTGAATTAATTAATCAAAGGGGACTATGTAATGAACCTATTAAATAAATCCTTAGATTTATTAATAAGTATGTGAAAGGGATAAATTTAATCGAATTGCCTAATGAATTCAATTAAATTAGGAAGGGGGATTAATTAAATAATTGCTTATTTAATTAAATATCTTCAGACCATTTTTAGGTGTATACAACAACTTTAATAGTAAACAACTTCAATCTTGTAAACATCAACAATGCTTAATCATAACTCAACATAGTCATCTCTCAATGCTTCTACTTAACATGCCTTTATAAGAAGTTAACCAAATCAACAAATAAGATCATAACCACAAAAGCATTCACCACTTGACACAAATGTTTATACGTGGAAAACCCAAATAGGTAAAAAACCATGGTGAGATGAGACTCACAAGGATAGCTATCTAAACTCTTCTGAAGTTCACCTTGTTAGGAGCCAAGCCTGTTAAAGATTTACAATAAGTCCCGTTAAGAACTAATTCCGGTTAGGAATCACCTGGTTAAGGGATTTACAAATATGACTTAATGAAAAGCACAATACCTTGTTAGGAGTAACCTCGCTGGAGGATTTAAGAATCCAAGCTAATGGACCACCTTGTTAGAGGATTTAATGAGTAACCAAGCTTGTTAGAGCTTACCCGGTTAAGGGATTTCACTTCTATTGTATGTGTTAGAAAACAACAAGTTTTCTTGATCTGTTTGAGTAGCACTATATTTGCTTGATCATATCCTTCTAAGCTTCAATCTGCCTTCACTCAAAGTGCAGATCCATTCACTGGTTAGGCAACTACACACTCAACTGATTTCAATCAATCTTGCCAACAACCTTTACAAAAAACTTCATCGACCTTAAATACAAATCAATATACATACATACATACATATATATATATATACATGAATATATATATATATATATATATATATATATATATATATATATATATATATATATATATATATATATATATATATATATATACACATGTATATACATATACATGTATATACATATACATATATACATGTATATGTATATTCATGTATATATACATATATATATGTATATGTATATATATACAAATATATGTATATACATGTATATACATATACATGTATATATACATATATATACATATATGTATATACATGTTTATGTATATGTATATGTATATACATGTTTATGTATATACATGTATATGTATATATATACATATGTATGTATGTATGTATGTATGTATGTATGTATGTATGTACATACATACTATAATACCCTAAAAATGGTCAACTAAACCATGGGCCCCTAATCTCTACAACATCACCAAGGTCCTAACCAAAGACAATTAAATCAACCTTGAGCACCTAATTAATTAATTCTTCAATCATTAAAGTTACATGGCAAATAAATCACTTAATATTAATTAAATATTTATTTAATTAATTAAATCGTTTCAAGTAAATCATTTTAATCAATTATCCTATTTATTTACTTAAATATCCTAGCATATTTAATTAATAAAAAAAAATTTGCCATTTAATCGTGAAAAGAGGAATTAATTTAGAAAAAGAGATTAATCACAAAAAAATGAATTAATCTACAAAAGAAAGAGTTAAATTGAAAACAAAAGAAAATAAATAAATTGAGAGAAGAAATCAAACTTAAGATATTTCTTTTTCTAAAATTGAGATAACTTGAGAAATCAGAAAAGCAAATTAAATTGAATTAATCATTTTCTCTAAAATTAAAACTCAAAGCTTTTCTTGAGGAAAGAGGTTCAAGTTGCATTGAAAAGGCTTCTTCTAAATAAAAACCTTGAGCAAATTAAAGAAATGTGCATGGAATCAACTAAATTTTATCTCAAGTGCATGGAATCAACTAATTTGATCTCCAATGCAAACTCAAACTTATAATCTAAATGCATTCAATCAAGCTATAATTAGAATCTATCTCAAGATTAACTTAATCTGATCTCTCAATTATTTCAATTAACCTGGATTATGCTTTTTCTTGAGGAATCTCAACCGCTCACTGTTAATTGATCTTGATCGTTGGTCTCTCTTTTGGGTCTTTATAAATTCAACCCTTCATCTCTCATTCAAGACACCCTGGAGATTTATTTTTATTGTGCAGTTTTTGCTCTGGAGTCATTGAAGATATTGTGCTTTGAGATTATTGCATCTTAGATTAGCTTTTTGCATACATAGTTTAATCATTATTGCTTTCATTCATCTAGCTTAATATTCATTCATCTAGCTTAATATTCATTCTTCTAGCTTAATCTTGCATCTATTTAGCTTATTCTTGTGCTCATATAGATTAAACCCTTCATCTTGGTGTAGTCTAGTCACTAGTATTGCTTAGACAAATTTGAGAGCAAGTCTATACTCGCATATTTTAGAAGGCAATAGGTCGATTTGTTATGGTTTTTATATTCATGATTATATCTGTCTAACCATGCATGCAATGACTTAATTAAAGTGTTGTGTCTTACATCTTGCAGACTTTATCCACTTTTCACACACACATTTTTGGCACCTACCGTGGGGCAGAAGACTACAATTTTCGGCCTCGCAGATCAAGTTATTTTTATTTTTTGGATTTTTTTTCCATACAGTTACTGCTAAAACTCATACGAGTTTTCACAAAGAACAAAATGATAATATGCAGGTCTCGTACGGTCCGTATTGAATTATCATACGACTGGGTGATAATTATTGTACGATTTTATGGTTTTTGGTATTTAAGCAGACTGCAATTTTTAGGTTTTTTTTTTTTGATTAAATTTTGATGGTACTAATGCTAACCCTGGCTTGTTTTCTATCTGCCTAAGATATTTGTTTTTACATTCTAACCAGTTTTTTGGCAGAACTTTTGTCGAAGAACACGTTTATCGCACAAAAATAATATGACTACTGATTCATTGTTTTTGTAGGTTGCACGAGGAGATTCAAGTGAATATCATGTATTCTTTAAATTCATTTTTAGGCACTGAAATTGCTATCTGGTTAATGAACAAATTTGTCTTTTGTGTTTGAAAGAAAAATCTAAGAGGTAGGAGAGTATGCTCTTATCTGCACAAGCAATCATAAATCTAGACCTTCAAAGCTTTTTCTAAGTTTTGAGATTTGCGTACCTTTAATGAGACTGTCATAGTGGGAAAAAGTAATCACCCTATGAGAATGACCCAAGTGAGTACAGGTGGACCTGAGCATTCCAACTCATTAAAATAAATAGGCCTCTGGTGATTAAAGTCTCAGAGGATGGGATTATTTGAGTTTTATCTTTGAGATCTCTCATATCAGACATTCTATAGGGCCTCGCGATCTCAATCACGTTTACGTGACTACAACTTGTTTCGGTACCTTGTCAAGCTATAGGCCTCAATCATGCTTGCGTGACTTCATGGGGTAATTTTGAATGGAATTCCTTACTAAGAACTATTTAGATAGAGGCTACCTGATTCACCTTCGAAAGGGGGATAATCTTTGTGCAAGAGAGATAGTAACTCTCCCAAGATACTTGTCATTTCATTCCCCCATTAGCATATGGAGTCTGCTAATATGGAGTTAGAGAATCCATTGCGTGAGACTCAGTGGTCATATTCTAATTAGCTATTGGGTGTGTACCTGAGCCTACAAGCAAAGGTTTTCTTCTCTAAGCCAACTTTCATAGGGTTAGCATGTTGTGCTTGAAGTCATTATACATCTTGTGTGTTTACTGTGTTTTCATCCTTAGAACTGAAACTGAAATACTGAAACTGGAGAAAACAATCAACAACATAAAAAAATTAGTGTTTAAAACTCTGTTCATGTCAAAAACTAGTCTCTATCCAATCTTATGTCATAGGAGTCTACTATTTTCTCTTTTGACTATATATCTATTGTCGTACGAGTCTACTTATTTGTCGTCTGGTTATAGACCTGTAGTCGTACGAGTTTGAATTCATCCTGTCAGTTTGTTGTTCGGTCTTGTCATAATTGTCATCCTAGTCCTTAGAATTGTCGTCTGACCTTTACAACACTGTCGTACGAGTAATCATTATCCTCAACAAATTGTCATCTAGAGAACTTTAAACTGTCGTGCAAGTATAGGTAGCAACTCGTACGAGAAACTGTTTGTGTCGTCTAGGCCCGTTAAATTATCGTCCGAGTCTGAATAATCTGTCATATGAATTTATAATTTTGTCAGTCCATAAACTGGTCTATTTGCACACTTTTCTAGAATTGTCATACTTTCCTAATCAGTCTAAGGTGAGCATAAATTTGGTCATCATAATTCTGAGCATAAACAATTTTGATAGTGTACTCCTGCCGTTGTGTTGCACGATTTTGTCGATCATCTTTTAGCTAGTTCAATCAACTACTTATCAAACTTAATCAGCCTAAGTTACTTAGATCTTGTCTTATACAAGATAGATTGTTCCTGAAATGAGACTGAGTCTTAGTCACTTCTCTCAAATCACTATGTCAAATGAACAACTAGCTCTAATTTGATCTTGACATCTGCATCACTCCTAGCTCTCGGTCACATCAGTTATAAATGCCTATTCAAACCAAAAGTTCTTGTAAGAAAACTACCAAAGGTAAAGGAAAGTATTTTTCATTATAGACTAATCCATTCTTTGTAAAAGAACCCATATCTGACAAACCTTCGTCATCAAATATACCAATTTTTGATCAACCCTTATCTCCCACCATGTCTGGAGAAAGGCAAGAAAGAGAAGCTGCTAAACATGATACTTATGACAATATCAACACCCATGCTAATGATAGTGATTCCTCATCTAGTGAGTCTAAAGCCTTCAAACCTACAAAAGCTATTATAAATAGCTGTCAAAATGATAAAGATTTTTGAAAAATGATGAAGATTATCATGGCTAGAGAAAAAGAAGAGTATTTTATAGAGCTAGGAAAACAAGGCATTAAACTTCCCACTGATTATAACGACAAAACCCTTATCACTAAAGAGGAAGATACACCAATAGAATTGGTAAACAAACAATTGCAAGTGTTACAGTTTGAAATCAAAGAAATTAAAAACAAGGATAAATCATCTACACAATATTCTTTAGACACAATCTGCTCATTCTCGTTTGACAAGAACCTTTACATGCCTCCATTTCCTTCAAGAGTGGAGATTCCTAAGTTTGAAAAATATGATAGTAACACAGATCCTCAAGAACATGTTAGATAATTTTGTGCTTTATGTATGGAGTTCATGCATGAACCAACATATCTCATGTGCCTTTTCTCGAGGAGTTTAGGAGGACACGCTATGGAATGGTTTTCAAGCCTACTTATGGGAATTAAATCTTTTGAGGAATTAATCAAATTGTTTCTCTGACAATACTCCTATAAAATTTGTCATCCGGTCACTATGATTGAGCTTTGCAATACCAAACAAAAAATAGGAGAACCTTTTCTCACTTTCCTTCAATGTTGGAGAATGATGTTCTCTAGATATTCACGACCTATTCTAGATTCTGAGAAGATGGATATCTTTGTCAATAACCTGATCCCTGAATTAAAATACAATATCCAAATGCAAGTGTACCCTTCAATCAACAAAATGGTAGATAGTGCCCTCAAAATGGAAGATGTGCTTATAAAGAAAGGATATATATCACTTTGGAAAGAAACACAACAAGGCCCTACTTCCGAAGAAAAGAAAAAATACTTGAAATATGGCAAAGATAACAACATAAATGCTGTTAATGATGGAGTGGTGGACACTGTTAAACCAAAATCAAAACCCACAATATTTAATCTGGCTAGTGGCACACAAGCCCTCAAAGCAGCTGAAACTACGACGGAAAACCATCTAAAGAAATCAAAAGAGTGGTTTAAAGAGAAGCCTTGGCTTTCAAAGCCTAAACACAATTTTACTCCTTTGGAAGAATCATATGAATCAACTCTTAAAACTTTATTGGCAAATGATCGGATAACATTACCTGACAACTCTAGACCATATGATCCAGAAGTTAAACCCAAATGGTGGATGGAAAATGAGTACTATGAATATCATTGAAACAAGGGTCATACTGATGAATAATGATGAACAGTAAATACCTAACAAGTACTGAGAGGGGGGGGGTGAATCAGTACAACCAAAAACTTCTTCGACAACTTAAACTACAAAGAATGCACTAACTGACAAACAACATAATCAACCTAAATCAAGACAATATTGGTAAAACATAGTAAGACTGTAAAAGACATAAATTGGTAACACTTAGAATTTCTCAAAACCTAATATCTCATTTCAACTTCACCCATATGCTTAAGCAGGTAATACATTAGAAATATAATGACCATTAGATCAACATGCTTTACCGCTTAACAGAAAACACTAAATCATCACATGAAAAAGCATCACACATAACACATTGATTTTTCACGTGGAAACCCAATTGGGAAAAACCACACTAGGGATGAATACCCACAAGTTGTTCTTAAACTCTTATGAAGTCTGCTCTGTTAGGAGCCTAGTCCGGTTAAAGACTTTACAACAGGTTCTGCTAGGAACTAGTCCTGCTAGGGATCACTCGGTTAAGGGATGGCTAAATACCTGGTTAGAGGTTAAAACCTTGTTAAAGGTTACCTCGCAAGAGGATTTGAAGAACTCAATGATTTTGAGTCACCTTGTTAAAGGATTTACAAAAAGCCTGTTAAAGCTACCCGGTAAAGGGATTTTCCAACTGCTGAAATGGTTAGAAGTCAATAGGTAATACACTGACATGATAACAACACTCAATGCCAAGGCAGATCCACTTCAGTTCCTTTACATCTACAGTCACACTCTGCAGGTCTCTACTCACTTCTCTGGTCTGGCAAGAATCACCTCACATACAATCATTCACCAACAACTTCAAATGAAAAACATCATCGACCTTATAGATAACAATTAGGTCGATGACCAAAACCTAAAACCCTAAGCATCTAGGTTATCAATATAGTCAGTCCAATCCTGACCGTTTAATCACATTACATAAGATAAAACAATCTTGAACAAATCTCAAGATGTTCTACATTGTCTGTTCTTCACCGCTTCTGGAAGCTGATAACCCATCACGCGCTCTCCACTATTTACTAAGATTTTGCACATTCCTGAGGTACATTGAATCAATCTCTTGATGCAAGATCCTCAAGGAAATCCTTCACGCGCACAAGGCTGATGTGGCAACATGATCTAATCTTCATTTCAATGCTAACTCATCACAAGATGTTGTCGGTCGAATCACACAGACTTGGAATGCATCCAGCGAAGACCCTGAAGGTGAGACTACCAACCGGTAGTCATATCAAGTGAAACCCCGATACAAACTTTGCATATACCGGTTCACTTGCCAGTTTATTTACTTCAACATACCAGTTCACACTTCATCATACCGGTTCACTTATACCGATTCACACTTCATCATACTGGTTCACACTTCAGCATATTGCCATCAATGACAACATACACTATCATCATGTCATCAAACTCTGCACATATGCCAACACATACAACAAACAATTGCATGAAACTCAAACATGAGATTCAAGACCTCATCGATGCTGGCAAAATTGTTATTGGAAATCACATGACTAATGCTGATCACAAAGCCTTAAAAGATCCTTTACTTGCTTATAAACAAGGCGATTCTCCAAAATCCAAGGGAGGTGCCAAAGTCAATTACACCTACGCCAACAATGAAAATGTGATCAACATGATTGAATCTTCCCAATCTAAGTATTGCAACATGAACATAATCAAAGATAAACAAAATAAAATGCAAACTGCAAATGCTGTAACCTGCGCTCAAAAGAAGGTTACTCTCAAAAGAGCTAGTTCCTCAATTCCTAATCAAACAACATCAAGCCTACCGACTTCTTCAAATAGACTAGATACGATCAGTGCTAAATCTAAGCAGCTGGATTCATCATCCTCTCCTGGTTATAGCATTGTTGAACAATTAAAATGAACCACCACTCAAATCTCTATTTTTGAACTGCTTAAGATCTCTTCTTCTCATAGAGAGATCCTGGACAAATCTTTTCTCACTACTAATGTCCCCAAAGATTTAGATGTACATCGGTTTCAATCTATGGTGGGTCACCTGACTTCTCCTCATTACCTCACCTTCTCTAAAGAAGATGACAATTCACTGAATCACCCACATAACTAACCATTACACATTGAAGCTATGATCCATAAACACCGAGTCAAACGTGTTTTGATAGATGGAGGTATTGGGTTGAATATTTGTACCTACAATTTACTAATACAGTTGGGATTTTCTGAACATGTCATTTATCCAACAAAGAAAATAACAATCAAAGCTTATGATGAAGAAGAGAGAACCTCTAAAGGTCTAGTACTATTACCAATCAGGGTAGGACCTATGGAAAGAGATGTTATTTTTCAGGTGCTTGACCTTCCTCTTTCATACAACATCTTGCTGGGTAGGCCATGGATTCATGAATTGCAAGCAGTACCATCTACATATCATCAGTGCTTAAAATTTCCTTATAATGGAGTTGAAGTTAGTATTCCTGTTGATACAAGCTACACCTGTAGTGCATTGAAACAATGTACTGATACCTTTGTTCCTCATAACATAGCAGCCTCTGTAGCTGAAAGTTAAGAAAATTTGATGAAAGACTTAGAAAAGAAATTGAACATCACAAGTACTGGCATGGATGGATACAAGATAGAATCTGTACTTTCACTAATGTCTCTTCCTCCATTGCCAAGATAGTCTAGAAAACCATCTGAGGCTATGAAGCCACAAACTTCAACTCTAAATGTCATTTATGATGGTATTTTTGTATAGTCCTCTACTTCCCTTGCAGATGAAACAAAAGAGGAGGCTTTTCTCAAATGGCTTTTCAAAGAAGATAGTGAAAATAAAGAAGTGCAACACTGTGAAATTTCCCCTGAACAATATGGTCCAGGCTATAAGATGATTCAACGCATGGGATATTCAGGTACTGGTCCTCTAGGAAAGAGTAAAGAAGGAATTGTTGAACCTATTAAGATACAAACCAAGTCTACAAATGATAAAGCTAGACTTGGATACCATTTAGAGGAGTCATCAGATCAAAAACATACTTCTCATCATCAGTCTAAGTGGAGGAAAAAGATACTACATAAAACATCACAGAAAGTAAACACTCAGTAGACTCTGGACGAGTATGAAAAAGAACAGGAAGAACTGGAAATCAAGAGAGAAGAAGCAACTTGTAACCAAGTTCCAATTGTATCAACAATAACACTACAAGGAGTAGAAATACTAGAAGATATGAGAGAAGAGATAGAAGGAATTAAATAATTGTTTGCACCATTAAGCATTCTGGTCACATATACAGGAAGAATGTAAGTAGATGATTTAGAAGTTGACTCGAATGAGTATGAATGGGGTCTAGAGCCTCTGTCAGATGCATCTACTGAAGAAACTCCTCAAGAACCTAGTGATATCATAGATGAAGCACAAGAGATAGTGCGCTTGAAGCTGTAAAGAGAAATAGAGGAAATCAGACTAAAAAGACAAGAAGACTATAAACAATAGCTGAAAGAAGGAAGAGCACAAGAAAATTATTCACTTACTATATCTCCCTCTCATGAGATAGAGAAAATCAGGTATGGGACTACAAATGAAGAATTGGAGGCTACAGAAGTAGGGTCAGTCATTAGTCTAGAGGAAGCTGAATGGAAAAGATGACAGAGACTAACAAAGTCATCAAGGTTATGTCAACAGGTATGTCAATTACAAGTGGTCATTGAACCAAATCATGAAGGAACTTGTAGAATCAAAGGTGTAGATATTGATACTATACATGCTTTCACTAAGCCACTTGAAGAAGAGTTAGAGGCCTCATCTTCTGACTTTGATCACTCTGAAATAAAATTTAATGACATTACCTATTCAACACCAAACTATGACTACTTTGTCATGAATGTCGAAACTTTGTCTGATGAACCTGTTATTGTTGAACCATGATATGTAGTCTAGTCCAAAGTAGAGGACGGTGCTAGTGGTAGGTCTGTTAGGCTAGGTTCCCTAAATACTAATGTAAACTTCGATAATCATGTTCTAATTCTTCCTGGTCTCAAGATGCTTACGCAAGGTAGTCTTCTAAAACTTGACTTGTCGGTCCGAGGTTGTGATGACAATACCATGAATTCTCTTGAACCTATTAAATCTTTATCCCTGGTACATCCTAAGCTTATTAACCGTACTCTCCAAGATCAACCTTTGAATATACCTACCTTTGTCAGTGACTATACTTTAGCCTGTTATCTTAATGCAGTTGAACAAATGGACTCTTCCACCAATGAACAAAGTGAGAACATGATAGCAACATATGTCAAGTATCTTAGTTGCAAAAATAAAAAAAAGAAAAATAAGAGTTCTGATGGTGAAAACCACACAATGGTTGTGTCATAATCAAAAATAGAAAAAATAAAGGACGTACCTAATGGTGAAAACCTCTCTGAGGTGCTTGAAGGTGAGATACTCAACATTTTGCCTGATCACTTTCAAGAGCGATCATCCATGCTAATTGAACCTACACATCTAGTAAACATTGGAACAAAAGAAGCTCAACACACCATACATGTACCTCAATCCTTGTCAAGCGAAGAACTAAAAGAATTTGCTGATTTCTTCATGGAAAAGAAGATCAATTTTGCATGGACATATGCTAATATGCCAAGTCTGGATCCTGACCTCATAATGCATCATCTTTCTATCACTCTTGGAGTTAAACCTGTTAAGCAAATACTCCAAAAAATGCATCCTCATGTTGCATTACTTGTTAAGGCTAAGCTAGAAAAATTACTAAAAGCTAGATTCATGAGAGCAATTGATTATGCCGAGTGGATATCTAATATTGTACCTATTTCCAAACCTAACAAATCAATAGGTGTTTGCACAGATTTCAGAGATTTAAACAAAGATTGTCCAAAAGATGATTTTCCATTGCCCAACATAGACATGATAGTGGACATGACTGTTGGCTACGAAATGTACTCTTTAATGGATGGTTTTTTCAGATACAATCAGAACAAAATTGCACCTGAGGATCAAGAGAAAACAACATTCACCTATGCATGGGGAACCTTCTGCTAGAATGTAATGCCTTTCGGCTTAAAGAATTCAGGTGCTACTTATCAAAGAGCTGTAACAACATTTTTTCATGATACGATGCACAAAAACATGGAGGACTATGTTGATGATACTCTAGTTAAATCTATGAAAAGCTCAACACATCTATCAGAACTAGGTCCAATATTAGACAGGATGGAAAAATTCAAACTCAGATTAAATCCCAAGAAATGTGCATTTGGGGTTACATTTGGTAAGCTCCTAGGATATATTGTTTCAGTGAAAGGAATTGAAGTGGATCTAGAAAAAGTTAAATCTATCATGGAAATGCACCTCCAAAGAATGTCATTCAAATGAGAAGTTTACAAGGGTGACTCCAATCAATAAGACACTTCATCTCTGAGCTAGCAGATAAGGCTCAACCATTCACAAAGGTATTATGAAAAGGAGTTACATAAAACTAGGATAAAGATTGTGAACAACATCTAAAGCAAATCAAGGAATATATTTCTAATCCACCTATATTGATGCCACCAATTCAAGGCAAGCCCTTGATTCTCTACATATCAACTACTAATACATCACTGGGGGTACTTTCAACACAACAGGATGAGAACAAAAGAGAAAGAGCTATATACTATATCAGCAGGACCTTGGTGTCCTATGAGATGAACTATACTATTATTGAGAAAGCTTGTTTGGTATTGGTCTTTGCATCACAAAATTAAGACACTACATGCTAGCACATTCTATCAAACTAGTGGCTAAGATTGATATGCTCAAATACCTTCTCAGCAAAGCAACAATTATAGGGAGATTGACTAAATGGGTCATGGTTCTTACAAAATGAGACATTGAATATATAGAACACGAAGCTACCAAAGGACGGGTCACTGCAGATCAACTTGTTGATGCTCCACTTAAAGACAATCAACCTTTGCACATAGAATTTTTGGATGAATCCATCATGCACCTTACTCAACGATCCTAGAAAATGTTCTTTGATGGGTCCTTCACTCAACAAGGTTCTGGTGCTGGAATACTTTTTATCACTCCTTAAAGATATTCAATCCCAAAAGCATACAAGATTCTCTTTCCTTGTACCAACAATATTATAGAATATGAAGCCTTGGTAAATAGAATCAAGCTGGCTATTGAATGGAAGGTTGTTGAGTTATACATCTATGGAGACTCTCAGTTGATTATCAATCAAATCAATAACATATATCTGACTCTGGATGAGAAACTGATTCCCTATAAAATAATGGTTGATGACCTCAAGAAATACTTTACCTTTATACCATTTCAGTAGATTTCTAGATCAAAAAATAGAGCAACGGATGCTATGGCTACCTTGGCATCTATACCACAACTACAAGAATATGAGTTTCACTATGAATTCCTGGTGGAAGAGTTACATTATCCTACTTACAATTCCCCTGAGTCCCAGATGGTTTTTTCTATTATTGGACAAGACTCATCTCTCTATAGCCACATTTACTCTTACTTGCGTGACCAAATTATCCCTACTAATCTGACCTATAACAAGAAAAGAAACCTAATTCGAAATGATTCATGGTATGTCATCATCGCTAATGATCTATATAGGCGAGGTTTGGATAGTACTTTTCTTAGGTGTCTATAAACTAAAGAGTCCCAACGCGCGTTATCTAAAGTCCATGAAGGTATTTGTGGATCTCATTCAAACAGTCTTACTTTGGCTCAGAAACTGCTAAGGGCTGGTTACTACTAGCCAGATATGGAAAAAGATGCTATAAAATTTGCTAAAACTTGTGAGAAGTGTCAGCTCCATGGAAATCTCATGCATGCTCCAGCACAAGATCTAATACCCTTCATCACACATTGGCCTTTTCAACAATGGGCATTTGACCTCATTGGCCAAATCTATCCTGCATCATCTAATGGACACATGTTTATCATAACTGCCACTGATTACTTTACTAAGTGGGTTGAAGCAGTTCCGCTAATCAAAGCAACCGATAAACAGGTAGCTCTATTCATCCTTAACTATATCATCTATAGGTATGAAATACCTTCTTCAATTGTGATTGACAATGGGGGATAATTCAAAAACAAAGAACTAGATGAGCTCTATGAAAAGTTCAAAATAAAACAACACTGGTCATCCATATACTGCCCTCAAGGTAATGGACAAGCTGAAGCATCTAACAAAAATCTGCTAACTGTCTTGCACAGAATGGTAAACAAATCTAGAAAGGATTGGCATCTACAACTCAATCCTACACTATGGGCTTATAGAACAAGTATCAGAACACCTACTGGGGCTACACCATTTGCTTTGGTGTATGGATCCGAAGCTGTCTTGCCTATTGAGGTGGAAATACCTTCTTTGAGAGTTTCTTTGCAAGGTCTTGTTACTGATGAAGACTACAAAATATCTTGATTGTGTGAGCTCGAGTTGCTAGATGAACGTCAACAAGTAGCGTTTGATCATCTGAGAGTGTACCAAAAGAGAATGTCTAGAGGTTATAAAATGAAAGTTCGACAAAGATAATTTTAGGTTGGTGACCTTGTTTTGAGAGAGAACTCAAAAAATCAACAGTTTTGAGACAACAAAGGGAAGTTTGAACCCAATTGGCTGGGTCCCTACATTGTTACTATAGTCTTTGGCTCTGGTGCTTATCAGCTCTCAACGTTAGAAGGAGAAAAGATCCGTGAACTGATCAACACCATCCACTTGAAGAAATTCTTCACTTAGTAATCTTTTCTCCAACAACCTATACAACAACAACAACAACAACAAAAAAAAAAAAAATCAAAAATTCAAAAAAGAAAAAGAAAGGATCTTTGCCAAGTAGGTAAAAACCTGGTAAACATGCGCCTCTTGTAATCAAGTGCTCCATCTATCAACGCAAATTTGGCATTTCCTATTTTCATTCCCGCTTTCCTGCATCTTTGCTTTCGCTCGTACATATCTTTTAGTCGCTTTTGTGACATCCTGGTTCTTTTGGAACCCTCATGGCTTGAAACCAATCAATGTCCTAGTCTTAGGGTAATCGACTAATCAATTTACATGTCCTAAGTAGTTTAACCAAGTCATCTTTCTATTAGTAGTACCAGGTCATCCAATCTGAGTTAGTCACAT
The DNA here is from genome assembly GCF_030272615.1 of Cryptomeria japonica. Taxonomy (NCBI): domain Eukaryota; kingdom Viridiplantae; phylum Streptophyta; class Pinopsida; order Cupressales; family Cupressaceae; genus Cryptomeria; species Cryptomeria japonica. The sequence continues at coordinate 362,741,859 of NC_081405.1, read as the reverse complement.
GTCTCCTATCCACTACACATTTTTATCATTGAGTAAACAAGCAAAACAAGACTACTGAAAACAATCATTAAATTGTTTGAGATATTATTGAAATTTTCTTTTTGTGTTGTCCTTTAAATTGGTTTTCGATTATTATTCCCTCTGAGTAACTCGAGGAAGTCTATCTTGACTAAGAGGAGCAAGGATTGGGGGCATAATACTTTTATTTGTTTTCTACTTGCAAGAATGATTCTGATGATCTGGAAACATCTAATCAGCTGGGTGTTTGTGATAAGTGCCTTCAAATCAAGGTGAAATCAACACACATACCTTGACTTTGTTTTTTCTTAAGATACAGGAAGGTTGGAGTCATTTCTTTATCTATTTTGAGGGAATTTATTTAATGTGCAATCCGGATGCATGCGTAATTTGTCCAAGGATATGAACGATAAAAGGGTCATTGTGGACAAGATAATCAATAGTTGCATATAAAAAGGAAAGAACTCTGTTTTGTCTTCTGTGTTTGTAAAACACTAAGTGATGAAAATTAAGCATACCAAATCTAGTGACTAAGTTTAGGTTGCATTCATTCTAAAATTTTATGTATTTCAGGTGATTTCGACATGATAACAATGATCTCTTTATCTTTTGAATGAGAGTCTGAAGCAATCGTCATTTCTTAGCTAAGTGGTACCCTTTTTCATCATCGTTTCTCTAATCAAGTACTTGTGTATTGAGATGTTAGCTGCATACATGAACATCTTATATAGATCCATATATTTCATTATATACTTTTTTGCATTCATATTATTGCATGAAAAATAAACATTTGCAATACTAGTTACTCATTTTCATCATTTATTTGCATATGAAAAAGGAAAAAACATAACATCCATATTCATCTCCATTACATACATCCATACTGAAAAGATATGCATAAATATAGAATAAAGCATATAGAAAGACATCTCATAATAAATCAACACAAGTACGATGAAACAAAATCAAGAGCTCCTATATCTCATCATAATCTCAGTGTTTAAGAGTACAAATGATATCAACTATCATATACAATGTCTCATCAAAGCAAGAATCGTATAAGCTACAAAAATTGGGTATATAAAAAAATCTAGGAGGTATATAAATATCTCTTTGCCTCTCCCTCATTATCGGGTGGAGGAGGTGGTGCCTGCTGACTGTCGTCTTGTCTGGGTGCCCTAGCTCCTTTAGATCAAGCCATATATTGAGAATACAACACAACCTACTACACTACTAGGAATGCTACACTATAAACTTCAACATAATAAGTTGCACGACTTGTCTAATGCAAAACCTCTCACTGAAGGGCATTTCACTCTGCTATGATCTCACTGAGCTGTCGATCTCGCTCTGCCAGTTGCATCTATGCCACTATCAACTATGACTGCAAACCTATCACCCTTGCCCTCAAAGACCGTACTACGTCTGGCACTGCCTGCTCTCTCCTTATCTCCACGTCCTTGCTCATCCCTCTGCTGCCTAACCTACCTAGGAGCTGCTCTCTCCTCCTCACCTCCAACCTCTACTACCCTAGAACCATCAACCTCAACCCCAACAACTCCTAAGGATCCACCCTCCCCTCTTTGTCATTATCGACCTCCTGCTGGTGCCCTGCTACTACTAGCATCAAGAACACCTCTTGTCCATCTAGGTACATCCGCTCTTTGTCCCTGTACCTGACCTACTCCCTGTACCTAACTTGGTACTTGTGCCTGTGCTGGTGCATCCTCCTCAACCTTAACAATAAGAGGCACATGATCTCCAGGATCTGTAAACTGAGGAAAAGGGTGTCTCTAAAATGAATCTCTATATTGGGGCAATACCCTCACGTCTACCACATTGTCTAGATACTCCCATCTCTGTGGCTGTAAACCCACTAACTCCTGCATGCTCAAGGCATATGATAGTCTCAGTGACCATCCTCATCTCTACTCCTCCCCATATCTAGCATACACTGTGAACTCTAGGGATATACTCCGCGGTCTCCCATATTGTCTCAAAACCCTAGGTAATACAAATCGCTCAATAATAGTAGTCACTCTGCTGATGAGAGGTCTAGTCATGAACATATCTCTCCATTGTTCCCTCCAATCATCCCACAACTCTAAACCCCTATATGGTCTCCATACTACAACTATCAAGTCATCCAATTGCCTCCTCCAATAATCAGTCTTGCCCAGGTGGGGTTGTGTGACATAACCTGAGTAACAACATATGATAGGTTGATGTGCCTCTCTAAAATCATCCACTATAGGTCTGCAAACCAGGATATGCTCCCATGCCCATATCTGCAAAACTAGGACACCTGCTACCATGCTCTTCCCCTCATGATAAAAAATCTCATGCATCTCATGGTACATATGAGAAAGTAAGCATGAAATCCACCCTAATCTAATTGGATGAGTTAATAATATCTCTAACATTCTACCCCATCCACATAAAAAACCTTGTTGTCATCTGTCAGGCATAACGAAACAACCAATCATGCCAGCCAAAACACAAGCTAGAGGATACTCTACACCATACCTGCTCATTAAATCGTTCGAAGTGATAGCACGATCAAGAATAGTCTCATCATGGAATATATGTCTAAGAGCCAAAATACCTAGTTGTGGAGTAGAATCATAATCTACTTTATCTCCAGCAAAAGGAATTCTCAATATCCTGTAAACATCCTCTGGAGTGATCGTCATCTCTCCCACCAGAAAATGAAATGTGTTATGCTCAGAATGGAAACACTCAACTAATATGATCAACATATCATGATTCACATGAATATCAGGCATCTGTAACAAATATCCAAATCCACACAACCCTATGTGATCTCTGTGTGCATCTGATAAATCATGCACTAATCTCATCGTTGACGGAAATGTACACCAAAACTGAATATCAAGCAACTGAATCTACAAAATTGAACACACAAATCGTCAGTACCTGATCAAATTTGCGCTAACAATGTGATAAACATGCTAAAGAATCCAAATTTACAACATTCAAAATAAAAAATTTGTTGTTTAGACCTTCAAAAATACTTGTTGTTTTCCATACGAGTTACCATAGTCAAGTAGCAACTTGTACGAGCAAACACAATGACCAACTTGAGAAAACACTCTCGTACGATAAATAGTATCACATCGCATGATTAAATGGTCTCTTAAGCACATTTTCGTACGAAACAAGGGTAAACACTAGACGACAAACCCTACATGCCCATACGATAAAATAAAAAATTCCAGAAACTCGTACGATAAAGCATATAACACCGAACGATAAAATGACACATCCCAACGTCAAACGAAATTCAAAATAAAAAAATTCAACAAAAATTCAAAAAATGAAAAATTCAAAAGGCTTATGATCGATCACTTACTACTGGAGCATAGTTCCATGGTTGATTATGTCATCTTTGGCGCTTAAATCGATGCTCATGAATTGGAATTGCCTTTTTTCTTTGCAGGAGGTTTTTTTTTTCAATTTTTAAACTTTGAGAGGTAAAAATGAATTGACAATGACACATTGAACTCCTTCTTTATCCCAAACCCTAATTTTCAAACTTGCTCTGATGGACATAAATTTGTACCCTTGACTAAATCGACTGTCCAAAGTCCATTTTCAGATCGAAATCGAAATCTAACGTCAATTTTCTAATCAAAATTTCACAACGTTGACCACTTAGCACTTTCATCCTCTAGTCAATTTTTGAATCATTTTGTGCTCAATTCAACTTTCATCTCAATTTAATTCTTACATCAAACTTTTTGTGCTCAAATTATCATTGCTAAATCTTTTAATCTTTTCAAAATTGCCTAAAATCAGTGTACCCTCACTATCTTTTGATTTCGCTCCCAAGGGGGCATACTCATTACACCTTTTTAGTGATTATTATTATTTCAAAAGTTGAGAAATTTTTCAAATCTTCATCTAAAGTTGACCAGAAATCTTTGATTCTTCAATGTCAAATAAAGCAATCTCTAGGGGCATATCAATTTTTTGTCCTTATCTGAATCAATCTTCAAATTGATGTTCAATTTCATCGCATCAAATCAAGCTGGACATTCTCACTTCACTTAGTTGATTCTTGTTCAATCAAGTTCAGAATTGGTTTTATCGCTTCACTCAGTTGATTCTTGTTCAATCAAGTTCAAAATCAGTTTTATCTCTTGCTCAATCAATTCTTGTTCAATCAAGTTCAGAATCAGTTTTATCTCTCGCTCAGTCAGTTCTTGTTCAATCAAATTCAGAATCAATTTTGTTTCTTCGCTCAATCTAGTTCAATCAAGTTCTAGATCGATGCTCATTTATTGATCAATCAATTTCAAGCACAGTATCTCCCTTTTCTCGGTCCTAGTTCAATCAAGTTCAGGATTGGTATTTCTTTAATCAATCTATTAAGTTTCATCACTTCAAATCAAGCTAAACATCTCTCTCTTCATCAGTTTGTGATCCATCAAGTTCAGAACTGATATCTATATGACATCAACTATTCTTTGAACCAATGCGCTACTCACACATTAATTCAAAGAGGGGAAAATGTAATACCCTAAAAATGGTCACCTAAACCATGGGCCCCTAATCTCGAAAACATCACCAAGGTCCTAACCAAAGACAATTAAATCAACCTTGAGCACCAAATTAATTAATTCTTCAATCATTAATATTACATGACAAATAAATCACTTAATATTAATTAAATATTCATCCAATTAATTATAACATTCCAAGTAAATCATTTTAATCAATTATCCTATTTATTTAATTAAATATCCTAGCATATTTAATTAATAAATAAATTTGCCATTTAATTGCAAAAAAGAGGAATTAATTTAGAAAAAGAGATTAATCACAAAAAAAGGAATTAATCTGCAAAAGAAAGAGTTAAATTGAAAACAAAAGAAAATAATTAGATTGAGAGAAGAAATCAAACTTAAAATATTTCTTTTTCTAAAATTGAGATAACTTGAGAAATTAGAAAAGCAAATTAAATTGAATTAATCATTTTCTCTAAAATTAAAACTCAAAGCTTTTCTTGAGGAAAGAGGTTCAAGTTGCATTGAAAAGGCTTCTTCTAAATAAAAATCTTGAGCAAATTAAAGAAATGTGCATGGAATCAACTAAATTTTATCTCAAGTTCATGGAATCAACTTATTTTATCTCCAATGCAAACTCAAACTTATAATCTGAACGCATTCAATCAAGCTATAATTGGAATCTATCTCAAGATTAACTTAATCCGATCTCTCAATTATTTCAAATAACCTAGATTGTGCTTTTTCTTGAGGAATCTCAATCGCTCATTGTTAATTGATCTTGACCGTTGGTCTCTCTTTTAGGTCTCTATAAATTCAGCCCTTCATCTCTCATTCAAGACGCCTTGGAGATTTATTGTTATTGTGCAGTTTTTGCTCTGGAGTCATTGAAGATATTGTGCTTTGAGATTATTGCATCTTAGTTTAAATTTTTGCATACTTAGTTTAATCGTTATTGCTTTCATTCATCTAGCTTAATCTTCATTCATCTAGCTTAATATTCATTCATTTAGCTTAATATTCATTCATCTAGCTTAATCTTGCATCCATTTATCTTATTCTTGTGCTTATATAGATTAAATCCTTGATCTTGGTGTAGTCTAGTCATTGGTATTGCCTAGACAAATCTGAGAGCAAGTCTATACTCACATCTTTTAAAAGGCAATGGGTCGATTTGTTATGGTTTTTATATTCATGATTATATCTGTCTAACCATGCATGCAATGACTTAATTGAAGTGTTGTGTCTTACAACTTGCAGACTTTATCCACTTCTCTCTCTCTCTCTCTCTCTCTCTCTCACACACACACACACACACACACACACACACACACACACACACACACACACACACACATGTATATATATATGTATATATAGATGTATATATATATATGTATATATATATGTATATATGTATATATATACATACATATACACATATATAGATATAATTATGTAGACATATACATACACACACATACACAAACACACACACACATGCATGTAGATATATGTATATATACACATGTATATATATATATATACATGTATATATGTATACATATATGTATACATACATACATATATATATGTACATGTATACATACATATATATATATATATATACATACATACATATATATATATATGTACATGTATACATGCATATATATATACTTGTATATATATATGTATACATGTATACATATATATACATATATACATGTATATGTATATGTATATGTATACATGTATACATGTATACATATACATGTATATATGTATGTATATGTATACATATATACATACATGTATACATATACATACATATATACATATACATACATATATACATGTATATGTATATGTATATGTATACATGTATACATGTATACATATACATATACATATACATGTATATATGTATGTATATGTATACATATATACATACATGTATACATATACATACATATACATGTATGTATACATAAACATACATATATATGTATATATATATGTATGTATATGTATATATATATGTATATACATATACATATAGATGTATGTATATATATGTACATGTATATATACATATATACATGTATATATACATATATACATATATATATACATATATACATGTATATATGTATATATATGTATATATATATATATATATATATATATATATATATTTTAATGGTGGAAAAATGGTGAATGATAAATCAAGAAGGAAACTGCCCTTTCCCTCAAAGAGAGATGAGAGTTTCGCTATCGATTACCATTCAAGCACTTTTCACCATTACATTAGAAAGAGGAGAGGATAATTCACTAGATTCAATCTCTCCACACAAAGACGGTAGATTGAATTCTGAATGAATTGGAAATGCTAAGTTGATCCCCTTTTTCTTGCTTGATTTGAAAAAGAATTGATTGAATAATGTAGTGCGAAAGTGACAAAGAATTGATTATAACTTGAGATCAGAATATGGGATAAAGATGTGCACCTGGATCTGACAGTAAAACATCGAGATGAAGTCGCCTTGCGAATTTGAAGAAAAGTTGTTCGGACCGTGGTGGGAATGTACACGGTTCTCTGAAAAATCTACGAAACAAAAAGGGTTTCTCCACCTCTGCAAATGAAGCCCGAATCTAAAAGTACAGATGCAAACCTGCAACCTACTTACAGAAAAGAGAGGAAAATGGGTTAGGATTGGGGGTTTTCCTTTAGATCAAACCCCGGTTTTGGAATTAACCAAGTAATGAAAGAAAGTACTTGCAAGTAGATGTAAATGAAAGACTAAATTGTAAATCACCTCAAGGGAGGTTGTAGTAGCAATATTGATAGAAATGTTTGTGTGGAATTGAATGTTGAAATCAATCTCCTCTTCAATGGTTGAATCCTTGACTTGAATGCAACATCTAGCCTTGAAGGGAGACTTGAGAATGCTCAATGTTGGAAAAGAATGCTTGAATACTTGAATGCTCTTGAATGCTTAATCACTTTTGTACACTGCAATATTATCCAACTTCAACTTATCCAACTTATCGAACTCCAACTTATACAAATGAGAGGATGAATTCCCATTAAATACATGTTTGTGGATTTGAATTTCATCACGGGCTGACATTGGGGGATTTTCCCGCCCGAGGCACAACCAATAGTGCAACCCTAGGAAGGGTCCTGTCGCAAAATAGGGTAGGGACAGGGGTACCATGCCCCTGTCTTGGGAGGACAAGGGTGCCAAACCCCTATCCAAGTGGGGATAGTGGCACCACACCCCTATCCTACCCCTTTCTCCAGGTCAGAGTGCGGATGGGGTGATGCAGAGGCCAAGGAAGGAGTTGTTTCTGCAAGTTGAGCAATCTCCGGTCTCTGATCAGGCTAGAGGGTTCGAATTTGCATGCGTGAGGACCCTAATATAGTTGAAAATTGCTAGGGTCACAATTTTATGACACTACATTTAGCCCCCACTTTAGCGGGAGTATAAGTGTACACCAATACTGCCAGTAAAGTTCAAGGAAACAAGATTGAAAGACCTTTACCATGTCAAGGAAAAAAGATATGCCAAGCTGCTAGTGGACTTAGGATCTTACGACTTCGAGTGACAAAGTAAAAGGGAAGATCAAGAAGGGGAGAAGCATGGCTACAAGTAGAAAAGTTCCCTTCACTATAAGTCATGAAAGCAAGTATACAAAAGATTACAAAGCAAAACAAAGTTCAATAAGTAATTCTAAGTATCACAGGAAGGAAAGTACGAGTAGAGTGTATGCACCCATGTTAAAGCGATCGCACACACCTTATCGGTAGTGATTGTTTTAAGGTAGGATACACCCAAGAGAAAGAGAAGGGAGGGAGCACGCTATCGCGAGGAATTAGCCCCTAATCAAGGAATAAACCTAAGGATAATGAACACAAAACATGCGGTAGTGTCACTTTCCTCAGGGTCAGTATGCTGTATGATAACTCATGTATATCATGTATATATATGCATATAATAATCTTCATTCCCCAAAGAAGGACACTACCTTAGAATAAAGGGAAGAGAGGATGTCTTTTGAGTTAAAATGAAAGAGACCAAGAAAAGATCTCAATGCCTTGCATCGTCCCCAAGTAGACATTAAGGGAACAAAAGAAGAACAAGGATACACATAGAAGAATGGTCACAAAAAAACAAGAAAGGAGAGAGAGAGAAGATCTATAGTGCTAATATTGCTAATCTAGCATGACATCTGCCTCCCATCTTGCTGATAACTATTTTGGGAAGGCGAGAAACATGCCAGAGGAGAGACATTGAGCATAGAAGATGGAGCTATCACAAGATCCAAACAAGGACTATGCTCATGTTGTAAGTCACTTTGTTCAATTCTAGGAGCTAGGATTAGGGTTTGTGAAAACTCATCCGATAAATGCTTGTCCACATCAACATACTCATACTCACTATCAGAAGCATTAGGAGTTGTATTTCCATTATGAATAACATTTTCACCCATTTCTTCATCAAAGTTTAGATCAAGAGGAGAAAGAACACGAATAGAAGTAAAACCATCACATGTTTTATGCAACTTATGATTTGGAGATGTAGGTTGAACATCTTGGTTAGGAGAAAAGGGAATCATGTCAACTGATGGAGTATGAGGAGATTGAATATTTTGAGGGATAGCTTCATGAGCTCGAACACAACATCTTCATCGGCGTTCTCTCGCACAATGATTTTGTTGAGTCTCAGTGGAAGGCTGAGAAGGAGGAGGAACACTTGAAAAAGTAGGAAGGTTTCTCTCCTTGATAGTTGAAGGTTTAGGTTGTCTTTTTGGTTGAACAATAGGAGAAGTAGGCCTCTTCTCTCAATAAGAGGAAGGAGGTGGAACTACACCATAGAAAGGAGGAATATTAGGTGTAGGAAGGAGATCAAGTCCATCATGAGGAGGAGGTATAGGTCTAACCTTAGGAAGAATATTGGTGTTCTCCTTAAGAGAAGGTAAAGTCACATCCATAGGAGTAGGTGGATAATCTTCCTTAAGAGGGAGATTAGTTCTATCCAAGAGGGGAAGAACCTCATCTTGAAGAATAATAGGAATGCAAAGTGTTGGCGATCTAGGTTGACTTAAGGATAAGATCACATCGTTCTTCCATTTTTGATAAGATTGAAAAAGAGCATCGCTCCTTGATGGAAGAGATTGAAATTGTTTAGGCCAAAAGAGATCAATAGGAACACCGGGGCTTCTTTTGGATGGATGAAATAAGCTATGGTTCATGGTTATGATTTCTTCATTGTGAGGAAATTTGAGACACTTATAGATTGGAGAAGTAATAGCCTTCATGAAAGATAGCCAAGGATAGCCCAACTTCACAGGGAATTGCTCAGAAGAAAGTATGATAAAAAAGTCAACATCCATGGATTTAGCATGAACTTTAATAGGAAGGGTGATAGAACCAATGGTAGGAAAAGAGAAGCCATCAAATAAATTCACAACCACATTAGAAGCATCATAGATTGGTTTATGCAAGCGTAAAGTGAAAAGATACTCTTCATTTATGACATTAACCATGCAAGAGGGATCAATCAGGGCACCATGACAAGGGATATCCTAAACCTTCACCACTATGTATAAGGGGCCATCAGGTGCTCTAATGGTCTCACTAGGGTCAAATGTAATACAAGGATCCTTAGGCATATCCTGTTTTTCTACCATATTAACCAAGTTTGGAGCCATAGAGGTGAATTCTTTAGAAGTGAGAGAATTAGGCACAATCTCAATAATGTTAGAGGTATGAGATGGCAAGGGATCAGTGAAAATCTTAAGATTTTGAGTAGGAGGAGCAACTGATTTATTCTGTTTATCATTCACACCTCTCACAGGTATAGTGTTATTATCAATCAAGTCTTGAATCTTATTTTTGAATGCAAAACATTTCTCAATATTATGACCAGGTTGACGATGAAATTGACAAAAGAAATTGTTATCAAAATAAGGAGATGCAAGTTTGGAAGGATCAACTTGTGTTATAGGAGGAATTTTGATAACATTTATGTGCAACAACTAAGACATAATACTATGTAAACATTCATTCAAAGGAGTAAAATGCCTTTCTCTTTGGAAAAATTTAGAAATAGAAGGCACACCTGTTGTAGCATTCACATTATTGTTGTTGATTGGATCATTGAACTTGATGAAGCTTTTTGTTGGTTTGAACTTTGCAAATGGTTGTTTAACACTCCCCCCCTTATCACTTAGAGCCATAGGAGTGGATTGCTCCATTTGACTCATAGGTAGTTGATAATTGTGGAGTGTTGTGCACAACTGCGTAAAGGAAGTAAACTCAGACAAAAGAAGCTTTTCCTTGATATATTTTTGTAAATTAGAAATGAAAATTAATTGAATATCATTATCAAGTACATGAAAAGAAATTTGAGCACACAAATGCTTATATCTACCAATGAAATCAGTCACTTTTTCTTTAGCACCTTGTTTACAATGCATTGAATCAATCAAAGTAATTTTAGGACCAATGTTGTTTTGAAATTGTTGGATGAAAAAATTTGCCAACTGTTGAAAATAAGTGATCGAATAAGAAGGAAGAGAACAATACCATTGTAAAGCTTTATCTCTTAGTGTTCTTTTAAACAGTTTTGCAAGCAATCTTTGATCATAAGCAAAATCGGTACACAAGGTTTGGAATGTTTTGACATGCATAAGAGGATCACCTTTTCCATTATAGAATTCTAACTGAGAGATCTCAACATGTTTAGGTGGCATGCCTTTAACAATATCAAGAGAAAGTGGGCTCACAACATCAAAGTTGGGCACACTAAACTTGGATTGACTCATAGAAGCAATTTGTTGTTGTAAGGAAGACATGGTTTGAGCAAGATTGTTGATTGTCATTTTGGTGGAAGAATTGATGTTAGACATAGGTGATTGAGAAGGTGGTGTGATGTTGTTGAAATAAGGCATGGACTGAGAATAAGGTGGTGGGACATTATGATAAGTAGGCATTGGTGATGATTGGGTAGGAAAAGGGACACTTAAAAGAAAAATAAAGTTGTTGAAGGAATTGCCCCCTTGTGTCACACTGGTTGGTTGAGGAATAATAGGAACACTCATGGAAGACATAGGTAAAGATGGAGGATTAAATGAAGAAGATGTATTTCCCCCATGACCTATGGTTGTGGGAATGGCATTTTAAGTTGAAGTATCCATGATGTTGGATGTGAAAGTAGGAATACTAGTCATAGGATTAGTCAAAGGAATAGAAGGATTTACTTGTGTTGAAGGTTGTGAGTAATCTAGGGTTTCGACACAACTCTTGATAGGCATGAAATTAGAATCAACAATATGTGCAATTCCACATAATATATCAATTCCATTCTTATCACTTTGAAGCATGAGGTTAAGGCCTTCAATTAATGGAAGAGCTTCACTATTAGGGTATTCTTGGGACATCCATTGTTGAAAGCTATCAAATTGAATGTCCAATGTGGAAAGTTAATCTAAAGAAACCCTAGTTAAAGCTTCTTCTTCATCATGGGATTCATTAATGGGGTGAATAGGCACATGATTAGGAAGAGAAGAATTAGCATGATCCTCATTAAAGAAGTCACCCAAATTAGGCTCCATCTCCTTAGTAATTAAACCTTGGGAAGCCTTAATTCTAATGCTTCATCTAATAGGGATAGGATAGGTAGGACTAATAGTGGTAAAACTCATGCAGTAAAGGGAAAATTTGAAATTTGAATTGTCGGAACAACGCTTACAAAATTGGTTAATGTAAAATTTAAGAAAATAATGATTACATAATTTGAACTTTGTTGGAGGAGGAGGATGACACAATTTCCAAAAATGAAAGGAATTTGGAATTTTAAAATTAGGGCCAAGGGAATACCACTTAATTTTAAAATGAAATTTTTTAAAATCAGGGCAGACTATAATTAACCTCTTAACATTAAAAATTTTCTTGAAAGTTGAAATGTTGAATTTTGAAGGTATTTCTGATTCTAGAGGGATAAAAAATCGATAAAATCAACCAATCTTCTTGATTTGAGCTATTAAATATAGTCATAACAATCTCCCAAAATTTCAGGAAAAAAACCAAGGACCGTGGCAAGAACGCACATGGTCCGACCAACTTTTTAAATTTTTTTTGGGGATGGATATTATGATGATTTTAAAGCTAACCCCCCAAAATTGGCAAATTTTACAATCTCTAGATGGGCGAAATGAAGGCACAAATGTGAAAATAGGACCCTATTAGGGTTTTGAAGAAAAAGAGGAATTGAATTGCAATTTTGAAAAAGGTCAAACCTAATGGATAGGGACACCTTGGAAAATGTTTAGAAATCTGAATGTAAATGAAATTGATTTGAAATTCACACCAAATCCAATTAATTTTAAAAATTAGGGGTTGATGACCTAACCACTTAATTTTAAAATTTGAAGTTTGGGAAAAAAGGGAGGAAATTTAAAGTTTGAATTGTAGGATTGAAGACAAATCTGAGAACAATCAGAAATCTGAAAATTAAATTGAAATCCAATTTTTGCCCAAGTTCAAGATGATTTTTTAAAATTAGGGTTTTAACAAGTAACCTCTCAATTTTGTAAATTTTAATTGCAAATTGAACAAGACAAAGAGGAAATTGACTTTGACAATCAAAACAATTTTCAGATCTAAGATAACCATAAATAATATTTACAAATCACAAGTTCAATTTTAATTTTAAAAACTAGGGTTTTTAATGAATTAACCACTAAGTTTGTAGAAATTTGAAACTTGTAAATGAAAAATATGCAATTTTTTTCAAAGGAAAGCATGCAAGATGTTGAGTTCACCAAAATGTAATGGTGGGAAAATGGTGAATGATAAATCAATAAGGAAACTACCCTTTCCCTCAAAGAGAGATGAGAGTTTCGTTATCGATTATCATTCAAGCACTTTTCACCATTACATTAGAAAGAGGAGAGGATAATTCACCAGATTCAATCTCTCCACACAAAGATGGTAGATTGAATTCTGAATGAAATGGGAATGCTAAGTTGATCCCCTCTTTCTTGTTTGATTTGGAAAAGAATTGATTGAATTATGTAGTGCAAAAGTGACAAAGAATTGTTTATAACTTGAGATCAAAATATGGTATGAAGCTATGCACCTGGATCTGGCAGTAAAATGTCGAGATGAAGTCGCCCTACAAATTTGAAGAAAAGTTGTCCTGACTGTGGCCGAAATGTACACGGTCCTCCGAAAAATCCATGAAACAAAAAGGGTTTTTCCACCTCTGCAAATGAAGCCCGAATCTGAAAGTACAACTGCACACTTGCAACCTACACATAGAAAATAGAGGAAAATGGGTTGGGATTGGGGGTTTTCCTTTAGGTCGAACCTCTGTTTTGGAATTAACCAAGTAATGAAATAAAGTACTTGCAAGTAGATGCAAATGAAAGACTGAATTGTAAATCACCTCAAGGGAGGTTGTAGTAGCAATATTGATCAATATGCTTGTGTGGAATTGAATGTTGAAATCAATCTCCTCTTCAATGGTTGAATCCTTGACTTGAATGCAACACCTAGCCTTGAAGGGAGACTTGAGAATGCTCAATGCTGGAAAAGAATGCTTGAATGCTCTTGAATGATTGATCTCTTGTGCACACTCCAATCTTATCCAACTTCAACTTATCCAGCTTATCAAACTCCAACTTATGCAAATGAGAGGATGAATGCCCCTTAAATACATGTTTCTGGATTTGAATTTCATCACGAGCTGACATCGAGGGAGTTTCTCACGCGAGGCACAACCGAAAATGCAACCCTAGGAAGGGTCCTACCCCAAAATAGGGTAGGGACAGGGGTGCCACACCTCTGTCCTAGGAGGAAAAGGGCACCATTCCCCTGTCCAAGGGGGGATAGTGGCGCCACTCCCCTGTCCTACCCCTTTCTCTAGGGCAGAGTGCAGACAGGGTGATACAGAGGCCAAGGAAGAAGCTATTTTTGCAAGCTGAGCAATCTCCGGTCTTCGATCAGGCTAGAGGATTTGAATTGGCATGCATGAGGATCCTAATGCAGTCAAAAATTGCTAGGGTCACAATTTTATGACACTACATATATATATGTATGTATGTATATATACATATACATACATACATATATATATACATCTATATATATGTATGTACATACACATACACATACACATACACATACACATACACATACACAAATATATATATATATATATATATATATATATATATATATATATATATATATATATATATATATATATATATATATATATATATATATATATATAAGTCTACCACAAGAATAAACCCAAATCAAACGTGTAATAGGACAGGTGGACAAAAGTGTTGGCATTTGCATGAAGATTACATCAATGAAATGCTATGTTGTCATTGATGTCAATTAATTGGTAATGATATTGTTATAATGTTGTTTTGTAACCAATAGGAAGAGCCAGTGAAAAATTGTAACTGGTAGGTAAGTTTGTGGAGTGAATCGGTATTGCTGAGTATTGGAGAGTTGAACCGGTAAACCCTACTTGTTGATTTGATAAACCCTAATTGATTAAGTCTGGTGAATTAGTTATATTGGTTTATGATTTTATGATGAGCGGTAATGATTATGAGACATATACATATTATATGAAGAGAGTTTCAAAGTGTTTTTGGCGCATTGAGGTAACGGTTTTTGTCTTGGGAATGAGAAAGTATATTGCATGTAATGAAAAGCGCGTGATGAGTTACTAAGTTTGATGAAGCAGTGATAAAAGAGTGGTCGAGGCTTTCTTGAATAATGTGTAGAGATTGTTATGTAATCCAACGGTCATACTTGAACTGACTTGTTTGTAATCTCTATGTGAATTAGGTTTTTGTTGTGTTACTGACTTAGTTGATTTGTTTATAAGGTTGATGAGTTGTTTAGTTTCAGAGTTGGCAAAGTTTTAGTTGAGTGTATGGTTGCCGAACCAGATGATGTATTTGTAGTTTGAGTAAAGGTAGATAGGAGCATGAAAAGGATCCAAACAAGCAAGTGTAGTGCTATTCAAATAGATCACCAAACTCCTATTGTTTTCTAACAATGACAATAGATTGAAATCCCCTAACTGAGTAAGCTCTAACAAGCTTGGTGCTATTAAAATCCTCTAACTAGGTGGTCCATTAGATTGGATTTCAAAACCTCTATCGAGGTTACTCCTCACAGGGTATTGCTTCTAACAAGGCATTATAGTCAATCCCTTAACCGGGTGGTCCCTAACAGGATCTGTTCTTAACAAGACTTTTTGTAAAGCTTTAACAGGCTTGGCTCCTAACAAGGCAAACTTTAGAAGAGTTCAGATAGTTATCTTGTGAGTCTCATCTCACCATGGTTTTTCTCATTTGGGTTTCCATGTCAAAAATATTGTGTCAAGCGGTGAATGTTTTTGTGGTTATGTTTTCTATGGTTGATTTGCTTAACTACTTAATCCACTTTGATAAGTCATGATAACCAGCAGCAATATGAAATGAAGTTTTACTTATGTTAGTAAAAGTATTTGGATGTTTGTGAGTTTCAAGTTGTTTACTGTTAATCTATTGTAACAATCAACCAGTTCAGCTTGACAGTTTTATCTTGATAGTGATATTGCATTGATAGTTCTAAGTTTACTTTGAGAGATTGATTTTGAGATTGGTGAAGTTTATCAATTTTTCTATCTACTGATTCACCCCCCCCTCTCAATTGTTGACCAGATCCTTGTTCTTTCATCATACCATCAAAAAGTCCACACACTACTCTAGAGGAAGGGACATGCTATGTGTTACCCAATGTAGACTTATCTCATCCCAACATTCATCCACATGTCATCTCTAGTGAGAAAATGTTACAAACCTCTAGTGCATCAATTTGGAATAGCAACCTAGTCAACCAACTTGCATAGCGAACACTCTGTCAGCGTTAGCTTTATGCCTGATAAAGATCAACCCCTAAAACTCTAGAATGTGATGCAACATGTGTAGACATACTCTCCTTTCAATTCATAGATCATAACTCTCAATTGTGACAAAATGTAGAGCATAATAAATTTCCTATGTAAACACATTATCTGAGGAATAGAGTTCAAAACATTTTACAAACCCTTTTTGGATCACCTTAAACAATAATAATAGATGTAATATTATATAACCAACATTATACAATATATATCATCAACATAGTTTATCACTATCCTTATAAAATAATATGACTGTGATAGTTGTGGCTATATAGTTACATGCATATTCAACTTTGACTCCATAGTGAGCTCCTTTGACACCAACAAAATTCCTCTAACATAAATGATAGAAATTGCCTTCTCTAGATACCTAACATTCTTCCAGATACCTAACATCACCGATAGAACTGAATAACACCTTTGACATTAATGGCAACTTTTATCCAATAATCTCCTCCTTTATCATTGATGATAAACCAACAAATGAAATGCCCCCCTAAGAATAACACTCATAGAACAAGCTTTGTTATCCAACAATTTTGGCTTTGTCTCTCCCCCTTTGGCATCAATGGAAAAGGGTCACTTTGATTCTTCCTCTCCACTTGCATGAGATACTCCAAGCATTGAACCAAATTATTCTTCATTACAAGACCACCGAGTCTTCCTGCAAAAGGGAGACAACACTCCCCCTAAACTTATGACTCCTCTAGAACATCAAATAAGATAGATCTTTATCTATTAGATTTTACATAAAGAACTCAAATGTATTGTAATATTTTTCCTTTTTATACCAAGGCCAAGCCTTATCTCTTTTTTCTTAGTAGGCATTCTATTTCTTTGGACTCAATTAGATCCTCACCATCTGTATTATAACCGTCCACTACATGGCTGCCAAAAATCTCTTTTATAACATCATCTTCTTCAATTAGAGTGTATCATCATAGTCTTTATCTCCAGACCCATTCCTCATCTTAGATTGGGCATGGAATGTAGTATGAGGAGTTGTTGACCTTTCAGGATCTTGTTCCTCTTTCAATCTACTCCCAAATTTCTCAGACTTATTCCTCTTATCAGGATACACATTTTTATTTCTAAATAGTTTAGATGCTTTCACAAAATTGATTTTACAATGTCTTGCAATGTGTATAAATTTTTTGCACTCATAATATTCAATATTGAAATCAACTAAAGGAGTAAATGCATTTATGCTCATAGAATTATTTTTTATTGTAGGAAACTTTCTACAATCTACTACCTAATGTCCATAATGATTGAAATTAAAATATTAACCAAAAAAAGAATGGTTGAATGTCATATTGTATACTTGTCTTTCCAGATTTTTTCTTTCAAACCTTCTCTTCTATCCCTGGACATGAATGAACCCTTCATCTTCTTTCTTGTTATCATAAATCACATTGGACTGATCAAATCTTGAACTTCTAGAACCATGCTCATAATTTTCTGCATTTTTCTTCTTAGTGGCCTTACTGACCAAATTTCCGTTGAATCCAATATCTATCTTGACAACTGATGCTCTTAGATTGCATATAATCTCTTTGAAAATCTCAGTACTCTTTCCAAACTTTACATTTTTGCTCAATTGACTGTTTTCTTTCTCTAAGTCCTTTTAAAAGGATACCACTTTTGCCTCTAGTCTTTCAAAGTCCTTCTTCTTGGTCCTTAAACATTTTTTTATGACATAATTTTGCCTTTTTTCTTCCTCTACTTGCACCTTTAACTCTATGATCTGCATATGCGATCTTTCTTTAATTTTGAAATCTTTTGGAATGTTTTGCCCTTGTTTCACTATCATTTTCTTCATATTATTGATCTCATTGTAAGCATGGTGAAGCTCTTCAAAATTCATCCCAACATCTTCTTATTCATTTTTGGAATACATACTTGTCACATCTTTGCTTAGAATTTCCATCATCATGAGTAGAGCCTTTTTATTTGCACTTTTATAATTTTCCTCATCATACTCTTCAGATGAGTAACCTTCTTATTCAATACACAATCCATTCTTGTTTGTACTGCTAGTCCCATGTTTATATTTTTTTTTGCAATGTGACCATTTTTTCCATAGTTGAAATATTTGAATGGTAACTTACCTTTATACTTTCCTGAACCTCTTTTAGATTTCCTCACAAATTTTACTTCTTTTGAATCTAAATCTTCTTTGAGATCTAAATCTTCTTTCTCCATAAATGCCTTGAAGGCTGCCTCCTTTCCAAAGGATTTGTCATTTAAAATTCTCATTTCATATGATGTTAGTGTCTCATGTAACTCATCTATAGCTAAACTATTCAGATCATTGGCTTCTTCTATTTTAGACACTTTTGGATCAAACTTAGAGGGAAGAGATTTGAGTACCTTTTTAAAATCACTAAATCTTTCATATATTCACCAAGCTCTCTAATAGTATTGACAACCTCATCAACCCAATGTAAATAAGTAGCAATATTTTATTCCTCCTTCATGTTCAGACCTTCAAATAGCCCTTGGTATGTTTAAATATTTGCCTCCTTGACTTTACCATCACCTTCATATATATTGTAGAGTCTCTCTCAAACCTCTTTTGCAATGTTGTAATGCATTATATTTACAATCTTAGAGTTAGCTAGACCACATAAAAATAACATTCCCCACATTTCCATTAGTTTCACATGCTCTTTTCCTAGATTTATCTCTTGGAGGGGTATTTAGAATCTCATAACTATTCACAACATATTTCTAAACATTAAACCCTAGTTCCATTAGATAGGCTTCTATCAATACTCTCCAAAACTCCTATTTGTATCCATCAAATATTATTTAAAGGCAAACATTCTTGAGCAATGGAGTGCACCATCTTGAATCTACCTCAAGTTGTTAAGATTCTTCCAAGGAACTCTACTTTGATACTAGTTGAAGGGCACATAATTGATGTAGAGGATAAGATGAAACAAGGGAATAAGCCCACTACACTAGGGTGTCTCCCTATCAACCCCTAGAAAAACATTAACTTGATCAGTCCACAAACTATGGTTCTTGCTTAAGGTCAATAATACACACTTATTGCTCAATATGTGGTTTTAACATCAACATAAGGCCAAAATTGCATGGGAACTTAGAGGCATCAATTATCTTGTTTTGAGACTCAACCACACTCAAAAAAACCTTTGGATAACGTTCAACAACTCTTGGAATGTCACTTGCTTCAGTAACCCCTCCTAGTCCTTGTAGCCCTACCTAATGGGTAAACTAGGCTTAACTTCCAAAACTCCCAAACAATGACACAAGAAAAGGTGCTTTTCTGACACCCTTTTGGGAGTTATAACACTATCCAAGACTAATCCTTATGACCCTTAATGTAGATATGTCAACCAATGCTACACTCTGAGACCTAATAGGGCTAATTAGGCCTATTTTCCAAAACATCTACCAAAGAATGGGTGCAAATTGTTGTGCTCTGTGAAGTGTACTTCTACCTGCAAACACAATACACACACTAAATCATTACAAGCAATGGTTAGTGAATTAAATCAAAGAAAGACAAAACCATAACTAAGCGATCTATCGCCTCCTAGTAAATGCGAGTATGAATTTTGCTCTCAGATCTTGGTATGCAAACTCCAGTGACTTGACTACACTTAAATGGAGGATTTAAATGATGAAGATGCATGATATAGCAATGATAGCATGATTAAGCTACATTATTTCATGTTTATTCTAGAAAATAAGATAGAATGAAGATGCAATTAAGCTAAGATTTGAAAATGATAACAATGCTTGAAATGAGAAACTAGAAGCTAGATGCCTATAGTAACAATGCTTGAATGCAAATGAGATGAATCAATCAGGATGCAAAATGATATGAAATTGGGACCCCTTGAGCTCCAAAATGAGGTCTATTTTTAAGATTTCCCAAGGCTAAGGGTGATGTAGCAAGAATCAAGGATCAAGATTGATTTGAAGATATCAATGGTTAAATTAGAGGAGGTTGGCAAAGGGGTTGGATGAAAGGGAACATCTGTCATCCCTATGGTGACAAGTGTCAGGAGGCTTCTAGAAGTGGTTGGATGAAAGGGAAAACTTAGTGACAAGTGTCACAAAGCTTCTAGAAGAGGTTGGATGAAAGGGGACATGGTGGTTAGGATGGAATGGGTTAGGTTTAGGAGTGGTAGAAGTTAGGAGAATTTAAATTTAAAAATTAAAATAATGGGAATAGGCTATTTAATCCCAACAACTCATGAATTTGATTTGTTTTAATTAATTAGGGATTCAGAAGAAATGAATTTGATGGGGGGAATTAATTAATTTTAATTAATTAGTCAAAGGGGATTATTTAAATGAACCTATTAAATAAATCCTTAGATTTATTAATAAGTAGATGAAAAGGGGAATTTAATCAAATTGTTTAGTAAATTCAATTAAATTGGGAAGGAGGATTAATAAAATATTTGCTTATTCAATTAATTATCTTCAGACCATTTTTAGGTGTATACATTTTGCCCCTCTTTGAAGCGAGGTGTGATGATGCGTTGATTCAAAGAATAATCTCATTTTGATGCTGATATTCATTTGATAGGATGCCCCAACTCTTGATTGCTAAATTTTGGTACAATGATGCCCCCTCAGGAGATCAATTGAGATAATTGATCCTTGGAGTTTTTGCAAAATTGATATCCTGATACATTTGATTTGATCTTTGCAACTATGTTTTGATGAAAATGCGACTTCTTTTATTAGCTTGATTGTTTAGATTGGTAAGATTGATAAATCTTGATTGATTATATTAATAAGATTGAGATTCAGTATGGTTTTAGGAAGGATTCATCCTGTATAAGACAACGATGATCAGAGCATCTAGTTTCAAGAAGGATTCATCCCGTATAAGACATGATCAGAATGTCTGGTTTTAGGAAGGATACATCCTGTATAAGACATGAATCAGAATTAGATCGTCTTGTTTCAGGAAGGGTACATCCTGTATAAGACATGATAAAATCGATTAGGTTTGATTGATTGATTTGATTTGATAAGTTTGATTAGATAAAGAGCTAATAGTTTGTTGATATCAAGTTGTAGAAATATTTGGATATGCTGATTGTTGATTTTGTTGAGGAAGATAGCATAAGATTTGGGCTAGGTCAATAATATCATGAGAGAGATGAGTTCATCATTCTGATTGCGTATACATTTGTGATGATACTTTGATGATTCCTGTGATAGATTTAACCTTGGATAAAATGAGCGTGCGGGATCCCATGCAATAATGAAATGCAAAGCTACGACTAGACCAGTCACTGGATTATTTTGCGTTTTTGTCATCATTGAGCTTTTTGAAATGTGGGAAGTGAGTGCAAACATCAATGGTATAATTAAACCATGATGACCTAAGCACTTCTTTCTTGGATTTTGATATAGCAAGTTAGCACAAGCATCGAGGTATAATTGAACTGAGATGACCTGAGTGTTGCTTGCGTAAAATAGGCAGTATTAATAATTTCAATACGCAAATCGGAAATGTCTTCAATGATACTCTGATGATCATGTCCCAAGACAAATTTGCGCATATTAATGATTAATTTTCAGACAACAGACAAGAAAAATATCATGTTCCTTCCTTGTTCCTCTAGTCAAAGACATCCTGGAATCACTCAGAAATCATGATAGCGAAAAGCAATATAGAAAAGTTGAACAATCATGTTACAATCATTATCCAAAAAGATATTATCCATTGAAAAGTGTGTGATGTGCTTAGATTGATTTTGTGATAGCTTGATAGTTTATAGTTTGATCTCGTGTTCAACGTTGGATGTGTCTTAGTTTTTGCTTGATATGAGTTGTCTAACTATTTGCTCTACTTGTTTGATTTAGCTCAAAATGATCAAGAGTTTTGCCCCCAACTAAGTGCAGGATTTTGCCCCAAGCCTAGAAACAAAGTCATTATAATATATCCAATGATCCAAACCATGGTGAGAGAGCAGTTGCGATGCTCGAGTATGTACAAAGGTTTTATGATGGTCAACGCTGATGGAAAATGAATGAATGCAAGCACAAAGATTCATGAACTAATAGATGGAAGAGCTAGCTGACAGATAGCACCTGTTTGCCAGGTTTTCACCCTCTGCTTTTATTGCACTTTTTCTCATATTTGATTTTTTTTTGGATTTTGATTTTTTCACTGTTTTTGATTTTTCACTGTTTTTGATTTTTTTTTTCATTGTTTTTGATTTTTTCTTTTTTTTTAGACATAGAATTTCTTCAGGTGCATGCTATTGATGGGTTCTTCAAGTTGATTTCTGTCCTGTGTTGATAGCTGATATGCTCCTGATCCAAATACTGCTATGATCACAAATGGACCTAACCAGTTTGGTTCAAACTTTTCTTTCTTTTCTCCATCTGCCTGGTTGCGTGGATTTTCTTTTAGCACTAGTTCTCCCACTTGAAAGACTCATGGTTTAACCTTGTGATTATAGCTCCGACACATTCTTTGATGATATACCTTTAAATGATCAAAGGCATTTTGTCTTCGTTCATGCATCAGTTCTAACTCTTGTAGTCTA
This sequence comes from Cryptomeria japonica, assembly GCF_030272615.1. Lineage (NCBI taxonomy): Eukaryota > Viridiplantae > Streptophyta > Pinopsida > Cupressales > Cupressaceae > Cryptomeria > Cryptomeria japonica. The sequence goes on along the minus strand of NC_081405.1, from coordinate 362,718,774 downwards.
GATACTCTCTGTTCTTCATCTGGGATGAGACCTTTTAGTGACACACGTAGAGAGGGTATCTCTATTTTGATTGGCAATATTGCTTCTGATCCGTATACAAGAGAGAAAGGTGTGGCACCTGTTGGTGCACAGATACTGGTACGATAAGCCCATAGAGCATGGTTTAGTTGAATATGCCAATCTCTTCCAGCATCGTTCACTGTCTTCTTAAGGGTTTTCAGAATAGTTTTGTTAGATGCTTCTGCCTGCCCATTTCCCCGTGGATAATAGGGTGTGGAGAATTTGTGCTAGATCTTAAACTTTTCACATAGCTCTTGTACATCCTGATTTTTGAATGGTCGCCCATTATCAGTAATAATGGTCATTGGTATTCTATAGCGATAGATGATATAATTCAAGATAAATGCAACAACTTGTTTTCCTATGATATTTATGAGAGGTACAACCTCAATCAATTTTGTGAAATATTCTGTAGCTACAAGGATGAATTTGTGACCATTAGATGAAGAAGGATTTATCTTTCCTACCAGATCCAGACCCCATTGACAAAAAGGCCAAGATGTTGCTAAAGCATGAAGTTCTTGTGCTAGTACATGAATCAAACTCCTATGGATCTGACATTGTTTGCATGTTCTAGCTATCTGAAAAGAATCTTGTTCTATAGTTAGCCAATAATAGCCCAACCGTATGAGTTTTTTCAAAAGGGTAAGACCACTTGAATGAGTGCCACAAATGCCGTTATGGACTTCATGTAAGGCCTTCTCAGATTCTTCTTGTTTGAGATATCGTAAGAGAGTACTGTCTAGACCTCATTTAAACAGGGTATTCGTGACAAGAGTAAAATGAGAGGATTGGCAAATAAAGTTTCTCTTTTGGTTTTTTGATAAATCTAGAGGTAAGATGTTATCTTTCAGGTATGTGTAAGTTTGGCCATAGCGGGAGGAATCATGTCGAATAAGTTGACAGATGGTTTGTGAATCAGGACAATTAAAGGTGGGATGAAACAACTCTTCAACCAGGAATCCATAACGCTGTTGATTTTTCTGTGTCTGTAATAGAGAAGCAAGTGTAGCCATGGCGTCTGCTGCTTTCTTTTCATTTCTTGGAATCCGTTCAAAAGTTATTTCTACAAAGTGTTTCTTGATATCATCAACCATCTTTTTGTAAGACATGAGTTTGTCATCTTTTGTTTGATAGTCATCATTGATTTGATTAATGACGACCCGAGAGTCTCCAAAGACCTGAAGTTGTGTAATGTTCCATTCTACAACCATTTTGATACCTATTACTGTTAGAGTATTCGGGTATTTACTTGATTAATTAAACAATATTTGTTTAATTATTTAAGCTCCCTTTATCTCTTTTACACTTAAGCTAACTTTAAGTGCATAATAATTAATTCTTTTATTAATTATTATGTGCAAACCTAGGTTTTCCCTTTTAGGGTTTCTTGACCTATTAAAGGTTGAGTTCTTTCTTTTCTTTGTAAGAAGGATGATTATTACATTCTATTTTGTGAACATTGAGCTCTCTCTTTTTGAGCATATTTTCTATGTATTTCTTTCTTCTGTGATTTGCTTCCTTGCTTCTCCTTGTAACAGGTTTTTCAGCTTGCAGAGATCATTTGGGCTCCTGTGGTGTTGTATTTTCTCAACTCCAATATGGTATTAGAGCTTCAGATCTACACCTATCTATTCTTGTTTTGAGAATTTATGCATTGGAAAAAGATCTGGGGTTTCAGGTAGTTTCTTGTGTGTGCTTAGGGATAGGCCTCTTTTTTCTGAGCACTTTGGGCCTAAACGAACCTCACCATCGTGCTCAGAAGGCCCCAAAACCCTATAGTCATATAAAATTTGTCCATTTTTGACTCCTGAGTATCTTGGTGAATTTTTTCTCCAAAACTAGGCCGTACGGCTTCGACACGCAGTTTGAGAAAACAATGAAAAAAAGCCTTTTTACGACATGCAGGCCGAAATTTGATTTTTTGTATAAAAAAAAAAAAAAAATCAAAAATAAAAAAAGGCTTCACAAAAAACAAGGGTTTCAATTTTTTTTTGGAAAAGTTTTGGTTTGGGGGGGGTTCCCATGGTATGCAGGGTACCGTGGGGCCCTTGCCATGTTGTAGGCCCTGGGAGTCACCGTTGTTAGTCCTTCCCGGGCCCTGCCATCCTCTTGCCACCGCTAGCACCCTTTTGACCCCTACCGACACTCCTACTCCTGCCGGTCCAGCCCCCGCTGGCACCGGCCTCCGGCCTAGCTCCCTTGCTTCCGCCGGAAACCCTTCCGGCCACCCACTGCGCCTCACCGCCGCTGGCCTCCCTCTGGCCCCATAGCTCTGACTACCTCCTGGCATCACCACCTGTAGCACCCTCTGGCCCCCCCATCACCTGCAGTGCCCTCTGGCCCCGCTACCACCCGCAGCGCCTGCTGGCCCGCCACTGCCTGACCCAGCCCTGCCGCCCGTTGGGCTTGCTAGCCCCGCCGCCCGGTCCACCGACCTCCTTGGATCCACCACCTACCCACTTGAGCACCACCATGCCATTGGGGCACCACCATCCAGCCACCGGAGCGCCACTCACTGGCCACCTCTGCCCTCTCCAACCACCAGTTTAGCCCTTCCTCTTGTTTTGAAGGGGGGTTTGGTTTTTTGGCCATATCTTGGGCATACAGAGTCATTTTTTGGAAAACATATAGGTGTTGGAAAGATGGTTACGAGACAGACCTTGTGATGTTGGTATTTTTTTTCTATTTTTTTGTTTGACTATGTTTTTTCCAGTCAAAGTGAGGTCTCTTTTTTGCACTCCGGGAGATGTAGAATGAGCATCCGACCTCTGTTTTTTGAAAAGTTTATATTTTTGGAAAGTGTGTGCTGTGTATTTAGTTTTTTTCTTTTCAACACTCTAGTGGATATCTTGGTTGTTTTAGGTCTTGGGATCTCTTCTCTGGGTAGGATGTCTCTATTTTGGTTCTCCTTTCTATTTCCAGTCTTCTTATCATTGTAGCATTGTATTTATGCAAACACACTAATATAAAGTGCCATCATGCATTGTTTACTTGGGATCTTGCACATCTTGTGCCTTGTTGTACATGCACCACTTATAAAGTGCCATCAGGGGGTTGATGTTTGCCTTGTTTGCCATCCACCTTTGTCAAGTGAGTGTTCCTTCCATGAAATTTGCCTCGTGCTGTGTGTCAAGTGAGTGTTCCTTCCACGACACCCTATACTTTTCTCAGCACCTTTGATGTTCCTGGTTCTTCATCATGCAGTTCTTCTAGGCTATTCTTTTCAGTGTTCCTATCCCTCTCCCTCTTCAACATTATGGGGAGGTTTGTCCTGTTGGTTCTAATGCTTGCGTGGTTCGATTGATCAGCTCTTCAGGCTTTGGTGTTTCATGCCATCTGTATCTTTGATTTCAATTGTTTGCCTTGTTTGCCTTTTGATTCGAGTAGTGTCATTTGAGGGCACTCGTACAAATTAAAATCTTCTCTACCTAGTCATGTTCTATTTCAGTGGAGGTTCTTCGGATCAGTAGTTATTCTTCGACAGAGTTTGGAGGTTCTTCATGCTTCAGTGGTGTTCTTTTCCATCTCTTTTTGGAGTAGAGTTTTGTTCCCATGTGGTTTTCTCTATTTCTCCAGTTCATAGAGATTTCATTGTATTCAGGTACCTGATCAGGCCTTGTTGGCAGGACCCATCTTTCTTGCTTTCAGTAGCTGTTCTAGGTTTTAGCTTCTCCCTAAGTTTAGCTTAAGGGGGGGTGTTAGAGTATTCGGGTATTTACTTGATTAATTAAATAATATTTGTTTAATTATTTAAGTTCCTTTTATCTCTTTTACACTTAAGCTAACTTTAGGTGCATAATAATTAATGTTAGGTCCCAGAGACATCTGAGAGGGGGGGGTGAATCAGTTGTCTAATAAATTCAAAGCAAAAACTATTTAACCAACTTAATGCTTAATATCGGTAAACCAATTAAGTATGCCGATAGACAATGTTAACAGTGAATTGCTATACCGGTAAGGATTAATGCATGAAACATAAACATAGAGTCATCCACAACACATAACACTAATATTTGTACGTGGAAACCCTGTAAGGGGAAAAACCATGGTGGGAAACCTTACCCACAATTAGATGATACTACTGCAGATAGTAAGTGTACATAAATGGGGTTTGCACATGCAGAAAGGCCAACAGTCTAGAGCTCACTGCTCAATCACAAAATGGGAGTCACACTGACTACAGTTGGATGGTTAAATCCAATAAGAATGTACTGCACAAAATAACATCTTCATATGCTAGATTTAGTACTGGTGTAATGCTGATATGCTTCTATAAAAACCTAGCTTTACCTTCAAATGATGTCTTCATGTATACCTCTACTTAATCTCGCGCATACCTTCACACAACTCTTTTTTGCATTCCACAGTTGATCTTACAAATAAGATCTTACATTTATACCATAACCTAAGACCAATTTTAGTAGGTCGTCTCTACAAGATATTACAATAAAATCATTTTACAAACAATATTGTATCGATGCAACAACTGATTAAACATGCCGGCTTAATGTATTTACATCAATAATAAATCATCTCCATAGTGTGCCATGCTGATCTGGATAAGATAAACCTGCCGGTGTAACCCTAGATAACCTGGACCTATTTGCCGGTAAAAGCAAATATGCAAATATGAATATATCAATGATTAATTCTTCAAAACAAAGTGTCCAATCTCTCCTCAAAAGATAATGTGTTTTTCCATAGATATCTCTCCCCCTTTGACATCAAATGCCAAAGCTACAAAATTCAAGTTCATACAAAATACCAATCAATTCAATATACCAACTACTCCCCCTGAGAAGTAGCTTCCTCATCAAAGACCGGAGTAAAAGATTTGTCTTTCAAGTCTGCCGGTTGATGACATTCATCAACTGTCTAAGTCTCTATCGGTGGTGGTATGACTCCAAGCTGATCTCTGAGATATTCAAAAGTCTCCTTAGGCAAAGGTTTTGTGAAAATATCTGCAAGCTATTCTTTAGTATTCACATAAACCAGTTTTATCTCCTTTTCTTCAACTTTTTCCCTTAGAAAATTTAGTTTGATAGAAACATGTTTTGTTTGAGTGTAATACCGGATTCTTAGATATATCAATTGCTGTAGTGTTATCAAAGTATATAGTAATAGGTTCCTTGCATTTTACTTTTATGTCTTTCAACTTTTTTAAATTGTAACTGAAATCCCTTCTCAACTAATTGACCAACACTTAAAAGATTATGCTTTAATCCTTCAACATAGTAGACATTGTTAGTGTTATGCTTACCATCAAGAGATATTGAACCCTTACCTTTGATTGAACAAGCTTTGTCATCTCCAAATCTTACTAAACCTCCATTGTATTCTTGAAAGTTCAAGAATTTACCTTTGTCTCCTATCATATGATGTGAGCATCCCGAGTCAATGATCCATTCATCCTTTACTTCAACTTTGGCTGCTAGGGGTTGTTCTACCGATTGAGCTATAGGTGCTAGTTGATCTTCTGTTATAGCAACAAAAACCCATCCATTGTCTACTGGATCCTCATCAGAATCATCAGTCACACCTTCATCAACAATGTAACAAGATTTGTCTTTATTCATCTTAAATCTGTATCTCTAATATTCAGGATTAGGCTTGTATGTTCTTCTAGCTTCTTCTCTTAGTCTAGCATGTCTATCAGGGCATCTCAAAGCCATATGACCAATCTGATTGCAGTTGAAACATTTAAAGGGTGCTTTACCTTCATACTTACTTCCAATTGGACCTTTTGGCATTTTTCTTGCAAATAGTGCTTCAAGTTCTTCATTCTCCTTCCTGGTTTCTTCAAGTTCTCTTGCATAAAAGGCTTTCCAGTCCGATTTGTCAAATGATTGAGTAGATGATGTTGATGCTTTAAAGGCCAAATCTATCTTTATAGTACTAACATGACCAAATTCCTCAATTTCAAAGGCTGAAAGTTTTCCAATCAATGTATCCCTAGTTACTGATGTATTAGGCATTGTTCCCAACTCATTTATAGTAGTAACCTTCATTTTATATGTCGGTGGCAAACCTCTTAAGATTTTTGAAACAATTTCATCCTCACTTAAGGTTCCTCCACAACATTTAATACCCAAAACAATTTCATTTACTCTTTCCATAAAAGAAGAAATCCTTTCATCTTCATCCATTTTTAGATGTTCATACCTGACTCGGAAGCTTTCAAGTTTTGCAATTTTGACTATGGAATCTCCTTAATTCAGTGTTTCCAAATGATCCCAAATAGCTTTAGAAGTAGACCTATATGATAATCCCATGATTTGTTGATCTGATAATGCGCTAAAAAGTGCTTCTCTTGCTTTGCAATCATTCTCTTCATCTTTAGCTAAGGTAGTTGGAACAGTCTGACCAGCTACATCAACAGTATAACCATTCTTAGTAACTTCCCAGATGTCTTTACCAATGCAATTCAGATGTGTCTCCATCCCGATCTTCCATATCCCATAGTTGGTTCCATCAAGTTTAGGACTGTCCTTCCTAAAATAATTAGTAGACATTGGATCTCCTCAAGTTGTTAAAATTCTGCAAAAGAGGACTAAGCTCTGATACCAATTGTTAGGTCTCGAAGACAACTGAGAGGGGGGGGGGGTGAACCAGCTGTCTAATAAATTCAAACCAAAAACTATTTAACCAACTTAATGCTTAATACCGGTAAGCCAGTTAAGTATGCTAGTATACAGTGTTAATAGTGAATTGCTATACCGGTAAGGATTAATGCATGAAACATAAACATAAATTCATCCACAACACAGAACACCAATATTTGTATGTGGAAACCCTGTAAGGGGAAAAACCACGGTGGGAAAACTTACCCACACTCAGATGATACTACTGCAGATAGTAAGTGTACATAAATGGGGTCTACACATGCAGAAAGGCCAATAGCCTAGAGCTCATTGCTCAATCACAAAATGGGAGTCACACTGACTACAGTTGGATGGTTAAATCCAATAAGAATGTACTGCACAAAATAGCATCTTCATATGCTGGATTCAGTACTGGTGTAATGCTGATATGCTTCTATAAAAACCTAGCTTTACCTTCAAATGATGTCTTCGTGTATACCTCTGCTTAATCTCACATATACCTTCACACAACTCTTTTTCGCATTCCACACTTGATCTTACAAATAAGATCTTACATTTATACCATAACCTAAGACCAATTTTAGTAGGTCGGCTCTACAAGATATTACAATAAATCATTTTACAAACAATATAGTATCGATGCAATAACCGATTAAACATGTCAGCTTAATGCATTTACATCAATTATAAATCATCTCCATAGCGTGCCATGCTGATTTGGAAAAGATAAACCTGCCGGTGTAACCCTAGATAACCTGGACCTATTTGTCGGTAAAAACAAATATGCAAATATGAATATATCAATGATTAATTCTTCAAAACAAAGTGTCCACATGATGTCTTTGACATTACCAAGCGTCTTCCATATCATTCCAAGTGCCGGTGAACATTATATCCTGCCGGTGAACCATATACTAGTAACTGTGCAATAGTTACTTGCTTGCCGGTGAATGTTGCTGGATCTCCAAAGTGCTAGTTTTCAGTAGGTGTTGACATCAATGACAAAACCATACCAAAATACCAACAATTAATTGTTTTATTAATTATTATTTGCAAACCTAGGGTTTCCCTTTTAGGGTTTCTTGACCTATTAAAGGTTGAGTTCTTTCTTTTCTTTGTAAGAAGGATGATTATTACCTTACATTTTGTGAACATTGAGCTATCTCTTTTTGAGCATATTTTCTATGTATTTCTTTCTTCTGTGATTTGCTTCCTTGCTTCTCCTTGTAACAAGTTTTTCAGCTTGCACAGATCATTTGGGCTCCTGTGGTGTTGTATTTTCTCAACTCCATTCATACTCTGCTATATTGTTTGTACATGGAAAGATTAATTTGTATGCTTTCGGGATTGTATGACCTTGTGGTGTGATGAATAGAATTTTTGCTCCTGATCCATGCTGTGTATATGAACCATCAAAGTATAATTGCCATGTTTTTGTTGTGACTGTTAGGATATCAACATCAGGAAACTCAATCTATAAATGATGATTATCTCGAAGTGGTGTTTCTGCTAGTTGGTCTGCAATAACTTATCCCTTGATAGATTTTCTATCAACAAATTCGATATCAAACTCGCTTAGAATCATGATCCATTTTGCTAGTCATCCTGTCAATGTGGCTTTGCTGAGAAAATACTTTAGAGGATCGATTTTAGCTATTAACTTGATGGAGTGAGATAGTAGATAGTGTCGTAGTTTTTGAGAAGCAAAAACTATTGCAAAGCATGATTTTTCTGTTGATGAATAGTTAACCTCGTATCCCACTAGTGTTCTGCTGATGTAGTAGATGGCTCGTTCTTTTCCTTCCTTATCCTCTTGTGCGAGAAAGACTCCCAATGATGTTTCAGTAGTTGATACATAGAGTAATAATGGTTTTCCTAGAATTGGTGACATTAGAACAGGTGGTTGCGTGAGACATGCCTTGATCTTGTTGAATACTTCTTCACATTGATGGTCCCATTTAAAATTAACATGTTTGTGCAATAGGTGTGTGAATGGTTGACATTTATCTGCTAGTTGAGCAACAAATCATTTGATTGACTGGAGTCTTCCTTGTAGTGATCTTAGTTAACTGATATTCTTGGGAGATGCCATTTCCATGATTTCTTTAACCTTGGCTGGATCTACTTCAATACCTCTAGCTGAAACAATGTATCCCAATAGCTTTCCTGAAGTTACACCAAAGGCACATTTCTTAGGGTTTAGCCTTAGCTTGTATTGTTCTAACCTGTCAAAGATCTTTTCCAGTATCTCTATATGTTCTTCTCTGTTGTAGGATTTAGCTAATATGTCATCCACATAGTCTTCCATGAATGTATGCATCATGACATGAAATATAGTTGTCATAGCTCTTTCATATGTAGCACCTTGCATTCTTTAATCTAAATGGCATGACGTTTTAGGAAAAAGTACCCCATGGGCATGTGAAAGCTATCTTTTCTTGATCTTCAGGTGCTATTTTGATCTGATTGTATTCAAAGAAACCATCCATTAGAGAAAACATGGAGTGTCTAACAGTTAAATCTAAAATGATTTCGATGTTAGGCAAAGGAAAGTCATCCTTTGGACACGCTTATTAAGATCTCTAAAGTCTGTGCATATTCTGATGCTTTTATCTAGTTTTGAAACAAGAACGATGTTGGATACCCATTGAGGATAAGCTATAGGTCTGATGAATCCGACATCCAGTAATTTCTTTAGTTCTGCTTTGACTAGGAGAGCGATATGTGGATGCATTTTCCTTAACTTTTGTTTAACTGGTTTGGCTCCTAGACTAACATTCAAGTGATGCACAATAAGCTCTGGATCTAACCCTGGCATGTCTGCATATGACTAGGCAAAATTAATTTGTCGTCATTTGAAGAATTCCACATATTGTTGCATTTCTTCTTTCGACAGAGAAGTTGCTGGATGGAGAATCTTTGGTTGCTCTGTTGTGCCAATGTTAACTGCCTCTGTTGGTTCGATCAAAATGGATGACCTTTCTTGATAGTGCTTAGGTAAAGTGTCAAATCTCCCATCTTTCGGTGTCTCGAGGAGGTTTTCACCGTTAGATGCATCCTTTCTTTTTACTTTTTCTGGATCTAATGTTGCCAATAAATGGTTTTCAGCATTATATTTGATATTCTTTTCTTTATTTTCACTTTTGCGATTAGGAGATTTGGCACCCACTTGATTGGAAGTTGCGTTGCTGACATTCCTGGTGAGAGTTGTTACGGGTTCGATTACGTTAAGATATATAGATATGGCATGATCATTTGGAAAGGTATCAATGGCGGTATGTCCTTCATTTTCCCAATCAATAAGCTCAGGGTGGATTAGAGGTAGAGGGTCTTCAGTTTGGTATATTTCGAGGGTTTCAAGGGTCATGATGGATGTATCAAAGTTTTCAATATGTAGGTTGATGTCTAGAATGGTACTCTTGTTAGAATGACCTCGTGTAAGAAATTCCTGATCGTCCTCGGTTAAGTCCAAGTTAGCCAAATGTGATTCTAATTGAAGTGAACTAGTTCCTGACGTTTGTCCTGCATACGTGTGAACTGTTGGGTCTCAAATCAACAGATTGGATAGGTTCTAAGGAAATGCCAACTCCTATGATCAAACCCTCCAATTGACTTGGCCAACTTATAGAGTGAACCTATTTGGTTACTAACTCTCTCACTTTAGGCTCTGCAGGACCTAGGCAGGTATACCTACTCACTAGTTGTTCCTTCAACTAATGCTTTTTATAGCAGATTTAGTGTCTTAATCTGATATCTCCTAGTCTCAGAATGGAATAAGTTTCTTAAACAGACTGATTTCAGATGTGTGTATTGATCTATGTATCTTACAAAAGTATATATGTTACACTTTGGCTAAATTACCTACTATACCTACTCTACTAATCCTAATGCTTAAAGGTAAAGGGTTATTGGTATGGTTAAAGGGTTTGTTTACAAATGATCAGTGCCTTTCCTCTTATTTGGGCTACAGAGTCTTATATTTCTTTAGGACTTATTGTGTGAACTTATGAGACAGTTTTTAATCCCACCACCTCTCGATGAGTCTGTCAGTTACTGTTTCTTATGAGCTCTACTTCAATGTCTATATTGTAAACTGCTTGAATGAATTTAACCCTAACTTTTAAGAGACCATCCAAGGAAGAAATACAAGGAACAATTACAATTCGCGGGTAAATCTTTTTGATCCAAATCTACAATATAAAACACAAAATTTTACTGGAAGAACACGAATAACCTTATCCACTTTTAGATAATATCATAAGCAACTGCCTTCTAAAAATATGTTAACTCTCAACACATATGAGAAAGAAAATGCAACTGGTTATTTTTGATAAAAAGTTTAAAAGTACAAAATTGCCTCCACCTCTTGTATCTCTCTATTCTCTTTTCTCTTTACATTTTACATCACACATATATATGTGTTTGAATGGTTTTCATACCCCTTTGGGTGAAAAGACACCCCCCTTTTAAATAAAAATAATTCCAAATCCCGAAATTGCCTTAGTTTATGTAATTAATTGTCACTTTACAAGTTGTTTAGGCATATTAGAGGTATTTTAAGGCTATTTTATGGGTATATAATGGATAAATGGTCTTTAAATGATGTAAATACCCCCTTTGGTGCTTCACACTCCATTTTTTATGCCCATTATTGTGTTTATGTTATGGTTTCATATTGTGCAACAAATATAAAATATATTACTTGTACCTATTCAATATATATTATATATATATTTAGAATTTTTCTTGCTCCTTGTCTTGGAATTTGGAATTCTAAAAATTGCAAATTTTAGGGTTCCAACATGAACTACATGGACCCCTACATCTTCTTCAGCAATTTTCTTCAGTTGATTCTTCAGAGTGATATGAATCCCATTCCCATTTATTAGAATCTGTATCACTTGCAACTTGCAGTCTACAGATTTGGTCATATAACATTTCTTTCACTTTTCTGGCTATACTTTTCTTTCTTTCAGATTCAACCTCTTCAGGATTGAGATTAAGTTCTGTCAACTTTTTTATGAGTTCTCCTGGACTTATATTAACTTCTTTCTTGTTTTGATTGAGATTTAATGCTGCTTGAGAGATGTTTTTAGTTTGTTTTTCTTGTTGATTTGAAGCTTGCTTCTTTTGCCATTTTGTGTTTGCTTGTGCTTGTTGCTTAGCTATTTTTTCTTCCCTTTCAATTGCTTGTTGTTTTTGTCTATTTTCATATTCCTCTTGTTGTTGACTAAAAGATGTGTCTTTTGGTAGAGTGACTTGTCCATACCCTAAACCTGTTTTTTGCTGAGTATGAGGCTGAATAGGTTCTAAGATACCTTCTTTTCTTTTTCCTATAGGACCTGTTCTGGTATATCCCATTCTTCTAAGAATGTTAAATCCTTTTCCATACTTTTCTGTAGGTATTCTGACATTGTTGGCCTTTTTTTGAACTTCTTCATCTTTATATAGCCACTGTAGCACATCTTTGTCTTCTATTTCCTCTGATAAGGTTCCAGCACTAATGAATGCTCCATCAAATATTGGAAGATGTTTCACAATTGGTTGTTGTTTAGAGTTTGATGGTTTTCCCAAGGATTTAGGAGAAAGTGGTAATTGTGATATTGAGTATTCTCCAATCCCTCAGTCTCTTAGCTGCATTTGTTTCTCCATGCTTGATAAAATAGATGCAAATGATTGTTCCTTGGATTGTCCTTTTAACATTGTTGCCTCCCTATTATGTGGAACAATTACTTCTTGAGCCATTTTTGGATTGCTGTAGTATTGGAATAGATTTGCATCTGCAGAGATTGTGACTTCTTGTCCCTCATAGGGAAATTTGACACATTGATGATATGTTGATGGTACAACTTGTAAGTCATGTATCCATGGTCTCCCTAGGAGTACATTATATGATAAATCCAAGTCTAGAACTTGGCATGTTGTGGCTTTTTGTAAAGGTCCCACTTTGATGGGTAGTATCACAATTCCCTTGGAGGAACATTCTTCTTCGTCATAGGGTTTTATAGTGATTCTTTTCCGGACATCAACTGCATATTCTGACTATCCTAAGGCATGAACAAGACTCAATGAACAAATATTTGGGCTATCTCCTCCATCTATTAGAACACTCTTAACTCACATTTTGTGAATGAGGACTTCAATATACAAAGGAGCGTTGTGAGGGTGTTGCAAGGACATGTCATCTTCTTCAGTGAATGATAAGCAATGAGGGGTTGTGAGGTGTCCCACCATGGTTTGGAATTGATCGATATCAAGATATTTATAAACTATTGTATCTACTAATGCTCGTTCTAGAATTTCTTTGTGTGCAGGTGAAAGTTTTAACAATTCTAAGATGGATATTTGTGCAGGTGTTTTCTGCAATTGCTCCACTAGACTGTATTGTTTGGTAGTGGATGATGTGTTTGTTGTAGGACCCGACAAAAAAACTTTGTCTTTGCTTCTTGTGATAGAATGAGCATGTTCTTGATTTTTTTTTTCTTTAACTACAATCATGTTTACCACGTTGTCATATGTATGAGTGTAGTTTACCTTTGCTTTACCCTTACCATTGTTTATTGTTGATGATTATCCTTTCTCATAGTTTGGGAGCAGAGTCTTAAAAGTTGTATGAGATTCATTTGTTGTATGTCCATCCATAGTTATTACTCCATTATCAATCATATCTTGTATGGTATGTTTCAACTTCTGACAACTATCTGTGTGATGTCCCTTGTTTCAATGGAAATCGCAATACTGATTATCATTCCACCAAGGTGGTTTTATTTGAGGTTTGTAGTTCCTTTCTTCTAGTGAAGTGATCAATTTGTTTGCGAGAAGTGTCTTTCATGCTGATCCAAGGGGTTAACCAATGTTAGTAAATTTTCTAAAAAAGAAAGTTTTGATAGTTTCTCTTTGGTGATTGTTGTTTTGTTGAGCCGCTGCTGAGTGAGTGGATAAATTAAAAATCAGTTGTTTTGGTTTCACATTGTTGTTATCCACTATTCCATCATTAACGATATTTCAATTTCTATTCCAAAACTTTGGTTTACCATTTTGGTTGTTATTATTGGCATTGTTGTTATTAGGAGGATGGACTCCTTCCTTGTATATTTTCAACTCACCTTTCTTTATCATGGCTTCCTCCATTCTGATTCCATTATCAATCATTTTTACCAAACTTTGATTTCGTTGCATTTTTAAGTAATAACTCATTTGATCATTTAAGTTATCGATGAATATGTCCATTTTTTTGTAGTCTGGAACTGTATGAGGATACCGCGAGGCTAACCATCTCCATCTTTGTAAAAATGTCATAAAAGGTTCTCCAGCCTTTTGTTTGGCATTACATAGGTCTAGCATTGTTACTTCATGTTGTATGTTGTAAGAGTATTGTGAAACAAACTTATCCACCAATTCTGAAAAAATGATCTGATTCCATATGGAAGTTTGGAGAACCATTCCATAGCTAGCCCAGTTAAGCTTTTCAGAAATAATCTCATCAAGTAGGTATCCTCATGTGCAAACTCCATACTCATTGTGAAAAATTCTCGTATATGATCTTGAGGGTCAGTGCTTCCATCATATTTTTCATATCTAGGAGTTTCAAAACCTATAGGAAATGGTATCATGTTTAGATTTCTGTCAAATGGATAAGGACAAATTTCTTGTAGTGAGTATCTTCTAACATTTCCTCTTTGCATATCTTGAATTTGTGTTTGTAGTGTTTGTAGTTGTTGTGTGAGAGTTGTGATAGGATTTTCAACATGATTTGTTTTTGCATGACCATGATTTTGTATTCTAGGAGGATCTGGATGTCTTCTGATGTCATCTCTAGTTCTTCTTGTATCTTCATTGGATTAAATTTTATTCAGAATTTCTACTTCATCTCTTTTGGGTATGTAAGTTTCTTCATTGGTTCTGGTGTTATTAGGGATTTAAATGTCATTTGTTTTGGGGCCAAAGATATCCTCATATTGTTCATTATTAGAAGGAAGCTCACTTTTCTTTTGTGTCAATTTGTTTACATCAAAATCTTGGGGAAGTGTAGCACCAGATTTGGCTAACATTAGGAAGTATTTTTCTTTTTCTTCCTCCAATAATTTCTGCATAAATTTGTCAAATTGAGGATCCTTTTTGATGTCTTTGATGTTTTGTTCTGTTATTTCTCCTTCAACTTGTATTTCATCTTCATGTTACATGGTTGTGATTGTTTCCAATGTTTTGATTTCTGTCTCTGTGATTCTTCATCTCTGAGCTCTAGTTAGAACGAGCATACACGTGTGTTTAGATATTGTGCTAGAATTTGGTTGTCCAAAAGTTGTTTTGGGTAAGTGATCAATTACCGAGGTAGATATGCTAGAATGATATGACACGATAAAATGATTCAAGTGTTTAAAGGTTTGTAAGTTTTTTGATCTTCAATTTAGGAGTGCAATGATGGTGATTTAATAAGAACCAAGTTCAGTAGGAACAATATATCCTACGATGTGGGACAAGATTATCCTAACCAAACGTTTTAGTTTCAAGATAAAGGATGATTGATCCTGATGAGAAACTATGTTTGAGTGATCCGTTTACCAAAGAGGGTGATAATGCACTTTGAGATGTTTAGATCTTGAACTTGTTGAGGGTAAGCACTTTGAAAATCTTAAGGGGTTTATCTTCTAGAGTCTGATTTTGATGGATGATAACTTGACCAAGCCAACAAAGGAGATAATCCAAGCACAGATTGATAGATAACATGTGTCTATGTTTATTGCAAATTGATCAGGCAGAAATGACAAACCTAAAACATGCATGCAGGATACAACTCTGGACTGACAAATGTAGAGTTTCATACAACAGGATATGCATCTTAGAATGACAAAAATTACAAGACCATACGACAAATCAGAAATTTCATGTAAAAAGCAATATTTCGTATGACACAGAATGCTGTGTATTACTACACAAGATGCTGTGTAGTACGACAAAAGATTCTGTGTAGTATGCCAAAAGATTCTATGTAGTACGACAAAAGATTTTGTGTAGTACGACAAAACATTCTGTGTAGTAGGACAAAAGATTTTATGCAAATAGGTTTGTACGATAGAGAACCTAACTCATACGACCGAGAGCAGGACAAAGATGAAAAATGTTTGTTTGGTTGAATTTTGATAATTGAAGTTTAATGTTTTGCCTATGTCTTCCAGTTTTTGGATGTCCGATTTGTCGATTTAGGGATGAATACATAGAAAATGCATGATATGATAATTGACTCCAAGCATGATAAACCCTAAGGAAGTTGGATGAGAATGAAAACCTTTGCTTGCTAACTTAGGTACACACCCAATAGCTAATCAGAATATGGCCACTAAGCATCACGCAATGGATTCTCAATGTTGTATTATCTGACTCCAAATGCTAATGGGGGCACGATATGGCAAGTGTCTTGGGAGAGTTAATATCTCTCTTGCACAAAGATTATCACCCTTTCGGAGGTGAATCGGGTAGCTTCTATTTTAACCGACACTAGTAAGGGATCCGTTCGGTGCATCGGGGTATAAACTCAATTAAGAAGTCTCCTTGCCTTGAAAACCAAGGTTTGATATACCCGAAGGTACAGAGGAGAGCTATTCCCGAGCACTACCATTGCTTTGATTTTAATCAAAAACACATTTATTTTATAGTGGGTTGGATTACTTGGCATTAGCCGTTCCCACTTAGGTCGTTCTCCTCTCACCAACCTTAATGGCTAAGAGTTATTACTCCTCGGGAGGGCAGGCCTGCTAAAGAAATGCACTAATGAAAGCAAAATATGAGTCTACCTTTCTGATCACCTAAGAAAGGTGAGAGCATACTCGCCTACCATCAAAGACATGAAATACATGATTGTTCATTCTTTTAGCAAAGTTGAAGTGTGCCTAGAAAACTTTAATGAATACACAAAGTTTAGTCAGATTCATAGGCAACCTGCAAAATAGATCCATTAGTAGTCAATGATTGGTTTTTGAATTATGTCTTTGACAAGCGCATCTTTGTCAATCATCCTGCAGAATAGAGTTAGGCTGCCAAAAAGCTCACAAACAAATCAAGGTTAGCATTAGTGAAGTTCGGATTAAAATAAAAAAACCCTAACATGCAATATGTTAAAAACACAGAGACAGAGACTCGTACAACACAATTTTCCTGTTAGCACGACACAACTTTAGATTTCTCACAAAAACCAAAATGTACTCGTACGACTTAGGATTTAGAAGCCAAAAATTCATACAACATGAATTTTAATCTCGTATGCCAATGAAAATTATTTCGTATGACACAAGATTTACTAGTCAGAAATTCATACGATATGAATTTAGACCTTGTATGACAGGGATAATGAGTTTGTATGACATAAGATGATGTTTTGTACCAAACTAAAAGGTAGTTCGTACGAGTTGGAAAATGAACTCGTACAACATTATGATTCTATCTCGACAAAGTTGGACGTTTGTTGAAGCTTGAGAGGCCAAAAATGATGATTTTGGCCCCACGGTGGGTGCCAAAATGTCATGCTCTGTGAAGTGTACCTATACCTGCAAACACAATGCACTCAATAAATCATTACAAGCAATGGTTAGTGAATTAAACCAAAGAAAGACAAAACCATAGCTAAACGATCTATCGCCTCCTAGTAAATGCGAGTATGGATTTTGCTCTCAGATCTTGGTATGCAAACTCCAGTGACTTGACTATAGTTAAATGGAGAATTTAAATGATGAAGATGCATGATCTAGCAATGATAGCATGATTAAGCTACATGATTGCATGATTATTCTAAAAAATAAGCTAGAATGAAGATGCAATTAAGCTAAGATTTGAACATGATAACAATGCTTGAAATGAGAAACTAGAAGCTAGATGCCTATAGTAACAATGCTTGAATGCAAATGAGATGAATCAACTGGGATGCAAAATGATATGAAATTGGGACCCTTTGAGCTCCAAAATGAGGTCTATTTATAGGATTTCCCAATGCTAAGGTTGATGTGGCAGGAATCAATGGTCAAGATTGATTTGAAGATATCAATGGTTAAATTAGAGGAGGTTGGCAAAGGGGTTGGATGAAAGGGAACATCTGTAATCTCTATGGTGACAAGTGTCAAGAGGCTTCTAGAAGGGGTTGGATGAAAGGGAACACTTAGTGACAAGTGTCACAAAGCTTCTAGAAGAGGTTGGATGAAAGGGGACATGGTGGTTAGGATGGAATGGGTTAAGTTTAGGAGTGGTAGAAGTTAGGAGAATTTAAATTTAAAAATTAAAATAATGGGAAAAGGCTAATTAATCTCAACAACTCATGAATTTGATTTGTTTTAATTAATTAGGGATTTAGAAGAAATGAATTTGATGGGGGGATTAATTAATTTGAATTAGTTAATCAAAGGGGATTATTGAAATGAACCTATTAAATAAATCCTTAGATTTATTAATAATTAGATGAAAAGGGGAATTTAATCAAATTGTTTAGTGAATTCAATTAAATTGGGAAGGAGGATTAATTAAATAATTGCTTATTCAATTAATTATCTTCAGACCATTTTTAGGTGTATAAACAAATAACTGATCCAACACTTGGAGAAGACTCTCCTAACCTCAAATCACCAAAATACGCCACTTCTAAGTGCCCAAACCTCTTAAATTTTCTCTCAATAAAAAAACTTAGTCCTACTGCAGACTTGTCACATGGAGATGCCAGGTCAAAACTATTTTTCATTCTCACAAACCACCATGGATACCTCTGAAACTACTTGAATCCTAAAATACATTGGCAAATCTAACATTCCCCAAGAGATCAAAAATTTTGGCTCAAGGAATGTTAGATTTTGTCCATTTTTATCCAAAACCCTAGGTAAGATGAGGGTTTCAGACCTGATCCACTTTAAAATGCTCTAACTTGCACCAAACACATTAAAAATTCACCAAACCACCTAAAAATGAAAGAGCATTCACAATGTAATCTAAACATGACCCTTTCAAACTATCACCAATTAGTACTAGGCCATACAAATTGAATGTTACACAAAATTTTCAGAAAATCAAAGGTAGCTTTATTAGGTTTCTTAAAAAATTAAACAACAAGCTTATGCCTTGACTTCCTGAGGCATAAATAGCCTTCAAAACACCTTCTCAACCATTCCCAACCATATTTTGAACCACCTAGCTATTAGGAGGGAAGTTGTCATTAGTTTGAAAATTTTGTTGTCAAGTTGCACAAGCAACTTTGATAACTTTTACACTTTTTACCTCTAACACATGAGATAACATAATTTCCCCCTAAAACTTTACCTACATGCACAAAATGGATTATAATGAGATTACAAATCATTTACCTACCATTCCCACTCCTTGGGAAATGTTTGACCACCTTTGACCAATTAGGTCCTACATGACAACATAGCAACAAATTGGCCTTGAGGCCTTACAAAGGACTCCATTATGGACTCAAGGTCCTCATTACAATTTCAAAACATGACATGAAAAAAATGAAAGGTGATTAGACCCCTTGGACCTATTGGTGCCCCTGCACCAATAATATACAGAGAAGGGGGTCAATTAGTATATGCAATTTTTCTCTTAATTAGACATAATTTCTATTAATAATTTCTCCAAGTGTCATAACCACTCTCACATCTACATCACCAAAAAAATTATCAAATCTTACTTTACTATTACTATAGGTAAGAAACTAGTGAACACAATCACACATCAATGATAAGAATACTAGATGTACGTGGAAACCCTATAGAGAAAACCATGATGATAATAGATAATTAGATCCATTGTTGAAATATAGCCTCACAAAAATAATAGATGACTTAAAATATAAAGTAGGCACGAACCTATTGGAGACAAAAATCCCCAATTACATTTGTAGGCACCAAACTATAAGAGACACTAATCCCCTACACCAATATCTGAGCACCAACTCAACATGTGAGACACTTATCCCACATAGTATATATAAATAAGTTGCAGACCTTCAAATTAGATACACAACTTTCTTTTGATTTGAACAACCTTCAGAATGCTCTCCCACACCACATATGATTTATTGATGAAACTATGTGTAGGAAATGAGGGCGACAGAAATGTAAAAGTCAGTTTGAAAGGGCCCACACACCAATGAGACTCTTGGTGTAAGTTATAGGAACTACATTGAATAGCTCAACTTCCCAAGGGGTGTCCCATTGTTCTCTATCTCATAGGATCCCTAAAGTCAATGCCTTTTCTCTTAGATCATTGAGTAAAGTGACTTAGGAATGACAACTCCAAGAATGAGTGATGTTTGATTATAAGAATGAATGAATTCCTAACATGTATATGATATTGAAACTATGATGATTAATCTAGCATAAAGATGACGATAAGATTAGCTAATTATCCTAGAAATGATATACTAGTCTAACATGGATATTCTATGGTATTTAGAATGCTTCTAAATGCTATTATGATGATTTATCAAAGAGAGGCTAAAATTCTTAGTTAATTGGACTATAAGTTTGATTCATGAAGACTTGGATCCTATTCGAAAAATGACTATAAGTTTGATACACAAAGATTTCTATATCAAAATGAGAGAACGAGAGCTCTATTTATAGGGAAAATAGGGCAATGGATGGTCAAGATTGGATAATCTTAACAAGGGCCAGGATTGAAAGTTAATCAATCCACGTTTTCAATTCTCACCAATGAAATGGTGACAATTGCCAACAAGAGGTTGCTTGAGAGGAGATGAAAGAAGCATTAAATGCTTGAGAAGAAATGAAGGTTACCTTAGGAGGTAAGGGTTAAGGTTAAGTTAGGGTTATCTAATGGATAAAGCTTTTAGCCAAGGGGTAAACTCTTGTGCAAGGGTTAAAGAGATAACCAAGGTTAAAGCCATGGATTCTTGATGAGACCCTTGGGTTAGATGAGGGTTGGGTTGGAGAGAAAGTCTCTAATCATGCAAGAAGGTTGAGTTAACCATTAATGGTTATGTAAGAGCCTTAAATGGTTTGGAAGACTTTGAGGGTTAGCTTATTGAGGACATAAAGCCTTTAATGGTTTTCAAAGACTTTGGAGGCCTTCACAAGTGACTTCTCTTTGCTTAGGAATGTGACAATAATTAGGAGATGGATTAGGCTAAATTGGAATTTATTAGAAGAATCTAGAAGGGGGTTAAGGAGGCAAGTGGGAGATGTAGGAAAATGTAAGTGGAGGAAAAAGGATTTTAATTAAAATAGAATTACTTTATTTCAATCAAATAGATGCAACTTGCATAAATACAACTGGGAGATTTAATAGATAAATTAGATTTATTTATTTGCAAGGATGAATTTAATTAAATGCAAATTTAATTAAAAAGGGAGAAAGGAGAATGAATAAAATAAAGTGATTTATTTAATTAAAGGTTAGAAAAGGCTTAGGTGAACTTAATTAAATAAATTGAGTAATTCATTTAATTAAATAGATGAATGTGGAGAATTTAATTAAATAGAGGAATGAGGTTAAAATGAATATTAAATATTCACTTAGGAAAGTGGTCAGATTTATACGTCTACATTTTGCCCATCTTTGAAGTGACGTGTGTGCACATGTTGATTAAAGAAAATTTGCCAGATATGCTCTCAAAATTTGATTGATATGATGCTGTGTTGAGATGTTGATATGATGCCCCAGATTTGATGAATGATATTGATGATGCCCCCTCGGGAGATGAATCAAGGATTTTGAAAAAAATGTCGATTTGATGAGCATTTTTGGATTAATTGCATTTTGAAAATTTTGACTCTATTGAATGCACATTATTGATTCATCTCTTGATAATGATGTTGATAAGGTTAAAAATGAGAAAGTGGGAGGAAAATACATGCCCCACTTATTAACCTTGTTGATTTTACCCTATAGAAAGGTAAAAAGTGATTTAAAAAAATCATTTGCACACTTGTCTCTTTGTGATTGTGATATTTGAGCTCTAACAAAGATGTCGATTCCATATGCTTCGCACCAATTTGAGCACATTAGGCAACACTGGAGGCCTGCTGCCTATGGGCCACCTGTAAGTGGTCGAAATCTCTCTACGTTTTTGATTTATTTTGCCTTTTTTGATCACGTTTATAAATATTTTGGTCGAAATTCACCAGTTTAGCGTGTAGGTTAGGTCGCACAATGCATAAAATAGACATGTTAGCGCATAGGGTTAACCTAGGTAGGTTAGCATTTGAGTAGCTTTTGGTAGCGCGTCAGGAGGTTAGGTTAGCGGGTAGAAAGTTATAGCGCATAGGGTCAACAAAAAGGCGCATGGGGTAGATTGAATAACACGTTGGGTAGTTTAGCACATACAGATAGTAGGGTAGCGCAGTGGAGTGACCAGTTAGCAAATTGGGGGTTGTAGCGCGTAAAGTGTCTAGCGCATGGGTGGAAAAGGATAGCACATAAGTAGCAGCTTAGCACGTAGGAGCCATGGTTTAGCATGTAGGGTCCAAAATTGGTGAAAAAGGTTTGGAAGAATGCATCGTGGGTGGAATAGATTAGATAGATGTTGTAGATGTCGATATGTGTACTCTGATTGTTCTGCTATGGGTCCTGAGTCAATATTTGTCCTGCTTTGTGATTATGTTTGATTTCTGATATGCTAGTTGAAGTCTGCTGTTATCAAGATGAATTGCTTTTGATAAGGAGTGCCAAGCTGATTGATTATTTTGATGTGGATCCTAATTTTGAGTGTGATGTGGATCTTTGATGTTTGCCTTTTGAGTTAATGTCTGATATGAGTCTCGATTCTTGATTTTTGATATGATTCCTGAATTGATGCTCGCAATATGGATTTTGAGTTGCTTGTGTTATGAGTCCTAATTTGATTTTTGATATGAATTTTTGATTTGATTGCTTGCGTTATGGATCTTTAATTGATTTCTTGATATGGGTCTTGATTTGATGCTTGAGTTATGGATCTTTCATTGATTTCTTGATATGGGTCTTGATTTGGTGCTTGTGTTATGGATCTTTAATTGGTTTCTTGATATGGGTCTTTATTTGATGCTTACGTTATGGATCTTTGATGTTGCTTTCTTGATATGGGTCTTGATTTGATGCTTGTGTTATGGATCTTTAATTGATTTCTCAATATGGGTCTTGATTTAATGCTTGCATTATAGATCTTTAATTGATTTCTCGATATGGGTCAGATTTTTGATATGGGTCTTGATTGATGTTGTGTTCTTAGGATGCTTCATTGTTTCAAGTTTATTTTGCTTTGACTGGATATATTGGATAGATTTGGGAATTGATGATGGACACTTGTTGTTTTGTAGGTAGAGCTTGGCATGATTTAGTCTCGAGAGTGGTTTTTGAGACCATGGTCATTGATTCCGTGCTTATCATAGGCTGACGGAGATATGATTGAGAGATGTGGGTTGTCCTCTTTACTAGACATGCCTCGGTTTATCATTAACCAAGGTTTGTTGACAACTTTTCTAGAGAGGTGGCACAGTGACACAGACACCTTCCACTTGGCTACGGGTTAGATAACAATCACACTAGAGGACTGTTATCGGATTCTGCGGATTCCTATAATTGGGGCCTTGTTGCCATACGAGAAAACTGAGGAGGGTGGGATAGAGGCTCTCCATCACATCTTCCAGGATGATCAAATCAGTGGGTATGAGATCCTATGGTAGGAGTTTTTGGATTTTGGTTATGCTTCGTTGCCATCTGTACTAGCGGGTTTTATTGGTTGATTTATGTGTCCTGACTATAGGTTGAAGGGACTAGTTGTGGGATGGGGACTAGTGATAGAGGACATGGTGACATAGGGATGTAGGTTTACATGGGGGTTCTATATGTTGGCCCATCTTTACAGAGAGCTTCACCAAGTGGTATATCTGGGATATACTAGTTTATCAGCTGGGGTGACATTGTTACAGGTGTGGGCCTGTGAGAACATTGTTATGCCGAGAGCGCTTGCAAATAGGGATAGGCCAGTTGGTCAGGCTTATGTTTATGGGTATATAGGTGTAGTTGTCTAGCATAAGTTGGAAAAACTAGAGCATTGGTAGAGAGCACTAGATGATATCGATACGGTCATTTGGAGACCGTATATGGATTACAGGGTGTGGGCCGAGGGCTAGAGATGCTCTATGTATATATGTCGAGGTATCTGATCGGGCAGATGGTCTTTATTATCGAGCAATTCTTGCATAGTCATGTTTAGCGACAGTATGGTAGACAGTAGGGGATGCCATAAGGAGCTTGTTTATATGCTCATCAGAGACAAAATGTGCTAGAGTGGGGACCCACTTTAGATAGCATAGTAGCGGTGGAGGATTATGTAACGCTGGCAGGACAGATCTGGGATTATGGGGATGGGGTTGTGGATGCTGGGATGACAAAGGAGTTTGTAGCGTACTTCATGGCGCATGTGGTGGCACACATATCTGATCTAATAGAGATGTTACCTGCCTTTGATGATGAGGATGAGAAGCCACCGAGGCAAGGAGGAGCCATATAGAGAGATGAGGTGGGAGAGGAGGTAGGAGAGGGAGGTGGAGATGATGGAGGAGGTGGTGAAGGATTTGCTAGAGGAGGTGGTAGAGGAGGAGATAAAGGAGGTGGGAGAGGGGGTAGTGGATTAGATAGAGGACGAGGGGGAGATAGAGGAGGTGGTGGATTAGATAGAGGGAGAGGGTTGGTTCTTGGTGCAGGTGGAGTTGGTATGGTATGTGTGGTGTTAGATACGGTGGGCAAGATAGAGGATGTTAGGCGACCCACCCAGAGGAGGAGGTCCAATGTTCTACTTTCATCGGCACCTCAGACAGGGATAGGTATGGGTGGGACCACAACATAGGTACCCACCCATTGACATGATTCACAGGTCCAAGAACTATAGGTCACAGTGCAGGAGCTGTAGGCATAAGTGTTAGCACAACAACACTAGATTACGCAGATTATGGCAGAGTGGGATATGGAGAGAGAGCATCGGGGCCGGGTAGAGGATCTTTTTGAGATATTAGAGAGAGTGACAATTGGTGCCCTGATGTGGGACATGCTGAGGGAGATACGGTACATGACCAAGGAGGATGAATATTACAGGTGTTTATATGAGGAGGTGGTCCCTAGAGATCACAGAACTCCTAGCTATGCATCTAGTCGATCCAGTCGCAGTCATACAAGGACAAAGAGCAGAGGTGTTACAAGGCCTACTCAACGTGATCCACTTGGCAGAGATCCAGGGGTTGGGACATCCACTGTGAGACCGTTAGCCTCAGGAGATAGTCATACCTGAGAGACCTTTCTCTATTGTAGTTTGATCATTTTGTTGTATTTTGACAGACATGATATCCCTTGTACATTTTGACCATTTTTGAGATATAATATATATGGCATTGATTTTCTCTGATCCACATGTGTTATTAATGATGATTAATGATATGCAATGGCATGATGATTATATGATGATGATGTGATGCTTAGATAATAATGCTCTTGATTTTGATGATGATGTATGATTCATGTTGAGATGAGAATATGATGATGTATTGTATTGATTACTGTGATTTATGAGATGTATCTTGAAAATGAGATGTATGATAATGATGATGATGTGAGATGTATCTTGAAAATGAGATATATGATAATGATATGAGATGTGTCTTGAAAATGAGATGTATGATAATGATAATGCAAGATTTAAAATGATATGCAGCTAAAAGATATGCAACTAAATGCAAGAGTTAAAATGATATGCAACTAAAATATATGCAACTAAATGCAAGATTTAAAATGATATGCAACTAGAAGATATGCAACTAAATTCAAGATTTGAAATGAATCGCAGCTAAATGATCACTTTAATTTTGTCGTTGTCATTCCTGTTTAGTCACTTGTTTGTGCTTTGTTTTTGTTTGTCATCATTGAGCTTTTGATATGTTGAAAGTTTATACAAGCCTCATGGTATAATTGAGCCATAACGACATTAGTAAAACTTACATGGATGTTTGATATTGCAAGATGACACAAGCGTCGAGGTATAATTGAACCAAGACGACCTGAGTGTTGCTTGCGTAAAATAGAAAAGAGTTAACCATTTTCATGTGCAAAGTGGAAAATGTATTCAATGATATGTTTCCAATCATGTCTCGAGACAAATTTGCATTGTACGAATGATTGCCTCACATACAAAAAACCAAAAGAAAATATCAGATTCCTTCGTCACTTCTCTAGCTCAATGCATCCTCTGTTGGTATTTTGGTATGGTTTTGTCATTGATGTCAACACCTACTAAATACACCTACTTTGGAGATCCAGCAACATTCATCGGCAAACAGTAAACTGTGCAACAGTTACCAGTATAATGTTCACCGGCAGGATATAATGTTCACCGGTATCTGAAATGACATGGAAGACACTTGGTAATGTCGAAGACATCATGTGGACACTTTATTTTGAATTAATAATCATTGGTATACTCTTATTTGCATATTTGCTTTTACTGACAAATAGGTCCAGGTTATCTAGGGTTTCACCAGCAGGCTTATCTTTTCCAGATCAGCATGGCACGCTATGGAGATGATTTATTATTGTTGTAAATGCATTAAGCCGACATGTTCAATCGGTTTTTCCTTTTACAGGGTTTCCACATACAAATATTGGTGTCATGTGTTGTGGATGACTTTGTGCTTATGTTTCATGCATTAATTCTTACTGGTATAGCAATTTTCTGTTAACACTATTTACTGGCATACTTAACTGTCTTACCGATATTAAGCATTAAGTTGGTTAATAAGTTTTGGTTTGAATTTAGTTGACAACTGATTAACCCCCCCCTCTCAGTTGTCTCCGGGACCTACAATTGGTATCAGAGGGTACTTTGGCTTAAGAAAATGTTGAAAGACATAAAGGTAAAATGCAAGGAACCTATTACTATATATTGTGATAACACTACAGCAATTGATATATCTAAGAATCCAGTATTACATTCTAAAACAAAACATGTTTCTATCAAACTGAATTTTCTAAGGGAAAAAGTTGAAGAAAAGGAGATAAAACTGGTTTATGTGAATACTAAAGAACAGCTTGCAGATATTTTCACAAAACCTTTGCTTAAGGAAACTTTTGAGTATCTCAGAGATCAGCTCGGAGTCTTACCTCCACCAGTAGAGACTTAGACAGTTGATGATTGCCATCAACCAACAAAATTAAATGGACAAATCTTTTATTTCGGTATTTGATGAGGAAGCTACTTCTCAGGGGGAGTAGTTGGTATATTGAATTGGTTGGTATTTTGTATGAACTTGACTTTTTGTGACTTTGGCATTTGATGTCAAAGGGGGAGAGATATATGGAAAAACATTAGGGAGAGATATATGAAAAACATTAGGGAAAGATGTATGGAAAAATGCATTATCTTTTTGAGGAGAGATTGGTATGAGAGATTGGTATAAACACATATTACTCCCAGAGGGAGAAATGGAGATTGCTGGTTTTTGTACTTGGCATTTCTATTTTGGCACTTTGATGGTTTTTCCATCTTGTGTTGCCATCAATGCCAAAGGGGAAGATTGTTGGTATTTTGGTATGGTTTTGTCATTGATGTCAACACCTACTAAATACACCTACTTTGGAGATCCAACAACATTCACTGGCAAACAGTAAACTGTGCAACAGTTACCAGTATAATGTTCACCGGCAAGATATAATGTTCACCGGTATCTGAAATGACATGGAAGACACTTGGTAATGTCGAAGACATCATGTGGACACTTTATTTTGAAGTAATAATCATTGGTATACTCTTATTTGCACATTTTCTTTTACCAACAAATAGGTCCAGGTTATATAGGGTTTCACCGACAGGCTTATCTTTTCCAGATCAGCATGGCACACTATGGAGATGATTTATTATTGTTGTAAATGCATTAAGCCGACATGTTCAATCGGTTATTGCATCGGATATTGTATTATTTGTAAAATATTTTTATTGTAATATCTTGTAGAGCCGACCTACTAAAATTGGTCTTAGGGTATGGTATAAATGTAAGATCTTATTTGTAAGATCAAGTGTGGAATGCGAAAAAGTTTTAAGGAAGGGTATATGCGAGATCAAGCAGGGATATACACAAAGACATCATTTGAAGGTGAAGTTAGGTTTTTGTAGAAGCATATCAACATTACACTGGTATTGAATCCAACATATGAAGATGCTATTTTGTGCAGTACATTTTCATTGGATTTAACCATCCAACTGTAGTTAGTATGACTCCCATTTGTGATTGAGCAGTGAGCTCTAGGTTGTTGGCCTTTCTACATGTGTAGACCCCTTTTGTACACTTACTATCTGCAGTAGTATCATCTGATTATGGGTAAGGTTTCCCACCATGGTTTTTCCCCTTACAGGGTTTCCACGTACAAATATTAGTGTCATGTGTTGTGGATGACTTTGTGCTTATGTTTCATGCATTAATTCTTACTGGTATAGCAATTTTCTATTAACACTATTTACTGGCATACTTAACTGTCTTATCGGTATTAAGCATTAAGTTGGTTAATAAGTTCTGGTTTGAATTTAGTTGACAACTGATTCACCCCCCCCCTCTTAGTTGTCTCCGGGACCTACATTCTCGAGTAGCTCAGGAAATGTAATGATTAAAATTAAGATACAAAATAGTCAAAACTTCAAGCCATATGTTAACAAAGAATAATTCAAAAAATCATCCATCATGTGTGTGTTAAAGTTGTAGTTGGATAATGGTCTTGTTTTCTAGCCTGATGAGCAGTTGTTGACATTGTTTCCTTGGCATGCTGTGATCCTTGTTGTTTGTTGTTGGAATGCTTAAAGTGAGAGGAATGCTGCCCCTAGTCACACATATCTATCTATGTGGATATATACATTAATCACCAAGCTATGGTGGGATATGATATGGATAACTATATTTGGATAATCAAGGACAATGACTACGCTAAGTATGTCCGGGATAATGTTGTGTGAATAAGTGTTGGGTGATGGTCATTAGCTGAGACTTGGATATAAGTACTAATAGATAGAGGAGTTGGTCTATCACAAATAGCGCCTATTACTAGGTTTTCACTACTTGTTTTTATTACACTTTTTTGATTTTTTTTCTTCTTTTTTTTTTTTGTATTTTTTTGATTTTTTGATTTTTTTGTATTTTTTCCATGCATTGGACGTACTCAAGTGTAGAATTTATTCAGATGGATGCTGTTGGTTGTTTCATCGATCACGTCCCCTTCTAAATTTGTTAACTGATATGCTCCTAATCTGTAGGTTGATAGGATGACAAAAGGACCCAACCAGTTAGGTTCAAACTTCCCCTTGTTTTCTCGATCCTGTTGATTTATTAGATTTTCCTTTAGTACAAGATCACCGACTTTGAAATCCCTAGGGATGAATTTATGATTATAGCTCCTGCACATTCGCTGCTGGTATGCCTTGAGATGGTCATAGGCATGTTGTCATTTTCATCAAGAAGCTCTAGTTCATGCAACCTGTTTACCCGATATTCCTCATCTGGTATGAGGCCTTTCAAAGATACTCTAAGAGAGGGTATTTCTATCTCAAGAGGCAGAATTGCTTCTGATCTATACACCAATGAATATGGCGTAGCCCCTGTAGGTATCCAGATACTAGTCCTGTATGCCCAAAGTGCTGGATTAAGTTGTACATGCCAATCCTTACTCGCGTCATTTACTGTTTTCTTGAGGATTTTCAGAATTGTTTTATTTGATGCCTCTGCTTGACCATTCCCCTATGGGTAGTAAGGTGCAGAGAAGCGATGTTGGATTTTGAATATTTCACATAGTTGTTAGACATCTTGATTTTTGAAAGGATGTCCATTTTTGGTGATGATGGAACTGGGAATGCCATATCTGCAAATGAGATAATTGAGAATAAATGAGGCAATCTATTTTCTAGTTACAGTGGTCATCGGGATTGCTTTAATCCACTTTGTAAAATACTCTATTGCAGTGATAATGAACTTATGCCCATTTGAAGAAGAAGGATGGATTTTCCATATTAAATCAAGTCCCCACTGATAGAAAGGCCAAGATGTGGTAAACGACTATAGCTCTTGTGCTGGTGCATGGATAAGATTGCCATGAATTTGGCACTTAGAACATTTTTTTGCAAATTGATAAGACTCTTTCTCCATTGTTGGCCTGTAATATCCCATTCTCAGAATTTTCTTGGTGAGAGTAGGACCACTTGAATGCATACCATAGATACCCTCGTGAAGCTCATGTAAGGTAGAGTCATATTCGTTACAATTGAGGCATCGAAGAAGAGTACCATCTAGACCTCAATGGTAAAGTGTGTCAGTGGTTAGGGTATAACGCGCGGCTTGCCGAATGAACCTACATTTTTGGTTATGGAATAAGTCAGTTGGGAGAGTATTGTTCTTAAGATAATCATAAATTATCCCAGATAAAGGTGAGCCCGAACCGGTTAAGGCATAGATGACTTGGGATGTGGAATTGTCATAAGCTGGGGAAAATAATTGGTCTACCAAGTGTTAGGATTCCCAAAGATACTGAGGGGGGGGGTGAATCAGTATCTGACCTGTATAATAATTTTCTTAACTTATAACATGAAAAGCATATCAAAACTATGTACCGGTAAACCAAAAATAATGTAGTAAATAAGAATAGCAACCACAACATAAGAGACACACCATAACACAATATTTTAATGAGGAAACCTAGTGTGGGAAAAACCTCGGTGGGATTTGTGACCCACAATATTCACTTACTGGCCAATAAGAGAATATTATTGCTTACAATAGGGGCCTACACATGCAGGAAGGCCAGGTGCCTAGAGCTCACTGCTCAATTACAGAGAAGTCACACTGACTTACAAAATGGATTATACTAATCCAATGTCTTGTACTGCTTCAGATCAGCATCTACTATGCTAGATTTAGTACTGGTTTAAGCTCTGCTATATACATAAACCCTTATCCAATATCTGCCTTACAATTCGCATATTAGGTCTGCATTTATCCTTCCATCTCTCTATCTATATATCTCCTAAATGATCTACAATGATCTCATACATATATGAGTCATATTACAATCCACCAAGTCGGCTTACAAAAGATTTTACAATTAATTACAAAATACATTTAAACAAAATTCTTGTCAGCCAGGGTGTCGGTAATCTTTCTTTTGGTGTCGGTGATCTATATGTCAGTGTAGAGTCTACCAGTGCTTGTGTCTGCCTGCCGGTATCACATGATTGTAAGGTTGCCATCAATGACAATACCTTCAATCACCTACAATTTCTCATTGGAGTGTGCATTTGCCAACAATCTCCCCCTTTGGCATTAATTGCAACACTCATGAGAAAAATAAAAATGTGTCCAAAAAATGATGTCCAAAAAGAATTTCTTACCAAAACGGTTTTGTCAAAAATCCATGCTCCCCCTGAGCTGATGATGTCCTGTTCTAATCATTTTTCTCATCTCACTACTCCCCCTTTAACATCAATGACAAAGGTTGTCATTTGTTGTCAGTGGAGTGTGTTTCCTGCCTGGATCCTTGTATCCTGTGGGTTACAATCTGAAAGAGTTTTGCTTATACCAAATTTAGACTCTTAGTGAACTTTTCACTATCTTTCAGTGCAACCTCTATCCTTTGAATGGTACCGGTGAGGTGATGCATTTGTTCCTCCAGTGTCTTCAGTCCTTGAACAAGTGCCTCAGAGATCTCTTTACTCAAAGAGATGAGGTACTCCAATTTTGGGTTGAGTTTGCATTTAAGGTCTTTTGCCTTCCCTTTTATTTTGTCTTTCTCATTTTCAAATTTCTCAAGTTTTTATTCAAGACTGTGTATCTTCTGCTCTATAACTGATAATGGTTTAGATGAACCGACGAGGTTATCAGCTATATTGTCAATCTCCTTTTGTACCTTACTTATTTCCTTGTCTATATCTGTGGTCAGAATATTTGTCTTGCATGTATCTCTATAGAGTTCCTTAAACTCCATTATTGTTTTGTTTAGTGCCGATAAAAGGGTGTCAATGTGTCCCATGCACTTCTTTATTGTTTCATCAAATAATCTCTTTCTCTTTATTCATTTTCTCCTTAATTGTGTTCTCATTTCAATTGTCAAAATATTGCTGGTGATGTATTTAGACAATGTGTCTGGTTGACCTAAAGAATCTTTATTATCCACAATGCACTTGGGTGCTATCAATTTGAGAATGGGGATTGTATCATCAATAGCCTTATAGGTGTGTGCATTACACTCTATGATTTTCTTTATTGAGTCCAATAAGACCTCTGTTACATTTGTAGGCCAGAATTCTGCTATAGAATTACCAGATGTCTGTCCAACTGTTTTTACAATTTCCATGTTGCCGGTTGTAGTAATAACCTTGCTTTCCTCTTTCTCAGGAGGATCTGTTTGGGTATGCATTTCTATTAGCAAAGGTTTTGGTTTTTCAGTTTTTGCCGGTGGCATTGTCTCAGTTTGAACTTGTACATCAACCTGTTTCTATTCCAGTGCCTCAGATGGTTTCTCTGAGCTCTCAACTGCCGATTTCTCAGATGTAGTCTCTGAATGTACTTCCAGTTTTTGTGTATTTTCCTCTGCACTATTCATTCCCTATTTCTCTAATTGTTTCTCAGTAGAGTCCTCTATCGGTTTCTCTGTCTCTGTGCTAACATTAATTTCAACATCTGCAACTAGTGGCTCAGTAGCCACATATTTCTTCTTATCCTCAGTGGTTTCTTTATCTACCACAATATTCACCTCTTGTGTATCAATATTCATGGTATACAAAACTTCAGACTCAGGATTAGTATCCTCTAGAGGAGTCTCCATACTCTCTGTAGCCGGTTGTGTGTCAACTATTTCTATTGGTGTAGAATAAGAAGGAGGTGGGGGTAAGTTATCAGTTATCTTAAGGTTCAGAGGTCCACCTTCCTTGCCTTTCCCCTTATCCCTGTCTTTTTGATATACTCTGATAGTCTTGGGTCTTTTGAGTTCTTCTTGTTCCTCTTTTGCAACAAAGAATATGTCCCATTGATCCCTAGTCTCTTTTGAAATTTCATTCATTCTCCCTGCCATCAGTGCTACATGCCGGTGACTGGTTGAGAATACAGTTCGGTTGGCCTCATTGATTAATTGATCAATCTCTTCAGGCGAGTTCACTGGGTGAACTACAAGTAATTTCTCAATTTTTATTTTTATGTAAAGATCAGTGGGTATTTAATCAACAATTTCCATCAAAAATTTCTTGTAAATATCCAAGTGTAAAATTTTCTATGCTCTCTCTATCACCAGGGGAAAGTGTATTGTATAGTTTGCTAATGTTCTTCAACTTTCCATCCTCTGTTATTTCACTAAGTAGCTTATCTAGTGGAGCAATGTCTTGTTTTACTTTTTTCTTCTTAGGAATCAACTTCTTTACTGGAGGCCTCACTGCCTGTTGCTTTTGTCTGGTTCTCCTAGGTGTGGGTGAGGGTACCGGTGAGGGTTTTCTTTTCCTTTCCACCCTTTTGAATACTGCCGATATATCACTCTCAGAAGAAGTTCCAACCGGTCAAAGATGAGCTCCCGGTTGAAGTCCTTCCAGCTCACTTTCCTTGATACCAATTTGTTTCAAAACATCTTCCTTAATTGCCTTTGCCTATCGGGTTCCCTTCTTCACAGTTTTTTCAACTTTCTTAACCCTTTTTCTTGACTGAATTCCACTTTCAATTGTTTCTGCATTTCCAAAGACTTTCTCAGTGGGTTCCTTTAGTGCTTCAAGGAGGGCTTTTGTATCAGTTTCTATGATGTTATCATCTGTTTCATAGCCCATTTCAGTTACCCAGATAGTCCAAGGGACAACTGCCTCCATCCACATTTAATCTTTCTTAATTACAAAACATATTTCCTTTTGATATTTATCCACAATTGCCTGTGACAGTCTTGTTCTAGTCTTCATTCAAGCTTTTAGTGCTTGAAAATGTTCATTTAAGTTTTTCTCCCTATTATCTCCCATGTTGTTTAGTGTATCCAAAAGTTGCTTTCCTACTGGTATGTCAAAACCAAAATCTCTCCTACCAATACCAGGTACTTGCTTAGTAATATACAACATTAAACATACAGTAAATTTCCAAATCTAAAGGTTCCTTTCTTAGCTCTCTTTATCTTCTTCAAATTGTCTATTAATTCATCTTTGAGCCATTCACACACATCTATTCTAGCATTGTTGTTAACCATATCATATGCACTTTTGATACGTAGGCTAGATACTGAGTTTAAACTATTTGCATGTGTAGCCTTGTAGCCTAAAATCATACTGACGAATCTAACATTGATATCCTTTACATCCTTTACCCTTAGAGACCTTTTATCAAATGTTGCGCCAGTTAGGTCCATTACTGTGTCATTAGAGACCTTTTTAGTTCTGTCAGGCCTGCTACTGGTGGAAGGTAATCCTGTTACTACCTTTACTGCTTCATTGGTGATCTTAAGAATTGAATCCAACCAAAAGAATTCCCCATGAACTCTACTTAGCACAATCCTTATAATATCCTTGGGAAAATCTGGGACACTAAGGATTTCAATAAAACCTAGGGTTTCCACTATCTTATGTTCCGGTTTGATATTTCCAGATTCATCACAAATCACAGTCCAATACATGTTCTTGATTTCATCATCTCCTAATTCCTCTATATGAAAATGTATGTATATCCTAGGGTCTTCAACATATACTACTCCTTTAGGAATTTGAGAAAATGCACCTGTGGTATCATCTTTCTTCACAATTTTGGGAGCAAGCTTGAATATGGGTCTAGGGCACTTGATTAATTCAATCAAAGTAGGGTTTTCAATAAATTCAGGAGTGGATGAGGAAGCCATAGTTATAAATACCTCAATTTGCCTTTTGGATGAGTGCTTGGATGAACTGCTTCACTTCTTCGCTAAGGATGCCTTCGCTTGGAAATTTTTGCGCTCTCAAAGATTTGAAATTGCTTAGTGAATGAAAAAGGAGCCAAAACACTTACTTTATAATGTTATTTTCTCCAACTACCACATTTAATGCTTGCCGGTTAAGTCACAACTTAACTCATCTGCCGGTAAAGAAGTAATTTCAACTTCTCACCATCAACCGAGGGTATGTTAGCATGTTTTTTTAGTTTGTTGCTAAAACCCCAAAGGATTTTCCTTTAGTTAGATGAAGAGTCTCTTGCTGGTGGAGTGATACTCTATTCTACTGGTGGAGGAGTATTCCAATCAACATTTTGATCCATTGTTTTGAGAATTATTGCTTTACCTCTTCAACCTTTTCTTTACCTTTCAAACTAGGACCTTTTTTATTTGCTGGTGAAGTCTTGCTTCTACAAAATTTTGCAATGTCCAATTTTGTTACAAGCATAACAAGTCACATTGTTTTTCTGAATATCTTTCCCATATCCTATGCCAGTATGTGTTCTACATTGATTAAATAAGTGTCCAAATCTTCCACAAACATAATATCTTACATTCATTCTGCAGTTTTCTGAATTATGACCAATTTTGTTGCATTTAGAACATTGACCTGTGGGTGTATTAGTGTTTTGATAATTTCTAAATCTACACTGATTTTCCCTATGACCATACTTGTTATAGTTAAATCATTTCCCATTGAATTTGTAAGCATTAGGTTGTCTTACCAGTTTACTATGATCATGATTGTTTGTAGTACCAGAGCTTTCACCAACTTCAAAGCCAAGGCCATTTGTATCACCATTAGGTTTCTGATTCTTCAGCATGTTAACAAGTTCTTCTAAACTTTTCTTGAATTTCTCCTTGTGTTGATTTGCAGCAGTCAGTTCATTCTCCAAGATTCTTTTTTGTCTCAAGAGTTCAGTTCTGTCATTTTGTGTATGCATCAAATATGTCTTCAACATATCATTTTCATGACTGAGTCTTGTGTTTTCATTTCTACCATCATTTAGTCTTCTAACCAAATCATCTTCATTCTTCTTTCTATCTTCAATTTCTTTACAAAATCTCATAGTCATATCTTGCATCTCATTCTTCATTGTACAGTTATCTTGTCTCAGTTTGTTTACCAGATCATTAAGAGTTTCTTTTTCATCTTCATCATTCTACATCTTTTCACAAAGTTCTCTTCTTTTATTCCCTGCTATAGTGAAATTTTCTTGAAGTCCTCGAATAATATCCCGTGCAGCCTTCAGATCATCCTCAAGTTTTATATTCTTTACTTTTTCTGCATCATAGTCTGAAAGAGCTGTTTCCAATTGCTTTCTCAAATTTTCCATCTCTACCAGTGTCAAGATCTTCCTCAAGCTGTTAGGCTTTTGAAAAAAGAGGACCAAGCTCTGATACCAATTGTTAGGATTCCCAAAGATACTGAGAGGGGGGGGGGTGAATCAGTATCTGACCAGTATAATAATTTTATTAACTTATAACATGAAAAGCATATCAAAACTGTGTACCAGTAAACCAAAAATAATGCAGTAAATAAGAATAGAAACCACAACATAAGAGACACACCATAACACAATATTTTAACAAGGAAACCCGGTGTGGGAAAAACCTCGATGGGATTTGCGACCCACAATAATTGCATACTGGCCAATAAGAGAATATTGCTGCTTACAATAGGGGCCTACACATGTAGGAAGGCCAAGTGCCTAGAGCTCACTGTTCAATTACAAAGAAGTCACACTGACTTACAAAATGGATAATACTAATCCAATGTCTTGTACTTCTTCACATCAGCATCTACTATGCTAGATTTAGTACCGGTTTAAGCTCTGATATATACATAAACCCTTATCCAATATCTTCCTTACAATTCGCATATTAGGTCTGCATTTATCCTTCCATCTCTCTATCTATATATCTCCTAAATAATCTACAATGATCTCATACATATATGAGTCATATTACAATTCGCCAAGTTGGCTTACAAAAGATTTTACAATTAATTACAAAATACATTTAAACAAAATTCTTGTCGGCCAGGGTGCCGGTAATCTTTCTTTTGGTGCTGGTGATCTGTATACCGGTGTAGAGTCTGCCGGTGCCTATGTCTACCTGTTGGTATCACATGATTGTAAGGTTACCATCAATGACAATACATTCAATCACCTACAATTTCTCATTAGAGTGTGCATTTGCCAACACCAGGAACTCATAACGACTCTGTTTCTCTAGAATTTACAACAGTGAAGCGATGGTAGCCATTGCATCGGCCGCTCTGTTGTCCAACCTTAGTATTTGTTCGAAGGTGATGTGTACAAAGTACTATTTGAAATCATCCACCATTCTCTTGTATGGAAACAACTTATCATCCTTTGTCTGATATTCATTTTTCATCTGATTGATGACTAATTGAGAGTCCCCGTAGACCCTCAATTCCATGATTTTCTATTCCACAACCATTTTGATTCCTATTACTAGGGCTTCATATTCAACAATGTTGTTGGTGCATGTTGGCATTACACACTCAGATGTGAATGGTGGATGTTTTCATTGATGGCAACAAGGTTCCAGAGGTTCAACTGGCCATAGACTTCACCTACCGGCACTGACAGATACAACAAGGCTTATTCACACTGGCAGAAGATTATACCGACATTCTAGGCCGACTTGTCAATAAATATTGTTTATATGAAATAAATTATAATGTAAATTATAATTGTATGGCCGACATGTTGTATTGTAAAGACTCATATATTATGAGTTCTTGTAGGTCATTTAAGAAGAAGTAAGTGGTAATGTGAGATAAGATAGGATATGATAGCGCATAGTTGTATATGCATTTTGATGTGTTTATTTTGGAGCGAATAAGAAGCAGAGAAGAGCAAAGACTATTCTGTATAAGAAGAATCATTTGACAACATACCGGCTAGGGCTTTTGGCAGAGGCAGAACCAGTATTAGATAGAGCATAAGAGTGAACTCATCCAACATTTTGATGCAAGTTATAAGAGTTCATTTTATGTTTACATTAGTGTGATGTTGTAGTTAGTGAGACTCCACTTTTGTTATTGAGCAGTGAGCTCTAGGCAG
Organism: Cryptomeria japonica; assembly: GCF_030272615.1. Taxonomy (NCBI): domain Eukaryota; kingdom Viridiplantae; phylum Streptophyta; class Pinopsida; order Cupressales; family Cupressaceae; genus Cryptomeria; species Cryptomeria japonica. The sequence continues at coordinate 362,681,093 of NC_081405.1, read as the reverse complement.
TTGGCCTTCCTGCATGTGCATGCCCCTTTTTTGTACTAAGTAATATTTATTCATATGGCCAGTGAGTAAATATTGTGGGTCACAAATCCCACCGAGTTTTTTCCCTTGCCGGGTTTCCTCACCAAAAGATTTGTGTTATGGAGTGCATTGATGCTGATTCCTTTATTTCTCTTTGATGCATTATTGTTTGCTTACTGGTATATTAATCTTAGTTACAAAAATGCAAATAAGTTTAAATCTTTCATTTACCGGTTTGATATTGATTCACCCCCCCTCTTAGTGTCTTTGGGATTAATCAATTATCTAACAGTGCATGGAAACACTAGTCTATAAGATCGTGGAATTGTGTGCCCTTTTGGAGTGATGAACAAGATATCGACACCCGATCCATATTGGGTATAGGAACCGTCAAAGTACAATGTCCATTGTTTGGGTGTGATAGTGAGTGCATCCATGTCTAGAAATTCCACCTGCATTGGTTGTTGATTTGGTAGCGGTGCTTCAGCCAGTTGATCTAGTAGCGATGCTTCAACCAGTTGATCTGCAATTACCTATCCTTTGATAGCCCGACGTTTTATGTACTGGATATCAAATGCACTGAGAATCGTGACCCATTTAGACAATCGACCTATAAGAGGTGCTTTGCTAAGTAAATACTTGAGAGGATCAATTTTTGTTACTAGCTTGATTGTGTGAGCTAGCATGTAGTGGCGGAACTTTTGAGAGGCGAACACCACAGTTAAGCAAGCCTTGTCAATGAATGTATAATTTAGCTCATATCCGTTTAATGTTCAGCTGATGTAATAAATAACTCATTCTTTGCCTTCCAGAATTTCTTGTGCTAACAATGCCCCCAATGATACTTCAGTTGTTGATATGTAGAGAATGAGTGGCTTGCCTACTATTGGTGGTACCAAAATTGGCAGATTCATCAGATATTGCTTGAGTTGGTAAAATGATTCCGCACACTTGTCTTCCCATTTGAAAGGTATGTTCTTGTGTAGTAGATGATTGAAAGGGAGACATTTATCTACTAGTTGGGCTATGAATTTCCTGATAGACTACAACCATCCTTGTAGAGATTTGAGTTGGCTAATGTTCCTGGGAGGCGACATCTCCATGATGGCCTGTACCTTCATTGGATCTACTTCAATGCCCTTTTTTGACATAATGTAGCCTAATAGTTTGCCTGATGTGACCCTGAAGATACACTTCTTAGGGTTTATTCTGACCTTAAACTATTCAAATCTTTGAAATATTTTATCTAATATGCCCAGATGTTTTGATCGGGTGAATGATTTAGCCAGTAAATCATCCACATAGTCTTCCATGAAGGTATGCATCATATCATGGAAGATTGTCTTCATGGCTCTTTGATAAGTTGCTCCCGCATTTTTTAAGCCAAAAGGCATGACGTTCCAACAATATGTTCCCCATGGACAGGTGAACGCAATTTTATCTTGATCCTCTGGGGCAATTTTGATTTGATTATAGCCAGAGAAACCATCCATTAATGATAGCATTGCGTGGCTTGCTATTAGATCCACAATTATGTCGATGCTTGGTAACAGAAAGTCATCCTTTGGACATGCTTTGTTGACATCTCTAAAGTCTGTGCATATTTTGATGCTTTCGTCAAGCTTTAAAAGTGGTACAATGTTTTAAATCCATTCAGCATAGTCTATAGGCTGGATGAATCCGACATCTAATAACTTCTTTAGTTCAGCTTTGACCAATAATTCTACATGCCGATTCATTTTTCTTAATTTCCATTTGACCGGTTTAGCTCCTAGAGCGATGGATAAATGATGCATGAACAAGTTTGGATCTATTCCAGGCATATCAACATAGGACCAAGAAAAATTGATTTACTTTTCCTTGAAGAATTTGATAAAATCTGGTTTCTCTTCTTCTCCTGTTAGTGATTCAGCTAGGTGTATGGCTTTGACTACTGCTTTAGTACCCATGTTTATTGGTTGAGTTGGCTCAATCAATATGGGTGACCTTTCTTAATAATGTTTAGGAAGAGTGTAAAGTCTCCCATCCTTAGGTACCTCAAAAAGTTTTTCACCTGCAGATGCATCCTTTATTTTTACTTTTTTGTGATCTAATACTGCCATTGACTGGTTTTCAGCATTAGATCCTTTGTTTATTTCATTTTTGTGACTAAGAGACTTGGCACTCCCCTGATTGTAGATATCGTTATTTTGTTTGCTAGTAGAGCAAGTTTTTGGGTTGACTGAACATAGATATTGGACAATGGATTCATCATCTAGGAATATTGGTATATCATGGTGTTCAGGTTCTTCCCAGTCTATGAGATCAGGATATGCGAGCAATAAGGAGTCATTTCGTGGGTTGAGATTGGTTGTGGTAAGTGTCATGATATAGGCATCATTATAGTTGTTTGGGATACTAGTTAGGTTTATGATATTGTCAAGGTCTTCGTTGGTATCATCTTTGATATAGCCTTGTTTATATTGCCACTGCTCATTCTCACTAGGCTCATAGATATGTCGTGGTCCAAATTCAAGTGGTCAAGATTCTGAGTCTTGTCCCTCCTGAGAAAGGGATGTGTATAAATGGATGGTATCTACCTCAATATCTTCATTAGTATCTGAACAACTACCCCACTCATATTCATTAGAATCAGTTTCATAATTACTATCCCAGATTATTTCGCTGCTTCTAACAGGTATGTTGAATGGTGAGAAAATATCTGACAATTGATACCAATCTTGTATTTGTTTTTGATTCAGAATCGGAGCCTGCTTGTACTCTTTGTATTTGTTTATACACTGTTTCCCTTCGATGAGTAGTAATTTCTTATGGTGGTGGCTCTACCTTGGTTTGATCAGGTTCTTGCACATGATGCACTTTCTTATAAGAGTCTTCTTCCCTTTGAATGACTAGTTCCTTTTGTTGTTTCTCATTTTCTTGCTCTTTCCTTGTCGTTTCTGCTGCTTGGTGTAGTGCCTCTTGCCATGAGTTTTCATTATATTTCTTCTTTTCTCTCCACTGAGGTTTCTGATATTTATTTTGGTTTTGTCTAGGTGGTACATGTTGTCCATATCCCAGTCCTATTTTGTCTCTTTCAAATTGTGAAGAAGTTGCAGAGGTTCTGTAATGCCTTCTTGACGCTTGCCTATAGGTCCTTTGCCATTGTATCCCATCTGTTGCATGATTCAGAATCCTTTTCCATATTGCCATGTTGGTATGGCTACCTCTATAGTAGCAAATTTAACTTCTTCTTCATCCTTGTATAGCCAACTAAGAATGTCTTTCTCTTCTAATTCATTGGCCAATGTGCCCAATTGGATAAATTTGCCATCAAATTTGGTGATGGGTTGTGTTGCTTGATGTCTTGATGCAAAAGGTTTTCCATAAGATTTTGGTAATGTGGGTAATATTGATAGACACAGGGGTTCAAAATAATACTCCCCCATGCCTTGATCTTTGATTTTCATCTTTTGTTTGAAGTCTATGGCTAAAGGCTCGAGTTCTTGATGATGATTGGGTACCGAGGAAGCTTGGGCTTCCTTGTTGTGTGGAACAAGGATATCTTGAGCTGCCCCCATAGCATTGGAGTGCTGAAAAGGGTTATTATCTACATATATGGAAATTTCCTGTCCATTGTATGAGAACTTGATACACTGATGGTATGTCGAAGGTACTACTTGCATTTCATGTATCCATGGATGACCCAATAGAATATTGTATGTTAAGTCTATGTCTAAGACTTGGTACATGGTGTCCTTTTGTATTGGTCCTACTTGAATAGGTAGTATCACTGTTCCTCTTGATGACCTTTCTTCATCATCATAGGCCTTGATGGTGATCTTCTTGTTTGGATCAATAGACTACTCAGAGAAGCACAATGCACAGATAAGCTTTAAAGTACAGATATTGAGACCAACTCCATCTATTAACACTCTTTTAACTTGATGTTTATAGACTAAGACTTTGATATGGAGCGGAGTGTTATACGGATGATTCAAGGAGACATCATCTTGTTTGAAAAATGTAAGGTTATGAGGCCTTGTCATATGAGCCACCATGGCTTGGAATCGATCAATGTCCAAATATTTAGGAACGTTTGTTTCAACAAGTTCTTGGTCTAAGATGTCTTTTTGTTTTGGCAAGAGTTTGAGCAACTCGAGTATGGATATCTGAGCGGGAGTTCTCCATAGTTGATCAACTAAGTTATATTGAGTCTTGGGGATAGTTGTGGATGTTGATGTATTCCCTTTCAAGACGCATTTTTGTGCTTTGGTTGTTACATTGATTGACACATGTTCTTGTTTTTCCTTGATGTTTATGACATTTATTTGGTTGTCATCTGTTGATATGTGATTGATGGTGTTATTGTATAGGTGATTTATACGAGCTCCTCTAGTATTGTTTGATGCTGAAGCTCCCCCCTTGTTGTAATTCAGAAGAGGAATTTTAAAGGGGTCATGGTCACCATTTGTTTTGTGACTATAAACTATTAAATTGCCTCTATCGATCATGTCTTGAATGATGTTCTTAAGCCTCATACAATCATTTGTGTGATGTCCTTTGTTGCGATGAAAATCATAGAAATACACATCATTCCATCAAGGTGGTTTGACTTGGGGTTCAAATTTGTTTACGACTGGCAATGTGATAATCTTATTCACCAAGAGTTCTCAAAATTCTGATTCTAAGGTTTTCCCTAATGGTGTGTAGATGTGTCTATACGAGAAAGCATTGGTGTTGCCTCTCTGGTTTGCATTACTCCCTTGGTTAGTGTTTTTTCCTTGGTTATTGTTGTTGCCTTGGTTAGTGTTATTGCCTTGGTTAGTGTTGTTGGTGTTTGATATTGAAGTTCCTTGATTGGTATGGTGTGGATAAGTGTTAGTGCCTTGATTAATACTTTTTTGAATTTTATAGATTGTGGGTTACCTAATAAAGCTAACACCGGTTGTTTGGATTTCAAATTATTAGCATCAACTACCCCATCATTAACAACATTTTTGTTCCTTGTCCAAAGTCTAGATTTGTTTAAAGTGTTGTTGTTGTTGTTTTAATTGTTAAAGGGGTTAGTGTTTGATGAGTTAACTCCTTCCTTAAAGAACTTCAATGTTCCTTTCTTGATGCAGGCTTCCTCCACTTGGATTCCATTTTCTATCAACGTGGCAAAAGATGATATATATTGGAGTTTGAGTTGATAACTCATCTCATTATTTAGATTATCAATAAAGATCTCCATCTTTTCCTTTTCAAGCACATCTCAAGGATATCTCGAAACCATGTGTCTCCATGTTAAAGAAACACCATGAATGATTTGTTGTTCTTTTGTTTGGTATTACACACATCTAGCATGGTGATTGCGTGTTGAATGTTATAGGAGTATTGTGTGATAAATATGTTTACCAACTGATCAAATGATCTGATGGGAGGTGTAAGTTTAGACAACCACTCCATGGTTTTCCCTCCCAAACTTCTTGGGAATAGTCTCATTAAGTAAGTGTCATCGCGAGCAAACTCCAAGCTTATGGTACAAAATTCCCGAATGTGATCACGTGGATCACTTTTACCATTGTACTTGTCATACTTTGGTATATCTGAATTTGGGGGAAAAGGTACCATGTTCAATCTCCTGTCAAAAGGATAAGGATATATTTCATCCAAGGAGTATCACACTGTGGTTCCTTGTTGCATGTCCTGCATTTGTCTATGCAGTGTTTGGATTTTTTGTGTAAGAATGACCATGGGCGCATTTGTACTTCGAGGGAGAGCTTCCTCTCTTTCATTAAGATTGTCCCGATTGTGGGCATGGTTGTGTTCATGGGTGTTGTCTTGCTTGTGTGTGTTTTTTGGGTCATGTGTTTCTTCTTCTCTTTGTTGGTCTTGATAGGCATAATTTCTAGACCTTGTTCTTAAAATTCTTTCATCTATATTCCTTGTTTTTGGTATCGAAATCTTCAGGAAGTTTAACTCATTTGCTAGTTAGCATGAGTAGATATTTTTCCTTGTCTGCTTCAATAAGTCTTTCCATGAGCCTTTGGAATGATGGGTTCTCTTGACACTCTCGGAGAAGTTCCTCGGTGATCTTTGTTTCGCCCATATTGGCATACTCATCAAAAGAGTTGGATAATCTATGAACCATACTTGATTCTAGTTGCGATTCTCTTTGTTTGTTTCTCTGAGATCGAGTGATAGTTGGAATCTAGTAAATTTCTACCATGATGAATTCTTAATCTTCTATGGGAGTTTTGGGTGGTGTTGGCAGTTCAGGTCGAGCTTCGTTATAAGTGATAAAGAACTATGAGAATAAAATGAGGTTGATCCTTCCTCCATGACTTAGGCATTGGTTGAATGCCAATTTCTGAATGTAAGCCCTACTTCTCAAAGGTTCCTTGTCAAATTTGTTTGTTTTTCCTTGGATATACAATCGCATGTGACTCAAGAATGCGTGATGTGATGCAAAGAGTTGAAGATTGATATAGAGAAATTTATTCCTTCTTGCAAGTGCTTTAGAACTAGGTTGTTGTTAGGGTTTCGAGTAGATCCGAAGCAAATATGAACTAACAATTATATGCAGATCTAAATAAAAAAGATAAAGAAATAAAACAGGACACAGATAACACAGAGATTTAACGTGATTCACCCAAAATGGGTTACGTCCACCATACACAGCCGTCCAATCTTTCTTATTATCCAGCAAAAATAGTACATCAACATTACAATGCCTTAAGCATCCCAGCCGCTTATAACATGCATTTTTAGGGCAACAAACAAAGTTGGCCTTTTTAGGGTTTTATTACAATGTCAGTTTTCATCAACAAAAAATGGCAAAAAAATTTTCTCAGGGGCTACCGCCCCCGAACCCTCGTAGTGGGCTTTGCCCACTTTGGGGGTTGCCAGCCCCAAACCCCCACCCGGCTCCAGACCTTGGCAAGGATATGTGTTGAGTGTACAGTACTTTGCTGATCAGTCACCACATTTCAACAATCTCCCACTTGGAGACTGATCAAGCTCCACACCAAACAATCTCCCACTTGGAGACTGAAACTACATGACACCACTGTACATGCAACATCCACTGGAAAAAACACTAGGACTCGACTGATAAACATTCTGCAATTATCAATTAAGAAGACCAGCAAAAACTGATGAAGAAATCAGCTTCTCTTGTGGAACTGCCTTTGTGAACATATCAACAAGATTCTCACTTGTGTGAATCTTATCAAGCCATAACTAACTCTCCTCCAAAATAGTCTGGATGAAGTGGTACCTGAGCTAAATGTGCTTTGTCCTTGAATGAAAAGCAGAGTTCTTCGCAAGATGAATGGCACTCTGGCAATCAGTATACAATGGGTGATCCTCTTGTGTTTGTCCCAATTCCTCTAGAAAACATTGTAACCAAATCATCTCCTTGCTGGCTTCTATAGCAACAACATACTCAGCTTCAGTGGTTGAAAGTGCAACAACCTTTTGCAGCCTAGAAATCCAACTGACTGTAGTTCCCCCTATAGTAAAAACATACCCTGTAGTACTCCTCCATGAATCAATATCACTCGCCAGATCAGAGTCAACAAATCCAATCAGAGTAGCATTAGATCCTTTGAAACATAATGCCTTCGTAGTAGTTCCTTTCAAATACCGAAGAATCCATTTCACAACATTCTAATGTTCCATACCCGGATTACTCATAAACCTACTCACAACTCCCACTGCATGTGCAATATCTGGCCTTGTGCATACCATTGCATACATCAGACTGCCAACAACTGATGAATACAGGATGTTAGATATTTTATTAACCTCTTCCTGTGCCTTTGGGCACATCTCCTTAGTCAATTTGAAATGACTAGCCAAAGGTGTACTAACTGCTTTTGCATCCTGCATGTTAAATCTTTTCAACACCTTCTTTATATACTCACTTTGGGACAAATTCAAGGTTCTATTTTTCCTGTCCCATGTAATCCTCATACCGAGAATTTGCTTAGCTGCACCCAAATCCTTCATAGCAAATGACCTGGCTAATTTCTATTTAAGATCATTTATATGTTGCATGTTAGACCCAACAACAAGCATGTCATCAACATAAAGCAATGAGATAATATAACTGCCATTATCAAATTTCTTAAAATATACACAATGATCAGAATGACATCTATGATAACCGTGTTTAGCCATGAAACTATCAAATTTTAAATACCATTGTCGGGGTGCTTGCTTTAGGCCATACAAACTTTTCTTCAACCTGCACACAAGGTTCTCCTTACCTTTGACCTCATATCCCTATGGTTGCAACATGTAAATTTCCTCCTCCAAATCTCCATGGAGAAAAGCTGTTTTCACATCTAATTGTTCAAGATGTAAATCATCTGCAGCCACAAGACTAAGTACAGTCCTAATTGAAGTCATTTTTACAACTGGAGAAAATATTTCATCATAATCTATACCCTTTTTCTATGCAAAACCTTTTACCACAAGTCTGGCCTTATATCTTTTCTGACCTCCTTCCTCCTCCTTCAGCCAATAAACCCATTTGTTAGGCAAGGCTCTTTTTTCTGTAGGTAAAGGGACCAAGTCCCAAGTCTTATTTTTCATCAAGGAGTCCATCTGCTCTTTCATTCCTAGCTCCCACTATTGTTTGACATCCACCTGCATTGCTTCTTCATATTCTTCTGGTTCACCAGAATTAGTTAATAATATAGAATACAAAGAAGGAGAAAATATTTCAGGGGGTCTACTTGACCTCATAGAACATCTAACACTTGCAGGAGTTTGTGGGACATTCTGTTGTTGCTGAGCATCAGGTACTTGTGGCATTTCATTTTTAGGAATCTCATCCAACACCACATATTCTTGCTTGTCCTGTTCATGCTTCTTTTCCTGCATCTATTCTTTATACATAACCTTCTCATTTATAACATCTCCACTTCTAGTTATTTTCTTATTTTCAAAATCCCATAATTGATAGCCATATTTATCTATCCTATATCCAATGAAGGTACATTTCTGAGATTTAGCATCAAGCTTGGTTTTGTTTTCTTTATCAACATGGACAAAAGCTTCACAACCAAAGGTTTTCAGAAAAGAATAATTTACCTTTTTACCAGTCCATGCCTCCTCTAGAATACCACCATCCAAAGGGGTTGAAGGTCCTCTATTTATCAAATAGACAGCAGTATGTACATCATCTACCCAAAAATATAAGGGAAATCCAGCATGCAATCTCATGCTCCTCGCACGTTCCATGATAGTCCTATTCATTCTCTCTGACACACCATTTTCCTGTGGAGTTCCTGGAACTGTCTTCTGCTTTCTAATCCCATTGAAGGAGTAGTAATATTCAAATGCCTTGCTGCAATACTCACCTACATTATCTGATCTGAGACACTTCAACCTTTTTCCTGTCTCATTCTCAACCAAAGCTTTCCATTTCTTAAAAGTTTCAAAAACATCTGATTTTTGCTTTAGGAAATATACCCATGTTTTTCTGGCTGAGTCATCAATAAAAATAACATAATAACAAGAGCCACCAAGAGATGATACCTGAGCCGGTCCCCATATATCTGAATGCACAAGCTCTAACTTCTCACTCTTCTTCTCTTTCCCAACCTTGAGAAATCTGACTCTTTTCTGTTTGCCATAAACATAGTTTTCACAGAACTCTAAATCAATCTTCTTTAGTCCTAGCAATAGATTTTTCGAGTGAATGATTTTCATCCCTTTCTCACTAATGTGCCCAAGCCTATGGTGCCACATTATCGAATATGTTCTTGCAACATCTATTATTGCTGTCCCTGCAGTAACTTTATCTGTAGCAGCTAGGGTAGAGTAAGTGTTACCAGTACAAAGATATAATGTGCCTACCTTCGCACCTTTAGCTAATACTAATGATCCTTTACTGACCTTCCAGATACTGTTTGAGAAGGTAACTATGCAACCTTCACTACCTAGTTGCCCTACAAAAATTAAATTTCTTCTTAAGTTAGGAACATGTCTTACCTCCTGCAGAAACTAGTCATTTCCATTCTGCAACTTGATCTTTATCTTTCCTTTTCCAACAATTTGACAGGGCTCATCATCACCCAAATATACCTATCCAAAATCACCTTGAACATAATCTAGAAAATATTTTCTATGGGGTGTAGCATGAAATGAAGCCCCAGAATCTATTACCCAGGAATCATTAACATTATCTAAACATAAGATTAAAGCATCTTGTAAAGTATTACTTGCAATATTAGCTTCCTTACTGTCATTTTCATTTTTGTCTCCTTTTTTGTTTTTCTGAGACCAATAGTCTTTCTTTAGATGACCAGGCTTTCCGTAGTACCAGCAATCTTTCTTTCCTCTAGATTGAGAGCGTCCTTTCTTTGACTTCCCTCGCGACTTCTCATTCCAAGGGCCTTTTCCTCTTTCCTTTGATCTTCCTCTATTCTTCACATTCAAAACACTACCCAATGATGTTGGAGTCTCACCTGTGCTTTTCCTTTGCATTTCCTTGCTTAAGATAACACCAACAATATCATCAAATACCAAAGTATTTTTACCAGAGACAGAGCTACTTACAGCCATAACCAAGCTATTCCAGCTTTCTGGCAAAGAACATAAAATCAAGAGAGCCCTAACCTCTTCTGCAAAGGTAATTTTTACCAAAGACAATTGACTAGTAATTGTATTAAATTCATTTAAGTTCTCCACTACAGATCCTCCCTCACTCATTTTCAAATTCAACAAACGCTTCATAAGAAATACCTTATTCGAAGCCGAGGGTTTTTCATACAGCTTAGCCAATGTCGCTATCAAATCTACAACCATTTTTGCTTCTGTTATACTGAAAGCTACAGACAGTACAAGGCACAATCGAATGGATCCCAGTGCCTTTCTATCTAAAATGTCCCATTCTTCATCTGACATTGTAGTCTCTTTCTTTGCCTTTCCTTCTAATGGCCGCCACAAATCCTTTCGATACAGGTAATCCTCCATCTGCATTTTCCATAACTGATAATTCTGGCCGTTAAACTTTTTGACCTTGAATTTGGAATCCTCCATTGCTCCCACTCAAATCTGAAAGTCCTACCATTTTATAGAAAACCTCGCTTTGATACCAATTGTTAGAGTTTCAAGCAGATCCGAAGCAAATATGAACTAACAATTATATGCACATCTAAATACAAAAGATAAAGAAATAAAATAGGACACAAATAACATAGAGATTTAATGTGGTTCACCCAAAATGGGTTACGTCCACCATACACAGAAGTCCAATCTTTCTTATTATCCAGCAAAAATAGTACATCAACATTACAATGCCTTAAGCATCCTAGCCGCTTATAACATGCATTTTTAGGGCAACAAACAAAGTCGGCCTTTTTAGGGTTTTATTACAATGTCAGTTTTCATCAACAAAAAATGGCAAATTTTTTTTCTCGGGGGCTACCGCCCTCAAACCCCCGTAGCGGGCTTCGCCCGCTTTGGGAGCTGTTGGCCCCAAACCCCCGCCCGGGGCCTAGCCTAGCCCCAGACCTCGACAAGGATATGTGCTGAGTGTACAGTACTTTGCTGATCAGTCACCACATTTCAATAGTTGTCTCTTCTTCAACTTAGTTTTGTGATGAAGACTTGTTCTTCTCAAAATACGAGGAGTGGTCATACATGAATGATCAAAGGTTGACTTTGATGTTGGATTTGGATACTTCATTTGAATATTCAAGTTTACTTTATCAAGTAGAGGTTTAGTTAGATTCACCTCCATGACAAAGTGTGTCAAATGATATGGATAAAGTCTCCCGATATGGAAACTTGATTTGACAACTTAAGAATTAAACTAGGTATGTTCTTTTGATAGTATCTGTTGGATGGTGAAACTTTTGATCACTATTTCTGATACTTCCTGATTTTGTTGGATGAAGTCTTATCTCAGGCTAGTTGATGATTTGAAAAAATTGTTCTGAAGGCACCTTGTTGAGTTTGGGAATTTTCTCACTGATGATCGGATTCAAAATTTGGCTGCTGAGTTTGCTAAAGAAACTGAAAGGGTATGTGAAACGGTGGGTGTGAGAAATGTGTGTGGGAAATGAGAATGACAAAAATGTAAAGGTTAGTTTCAAACGGCCCACACACCAATGAGACTCTTGGTGCAAGTTATAGGAACCACATTGAATATCTCAACTTCCCAAGGGGTGTCCCATTGTTCTCTATCTCATAGGATCCCTAAAGTCAATGCCTTTTCTCTTAGATCACTGAGCAAAGTGACTTAGGAATGACAACTCCAAGAATGAGTGATGTTTGATTATAAGCATGAATGCATTCCTAACATGTATATGATATTGAAACTATGAAGATTAATCTAGCATAAAGATGATAATAATATTAGCTAATTATCCTAGCAGTGATATACTAGTCTAACATGGATATTCTATGATATTTAGAATGCTTCTAAATGCTATTATGATGATTTATAAAAGAGAGGCTAAAATGCTTAGCTAATTGGACTATAAGTTTGATGCATGAAGACTTGGATCCTATTAGCAAAATGACTATAAGTTTGATACACAAAGATTTCTATATCAAAATGAGAGAATGAGAGTTCTATTTATAGGGAAAATAGGGCAATGGATGGTCAAGATTGGATAATCTTAACAAGGGCCAGGATTGAAAGTTAATCAATCCATGTTTTCAATTCTCACCAATGAAATGGTGACAATTGTCAACAAGAGGTTGCTTGAGAGGAGATGAAAGAAGCATTAATTGCTTGAGAAGATGTTAAGGTTACCTTAGGAGGTAAGGGTTAAGGTTAAGTTAGGGTTATCTAATGGATAAAGCTTTTACCCAAGGGGTAAACTCTTGTGCAAGGGTTAAAGAAATAACCAAGGTTAAAGCCATGAATTCTTGATGAGACCTTTGGGTTAGATGAGGGTTGAGTTAGAGAGAAAGTCTCTAATCATTCAAGAAGGTTGAGTTAACTATTAATGGTTATGTAAGAGCCTTGAATGGTTTGGAAGACTTTGAGGGTTAACTTGTTGAGGACATAAAGCCTTTAATGGTTTTCAAAGACTTTGGAGGCTTTGAGAAGTGACTTCTCTTTTCTTAGGAATGTGACAATAATTAGGAAATGTATTAGGCTAAATTGGAATTGATTAGAAGAATCTAGAGGGGGGTTAAGTAGGCAAGTGGGAGATGTAGAAAAATGCAAGTGGAGGAAAAAAGATTTTAATTAAAATAAAATTACTTTATTTCAATCAAATAAATGCAACTTCCATAAATACAAGTGGGAGATTTAATAAATAAATTAGATTTATTTATTTGCAAGGATCAATTTAATTTAATGTAAATTTAATTACAAAGGGAGAAAGGGGAATTAATTAAATAAAGTGATTTATTTAATTAAAGGTTAGAAAAGGCTTAAGTGGACTTAATTAAATAAATTAATTCATTTAATCAAAGAGATGAATGTGAAAAATTTAATTAAATAGAGGAATGAGGTTAAAATGAATATTAAATATTCACTTAGGAAAGTGTTCAGATTTATATGTATACAGAAACCAAACAATGATTGGGATGCAAATCGTATGTTGTCACCCTCATACTGCACAAATCATTCAATTTCAGATATTACAATTGTCGTGCTTGTGAAGTGAGATACCTGTAGCTGTAACACAAAACACCCAATAAATCATTACAAGCATGGTTAGCAAATTTAAATAAATAAAGATAAAACCATAGCAAAGCGATCTATCACCTCCTAAGAGATGCATGTGTGGATTTGCTCTCAGATCTGGATAAGAAAATTCTAGTGACTTGACTACCCTTAGATGGAGGATTTGAAATGATAATGATGCAATTAAGCTAGAAAAGAGAATTATTAAGCTACATGATTCAACAATTATGCTAGAAAATGATCAAATTAAGCTAGATCTAAGATGCAATTGCCTATAATAACAATGCTCAAAGGATATGCTAAGAGATATTATGCCTATAGTAACAATGCATAAGATGAAAATGAGATGGGATGATCATTTCTCCAAAATGGGGGATATTTATAGGATTTCCAAGGCCAGGGGTGAGGTGGCAGGAATCAATGGTCAAGATTGAGTCTGAAGATATCAATGGTGAAATTGGAGGAGGTTGGAAAAGAGGTTGGTGGAAAGGGAACATTTGTCATCTCTATGGTGACAAGTGTTAAGAAGATTTTCTCATGAGAGTGCAAGTGTCTAAGGAAAGGGTACATGTGGCCCAAGAATGCCATGTGTCTCAAGGGAAGAGTATCCACACCATAGGAGGTTAGGATAAGGAGGTTAGGATGTGCAAGCTAAGATAGGTTTAATTAAACCTAGGGTTAGATGAAATGAGTTAGGTTAGGTGGTTAGAAGTTAGGAGGCATGCGGGTAATTTGAATTTAAAAATTCAAATAATAGGAAAATACTAATTAATTTTCAACAACTCATAAATTGATTTGTTTTAATTAATTAGGAGATTAAAAGAAATGAATTTAAATGGGGAGGGATTAATTAATTTGAATTAATTAATCAAAGGGGACTATTGAAATGAACCTATTAAATAAATCCTTAGATTTATTAATAAGTAGATGAGTGGAAGAATTTAATCAAATTGTTTAATGAATTCAATTAAATTGGGGAGGGGATTAATTAAATAATTTCTTATTCAATTAATTATCTTCAGACCATTTTTAGGTGTATACATTTTGCCCCTCTTTGAAGTGAGGTGTGATGACACGTTGATTCAAAGAATAATCTCATTTTACTGATGATACTGGTTCGATAGGATGCCCCAACTATTGATTGATAGATTGCAATATGATGATGCCCCCTTGGGAGATCAATTGAGATAATTGACCTTTGGAGTGTTGTGAATTTTTGTGAAATTGGTATCCCGATTAGAAATGATTTGATGTCTGCAACTGTGGTTGATGAAAATGCGAGTTCTACAATCATGGTGATGTGGTTCTTGATTATTGATAAAGCTTAATTAATTAGATTGATAAGATCAAGATTCAGTCTAGTTTCAGGAATGACACCTCTTATATAAGACAAAGATGATCAAAGCGTCTGGTTTCAGGAACGATATATCTTGTATAAGACATGATCAGAATGTCTAGTTTCAGGAAAGATACATCTTGTATAAGACATGAAAAAATAGATGATATGATCGATTGATAGAATTGATAAGATTGATTGGATAAATAATTGACAATTTGTTGATATCAAGTTGTAGGAAGATTCAGATAAGCTATTTTTTTTGATTAATGAAAAAGCAGGTTTTGAAGGGGCCCCGAAACCCTTTACAAGCAAGACTTAAATAGCAAAGCCACGAGAAATAGAGAGGAATAGAACTAAAAAGAAAAAACCAGAGGAAAACTGAAGAAAACCCAGAAAAGCCCCGAAAAGCCAACAGGCCATCCAGGAATCAGATTTTTTCCAGGGCTTTAGCCAGGGTGCTGCTAATTGCTTGTAGCTCTTTGATGTTGTCTTTGAAGTTGGGAGGGTCCTTGGTAGCAATAGCCACATCTTTCTTGATACTGGCCCTGGTTCTCTTCGCAGTCCCGCCTGCCGGGGTAGCATCACCACTTCCAGTTTGGATGGTCTCCTCCTCCAGGTCAAGATCCACATCTGGTTTAGGAGTATGGTCAAAGACCTTGGCAATGTACTCCATGTTTTTGGTGATAGCAGAGAGAATACTTGGGATAATTCCCATCAGAGTTTTCATAGTTTCTTTTCCCTCTTCCAGCGATTTTACCTTGTTCTCCATTTCCTGCTTCCAATTAATATGCTCTTTGTTTTCATCCTCCCTCTTTTTATCCAAATTTATCCCTTTCTTCTCCAGGTTTTTCAGGGTTTCGTAAGTCCATCTGTCGAAATCCATTCTGGCCTCCGAGAGCTTCTTGAGATTATCTAGGATAAGCCTCTCACCAGCACTTTCCTTGTCCTTGCTATCCCTTTCCTCAGTCAGGTTCTTCTTAGAGCCTTTGTTTGTTTCCTTCTCAGAATTAACTTCGGTTTTCTCATTATCCTTGGGAGCCATTTCCTCCATCAGATGGCTATTGTCCTTACCAAGGTGATCACTTAGAATAGGGTCATCTTGACCAGGCTCAAAATATCCACTTTCTTCCTTGTTTCCCAGCTCTTCTTCTTTTCAGTTGTCTTCACCGTTAGAGTTGTTCGTCTCCATACCACTTCTTTCCTTGACAATGTCCACAGTTTCCAGCCCGAGGGCACTTTTCCTTTTCTTACTGGATGACGCCTTCTCCTTGCTAGTATCTCCCTCTTCCATCCTCCTTCTACCTAGGGAAGAAGAAATCCAGTTATTTTTCTATAGAACAAGGGTTTTGCAATGCTCATAGATGCGCAACAAGAGCCCACAGTGGAGAATCGAGCTGGAAGGGTTAGTCCTGTGTTTGTTTAGGGACCTGGAGAGGGATCGAAAAAGGTAGTAGGGCAGAGACACTTTTTTGTCGTGTCTGAAATGGTTTAAGAGCATGAAGTGGTAGGTGTGGGCCTTGGAGAAATGACCTTCAACCGTAATATACTCCATGATTGTGTTCTGGACCTAGCCCTACAACTTCTTGATGTTTGCAGCATCGTAGTAGCCTCCGATAGCCTTGCCAATTTTGGCCCGCTCTTTCTCTTTCTGCAGGAACAGGGTAACCGCATTGTTGGAGACCTTGAGGTCTCGAAAGAAGTTAAGCCCGGTGTGGGGCATTCAAGTCACAATTGAAATAAGCCCAACGTCCAGCTTAAATTTAACTCCGTAAAGTTTAAAAGAGCCATTAGACTAGTTTTTAGAAGAAATGGCTAAGTTAACCCTACCTTTGTCATAGTCCTCAAGCTTTTCCATGAAGCTGGTGAGAGAGCCCTTCTCCAGCTTCGCCTAGACTTTAGGCATTTCTTTCCAGGTCGAAGTGTTGTCAGGTTCTTCACGTCTTAGATCTCCTCCCATTTTCAAATGCAGGCTATCGACTCTATTTCTCTGCAAAATGAGACCTTCTTTCCCGATGCAACTCAAATTTTTGCACTGAGTAACCCACAAAGCGTGTGGTGAATTATTGGAGATAGTAGGAGATGTGCCGTAGTGCCAGGTAATGATGGCCTTTCCAACAAGGCGTAAATGATGCTTTTTACTTATCATGATTTAATTGTCCTTCTCTCCCCGTATAACGGTCCTTTCTGAGTATCTCTTTAATATTTAAATTGAGATCATCCTCATGCCAAATCATTTGAGTGTCAGAGTTAACTCTAGTATTCGCTAAATAGTCAGCAACATTATTTTTCTCTCTAAAGGCATGTTGTATAATAATTTCTTTGAAACTGGCGATGATCTCTCTAGCTTTCATGATGATATTCTCAATAGACCAAGAAGGCTCCGATTCCCCCTTTAAGCACTTAATAATATTAAGTGAATCCCCCTCAAGCCATATTTTATCATAATTGAGATTTTTGGCTATAATTAAAGTATGCAAGGCAGCGGAGGCTTCAACAAAATGGCTAGTTTGGTTTCCTAGAGGACCAACCACCGCCTTAAGGCAACTTCCAGCAAAATTCCTGATAATGCCCCCATATCCAACTTTACCTGGATTTCCTTTAGAAGCCCCATCAAAGTTATCCTTAATCCATCCCCGCAGGGAAAAACACCAGACAAGACCTTCTCTACCTTTCTCCTTGCTAGTAGTGGTAGTAAAAAGATTCCATCTGTCTTTGAAATCATCTATAGTAGCAAGTCCCTGATCAGTACCATTGAGGCATTTAAAAATACTCCTAAAGATTTTATCTGCAACCACTTCAGGAATAGCCCTTTTATCTCTGAAAATCTAGTTGTTGCGCTCTTTCCATATATTCCAAATAAAAATCGGTAGAGTAAGTCTCCAGGTCTCCACAATTTTAGGATTAGAGTTAGGACAATGCCATTGAAGCCAAGTGTCACCAAGAGAGTTCAGGAAGACCCAGCTCAGGTTCCACCTGGAAAGGATGATTTTCTAGATATCCTGGCTAAAAGAGCATTGATTGAGAATATGGCAAGCTGTCTCTTCTTCCCTGCAACAAAGAGAACACCTATTAGGAAAAATAATGCCTCTTTTATGAAGATTATCCAGGGTTAATATCTTATTTTGGATGAAAATATAAAAGAAGATGTTGACTTTGGGAACTAAGTTCTTATTCCAGACTTTAGCACAGATGGGAGTGGCTTCCACCGGGACATTGTGAATAGCCACAGCAGAGGAAACAGAGTATTTCCCATCCAGAGTTTTCCCCCATATCAGAATGTCATCTTTGTTGTCTTAAGGGATTTTAGCAGAAAGAGCAATCTGAAGGAACTTGAGATCCGGGCACTGCTAGCTAAAGTCAATCCAGTCCCCATTTATCTAGTAATCTCTTACCATTTCACTGTACCTGTATTTGAAACTATCTTTCCAAACTTTGAGGATAGGGATTTCCTCAAGAGGTTTATCCAGGATCCATCTATCTTCCCAAAATCTTATTTTCCTCCCATCCCCAAGGTTCCAGGTTCTGCCAGCAGCAGCCCAACCTTTAGCAGATTGCACTGCATTCCAAATGGTAGATCCATCAATAGAGAAAGAGTTGTCAAATAATTCTTCCTCAGAAGGTTGCATATAGAGATATTTGTTTTTCCAAATAGAGCTCCATTCTCTTTCCTCCCCTTTGAATCTCCAAATTTGCTTGGCTAATAAAGCTTTATTCATAGAAATAATGTTCCTTAAGCCCAACCCACCTGAGGCCTTAGGGGAACAAATGTTATTCTAGGCAATAAGGGGGATTCTGTTTTTAACTTCCACACCTGACCAAAGGAACTTTTTTTGGATTCTTTCAATAGCTTCTGCAAACTTTGAGGGGATTTTGAACAAGCTAAGAGCATACATAGGAAGATTTTGGAGAGTGGCTTTGAGCAGAGTGACTTTACCAGCTTGACTAAGAACAACCCCTTTCCAGCTAGCGAGTTTCAGGTTGAGTCTGTCAATTAACTTATTCCAGAAGGAATCCTCAGGCTTGAGACAAAGAGGAAGCCCCAAATAGGTAGAAGGAAACTCAGATATGTTACAATGAAGAATCCTACCAATCCTAATTTGCCTTTGGGCCGGGGTGTTGATGAAAAACAAAGAGCTTTTATCCCAGTTGATTTTTTGACCATAGGCAGATTCATAGGTATTCAGAATGATTTTCATGTTTTTTGCTTCCAAGATGGTGGCTTCCCCCATGGTGATAGAGTCATCAATGAATTATTCATGAGAGCAAACAACATTGGATGAAGAAGGTTTTAGACCCTTAAGATTGCCTTCTTCCACATTTTTAAGGATGAATCTACCCAGACATTCAACAAGAATGGTAAATAGGATAAGGGAGATGGGGTCTCCCTGTCTAAGACCTCTGGAGCTTTTGAAGAAACTAGATGGGGAGCCATTAACAATAATGGCAGAGGAGGAAGTTCCCATGAGTTGAGAATAGAGCTGGATAACTTTGTCGCCAAAACCAAACGATTTCATGATCCTGAGGAGAAACTGCCAGTTCACTCTATCAAAAGCTTTAGCCATGTCTAACTTAAGGAAGAATCCCCATTTACTTGCCACTTTCAGGGAGTGGATATTTTCATGAACAGAGATAATAGAGTCCAAAATCTGTCTTCTGGGGACAAAGCCATTCTGTTGGACATAGATAATCCTTGGGAGAACATCTAGCAACCTAGAAGTCAAAACCTTGGAAAGGATCTTGTAGACAGAGTTACACAAGCTGATGGGTCTAAACTTGTTAAGAGAATCAGCTCCGAGAATCTTTGGGATAAGGACAATGAAAGTGGCATTCAGTTCCTTAAGAAGTCTTCTGGAGCCAAAGAATTCCTTAACACCGTTGCAAATGTTAGCCTCCACAATGTGCCATAATTTTTGGAAGAAAAACACGGGGAAGCTGTCCAGGCCAGGGGATTTATCACCCTGAAAGGAAAAGACCACCTTTCTGATTTCAGGATTAGAAGGAATACAGGATAAGAGGCGTTTGTCAGCTTTCGACAGGATAGAAGGGATAGCTTGTAAAAGGGTATTTTGCTTACTGTAATCCAGGTTATCCACTTCACCCAACAAGGTACTGAAATGCTTGAGAGCTTCCTTCCTGATGTCGCAATCCTCTATTAGGATGCCTTTATTGCAAGTTAGTCTGGATATTCTGTTGGCTGCCCTGTGCTTAAGAGTGGTTAAGTGAAAGAAGTGGGTGTTTTTATCACCTTCCTTCAAGAACAAGGCTCTAGATCTTTGTCTCCAGAAAGTCTCTTCATTAGAAATGATGGAGTGCTATTTAGATAAAAGATCATTTTCAGCCATCCTAAGATCTTTATTCAACCCTACCTCTTGGATTCTATCTTGAACATACTTTAATTTAGCTTTGACTTGAGTTTTGTTCTTGAATATGTCCCCAAAAATCTCTTTGTTCTAGGTTTTAATTTTGGCTTTTATGATGTTGAGCTTTTTAGCAATTCTAAAAAGAGCCTTACTCTCCACTTTAGAGTTCCACCATTCAGTAATGCAGGCTTCTAGAGAAGGATGGGAGAGCCAAGCTTTTTCAAATCTGAAAGGGAAGTTTCTCTTTGCCAAAAAAGAGTTGGTAGAAAAGGAGATGGGGAAATGGTCTAAACCGATTTTGATAACAGAACCAAGGGAGCAGCTATACTTAGAAAGCTAGTTAGGAGAAGTTAAAGATCTATCAAGCCTAACTTGAATCAAATTAGCTCCGGTTCTTCTAGTGGTCCAGGTGTAATTGATGCCCTGGAGATCAACATCAATGAGAGCTTGGTCATAAATGAAATCCATAAGGTCTTGTTTTCCATCAAGATGTAAGGGGATTCCTCCCATCTTATCTTCATCTTTGAGCGGGGTATTGAAGTCTCCCATAATAATCTAGCTTTGATCAGAAAACTGGATTCTGTCAGTGGCAAGGCTTTTCCAGTATTTAGCTCTCTCAGATTTAGTATTAGGAGTGTAGACATTAGATAAAACCCAAACAAAGTTGTCCTTAATATGCTCAAGCAAAACTGAGTTCCTATTAAAGGCAGAGATGATTTCCTTTCCTATTATAGTATTTTTGTTCAAAAAAATTGCAGTTCCTCCAGAAGCACCCTTCGAGTTAGTTCCTAAGACTCTGTTTTCTTTGAAAATTCTGATCCTTTCAACTTTTTCTTTAGACATCTTGGTTTCCTGAACGAGGACCACATCCGGTTTATGATCTCTGATGAAATTTCGTAACACATCCTACTTATGGGGGGCATTTAGCCCTCTGATATTCTAGGATATAATCTTCATATTTTAACTGGGGATAGGGCTGACTCGATGGAACACTATGTTCCATCAGCATGGTTCTTCCAGCTTTCCTATTCCCTTTGATGTTTTAGGGATGGCCTTCCCTGCTTTTTATTTTGACTTCCAACATCTACCTTTTTCTTAATCTTGCTTCTAGTTAAGATTCCTCCATTGAGTTCTTCCTTGTTCGATTTTCAATTCGCTCGACCCGGGTATCCAGAGAATCTCATCCAACATATGCACACTTTGGGTAGGGGTTTTACAAAGGAGAGGCTTTGGGCTTCCATTAGTTAAAAGCAGTAAGGGCTCAGAATCAGAAGGGTCTTGGGCTTCATTAAAGTTTACCTTAGCCAATTTAGAGAGTGAAGAGGCTGGATAGGATTCTTCCTTCTTCTGGCTAGCTGATCCATCCTCCTAGTCCGAAATGGTTTCTTCCTTCTCCTGACTAACAGTTTCATTCTCCTGAGCTTCTGGGTTTTTTTTATTGATCAACTCAGTTCCTGGCTCTTCTTCTTTAGAGCTCTCTGGTGGGTTGTTGGAGCAAAGACAATCCTATTTATCATTGCTGCTACTCCCAGTCCTCTTGACTTCATTCATAAGTTTTGTTGCATCCTTTTTTTGGTTACACTCAGATGTTGATGAATCTGATTTTTTGTTTGTTATTTGCTAGATCTTTTTGTTCTTAGTGTTACTATCAGTCTTGAGTTCCTTGCCTTTCTTGAGCAGACAAGATTTTGCCCAATGCCCTATTTTTTTGTAGTGGAAACAGGCAAACGGTAGAGATTCATATTCAATAGCTTGGGACCATTTTCCTAGTTTAGATATGATATCTATGGATTGAGGCATATCTGTCATTTGGTTAACATTTATGCAAATGCGAGCAAAGACTAACCTTGATTTAGCCGCCATCATCAGGTCAATCGATAAGAGTTCTCCAAAGGATTTCGCAATGCCCTTGAAAACTTCCTCATTCCAGTATTCGAGCGGAAGACCGAGGAGGCATGTCCAGACTGGCACAAAAACAAAGAAGGACTCATCTAGGATGAGATTCGGGGCCCATTTCTGGAGAGCCAAGGAAGACTTGCCAAACATCCAGGGGCCTCCGCAAAGAGCTTTGTTCATGTCTTCTTTAGAGTTGAAAGAGAAGGTAAAAAACCCTCTAGGCAGTGCTGCCACTTCCACTTGTCCTTTAACAATCCATTTTCTCCTTATGAAATTCCTAAAATCATCAATGTTAGGCCTAAAGCTAGAGAATCATCCCACTAATGTCATAGATAAGCCAGCTATAGTCATATCGACCACTTTGTCCGAAACGGAAATAGCGACCAGACCAAAGGTGGGGTTTGAAATGTTCGTTACTTCCAAAAGCTCAGATTTAACCAGCAGCTTCACTCCAAAGAGCGAAGACCATTTTTTCATTTTCCTCTATCATGTGGGTCCCCGGGGATCGAATCTTTTTCTTCTCCTGGTTTTGCTTTTTCCTTGTCCTCTTCTGACCCTTGAGATGTCTGACCTCCTGCCTGCTTGCCAGATCCGATCCTAGAGGAACATCAATTTCCAAGAAATCTGCCTTCCCCAAGAATTCCACCATTTCCCAATTTGAAATTTGGGATTCCCGCTCTTTTTCACTCCGCCATCCTTTTTTCTTTAAAACCCAGATAAGCTGATGTTAGTTCTATTGAGAGGGTAGCATAAGAGTTTTGTTGGGTCGACAATATCTAGAGAGATATGAGTCATTAGTCTGATTGCATATACACTTGTGATGATACCTTGATGATTCCTGTGATAGATTTAACCTTGGATAAAATCAGCATACGAAACCCCATGAAAGAATGAAATGCAAGCTTAAATGCAAAGCTATGATTGGACCAATCACTGGATTATTGCATTTTTGTCATCATTGAGCTTTTTGAAATATGGGAAGTGAGTGCAAACATCGATGGTATAATTAAACCATGATGACCCGAGCACTACTTTCTTGGCTTTTGATATGGAAAGTTAGCACAAGCATCAAGGTATAATTGAACCAAGATGACCTGAGTATTGCTTGCATAAAACATGCAGTATTAACCATTTCAATATGCAAATCGGAAATGTCTTCGATGATACTCCGATGATCATGTCCTGAGACAAATTTGCACATATTAATGATTAATTTACAGACAACAGACAAGAAAAATATCATTTTCCTTCCTTCTTCCTCTAGTCAAAGACATCTTGGAGTCACTCAGAAATCATGATAGAGAAAATCAATAAAAAAAGTTGAACAATCACGTTAAAATCATTATTCAAAAGATATCATCCATTGAAAAGGTGTGTGAATGTGCTTATACTAACTTTGTGATAGTTTGATGGTTGATAATTTGATCTCATGTTCAACATTGGATGTGTCACAGTTTTCGGTTGATAAGGGTTGCTTAACTGTTGTTCTACCTGTTTGATTAAGCTCAAAATGATCAAGAATTTTGCCCCCAACTAAGTGCAGGATTTTCCCCAAGCCTAGAAACAAATTCATTATGATAAAATCAATGATCCAAACTATGGCGAGAGATTAGCTGGGATACCCGCGTATGTACAAAGGCTTCATGATGGATATGGACAACACCAATGGAGAATGAATGCAAGCGGAAAGATGCATGAACTAATAGATGGAAGAGATAGCGGATAGATAGCGCGTATTTGCCAGGTTTTCACCATGTGTTTTTATTGCACTTTTTCTCATATTTGATTTTTTTTATTTTTTGCTTTTTCACTTTTTAAAATTTTTTTTTGCTTTTTCACTGTTTTTTATTTTTCTTTTTTTCATTGTTTTTGATTTTTCAGCTTTTTCACTATTTTTGATTTTTTCTTCTTTTCAAATATAGAATTTCTTCAGATGCATGCTATTGATGGGTTTGTCGAGTTGATCTCTATCTTGTGTTGATAGCTGATATGCTTCTGATCCAAATACTATTGTGACCACAAACGGATCTAACCAGTTTGGTTCAAACTTTCCTTTCTTTTCTTGATCTACCTGGTTGCGCGGATTTTCCTTTAGTACTAGTTCCCCTACTTGAAATGTTCGTGGTTTGACCCTGTGATTATAACTCTGACACATTCTTTGCTGATATACCTTTAAATGATCAAATGCATTTTGTCTTCATTCATGGATTAATTCTAACTCCTGCAGTCTAGATACTCGTTGTTCTTCATCTAGGATAAGACCTTTTAATGATACTCATACATAAGGTATCTCTACTTCTATTAGCAGTATTGCTTCTGATCCATAAACAAGAGAGAAAGGTGTGGCACCTATTGGTGTGTGGATACTAGTACGGTAGGCCCATAGAGAAGGGTTTAATTGAATATGACAATCTCTTCCAGCATCATTCATTATCTTTTTGAGGATTTTCAAAATATTTTTGTTTGATGCTTCTACTTTCCCATTTCCCTGTGGATAGTAGGGTGTGGAGAATCTATGTTGGATCTTGAATTTCTCACATAGCTCTTGTACATCCTGATTCTTGAATGGTCACCCATTATCAGTGATAATGGTCATTGGTATTCCGTAGCGACAGATGATGTAATTCAAGATAAATGCAACAATTTATTTTCATGTGATATTTGTGAGAGGTACTGCCTCAATCCATTTTGTGAAATATTCTATAGTTACAAGGATGAATTTGTGACCATTAGATGAAGAAGGATTAATATTTCCTACTAGATCAAGACCCCATTGGCAGAAAGGCCAAGATGTTGCTAAAGCATGAAGTTCTTGTGCTGGTGCATGAATCAAATTCCCATGGATCTGATGTTGTTTGCATGTTCTAGCTATCTAAAAAGAATCTCGTTCCATAGTTGGCCAATAATAGCCCAAGCGTATGAGTTTTTTTGAAAGTGTAAGACCACTTGAGTGAGTGCCACAAATGCCGTTGTGGACTTCATGTAATGCCTTCTCAGATTCTTCTTGTTCGAGACATCTTAAAAGAGTACTGTCTAGACCTCGTTTAAATAGAGTATCCGCGATAAGAGTATAATGGGAGGATTGGCGAATAAATTTTCTCTTTTGATTTTTTGATAAGTCGGGAGGTAAGGTATTATCTTTTAGGTATGTGTAAGTTTGGCCGTAACGGGAGGAATCATGCCCAACAAGTTGACAGATAGTTTGGAAATCAGGACAATTATGAGTAGGGTAAAACAACTCTTCCACCAGGAATTCATAACACTATTGATTTTCCTGTGTCTGAAGGAGAGAAGCAAGTGTAGCCATGGCATCTGCTACTTTGCTATCATTCCTTGGAATCTGCTGAAAAGTTATTTCTACAAAGTATTTCTTGATATCATCAACCATCTTTTTATAAGGCATCAATTTTTCATCCTTTGTTTGATAATCATCATTGATTTGATTGATGACGAGCTGAGAGTCTCCAAAGACTTGAAGCTGTGTAATGTTCCATTCTATAGCCATTTTGATACCTGTTACCAAAGCTTCATATTCTGCGGTGTTGTTGGTTCATGGAAAGCTTAATTTGTATGCTTTTGGAATTGTATGACCTTGTGGTGTGATGAATAGAATGCCTACTCCTGATCCATGTTGTGTATATGAACCATCAAAGTATAATTGCCATGTTTTTGTGGTGACTATTAGGATATCAACATCGGGAAATTAAATTTGTGGTGAATGTTAACTACCTCTGTTGGTTCAATAAAAATGGATGACCTTTCTTGATAGTGCTTAGGTAAAGTGTCAAATCTACCATCTTCTGACACCTCGAGGAGGTTTTCACCCTTAGATGCATCCTTTCTTTTTACTTTTTCCTGATCTAATGTTGCCAAGAAATGATTTTCAGCATTATACTTGATATTCTTTTCATTAATTTTCTTTTTGCGACTAGGAGATTTGGCACCCACTTGACTACAAGATACATTGCTGAAATTCTTGGTGAAAGTTGTTACAGGTTTGATTGCATTAAGATATACAGATATGGCATGATCATTTGAAAAGGTATCAATGGCGGTATGTCCTTCATTTTCCCAATCAATAAGCTCAGGGTGGAGTAGAGGTAAGGGGTCTTGAGGTTGGGATGTTTTGAGGGTATCAAGGGTCATGATAGATGTATCAAAGTTTTCAATATGTATGTCGATGTCTAGAACGATACTCTCATCAGAATGATCTCACATAAGAAACTCCTGATCGTCCTCGGTTAAGTCCAAGTTAGGGAATGTGATTCTAATTCAAGTGAACTAGTTCCTAATGTTTGCCCTGCATATGTGCGAACTACATCGACTCCTACATCTCCTTCAAAGCAATTTTCTTCAGCTGATTCTTTAGAGTGATAGGAATCCCATTCCCATTCATTAGAATTTGTATCACTTGCAGCTTGCAATCTACAAATTTGTTTATATAGTATTTGATTTGGTCTTTCAACTTTTGTTGCTATATCTTTTCTTCTTTCATATTCAACTTCTTCGGGACTGAGATTGAGTTCTGTCAACTTTTCTATGAGCTCTCCTTGACTTATATTAGCTTCTTTTTTGTTTTGATTGAGATTTAATGTTGTTTGAGAGGTGATTATAGTTTGTTTTTCCTGTTGATTTGAAGCTTGCTTCTTTTCCCATTTCATTTTTGCTGGTGTTTGTTGCTTATCTGATGTTTCTTCTCTTTCAATTGCTAGTTGTTCTTGTCTGTTTTCATATTCCTCTTGTTGTTGGCTAAAAGATGTGTCTTCTGGTAAAGTAACTTGTCCATATCCTAAGCCTATTTTGTTAGTAGCCTGCTGAGTATGAGGTTGAATAGGTTCTGAGATACCTTGTTTTCTTTTTCCTATAGGTCCTGTTCTAGTGTATCCCATTTTTCTGAGAATGTTAAATCCTTTTCCATACTTTTCTGTAGGTATGCAAACATTGTTGATCTTTTGTTGAAATTCTTCATCCTTGTATAGCCACTGTAACACATCTTTGTCTTCTGTTTCCTCTGATAAGGTTCCAACACTAACAAATGCTCCATCAAATATCAGAAGATGTTTTACAATTGGTTATTGTTTAGAGTTTGATGGTTTTTTCAAAGGATTTAGGAGAAAGTGATAATTATGATATTGAATATTCTTCATTCCCTCGATCTCTTAGCTGCATTTGTTTTTCCATACTTGACATAATAGAGGCAGATGATTGTTCCTTGGATTGTGTGTTCGAAGATGATGCCTCCCTATTATGAGGAACAATGACTTCTTGAATTGTTTTAAGATTACTACAATACTGAAATGGATTTGAATTTGTTGAGATCGTGATTTTCTGCCCACTGTAGGGAAACTTTAAGCACTAGTGGTATGTTGATGGAACAACTTGTATGTCATGTATCCAGGGTCTCCCCAAGAGTATGTTGTATGATAAATCTGTCTAGAACTTTGCATGCTATGTCTTTCTACAAAGGTCCCACTTTGATGGGTAGCATCACAATTCCTTTAGAGGAATGTTCTTCTTCATCATAGGCTTTAATGGTGATCTTTTTCTGGGGATCAACTGCATCTTCTAAATAACCTAGAGCATGAACAAGACTCAAAGAGAAAATGTTTAAACCAGCTCCTCCATCTATTAGGACACGTTTAACTCACGTCTTATGAATGATGAATTTGATATGCAAGGGAGCATTAAGGGGATGTTGCAGGGACATGTCATCTTCTTCAGTGAATGATAAGAAATGAGGGGTTGCGAGGTTTCCCACCATGGTTTGGAATTGATCGATATCAAGATCTTTGGACACTGTTGTATCTACTAATGCTCGTTCAAGAATTTCTTTGTGTGCAAGTGAAAGCTTTAAAATTTCTAAGATGGATATTTGTGCGGGTGTTTTCTATAATTGATCCACTAGACTGTATTGTTTGGTAGTGGATGATGTGTTTGTCATAGGATTCGACAAAACAACTTTGGCTTTTCTTCTTGTGATAGCATGAGTAGGTTCTTGATTTTTCTTTTCTTTAACTACAATCACGTTTACCAATTTAGCTTCGTTTTACCCTTACCATTATTTTTTGTTGATGATTAACCTTTCTCATAGTTTGGAATCGAAGTTTTAAAAGCTGTATGACATTCATTTGTTGTATGTCCATCCACAGTTATTACTCCATTATCAATCAAATCTTGGATGACATGTTTCAACCGCTGACAATTATCTTTGTGATGTCCCTTGTTTTGATGGAAATCCCAATAGTGGTTATCATTCCACCAAGGTGGTTTTATTTGAGGTTCATAGTTCCTTTCTTCTAGCAAAGTAATCAATTTGTTTGTGATAAGTGTCTTTAGTGTGGATCCAAGGGGTTCACCAATGTTTGTAAATTATCTTCGAAAGAAATTTTTGATAGTTGCTTTTTGGTAATGATTGTTTTTGAGCCACTGCTGAGTGAGTGGATAAATTAAAAACTGGTTGCTTTGGTTTCACATTGTTGTTATCCACTATTCCATCATTGATGACATTTCAATTTCTATTCCAAAACTCTGGCTTATCATTATGGTTGTTGTTATTAGTGTTGTTAGGAGGATGAACTCCGTCTTTGTATATTTTCAATTCACCTTTCTTTATCATGGCTTCCTCCATTCTGATTCCATTATCAATCATTTTTCCAAAACTTTGGTTTCCTTGAATTTTTAAATAACAACTCATTTGATCATTTAGGTTATCAATGAATATGTCCATTTTTTCATACTCTGGCACTGTACGAGGATACCACGAAGCTAACCGTCTCCATTGTTGTAAAAATGTCATGAAAGGTTCTCCACTCTTTTGGTTGGCATTACATAGGTCTAGCATTGCCACTTCATGTTGTATGTTGTAAGAGTATTGTGAAACAAACTTATCCACCAACTCTGAGAACGATTTGATTCCAGGTAGAAGTTTAGAGAACCATTCCATAGCCAAAAATAATCTCATCAAGTAGGTATCTTCATGTGCAAACTCCATACTCATTGTGCAAAATTCTCGTATATGATCTTGAGGGTTAGTGCTTCCATTATATTTTTCATATCTTGGAGTTTCAAAACCTATAGGAAATGGTATCATGTTTAGATTTATGTTGAGTGGATAAGGACAGATTTCTTGAAGTGAGTATCTTCTAACATTTCCTCTCTGCATATCTTGAATTTGTATTTGCATTGTTTGTATTTGTTCTGTGAGAGTTGTGATAGGATTATCAACATGATTTGTTCTTGTATAACCATGATTTTTCATTCTAGGAGGATCTAGATCTCTCCTTGTTTCATCTCTAGTCCTTCTTGTATCTTCATTGGATTGAATGTTATTCAAAATTTCTACTTCATCTCTTCCGAGAATGCAAGTTTCTTCATTGGTTCTGGTGTTACTAGGAATTTATGTGTCATTCATTTTGAGACCAAAAATATCCTCATATTGTTCATTACTAGGAGGAGGATCACTTTTCTTTTGTGTCAATTTGTTCACATCAAAATCTTGGAGGAGTGTAGCACCAGATTTTGCTAACATTAGGAAATATTTTTCTTTTTCTCCCTCCAATAATTTTTGCATAAATTTATCGAATTGAGGATCTTTTTTGATGTCTCTGATATTTTGTTCTATTATTTCTCTTTCAACTTGTATTTCATCTTCATGTTCCATGGTTTTATGCTCTTCAGTTATTTCCAATGTTTTGATTTTCGTCTCTGCGATTCTTCGTCTCTGAGCTCTAGTTAGAGCGGGCATACACATGAGGTGCAGGAGCACCTAGAAGACCAAAGGACTCAATGAAGCCATTAAAGACCTTTGAAGGTCATGGGAGTGAAGATCCAATTAATTATGATGTATTGAGGCCCATCATGACTTTTAATGATGAAAAATGTAATAAGTTTGTAATTTGTCCTAAAGGGCCTAGAAAGGACCTTAGGACCAACAAAAAGATGTAATAAGAATTTATGGTTTAGAGAGTCTAGAAAGGTTTAGGCAAGTTTAATTAAATATTTCATGACCTTGAGTGTCGGTGGCTAGGAGTTTTTGATCAAATAATGTCATTTTGCATACTTGACAAATTTGAATATTTGAAAGGCAACGACTAGGTAGTTTTGGTGGGAAATTATTTTTTAGGAGTTAAATGATTTAACTATGAAATGTAACCAATCAAAGGTGGTTGGTATAGCTAGGGGGAAGTTATAAATGGTTTATGCAATGCCTTGTACGACAAACCATGTTGGTGTACGGACTGAGAATCAAGAATAACAGTAAAACCCCTTATTCCCTACAATTTTGATGTTTGGTGCATTATAGTATTGTTTTAGTTGAAGGTGTTGAATCTAAAATGTTTTGAATACTTATAGGAACCTTTTATACACCATTTGGATGAACTAAGAATTCATTTTTGGTTTCAGTTTTGTACATTTGGACTAACTATTTTCACAGTTTTGTTTGCATTTTCATAACAGTTGGTAGTTTTCAATGAATGAAGTCATTCCATGAATTATCTAGGACTGAAATTTATGGGATGACATGTTTCTAACATTTATAATAGTAATCTAATAGGGTATGTGCAGATAAGTTGACAAAAGGGTATCACCATAAGCCAATGAGCAAAAATGCATTGAAATTGCTTGCTAAGGAGCAGCCGTAGCAAATCCGACTTAAGGAGGGGTATATTTTATGATTTGAAGTGTTTAAGTATTCCTAAGAAAAAGTGAATCCACCATCAGTTGGGTGGAATAGTGTTTGGAAGAGGGGTATGTGTGAAACCCTACTTTTAAGGGTTTGAGGAAGGCTAAGTTTGGGATCTTGCACTTAGGGAGGTTAAGACTTGAAACCAATTGCATAATCCTTATTTTTTCACCATATTGGATGATTGTTGAAATTTTGGGAGTCAGGGAGTTAAGACATCATATACCTCCTTTGTAAATTTACCATTTTTAGAGTCTCAAAACAGTGCACAGTTGCAGGACAACATATACTTTTCAAAAAAACCTCCTATAATTTTTTGGTATGTCAAAGTAAAGCTAAAAGGGTGTTAGAATATGTGAATTTTTTTTTTAGTTGTTTGGAAAAGTTGAGTGGAAACAATTGATCTTCTTCGCTGGAGGGCTAATTGGGCAAATAGGCCTAGAAGACTAAAAAGAGGGTTTTGCATAGAGAAAAGTTCTTAGAACCACAAAACTAATTGAAAAAACTTATTTAGGGGTTTTATAAACATTCCATACATTTGGAATCATTTGGAGAAGTGTTGGCTTGCATTTGACCTATCTAAGCCATTTGGGTGCTAGTAGGCTTAGGGGTTTGAACCTTGTATTTCCCTTATAAATATTAAGGCTCATTTATCACACCCTTCCTCTGCATCAATGTGTGTTAGATATTGTGATAGATTTTGATTGTCCAAAATTTTTTTTTGATAAGTGATCACTTGTCAATGTAAATGTGATAGCGCGATATGACATGAAAAGATGATTCAAGTGTTTAAAAGTTTGCAAGTTTTTTGATCTTCAGTTTTGGAGTGCAATGATGATGATTTGATAAAAATAAAGTCCAATAGGAATGATATATCCTATGATTTGGGAGAAGATTATTCTGACCAAGCGTAGTAGTTTTTTGATAAAGGATGATAGATCCTCATGAGAAACTATGTTTTGGGTGATCAGTTTATCAAAGAGGGTGATAATGCACTTTGAGATGTTTAGATCTTGAACTTATTGAGGTTGAATACTTGAAAGTCTTGAGGTGTTTATTTTTAAAGTCTGATTTTGACAGATGATAACTTGACCAAGCTAACCAAGAAGACAATCCAAGCACAAAATGACAGAGAACATGTGTTTATGATTACTGTAAATTGATCGAGAAAATATGACAGATCTGAAAAAGATGTGCAAGAAGAAAACTTTGGACAAATAGAGACAAAAATTCATACGATAGTTTACACAACCTTGAATGACAATTTATACAACTCATACGACAAACTAGAAATTTCATATGATAAAGGACAGGCTCGTACGATAATTCCACCTAAGCCAAATGATAAACAAAAGGCCTCGTACGACACAACTTAATAAGCCATACGACAAAATATTTTATGCTAATAGGCTCGTACGACAACTTTCACCAGCTCATATGACAAACTATATTCCTCGTACGACAGATAACACAACTGAGAAATATATGTTTGTTTGGCCAAATTTTGATCAATGAAGTCTAATGTTTTGCTTCTATTTTCCCGTTTTAAATGTCTGATTTTCAGATTTAAGGACAAATACACAACAAACACTCGATATGATTAGTGACCTTCAAGCACATTACGCTACCTAAGGAAGTTGGTTGAGAGAGAAAACCTTTGCTTGCAAGCTTAGGTACACACCCAATAGATAATCAGAATACGGCCGCTGAGTCTCACACAATGGATTCTCAACGGCGTATTATCCGACTCCAAACGCTAATGGGGGCACAATATGGAAAGTGTCTTGGGAGAGTTACTATCTCTCTTGCACAAATATTATCACCCTTTTGAAGGTGAATCAGGTAGCTTCTAATTTAATCGGAACTAGTAAGGGATCCGTTCAGCGCGTTGGGGTATAATACTCAATTAAGAGGTCTCCTAGCCTTGAAAACCAAGGTTTGAT
Source organism: Cryptomeria japonica (assembly GCF_030272615.1). Classification (NCBI taxonomy): domain Eukaryota; kingdom Viridiplantae; phylum Streptophyta; class Pinopsida; order Cupressales; family Cupressaceae; genus Cryptomeria; species Cryptomeria japonica. The sequence goes on along the minus strand of NC_081405.1, from coordinate 362,648,227 downwards.
ATACCTAAAGGTATGAAGGAGAGATATTCCTGATTACTGCCATTGAATTGATTTTTATCAAATCACATTTATTTTATAGTGGGTTGGATTACTTGGCGTTAGCCATTCCCACTTAGGTCGTTCCCCTCTTACCGGCCTTATTGGCTAAGAGTTATTAGCTCCTCGGGAGGGCAGGATCACTAATGAAAGCAAAGGATGAGTCTACCTTTCTGATCACCTAAGAAAGGTGAGAGCATACTCGCCTATCATCAAAACACATAAAACATGATTGTTCATTTCCATTAGCAAAATTAAGTGGCCTAGAAAGATTAAAGAAGACATAGAGTTTAGTTGAGTCCTCCTAGGCAACCTGCAAAATAAATGCATTAGTAGTCATGACGTGTTTTATTGAAATGAAGCTTTGACAAGCATAATCTTTGACAATCATCCTACAAAAACCAGTTAGGCTGCCAAAAAAAATCACAAACAGACCAGGGTTAGCATTAGTAATAATCGAATCAAAGCATGAAACCCCAAAAATGCAGTCTATTTTAAAAACACAAAAGCAGAATTTTGTACGACATGATTTACTTGCTCGTAAGATAATCTTTCTGAGATCATATGAGTGCATAAGTAGGTTTGTACGACAAATTAGAAGCTCGTACGGGTCATGATGGATTATCGTTTTAGTTCACAAAGGAGCTTATACGAGCTAGAAAAGGAACTCTTATGAGATTCTGATTCCAACCCGACCATAAATGAAGATTTGATGATGTTTGAGAGGCCAAAAATAGATTTTCAGCCCCATGGTGGGCGCCAAAATGTCATGCCTGTGAAGTGTGATACCTGCAGCTGCAACACAAAACACTCAATAGATCATTACAATCATGGTTAGCAAATTTAAAACAAAGATAAAATCATAGCAAAGCGATCTATTGCCTCCTAAGAGATGCGAGTGTGGATTTGCTCTCAGATCTGGATAAGAAAATTCTAGTGACTTGACTACACCTAGATGGAGGATTTGAAATGATAATGATGCAATTAAGCTAGAAAAGAGAATGATTAAGCTACATGATTCAACAATTATGCTAGAAAATGATCAAATTAAGCTAGATCTAAGATGCAATTGTCTATAATAACAATGCTCAAATGATATGCTAAGAGATATTATGCCTATAGTAACAATGCATAAGATGCAAATGAGATGGGATGATCATTGCTCCAAAATGGGGGATATTTATAGGATTTCTAAGGCCAGGAGTGAGGTGGCAGGAATCAATGGTCAAGATTGAGTTTGAAGATATCAATGGTGAAATTGGAGGAGGTTGGAAAAGAGGTTGGTGGAAAGGGAACATTTGTCATCTCTATGGTGACAAGTGTTAAGAAGCTTTGCTCATGAGAGGGCAAGTGTCTAAGGAAAGGGGACATGTGGCCCAAGAATGCCATGTGTCTCAAGGGAAGAGTATCCACACCACAGGAGGTTAGGATGTGCAAGCTAAGATAGGTTTAATTAAACCTAGGGTTAGATGGAATGGGTTAGATTAGGTGGTAAGAAGTTAGGAGGCATGTGGGTAATTTGAATTTAAAAATTCAAATAATAGGAAAATACTAATTAACTTTCAATAACTCATAAATTGATTTGTTTTAATTAATTAGGATATTAGAAGAAATGAATTTAAATGGGGAGGGATTAATTAATTTGAATTAATTAATCAAAGGGGACTATTGAAATGAACCTATTAAATAAATCCTTAGATTTATTAATAAGTAGATGAGTGGAAGAATTTAATCAAATTGTTTAATGAATTCAATTAAATTGGGAAGGGGATTAATTAAATAATTTCTTATTCAATTAATTATCTTCAGACCATTTTTAGGTGTATACAACAATATCAAGCACATTAGAAATGAACTCAGATCGACTATATGTATGTGCGTTATAATGATTATTATTGTCATAGGGATTTGCTCCCAATGCAAAGATGAAAACTCTGCAATCCTGTGCAAGATGGGACTACTCTTAGGTTGTGGGTTTTCTATGGTGAGAGTAGACCTCCAGGTTATGGGATGGCTCCCTTTTGATATCCTTAAAAACTAAAGGATTTGACAGGGAAAAGGGGAAGAAATATGTATTAGTAAATTTAAATTCAACACTAATAGGTGTTGCACCAAAGATAAAACTTGACAATGTTGTTGAAGGTCACAAAAAAAAGTCAGTTAAAGAAGCTACACTATCTCACAACTCAGCTGCACATGCGTGCAAAATTTATTCTTATGAAAGGTTTCAACTTTTTGATGTTCATAAAAAGGAAAACAATAATGTTTTCACAATCTTAATACAACAAAAAAACAAAAACATTCACAAACCTGCACTATAACATGATGTTCCTAAATCAAGCATTGAAGGAATGAAATAAAAATAAAGGATTTCAAGATTAAATCATAATATTCTTACAGATTGCTCACATACAACACTGAAACAAAAATAATTGAGGAGGAAACAAGATTCTCTTATTGAAAATCAAGATCTTCTTGCATTCCAAGGCCAAAAATCCTCTACAAAATGATAATTACTCATAAGAAAATGAGTTACAAAGTATGCAGGACTTGCCATCGCAATTAAAATACTCAAAACTAGAGAAGATGAGAAAAGAAAGGGACTTATAAAAAAGGCTCCAAATCATGATGTGAAGTCATATTGAAAACAACTTCAAGGGGTCTCGTATGCAACCGAAAATCCCTCCAAAATAGGGTTGTAACTGCAAGAAACAAGGAGTCAAATGAGTAAAAATCCTCGTTGACTCATACTCCATCCATTTGGGCTCTTAACTAAAACTGAACTGTCCATTAGGTGACCAAATCACCTACTTTTACTCTACATGTTTGCAAATCTTTTCAACTACCTCCTAGATGGAAGCAAAAGTCTGAAAGCTTAACTAACCCTTTCTCTTAACTATCCATCATAAGCACTTAATGATATTCTCTATTTCTACATTTCAAAATATCATTTATTTAAAGTGATTTATAACTATCACTTAAAATAAAGGTTTACAAAAGTAAATGCTAAACATAAAGGAGCTTTTTTGAAAAAACCATAAGAAGGTTTATTTGACTAAGTATTTCACAAGTGTATGAAATACTTAAAATAATTACAAGGCATATAAGATCCATGACATAAAAATGGAAATAAAGATTTTTTTTAAAAAAAAAGAGGCAAAAAGCCTTTGTGCTTATCAACCCACATTAGGGTTTTCAAACCCAAACACAAAAGTGATTCTATATCTCATTTTTATTTCATTTGCTTCTCTTCTCACTTCCTATGAGCTCCGCCATCCTGCTATATTATTTTGAGGGTTTCAAATGGAGGATTGGCACTGACTTGTTGCTATTGAAATAGAGTCTGGTAAGTTTCTTTCCACTGTCCTCATGCATGACTGCCATGGCTTTGATCATGTGGCTATTTTCAGAATCATTTAAGAGGTTCTTTTTTGTCAATGTTTTGACTGTGTTGTGGATCTGAGATTCTTCTTGGTATTGATAATGACTTCTATAGACACCTAAAAATGTCTCATTAATTCTACACTAATTATTCATCTATTTAATTAAGCAATTCTTTAATTATTTGATTGAACTAACTATTTCTTCTAATCATCACCCTTCAATAGTCCTAGTTATTCTATTTCTATTCTCAAATCATTTTAATCAGTTAACCATATGTCAATTATTAATTAAATATTAATTATTTAATTAATTATGATTTTTTCCTTAATTAAATAATCTTTATTATATAATTAATTCAATCTCCCAAGTTTAAATAATTTCATTTAAATTTTTTAAATTAATTAAATTCCCCCAATTCCCCAAATTATAATTCCAATTAATTCCATCTAATTTCATTTCTCTCAAATTCATATTTCCCCAAACTATAATTCCAATTAATTCCATCTAATTTCATTTCTCTGAAATTCATATTTCCCCAAACTATAATTCCCATTAATTCCATCTAATTTCATTTCTCTCAAATTCATATTTTCCCAAATTCGAATTTCATATCATTTCACATTTCCAAATTCACATTTCACCAAATCTGAATTTCAGTTAATTTCATTTGCATTTCAGCATTCGAATGACCAAATTCAAATTCAAATTGAAAATAAAAATCAAATTCAAATTCAAATTGAAAATAAAAATCAAATTCAATTTCAAATTCCTACAACACATGCTAAAATCAGAACCGATTGATCAAATCAGTTGTCTAATCAGTTATCTCAGTTAACTCATCAATAATCCCTTTTAACTCTCAATCACCTTTTTCTAACTAATACATCTATTCAGTCTACTGATCAATCAAACCACTTTTCTCTCCAATTAATTCAGTCTTCTAATCAATCAATCTAGTCAACTAGCTAGTCTATTAAGTCTACTGGTCAATCAATTGAGTTCACTACTCAATCAAATGAGTTAACAAATCAATCAATTGAGTTCACTGATCAATCTAAATCAATTATCTGTCAATCAACACTTGAGTTCAAGTTCTCACCTCATTTGTGTTGAAAATCTATAAATTCAATCTCTTTTCTCAATTTAGTCTAGAATCACAAAATTAGAGTCTTTAAAGTATTTGTATGCAGGAAATTGGTGCAATACCTAAGAGCCATCAACCACTCAAATTGGAGAAGAACAATGGAAGCAAAGATGCATAATGAGGGAGTTTCATTTATTTGAATTTATTCTTATCTTATGTTTGAAATTGCTTTGATAGTTAAGGATTTGGTGATTCGTCCTTATTTCCTATTTTTGCATTAATGATTTTTAAGAATGAAACATTTGGTGAACTCGACGTGAACTAACAACAATTTGAAATTTTTTGTATGCCTGCATGTTTCCATTTTTGACAAGTTTCTATTTCTCGAAAATTTCCATTTTTGGCAGGTTCCCATTTCTAGGAAGTTTCTATTTTTGGCAAGTTTCCAGTTCAGGAAAGTTTCCATTTTTGGTAGGTTTCTGCTTTTGGTAGGTTTCCATTTTTGAAAAGTTTCCATTTTTGACAGGTTTCCATTTTTGGAAAGTTTTTCATTTTTGGCAGGTTTCCATTTATGAAAAGCTTCCATTTTTTGTAGGTTTCTATTTTTTTGGAAAGTTTCTGTTTTTGGTAGGTTTCCAATTTTGGAAAGTTTCCATTTTTTGGCAAGTTTCCATTTCAATTTTTTTTTCGTTTTTAGCAGGTCTCCATTTTTGGCAGGAGGTTTCCATTTTTGGCAGGTTTCAATTTCTGAAAAGTTTTTATTTTTGGCAGTTTCCATTTTTAGCAAGTTCTTCATGTAGAAAAAAAACCTCTATTCTTTCATTTTTCTTAAATTCTAGTCTTTTAGTGTCTGTTTTATAACAGATCATTGATAAACATAAGAAGCAGATTTTTTGTAACCAAAAGAAGGAAATCAGGCTGAATATCCCACCATGTGTCTACTAACGTTATTTTCTCTACAGGGTTAGAGTAGAGAACTTCTTTTGGTGCTTTTAAAAAGAACAAAATCAATTTTTTTCTTTTTCTTTCACAAATTGCTATGAAGGTTAAAAATGAACACCATGCCTGTGTGGAGCAACATCTCCACGTAGAATAGAAAATCATTGCAATGGAAGGATAAAAATAAAATTTGTTTTTCGTGTCTTTGAAGGGATATGTATTAGACTCTCCCCTTCAATTGGTGATCAGAAAACTCGACTCTTCTTTCATGCTTTTATTTATTTCTTGCAATTAAATCCTTTAGAAGGCATGCCCTCTCGAGTTGCTCTTAAGGCACCATTAAGGCCCGTGAGAGGGGAATGACCTAAGTGGCAATGACTAAAGCCAAGTAATCCAAACCACTATAAATAACTGCGTATGTGATGAAAATCATATGTGATAAGTGTTACATGCTATCACAATGGCGTTATGCCTCCCTCAGTGCCTATACAATACGTTAAAATCTATAGAGCATAACCTCTACAATCTGGGAGACCTCCCTCAACAGAGTGTAAAACGCTACTGATTGTGACCACTCGAATGAAACCCTATCTAAACATGATAGAAATTAGATGTCCAGCCGAGTCAGTAACAAGACACTTGTTATATCACAGTGCAAGGGTGGGGAAGAATCCACCCCCAAGACACTCACCATATATCTCCCAGGATAACGGGCCAATTCAGGAGCAATCTTCTTTGGTCTAATTTTCTAGAAAAGGCAAAAAAATGGGCACACCTTAGGGTGTGACATGGTTGTTTGAGCTGACGGAGTATCAAGATGTGGGCTTTGATAATACTTGTGACCTTTTGACCTTAGGAGAGTCTGCTTGATGTGATATCAAATTGCCCAAATACAACGAAAAACAAAATGGGGTCTTGAAAAAGACTCCAACATTCATGAGAATTTGAAAAAAGTTCCTTAAACAAGTGTTCTTTTCATGGTTTTATTCTTTTTGATGTGTCTGTTGTGTCCTTTGCTACATTTCACTAAGTTCAAACATTTTAGAAATTACCAAAAACAAAGTGGAATCTCAACCAAAGTTTTGTCAAAAACATCAACAAGATCATATCCCTCAACAAAGTCAAGTTTCAATATCAACAAGATCAAAACTCTGCAGGAAACAAGCTTGTCAACATCAACATCAAATCAAACTTTTGCAACATTCTAGAAATAAAGAAAACATCTTACATGTTGTGATCTTAGGTTCAAACCAATCAAGCAAACATCATGGATTGGCATTATGCATTTCGTAGGGAAGGTGAAGAATTCATCTCTTCCATCGCCATCCATAAAAATCTTAGCTCAACAAATCAATGCTTTGCAACAACAAATGAGAGACATGACTAGTCCTATCAACCATAGGGGTTGGTTAGAAAGTATGATGAGGGAGGTGATAACCATGAGGGAATCATTATTAGGCCAACCTTCTTCTTCTTGTGAGACCATTCAAACATGCCAATCTTCATTCTTCAACAAAGTCATTCCTACCTCAGTTTAACCAACATTAGAGTCATGTCAACCTTCTTTCAACCCAACATTCAAAGTACCTCTTTCAACCAAAATCAAACCCATTTCAACCAAAGTCCAAATCAAAATTCATTCAACCAAAAACAAACCTCTTTCACCCAACATCATACTCCTTTCAACCAAAATCAAATCCCATTCAACTAAAATCCAAATCAATCATATCTATCCACCATTTCATCATCCCCTAAAGTCACACAAGACCAACCCATGCCATTTCTATCCAATAACACAATCTCCCAAGGGGTATCCATAGCACAAATCCAATCTAATTCAAGTCATGATTCAAAGGATCTCATTCAAAATCCTTCCTCATCAATTCAAAAGGTTGAAACCTTGCAAAAATCTCCCATGCAAACTCCCCCATGTCAGGAGGACAATCCAAAATCAGAAGAAATCAGTCATGAAATAAATCAAGATCAAGAACAAACCTTTTCATCATACCCAATTTTCGATCAAGATCCCATCGACCAAGAGTCTTATGATGATCCCCTGATTCTTTTCTATTCCACTCATAATAACACCCTTGTTTCAAAAGAGCAAGATGTCCTTTCAAGTACCATCCGACATCCACCTCCTAAACAAAATCCCATTATCATTTCTCCTAGTCTCCCTCATGTTTCCAATACACAAGTTGTTCATGAACCCCTTATCAATGAAATCACCAATCTAGATCATACTACACAGGACAACTTGTCAACAATGGTATGTGCACCATCATCAAATGCCAATATCATGACAGAAACAAGTATAACACATAATGAAATCAACACCCATATTGTTACATCATCTTCTTCAAACACAAGCATGACACCAGGTAATGAGATAAACACTTGGTTGGCTTCATCATACTCTTCAAGTGCATCAATAAAAATAGTCATAGCACCCATGCATGTCACAACTTCAAAACCAAAATCTATTTTCCTCATACACCCACACTTGAAAGACTGGGGGCAATAAGGTCTACCACAGCTAGATTGGTTTGAAAATAAGGAGGCTATAGCAGACACTGTACATGAAAGACTCCTAGCTACATATCCTATTGAAAAAGACAGGTTCATCCAACTCTTCAAACAAAGACCAATGAATTATCTACATAAAGTTCATACCAACTCAATAACAACATGCACCTAAAAAGATATTACATCTAAGGGTGGGTTCATTTCAATTTTTAGTACTACATTTGCATATTTCTTTACTACATTGCATATCTCCATTTCAGAATGCATTATAGTTGCTTGCATATCACCATTGCACAATATATAGCTGCATATCATTATTGCTTTCTCATATAGTTGCATCAATAAAACATGATGATTGTCTGAGTTATTCACCTATCTGCAGTGAAAGGAACGAAGGTTGTCTCATTTCCTAGATACTTGTTCATGAAGTCTTTAGGAAGCCTTTTTTATTCATCTTCAACATCACATTGTGATTAAGCTTTATTCTTGGTTGGGTAGAAATTTCACTGTCAAGTCTTGTTACCCAAAATCTATCAATTGCTATATCTCACACATTAATCAAAATATTTAAGTCATTACAGATACCTAGTTGGTCATGTGGCTAGTGAAAAATCCAATATTCTACTTCAGCGTTGCTGTAATTGTCATACCCAAGAAGGTTTCATTACTTACAAGTCAACACAAGAAAGAAAAAATAATGCTATGCCAAAATCATAATCAAAATATTATGCAAAAATGTGCAACAAAGCTTGACTAAGGGAACATGCAAATAACTCCATCAGGGCTATGGACACCTGCTGGCAATGGAGCAATGTTTGAGAGATTATAGTGCATAACCTCATCAGAGCCCTAAAATCTTGCTGGCAACGAGGTTCTATCCAGGATGCTTTTGAAGTAATAATAACTCACGTAGCTAGCCACATAGGATTCTAAGGGTCTTTGATGGTTATAAAAGTTGGAATGAACTCAATTGCATACACATGGGCAAAAGAAGAACAAAATTTAAGGAATTGATAGATAAGTTTTTCGTGCCTCCATTCATAAATCTTGCTTACATAGTGTGTTAGGTTGGATGGTGTAAGTCTTTTGAGAATGGATTGAACTCCTATCTCTGAAACATTTCACACCTTTAATCCAATCGGTGCATTTCAGAATGAAAGACACACACACTCATCCTTGTTCGAATAGGAACTGCATTTTTATCATGCATCCTGCATTAGCATAAGTCATATCAAAAATTCATTTTCTCCATTGCATTATGCATCACCATGTTATCATCATAGGTCTGCATACTTGGGGGCATAACTGAAAAAATTCTAAAAATTATAAAAAGTCCTGAAAAATCAATCAAAAAACATTCACAAAATGTCATGAGAAAATCAATCAAAAACATTCACAAAATGTCATGAAAAAATCAATCAAAAATATTCACAAAATGTCATGAAAAAATAAAAAAATCAAAGCAAGAAAGCATGGGCCATCCATCAAATCAAATCAACAACAAACAAACTCTCAAAGTCTACAATCAAACTGATCACATATCTTGTTAATCAATCTAACAATCAAACTTTATCAAACATCAACATGTCTTGTACAAGAAAGGGTACACTCAAAACCAGATAGATCGGTCTTATACGGGGTACTCACTCTTTGAAACCAGACATTCCTATCAATGATCACACAAATAAAAACAATGACATAGATCTGTATGACTGCTGGATTTTGTCCAAATTAGTCTTATTTTTATCAATTATTGGTAGGTCATGTTTCATCCATACCAAAAACATTTGAAAACCATAAAAATACCAAAAACATTAAGAAAAAGTCTTGAAAAAATTAAAAATCAGAAAACATCAAAATTACAATAAAAACATTCAAATACGATCTTGAAAAAATAACAAAAACATTTGAAAACCATAAAAATACCAAATCAGAAAACATCAAAATCACAATAAAAACATTCAAATACGATCTTGAAAAAAAGCACAAAAACACTGAAAAATTCAAAATTAAACAAAAAAACATTCATAAAAAGTCCTGAACAAATAAAAAACAAACTAAAAAATCCAAAAAATATAAAAAACTAGCAATAAATTGTCTCACAAGAATCCAACGCCCTAGCAAATATCCAACAAACACTTCACACGAAGTTAAACAAAGGATACAACTATCTTGTCAAAACATCTGCAATCAAGCTGATCAACTGTCTAATCTATCGAATCACTATCAAACTATCATTGTGATCAACATCTTGACTTAAACATAATCAATACACTCAAAACTAGACAGGCCAGTCTTAAATGGGGTCCAAAACTTCTGAAACTAGACATTATCAAAATCACATCAGACATATCAAAGCAAAGACACAATCAATTCAACTGCTGAGTTTTGTCTATTTTGGTTGACTCTTTTTTATCAAATTGGCGAAGATCATTGCTGTTAGCTACTCAAGGATGTCCAAAAAGTGACTAGAGGAGTCATGATGGGCATGATCCTTTTCTTTGTTTGTTGTTTGTGGTTTGAACCAATGAAGTTATGGGGCAATTGCTCTAGTGGGTGTCTGTGATAGAAGTATTCAGCTTGTGAATGCCACACATACCTCGACGCCTGACGCTATTCCCATAATGGAGGGTTCATTCCTTTTCTGCTACGTGTTTGTTTCTTTGCAATGAGATATATTTACATCTTGGTTCCTCATACCCTGATGTAATAAGCTTCATTGTTACATAATAAGGCTCAATGATAAAAATGTATTGCACTATGAATAAGGACAAGAAGACTATTCACCATCAATCATATCATTTAATTTTTCTAATCTCATCATGTTGATTATCTCTTCAGATCATTCTCTCATCAAGCATTTTTATACTTCATCATTCTTTCTATCATTCTTTCATCTAACATGATCTCTCTCATCACTTAATTCCAATATTTTCATCTATAATTCTATCATTTCAACATTTCTATCAATCAATTATTCCTCACCTTCATCATATTTTATCATTCATCCAATTTTTACCTATATTCATCTTATACAGGACGTGTCCTTCTTGAAACCAGATGTAACTTTTGATCCATCATTTGTCTTATACAGGATGTATCCTTCCTAAAACCAGACATGATCATCTATCTTTATCTTATACAGGATGTATTCTTCTTGAAACCAGATAGATAAGTCTTATACAAGATGTATCCTTCCTGAAACCAAATGTTTTGGTCATTTTTGTCTTATATAGGATGTGTCCTTCCTGAAAGCAGACTTTATCTTTATCCTATCAATCCCATCAATCTTATCATTCAATCAATCTACAAATCATTCTAACCATTTCTTTTCTATAATATAACTCATTCATGTCATCAAGTTAATTATTCTTCATCTTTCATCTAACATTCTTCTTCTTTCAAGAGATCATCCATGCCTTCAATGCACAAATAATCTCTCAAGGGGGCATTATACCCTAGTGTCATTGGGGCATACTGGGGCATACATTTTTTCATTTTCTTTGAAACAACATCGTTCTGACATTGTCTCAAAGAGGGGCAAAAGTAGACACCTAAAAATGTCTCATTAATTCTACACTAATTATTTGTCTATTTAATTAAGTAATTATTTAATTATTTGATTGAACTAACTATTTCTTCTAATCATCGCCCTTCAACACTCCTAATTATTTTATTTCTATTCTGAAATCATTTTAATCAGTTAACCATATGTCAATTATTAATTTGATAAATATTGATGAATAGTTAGTACTAAACTGGTAGTGAGAGGGGGGGGGTGGTGAACCAGTATAGACAAATTTTTTTTCTTGAACCAGTTTGACTGCAAAGATTGCACTTAACTGGTAAACAATAACACCGGTCTAAATCAGGGCACTGCCGGTAACAACATAGTGAGACTGTGAAACACACAAACCGGTAACACCTAGATCAATTCAAGACCTAATACCTTATCACAACTTCACCCAAAAGCTTAAGCAATTAATACATTAGAAATACTTATGACCATTGAATCAACTTGCATTACCACTTAACTTAAAACACTAAACCATCACATGAAAAGCATCACACATGACACATTGATTTTTCACGTGGAAACCCAATTGGGAAAAACCATGGTGGGGATGAATACCCACAAGCTGTTCTTTGAACTCTTCTGAAGTCTGCTTTGTTAGGAGCCTAGTCCGGTTAAAGACTTTTACAATAGGTTCTACTAGGAACCGATCCTACTAGGGATCACTTGGTTAAGGGATGGCTAAATACCCGATTAAAGGTTAGAACCCTGTTAAAGGTTACCTCACAAGAGGCTTTGAAGAACTCATTGAATTGAGTCACCTTGTTAAAGGATTTATACAAAAGCCTATTAAAGCTACCCGGTTAAGGGGTTTTCCAATTGCTGAAATGGTTAGAAGTCAACAGTTAATACACTGATCTGATAACAAGACACAATGCCAAGGCATATCCTCTTTAGCTCGTTTGCTTCTACAATCACACTCTGCAGGTATCCATGCACTTCTCTGGTCTGGAAAGAATCAAGTATCTCTTCACTTGGATACACACATAACATTTGCCAACAAATTCAAAATGAAAAACATCATCAACCTTAGAGGAAACAGATAGGTCGGTAGCATAAACCCTAAACCCTAAACATTTAGGTTTAACAATTCAGTCGGTTCAATCCTGACCATTAATCATACTGCATTGAATATAACAGTCTTGAACAGATCTCAAGACATTCTCCAACGTCCATTATTTGCTGCTTCAGGAAGTTGATAACCCATCACACGCTCTCCACTATTTACAGAGACTTCGCACATTCCCAAGGTAGATAGGATCAATCTCCATGCAAGATCCTTAAGGAAATCCTTCACGCGCATAAGGCTGACATGGCAACACGATCTGATCTTTATTACAATGCTAACTTCATCACAAGATGTCATCCATAGGCTTGGAATGCATCAACCGGAAACCTTGAAGCTGAGACTACCAACCGGTAGTCATGCCAAATGAAACCCTGATACAAAACTTCCCATATACCGGTTCTGATTCCAACATACCGCTTCACTTTTTCATATATACTGGTTCACAATATCATACCGGTTCTCTTGCCAGTTTTCTTACTTCAATATACTGGTGCATACTTCAGCATATTGACAACATATACTGTTTCACAATATCATACTGGTTCTCTTGCCAGTTTGCTTACTTCAATATACCGGTTCATACTTCAGCATATTGACATCAATGACAACATACAATATTATCATGTCATCGAGCTCTGCACATATGCCAACATAATTAAATATCAATTATTTAATTAATTATGATTTATTCCTTAATTAAATAATCTTTATTATTTAATTAATTCAATCTCCTAAGTTTAAATAATTTCATTTAAATAAGTTCAGTGGATTTTCCACTTTTATCAAAAAAATAAAAAAATAATTTCATTTAAATTATTTAAATTAATTAAATTCCTCCAATTCCCCAAATTATAATTCCAATTAATTCCATCTAATTTCATTTCTCTCAAATTCATATTTCCCCAAATTATAATTCAAATTAATTCCATCTAATTTCATTTCTCTCAAATTCATATTTCCCCAAATCCAAATTTCATATCATTTCATCTAATTTCACATTTCCAAATTCACATTTCACCAAATCTGAATTTCAGTTAATTTCATTTGCATTTTAGCATTCGAATGACCAAATTCAAATTCAAATTGAAAATGAAAATCAAATTCAATTTCAAATTCCCACAACACATGCTAAAATCAAAACCGATTGATCAAATCAATTAACTCAGTTAACTCATCAATCATCCCTTTTAACTCTCAATCACCTTTTTCTAACTAATCCATCTATTCAGTCTACTGATCAATCAATCCACTTATCTCTCCAATCAATTCAATCTTCTAATCAATCAATCCAGTCAACTAGCTAGTCTATTCAGTCTACCGGTCAATCAATTGAGTTCACTACTCAATCAAATGAGTTAACAAATCAACCAATTGAGTTCACTGATCAATCTAAATCAGCTATTTGTCAATCAACACTTGAGTTCAAATTCTCACCTCATTTGTGTTGAAAATCTATAAATTCAACCACTTTTCTCAATTCAGTCTAATATAAAAAAATCAGAGTCTTCAAAGTATTTGTATGCAGGAAATTGGTGCAATACTTGAGAGCCATCAACCACTCAAATTGGAGAAGAACAATGGAAGCAAAGATGCAGAATGAGGGAGTTTTTATATGAATTCATTTCTCATTTCTTGTATTGATTTTCATTGACTATGTTTGATGTTTGTTAATTAGTTGAGAATGGGCGATTCATTCTTATTTGCTAATTAGCTTAATACATATGACATTCAGGCATGAAAACAACTTCATTATCTGCTCTTCTTTAATCACCTTTCCTTTTGATTGGACTGCTTATCATTTCCTTGGATCTACATTTCCTCTCTTTTGAACTATTACTCATGAATGCTTTCATGGATGCTTACTGTATTTGTGTGTTGATGATGTTTATGATAGTTTATAGTTGTTTCTGTCCAAGGACTACTTTGAAGTCCTATACTTTGTATTAAGTTGCTCTTACTATGATCATTAGCTTCTCTCCACCTTCAAAACCCTCCCTACTCCTTGGTTTGACACAAAGGACAATGACTACTCATGATCTTTACAGGTTCTCTTTATTGTTGTATACGTCAGTGGGCTGACTTTACATTATTCTTTGTTAGTGTTATCTACCCTTCTTCAAATTGCTACTGTCTATGTCAATGACTGCACTCATCATGAGTTATGCCTTTGTATATCATTTTCATTGTAAACTCACCTAATATCACGATCCTTTGAAAAGTTATCTATATTTTGAAGGACTATAAATGGTACTCTATGCATTCCTTACTGTTATTAGAGGAGGCCACTATAAGGAAGATTGGACTATCCTTGAAGTTTGAACACTACTTTCATTGCATCAAATGTCACTACACCTACTTATAGGTTCTTCATGCCAGTATGTAATTGTGTTTGTCTTTTAGCTTTTGAATTGTCTTTTGATTCATTGTATTGTGACCTTCTTATTGACCTTTGGACTGTCTTCTCTCTACATAGGGTTGCCACTAGTCTTTGGTCTTCTTTACATGCATAAATTGTCATGGCTTCATAAGGTTGTTCTAAAGCTATTATTCACTTTAAAACCTTTCATTATTACTGACTGTTTTGGAGTATGGTTCCCTATCATAAAATTTCTTCTCTTTCATAGTATCCTGCTGGTGTCATTCTTAAGCTCTACGTCTTTTCTATCATTTATCCATGATTATGGTGCCTTCACTTACTATCACTGGGGCTTCCCTCTATCATGGATTGTAACTTGCTATAATTAATGATTGAAGGAATTATTCTTGCTTCAATGCAAACTATGTCTGGTATATATTGACACTGTTCATTGCAGTTTCCTAGTGAAGCCACTATCACTAGTTTCATCTATTGTATGACATGGTCTTCATGATTTGAGATCACTTGATAGTGACTTTGACTATCATTTCTTGACAAATTGTAGTAGAATTTTGGGTGTATCTTCTTCCAAGGACCATGTCAATGCCTTCACTATCTTTTAAATGCAAAGGACTACAATTATAACCCAAGACTACTATCTTTATCAACCTTGTTCATCTTGGTTGGCAATCTTCTTTAGAGGTTTCTTATATGTCTTATCAATCTTTGAAGGGGCCCTTTTTCTTTACACAAGTTGTTCTAATGATCATTCATGCTCAACTTTTATGGATGCTCTATTTCTGTCATGAGATGATTGTCCACTGTAACCATCATGTTGCTCTTGAGAGTATTGTCATGCTTTAATCCTCAATGCTCATGAAGGTTTTATGGCTATGCTTTGTATTGAAGACTGACTTTTCATAGTTCTTTTCTCACATGTTGGTTGTATAAGGGATTCATTCATGCTTTTCATGATATTTTGACTAACTCAATGGAACTATCTTTTGAGTGCAACTCCTTATAATCAATTAGTTTCTCTAGCTTAGACCATTTTAAAGCTCATACACAATCAAATTTCTATCTTTATTGTAATCATGAGTGACTATCCTTCCTTGTGTTTGCTACTATTACTCTTTGGTTTCTCTGTTCCATGGTGCTCACTATGAAATTTTTAAACCTAGAACTATCTTTGAATGTGGTTGTTGTCTTTTTGAGTGGATCATCTTTGTGCTTTTACATTCCTCTATGGACTATGTATGTTACAGCTAACATAGGTTCTATTCATGAGTCCTTTTATTACTATCCATCAAACTCATTGCAATAGTGTCCTTTGAAATGTATTCTTGACAAACTTTTTGAATGTCCCATGATTGCATTATTACTATCATTTCATCACATAAGCTTTATATGCCTTACCCATTCATTTCCTTTTGTAACTTTGTTTGAAACCTTTGAACATTCTTGCTCTTTGATAAAGGCTACTCTGAGAATGAAGTATTACTCTGAGAATTAAGTGCTTCTATAAATTATCCTTACTCTTTGGCTTTCCCTATTGTTATTTTGGAAACCTTGCCTATAACTAGGTGTAGGCCTTTATCATTGCACCTTTTGTTATTTAAAGCTTTGAGCTTCATCTTTGTACCTTGGTATGACTAGTCTTTTAATAAGACCATGGTAGCCCTTTATCACTACTTACCTTTCAAGAACTAATTCTCTTTCATGATGAATATCATTGCTTCTGCTATGGCTATGACTAAATTTGTTATATCATGGCTCTACACGCTTAGGTGACTGCTCTTTTGTCTATCATGAATATCATTAATGATGACTGTAACTTTGATGGTAGACTTTTCTTAGTATTGGCTACTATCATTTCTTTGTTGTTCTTGCTTTGATGGCTGCTATCTATATTGTAGGGTTGAGGATTGTCTTCTGAATTTGTCCTATTATAACTACTATGACTACACTCATTTGACTAGAAAAGGTCTGCTCTTATTATACATTAACTATGTTGCTGCAAATAACCCCACTGTGATGAATGTGACTATTCTCATGAGCTACTTCTTTTACTGTTAAAAACGTGTTTTGCTGACTATGTATTTATGTCTCTTATTGGCCAAGAAAGACCTTTGCATGAAGACTAGTGAGCTTTTCTACTTCAAGGTCTTAGTTATACTTTCAATGTGATTGTTTCAATTGATTATAACCCACTGATAATATGACTGCTATGACAATGTTCCTGGGCTCCTTTTGGACTGTCAAACTTTGATATTAAATGAATACCCCAAACACATTGTGCTCTTGTGAAAGGTTGCTTTTTTACTAATTGCATTTTGGATTGTTTCATGAGATCTCTATACTTTGTTCACTATGTTTTGCATATAGACTTACTACTTGAAGCTGTAGCTATCTTATGGGGCTGTAAACAATATTGTAGTTGTTCCTTGAGGAAATACTTTGTGAACTTAATATGTATGCCTTTTCACCATCATTCCATGATTATATTGATATAATGACTTTTAGCATTGCATTTCCCTCTTAAATAAGCTCAAAAGAGCTCATTATTTGATAACTAAGCATGTTAGGCTCAACCCTTGCGGGAGCCACATTTTAACCCACATGTTGTAATTTGATGACTCAAATGACAACATTTCTTTTCTTGTATTTGCACAAGAAACAAACAAGATAGATAAAAATAAGCATATGATAAGTGTGCTTGATAGCTCTTATTTTATTGGACATCTTTGACATGCTAGCTATTACGGTACACATGAGGATCAAATTATATGTTTATAGATGCATGTGCATATATTGAATGATGATCCCTCATTGCTCTAACAACATTCTCTCTCTCATATGCAAGAACTTAGGAACAACCAGGAAGCAATAATTGGATGCAAGACTAGTGGAAGATTAAAGATAATACAAGGCAACCCAATCATGCCTTGTCTTTCAGCCAATGACAAGTCACCCTTCTTTGTATGTGCATTTATTTTTCCTTACATCTACAAATATATAATTCTTTTCTTCATTTGCATTATAATAGTTAGTCTCACAACTTGTGTGAGACATTATCCATTTATATTATCAATAAAGATTACTTTTTAAAAAATTGTGCACTCTCTCCTATGTCATATGCATCTGCATAATGCAATGTGATAGTGTAATCTTCTGTTCTTTCTTTATGCACATGAATGTGATACATCAAAATTAAAATGTACCTTATTATTCATTTAAAAACATGAAATATCTACTTGATTGAGCTTATTAGTGAAATTAGGTAACAATTATTTCTTTCACATGTTGACCTTAGAGAAGATTAATGCATTTGTAAGTCTACCACAAGCATAAACCCAAATCAAATGTTTAATTGGCCAAGTTTAATAGCCCACACACTACTACAAAAGAATGGACACACTATGTGTTACCTAATGTAGACTTATCTAGTCTAAAAAATTATACACAAGCCATCTCTGGTGAGCACACATTACAAACCTCTGGCACATCAATATGAAACAACAACTTAGTCAGCCAACTTGCACAATTAACACTTTGTCATTACTAACTTTCTTTCTAATAAAGTTTAACCCTTGAAACTCTAAAATTTGATGCAACCTATATAGACATACTCTCCTTCTAATCCATAGGTCATTACTCTCAATAACAATAGAATGTGAAGCATAAAAAATTGTGATTGTAAACAAACTGTTTGAAGAACAAACTTCATAACATTCTGCAAACCCTTTTCGGATCACCTCAAACAATAGTAAAATATGCAAAATGATATAAAAAATTTCTACAATATATATCATCAACATATCTTGTCACTGTCCTTCTAGAATGATATGATTATAATAGTTGTGGCTATACAGTTACATGTGTATTCAACTTTGACTCCATTGTGAGCTCCTTTGAAACCAACACAATTTCTTTGACATCAATAACAATAATTTCACTCTCTTAGATACCTAACACACTTCCGAGTTCTTGACATCAAAGACAAAACTAATCAACACCTTTGACATTCAATGATAACCTTTTTCCAACAAAAGCAATCTTAAACTTAGAAAAAATCAAGATGTACTCTTTTATTTTGTTTTTCTTGCCTACAACACTTGAACTATGACAACAATAACTTAAACTTTAAAAGTAAACCATATATAGAAGGGAAACCATAAAGTGAAAGAACCATTGATTCTAATTCTAATTGTAATGAACAAAACTTTTTAATATTGTCAAATAGATCTTGAAATCTATCTCACACTTTCTTTGATGTTATGCTCTCCACAATATAGAAAATATATTTGAAATCTATAACCCGATAAAACCCCTATCTTTATCAGTTTTGTTTCTATTTAAAAATTTAAATTCCCTTTATAAACCCTTAGATTGTAGTAGTTACCACATTTATTTATTTTTGTATAATTGTGTGGAGTTATGAACTCAATAGTCCTAAAATTATTCATTGAAAAAATAAACATTCAATGAGGAAAAAATATGCACTTAAATTGTGCCTAGCAACTCCCATAAAAATGTATTAATGCTAGAATTATAACCTCCCATAAAAAAAGCATGAAAGTGGAACTTGAGCATTGAAAAGCCAAAATTGATCATTTATATCATAATAATATGTACAAATTACTAAAAAAATAGGTTTGTTAAATATAAAATGGATAGTATAATCAAATTCCTTCTATCATTTTGATATTTTTTTAATAAGTTTGCCCAATTTCAAGCTACCAAAGTAGAGTGATAGAAAAGGGTCATCAGTGGGGTATACTTTAAAGTAGAGAGTCATAATATTTTTGTAGATAATGAGAATTGAAGCTCACATGGGTTGAACAACATATATTATGGTATCAATGGATATGGTAGCATCAATAGCACCTACCCCAACCATTATAACCTTTGTACTAACCATGGTACCCCTAATACTAGGTAGATCCACCTATAAAATAATTAAAAACATGTATTATAAATTATGCTTTAGTAACCCACCAAGGAACCCTAGAGGATATGAGAAAAATACACATAGGAATAAATGGATTTTTTTGAACTATTTAAGTATAAACATATGAATCCTAAACAGGAACTAATGCTCAAACCTCAAGGTTAGGTTAACTTCTCGGTACACAACACTACACATGCAGAAGAATTAACACCTGAAATTTTATTAGAACATGGGTAAGTGTCTCCAAAACCATAAAACAAGGTTATTGAGGTGATTAGGATCATACGTGACCATTTCCAAGGTTGCATGACTTGATTCGAAAAAGGAGACCATATATTAGTTCTTAGATGTTGTTGATGGGCTTTAACAAGTACCTACTCACATTTAGAGGCCATAGACACAATAAAAAATAACCTTAAACCATATTAATATTCCTTTAATATTCCCCATATGTTACTAGTTTCATAACACAGCTAAAACAGAGTCAAATTGGGCTCCTCGGACCCCCAAAACCCTAATGGACTCAACTGAAGGACACATGCACCCAAACCAGAGAAAGGAACCCAAAAAGGACACATGCATGAATGGAGGACACTAGAACAACACACCATAGTATTAAAATCATGCTAGTATCTAAAACTTGTGTTGGTGTCCCAAACCTATGCTAGTCTCCTTCGAACTAGTAGACATGCATTTACATCCTCTGTGACGTGCATTTGTCTTGAACAATGAGCTACTAAACTTTGGATAGGTTGGATTCCAAATAACCCAAACCAATTGGTAAAGACAAAATACTAGTACAACATTCAAATCAAGAAAATTGGATGAAAAGGTGCAGAGACAAGACATGAAAAGTGTCTTTGGGTCACTAGGTGACACCTACAAGGCTAGTCAAGAATCAGGTGAACCCCAAATGTATCCAATCCACCTTAAACTTCCATAAATAATTACCAAAACTCTTAGGGATGTCCAAGAAACCGAGAAACTACATTGGGACACCCTTCAGCTTGCCCCGAATGAGTCCAATATGACTTCAAACTCTACTAAACTACACCAAAATGAACAAGATTGTTGAGAAACAAGGTGATGAAAGTTTAGAATATTAAATTTCTTATGTGACTAATCTGAAAAAAATTACCAAATATGAAACTAAATATGAAATCAACATGTGATTTCACCATTCAACATAAATATAAAATCAACCATACCAAATGAGACAACAAATTTACGTGGAAAAAACTCCATTAGAGAACAAGGGCAAGTATATTATTATTCTTCAAAAAAGAGAAAAGCACAATAAAACATTTTACAAAACTTTTCCAAATGATCCCGGAACTACTTGGAAACAATGAACAACTCATGAAGCAACAACTATTCCTTATCTCCAATTTATAACCAAATGGGAGAGGAAAAACCACTACCATTTTCCCAAAACGAGGGGCCAAAACCACTTGCAAATAAACCATTTATTGGAGAATGAATATCTAATAGACATAATAAATAATAAATAACTCTTCAAGTGAATCCTCATGGGTTCAAAACCCAAATCCACTTAGTCTTTACACATTCTAAGTCCTTTGTAGCTTGCGGTGACTGTTCAAATTTCCAAATGGACACCTTTTCTCCTCCCAAACTTGATTTTCATATGCATGACCCTCCATATCACATTATGGATGTGGAAAGGAGTGTATTTTATGCATTTTTATTTATATTATCACCTCTTCATGTTCACCTCTTGAAAATGCAATTACAAATATATGTAAAACACAAACATTTAATATTTTTCTCACATGTCCTAGGGAACACTTTCCAAAGAACATGAATACATATGAATGGTTTATGATTGCAAGGTTAATGTAATAATATCCTAAAATTATCCTACTTGACATTTTACATTGCAATTACATCTAAGCGATACATTAAAATAAAATCAAGTATAGTGATCAAGGTCCATGGCCTTCCTGCACCAAGAGAACTTTTTCGTGGTCACTGGCTTCATATGAGAATCTACAACATTATCCAAAGTGTCAATTTTTTCTATCAAGACCTTACCACTATCAACTATTTCTTTCATAAAGTGATACTAAACATCAACATGATTAGTACAAGCATGATACATAGGATTCTTCCCCAAACATATCGCACTCCTATTGTCACATCCAATCCTCGCAATCCTACAATTAAAACCAACGCCAATACCAAGTATTTGTAACCATACCATCTCATTAGAGGCATGAGTATCAGCCATAGAATATGCTTCAATGGTGGACAAAGAAATGGTGGGCTACCTATTACTCAAGTTAGTTCTCCTCTGAACAAAGTAAAGACATAACCACTAGTGGACCTTCAACTATCCGATTATCTTGTCCAATCTACATCAACAATCCTTGTATGTCCAATTAATTAGGTACATCATTAGTACCATGATAAAATAAATAATAATTAATGGTATCTTGTAAATATCTAAACACCTTCTTAACACAAGTACAATGCTCTTTACCAGGACTAGACATAAGCCTTCTCAAAACTTCCACTGCTTAGGCTATATCTGGTCTAGAGAAAACCATTACATATATCAAACTCCTAATGGAATTACCATAAGGAACCTTAGAAATATCCTCATAATCATCATTTAACTCAGACACATGTCTAAAATCAACTTAGTACCAACTGGAAAAGGAATACTAATTGGCTTACAATCATGCATAATACACCTCTGCAAATTAGTATCAACATACTTACTCTGGATTAACCAAAGCTTTCTGTGAACTCGACCTCTACTAATATCCATCCCAATAGTATATTTTATAGTGTTAGGATTCCCATAGATACTAAGAGGGGGGGGGGGGTGAATCAATATCTAATCGGTTATAAGATTTTCTTGACTTAAAACATGTAAAGCATATCAATACTGTATACCGGTAAACAGAAAGTAATGCAATAAACAAAGATAACAACAACCACATGAAAAACACACCATAACATAGTAGTTTAACAAGGAAACCTGGTGTGGGAAAAACCTCAGTGGCATTTGTGACCCATAATATTCACTTACTGGCCAATAAGAGAATATTACTGCTACAATAGGGGCCTGCACATGCAGGAAGGCCAAGTGCCTAGAGCTCACTGCTCAATTACAAAATGGGAAATCTCACTGACTTACAAAATGGATTATATAAATCCACTATTTTGTACTACTTCAAAATAGCATCTAATATGCTTGATCTAGTACTATTTTATAGCTCTTCTTTATACATAAACCCTTAACCTATAATTCGCATAATAGGTCTACCTTATTTAGCCTATCTTCTACCTTTTTTTTTTTTTATCTCTCCATTATTACCTACAATGTTCTACAATGAACTCTTATATATATGAGTCATTTTACAACTTTCCAAGTCAGCTTACAATGATTTTACAATAATTAACAAAATATATTACAAACAAAATTCCTGTCGGCTTCTGTGCCGGTATGCTTCCTTTCACTGCCGGTGTCGGTGTAGAGTTTGACCTTGCTAGTGTCGGTAAATTACCTTACTGGTGTCATAGGATTGTAAGGTTGCCATCAATGACAAAACCTTCAATCACCTACAATATCTCATTGGAGTGTGCATTTGCCAACAATCTCCCCCTTTGGCATTGATGGCAACACTCATGAGAAAAATCCAAAAATTGTTATCCAAAAATTGAGTACCAAAAGAATGTGTACTCCCCTAAGTTGATGAGTCATTTGCTGATTATTTTTCTCATTCCACTACTCCCCCTTTGGCATCAATGACAAACGTTGTCAAAGTGTCAATTGAGTGTGGTTTCCAGTTTCACCCTAGTAACCGGTTGGTTACAATCTAAAATAGATCTACCAAAACCAGATTCAGGCTTTCAATGAACTTTTTGCTATCTTTTATTGCGGCCTCAGTCCTCTGAACTGTACCGGTGAGGTGCTGTATTTTCTTTGCCAGTGTTTTCTATCCTTGAATCAAATCATTAGATATTTCTTTTCTTAAGGAGGTGAGGTAGTCCAATTTTGGACTGTCTCCATTTTAGATCTTTAGCCTTTCCTTTTATTCTTTCCTTCTCTCTTTCCAACTTTAGTAGTTCTTCCTCAAAACCTGTTATTTTTTGCTCAAAAACTGATAATGAATCAGATGAATTAATGAAATTATTAGTAGTTGATTTATTTCCTCTTGTATCTTGATGATCTTCTTGTCTATATCAACTATCAAAAAGTTAGTTTTACATGTATCCCTGTACAAAGTTTTAAATTCCTTCAGTGTACTACACAGTTTTGGTAAAAGAGTGTCAAATTGTCTTGTACACTTCTTTATTTCCTCCTCAAAGAATTTGTGCTTTTCCTTCTCTAGTCTCTCCTTGAATGCTTCCTCTTTTATTTGTTCAACTGTCACAGTGTTGTCAGTAATATACTTAGACAAAGTGTCAAGTTGACTCAAAGAATCTTTATTATCTACATTACATTTATGTGCTATCATTTTCAAAATTGGAATGGTATCATCTATTGCCTTGTATGCTTGTGAGCTACAATCTGTTATCTTCTTTATGGAATCCAAAAGAACTTTTGTTACATTAGTTGATTTGAATTTTGCATTTGATGAACCAACAATCTATATTCCGCTGATGGGAGCAATTTCCTTGCTTGTGGTGACCTCTGGTAGGTCAGTTTGTGTTTCCATTTATTTAAGAAAAGGTTTGAATTGCTTAGCTGATGTCGGTGGCACTGTCTCTGTATGACCCTGTTGCTGAGAGGGAGCCTGTTGCTCTACCTGTTGCTCAGTGTTATCATCTATCAGTTTACCTTCTGTACTATCTGTTACCAGTGGCTCATTAGCCATATCTATTTTCCCAGTTGTATCCTTATCTACCACAATATTGACCTTTTATGTGCCAATATCAACTATATATAACACCTAAGAATTGGGATTTGTGTCCTCTTGTGGTATGTCCATACTCTCACTAGCCGGTTGACTGTCAGTGGTAACTAGCGGTGGAGTATCCAGAGGCGGTGGGGATACGTTATCTGTTATTTTTATGCTAGGTGGTCCACCAACCTTGCCTTTTCCCTTATCCTTATCCTTCTGATATACTTTGATGGATTTAGGGTTTCTATATTCTTCCCGCTTTTCCTTCTCTACAAGGAATATGTCCCATGCATTAGCAGTTTCCTCTACTACCTCATTCACTCTACCAACCATATGTGCTACATGCCGACGTACAGTTGAAAATACTGACCGGTTAGCCTCAAAGATGAGATCATCTATCTCTTTTGGTGAGTTGATAGGATAAACAACAAGTAGTTTTTCAACTTTTATTTCCTTATCAAGCTCTACAACAACTTACCTTCTAGCTTCAAGTCTTTTAAATAGTTCTGTCGGTAATTCATCTACAACTTGCGTTAAAAATTTCTTGTAAATGTCCAAGTGTAGAATTACACTATTTTCAAATTTTCCCTTGTCATCAGTTGATAATGAATCATACAATTTATTGATGTTCTTCAATTTTCCATCCTCTGTTATTTTATCTAGAAGTTTTTCAATTGGAGCAATGGTTTGTTGAGTCTTGTTCTTGGGTGTTAACTTCTTCTTTGGAGTTACTTTTCTAGCAAGGGGCCTTACTGCCTATTGTTTCTATTTGGTTCTTCTAGGAGAAGGTGTAGATATTGGTGAAGGTTCCCTTTTTCTTACAACTCTTTTAAATGCAGTTGGCATATCACTTTTCAAAGAAGTTGTAATTGGTGAAAGGTGAGTTCCCAGTTGAAGTGTTTCTAACTCATCTTCAGTATTACCAATTTGTTTAAGTACATCTTCTTTGATAGCTTTAGCTTGTCTAGATCCTTTTCTAACTGTTGCTTCCACCTTCTTTACCCCTTTCTTTGATTGGATTTGATTTTCAATAGTCTCAGCACTGCCAAATACCTCTTCTTTAGGTTCCTTGGGTGCTTCCAGGAGGGCTTTTACATATGTTTCAATTATGTGGTCATCAGTTTCATAACCCATTTTTAGTAACCCAAATGGTTCTTGGGATAATTGCTTCCATCCAAATCTCATCCTTCTTAATAACAAAGCATATTTCATCCTTATACTTATTTACAATTGTTTGTGATAATCTAACTTTCGTATTCATCCAGACCTTCAATGCCTAAAAGTACTCATTTATACTCTTTTCTCTGTTTTCACCCATGTTATTTAGTAAATCGGATAATTGTTTGCCTATCGGTTTATCAAAATCAATATTTTTATTACTGATACCGGGCACTTGTTTTGTTATGTGTAGAGTTAAACAAACAAGTAGGTTTCCAAATCTAAATGTCCCCTTTTTGTCTTTCTTTATCTTTCCAAGATTGTCAATAAGTTCATCTTTCAACCATTCACACACATCTATTTTTGCATTATCTTTAATCATATCATAGGCACTCTTTATGCATAGGCTAGAGACTGAATTTAACCTATTTGCATGTGTGGTTTTGTAGCCTAAAATCATGCTAATGAATCTGACATTGATGTCAGTTACATCATTTACTCTTAAGGATCTCTTATCAGATGTTGCACCTGTTAGGTTAATCACTAGGTCATTTGAGACCTTCTTTGTTTTATTAGGCCTGTTACTAGTGGAAGGTAACCCTGTGATAGCTTTTACTGCCTCTTTTGTGATTTTGTGAATTGAGTCCAACTAGAAGAATTCACCATGAACCCTACTTAAAACTATCCTTAGGAAAATCCAGAATACTGGAATTTCAATGAAACCTAGGGTTTCCACTATCTTGTGCTCAGGTTTAACATTATCGGTTTCATCACAAATTGCTATCTTATACATGCTCTTGATTTCCTCATCACGTAATTGTTCTATGTGACAATGAATGTACATTCTAGGGTCTTCAACAAAAACTACTCCTTTGGGGATTTGAGAAAATGCACCAACATTATCATCCTTCTTAGCAATTTTGGGAACTAACTGAAATACAAGTCTAGGGCGTTTAATCACTTTGACTACAGTAGGGTTTGCTATGAATTCAGGAATAGATGAAGAAGCCATGGATATAAATACCTTTATCTACCTTAGGAATGATTGCTTGTTGAATTGCTTCACTTCCTTGCTCGAAATGCCTTTGCTCAGGAATTTTTGTGCTCTTCAAATGTTTGAATGCTTGGTGAAATAAAATTGGAGCCAAAACATTGATTTATAATATTATTTTTGCCAACCACCACATTTAATTCTTGTCGATTAAGTAATGGCTTAAGATATCTGCCGGTATAAAAGTAATTTCAACTTCTCACCATTAATTGAGGGAATAATAGCATGTTTCACATTTAATTACCAAACCCTCAAATTAATTTTCTTCAGTTAGATGAAGAGTCTCCTGCCGGTGGAGTGCTACTCTGTTCTACCGATGGAGGAGTGTTCCTATCAACATTTAGTTCTGATTTCCTGATCCATTGTTTTGAGAATTCCTGCTTTACTTCTTCAACCTTTTCTTTACCTTTCAAACTAGCACAATTATTACTTGCCGGTGAGGACTTGCTTCTACAAAATTTAGCAATATGTCCAATCTTGTTACAAGCATAACAAGTCCCATTATTTTTCTGAATAGCTTTCCCATATCCTATGCTGGTTTGTGTTTTGCATTGATTAGATAAGTGTCCAAATCTTCCACAAACATAACATCTTACATTCATTCTGCAATTTTCTGAATTATGACCAACTTTATTGCATTTTGAACATTGACTGGTGGGTGTATTTGTGCTTTGATAATTTCTAGATCTACATTGATTTGCTCTATGACCATACTTGTTACAATTAAAGCATTTTCCATTAAATTTATAAGCAGTAGGTTGTCTTACCGGTTTGCCATGATCCTGTGTGTTTATAGTACTAGAGCTTTCACCAGCTTCAAAGCCAAGGCCATTAGTGTCACCATTTGGTTTCTGATTCTTTAGCAAGTCACAAAGTTCTTCTGAGTTTTTCTTGAATTTTTCTTTGTGCTGATTTGCAGCAGCCAGTTCTCCTTCCAAGATATTTTTTTGTCTCATGAGTTCATTTGAGTCATTCTGTGCATGCATCAGATCTATCTTCAACATATCATTTTCATAACTAAGTCTTGTATTTTTATTTGTAGCATCACTTAGTCTTCTAGTCAAATCTTCTTCATTCTTCTTTCTATCTTCAATTTCTTTACAAAATCTCATAGTCATATCCTGCATCTCATTCTTTGTTGTCATGTTTTCTTGTTTTAGCTTATTCATCAGATCACTAAGAGTTTCCTTTTCATCATTCTCATTTTGCATCTTTTCACAAAGTTCTCTTCTCTTGTTTCTTGCAATGGTAAGATTTTCTTGAAGTGCTTGAATGATATCCTGTGCAGCTTTTAGATCATCTTCAAGTTTGATATTTTTCAACTTTTCTGCATCATAGTCTAAGAGAGCTCCTTCTAATTGCTTCATCAAGTTTTCCATCTCTACCGATGTCAAGATCTTCCTCAAGCTATTAGGCTTATGAAAATAGAGGACCAAGCTCTGATACCAATTGTTAGGATTCCCACAGATACTAAGAGGGGGGGTGAATCAGTATCTAATCGGTTATAAGATTTTCTTGACTTAAAACATGTAAAGCATATCAATACTGTATACCGGTAAATAGAAAGTAATGCAATAAACAGAGATAACATCAACCACATGAAAAACACACCATAACATAGTAGTTTAATGAGGAAACCCGGTGTGGGAAAAACCTCAGTGGGATTTGTGACCCACAATATTCACTTACTGGCCAATGAGAGAATATTATTGCTACAATAGGGGCCTGCACATGCAGGAAGGCCAAGTGCCTAGAGCTAACTGCTCAATTACAAAATGGGAAGTCTCACTGACTTACAAAATGGATTATATAAATCCAATGTTTTGTACTGCTTCAAAATAGCATCTACTATGCCTGATCCAGTACCGGTTTATAGCTCTGCTTTATACATAAACCCTTAACCTATAATTCGCATAATAGGTCGACCTTATTTTGCCTATCTTCTACCTTTTTTTTTTATCTCTCCACTATTACCTACAATGTTCTACAATGAACTCTTATATATATGAGTCATTTTACAACTTGCCAAGTTGGCTTACAATGATTTTACAATAATTAACAAAATATATTACAAACAAAATTCCTGTCGGCTTCTATGTCAGTATGCTTCCTTTCACTGCCGGTGCCAATGGTCTATGTGCCGGTGTAGAGTCTGACCTTGCTAGTGTCAGTAAATTACCTTGCCGGTGTCATAGGATTGTAAGGTTGCCATCAATGACAAAACCTTCAATCACCTACAATATCTCATTGAAGTGTGCATTTGCCAACATACAGTTCCTAAGTCTTTCATATCAAATGTTATAGAAAGTAGAGCCTTTAGTTCTCCAATCATCACCTTGATGTTACCCATAAACAACATGTCATCAACATACAAGACAATGATTAGTATTTGATCATTAATAACTTTAATTTAAATATATTGATCTTATTCACTCCTCTTATAACCCAAATTTAATACAAAAGTATTAAACTTCTGGTACCACATCCTGGGTGTCTGTTTTAAATCATACAAAGATCCCTTTAATCTACAAACCAACTGTTCTTTCCCTTTCATAACAAAATTGTCAAGCTGTAACATATAATTCTCCTCCTTGAGATACCCATGCAAGAAAGCCATTTTAACATCCATTTTCTCTATTTCAAAATCACAAGTAGTAGCAATAGACAATAGGAATATAATAGAAGTCAAAATTGCAATAGGAGTAAAAATTTCACCAAAATAAACTCCCTCTCTTTGAAAGTAGCCCTTGGATTCTAATTCATCCATACATTACTCTAACTATTCATCTACTCCAAACTTATTTTTAAATACCTAGTTGCATCCAATGGGCTTCCTTCCTTTGGGAAAAATTACAATATCCCAAGTGTTACAATTGTCTAAGGTCATCATCTCCTCTTGCATGGCCTACATCCAAGATTCACTTTTCTTTGAGGAGAGAGCCTCCTTGAAGGATCTAGGTTCATTTTTAGTACTTAACAAAGCAAATATATAATGAAAATCTAGTGGGATATACCCATCAACTAGATTCCATTGCCTTGTAGACCTCCTCAGGGTAGGAGTAATGGGCTCAACCTATTAATCTTCCTTTGTATGCTCATCCTGTACATCATTTAAAATCTCTAAACCCTCTTCTTCTTCTCTATCCTTAGATCTATCTATATGTTCTTTCACATGTGCATATTCTTGCTTCTAATATTTGTTTCAAAGTAAAATGTCTTTGTCTTCTCCTTTGGTTGTTCTTCACATGAATAAGCTCAAAACTCCCTGAAAATAACATCTCTAGAAAGAATTATTTTTTTGGGTTAGAGAATTCCAAAGCTTATAACATTTTACATTCTCATTTTAACCAATAAAGATGTATTTATGAGCTTTTGGATCTGATTTAGATCACTTCTCCCAAGGGACTTGAATGAAAGCCTCACAACCAAAGACCCTTAAGTGTGCAACCAATGACTTTCTACCTATCTACAATTCATAAGGAGTTTTATCAGTAAGATCTAAACAAAAAGATCTATTATTCAAATAACAAGAAATACCAACAACTTCTTCCCCAAAACATCTATCAATCTTAGCACCACTCAACATGATCCTAGATCTTTCCATTATGGTTTAGTTCATTCTTTCTGATACCCCATTTGTTGGGGAGAGTAAGGAGTAGTCTTCTTCTGAACAATACCTACATGCTTATAGACTTCATCAAATTCACTTGAACAATATTCACCCCCATTGTTAGTCTTGAACACTTTTATCTTATTATTTGATTTCTTTTCCACTAAGGCCTCAAATTCCTTAATCTTAGTGAAATGTTTAGATCTAGAATGCATAAAATAAATCCAAGTGTATCTCGAGAAATCATCAATGAAGAAAACATAATACTGAGATTTACCCAAAGAAACAACATCCACTAGACTACACACATCCAAATGAATAATCTCTGATGTTCTCTTTGCCTTAAGATTCGTTTAAGGAAATTATGTTCTATTTTGTTTACCAACTACACAATATAGAAAAAAATTATTTTTTTCAATAGAATATTAGAAAGATCATCAATCAAATTTTTATTTAGAATGGCCCTAAGACCTTTTTCACAAATGTGACCCAATCTTTGGTGCCACATCATACAATTACTTTCATTGCTAGTTACATTGGTAGAGTTACAATAAGTAAAGGCATTAAGCCTAAACAAAGTCCCTATTTGAGATCCTTTAGCTATCACAAAAATCCCTCTTACTAACCTACAACTAAACTTGTCAAATGTCATATGCACTCCAGAATCATTCAACTTGGATACAAAAAGTAGATTTCTTGCAAGTCTTGAAATATGCAAAAACATTATCAATAGTTTTTACTCTCCCATCATTGAAACATAATTTTATCTTTCCTTTACCAACAACCTTCCTCATAGAGTTGTCACCAAGGAAAACATCTCCCTCATCATATCCTTTGTAAGAGGAAAACCAGTCTATGTAAGGATTCATGTGGTAGGACTTACCTAAATCAATAAGCCAAGCATCATTACTAACAAAGTTAGCAAAAATAAACAAAGAATCAAAATCATCATCGAAGGACTTTTCCATGGAGGAATCAACATTATTTTTGTTAAATCTACATTCCTTCTTCACATGTCCTCCTTTCCCACAATTCCAACACTTTAATCAACTCTTTTTTGGGGTCTTCAATCATCCTTTAGACTTCTCCCTCTTTTTATCCCCTTCAACCCCTTTTTCTCTAGAACTTCCTTGCACATGCAAGGCATCTTGGGAGCCAATATTCATAGACTTTCTTCTGACCTCTTATGAAAGAAGTATGGAAACCAAGTTGTCCATATTTGGATCTATACTACCACTACTAATAACAACAATTGGATTTTCCCAAGATTTGAGCAAAGAGAAAAGAAATAAGATACATTTATCTTCATCTTCTAATTTAACATCTATTTATACAAGTTGACTTACAATCAGAATAAAACCATTCAAATGATCTGTAATAGATTAACCCTCTTTTAGTTTCAAATAATATAACCTTATTTTGAGATGTAACTTATTGGACAAACTTTTAGATTGATAAACATCACCAATCCTCTTCCACAACTTGTAGTAGTGTCTTCTGGAGAGACATTCAAGAGGAAAAAATCAGCAAGACATAACTGAATGGTTCCTCATGACTTCATTTCCAATTTCTTCCAAGCATCATCATCATAGAGTCCTCTAGTTTCTTTTCATGTGCAACTAGCAACCACTGATCTCTTTCTTCCAAAAGATCTTCCATCTTCAGTTTCCACTTCGTGCAACCAATGTAAGTGAATTTATCAATATTGTGCAAGAAGTAGAAGCCATAGCTTTCAATTCTCTTCTCAAATCTACAAAACCAAAATGAAAAATTTCCCACTATAGTAAAAAGCCTTCAACACTTAAAGAGAAAGGCACCCTCATCTTAGTAGAACCATTAGCTCTGATACCAAATGTTGAGAAACAAGGTGAAGAAAAATTGCAATATTAACTTTCTTATATGATTACAAATCTAAATATACTACCAAATCTAAAATTCAATCTAAAATGAACATGTGATTACACTAACTTTGACAATAGAAGAATATAACATGAAATAGTCTACATCTTTAATTATAACTACCTTTCACCTTAATGGCCGAAGCAGGAGCGAGAGCGGGAGCTCAAATTTCAAATTCTCAGCAAGGCGGGAACCCTGGTTCCAATGGTGAGATCGGCCAGATCAATAGTGCTGGTTCTATTGGCGATAAGGACAAGCCCCCGGACTTCCCAGGTGCTATTGCTGACTCACAGTCTGATGGTACTTTGCTTGAGGAGATAGTGGGTTCATTTGGACATCTGGGGGAAGGGTCCAATGGGGGGCCCATTCCACGTGATGACTCCATGGATAGTGAGAGGGAGAAAAAGAAATGATCTTCCCTTTTTGGAGCTAGACCAACTGGTAAATCCTCCCTTCCTCCTGTTAAGAATATTTCTGACCCTTCTAATGGTAAGTTTTCTATCTCTATCCCTGACCAAGTTCTGGACCATAATATCAATAGTATGTCGAACTCCTTGGTAGGGAAATTCATGGGTTCGCGCCCTAATATTGAAGTTGTC
The DNA here is from genome assembly GCF_030272615.1 of Cryptomeria japonica. NCBI lineage: Eukaryota > Viridiplantae > Streptophyta > Pinopsida > Cupressales > Cupressaceae > Cryptomeria > Cryptomeria japonica. The sequence goes on along the minus strand of NC_081405.1, from coordinate 362,615,117 downwards.
AGGGCCTTTGTCAAACGAAAATGGGCCCTTAAAGGAAATGTTGAAATTTTGGCACTACCCAAAGGTCTTCTATATTTTTCCTTTTTGTGTGAAGAAGATAAGGTTAAGATTTTGTGCAGGAGCCCCTGGATGGTAGGAAAGATAGCTCTAGTTCTTAGAAAATGGCATCCGAAACTAAATATGAATGATTCTCTTCTGGCCCAAGTTCCAGTTTGGATAAAGCTTCCAGGATTGCCTCTTGAATATTGGGCAGAAAGTATCTTCTCTGGAATAGCAAGTTCTTTTGGCAAGCTGCTCTCTATAGACCCAGTCATTGCTTCAAAAAGAAGATTAACCCATGCAAGGTTCTGTGTTGGAGTAGCCCCTGAGGTAGATATGTCAGAACAGATAGACCTAGTTTCAAAACTGGGAACCTGGAAACAACATATCAAATATGAAACTATTCCTTTCACGTGCTTCCACTGTAAAAAAGTAGGTCATTGGGCAAAATCCTACCCAAACAAGCAAAAGGTGGAACCCAAGCAGCTTAAACCTCAGATTGAAAGTCAAAAGTTGCTAGAGAAACGGGTGTGGCAAGTTAAAAACCCAGAAAATAAGGAAGAAAATTCCAATTATTTTTTTCCTTTGGGGGAATAGAAGGAAGCCTCAAATTCTATCTTCAGGCCCACAATACAGGAAGTAGAGAGAAATGAAACAACCAAAGCCAATCCCATAAGAACAACTCAAAAAAAGGATATGAAAGATCAGAATGATCCTCCAAATGAGATAGTTGAAGTGGTTGATGACACTCATGAAAGCAAGGCAATGGAAGCAAGAGATTACCAACCTAAGGAAGGAGAGATCCCTGATCCCCAAGTGGAAAGGACTGACTCTTCTCAAGCCATGCCAAGTTTTGAAATCCAAGAAGCCCAAAAATGTGCAATTTTGGGTATGAATCTTTCGGATTTGGATCAGAGTTTTGAAATTCAAGAAGCCCAAAAATGTGCAATTTTGGGTATGAATCTTTCGGATTCGGATTAAAGTTCAAGAGCAGTGAACAATGTTTCAACTGACTCCAGAACTCCTAAATGGGGTAATGAAGAAGAAATTTCCAAAATCCTCATGAACCCAGAAGTGGCTTCTGTGATAGAAACGGAATGGAAGCAACCAAAAATCAGGAACAAGAAAGCAGCAACTCCCTCAACTTCTCTAATAAGGAAATCCAACAGAATAGCTCAGGTTGATGTGGGATACATTTCCTCTTCCCCAGGACGGTCCTCTAACCACAAAGTTAGAGACAAGGAGGCCAGCAAGAACATAGCAGATGGAACTCAAAAAAATCTCAAGGAGTTGGGAATTGGTAAGTAGCTATGAAGATTATTTCTTGGAACATAAGGGGGCTCAATAATCCCCATAAACACGATATTATTAGGAATATGATAAGAGATAGCAATCCTGACATTTTTCTTATTCAAGAAACAAAAATGAGTAGAGAAAAAGTTGAATCTTTGAAGTTCTTCAAAAATGGTAATGTTAGTGGGGGCAGTTCTAAGGGTGCTTCTGGAGGCATTGCTACCATCTGGAATCTTAACACTGTTAAAGGTCAGGTCATTATTCAAGAAAGTAACTTTTCTTGTATCAAATTTGAGCACCTAAAAGATGGTTCTTCATGGGTTCTCACTAACATTTATGCTCCTAATACCTTAAAGGCTAGAAACTCTTTTTGGAAAAAGATCATCCAGGCTAGGGACAACTTCAAAAATCTTAGTTGGATGGTTATGGGAGACTTTAATACACCTTTGAAAGAGGAGGAAAAATTTGGAGGCAGTCCTCCTCAACCAGAAAGTAGGATGGCCCTCATGGATTTTATTAACTCCCAAGCTCTTAATGATTTGGAGATACAGGGTTACAATTACACTTGGACTAATAGACAAACTGGTAATGACCTTATCCAAGTGCGTTTTGACAGAACTCTCATTTCTAATGACTGGTATAGTCAGTACTTCTGTTCTTTGTCTGCCCACACTCGGGTTGGATCCGATCATTTTCCTATCACCTTCATTGCTGACTTGATCAATAGAAGGAGAAACTTTCCCTTTAGATTTGAAAAAATGTGGACCCTTCACCCCGACATCAAAAGAAATATTCAGAAATGGTGGAGTATCCAAGTTGAGGGAACGACTATGTTCAAATTTGTTAAGAAGCTCAAAAGTATGAAGGACAACATTTGACTCTGGAATAAAACTAGTTTTGGGAATATATTTGAGGCTAAGAGTAAAATTCAGGAAAACCTAAAAGAAATACAAGACCAGATCCAGAAGGATGGTTTCAGTACTATGTCTATTGCTGATGAAAATGAGATCCTTAAGAAATACCATGACATTATCACCAAAGAGGAAATGTTCTGGAAGTAGAGATCGAGATGTATTTGGCTCAAGGAAGGGGACAAGAATACAAGATTCTTCCATATGTCAACTATCAAGCATAAAGTAGTCAATAGAATGAACAAGTTAGTTGTGGAAAGTGGGGAGCTGGTCAAGGAGGATGAAATAAGGAATGAAGCTAAGAGGTATTTCTTGGATCTCCTAAAGAGGGATCACAGTCTAGATGCTAAAGCCCAATCCTCTTTTCTTCAGAACATTCCTTGTCTCATTGATGCTCAAATTAATGCCTCCCCCTCTTCCATTCCCACTATCTTAGAAATTAAAAATGCTGTTTTCTCCTTTGATGGTAACAAAGCACTTGGACCTGATGGTTTCCGAATGTTCTTTTTTCAAGATTTTTGGGATATTATTGGTACTGATGTTGCCAATGGGGTTAAGGAATTCTTTGGGGCTAGAAAACTCTTGAAAGAAATCAATGGTACTTTTATTGCTCTTATCCCCAAGATTCAAGGTGCTAACTCTTTGGACAAATTCAGACCTATTAGCCTCAGCAACTCCTTTTACAAGATTATTTCTAAGGTCCTGACTACTAGAGTTTTGTCTATCCTTCCTACTTTAATTAAACACCAACAAAATGGGTTTGTTCCTGGAAGACAAATTCTTGATTCCATTATTACAGTTCATGAGAATATTCATTCTCTTGTTAGAGCTAAGAAGCGGGGTCTCATCCTCAAGCTTGACCTCTCCAAAGCCTATGACAGGGTTGACTGGTCTCTTCTTCAGAAAGTTCTCACTTCTTTTGGGTTTTCCCCTAGAGTTGTGGATATTTTCTCCCAGCTTACTACCTCTGTCTCTTTTGTTGTTCTTGTCAATGGTTCTCCTTCTACTTTTTTCCAAGCCTCAAGAGGTCTTAGGCAAGGAGATCCTATCTCCCCCATCCTTTTCATAATTTTGGCAGAATGCTTTGGTCAAACCATGGAAAATTTGGTGCAGCAAGGGTCCTTTAAGGGCCTCCAACCTTCTTCTGCTGACCTTATCTATTCCCACCAGTAGTTTGTTGATGACACAATTATTATGGGGGAATCAAGTATCTCAAAAGCTAAAGTACTGAAGAGTACCCTATGTAAATTTGCCTCTGCTATGGGGCAGCTTATTAACTGGGCCAAAAGTGATGTCTTTTTCATTAATACTCCAGAGAGAAGACAATAGAGGATTAGCAAAATTCTGGAGTGTAAGATTGCTGACCTTCCTGCTACCTACCTTGGACTCCCCATGGGGATTGCCCCTCTTGATTCCTTCTGGAGTTCGCTAGTTGACAAATTTCACAAAAAACTTGCAGGTTGGAAAGGGGCCCTCTTAAGTCAAGCTGGTAATCTCCTACTCCTTAAGGCTACTCTTCAAAGTATTCCTATTTATGCTCTTAGTCTCTTCAGAATTCCAGTCAAGTATGCTAAAGCAATTGAGAAAATTGAAAGAAGATTCCTATGGTCTGGGGTTGAGGAAAAGCAAAGAATGTCCTTGGTGGCTTGGGATCAGGTTTGTAGGCCGAAAAGAAAAGGTGGTCTGTGTCTCAGGATGATTCGTACTTTAAATGAAGCTCTCTTGTCTAAACAAGCTTGGAGATGGTTTCATTCTGATTCTGAATGGTGCAAAATTTGGAGAAGTAAGTACTTTCTTCTATCTTCTTCTCTCTCTTCTTTTCTTAATTCAAATTTCAGTATAAATGGATCCCATATTTGGAACCATGTTTCCAAATGTAAAGATGTGATTGCTAAAGGAGTGATATGGAAACTTGGAAATGGCAGAAAAGTTAGATTCTGGGAGGATCCCTGGCTTTTTGATAAACCCTTAATGGACTCCCATGAATGGGCCTCCCATGCCCCTTCTTGTATTGGCTCTTTCGGCTCCTTAGTGGCAGATTACTGGGATGGGAACAATTGGCAGAACATTGATAGTATCCACGCTAGTCTTTCTAAGCTCAAGACCCATCTGTCTGCTATATGGCTGAATAATGAAGAGGACTCCTTGATTTGGAAACATGATCCCAAAGGTACTTTAACTGTGTCTTCGATGTATTGTGTCCTTCCCCCCCCCCCCTCCTATAAATCCTTTATGGTCTAAAGCATGGATAAAAGGTCTCACTCCCAAAATCAGTTTTTTCTTCTGGACTATCCTCCAAAATAAGATCCTTACCATTGACAACCTAAAAGGCAGAGGTTTTTCCCTTCCAAATAGGTGTGTGTTGTGCTTTCAAGAGGAAGAGTCTGTGGACCACCTTGCCCTCCACTATTCCTTCTCAGCTTCTATTTGGGAAAGTTTCCTCAAGAGCTTTAGTTTAGCTTGGGTGTTTCCTAGTAACATTAGAGATTTGTTCTCCTCCTGGCAAAATTCAATGGACTAATAATTTTTTGAGATGTATGTGGCAGCTCTCTCTTCCTCACATTTTATGGGGTCTTTGGAAAGAAAGAAACAACCGAATCTTTAGGGATGTCTCCCTAAATCAAGATACTATTTTCCAGAAAATTCAAAGGGCTATCCAGGAAAATATGGGAATCATAGAGGGTTCTTGTTACTCAAATAACTCCCTAGAGTCAAATATCTTAAGGTCTTGGAATATGAAGATCACCGATGGTCCTAATCTTAGCTACAATAAAAGGCTTGAAGCTAAATGGAAAACCCCTCCCCAAGGCTGGCTCAAAATCAATTTTGATGGTGCAGCTAAAGGTAACCCAGGTCCTTCAGGCTATGGAGCTATTCTTAGAGATCATAGAGGAATCTGCAAAGAGATGATTGTTGTCCCTATTGGAACCCAAACAAATCATAAAGTGGAAGCTATGGCAGCTCTTCAAGGCATTATCCTAGCCAAAAAATGGAATTGCCCCTATCTATGGATAGAAGGGGACTCAAATAATATAATAAAGTGCCTCAATGGGACTTCAAAACCCTCATGGTCGATTCACAACATAATCAATTCTGCTATTGACATCATTAGAACCTTTAAAAAATGCCATATCTCCCATATCTATTGGGAGGCCAACTATTCTGCTGATTGGGCTGCCAATGTGGCAGTTAAAAATGAGACAATTACCACATGGATGGGTGAGAGCGGACTCCCCAAAGATGTCAAACAAATCATAAGTGATGAATGATATAAAAGTACCCCAAAGACTCTTGATTGACAGGGTAATAATGAAAAGTACTGATGTAAGCACTTCGACTTATTTCTATAATGAGAAAATCACTCATTATAACATCAGTGCCATCAATACCTATTTTTTAATCAATCAGATCATTAAGGCCAAAAACTCACACACTTTCTGGGTATTTGTTTTAGCTCCAAAAAGCTCTCTGTTTTACCAGCTCTGCAAGTTTCAAAATTTGGCTGTGAGAAGCAACATCATGGGTGGAAATAGGAAACGATATGAGCCAAGTAGTTGCAAGGAGTGGAAATAGAAGGAAGAGGTGTGGGGTATTTTATAGAAGGGTGGTCTCTCGAACTTCATAGAGAGACTCCACGGCCGTGATGGAATGGTAACTAGCCTCTTCTGCAAAAATTGGAAGAAGGGTATGCTTAAAATGGGTGACGAAATGGTGGAAATTGATGAAGATTTAATTGCTAAAGCTACGGGTCTCAACAGGGAAGGCTGCAACTTCTACAGAGATAGGAAGGTCAGCAGGGAAGCCATTGAAAGGTACCTGGTTACTGAGAAAGAGAAAAAATGACTGGTAAAGTTGAGCAAAACCTATTACCTGCCTAGGGCTTTTGCCAAACCCAGGCGGGAAATTCTCTTTGTTTTAATGTGATATATTACCCTAGATGGTAGGTTTACGAAAGTCTATGGGTAGCATTTTGTTTTGTTAAACCACTTTAGGCATAATGATAAGGTGAATTTTCCTTATTTCTTGCTTTGCTCAATGAATGCCTCCCTAAAAGCCTACAAAGAGAATCCTCTAGGCGATACCGCAGTGCACCAAGGCCTTATGGTCCTCATTTATGACCATTTAAAGGCTAGTCAAATTAACCGGATGCAACCCTCTGTGGACTCTGAGGAAGATATGTCTGATTCTGCTTTTTTGGAGGAGGAGGAATCTAACAATGATTCCTTGTCTGATAATGAGGATAGCTCTGATGATTCAGAGTATGAGAGTAGTAAGAAGAGGAAATCAAGACCCTCATCTTCTAAGGGCAAAAAACTTCAAAGCAAACCCTTGATCAACATCTCTTTGGAAGAAGAGGATTCAGATTATTCTGAGGAGAAGAAGAACCCTAAAAGGTTGCTGAAGAAGAAAAGTAAAAACCAAGCTCAGACCCAGAAAAAGCATAAGAAAAAAGAGGAGACTGGCAAGGAACTGGAAGTTGACAAGCAAGCTAGGACCCTGGAAGCCGAGCATAGTTTGGAAAAGGAGACATTGGAAGAGACTCTCAGGGCTGCCGACACTATCTCTACCCTCCATATCCCTAAAGATGAACAGGTAACCCCTGGAAAAGTGACTCCCCCCTATGGCCCTCCTCCTGAGGGCTTGAATGGTTTTATGAAAATAATGGAATGGCTCATTGATGGTTACAAGAAAGTTGTGGATGAGTATAAAAAACTATGCAACAGAGTCCTGATTCTGGAGACCATTAATATAGGAGAGGGGAATACAATGGCTAACTATATCAAGGATCTGAAAAACACTATTGCTAAAGCGGAAGACATCAGAGATTCTTTTAACCCCAAGTTTGAGAAGATTGAAAAGGAGATGCTGGACAGAAAAAGCCTTGCGGAAACTAGTGAAAAAACACTCTCGGATACAGTCACCAAAGTGGAAAAAATTGAGGAGTGCCTTAAGAATATCGCAGAGCAGAGCCTTAGTATTCTGAAAATCTTGGCCAATAATACTCATACCCTCATCAGTAAGCTTGATGATAACAAGGAAATCTAGGAAATTGACTTGGACACTGAAGGTACAGGGGAAGCTCAAGGTCCCAGAACTCGCACTAGAGGCAAGAGGAAGGAAAAGAAAATGAACAAGGATCTGGAAGAGCTGAAAGTTGTCGGGGCTACCTATGATGAGTTGGTGATAAAGGCAGAGGACCTGCTAAAGAAAATTGCAATGTAGCATCTCCCCAGTTTCTTTGCTATGTTTTGTTGTTTTGTTGTTCTTTCTGTTCGCTGGTCTTTTGGCCAGTTGTTATGTATGCGAACCTATAATCCTTTTGCTGCTCTTTTTCTTTCCATGATTTAATGGTTTCGGGTCCTTAAAACCTATTTTTTAATCAATCAGAACATGTGATTACACTTGTAATGTTGTGGAAATTGGGAATTAGGGTTTCACCAAGTAAATCCACCAAATAACCCAATTAACACCACTACATTGAAAGAGGATTGAATCCAATAGGTCTAGGCTCAATCCAAGTGAGGAAAGAGACTAAGATTCTAATTGGATTCAATTGGTTGGGGTTGATTATACTCTTTCTTAATTGAATTTGTAATATTGTGAAATTAGGGAAAAATGAGGGATAATTGAGGTAGATTGACAAAAACAATAAGTTATAGATGTACCATGCAGCCACAAACTAAGATATGGGCAAAACAATATGTTTAGAACCTATTTCCAAAAGTTCAGCCTGATTTTTCAGGATTGGGTAGCAAAGATCCGCCCTGGTCCTCTGAATTTTCCATCGTCAAAAGATGAATCTATTTGTCACTGTCGACATTGCCGAAATTCCTGAGTACACATCCTGCACACAAAAAGAAAGGGAAAGAAGTTGGGGATAGGGGTTTGCCTAAGTCAAACCCCAATTTAGGAATTAACCTTCAATGAAGTAATGCAAATATTGAAATAAATGTTAAGGAAATTATACCTCAAATTTTTAATTATTGATGATGATGCAATTCCCTTTCAATGTAATCACAAATGTTGAATGTAATGGCATGAAAAATAAATGGACATGAAAAAGCCTCATCACACACACATGCTTGAATGATGAATATATAGCATTGAATCTTTGAAGATGCTTAATGATGAATGCTTCACAGATGCACGAATAATAGGGTCTATGATTAATTCTTCTCTAGGTCTAAAATGACTTGATATGATGTCTTTATATAAGGTTTCCTAGGTAAATTACTAATTAGAAAAACCTCCAATGGTCATTTGTAGCCCTAAGAATCAAATTCTATCAAGGAGATATAGAACCTACACCCCATTTCTAATTGGGGCTCATTTGAGAAGGATTCGGGCATTTTGGGGTGCCTTGGTCCAAACAAGGGTATCCAATGCTCTGGTCCTTCTACAAACAGGAACAAAACAAAGAGAAAGGGGGAGGGAATATCAAGATGAGACCTACCAAAGGGTGTTCATGACATCAAAGTTGGAGAATAGGATCAAACTAGACCTCGAGAGGGGATTGAGATAGGACATGCTAAAGTAGGAGCACAAACATGAGGTGTAAATTAGACTGGTTACAATTTATGATGTTAGATTTAGCCCCCATTTTAATGAGAGTATGAGCCTATGTGTAGTGCCCCTACCCTAGTCAGCTTTGTAAAACCGGTTTGACCTTGGTTGACTTTTTATGTGGCATTCTTGAATGGTTGAATTACCATGAGGTAATGTTGTAGTTAGATATTTTGATTATTGTGCGTACCTGTTAATGTGCTTTCACATCGATTCTTATGTAAGTTTAATTGTCCTCCTGATTCTTGTTATTAATCTCGAGCTAACACCTTCATTAAATATATATATATATATATATATATATATATATATATATATATATATATATATATATATATATATATATATATATATGTATGCTTGTGTGACTCTTGGTCAGGGGATTCTTCTATATATATATATATATATATATATATATGTATGCTTGTGTGACTCTTGGTCAGGGGATTCTTCTATTTAACCCTAGGTTTGGAAATATTTTTGGGGATTATTTTTGGAGAGCATTTTAGAAAATATTTTGGAAGAAGGATTTTTTGGAGGAGATTTGGGCATTTTGGAAGGGAAGAGATTTTTGGAGCTTGCAGGTTGGGCTCTTCTTCAATCTTGCCAGGATTGCTGAACCAGGTAGGCCTCTGGTTTATTTCATGGGCTTCTTTGTTTTAAAGAAATTGTTTTGGTTTTGCTTTGTAAAAATCTAGTTGTGTTTGTAGATAATTCCTTATTTTGTGTGGAAAATGGAAGAATGGTAATAAAATCACAAACTCAAACCCTCCTTGCTTCCTTTCCAAACCTCTAGATGCCATTTTTGTTTGTATAAATTGGTTTTCAAAAATTAAAACTAGATATTGGTGTTTGGTTGTTCAAGATGAAATTTTGTTGAAAACTCCATTGAATCTTCTCATAAATAAGTTTTAAATTGGAAAACTTAGTTGGGGTTTGGCAGATCTGTTGTTTAAATGGATGTTAACCAATCCTATTTTGCCAATGGTGTTTGTTTTAAATGAATTTTTCCCTTTCCTGAATCTCGGCCTTTTGAAATTGCAAATTTAAAAAAAAACCATGTTTGCTGGAAAAAATAAAAATAAAAATTATTATGTCTCTGCTGAGACTATGTTTTTGACTGTTAACTATAAATTTTAATAGTAAATTAAATAGATAAAAAAAATTAAAAAAAAAAAAAAAAAAAAAATTATATATATTTATTACCCCGGGGTGGGGAAAAACCCCCCACCACAGGGAGGTAGCACGCTACCAAGGTAGCGGCTGCTACCAATTGGTAGCAGTGCTACCAATGGTAGCAGACTACTACCAAAAGGTAGCAACGCTACCATGGGTAGCGTGAACTATCAAGGGGGGGCCCACGTGGGGTTCCACGTGGGTACCCTCCCCCCTTTATATATGCTCTTTTTAAAAATTATTTTTTTTTCAAAAAAAAAATATAATAGTTAAATATTATTTTAAATGTTAATTTTTAAATAAAGTGTTAATTATGATCAATATGGCATTAATTAATAATTTCTGATTAATTTGATATTAATTAATTATATAATGGAAAATATATGTTAATTAATATTCAGATTTCATTATTTTTTTTTTGATAAAAGTGGATAGAACCACTAAACTATATTAAATTTTAAAAGTTTTTTTTTTTATAGTGTCTGGTTCAAAAAGCACTGAAGGGAAAGAACCAATAAGAAAACCCTTTAGTATTGCTTAAGTAACACAAGCCTATTCTACCCAATACCAAATGCTTATTGGCATAGTACATCAAAAAACCCATTCCAATTACATAAGCCGCATTAGATATAAAGGAAGCTGCCAATAGAAGCATATAGAAGGAAAATTAAAGTATGATCTCTGAAGGATACATATCCATTGCTGCCAAAAAAACCATGTTTGCTGGAAAAAAAAATTAAAAAAATTATTATGTCTCTGCTGAGACTGTGTTTTTGATTGTTAACTGTAAATTTTAATAGTAAATTAAATAGATAAAAAAAATTAAGAAAAAAAAATAAAAAAAAATAATACATATACATATATATATATATATACATACACATACATACACATACATACATATACATACATACATACATACAGATATATATATATATATATATATATATATATATATATATATATATATATATATATATATATATATATATATATATATATATATATATATATATATATATATATATAACCCCGCGGTGGGGAAAAACCCCCTGCTACCAATTGGTAGCACGCTACCAAGGTAGCGGCTGCTACCAATTGGTAGCAGCGCTACCAATGGTAGCGGACTGCTACCAAAAGGTAGCAGCACTACCATGGGTAGCGTGAACTACCAAGGGGGGGCCCACGTGGGGGTCCACGTGGGTACCCTCCCCCCTTTATATATGCTCTTTTTAAAAATTAATTTTTTTTAATATTTTTTTTCAAAAAAAAATATAGTAGTTAAATATTATTTTAAATGTTAATTTTTAAATTAAGTGTTAATTATGATCAATATGGCATTAATTAATAATTTCTGATTAATTTGATATTAATTAATTATATAATGGAAAATATACATTAATTAATATTCAGATTTCATTTTTTTTTTTTGATAAAAGTGGATAGAACCACTTAACTATATTAAATTTTAAAAGTTTTTTTTTTTATAGTGTCTGGTTCAAAAAGCACTGAAGGGAAAGAACCAATAAGAAAACCCTTTAGTATTGCTTAAGTAACACAAGCCTATTCTACCCAATACCAAATGCCCATTGGCATAGTACATCAAAAAACCCATCCCAATTACATAAGCTGCATTAGATATAAAGGAAGCCACCAATAGAAGCATATAGAAGGAAAATTAAAGTATGATCACTGAAGGATGCATATCCATTGCTGCCAAAAAACACCGGTCTGAACCACCCCTGTCTATAAAACACAATTCTCCAACCACTAGTTAGAATGCTACCACATAGCAGAAATGAAACCATAAACAGACACCCTATCAAAATAAACATTGTGATCTAGCATAACATAACCCACACCAAATAAGGAGGTAGATGAAGACAACAACTATGCCCTTCTTTACTTCAAAAATTCTAAAACTGAGGAAGGGATCTCATCCACACTTACCTCCCGCATATTAGCATCACTGTCAATGGCTAAATTAGCCAAGAAATACGCAATCTTATTCACTTCCCTATAATAGTGGGAAATCAAGAAGGAATCAAAAAAGTCTAATTTTTGCAAAATATGATCAAGTATATATTGTAATTGCCAACAATTTGACTTCTTTTTCATGGCACTTTGAATAATAACCATAGAATCACCCTCAATTATCAAGTCCTTAATTCCCAAAGATATAGCCATATCCAAACCAAAGGACAAAGCAAAGAATTCTGCACAATTGTTAGACTTGAAACCAATCACATGACAACGAGCCTGAATAAATCTTACCTTATGATCATAAATTACCATACCTGCCCCTACCAGGCCAGGGTTCCCTCAAGAAGCACCATCAAAATTCAATTTAAAGTGCCCATGCAGAGGAGGTTTCCAGCAAGCAAAATTTCTCTTACTTTTAGCATTAGTTTTATTTAAAATAGATCCATGAGAAGGTAAGACTGATAACATTCTCCAAACTCGAGTTACCCTACCATCCCAATGAGAAAAAGAGGTAAGGGTTTCCAAATTCTTATAGATAAAAGACAAAGCAACTTCAGAGATGGAAGATTCAATCCTCAATAAAACCTCAGCCAAGGAAGAACTTGTTTGTTTAAAAATCCTATTATTATATTCTAACCAAATATTCCAAATCACAATAGATGGAGAAATAATCTAAAGACATGCATAGAAAGATGATGCAAACAAGAGAGGCCAGGCTCTAAAGTGGGAAAGGAGATCCTTACCAATAACAAAGAAAAGATTAAGCTTTTCAAACAACCACTGCCAGCAAGCATAGGCAAAATCACAATGAAGAAACAAGTGTGCAGAGGATTCTAAATTTTTATTACAAAAGACACAAGAAAATACTACACTAATACCCAACTTGTCCAACCTCATTCCTGTAAGGACCCTATCCTGCACTGCTAACCAAACAAACACACCAGCCTTTGGGAGGCAAGCCATATGCCAAAATAACTTGTATGGCCAAGTAGATAAATCTTTAGCAACCAAGAGAGAATTATAGCCATCCTTAACTATGTACTTACCAGAGATATTCCTTGTCTAGATAAGCTCATCGTCAACATCAGAAAGAATTATTACTCTCTCCACCAACATCTTTTCATATTCCAATTTTACATTTTGATCAATATCTAAAAACTCAATTGATTTCCATTTTGCCACCTTAAGATTCCCACTATACTCAATTTTAAAATAATCAGCCACAAAGATACCCCAAAGGGAAGAAAGAGTGGAAATTAAAGGAGACCAATCCCTCGAGTTCACCAAAGGGGGATGTCCATTCCAAACTTCCTCCCAAAACTTGGCTTTTCTACCATTATGAATAATCCATGAGAGATGAGGCAAAATCACTGATCTACATTTACATAGAAAATTCCAAATAGCTGAACCAGACGGTAAATTAGAAACTTGAACAACATATTCTCTTGGTCTGTTATTTAAATATTTAGCAAACATAATTTGTGCCCAAAAGGAGAATGGTCTCTCATACAATTACCAAACCAACTTAGCACCTAAGGCTAAATTTTGACTTTCCAGACTCCTAATGCTTGTGCCCCCAAGGTTTTTAGGCAAACAAACTTTATCCCATGCTACCAGAGGGAGTTTCTTCTTACCATATTTATTATTACTCCAAAGGAAGGACCTCAAAGTATCTTGCAAACTAACAAGAGCCGCTTTCAGAGACTGCAAAACAGACATGAGATAAATAGGAACAACATTTAGGATAGACTTAATAAGAACAATCTTACCAGCCAAAGATAACCATCTATGATTCCAGGATAGGATCCTTCTAGAGATAACTGAAATGATCTTATCCCAAAACTCAACTCTATCTTGCTTAATGAAGAAAGGTATACCAAGATAAGAACAAGGAAGATTTCTAGATGCAAATCCCCAAAAAATCTTCAATCTATCTTGAACCAATTATGAAGCATGAAGGAAAAAAATCTTTGACTTATCAACATTGATTCTCTGACCAGAAAAGGATGCATAATTCTGTATTATCCCCTTTATCACTCTTGCCTCACCTAAAGAGGCCTGCCCAAATAACAAGGTATCATCTGCAAACAAGCAATGTGAAATGCTTTGTGGAACATTCTGAATCCTAATTCCCTTCCAAAGCCCTCCTAGCTTAGCGGCTCTTATAGCCCAACTGAACGTTTTAGCTAGAAGAATTAAAAAGAAAGGAGACAGGGGATCCCCCTACCTCAAACCCCTAGAAGAGGAGAAAAATCCACAAGGGGAGCCATTAATTAGAACCAAGAACCTTGCAGAAGAAACACAAGCACAAATCTATTTGGCCCATACCTTGGAAAAACCCAATTTAAGTAGAACAACACATGACACCCCCCATTCTACTCTATCATATGCTTTCATCATATCTAATTTGAGGATCATGGCCGATATTTTTAATGCATATTTTTCTAATTAAATACTTGAATTGCTAATTTCATTATTAATTATTAATTTTTTATATTTTATTAATCATGGATTAATAAATATATACATTAATTAATAGTTAATTTTGGTATCTGTTTATTGAGGAAGTACCTTTTAAAAAAATAAAAATAAATTAATTTTAATTGGATAATTGTTGAAATAAAATATATTTATTAATTGATAATTTTTAAATAATATTTTATTCAGGAATATATTATTTGAGTAATTGAGAAAATAATGAAATATTTTATCATGGATATTTTGAAAATTTAAACGATATGCTATTGGAATTATTGGAAATTTAATAATGTATCGTTTGGAAAATTGGTAAGTTAATGAGATTTTCATTTAGTAAAATAAATGGTTTAGGTTATATTTTTCCTTTGTATTGAGACATAGACAAATGGACTATTGCAATTGTGGTTTTGTATTCACCTTGAATGGTGATTTTTCAGTTAATGTATTTTTGAAAACTTAGATCATTTAGAAAACTTGATCGACTTTTATTGTTTAAATCAATAGGAAAGAAGATTGTCCTTTTCCGGTTATTGCCTATGCAAGTTTAATTTTTGTATTCGCTTTCGTTTAAAGTAATGGCAAGGCCTTGATAAGTTTATTTGGACCCTTTCACTTGGTTGATTTAGGGTACCTGTTTATGTCTTCGGTCTCTAGTTTGGCCGTTGCCTTGTGATGGTGTTATAACTGGTCTTGTCCTTTATGTGGGTGTCGAGTGTTGATTTGTGGTTGACCATAGCAGGTCAGGTCTCTAGTTAGAGTACTGTCAGGCAATGGACCTTGTATTAGCTTTTAATATGTTCAGTTAGATCCGTTTCTATGTAGGGATCATTTATATAATTATTGACCGATGTGGTTGGTTGTTTATTGGTATGATTCATCTTGATGGTAGGAATGTAAATGATGTGAAACTTATGTACCCTTAACTTATTTAAATGATCAAAGGGGTCTTGCAGTTGAGCAGACCTGGAGATGTAGCCCTTTAGGGGTGAACTCCGATATCAATTTGGTGTTATGTGTTGGTTTTGTTCTTATGTTTCATGTTTTAGTGTTAGCATGTATGGATGACATTTTGATAGAATATATAAGTGGATTAGATGAGATTTATTGTAAATGCATGCATGTAGTCATCTCTTAATACAGTAAAGTGGTTCATGAAAGAGTGTAGTTTGATTAGCAAAATGAATTCTATTATTGTCAATGAAAATAAGTATGCATGAAAGAACCTTATTATTTATGATGAAATTATAGTGCATTTTGGAACAAGTTGCATGGCATGTGTTTAATGTAAAATTGTACATAATGAATGGTTAAAAAAATTATGGGATGAACTTGTCATGTTACCTAAATTGTAATTCTAATGGATGAACTTCATTTTGTTCTCTATATTTTAACCTTAATAAATGAACTTCATCATATTAGCTATATTGTAACTAAAATGGATGAACTCATCAAGTTATCATATTTTAACCTTAATGGATCAATTCATATGTTATCTATGTTTTAACTTTAATGGGTAAATTTTCTCATGTTAGACTCATCTTCAACCTTAATGGAGGAGCACGTCCTATTATCTATAATTTTAAATTACTGAACAAATTATATCCTTGTTTAAAGTAATAACATGAAATTAAGTTAACCTATTTTATTGGGTCGGATGTCGTGAGTTGAGTTAGATGTTAAGTTACGTAATCATGTTGGGAAACTCCTTAGGTATTGTTTAGTCTTCCACTGATTTATCTGAGCTTTTGATAACTCCTTGTATCATTATGTTGTGTCTTATTTAAAAAAAAATATTTGCACTCCATGTGTGTGTTTTTAGCTTTATCCTTTCAGGGTTTCCTGGCAGGGCATTACACTATGCAAATACTCATGCTAAAGTAGAAAGATGAGAGAGAGGATCAATTATGAGTGAGATCACAAGGAGATAAAACATCACTAAATTTGAGGAACCAAGCCCCCAATTTTAAGATCTCAGCTCACACAATCTTATGCAAAGACACACACAACAAGACAAAGACAAAAAGGCAAACAAAGACAAAAGATACACAACAAAAAACACAAAAAGGCTCCAAGTCAACTAGTTGAAGAGACCTCGATAATCAAAATGTCTCAACTTCTAATATCATTCTCGTAATGCTATCAAAAGAATAGAAGTGATCACATAAAAAGAGTAAGAGAATCCATCAAATGATGAACCATGATCCATAAATAACAAATCTATTAGCTCATGGGGAAGAGAAAAGAGAGAGGACAAGGATGCAATGAGCTAGAAAGTTCTGTTATTCTAAGGTGATCCATGATGGGGAGGAGAGTCAGAATAATCTAGCTATATTTTGCTAGTTCCATTCATCCTATTGCATATGTTGCTATCCAATTTTAGAAATTAAGTATCTCATATAAGACTTTGTTTTATCTGGTTTCAAGCATGCAACAACCCATATAAGACATAAAATAAAAATGCAAAAAATGTGGTTTCAGGAACATGTCGTATAAAACTTTTTGTCTAGTTTCAAGAATGTGTACCCCATATAAGACACATATATGCCTAGTTTTGGGAACATATCGTATAAGAATATTTTTTGTCTAGTTTCAAGAATGTGTACCCTATATAAGACATATAAAAATGTTTCATCTAGTTTTTAGCATGAAGCATCTCGTATAAGACTTTGTTTAGTCTAATTTCAAGTTTTAACACCCCGTATAAGACAAACAAAATATAATACAAAGAGGGTGATATGCTATCCCCCCTCATCCCCACCTTAAGATGTCAACATAGTCCTATGTTGATGTCTTAAGGAAGCTATAAACAAGGATACTCACCTTCAAGATTAAGGAGATATCATTTTAGGAAACAATGTTCATAAATCCAAGCAAAAGAGGCATCACTCTTATAAGCAAGGAAAATGTAGTTGAAAAAGAGATATCTTGCAACAAGTGTAAAGAGAATCCTTGGAGGAGAAAAGATATTTTCTCAAATGACATCTACCTTGAAGAGGATATTTTTGAACAAAAAAAACATCATCAACCAAAAGAGAGGACAAAGAACAAGAATGTATATTGTTCCCCCTATTGCTAGGTGAAAGGGATTTTTGATGAAGGATGACACTTTTGACCCAAAGTGAGGGGTTTGTTTAAAATAGATATACATCACCAAGTGAAGAAGAGGTTGTAGACAAGGATGTACAACTCTTTCATAAGACAGTTTCCTTGAGAAAACAAACAACTTCACACAAGGAGTGACATCGTATCTTAAGAAAACACCACTCAACAAAGGAAAAGTGGATCCTTAGAAAGGATAGGAAAGATAAATGCCCCCTAAGCATAGGGACAATGAGAAGGATTACACAATGGGTTCTAAAGAGAAATTATACATAAGAAGATGCACCACTTCAAAAAATGAAAGATCTTAAACAAGGAACACATGTAAATAAATGAAGGAATATTCAATGCAAGAAAAGACACCAAGATATGCTTAATGCAACTCTAAAGAAGAGGTAATCTTCAAAAAGGAGAGAGAGAATTGAATCTACTATCCTTGCCCCCAAAGTGAGGAAACAAAGAAGAATTATGTTGCTGCCCCAAGATGATTGTTATTAAAAAAGCATCACCGCTCATGACAACGAGCCCCCAATGTAGTTAAATACTAGTGTCATAGGGTGAGGAGTGACATGATGTTGGTATTTTGGTTATGTTGATATGGTTTTGTCATTGATGTCAACACCTTTAACACATATCAACTCTGGCACTTTGGAGGATCGACAATGTTCACCAGCAAGCAAGTAATTTTATGCACAGTCACCGATATTTGGTACACCGGCAGGATATATTGTTCACCGGCACTTGGAATGACATGGAAAACACTTGGTTATGTCGAAGACATCGTTTGGACACTTTGTCTTGGAGATTTGTTCATTGGATTATTCATGTTTGCATATTTGCTATTACCAGCAAATAGGTCCAGAATAAGCACTGACAGGCTTATCTATTCCAGATCAGCACGACACGCTTTGGAGATGATTTTTTTGTTATTGTAAATGCATTAAGCCGACATGTTGAATTGGATATTGCATCGGTTATTGATTTACTTATAATTATTTTATTGTAAAATCTTTTAGAGCCGACCTACTAAAATTGGTCTTAGGTTATGGTATATATGTAAGATCTTATTTGTAAGATCGATATGCGATTGGGATAAAAAATTGTAAGAAGGTATATGTGAGATTAAGCAGAGCTATACACGCAGACATCATTTGAAGGTGAAGCAAGGTTTTGTAAAGGAAATCAAAACTACACCGGTACTGAATCTAGCATATGAAGATGCTATTTTAAGCAGTACATCATTATTGGATTTAACCATCCAATTGTAGTCAGTGTGACTCCTATTTGTGTTTGAGCAGTGAGCTCTAGGCGATTGGCCTTTCTGCATGTGTAGACCCCATTTGTATACACATACTATCTGCAGTAGTATCATCTGATCGTGGGTAAGGTTTCCCACCATGGTTTTTCCCCTTATAGGGTTTCCACATACAAATATTGGTGTTATGTGTTGTGGATGTTATTGTCTTTTTGTTTCATGCATTAAACTTTATCAGTACTGCAATTAACTGATAAACTGTCTACCGGTATAAAGTTTGGTTTACTGGTATTAAGCATTAAGGTTGGTTAAGTTGTTTTTGGTTTGAATTTATTTGACAGCTAATTCACCCCCCTCTCAGTTGTCTCCGGGACCTAACAATTGGTATCAGAGCCTAGTCCTCTTTTTGCAGAAGCTTAACAGCTTGAGGAGATCCAATGTCTACTAACTATTTCAGGAAGGACAACCCTAAACTTGATGGAACCAACTATGGAATATGGAAGATCACAATGGAGACACATCTAAATTGCATTGGAAAGGACATATGGGATGTTACAAAGAATGGCTATATTGCTCCTACTCAAAGTCAGCCTAATCCACCTACCTTAGGAAAAGATGAAGAAAATGATTGCAAAGCAAGGGAAGCACTTTTGAGCACATTATCAGATCAGTAAATTATGGGATTATTAGATAGGTCTACTACTAAAGCTATTTGGGATCATTTGGAAACATTGAATGAAGGAGATTCCACAAACAAAATTGCAAAACTTGAAAGCTTCTGGGTCAGGTATGAAAATCTGAAAATGGAAGAAGATGAAAGGATCTTTGCTTTTATGGAACGAGTAAATGAAATTGTTTTGGGTATTAAATTTTGTGGAGGAACCTTAAGTGAAGATGAAATTGTTTCAAAAGTTTTAAGAGGATTGCCACCGACATATAAAATGAAAGTTACTACTATAAATGAGTTGAGAACAATGCCTAATACATCAGTAACTAAGGGTACATTGATTGGAAAACTTTCAGCTTTTGAAATTGAGGGATTTGGTCCTGTTGCTACTATAAAGACACATTTAGCTTTTAAGGAATCAACATCATATACACCATCTTTTGACAAATCTGATTGGAAAGCCTTTTATGGAAGAGAACTTGAGGAAAGCAGGAGAGAAAATGAAGAACTTGAAGCACTATTTGCAAGGAAAATGCCTAAAGGTCCAGTTGGAAGTAAGTATGAAGGTAAAGCACCCTTTAAATATTTTAACTACAATAAGATTGGTCATATGGCTTCAAGATGCCCTGATAGAAATGCTAGACTAAGAGAAGAAGCTAGAAGAACATATAAGCCTAACCCTGAATATCAGAGATACAGATTTAAGAAGAATAAAGATAAATCTTGTTATCTTGCTGATGAAGGAGTCATTGATGATTCTGATGAGGGTCCAACAGACAATGGATGGGTTTTTGTTGCTATAATAGAAGATCAACCAGCACCTACTGTTCAACCGGTAGAGCAGGCCCCGACAGCTAAAGTTGAAGTTAAGGATGAATGGATCATTGATTCAGGATGTTCACATCATATGACTGGTGATAAAGGTATATTCTTTAACTTTCAAGAATACAATGGAGGTCTGGTAATATTTGGAGATGATAAAGCTTATTTGATCAAAGGAAAAGGTACTATATCTCTTGATGGTAAGCATAATACTGACAATGTTTACTATGTAGAAGGTTTAAAGCATAATCTTTTGAGTGTTGGTCAATTAATTGAAAAAGGATTTCAGTTACAATTCAAGAATGGAAAATGCAAAATTATGAACAAAACTGGTTTGGAAATTGTAACCGGTAATCAAACTAGAGGAAATATCTTTCATTTGAATAACAATGAAAAGACATGCTTGATTGCACATATTGATAAAAGTTGGTTATGGCATAAGAGACTCTGTCATGTAAATTTTGATTACATGGTAAAAATTAGTACTACTAAGGTAGTTAGAGACTTACCTAAGTTTGTTAAACCTCACAATCTGGTATGTAAGGAATGTCAATTTGGAAAACAAGTTAGAGAATCTTTTAAAAGCATTCCAGAAAAATCCAATAATGCTCGACTTAATTCACACTGATTTATGTGGTCCAGCTAGAACTAAAAGCTTACAAGGTGATAGATATTTCATCCTAATCATTGATGACTATTCTTGAATGTGTTGGGTTACTTTTCTTAGAGAAAAATTAGAAGCACTTGGGAAGTTCAAACTATTCAAAGCAATGGTAGAAAATGAAATCGGTAAGAAAATCAAATGTCTGAGATTAGATCAAGGAGGTGAATTCACATCTAAATAATTTAATATATTCTATGAAGTGAATGGAATCAAAAGACAGTTATTAGCACCCTAGACACCACAAAAGAATGGAGTTGTAGAAAGGAAAAACAAAACTATCTTGGATGCAGCTAGAAGTATGTTATCTGAAGCAAATCTACTAGATGTATATTGGAGAGAGGCAGTAAGCACAACAGTCTATACATTTAACAAAGTTCACATCAAAGGTGAAACTGGTAAGACCCCTCATGAACTTTGGTTTGGTATTACTCCTACTCTTAAATATTTCAAAATATTTGGAAGTAAATGCTATATTAGAAGAGATGAGTATATTGGAAAATTTGATCCTAGAAATGATGAAGGAATATTTCTTGTTTATTCATCTAAGAGAAAATCATATAGATGTTATAACAAGAGATTGCAGAAAATTGTTGAGAGTACAAATGTGAAGATTGATGAACAGTTTAGACAAACTTCAAGGTATATAGACTCTGAACCGGCAACAAAGATACTAAGAAATGAGCCTACATTGAATCCACCGGTATAGAATGAAGATCTAGTTACACCGGTATCATCTGAAAAATTCCACTGTAACTGAGGAACAACAACAAATGAAGACACCCCAATATGTAAGATTGAACCATTATAAAAAATCAGATAATTGGAAACAAGTATCAAGGAGTTATGACTAGAGGAAGACTGGAAAATGAAGAGGTATGTCTTATTTCTCAAATTGAACCATCATCAATTAATGAGGCATATGAAGATAAACACTGGATTAAAGCTATGGAAGAGGAACTAGAACAAATTGAGAATAATAACACATGGACATTAGTTCCCCGGGATAAAGACAAAAATGTGATTGGAACAAAATGGGTATTTAGAAACAAACTTAATGAAGATGGTAAGATAATAAAAAATAAAGCAAGACTAGTGTGTAAGGGATATTCTCAGAAAGAAGGAATTGATTATAATGAAACCTTTGCACCAGTAGCTAGAATTGAGGCAGTCAGATTATTCTTGGCTTTTGCAGTACACAAGAACTACAAAGTATATCAAATGGATATAAAATGTGCATTTTTGAATGGATATCTTGAAGAAGAAGTTTACATTGAGCAAATTGATGGATTTTCTTTGACAGATAATAAAGATATGGTTTGCAGGTTAACGAAAGCTTTGTATGGGTTGAAGCAAGCTCCAAGAGCTTGGTATGCTAGATTGGATAAATATCTTTTCAAGATTGGATTTTCTAAAGGTAATGCTGACAACAACTTATACTATAAAGTGACTAATGATGACATCTTGGTTATAGAAGGTTTTGTTGATGATATAATCTTTGGAGGAGAAGATGGATTATGTAAAGACTTTTCTATTGAAATGCAACATGAATTTGAAATGTCTATGATTGGAGAGATAAAATTCTTTTTAGGACTGGAGATTTCACAGACTGATAAAGGTATATTCTTGAGTCAATCCAAGTACTTTAAGGAGTGACTAAGGAAATTTGGGATGGAGAATTGTAGACTAGTAAGTACACCTATGCCTATAAATGATAAATTATCACTAAGGGATGAATCTATACCTGTTAATTCGACTAGGTACAAATCTATGATAGGAGGCCTACTGTATCTGACATAAACAAGACCTAATATTATGAATGCAGTATGTATTATTTCAAAATTTCAGAGTAATCCTAGAGAAAATCATGAATCAACAGTAAAAAGGATTTTCCAGTACTTACAAGGCACTACAAATCTTGGTTTATGGTATCCTAGAGATGAAAACTTTGAATTATGTGCATACACAGATGCAAATTGGGCAGGAGATGTGGATGACAGAAAAAGCACCATCGACGGAGCATTTTTTCTTGGAAGCAGATTAATTTCTTGGTTGAGTAAGAAAGAAAGTTGCACATCTTTATCAACAATAGAATCAGAATATGTTGCTGCAACAACTAACTGTACATAGGTATTATGGCTTAAGCAAATGTTGAAGGACATAAAGGTAAAATGCAAGGAACCTATAACTATCTATTATGATAACACTACAACAATTGATATATCTAAGAATCTGGTACTACATTCTAAAACTAAACATGTTTCTATCAAACTGAATTTTCTGAAAGAGAATGTTGAAGCAAAAGAAGTAAAACTGGTTTATATGAATACTAAAGAACAGATTGCAGATATTTTCACTAAGCCTTTGCCTAAGGAAACTTTTGAATATCTTAGAGATCAGCTTGGGGTCATATCCCCATAGGTAGAGACTTAGATAGTTGATGTTTTTCATCAACCAATAGAATTAATAGAGAAATATTTCACTCTGGCTTTGATGAGGAGAGCTACTTCTCAGGGGGAGTAGTTGGCATACTAAATTGGTTGGTATTTTGTATTTGAACCTAATTTTTGTATTGGCTTTGGCATTTGATGTCAAAGGGGGAGAGATTGATATGGAAAAACACAAGGAGAACACATGTTACTCTCAGGGGGAGAGATTGTTACTTTGGAGAGATTGATTACTCTTTGTATCTGAATTTTGATTTCTGGTTATGATCTCTTTTGGGAGATTGTTGGTTTTTGGTATTTGGCATTTCTGTTTTGGCACTTTGATGGTTTTTCCATCTTGTGTTGCCATCAATGCCAAAGGGGGAGATTGTTGATATTTTGGTTATGTTGATATGGTTTTGTCATTGATGTCAACACCTTTAACACTTATCAACTCTGGCACTTTGGAGGATCGGCAATGTTCACCGACAAGCAAGTGACTTTATGCACAGTCACCGGTATTTGGTACACTGGCAAGATATATTGTTCACCGACACTTGGAATGACATGGAAAGCACTTGGTTATGTCAAAGACATCATTTGGACACTTTGTCTTGGAGATTTGTTCATTGGATTATTCATGTTTGCATATTTGTTGTTACCGGCAAATAGGTCCAGAATAAGCATCGACAGGCTTATCTATTCCAGATCAGCACGACATGCTTTGGAGAAGATTTTGTTGTTATTATAAATGAATTAAGCCAACATGTTGAATCGGATATTGCACCGATTATTGATTTACTTATAATTATTTATTGTAAAATATTTTAGAGCCGACCTATTAAAATTGGTCGTAGGTTATGGTATATATGTAAGATCTTATTTGTAATATTGATATGCGATTGGGATAAGGAATTGTAAGAAGGTATATGTGAGATTAAGCAGAGCTATACATGTAGAAATCATTTGAAGGTGAAGAAAGGTTTTGTAAAGGAAATCAGAACTACACCGGTATTGAATCCAACATATGAAGATTCTATTTTAAGTAGTACATCATTATTGGATTTAACCATCCAATTGTAGTAAGTGTGACTCCTATTTGTGTTTGAGCAGTGAGCTCTAGGCACTTGGCCTTTCTGCATGTGCATACCCCATTTGTATACACATACTATCTGTAGTAGTATCATCTGATTGTGGGTAAGGTTTCCCATCATGGTTTTTCCCCTTATAGGGTTTCCACGTACAAATATTGGTGTTATATGTTGTGGATGTTATTGTCTTTTTGTTTCATGCATTAATCTTTATCAGTACTACAATTAACTGATAAACTGTCTACCGGTATAAAGTTTGGTTTACTGGTATTAAGCATTAAGGTTGGTTAAGTTGTTTTTGGTTTGAATTTATTTGACAACTGATTCACCACCCCCCCCTCTTAGTTGTCTCTTAGACCTAACACATGATAGGGTGAATGGAGTGCTAAGGAACTACCTCTTCACCAAGAAAAAGTTCAAGATTAGTTGAACGAGATATGCGAACTCAATCATATTGGTCTTGAACAAATGCTTTAAAGGCTTTATAATTTCCAAGAGAATGAGAATAAATGCACTAAAAAAGACAATAGTTATCACCTTACTTATTCTTATAATTGTGATTAAGTTTAATGAAAGAATAATCAAAATTTTTATCACACTTTAATCTCCAAAAGATTCTTGTAACTAATTTTTCTTGATCATCAATAGGAGTAGGTCTTGTCTCTTGAGATATAGGACAAGGTTCGCTAGAATGAGGAGGATAGTCTTCTATTATTTTTATAGTTCCATTATCAAAGTGTCTTTGTATTCCCTTTTCAAAATTAGGTGAAAAATTGGCATGATGATTGTGGGTTTGATGATATGAGCAAAAAGGATTATTGGAGGAAGAAGCACCTTTAGATGGAAGATAATTTAAAGCGAAATGATTCCTTGTTCATAGTTTCCAAGTCCTTGTCCACTATAACCTATTTTGAGATTATATTTTAGCCACTCCTATAAGAGCTTTTTAATTGTGAAGAAGGACTATTATCATGTATCTCTTTAAATTTTTTAGTGTAAGGACACATGAAAGGATAAAAAGGCTAATTAGATGAAGAAGGAATATCATTTGTAGGGAATGTCTCCTTTCTATCACCATTATTCATATCCTCTTTGATAGGTAGAGAAGGAAGTGTAGACACTCAAAAATAGTTATTTTAATTATTTTTAATTTCTTACATAATTAAATTATTAATTAATTATGCAAATTCTAATTCTCCTCAATATTAATTCGTTATAATTAATATCATCACTATAGTATGTGATTGATTTATTTAATAAATCAACCCCTCTTTTTATTCTTCTAAAAATTAAATCTTCTCAAATCCTCCCCTTAGCTAATTAATTTCAATTAATTAGTTAACCTACATGATTCCTACAAATCATCTTCATAATCCATCATTAACCTAATAAATTCTTCTAGAAATTCCCTAAAATCACTTAACCTTATTATTCTAATTTTTAATTCCAACCGCTCATTCTCTCTCCTAGTCAAATCCTCCTATAAATCCTATCCCACCTAACCTTTCCTCTAATCCCCCTCCTAATGAGTTGCTAGTGGCTAATCATCATGATTATCCACAAAATCAACTCCTTGTCCCTTCCATCCAACCACTATCCTTAAATGCTCTTTTCCTAGGTGAATGTGAGATTTTCAAAATCTCACATTCCTCTAGGCATCTCCTCTCCCAAGGAATTTTTGATTCCTTCTTATTCCTCCAATCCCCATGATCATCCCCTTTTGAAGAATTTTAAATTCCTCCTCCCAATTCTTCAAGGAATGTCCCATCCCTTTCTCTTCTCAAGGAACATTGAGAAGTCTTCCCAATGCACCTTGAGGAGTGTGGAGACAAGAAATGCCTTTAAGGCATATCTCTTGGTCTCCACACACTCTCTTGGGCCTTGTGTGAGCTCACAAGAAATCCTAGCCCATCATCTTGGATCCATCCTAACCATCCATTCTTCCTCTCCTCTTCCTATAAATTAAGGACTCCATCCTTTCATTCATCATCTCCAATTTTAGTAATCTTATGCTGCTAGTTTGAGCCTAGAAAAGTCATCATAGCATCCTTACCATGCCAAAATCATCTCTCATCCACACTTAATCATCTCATCCATATCACCCCTCAAGATCCATCTTAATCCATTTGTGCACAATATTTGGAGAGCCATCCACATCAAGCAACCAAAGGAGCACATCAAGTGGAGAATCATCAAGGGGCACCTTCACTTAATCAAGCTCAATCCAAGGGAGAGGTAAAAAGATTGTGAGGTATATGCATATTATTCATGTTTTTATGTGTTTTTGAGTTATGTCTTTTATTTCATATGCTTCCATATTTGATTTGCATGTTTACTAACTAATCCACCTCATTCTCCTTTTCACAATCTTCATTTTGGCATGCCCAGTGGGACCCATGTCCCTAAAAAATGATTATCCAAGTCATTACCCACACAAAGTCCAAAATTGCGTCAAAAATCCATCCATCTCATGTTTCATAAGCCCAAGTTGTATAAACATCCTAAGAAGTCAATTCACCAACCTATCAAGAAGAAAAAGCTCACAAAAGCACAACTCCTTAGCATAAAAATTTTTGGTATACCAACCATAAATGCTTGCTCAAACATAGGACATTCTTGCATCATTACCATGATTACGTCCATGGTAATAGCAATGAGTTTGATGCTAGTGATGAACTAAGAGTCTGTGCTCTCCATCAAGGTTCAGGTTTGTCCTTTAACACCAACTATCATCAAAATTAGGGTGGTCGTATCCCTTCATACAACTTGCCATTCGAGCCAATCATCTATTGAGTCATGTTAATGCCAAGAATAACCTAGTCATCAAGTTTATTCTAGTCATCACTATCATACCTCCTCAATCAATCACCCTCAATCTCCTAAGGACTTAGCACATCAAATCAATCTCTCTCCAATATCAAATCAATTATCAAAATCCAAATCCAATCATCCTTTAATCCAATTTAACCTCACATTAAGGTTGCATGCCTTGTGAAGTTCCATTTAGACCTCATCATTAATCAATTGGATCTTGTGCTTGAAGAAGAATCCTCTCCAAGTATCTTTTGTCTCATCCTTTTTGAGTCGATCAAGACTCTTAACTTGCACCTTTACTTTTCTTAGGGTCATTAGTCAACCCTTGGTGGAAAAGAGGATTTTAATCATAATTCCAAGGTCTAAATTCTACCCAACTTGGTCATTACCTTGCTTGTGGTTTTTATGCACCACCTAAAATCATCATCCAAGGACTAAGGTGTCAATCCTAATCAAATCTGGGCTCTAATCCAAGAACCCCACCAATCAGCAAAATCCAAAAATTCCACAAAAATCTTGCTAAGTCCTTTCATCAAAGATTTCTTCGTCAAAGCTTTTCTAAGGTTATTCGTGTATGGTCACAACTCGATCCCAAATGAAAAAGATGATTGAACAACAATATGGCATGCCAGACATTAGTGTCCTATATGAAGATCCCACACAAGATGCTACACAAAGTGGGCAACCTAGCAATCAAGATCAAAGCCAAAATCCTAGCATGGTTAGCCAAGATGAACTCTCTCCGGAAGTGCAAACTTTCCTAGTAGACTCTTATAACCAAGAGATGATTGAAAAGTTCATCCAACACAATCCTACTGCACTCCTAAAAACTCTCCTTGAAAATGGAGCTCAACTTCTGCCTGAATTTGATAGATCCACTCTCGGCCAACCACCACAAGGAGACCTTGCTCCCACACAGAATGCTACACCTTTTAGTCAAACTCAATCAATTGCAACCCCATCAATCATCCAAACTCAATCAATGCCACCCACGGCACCTCCCACTTTCTTCCTCCTTACCATCTATACCACTATGAAATCCGATCTCATCTATTCTCCAACACACTTCTATACCACCTCCTTCCATTCAACCACACATCTCTATTCCACAAACTTCGCTTCCTATCAACAATGTCGCAAATTTTATCCCAACCATACTAAATCCTGTCACAACAGTTTGGGGACCGCAACCAACTATCACTCAAATCCCTATGACATCAGTCATCACATCTCACGTTCCCGCCTCCTCATCATATCAATACATTGGTGGTGGTGCACCTTCCTTGACTCATCCAATTCTTGGGGCAAATACAATTCATCATTATCAAAATCCACAACAAGACCTCATCAAGGAAATTCAAGACATGAAAAATATCATCAAGGACATGAAAGAAGGGACTAATAATAGGAAACCTTACTCATTTGAGGAATTTTGTCCTTGTCCTTACGACCCATCTATATCAGTTGTGCCCTACCCCCCAGGATTTGAGATCCCTAAATTCACCAAGTATGAAGGCAAATGAGACCCCCGTGACCTATACTTTCGTAGACTCTTTCCTAAGAGTCTCACAGGAGATGCCCTGGCATGGTTCTCATCTCTACCATGAGGCTCCATTGTCTCTTTTCCAGACTTGGTAGAGAAATTTGTAGCTCACTATACCTACAACATGGCTAATGAAGTTTCTATGATGGACCTATGTAACACAAAACAAAGGCCCGAAGAGACTTTCGCCAACTTATTACAAAGATGGTGACATCTTATCAAGAACTTTCAATGGGACATGATAGAACAACATCAAATTGAATTATTTCAAAAGAACTTGGTACCCGAACTTTCAAGACCTTTGACGTCTCAATGTATCAAATCCTTCCAAAAATTGACCGATACGAGCCTCACCCTCGAACGTGTCTTGTTGGAGGAAGGAACCTTGAAACATTACCAAAAATTGACACAATGTTCTTCCTCTTATGATAATGACAAGCCAAAGTTCTCATCTAAAAACAAAAATGTAGTCAACGATGGTGTAACTGATGCAAAGCAGGTCCAAACTGTGGTTGCTGCCCCAAAATCCACCACCAATAATCATCAATTCAACAATCAAAACAATCAAAATCAATCCCAAAAACCTCACAACAATGTCTCAGTCTAGGGACGACCACCCCGATCAAATAACAGGACTCCAAGAGACTTCACTCCTCTTGCTGAGCCTATTGAAATGGTGTTTCAAAAACTTGTCCAAGCAGGTGTAGTGGTTTTTCCAGTCACTCACCCGTTTAACCCTAATCAACCCAAACCTAGATGGTATAATAAGAATGAGTATTGTGAGTATCATCGTATCAAGGGACATGATACATGAAAGTGCATGAAGCTTAAAATCTACATACAAGATCTCATTGATAGGGGTGAGATTGAAGTAGAAAATGCAAAACCTGGTAATAACAATGACAAACTTAAAATGTACCAAGAACCATTCCTGAAGCATGATAAAGGAAAAGGATCATCATCTAACACAGTGAGTTATGACTACACTAATCATATAACTGTCTTTGACTCTTTAGCAGGTCGCATTGAGCCCACAGATAACCATGCTAATAT
Source organism: Cryptomeria japonica (assembly GCF_030272615.1). NCBI lineage: Eukaryota > Viridiplantae > Streptophyta > Pinopsida > Cupressales > Cupressaceae > Cryptomeria > Cryptomeria japonica. The sequence goes on along the minus strand of NC_081405.1, from coordinate 362,585,242 downwards.
CATAACTATCCAAGGAATTAATCCTCCCCCTCCCCAAAGCAGACCAAATCCTACTAAGATAGTCATTCAAGGCACCATTCCTCCCACCTCCCAACCCCAAAATGACTGCAATGTAACCACATGCCGAGGTAAAGTCACCATCCAAGGAGTTCCTCCCCCACCAAACCCCCCGCCCATGTCTTCCACCTGCTAATATGACCTCCTTGACAAAATTGGGAAGACCCCTACACAAATTTCCATCTTGGAACTTCTCAAGACTTCTCGTGTACATAAGGAAATTTTAGAGCAAGCCCTCCTTGAGTCTCGCATTCCTGATAACATCAATGTTACTCAATTCCAAGCTCTCATTGGAAACCTTGCTGCCCAACAACACCTTGTATTTACCTCCAAAGATGCTCCTACAGATGAAGATCACAACAAAACTTTGTACATTGAAGCCCTTATCCAAAAGCACAAAGTCAAACATATTTTGATAGACGGAGGATCCAGACTTAATCTATGTACATACAAGTTAATAAAACAATTAGGACTTTCTGAGGACCTGGTAGACACATCAGGAAGGATCACAATAAAAGCATATGATGATGCAGAAAGAGTTTCAAAGGGCATGATCACCTTACCTCTTCAAGTGGGCCCTATTACAATAGAAACCCCTTGCCAAGTACATGATCTTGATCTCCCCTACAAAATTCTCCTCGGTTGGCCATGGATTCACTCCTTACAGGTTGTACCCTCCACCTATCACCAATGCATCAAATTCCCATTTAATGGAAGAGATCACTATCAATATCAAAGGTGATCCCCAACCTTTTCAATATTGCAAACTCTTAGAGGGGAAGCATCCATATCATTGCCCACTAAATAGACCCTTGCCAATGCCTCCATATGACACATCAAATGTTGCCTCCACTTCATCCCAATCAGATAGTCAAATCAAAATCTTGGACAATGGCTGTGGAGAATACAAATTGGAGGATGTCTTATTAATAGGAAACCTCCCCCTCTCTCCTAAGTCATTTTGCTAACCAAAAGAGCTCAAAAAAGATCCGAAACCAGTCATGCAATGCCAAAACACTACCTTCCAACAATGGGGCCCACTTGATGAGGAGAGCCTCAAAGCAGATGTCTCTTCATGGTTGTACCGAGAAGAAGATGAAGATCCATAAAAAATATCCAAAAAGATGTACCCAAAAGCATCAGCCATAGTCGAAAAAATGGGTTACAAAGGACATGACCTGGGACCAGAGGAGAAAGGAAGAAAAGCACCCATAAATCCTATCTCCTACAAATACAATAGAGGCTTGGTGTACACCCTAGTGCCCAAGATTACTATCGCTGGTGCCCCCTCAAGTCCTTCTTTAGATGTCAAAAGTGATGACGAAGAGGAGTTCCACAAAATGCCTTATGAATACAAAAATGATATCTTCTTTGACTCTCACGTCAATACCATTACCCCCATAACCCCTTCCACTTCACACAAGCTACATCTTGTCCATCTTGAAATCATAGACTGGGGCCAATGAGACAAACCCATGTTAGACATCTGTGTTGATGATAATTCTCTCATTACTCTCCTGACGGTGCGAAATCTGGAAGATTGTAATAGGGTAGAGGGTATTCAACTTTATGAAAAGGGATACTTTGGTAGTCAGGTCATTTCCTTTAGTCGCAAAAAAGATAATCAAAGCAAAAAACATGATTCCCTAGGTGAAAACCTCTCTGAGGCACCTTTGGATGAGCAAAAAATAAAAACAAAGGGCGTATCTGAAAGTGAAAACCTGGAAAAGGTACTTGACAATGAGGGACTTGACCTCCCTACCATTGGTTACCTTCCATAGGACAGATTAAATTTGTTGATAAAAGAAATAGATAGCATCAACATGGGCACCAAAGCCATCCCACAAAATGTACTCATTTCCAAGTCCCTCATGGAAAAAGAGAAACAAGATTTCATCAACTTCCTTATAGAGGTAAAAATCAATTTTGCATGGTCCTATGCTGATATGCCAGGTTTGGATCCTGCCTTGGTGGTTCACAATCTCGTTGTCTTCCCAAATGCAAAACCTATAAAATAAAAATTGCGCAAAATGCACCCACATATTGCACTCCTGGTCAAGGTGGAACTCCAAAAGATGTTAGACACATAATTCATCAAACCAATAGACTATGCTGAATGGGTCTCCAGCATTGTACCTATTGGCAAACCTACCGGGGGCATCTACATTTGCACAAATTTCTAAGATCTAAATATAGTTTGTCCTAAAGATGATTTCTCGCTCCCTAATATAGATATGATTGTGGACCTTACAGCAGGACATGATATGTTGTCTCTCATGGATGGATTTTTTGGATACAACCAAATCAGGATTGCAGATGAGGATGAACATAAAACTGCATTCACAACACCATGGGGGAATTTTTGTTACCGAGTCATGCCTTTTGGCCTCAAACATATCAACGTGCCATGAAAACAATTTTTCATGACCTCTTACACAAAATTATGGAGGACTATGTGGATGATCTACTAGGCAAATCTAAGACAAGGCAAGAACACATCCCTATTCTAAAGTAGATCTTTGAAAGATTAGAAAAATACAAACTACACTTGAATCCCAAAAAGTGTGTATTTGGAGTCACATAAAGAAAACTATTAGGATTCATTGTTTCTCGCAGAGGCATCGAGGTCGATCCTGCAAAGGTAAAAGCTATCATGGAAATGCCTCCACCAAAAACTCTCAGACAACTATGTAGTCTCTAGGGGAAACTCCAATTTGTTAGATGTTTTATTTCGTAGCTAGCATATAAGTGCCATCCATTTGCACACCTATTGCACAAGGACACAAAATTCAAATGGGACTGCTTATGTCAAAAGACCTTTGAGAAACTAAAAGAATATCTAGCATCACCTCTAGTGTTGATGCCTCCTACTCCTGTAAAACCCTTTATTTTGTATATATGTGCTGCTGTAGTGGCATTGGGGGCATTGCTGGCACAAACAAATGATCAAGGGAAAGACAATGCCATTTACTACATCAGTCGGACACTAGTAGGGTATGAACTCAATTACACCCCCATTGAAAGAGCATGCTTGGCATTGGTGTTTAGCACACAAAAGCTTCGACACTATATGCTAAACAACAAAACAAAACTAATTGCTAAGATTAATCCACTTAAATATTTCTTGTCAAAAGCTTCTCTCACTGGTAGAATCGTTAAATGGGTCATGCTCTTAAGAGAGTTTGACATTGAATATGTGGATAGAAAGGCAATCAAGGGACAAGTCATTGTAGATCAATTGGCTGAAGTTCCACTCCCATGTGACCATCCCATTCTCACAGAATTATCAGATGAGTTCATTATGACAGTTACCACATCCTCCACATGATGATTGTACTTTGATGGCTCTTGCACCCAAAATGGATTGAGGGCAGGAATATTATTGATCACACCTCAAGGAGATGGCATCCCAAAGTCATACAAGATGGCCTTTGCACGTAATAACAACATTGTAGAATACGAGGCACTCATCACAAGTTTGCACTTGGCTATCCACTAGAAAATAAAGGAATTACAAGTCTACAGTGATTCCCAACTTGTCATAAAACAAGTCAATGATGAGTACCAAACAAAAGCTGATAAACCCCTTCCCTACTATACCATGGTTGAAGATCTTAGGCAACACTTCATGATAATCAAGTTTGATCACATCCCCTGAACAAACAACAGGGATGCAGATGCAATGGCCACCATTGGCTCCCTCCTTCAGATGCTAGCACACAGTTAGAAGTGCGAGTTCTTGGTTGAGAAATTATATATACCATAATATGACCTACCAGAGTCTGAAATGGTGTGTTCTCATTGGTCTCAACTCCCCTTGGTACCAATAAAATTTCACTTTCCTAAAAGACAACACCATTCCCCCACATCTCACCAAAACCTAAAACAAACCTTCATTCGTTGATGTGCTCGTTACACCATCCTTGGAGACACCCTATTTAGAAGGCATTTTGATGGTTCCCTCCTAAGGTGTTTAGATAAACAAGAGGTGGAATGGGCATTACGTGAAGTAAACAAGGGAATCTGTGGGGCACACTCAAGTGAGCTCACATTGGCTAAAAAAAATTTGAGAACATGATACTATTGGCCTAAAATGGAAGTAGATGCATATAACTATGTGAAGAAATGCATCCCTTGCCAACAACATGGCAACAGGATTCATGCACCATCACAAGAATTGCAGCCATTCATTACACCATGACCTTTCTTGCGGTGGAGGCTTGATCTCATTGGGAAAATTCACCCTCCATCTTCCAACGAACATAAATCCATTATCACCACCACCGAGTATTTCACCAAGTGGGTAGAGGCTATCCCTCTTACTTTTACCACTGGCAAGCAAATATCCAAATTCATCCTGAACTATCCGATCTGCCGATATGGCATTCCAAAATTTATTATCACAGATAATGGTAGACAATTTAAAAACCAAAATGTCAAAGAACTCTACCAAAAATTCAACATCCAACATCGCTTTTCCACCCCATATTACCCCCAAGGCAATGGCCAAGTTGAGGCTTCTAATAAAACCCTAATCAAAATACTCAAAAAGACAGTCAATGAAGCTGGTCGTGATTGGCACCTCCAACTCCATCCTGCTTTGTGGACCTACCGCACCTCCATCCACACCCCCATAGGCACCACCCCTTATTCCCTGGTCTTTGGCTCTGATGCCATCCTTCCCCTTGAGATCAAGATCCCCTCTCTAAGGGTATCGCTGCAAAATATCCTACCAGACAAGGAGTACATAATTGCCCACTTACAAGAGCTAGAGTTGTTAGATGAAAGGTGCCTCAATGCCTTGAATCATCTTTGGGTATATCAAAACCGTCTGCGCATGAGTTATCACAAAAAAGTCAGAACCTGGGAATTTCAAATTGGTAATCTTGTCCTCATGGAGAATTAGAAAAATCTACAAGAAAGAGAAAAGAAAGGCAAGTTCAAGCCTAATTGACTTGGACCATATGTAATCACAATAAAATATGGATCTTGAGCTTATCAGTTAGCTACTCCTGAAGTTAATCCTTTGGATGATCCAATGAATATCATGCACCTCAAAATATTTTATGCCTAGTCCTTAGAAAGTCTTAAATTGTCAAAAAATCAAAAAAATCAAAAAAATCAAGAAAAATACAATAAAATGAGAAAAAGATCTTGAAAAAATCATCACTTTGGTAAAAACCTGGCAAATAGGCACCTTGTGGTACAAAAAAATTGAAAAATCAAAAAAAGAAAGAAAAAACAATTCCTCCATTAGTGAAAACCACTTTGGCGCTATGGACAAGTACCTTGGTGAAAACCTCCATATAGGCGCCAAGGTAAATAACCGGATCCATTATCTATCAGGTTGATACTGCAAGCACCCTCCATCCACTCCACCCATTCACAACATTCCTTCTCTTCCAACAAAACATGCGTATGATGATGAGTCTTCGCCTGAGTCATGAATAAGGAATGTCCCATTAAACTGAGCTTCTATGCCTCTGTGTGAGCTTCAAGAAGTCTTAAGAACAGTCCTAAGTCCGCAAGTCAATCTTCAAAACCATAGGATCACTTGCCTAATCCAAAAGTTCACTTTGCCCTAGGGATGAATCCTACCCTCGCCTGACAACCTAATCCTCCATCCTAATCCTACTCTTGGCAAGAGGTATCGAGTTGGTCATGAATAAGTGACTTGTTTGACTTATTGGATTTTTCATTTAGACTTGCATCTTTTGCCCTATGACTGCAACTATCTATGACTGCCTGGATTTTCCATATCCAGGTATGTTACAATAGCTACATACTAGGGCATATTTTCATAGCATGGCATGTTTTGGATCTCTCTTGTATAAACCGGCGACCTGGTACTAGTGTTTGTCAACACTTCCCTTCTCGTGTACAAGAGGTATCAGTGTGATTGAGGGTTTCCTTGCACATACCCACAACTTTGTATTAGTGTTTCTCAACACTTTCATAGTTGTGTGTAAGGAATTCCCGTTTGTCTGAGAGTCAGTCCATGCCTTGGGTTTCTCATGGCATCTTGATTTCTATAATCAGTGGTGCAAGTCACCCAAGGCAATATCAAACTAGGTTGGCTCTCCACATTTTTGTGCACAAAATTTCACCATCATTCCATAAAATCATAAGCTCAATAATCCCATGGAGTCCTTAATTTCCTCCATTTCCCGTTTATTCCATATTATTCTATTTTTCTATCTAAGATCATTGTGTTATTATTGGCATATTCCCTCTTTATTATTTATTCACATCATATAGATTGCATTGGTTATTTCATTTAGATAGTCATTTTCCACAAAACATTTATCACATAAGGTTACACTTAGGTTACATCACATAAATAAAAGATACTTATTCATCCATGTAACATTACATTTAGATTACATCATAAAATCCATCACACATTTGCATATATGCACATCAAAAATCATAAGTCACTCATCCTGCATCCAAAAACATGTCAGCAACGCATCATAAACATACTATATAAGCATCCACTCTGCATCACAAATAGATCAGCACAACATATCCACAATTGCATCCATATATTACATCACAAGACAAAGAGAGCCCATCATAATAAAAAATTACACATGATCCATCATCATCAAATCATGTATATATATATAAAGAGGTAAATGTGTCTGTTATAATACAATGATCACCCCAAAGGGTCAAAATATGATACACAAACAAAACAAGGAGCTAGCTCTCTCCTCATGTCTCTCCTCCCCTCTTTTTTGTACCTCCTCCACCTGATCCTCCTACCTCCCCCCTACCAGTGGCCGAAAACCCACTGATCCCCCTATTTGTTGACTCTAAGATGACCACTGAATATGGGTCCTGTGAGACCTCACACTCTCAGTGTATGAGGCTGCTTGCTATGCTATAGGCACTGATCCATGGTACAACCCCCTATAGTACTCTGCCTCTCTGGCTACCCTCTCCACCCTCTCCCACTACTGCATACTATTAGTAAATATCTGCGCTAGCCCTGCAGGAACCAATGCCTACCAAGCTGCATCCCTCTCCCCCCGCAGCTATGTCACATCCACCTCTGCCCTATGTACCCTGGGCTCAAGCCTTGCTAGCTCGGCATCTTGTTGAAAAATGAAATCCTATAGTCCTATTATGGCTATCCCTATCTGGGGCTCCTCCAACATCCACTCTGACTCCTCCCTCTCCTCTCTCAAAGCATCCACCTCTGTCCTGGTAGTATGGAGACTCTTTGTCAAATCAACTATCTCCTGTGTCAACTGCTCCACCTCTACCTCCATGCTCTCCCTCTAAGCCCTCTCTACCTATATCTCATCCTCCATAGAATGAAGCCTCGCCCGATAACTATCCTGCTCCTACTGTAAACGGTCAAAATCAGCCCATGTCAATCCTCGTCTCTCCCCTGCCTATGCCTCAGGAATATCCATAGGTACAACCTCCCCTCCCTCGCCATCTATGGCTTCCACAATCTCTCCCACTGGGGCATCCTCTCCCTCTCTCTCTCCCTCCTCTGTGTCCCTCCTCCACACCACCCAGACTCTCCTTTGCTGTCTGCCCGCACCATACCCTGCACCAGCTACAACTCTCTCTTGGGCCATCATCCTCCCCACCCACCAGCTGGTCAACCCTTGGCTGCAGCTCCTCATCCTCCAATGCCCAAGGAATGGTAAGCCACATTGGCAAGTGCCCCTCCCACTAGCTCATGTATCCACCTGTCATGCCTGGATCCTCCCCTGCCCCCATCCACTCATCCCAGACCAAGGGAAATGCTATCTAGAAGCTAGTCCGACCCTCCAAGGGACTCACTATCGGGCCCCAATAGCTCACCTCTCGTGTAATCTGGGGATACACTGGAATATCCCTCACTATATCTTGTACCTACCCAAGCTATCAGGCCACCCTGAATGGAGCATAGTACTCCATGATATATATAGATCTCCCAAAAATCCACATCTCGACTCCTGCCCAGTTTAGCTGCCAGTCATCCCTCCACCTCTCACATCCCAAAACTGGTCTCTATGTGAACTATGCCAGCTCATCCAAAATCCTACTCCAAAACCACACGGACGTTGTCTTTGTATAGTGCAACAATCCCTTGTATTTGTCCACAAATGGCTATCGTGGCCGCCTGTCCTATACCCCCAGTGGTTGAGTCACTGCAATATGCTCCCACGCCCAGATGTGTAGAAGTGTGACCCTTGCAGATGAACTGGCATACTCTCTGTAGACCACCAGATGCATATCACAATATAGCTAGGCTAGCATCACCGTGCCCCATGCATACTGGTGACCATCATGCAACATGAAGTATAAACATCTACTCCATCCAAGAGGAAATTCATGACCGCTGAAATCCTGAATGATCCACCCACTCAGGAATCCACAAATCACTAAAACTAATCAAGGAATCTGTCGAACACCCGTCGCCCAACCTAAGTGCATCCTGCTCCTATCTAACATCGGTGGCATCTCATACTCATACACCTCGTGGAAATAAAAATCAGCTGCATCTAACTAATACTTGGGGATAATGCCATGAATGGGGATCTTCAAGATCCTCCAAACATCTAACAAAGTCACTGTGGCCTCTACAGTCGGCAAATAGAAGGTATTATACTGACTATCCCACCTCTCCACTAATGTCATCATCATGGCAGTATGTGCTCGTATCCTTGGCCACCTGCCTACATAACGAAATCCCAGTGCAGCTAGCACCTACAGCTCATCACAACCTAACTCATGATATAGGCTCATCGTAGCAGGCCAATGCTCCTTCGAAGATAGCAGTCCCCTCTCCACCTACATCCATTAGACCAAATCATTACTTTCATGCCCAAAAATTCTCTCCTGACCTCCTGAACCAACCATACCCTTCCCCCTATCCAAAAATTCTAAGCCAAAACTTCATTTTCCCCCTTCCCAAGTGCATGCACTGATCTACCCAGCACTCGTACCAAAACCGTGATGCTCTCACCATTTAGGAGGCACTCATGGCAACAAAGGTTCCATCCCTGCTCTGACCCCCCTCCCGAGCCCATTAACGTGAGCAATCGTGCTTCTGCGCGAGTGCCTGCGTAATACCTTAGGCGCTCATGCTGGAGCGCCCGCGTGAAAACGCGAATGCTCAGGCTAATGCACGAGCACTCGCGCTGAAGCCCCCCCATTCCCCCTAAAAGCCCTATTTTACCCAACCCTTTAGTGAGCACCCGCGCTAGTTGCCAGTGCTTGCACTGATCTAGGGGCGCGCACGCTGAAACAACGATCAGCGTGTGCACCTTGCCTAACCTAGACCCCAATTTTTAGCCCTAATTTTTACCCAAAATTAAAAATTCCAAAAGAGGGATAGTCCTACTCACCGGTGGTTGATAGCTAGTCAATTGGTTGAATTGTTAGATCCTCTCCGCGTGATGATCACAAACTGGAATGCGGTCCATCTCTCCTTCTCTTCTTCTCTGCTCAGAGTGGCTCCAAGACTTGTGTGTAACAATGACTCCTCATTAGGCTCGTTGTGGCTTATATGGGACCTCATGAGGGCCCATTTTCTCCACGGTCTCGCATCTTCATTTCTTCCTTCCAAATTTTCCACGATTGCTTCATATTTCTTCCTCACTTATCCCTTCCACCCAAATTTTTCTTCCTCTATTTTTGAGAATTTTTCGTCTTTTTTTCAAAAAAATTCTTGAGGGTGCATACACCTCCCACACTTTATGTTGGGGCATCTTATTCTTCTTCTTCTATCTTCTACCCATCGCCAAATTTTCCACTGCATAAAAGAGGGGCAAAATGTAGACACTTAAAAATAATTATTTTAATTATTTTTAATTTCTCACATAATTAATTTATTAATTAATTATGCAAATTCTAATTCTCCTCAATATTAATTAATTATAATTAATATCGTCACTATAGTATGTGATTGATTTATTTAATAAATCAACCCCTCTTTTTATTCTTCTAAAAATTAAATCTTCTCAAATCCTCCCCTTAGCTAATTAATTTCAATTAATTAGTTAAACTACATGATTCCTACAAATCATCTTCCTAATCCATCATTAACCTAATAAATTCTTCTAGAAATTCTCTAAACTCACTTAACCTTATTCTTCTAATTTTTAATTTCCTCCACTCATTCTCTCTCCTAGTCAAATCCTCCTATAAATCCTATCCCACCTAACCTTTCCTCTAATCCCCCTCCTAATGAGTTGCTAGTGGCTAATCATCATGATTATCCACAAAGTCAACTCCTTGTCCCTTCCATCCAACCACTATCCTTAAATGCTCTTTTCCTAGGTGAATGTGAGATTTTCAAAATCTCACATTCCTCTAGGCATCTCCTCTCCCAAGGAATTTTTGATATTCCTCCAATCCCCATGATCATCCCCTTTTGAAGAATTTTAAATTCCTCCTCCCAATTCTTCAAGGAATGTCCCATCCCTTGCTCTTCTCAAGGAACATTGAGAAGTCTTCCCAATGCACCTTGAGGAGTGTGGAGACAAGAAATGCCTTTAAGGCATATCTCTTGGTCTCCACACACTCTCTTGGGCCTTGTGTGAGCTCACAAGAAATCCTAGCCCTTCATCTTGGATCCATCCTAACCATCCATTCTTCCTCTCCTCTTCCTATAAATTAAGGACTCCATCCTTTCATTCATCATCTCCAATTTTAGTAATCTTATGTTGCTAGTTTGAGCCTAGAAAAGTCATCATAGCATCCTTACCATGCCAAAATCATCTCTCATCCACACTTAATCATCTCATCCATATCACCCCTCAAGATCCATCTTAATCCATTTGTGCACAATATTTGGAGAGCCATCCACATCAAGCAACCAAAGGAGCACATCAAGTGGAGAATCATCAAGGGGCGCCTTCACTTCATCAAGGTCAATCCAAGGGAGAGGTAAAAAGATTGTGAGGTATATGCATATTATTCATGTTTTTATGTGTTTTTGAGTTATGTATTTGATTTCATATGCTTCCATGTTTGATTTGCATGTTTACTAACTAATCCACCTCATTCTCATTTTCACAATCTTCAGGAAGGTCCTTATCATCTAAGGCTTCATCTTTTCTTAATGTTATGTGAGGATATAAGTCATGAATAAAATGGATAAAATCATCTTCCATGTAAATATTTTAATGACTAATATAATATCTAGGAGAATAAGGAGAATTTAGAGGGATTGATAAACCAACATTTTGATCTTAGCCCCCATGCATTAGAGTATGCCTATGAGAAGAGGATGGTGTCATGTTTCTCTTTAATTCTTTCTCTCTATTAGAGAGATCAATGATAGGAGTATTGACTGTTGCCTCATACACATTATATACACTAGGAGAGGTACAAGTATTAACTTTGTTAATGTCATCTCTAGGATTATTATTGTCTATAAAAGCCTTTATGTGATCTACACATGTAATGCATGTTCTTAAAAATCTAATCATAAAATAACATATAACATGGATACAAGCTTTGAGATATGATTTGCACGTAGGAAATATTTTTGAAACCCTAAAAAATGTAATATGCAAAAGTACTATGAATGAAAATAAGCAATGTAAAATGAAAGAAGCTATTATCCAACACCAAATTGTGATAAATGTAACTAGCAAGTAGTGTAATAATATGTGAAATAGAAAACAAATAAGATTTATTAAATTCCATTATGAGTGCCTAAAATAAAATCTGAAAATATAAATAAAAAATTATACAACCCACAAGCCAAAATTAGCAAAATAAATTAGGGTATTAATGAAATTAACCACTAAATTTATGTTTTTATGATCTATGAGTGCAAAATTTATTTTTCAAATGTCTATAAATGAGATCTAAGACCACAAATAAGAAATAAGCATGAAAGGAGTTAGGTTCACCAAAATATAATATTGTGAAAATTGGGAATTAGGATTTCACCAAGTAAATCCACTAAATAACCTAATTAACACCACTACATTGAAAGATGATTGAAGCTATTAGATCTAGGCTCAATCCAAGTGAGGAAAGAGACTGAGATTCTGATTGGATTCCATTGTTTGGTTTTTATTATTATCTTTCTTAGTTGAATTTGTAATGTAATTGTGAAATTTGGGCAAAATGAGGGATGATTAAGGTAAATTGACAAAAATAACAAGCTACAGATGTCACACAAAGCCACCCCTAGAAGTTTGGAAAAATAATATGTTTAGAACCCGTCCCTAGAAGTTTGGCCTAATTTTTCAAAATTAGGTAGCACAAATCCACCTTGGTCCTTTAAATTTTCCACTATCTAAAACTGAACCTGTTTGTCACTATCAACACTGCTGAAATTCCCGAGTATAGCTCCTGCACCTATTTCTTGCATATAAAATGAAAGGGAAAGATGTTGGGGATAAGGGTTTGCCTAAGTCAAACCCATTTTAGGAGTTAATCTTGAATGAAATAATGAAAATACTAAAATTAATGTTAAGGAAATATACCTTAGATCTACAATTGTTGATGATGACACAATGCTCTTTGAATGTAATCACAAATGTTGAATGTAATGGCATAACAAACACATGCACATGAAAAAACCTAATCACACACACATGATTTCATAAATATTGATGTAACTTTTCTCCACAATGCTTGAATGATGAATATGCAGCCTTGTTTGAAGATGCTTGATGATGAATGCTTAACAAATACATGAATAATAGGGTATATGATTGATTCTTCTCTAGGTCTGAAATGAATTGATAGGATGTCTTTATATAAGGTTCCCTATGTAAATTATTAATTAGGTCAACCTTCAATGATCATGTGTATCCTTGAGAATCAAATTCTATTGGGGAGATATAGAACCTACCCCATTTAAAATTGGGGCTAATTTGAGAGGGGCTAGGGCATTTTGGGGTGGCCTGGTCCAGACCAGGGCATCCCACGCCTTAGTCCTTTTGAATGCAAGAACCAAACAAAGAGAAAGTAGGGAGGGAATATCAAGATGGGATCTACCAAAGGGTGTTCATGACATCAAAGTTGGAGAATAGGATCAAAATAGACCTAGAGAGGGGATGGAGATAGGACACACTAAAGTAGGAGTATAAAGATGAGGTGTAAATTGGACCGGTTACAATTTATGATGCTACCACACCATTCATCATAAATATAAAATAAACCATACCAAAAGATACACCAGATTTATGTGGAAAAGCCCATTGAAGAAAAAACTCCACTGGAGAATGAGGGCAAGTATATTATTATTCTTCAAAAGAGAGAACACCACAATAATACACTTCATTAACTTATCCAAATGATCTAGGAACTACTCGGAAACAATTAACAATTGATGAATCAACAACTATGCCTTGGCTCCAATCTATAGCCAAATGGGAGAGGAAAAACTAGTACTATTTTCCCAATACAAGGGCCAAAACCTCTAGCAAAAAAAAAAGGCACTGGAGAATGTGTAACCAATAGAAATAATAAAATAATAAAGAAGTTTTGAAGTGACTCCTCATGGGTGCCAAACTCAAATCCACCTAGTCTTTGCACATTCTAAGTGCTCTATAGCTTGCAATGACTATTCAGATCCCCAAATGGACACCTTTTTTCCCCCTAAACTTGATCTTCTTTTGCATGACCCTTCATGTGTCATTATGGAGGTGGATGGAGTATATATTATCCATTCAAATTTATATTTATCACCTCTTAAAAATGCAATTACAAATAGTCATAAATTATAAATAATTAATACTTTTCTCACATGTCATAGAGAACACTTTCCAAAGAACATAGAGACATATGAATGACTTATTATTGCAAGGTTAATGTAACCTTATCCTAACAAAGATCACATTCCAACATTGGGAGATGACTAAATAAACCTCTAAGTTTACTCAAAATACATCTATATTCATTTTAGAACACCAATTGAAGTGTTCCTACAACATATCCATGGCACATCAAGATTTGATTAACATACATTATCATAGTTCATGTCTGATTCCAACACTAGTTCACATAATGCTACACTAAACCATATCAATATAATTTCATTGCATCATTCTCTTATTTGAGTGTTCAATATACAAATTATCAATTTTTACAATTCTTATTCTAATATACAATAGATTATAAATTTGGAAGGAATGAAAGAAAGAGAAGATACAAGTGTTGAGGAAGGTGGAAGAGCTCTCTAATTCAATCACAATTAAAGTCCACTAGTCCCAAATAGTGCTTTGCAATACTACCCAACCATGTGGAACACTTAGGTCCATCACTCTATACTCATGGAGATAGTCATACGACCCATGAAATCATACAAATCATACAAGTGGAAAAGTAGTCTTACACTCATGCAATATAGAGTGAATACACGAAACACAATGACCTATAAGAATGAAATACAACATTAGGGATGATGGTAAGACCAAGTCATGATTCCACATTAGGTCACTACTCAAGTATACATAAGGTGTTAGATTCTAGAGTACATATAGAGGGAGTGTCATTGTGTGTGCTCAAGAGGATGCACCTCATGAAATTGAGCATCCTCTTAGATTTACAAGAGTGATGATCAAATAAGCCCCAATGTTACATGAGTGAGCATATCTCTCCAAACAAATCCCAATGCTCCATGTGCGAGCATGCCTTCCCAAGACATCCGTGGCCTCATCATAGTTCTCAAGCCGTGCTTGAGAAACTAGTCATCCTATTTAGTGTTTAACCTAAGTTTTATTATTATGTTATCACTTGATTAAAACTCCCCAATGTAATTTATTGTGTGACACTTATGAGTCAAGTTCATGTTGGAAGCCACTTTTTAGACTCACCCTAGGATCTAACCCTAGGATCATGTCAATCATAATCAATTATCTCACAAAATGCAACAAATTATCACAACTTAAAATGCCAATTTCATACATATGCATAGTTATCTTGTTTGGCCAAAACATAATGTGAATGGATTGAAATCGACCCCAAATCAAAAATCTCATATACAAGCATATGATTCCATAAAATAATTGTGAAGGGTGAAAAATTAAGGTTTTCACCACTAATTTACCTTTACGTTCAAAATAGGGGTGAAATCCAATAGATTCAATCACAAAACAAAAAGATAAGGATTGAATGCTGATTGGATTTTAAGGGAATTGATTTGTTTACCCTCTTTTGTGAGTTGAATTGCTAAAAATAGGGAAAAATTATGCAAATGAAGGTAAAAATGTGGAAATAGTGAGCTACAGATGTGGGACTAAGACACACACCTATATCTGAGGATTATCAACATATTCAGATCTGATCCTCGAAAAAATATTCAAAAATATCAGGACCAAAATGCTCGTCACTCTGGTCCTCCTAACTTTTCGCACAACAAAAGGGGTTGATTCATCTCTGCTAATAATGCCTATTTTGAATATCACAGCTCCGTACCTGTTTCCTACACACAAAAAGAAAGGAAAATAGGTTGGGAATAGGGGCTTGCCTAAGTCAAACCCGGATTTTGGAATTAACCATGAAATAGAGATAAAAGATAGTTAAATTGTTGTAATTGAAGATTCTCCTTTTGAGGGACATGCTGAATAATGACTGAAAACCAAATGGTATACCTCTTTGTGAAGTTTTGTTTGTCTCCACATGGGATTAGGGTTTAATGAAGCCTTTGACAAAATAGGGTGTAAATCTCCACTTCAATGCTTGAATCTTGACTTTTTTGCTACTCCTAAGAAGGAAGACTAATTACTTGCTCAATCGCTTGAATGCATGAATGAATGCTTGAATGCTTGATATCATGTGCGTGTTCTTGTTGATTGATCCCAAAATGAGAGGGGAAAGCATCCTTTTATACTTTCCTATCAGAAAACTTGCTAATTTCTTGACATGAGCCGACACAGAGCTAGAATTCTTGCTCAATTTTGAAATAGGGGAAAGGGTTTTAAAGAAGCCCTAATTGGGGAGGACCAGAGCATGGTGCCCTAGTCCTAGTTAGGAACAAGGCATGGTGCTCTAGTCCCACCCCAATTTAGGGCTAGGACAAGGTGCCATATTGATGTAAAAGTAAAAAATGTAATCATACTTGAGTAATATGAGCAGAATCAGGTCCTAATTAGGCCTAGGGGCGCAAATACTAAGGTAGGGATCCAAATGCGGTCAAAATTGTATAGGAGTGCAATTTTAGGATGCTACAATAATGTTACTTCATAATCATCAAAATTCACTTTGCATCAATTCACAACTTTGGACAAAAAACTAGTCCCATGGTCTTGCACCATTGATGAACTCGAAAAGATCAAATTTTGAAAGTGCACAAAACAAAAATGCAAAAATACCCTTTTCACATTCCCAACACTATAAAAACACATTCAATTTGAAATTTCAATGATTCTACACAAAATTGGGTAGCATAACATTTTACAAAATCATGCTTACAAATATTGAATCAAACAAATTGAGAAATCATTAAAATGGAAAAATTTAAATAGAAGGAATATTTGAAATCATTCCAAAAATCATTTGCAACAAGTTTGAACCAATCAAATAAAAAATCAAGAGATAAATTGAGTTCCTACCTCCAATCTTTCTTAGAACCTCAAAATGGAAATGTGAAGCACACACAAAGAAAGAAGGTAAATCCTTAGGACAATCAGTAGCAATCACCAACACAAACATTTCAAGCCTCTACCCACAAAAATTATCCAAGTAAATCTCTCACAATAATCAATCCAAAATTCAAGTGTAGGGATTTTGAGAGCACAAGGAGGAAAAAATATCTCGTGTTCAAAATGAACTCCCATTCAACAATATAAAACTCACTTTTTAAAGTAAGGATAAAATAAATATTTAACTTCAAACTTAAATCCAAAGTAAACCCCCAAATTATCCCTATGATGAAATCATGTAAATATCAACATTTTGAATACAAATTAGACACAATATGCATATAAATATCAAATTGTCTCATTAATCTTAAAATATCATTAACACACACATTAAAATGATGATAATTCACAAATGATTGACTATGCACAAATAGTCACTATGGGTCTTACACAAGTATGCAACAAGGTATACTAAACATACCAAAATGGTAGCTAGAGGTATCAACACATACACTCAAGTAAATATTCTAATCTAGGAACGATGGGTATGGCTTGTTAAAAAATTGAGTTATGTTGAGATGTGTTGTCATTAATGTCAACTTGTATAACATTGTCATTGATGTCGCTATGTGATGTAGATGGTTTGAAAGTTAGTGTTTTGATGATATTGTGTGGTTTGGTAGTGATGTTGAGAAAGTTTGAGGTGTTTTCAAAAGGTTGGTTTAGTAGAAGTTTCAATATGAAAGAAACAATATTTCTATGCGGGAACAAAGTATTTAATGTCCCAATGGAAGAATTTTGTGCATTCCTTTAGTTTGAGATGATTATGGATTGTAGTTTTGGATATAATATTTATGATCTGTGTATGTTGCACTATTAGTTTTACTGGTCCTTTATTTCTTAGATGATAAAGTTGGTAGTTGCTATTTCTAACAGTGAGGTGTTTCTTAGAATTGGTCTGAAGAATTCTTCCAGTGGTTCTTTGATATATGAATTAAAGTGTTGCAACTTGGAGGACATGTTCATTTAGTTTGTGTAGTGTTCTAGTCTAGTTTTCTAGTGCTAGTTTGATTGGCAAATGAAGTTATGTTGCTCTAAGTTTAGTGTTGTCAGTTGGTTTGATTTCCAGCTGATTGAAGTGGTGTATCTTATTTGGATCATTTTATTTTGGTTTGCATATGCATTGGAGGTTGAGTTTGGATATTGTTATGGGTCTCATTGTGGTGTGTGTAGATCCACATTGAGTATGTTGCATTGGAAGATGTTTTTGGGATGATTGGTTGGCATGCTTTATGTTGGCGAGAGACAACATTTTGGAAGAGATTAGCGCTTAAGGATTGTTTAGGGGTTGTCATTGATGGCAATTCAAATTGGATGCATCATTTGATATATGAAAATTCATTCTACTGGAAGTATTGCTTAAGTTTGGAAGGTGGAACACAGTGTTAAATAGAGTATGAGTACAATGTGTGGAACTCAATTTTGGGTGCACATTTTTGTTTGCAGTGGAAGAGGTAGTCGATTTTTTGGTTGGAATTGCTTAGTCCACAATCCTAACTTTCAGTGTTGATTATTGTGCAAGTTTGATAATTTGATATCCGGTATTTCAGGAAGAACAAAGTTATTTAGGTTATTTTGGTGTAGCCTATTATGTGGAATCTTTGGGATGATTTTGTTGATTGGTGCCATGTTTGAGGTTGTTGTCCCAACTTTTTTTAAGCATATTATCAATTTTTTTTAGTTGGCATGAGCATTTGTAAGCAAATTGAGCCGACTCTTTGTTACACGTTTCATCTAATTGGAGCCGACATGCTAGTGACCTAATCAAGTGATGCAGATATATAAGGTTGATCTATATGAGCATTTTGTGATTCAAGTGTGATGTGCGAAGAATGTATGATCTTCTGTGCATAGTTTCACATGTGATATCCTTAGATTTATGCTTCGATATGTGACAAAACAGAGCAGTGAGCTAGAATAGTGAAAGAATACTCTTTGTGCTTAACTGAAATTGCATTTGCATTTGTAGATGCTATTCACCAGTTCAGATAATCAGTTATCATTTGCAATCATTTGTAGGACAGTGATTCCTCTGAGGGTTGCGTCCCTCTTTTGTAATTGAGTAGTGAGCTCTAGCTAGTGTGCCAGAATGCATGTGCATTTCCCTTATAATATTATTATACTCCTGATCACAATATTATAATATTGTGGGTCTCAATCTCACCGTGGTTTTTTCCTTTTTGGGTTTCCACGTAAAATTTTTGGTGTTATGGTTTTATGCTTGTGTGTGTTGATTTTCTACACTTTACTTTTATTCATTTGCATCCGGTGGTTTAAGAATCAGTTAAAGAAAGTTATAAATTGCAAAACATTGGTTCACCCCCCAGTCCTCTCAGTGTTCATTGATTCCAACAATTGGTATCAGATCCTAGTTCCTCTGAGGAATCCTAAAATCTTGAGGAAGATCCAAGATAGTGAAGCAATGGAATCTAGTTTACACAAACAACTTACTATGGCACTTGAAGATCTAGATACAACAAGAAAAGAAGTAAATAGCCTGAGAAGAAATCTAAGTGATGCTGAAGACTTAATTAATTCTTTGAAGAAAAAAGTGAACACATCTAGAGAAAAGAGAAAGAAGCTTATGGACAAACTCAAGGAGAAAGAAGATCAAAGCATTGATGACCAAGCCTTAAAAGACAAGATAGATGAATGCAAAAAACTTGCTAGAGATAATGCAGTCCCAAAGAATGAAATGCAATCCATTGTGATGAAGCTGACAAAAAAGATTGAAGACAGGAAGAAGAATAAGTAAATTTTGACTCACTCACTAAAGGATAGATCTGATGAATGTTGTACACTAAATCATGAAAATAACTTGCTGAAGCTTGAATTGATACAATTCAAGAATAATGAGCAAGATGTTGAAAGGTAGATCATAATTTAGAGAGATGAACTTACTACTGCTAATGAGTACAAAGAAAAATTCAATGCTATCTCAACTAAGCTAGATGAGATGCTACAAAGTCATAAGAATAAAGGTGATATGGGAGGACTTGGATTCAAGAAAGGAGCAAGCTTTGGATGTGGTCAAAGCAATGCTAAACATTAGAAGAATAAGAGATCTCTGGTACGATAACCTAATGCTTATAAATTCAATGGTAAATTCTTTGTTTGCAATAAATTTGGTCATATGGCAAGTCAATGCAAAAATAGGGAGAATCAAAATAATTCATCATTTTCTGAGCAATGTTTCAATTGCAATAGATATGCTCATAAATCAATTGAATGCAAAAGTATGGTAAATAGGAGGGATATAAGATACTATGCTTGTGGAAGATTTGGACATATTGCTAATCAATATAGATCAAGGGGAAATCAAGGTAATTCTAGGCCTAATCAAAGAAACAACATTATTTGCTATGCTTGCAACAAATCTGGTCACATTGTAAAATTCTACAGAAGCAAGAATATGAACCAGGATGTTCCAGTAGACAAAAAAAAGTCAAATGATATGGGAAAAGCAAAGGTTGAAGAGATCAGAGAGCAGTACAAGAAGAAATGGGTCAAGAAGGGTGATTCAGATGAAGTGAATGAGTCTGCACCTGATTCTGATGCTTGAACCTCATTTGGTAACTAAGGCACTTGGCCTTAGGGGGAAGCTTTTTATACAGATCCTAAAAATCCCCTATCTGAGATCTATAACTAGCTGCGATAAGTTGCAGATGGTTGTGAATATTTGTATAGTTGATCCTGAAAGATCTCCAGAAGACTTCATGTTGATTTATGACTTTGAACTAATATTCATGAGATATAGAGCATCCTATAGAGTTAGGGTTGAGTATTCATTATACCTAAAAGTTAGGTTGCATCAGATAAAAAGGCGATTTAACTTTCATTTCTCATATTATGTTCGAAGTGAAAGAGAAGGAGAGCTTGGCGAAGAGATTGTGAAGTGAAACCTGAGCTTTCAAGAGGTTCGAAAAATATTTATTGCATCCAGTTGAAGATTAAAAAGTATTTTTCAGATTTTGATAACTTTCTCTATTCATAACCTAAATTCTAATAATGGAATCATCTGGTGTGGCGACTCCATTGGTTGTTGACATAGCTGATAGGGCAAGGCCTAAATTTAAGAAACACCCATATAAATCGATGAAAGATGATCCACAAGGGGCATTTTCATCCATTCGGTATGGTAATCTTCATATTGAAGACATTAGGGCTTACATTCATTGCAATTTTGAAGAGCTTGGGAATGCTGAAATGTTGAAGCTTTACACAGAGCAAATGGTAGATGGCATGGGAAATCTTAAACCTGAATTCAAATCACTCTAGGATAAGGGTTTCATTCAATACATAAATTTTTTGGGTCTTTGACGAACCCAAATGGGTTAGATTCATTTTGAGTAGAGTTCACAGTGAGTTCATGTGGATTGACCGACCACACAAGGTCACGAAACAAGCAATCAAAGCCATAAAATGCTTGAATGCAACCAATGATGTTCCTGGCCTAAGGAATGTAAAGAACACGATTGTGATGGAGGCAACTGGTTTTGAACATGATGGAAGATCGATGACAATCATTGACATTATTAAATATGATATTAGATTTGCATCCATGGTGATAGGTTACAAAGTTTATCATTCCAATAGAGATAACTTAGTATCCGGTACGACCATTTACGCTTCTTTTCAAATTCTCAAGGAAGATAAGCTATATGATTTGTGTTAAATTCTCTGGAATGAGCTCTTGAATAATCTAAAGAAGATAAAATAGGATAAGAAGAATGTATTCAAGTTCAATACTCTAAATATCTACTTGTACTTCTATTTCATGAATGAGGTCTCTGGTGTAGGAAAAGCTCAATGGGCCTATGACAGGTCGGTGGTGGTGCAGATAAATGAAACTCTTGATGGATTAGTTGATGCAAAATCTCAAAGAGATATTCTATGGGGTTAGTTTAAAACTTTCCAAGGCATGATCACTAAGAGGGGGGCTGAATCAATGATCTATCAGTTAGCAAATTTTCAGACTTAACTTTAAACCACTAGAAGAATACACAAGAAACTAAAATGTAGGAATATAAAACAATCAAAAACAAAATCATAACACTGGATTTTTACATGGAGACCCAAATGGGAAAAACTATGGTGGGATTTGAACCCACAATGTTATTCCACTATGGTTAGTAGTAAAACAATATTACAATATGGGGAATGCACATGCATTTAGGCACATTGCCTAGAGATCACCAATCAAATACAATAAGGGCTACAACCCTAGAAGACTCACTACCTTACTGATTAATTACAATGATGAATTACAGAAAATGAACTCAAAAATAACATCTGCAATGCTTGGATGAGTTTTGGTTAAGTGCCAAATATGCCAACTGAACCACCTCTGCTATTCTAATGTGTTCACTATCTTAGCCAACTACCGGATCAAGAATGCACATGTGAAATTGTGCCAAAATGGATTCTAGATCACCACTTTCTCGCATACAATCATACCATCCATAAAAAAGATTATCTACACCGGTCGTATATATCTGCAATCACAAAATAGATCATTTATCATGTCGACCTACTAATGTAACAGGTAGTCATATGTCGGCTTGACGAGATCACCAAAGATAAATGAGGATCACCAAAACATTGATAAAATGATATCTCTATGTCATCCCAATCATCCCATACATTATGCATGACTCCGCAATCTCAGGAAAGCTTCCGAACTAAAACTGCTCTACTCATCCTGAAATATCGGTTAACTGGCTACCGATTGACTTCCTCTTCCAGAAATTAAGATCCATGATTACCGGATGGGAATCTCATGAAGAGTTGTCATAAATGACAGCCCTAAATCAATAATAGACCATCATAAGCCACCATATGAGTATCAATTGCCAACAATCTCCCCCTTTGGCATTGATGGCAACACTCGTGAAAAATTGCTAAGTGTTGAGAATTGTACACTGGATCAAAATAATCTCTAAGGCTCCCCCTTAGACAAATAATTTTGAAACCTGTAATTACACTCTTCTATACTATACATTTTTCACCTTTTCTCTCCCCCTTTGATAGTAATGCCAAAGATGGGGTGCTATCCAAAATTTATATACAAAGATACCTGCCAAAGAGTTTACAAATACTTGAAGATGACATAAAAAATAATCTTCAAAAATCCTAGGTGAGTGTCCCACCCACTCTTCAAGTTATCCAAAATTTTAATGAATGCACTAAATATAGTTGCATGAATCTCTACTTCCTTCAGATTAGAAGAAATAGGTTGAGCCATTGCCTTCATGCAGTCTACCTTATTGCTTAATATGGTGTCCAACCAGGGGGCAATCAAGTTCCGGTGTTCACCAACTCTCCTCAAAATTCTGTCCTTGTACACATTGAGGCTTGATATTTGATCATTTAGAGCCAATATTCATCCTTCAACACTACTGGTTAGAGATACATTGGGATCAAAGGACTATGAAATACTAGCAAGTTTACCATGGCAAACACTTATTTGCTTGTCTATATCTACAATGAATTTGGGAAAAATTAGACAAGACTTGTACAATTTACTACCTTCTGTCAATGCATCTAAAATAACCTATAGACCTTTATTAAATCTCACTCTATCATCTTCAATCATCTTCCAGAATGTCTGCATCCTTACTTCCTTAAATCTATCCAAGAATCTCTTAGTAGTAGACTTTTCTAAAGAATCAAAACTCATATTTACACTATTAATCAATTGTAACAATTTACCAAAGGGGATAGCATTAGAATCTAACTATAAATTCAGAGCCACCTTCTACAAAACATTGACAAACATCAAAATGAGCTTTTTGTCTTCTGACTTAGATTTTACCAGATCATGATTGGCCTGCGCTTGAACAACTACTGCAAGCATTAGCTTCTCGGCAGGAGACATTTGTCCAAGGTTAAGAGGACCATCTAGATTAATGGAGATTTGAGGTGGGGTCCCTTTGACTATAGGAGTGTCAATTGCCGGATCAAAAACTCCTTTGACCTTGTCTACCTCAACAACCTTTGCCTCTGCTTTCTCAGGTTCCTTTCTCTCTGCTCCATCCCCTTTATCTTGTGCACTGATGTTTCCACTTGGTGCAGTATTATCTTTTTTGTATCTTAGGGGCTGCTGAATTGTCGACCACCAGAGGATTACCATTGGTTTTAGCATCAAGAGTTGTGTGGTCTTGACCTTTTGAATGTTCCTTAGTCCAAGTTTCATCCTTTTAATCACCAAAAACACCTCCTTTCTCTTCCGACCGAGAATACTTAAATGCATCTTTATACAAATGATCACAAAATTATTTTTCTCCATTTATCTTCTATATCCTTTCTTACCTCTTCCACCTTGCCTATCATTAACCTATTTACCCTATTTTTGTTTCTAAATTCTTTCTTATTAGCTTCCTCAATGAGTCTTTTGACTTTATCTCGGGTGACACAGGTGCAAACATTTATCAACTCTCTTTCTTTCATTTCCTTATCTCTTGTGCTAGTAGTCAGTCTTCTTGCATTAATAATTTTGTATAGGTCTTTAGGAATGCTCTTCTTTAGCTCAATTAATGTTTTACTAAAATTGTGCAAATATAAAATGATAGCTTCTTCTACTTTTCTCTGATCAACCTCATTCATTTTTTCATAATACACTCCAATATTCTTCAAATTACCATCCACAATTACCTCATCAATTAATTGGTTTGTTGACAATGGAGGAACAATGTGGATTTACCTCACATATCACCAGATTTAGGATCTATATCAGGTTGAGTTCTGATCTATCTACCTCTTTTGGGTCTTCCGGTAGGGGCAGGATCAGATTTGGATTTCTCTCTTTGCTGGGCTCCACCAGACTGCGGCTTCCTCACCACTCTTACAAATTCACTTTTCTTCTTAACCTTACCTGCTTCCTCATCAAATTTTGTCTCAGAGGCCACTAGAGACACAACAACATAAGTCCTCTTAGATTTCTCCCTTTCCAAATGGTCTCTGTCCTTAAGATGGTACCACTGGAGCAAGGGCAAACTTGGTCTCTTTAGCGTTGGAGGTAACCAGGTCGGCCTTAGGCTTTTTGGTTTCCTCTTTGGCTTCCATCTATGCATTTTTTTCTCTTTCCTAATTCACCTCCTCCTAGGTGAATCCCATCTACACTACCACTTCCTCAACCATCTTTGTAACTTTTCTTTTCCTAGCAGGTGTAGCGAACTGTTTGTGCAATTCAAGGTCTTTCTCCTTGAATGTTCCAAATCTTCCTTCTTTTGGATCCACTAGTTGGCTCAATAGGTGTTGAGCATATGCCTCAAGTGTGATAGAGTCAACTTCATACCCCATGGGAATGATCCAAACTATCCTAGGCTCCATGGCTTCCATTTGACATTGATCTTTATCAACCATGAAGCAAATAGTTTGCTCATACTTCTCCACAATCTCCTTAGGGATTCTTTCTCTGCTCTTCATTATAGTTTGGAAAGTTTTGAAATAACCCCAAAGAGAGATATTCTCATTGTAGCATCTCCTATTCCCCACAATCCCTCTTTGATTTTCATTGCCACCGGTCTATCATAGGCCCATTGGACCTTTCCTTTTACACTAGGTATCTCATTCAAGAAATATAAGGCCAAGTAAATAAGAAGAGTTCCATATTTAAAAGTGTGTTTCTTGTCTTTCTTAATTTTCTTCAAATTATTCATCAACTCATTCAGAAGGATTATACATAGATCATACCTCATGTCATTATTGAGCAACTGATATGCTATATATATTGCAGTTCCAAAGATGTAGTTGTGTTCGCTTGACTGGTAACCTTTGTATCCAACCACCATTGATGCAAACACATCATGCTCCAGAATGTCGTTGATAGTCATTGCTCTGTTTTCAAACTTGGAACAAGTAGTTGCTATCACCGTGTTATTCGATACTTTTCTTAGGCTAGGTACTTCACTAGTTTCACTAAGGCATGTCACAACTCGAATTGTTTAGTGATCTTGTGAGGCCTATCAAGCCATATGAACTCATCATGGACTCGATTGGGAATATACCGGATCCACTCCACTTCATTGAACAATGGAAAATGGATGAACTGCAAAAAACTCTTGTCCTGAAGAGCCTTATATTCTGGTTTGAGGTTTCCCAAACTATCTACAAAATGTTTGTTATGCAGAGTCAATATATCAACATTTCCAAGCTCCTCAAGATTATAGTGGATGTATGCCCTAATATCCTCATTGTGAAGGACATCATAGGGTACGAAAGAAAATGCTCCTTTCGAATCATCTTCAATAGAGTTAAAAGGGTGTTTCTTGAATACAGGTTTGGCTCTATCCTTAATCTTTACAACCAATGGGGTAGCAATACTAGAAGTTGAAGCCATTTCAAACTCAAGGTTTGCGGAAACTGATAGTCTGAAATAGATAAATACCTTAATTCATAATCAGGCACTAGAGTTCTCTCAGGATCTCTGAAATCATTGTGAGATCACCAAATTTCTTTGCTCTTATTCACTACACTATTCTCTTGATCGCTTTGTGACGAATGAAGCTTTGAAATGTCCTTTTAATCTTCAAAAGCCTAATTCTTCATTTCAATAAATGTTGCAACCGGTTACCTTGATTTTCATAGAGTTGCTTACCAGAGCATCAAATCTTCTCTAAAACTTCCAGATAACATCTACATATAATATTTAAGCCTTTTGCAACCTTCTAGAATCAATTGCAAATCACCAAAGAGGGGGTTCTTAGAATGTGCATGAAAAGTTCCCCCTAAGGAAAAAAACCCTAGTTACCGGATGAAGATCTTGCATCGGGTTCGGGTGCAGATCCATTGTCTGCTTTAGATTCATCTTTTCTGACCCACATCTTCTCATGTTTTTCTCTAATCTCTTCTACCTTCGCCTTTCCCTTCTCATTTGATTTGTTCTTGTCTACCAGAGCACTATTGTTGCTTCTACAATACTTTGCAATGTGATCAGTTTTATTGCATGCATGACAAACAACATTCTGCATAGGTCTAAAGTTCATCTGATTTGGTCTCATCATTTACTGGTTAGAGATATGTCTAAACATCCCACAAGAATAGCACCTCTTGTTTTGGAATTTATTCATTATTGCTCTACACATATTTAACTTGTGACCAAAATTATTGCATATGAAACACTGACCGGTAAAAGTAGGAACATTATTCATGTTGTTCATTCCATTATTCATCCTACTTTTGCATTGATTGTTCTTCTTCTTATTAGATTTTTTATTGCTTTGTCCATTTCTAGAGGATTCACCTTTCTCAAATTCAAGTCCTTGCATGTCCTTTCCATGTCTCTGACTTTCCAGCATCTCATCAAGCCTTGTTGAGCTAGCTTTGAATTTGTCTTTGTAATCATTAGTAGTAGCATTTACATCTCTTAAGGTAGTATCTATCTTTCAAGTTCTTGTCCATTATTCCTTGATTGTGTCAACTCAAGCTTCAACTGATCATTCTCATAAGTAAGCCTGAAGAGTTCATCAAATCTTTCCTTCAATGATTGTGCTAGATTCTCTTCATTTTTCTTCTGGTCCTCAATCTCCTTAGTCAGCCTCAACACAATGGATTGCATCTCATTCTTCAATGTAGCATTCTCTCTCTCAAGCTTGTCAACTTCATCAACTTTACCCTAATTTTCCATGATTTTATCTTCTTTCTCCTTCAGCTTGTCCATTAATTCTTTCCTCTTATCTTTTGAAGTGTTCACTTGATCCTTCAAGTCATTAATGAAATCATCAACAACATTCAAGTTTATTTTCAAGGAACTGATCTCATTTCTTGCTAGCTGTCTCTAAAAACTAGAATCCTTTGATTCAATTTCTTGGACCTTCCTCAAGCAGTTAAGCTTCCTCTGAGGAATGAGGCTCTGATACCAATTGTTGGAATTAGGGATTACTGAGAGGGGGGGTGAATCAGTGATCT
This sequence comes from Cryptomeria japonica, assembly GCF_030272615.1. Classification (NCBI taxonomy): domain Eukaryota; kingdom Viridiplantae; phylum Streptophyta; class Pinopsida; order Cupressales; family Cupressaceae; genus Cryptomeria; species Cryptomeria japonica. Next base: position 362,557,661 of record NC_081405.1, on the reverse strand, counting down.
ATCGGTTAGCAAATTTTTAGACTTAACTTTAAACCAATGGAAGCATACACAAGAAACTGAAATGTAGGAACGTAAAATAATAAACCACAAAATTATAACACGTATTTTTATGTGGAAACCCAAATGGGAAAAACCATGATGCATTTGAACCCACAATATTACTCCACTATGGCCAGTAGCAAAACAATATTACAATATGGGGAATGAACAGGGATTCAGGAACACTGCTTAGAGCTCATTGCTCAAATACAACTCCAGAAGTCTCACTGCCTTACTGATTAATGACAATGATGAATTAAAACAAATTAACTCTAAAATAGCATTTGCAATGCTTAGATGAGTTCTGGTTAAGTGCCAAATACACCGACTGAATCACCTCTGTTGTTCCACTGTTCACTATCTCATTCAGCTACTAGATCAAGAATGCGCACATGAAAATAGGGAAAAATGGATTCTTGATCATCACTTGCTTGCATACAATCATACCATCCATAAAAAATATCATCTACACCAGTTGTATATATCTGTAATCACAAAATAGATCATTTATCATGTTGGCTTGCTAATATAACATGTAATCATATGTTGACTTGATCAGATCACCAAAGATAAATGAAGATCACCAAAATAATGATAAAATGATGTCTCTATGTTGAACCAATCATCCCATACATGATTCATGACTCCATAATCACCAAAAAGCTTCCAGACCAAAACTACTCTGCTCATCTTGAAATACTAGTTAACTGGTTACCGATTGACATCTTCTTCCAAAAATCAAGATCTGTTATTACCAGATGGGAATCTCATGAAGAGTTTCCATCAAGACAAACCTAAACCAATAATAAACCATCAGAAGCCACCAGATGAGTGTCAATTGCCAACAAGGATCACTAAGGAAGTTGTAGAGAAGTATGAAGAATCCATATGCTTCATGGTGGACATCGATCAATACTTGATGGAGGCTATTGAACCCAAGATAGTTTGGATCACACCCATAGGATATGAGGTTAGTGGTGATATTCTTAATGCATATGCTCAACATCTCTTGAGTAAGCCAGTAGACAATACAAAGGAAAGGTTTGGAACTTATAAGGAGAAAAACTTGAGTCTACATTCTTAGTTCACCAAACTTAGAATGTAGAGGAGAGTGAGGAAGGAAGGGGAGTAGGTTGCAGAAGACATGGGAATCACAAAGGAGGAAGTTCGAAGGGCCCGAGAGAGGAATATCCCAAAGGAAGAAGATATAGTGAAACCTAAGAAGACCAAACTAGAATTTCCCTCCCTAAAGCCAAGGCAAACAAGGAAGCCAATACTTTCCTCCAATGCTCAAAAGCATGTCCCTCCACCCAAGCTTCAATCCAAACCATTCGGTGGAGCTGCAAAGAGGAAGAAAGGGAAACTTAAAAGAGCTTATGCAGCAGCCACTATGGAAGAGGAGACTAAATTAGTTGAAGCAGTGAGAGAAGTAAAGAAGAGTGCTACTACTGCTAGGGATATGATGATGTAATCCTCTGGTGGAAGTCAGACCAACAAGAAGCCCAAAGTTGATACTTATCCATCTGGTATAACTCTTAAGCAATTCAAGGAAGAAATAATAGAACAAGGTAATCTCAAATTGCTTTCCCAATTTTATGATCATTTGGATGAAAAAGGGAAGAGGTCTCTAGAAGAAGCTAGTATTGTATATTTGAACAAGTATAGTAGAGCATTTATTGAGATTGCTTTTGAAGTCCCTAAGAGTCTATATGGTATCTTGGATATGAGAAAAGAAACTGCAAGAGTAGAATATGAAAGAATTAGAGAGTATGAGTGAGTGCAACTCTATCTAGTGATTGCTAAGATAGAAGTTGATAGAATACTTAAGGAAAATAAAGAAAGATTAAGAAGTAAAACTCGTGTAAATAAAATAATGATTTGCAAGAGTGAGGAGGTTCATAAGGAGACATGAGAATTTTTGAGGGAAATAATAAAGAAGTATGAGTATGATTTAGTTCCTAAAAGATCTCAGGAAAGTGTTCATAAGTTTGTTCTAGAAGTCCTTGGGATGTGTAGTGCCTACTTTCGAGCAGACTCTCATCTCATTTTGATAGACTTGATCAAACCTTTGTTTTATGCACGATGGATATTAACTATGAATTTTTACATTTTCTTAGTTGATGATTCCAATGTTAGACACTGTATGATTTCATGCTATTTGATATTACTGACTATGCCCATGAATAGTCATGACTTTTTTTTATGTGGTTTAGATGATTATTATGATGTTACCTGACACATGGATTCATATTATGTTTATGATTAGATGATTCATGATACTATATTGATTAACCATATGTCTTCATGGATTTTACATGCTTGTTATGAAATGATGGATTTTATATTATGCATCATGATTAAGAGGATATACTAACCCTAATCTTGATTCGTCATGATGAGATATTTTATGACAAATGTGTTTATTGTTGCATATTGCTTGACTGTCTCATGGGGAATCAACGTCACATCACTCATTGCAAGAAGGATGTGTCATTGCAATATTCTTCCACTTGCTTGTTATATGTGTGTATATATATATATATATATGCACATGTGTCATTGTTGTGGTTGTAGGGTTGCAAGTACTAAGACACTCATTCCTCCCGAGTAACTGGGTGCGAGCTCCACTGGTTTTACAGGTGCAAGTGTATCTCTTCCTAATGGCAAATATGTGGTTTTAGAGGTGTCGCTAGTTCCCTACCCACACTCTAGGTCTAGGATTGTCATTGAGTGCATGTCATTAGTCTTGGCAAAATTCGCCATGTCATCTTGGTCGTCATGATTTGTGAGTATGTGACATGGCGAGATTAATTATTTGGTTTAATTGTGGTATATCGATTTATAGTAATAGATTAATTATTTAATTTATTTAATCATGATCTATTGAATTATGGTAATGGATTGATTGTTTAATTTATTTGATTTGCGATAAATGATTTATTGTGATTAAGTAATTATTTAATATCAATTTATGATTTTGATAATAATGAAGGTGTTATTTTAATTTATTAAGATTTAATGATTTTTGATTATTTAATTATTTCTTGCGATTGAATTTAAATTAATATTTATTTGGACTTTTGAGGCTTTATTTAATATTTAATGTTTATAGTTTGATTTGATTAATCGCGTTTATTTATTTTATTCGCTTTAATTATTTATTTATTTAATGCCGAATCTAATCTTTATTTAGTTTATTATTGCGGAGCTTGATTAATTAATTAATTAATTCCTTTGGGATATTTAATAAAGTTTATCTATTAGTGTTTCTATAAATATTTAGAAATAAAAATAATAAGGGTAAATGATAAATAATTACCCTATCTATTATATTATAATGCTTTGATTATTAAGTTAATGAGAGTAATATATTTCTATTTTGATTTTTGAAATATCCCATCAAAATAATGGGAAAAATAAATTTATTTTATGCCATAGTTGAAGAGGGAAATATTTTAAAATGGATTATTCCTATTGGTTGTTGGGATGGCTAGGGTTTCATTGTTTTTCTTTGGCTTTTTATGCTTGTTGTGAAAGCATTTTGGCTTCTTCTGCACTCATTTTCTTCTACACTTGGTCAACTTTGGGTATTTTGGATCTGCAATTTGTGGTTTGGAGTTTTGATATGTAATTGGGATTGTGTTGTTGACGGAGGCAGTGGGCAAGCTCTCCATTAGAGGATTCTCTTTCATAACACAAGAAAGAGGTTAGCCTCTTGCTTTCCTTTTGTATTTCTCTCAGATTTTAATGTTTGTGTGTTTCCTCTATGTTTGAGATTACTTGTGAACTTAGGGCAGAATGTGTAGTTTATTTCTTATAATGTGATTTGCAAATAAATAAGGAAATGACAATTCTATTGCTATGTAATTGCAATGTAAATTGTGAGAATACTTGTTGTTTGGAATCCATTATTGTAGAAATTTTAGACCACCATTGCCTTCTTTGAATTTGGTATTATATCTACTATGATTTCTTGTTGACTGTTGATAATTTTGGAATTCGTGGCTTGATATTTTGATCTATGTGTTAATTTGTATATCTTGTTGTGCTATTTGGGGTCGAGCAGATGGCTGGGGGTCAAATTTGACCACCTCATGCCATGCTAGGTTGCTTCCTTGCCTTGTTTTATTCCCCCACGACATGCTTGCAGTTCTTTTTTATTTATTTATTTGGCATGTTTGACTACTGCATAAGCAACAAGGGTGCCCTATGTATTGGGGGTAGCTGCACCCAGCTGGGCATAAGCCTAAGCTGTCACCATGTTGTGACTCTCTCTCCCCCCTCCTTGGGCACCACTATGTTGGCATTGAGTGGCAAGGTGGTGTTTCCCATATCGATGGGCAGATTGGGCGACGTGTTTGGCAGTTCGAATGCTATTTGGTGTGTTAGGCGGTTCGAACCATGCTGGGGTGCAGGTTGCCAATGTTAGATGCCACACTCATAGCAACCACACCATGTGTTGGTTCGAATAAGTCTCGGTGTATAAGTTTTTAATTGTTTATGGATGATATATATTTTGGTGATAGTAGTTGCTTTCCAGATTTGTCACATTGAGTTTTTACTACTTGTGTGACATAATGATTTTGTGTAAATAGAGTTGTAAGTATTTGGCATTTGTAATTTGCTGTGCATATGTTTTCAAATTTCCTGTGAAAGTCTATGTATTGTTCAGTGCATGAGTTTGAGATGTTTTAATATGAAGTTCAACTGTGTTTAAGGGTGAAGCCACAAGTTATAGCATGGGCTAAGCATAATGTAAATGCTGTCCCTTCGTATTTTATTGTTTTCCATTATGAACATCATTTTACGTAATGTGTTATGTTGCATTTTGATACTGAAGGCTATCTTGTATATGTTGTGTTTCAGATTGATTTTAGTTTTAGTTTTGATGCCATTGTTCGGATGCAAGATTTATATTGTTATTTGGATGTGTCTCATGATGTTTTTCCATGAGAATTGGTCTACTTACGCTGCTGATTTTTAAGGACAACAAGTGTGGAGAACTTGCTGGGTTTATACTTGTTTTGTTGCAGTGGTATTATGACTTGATTTATATTTCATTCTATCAAGAGGCTCTTCTCCCATATGTGTTAATGTTAAGCCATCATGATTATGTGGCTGCATGTGGTTCGGTGCTGCATGTTGTTGCGTTTCAAAATTTCATATTTTGTTTAGAGCCTCTTGTGATGTTTTTATGGGCCCATGTAAAGGGAGTGGGCTCCTTTGCAATGCCAGGGGTCATGAGAGATGGACTGTCTTGAGGTTCCTTTTAAGGATGCATGAAGTCCAAACCCCTTGCATGCATGGGAGTTTACCTTGCATTCTCACTAAGTGATAATTACATAATGAATGGGATGGGTAGTTAGGTAACTAAAAAGATAATAATTTTATGTTGCCTCATGGCTCATTCGTAGGGAGGATATTTTAGGATGAGCATGAGAAGGTCGTGGAGATAGAAAGACAATCTCCCTTGGTCTCTGAAAGGCTAAGATGGCTCTGCATGCCCTTAGGCTAGAGCCTTGATTTTGGTATGGCATGTGATGACACTCCCTTTGTACATGTGTCCCCTTGTGTTTTACATTCGTATTTATGCCTTGATGATGTGTTGGCCTCTGGGAGTTACTTTGGTTGTTGATTGCATTGGTGTTTGGTCCATGTGTGTGGGAGTCCTTCTTGGTGTTAGTCCCTTTGGTCTTAAGTGTCAAACTAGGAGTAGAATGTGTGTTGGGACCTAGAGACATCTCCTAGCTCAGGGCGTGCTTCCTTGTACGTTCCACATTGGTTGGGTGATTGGAGCTTTTTGCCATTGGGGTTTTTCCTTTCTTGTTGATGTGCTTCTTCATGCATGGGCTTGGACCTTTCTTCGTGATGGCTATGGATTCTATGGAGAAGATTTATTTATTAAAACTTCGTGGTTATGAGATGTATTTGTTATGTAATAGTGTAAGATTCATTTGAAAAGATTGAGTAATTCTCATGATTATATGGACTATGTAATAGTAGTATTTAGTGTATCAATGATTACTCATTAGATTTAGGCAACCAATGGAACCATCATATGGCATTGCTATGTAATGTTGGATATGTAACATATCTTTATGTATGTATTAATATTTTATTTGAAAAACATTGTAAACATGTTTAGAAGACATAAACACTTGTGTTGAATAAACTATGCTCATGTTGTAGCTTTACCTTAGTAAGTTATAATCTTTATGTGCTCATGATTAGGATAGCTTTAGATCAGAAAAGTAAACATTTATGTGGCATTATCATGTTTTGTAATGGAAATATGGCTATGTTCATGTGGTAATAAATAAAAGATGCTTTTATTTACTTTCATTCTATTATGTTCAAAACAATGGGAAGGAACTAGTATGTAGAAAAGATGTATTTTCATGTGATTTTGGATGCAATGCAATTAGATGTTAGAATCTTGTTCAGGAGACCCTCAAATTGTGTTATGACTAATGAACAAAGACCTTATCAAGCCATTAATGATAGAGAAAGAAATCATCATATATAATAAAATCATTAGTTAGTATCATAGAAACTAAATCAACCTTGAGGCTGAAAATCATGATAAACTTAGAAGACTAATTACATTAAGGAATAAAATGGTTAAGAATGCATTAGTAAGATGGCTGAAATAAAGAAATTAATGCGTAGACCATGTCAATGTTCATAAAAAAGCATAGATAAGCCAGTATGCATGCATTCTATGATAACACTACATAGAATGACACATAAGTAATGTATAATGTGAGTGGGCAGTGATGTAGACATTATCATCATAGTAGTAGTAGTAGCTCATACTTATTATGTCAAGCCATAAGCATGAGAGATTAGTGGTTATGCATTGCATTATGTGTAAGATTGAGATTAAGTGATACCTTAATTAGATGGTCATGGAACTTAGGTCCATGCATTGTGCGATAGATCATCAAGTTAGATGCATTATACTCATAGGAATGATCATGTTAGGCTTAAAGATAGGTAATCCTAAGTACTATGCATTTGGTAGAAGCCCCTCATTCATGGTCATGCACTAGAAAGAGTATTAAGTATCAATGCATTAGGTAATCTAAGACATGTAGATATGTGTGAGGCCTCACCTCGACTCAGTCTAACATTTCAGTGGATTTTATATTTAGACTATTATGGATACTTTATTTTGATGCATTTTGAGACTTAGAACTTATATGATGTCAGGATTTGGATAACATTGCTAGGTTTTGATGATTTACTTATATGCTTTATGAGATAGAACACTACATGATTGTTAGATAGGATGATATTGCTATGATAGATGTCGTTATTGAATTTGCAGGACTTTACTATGATAATAGAACTATGAGGTATGGTTAAGTTTATGTGAATTGGGATGAAATTGCTTGATAAAAGATGTATTTATTCTGTGTAGATGAAAATTGTATGCAAGTGATGATGTGTATTGATATTCCTTTGAATTATATTATATGTGGATATTTGAAAGTACTAATGTGTAAATTGAGATGCATAGGAAATTTACCATGTGACCATGGAAAATTACGGAGAACCAAACCTAGACTTATGTATGTTCGTAAGCTAGGGGTTGTCTATTTGGAGAGACAACACCTCGTTTGTGTTGTATTTTTATTCGTAACAATATATGCTACATGAGTGTTAAGTGTTATTTAAATTTAATGTGTAAAAACCACAAGAGACGATTTCATGTTTTATTTTGTAAAAGTGTTTTATTTCTGTCACTTGACACATGTGTGGATTTAAGTTTAAATGTTTTATTTTTGTCTCTTGGTGGGAAAGTGTTCAACTATAGTTTTTTTTCAATTTATGTATCGTAATGTCATAAATACTTTGGGAAAAGAATCTTTGGAGAGGTCAACATATGTTTGACCCGAAAATAAACTTCAGAGGGGTTTAAAATGGGTTAAATGAACACCTAGGGGTAGTTTAATAGGGTTTCCTAAATCCCATAAGGTATACCTAGGGGTTAGGGGTAATTTTAGGCAAGTTTCTACTTTTAAGTGACCTTTTTGACACTTTAAAAATTGGCTTTTCTGAGTTGTGCGAAAATTGAAATTAGAAGTTTGATCTTAGTTGTAAACTTTCCTTTTCGAATGAGTCTTTTTCCCTTTTTGTCTTACTTTCCTTTTTGAGTTTGAGAAACTTGTGAGAACTAAGAGAATGGGCTTCTTAAGCAAGAATTTGAGAATTTGAGGGTAATCACCCACTCTCCATTTTTGGAGACAGAGAAAATTTTGAATAGCATAGAAAAGATTTGGATAGAAAAAAAAAATTGGCTAAGGGTAGTAGAAGAAGATTCGTGGATTGGGCAGATTAAGGTTGGTTTCATTATTATTTAAAATGTCTTCTTTCTTGCATGTGTCTGGAAGTATGTTGGTGTAAGAAATCTATGTTCTTGAATGTTTTTTTTAGAAATTCATTTGGTATTTTTGCATTATGATTTGTCTGTGTTTTGGGAGTTTTCTCAAGACCTCTTACTCTTGGGAGAGAGGAGGATCTTGTGGGTGGTAGCAGTGACAACCCTCGAGTGAGAGACTCTCGTTTGAGAGCGATCACAAGGGATCTTTGTGTGACCCTTGCTGCATGGCCTGTTTGTGCAATGGGGGTCATAAGGAGGGATATAAGGCTAGAATGCCTTGGGGGGCATAAGGAATAAGGGGTTGAAATTCTTGATGTATTTATTGTGCCATGAGGTGGCTACTTGTTTTCCATACTTGCAGTTCTCCTCAGGGTATTGGTCCACTACCACCCTTAAAAAGGTCATCACCAAAGTGTGGTGCTGTGTAGCCAAGTTGGGAGTGTGTCTGAATACCTGTGTGTGTATTTTTGCCTTCTATGTGTTTGCATGTTTGTTACCCATCTAGGGCTTGGTTCTCCGAGCTCGAGGGTGGCTACCAGTTAGCCTAGGTTGGGAGGTGAGCACTCCGTGGTCATATTTGTGTTCTATTATGCAGGAATGCCAGGAGAAAAGACTAGGAAAAGTGAAAGGTTGCAGAAGAATATTGTTGAAGAAATTTTAAAGTTATTTGCAGTTATTAGTTTTAATTTGATAGGAGAAATACACCCTCATTCGTAGAAATGAGAGGCAAGTTGTAATTTTGAAAATAGACATGAGATTTGTTATTGTAGTTAAATAAAGAAACATCCTGTAAATTTGCAGAATATCGTTAGAGTTGTAAAAAGCTAGATATGCTTCTATTTTCTATTTTAAAAAGAAAAGAAAAAAAAAAGGGATTGCTTTTGATTTGCAATATAAAAAAAAAAAAATCAGTTTTATTTAAATCTGAGTTCTTCTTTTTAGCTGAGAATCTATCTCCATTTTAATTGCAGAAAAATCATGATTTGTATTTGCTGTTAGCTTTTAAATAAAAGAAAAAAAAAGAGTTTAGTTAGTTGTTTTATTAGTTGAGAAATCAATGATTTGATTTATTGCAAAAAAGTATAATGTATTGCTAAAATAGTATTTCCTAAGTACAGAAGAAAAAAAAAGATATATATTTCCGATGTGTTAGGATAAATAGCTTAGCAGTAGATTTACTTCTTTTTTTCTTATTAGCAATTAAAATAATAAAAAAAAAAGAGCCTAAGCTTATTTACCATTTATATGTTTATATATCGAAATATATATATATATATATATATATATATATATTTTATTTAACATAATGATTCACTTTTGTTATTTCATTTTTAAAAAAATTGCATGTAAAATGCATTGAGAAATATATATATATATATATATATATATATATATATATATATATATATATATATATATATATATATATATATATATATATATATATATATTTATATTTATATAGATATAAAATTTAAAAAAAAAAAATTTAAATTTTAACTTAAAAAAAAAAAGGGGTTCTGTCTTTTTGGCAATCGCGGGTTTCGGGTCGCACCCCACTGTGTGAACACACAGTGGGCGGTGCCGAAATGCCGCCACTGTGTGAGCACACAGTGGGAGGCGCCAAAGTGCCACCACTGTGTGGCCACACAGTGGGCGGCGCCCAGCGCCACCACTGTGTGGGCACACAGTGGGCGGTGCCCAGTGCTCCACTGTGTAACCGCATAGTGGGCGGCGCTCGGTTCACCCTCCGCCTCCCCCACTTGGCTGCTATTATCCTGTACGCCATCGACCCTGTAAGCAAAACATTTTTCATGGCCGCCGCCAATGGGTTTCGGCCCTGTGTAAATAAAAATGGAAATCAAAGAAATATGAAACCCTAGCCCGGGTAGGGCTAGGGTAATAAAATAAAAATAATATGTTTAATTCATTTAGTTTAGAGCCATTTTTATATATATAAAAAAAAGAATCCCTAATTAGGGTTGAAGGGTAAATTGGCTATTAAGTTGGAAGGATATTTTAGAAGATTAAATATATATATATATATATATATATATAGGTTACATTTTTTGAGTATGTATTATATAGGGTTTTTAAACATTTAAATACCTTTGAAGAATAACGCTAAATCTTGTAATTTTAAATGTATTTAGTATGATAAATACTTAATTTAATTAGAGCATTAAATTTTAAAATGGATTTTAAAGGTAGTAATTTAAGCACCTTCCATTTGAGGTTAGAATGGATAATTTTTAATTGGCATTCTAAAGGCGAGTAATAGCTACTCGTAATTAATTTTGCCCTTGTAAATTGAATTATCTAAATTAAATGTCACTTTAAACGATTATTATAATTATCGAATTAAAAATGGATGTTTAGACTATATAGTCTTATTGAAGATTGAATTTATCTTCATCTCCTATTTCTTTAATGAGTTTGAATTAATTAATTTAATGACTTGGTATCTTGTGAAGATAAAATTAAACCATTTAGATTTCCGCAAATAAAATTTAAATAATAATCGATACTTGGTTCGTATCGGAATTAGCTCATTTATAGATATGGAAAATACATTAACGCATGTCGTGTGAGCGAACTTGTTAATTAATTTGTATTAAAAAAAAAAATCATTCTGTTTTTTTGCCCTAAATTTTGGGCATGACAATATGCAGGATTGTATGGTTTGGGTTCCTAGAAGGAGCTAGTGTATAGAGGTGTTTATTTCATATTTAGATATGTAGTTTCTAAACATTATGGAAGGTAGAATGAATTAAGAGATTAGAGGGCAGCCTATGTGGCATAATCTTGTGTGAGGATATTATGGCAGCTAGGTGCATATGCACATTATCATGTTGGTTATAAATCTAATGCAAGGGTTAAGAATCAAAGAGTTAATATCAAATTAAAGTAGTGACATCAATATGCCCTAGGGAGCTAATGAGATTATGTAAGCATATTCTGCTTATGTCAAAAACATAATTAGACAATTAATGTTTAAGATCCAACACTAAAATGAAACTAAGTGAACTATTTCTTAATCACATTGCCTAGTTGATGTTAAATGGAATTGGTACAAGTTTTCCCTAGGGTCTATTGGCAGGTGCTACATGATGCCATCCTTAGGAGATGAACTGAAAATTGCTAAACTAGAAGAATAGATGAGTGAAATTATTGTTGCAGATGATATTAATAACAATCAATAGATTTTCAACTTCAGTGAAGCATTTCAAGATCCTCCAGTAATGAATGTTGATTCAGAGAAGAATGTTGAGGAGGTTGGTGATGAAAAGGTAGAGGATGCAAATATGGAAGAGAAGGAGAAGGATGAAGGTAAGATTGAATAGGTTCTGGTGGAAAGAGACACTGTGTAATCTGATAAGGACAAGTAGATAATAAGTGACACTAATCTCATTCAAGCACCTATCAATCTCAATTCATTATCTCCTATGCAAGCATTGGAATTCGCAACCTTAGCTCAAGAAAAAGCTAGTGAAGACTTGTTGAAGTCTCACTCTGAAGACAAAGAGCTTATATCTTTGGCTATAGGTTTTCTTGAGAAAATATTGTCTACATTCAAGAAAGACACTCATGACTTGCCCTCCAGTAAACTGCAAAGTATGTTTAAGGCAGTAGACTCTCATTTTGAATCTCTTGAGAAAGTGACAAATGTAAAAGTTTTGAACCATTTTAATACTATGAGGTTAAGGACGGTTATGAGAATGGTTGAAGGTGATAGGTTCAGTCTGATAACCAGTGTGAAGGGCATTTAGGAGACATTGAACGAAGGCAAAAAAATCTACAAGTCATGTCTTCTATTGTCGAAGTTCACTATAGAGCTAGATAAGAAAATTAAAGAATGTGGAGGACAACTAGCTGATATATCTTAGTCCTATTCACCCTAGGATATTTTTGCAAGTAATTATGAAGCTTAAGTGATGTCTTTACTAGATAAAATCAAGATCTTGAATTGAGATAAAGATAAAATAATTGGTAGAGTGGGAGAGCTGAGGAACTTGATCACTCCCCAGTTGGATATTCTACTGAGCAGTCAACAAGATGCCTTGAATGCATTGAATAAGAGTGTTCCTTCTAATTTTTGAGGATCAAAAGTGCATGCATACCTTTTTAGTGCTTTGATAAACATTTTGGAGAAGCTAAAGAAAGGTTGGGATGATCACTCGCAATCATTGAGGACTATTTCTGCAGAAAATTTCAAATTTTTGTAAGTTGTTGTGTATATCCTTGTACATACAATTTTGAGTAGATTCCTTCCTTTGTCATTAATGTCAAAGGGGGAGAGAGAAGAGTGAAAAATGATGTATATTCTTAGGGGGAGCTTGTTAGAATCAAAGTTTTGAAATTTTGCAGTATTTGACATTTTTGGTTTGACGCTTAGTCATTTTTTACTAAGTGTTGCCATCAATGCCAAAGGGGAATATTGTCTGTGAGAGACATTGTTCTGGAAGAGATTAGTGCTTAAGGATTGTTTAGGGGTTGTCATTGATGGCAACTCAGATCAGATGCATCATTTGATATATGCAAATTCATTGTACCAGAAGTATTGCTTAAGTCTGGAAGGTGGAACACAATGTTCGACAAAGTATGAGTATAATGTGTGGAACTCAATTTTGGGTGCACATTTTTGTTTGCGGTGGAAGAGGTAGTCAATTTGGTGGTTGGAATTTCTTAATCCGCAATCCTAGCTTTTGGTGTTGATTCTTGAGCAAATTTGATGATCCGGTATCCGGTATTTCAGGAAGAACAAAGTTATTTAGGTTATTTTGGTGTACCATGTTATGCAAAATCTTCAAGATGATTTTGTTGATTGGTGTCATGTTTGAGGTTGTTGTGCTAAATTGTTTGAAGCATATTATCAATTGGTTTTGGTCTGCATGAGAATTTGTAATCAGATTGACCTGACTCTTTGTTACATGTTTCATCTTTTTGGAGCTGACATGTTAGTGACCTAATCAAGTGATGCAGATATATAAGGCCGATCTATGTGAGAATTTTGTGATTCAAGTGTGGTTTGTCAAGATTGTATGAGCATCTATGTGCAGTTTCACGTGCGCTATCCTTAGATTTATCTTTCGGTATGTGACAAAATAGAGCGTTCAACTATATCAGTTAAAGAAGACTCTTTGTGCTTATCAAAAACTGCATTTGGGCATTTGTAGATGCTATTCATCAATTTAGACAATTAGTTATCATTTGTAATAATTTGTAGGATAGTGAGTCCTCTGGGGGTTGCATCCCTCTCTTTTGTAATTAAATAGTGAGCTCCAGGCAGTGTGCCTTAATGCATGTGCATTCCCCTTGTAATATTATTATACTCCTGATAATAGTATTATAATATTGTGGGTCTCAATCCCACCATGGTTTTTTCCTTTCTGAGTTTCCACATAAATATTCCGATGTTATAGTTTTATGCTTGTGTGTGTTGAGTTTTTGCACTTTACTTTTATTCATTTTCATCCGATGGTTTAAGAATTAGTTAAAGAAAGTTATAAATTGCAGAACACTAATTCAACCCCCTTCTTAGTGTTCATTTATTCCAACACTTTATTGTTTATCTACATGTTTAATTTGATACCAACTTTGGAGGGTGTGTAAACATGTGTAGATCATTGGAATCATTTGGGAATGATGTGTTGTCATGTATTTAGGTACCCTCTATCTCCAATAATGGACTAAAATGGATGTTGTAGATCTAGGTTGATTGATTTATGTAATATTGTATATTCTATTATTGGTTGACCTAGTTGAGAGTTCTAATGAATAATCTTGTATATATAGATGTGCGGTTGTATGAGTTGAGGTATGCACAATGTGTATGAATTGATGTGAAGTGGATGTGAATGATATACAAGTAGATTTGGTGTGAAAATTGATTTGTGAAGAGCTTTGATGATGATATCTTTAGTGTGATAGAGTGCCATGATATTGGTCACTTGACAATTTCATGATCAAGAGATCTTTATTATTTCAATTCATCTATTCCCTATACCTACCAAAAGAAGGTGTGTTTCTTTTGGCACCTTGTATAGACCTTTGTATCTTTCCCTAAGGTTGAGTGCCTTAGTCTTGAACGTCCTATCAAGTGTAGTGAGATACTTTTCCTTGAGCCTAAAACATTATAATCAATTATCTGAGGATGTCTATTGATGAGAATAATAAAGGCTATCTACATAGAGTGAATGATATTATGAGTGCAATTAAGGGTATTGAGTGGAAAATTAGAAGAAAGTAAAGTTGTAAGAATAGTGATGTTGACTCTCCCCAAATGCTAAAAAGTTAAGAAGTATGCTATTGAAGAAAGTCATGATATGAAAAAATACACTCTGGATCAACTCTATGGCTCACTTTTAGCCTTTAAGATTGTTGAGCTAGATGATTTGTGGAAAGAGAATAAATAAGAAACATTTAAAGCTACTTAGAAGATTGAAGATGAACTAGAAGAAATAAATGACATGGATGAGATAGAAGAAAACTTTGTGAGAAGACTGAAGAAAGGATCTAGAAAATACAAAGGTAAGTTACCTTTCAAATGTTTCAGTTGTGGAATAATTGATCAATATGCTTCTAGATGTACTTATAATGAATATTATGGTGAAAGACCCAATGATGATAATAAGGGAAGGATAGTTACACATGGGATAATAGAAATAGAGAATAGATGATAGAGACAAGCCTAAGAAGATTTTTTGCTCAATAGAGGCTTTGTCATGCCCAAAATTTAGGGCAAAAACGGAACAATTTTTTCTTTAAAACATACTATTTAATTAACAAGTTCACTCATACGACAAGCGTTAATGAAATTTACATAATTAAATTCGAGCTAGTTCTGAGATGAACCAAGCATCGATAGATTGTTAAATATTATTTGTGGAAAATTTACTGGTTTAATTTTATCTCCTAGTCTAGGTTTATTAAATCAATCACGTTAAAGAAAAGTAAGAGAGAAAAAATAATTTAATCTCCAATATGACTATATAGTCTAATCAACCATTTTTAAATTTCTCTTTATTATTTGCTCCAAATTATAACCAGGATTATATAAATATATATATATATATATTTATATATACATATATATATATTTATAATTAAATTCTAAATCCAAATTATGACCAGAATTTTATATATATACATGTATATATATATATATATCCATATATATATATAGATACATATATATATATATATATATATTACATATATTTAAAATATTTTAATTCTAATTCAAAAGCACATTAACTTTCTAAATATTAATCCATATTTTCCCCAAACCTAATTAGGGTTCTAATTTCTTATATATTTATTTACAAATCTAAATATCATATTATTTTTTTTTTAAAATCCATCTGCCCTAGCCCCACCCGGGCTAGGGTTTATCCCATATATTTTTTAACAGAGATTTGTTGCTGGGACGAACCCCTTGGCGGCCCCTTTTTTTTTGTTTGCAAGTTACGGAGAATGGAGGCGGGTATGGCCGTGGTGCCACTGTGTGGGCGCACAGTGGGCGCCGCGGCACCACTGTGTGTCCACACAGTGGGCGCTGCTAGCGGCTCCCCACTGCGTGGCCACACAGTGGCGGCCGCGGCCATCCACTGTGTGTCCACTCAGTGGGAGCCGAAGCGGCTCCACTGTGTGTGCACACAGTGGGCGCCGCGCGGCCCTCACTGTGCGTACACACAGTGGGGTCTGCGTGGACCCAAAAACATCTCTCTTTTTTATTTATTTATTTATTTTTAAAAAAAATATAATATATATAAATATATATATATATAAATATATATATATATATATATATATAAATATATATATATATATATAAATATATATATATATAAATATATATTTATATATATATATATATATATATTTATATTTATATAAATTTATAATCGTAGTTTAAAAAAGGGTGAATATATTTCAATATATATATATATTTTTTTAAAGAAAAGATTTACATGCAAAATTTTTAAACTAATATAACAAAGGGAAAAGCATTAAGTTAATTCAGAAATATATATATATATATATATATATGAGAAGCTCTTTAATCAACACTAACTGAAATACAATTTAGAAATACATTTTAAGAAATACAATATACTCACTAAAATAAAAAGATTCATTTTTCCTCTAATAAAATATTTACATAAAACATCTTTTTTCTTTAAAATACTTAAGATCTTTCAGCATAAATAAACTTCTATTTTGCCACAAGTAAAATATAGATAAAATTTAAATGAAAACAATTCTCTTTTTTTTTTCTTTTCCATAATCCAAAGAAGCTTTTGCATGCAACACAAATTAGCTTTTCTTTTTCTAAAAACCGGAAGTAGAAATAAACAAGCTTTTCTTTTTTTAAAACAACTCTAAGATATTCTACCAATTTACAGGATGTTTCTTTGAATAGTCACAACAATAAAACTTCAAGCCTGTTTTCAATAATTACAACTTGCTTCTCTTTTCTATGAATGAGGCATACTTCTATAACAAATTTAAACAAATATCTGCAACTGAATTTAAGTATCTTCAATAGCAATCTTCTGTGTCTCTTTCATGGTTCCTATTCTCTTTCCTCTGACTTTCCTGCATAATAGAAAACACAAATATGACCACGGAGTGCTCACCTCCTAGCCTAGGCTAACTGGTAGCCACCCCCGAGCTCGGAGAACCAATTCCTAGACGGGTAACACACAGGCAAACACATAGAAAGCAATGCATACAGATATTCCAGACACATTCCCAACTTGGCTTTCACAGCAAAGTGTGTGTTATGTAATGCTCGTCAAAATACCCTAGAGGAATAAACCATAATCTACTAACGCATAGAGATAATAATTTTATTTTGTTAATTATTACTTCTATGTTAATACTAACATTAGATAATGCAACATTACAACCAATGTACGTCAATGCATCATCAACTATTACATGAATATATGATTCAACATGAACATCGCCATAGATCTTATTACACAAGTGGAATAACCATTTAACCATTAAGACATCACTAAATAAACTCATACAAAACATCCATTCCCTAGGGTATGTCAACATCACTACTTGATATAATATTAAAACTTCACATATCCATCTAGAACATCATAAACTATCATTCAACTTATTCATCTACTTCCCATACAACTATGACGAGTCATTAACACATATGCATAACTTAATCACACAATACCCTTTCTCTTAGATTCAATTAGAAATTACCAAATCAAATACTCCTAACACCCATACTTTCATTCATCATAAATGCATCACAAATTTTTACAACCTTTCTCTACAACAACACAAGATTAACTCTCAAGATCCATTACGCTTCCCTAAGATAAGCTAGATCATTTACCTAAACATCATAATCCAATTCATCTAAATAACTTCCCTTTTCTTAAACAAGTGTTATAACAAAAATCACTATTCCTTCAACTTAATTTCCATACAACTATACATACAATTCCATCTTGCAAATCCAAATATAATACAAATGTATAAATGCTAACTCTTCCTTTCCCACATAGAACTCATAATATAATATTGCACAGTGAATATCAAATACATCAATGAAGCAATGAGAACTTCTCCTAAACTACTACATCACATTCCCTTTGATTAAATCTTCCAATACATGAAGATACATAGCACAAGAGTACATAATCTCTTTTACAAATACCAATCATTATGATACAATGTATTCGGTTCCAAGTACATAGAAATCATCTCCAAAGAATCCAATCCATGCACTCTAGCATCCAAGAAGAATATCCAAATGGAAGAAGGCATCAAACAAACTGACCATGTGGAAACAAATAGGAACCAGTCCCTGTGCTAGGAGATGACATAAGGTTCCAACAACACTCAAGACCTAAGATGACACTTAACAACCAAAGGATACAACATTACATCACAAGACTTGTAACATGCTAAAACAAAACAACATGCTGAAATAAAATAAAGCATTTAAACATAAATGTAACATGCTAAAATGAATATAATTGTTAACATGAACATATAAAGGAAGATTTTTTTTTTGAGTAGGAACAAATATCTAAAAGTAACTAGTTATAACTAGCTTTTATCGAGAAATGCATCATGATGAACTAAACCAAGAACATGTATGGAAGATATGAAAGTATTAACACATTGCATTAAAATAAAGAGAGAGAGTTTAGAGAGTACATTTCATCTGATGCTAACATTGTAAACTTCATAACTTTATCAAGATACCAATGAGGAGGGAAAGTATCATCAGGGTGCTTTTATGCCCAACCATAGACTTACTAGTCCCCCATTCCATATCCAACTAGATTGGCCCGACCCTTCGCAGGGAGGTAATGGGAAGTGGAACTCATGCCATCTGAGACTTGGTGTTAAAGGACCTACATATCTAGTCGGCCATACACTATGGGTAACTCCCAACTAGTATGATGCTCCTGACTAGAGGTGTATCTGAGACTAATGTAACGGTAGCTTGCACTAAGCATCACCACCTTGGCCAAGGTTTAAATACTAAAAGTATGATTACACAGGTTGTCAATGACCACCACCCTTCTTGGCATAGGTCTGGGGTCAAGTAGGTTCGACTAAACCCATTTAGGAACTATGACCGTTCAATTATTTTATATTCTTTTGTCATAAGAACTAATACACTTAAAAGTTATGATTTATCTCTTCTAATTGTTAACTACAAAGGTTTTTAATGATTCAAGTAATTCCCTAGAATGTGAATGTATGGGGCATAAGAGCCGCCAGTTGTCCATTCAACCCTTAAATATGGTATCAAAACCATACCTGACATGTCTTTGTTGTCTTGGCATCTTGAGGGTGTTCTTTCCAATGAAGGTGCTATCTCCATTGTGGTGCAACTATGCCCTTCTACCCACTACCTTCCTAGGCTAGGGTCTTAGTTGATTTCATAATCTAGAGATGATAATCTCAATTAGATAGGTTGTCCGATGCTGCTATTTTGATGTTATTTCTGACTTAGAAAAATCAAAGAATGCTCATTTAAGAGGTAAGAAATCTTCTTATTTCAAGTCTTAGGAAGAGCACCCTCTCTAATCTGAGAGGTATGGTTTGAAAACTTTACTATCTTATCTCTATTAATATGCGGTTATAAACCATACTAAAATGCACTTACAGGTATATATTAAAGTATATATACAATAAACATAAGTATAAATACCTTCACATATACATATAATAATTACCAGATGCTTCAGATTTTAGACTTAATTTACTCTTGAAACAAACGTAACAAACTATTCATATTAAAGAGTTTATGTATAAATTTACTCAAAAATCATGAAGATTGCTGCTACAGTCTAATGATTTATAACAATGGATAGTATTCCACAACTAGAAATAGTGATTTATGTTTAACTGGAAGTCCTATTTAAGAACTCATAAGTCTACATGATACCCTATAATTTAATGATGGAATAGAGGTTCTGCTGTATAAAAAGGAGCTGACAACAGATTCATAACAAAATAAGATGTGAATTTCCTTATAATTTGCAGACTACTCAAAACCCTTTTCCAAAAATTAGAAGTGGAGGTTCTATAATACTTTCTCTTTCTAAATTAGAATTGTAGAGACAAATTAATTATCCTAAGATGTATATGTATTTATACATACATACATACATACATACATATATAAATGTATATATATATATACATATACATATATATATACATACATATATATGTATATGTATATATATACATATACATATATATATACATACATATATATGTATATGTATATATATACATATATATACATATACATATATATGTATGTATATACATATGTATATGTATATGTATATATAGATATGTATATATATATGTACATACATACATATATACATATATATATGTATATATGTATGTATATATATATGTATATACATATATATGTATGTATATACATATCCATATATATACATATATACATATATATATATATATATATATATATATATATATATATATATATATATATATATATATATATATATATATATATATATATATGTATATATATACATATACATATATTTTTTCATGGTATGAGAAAATACATTCAAAACTATATAAACCCTTCTTCATCGATTAAGAGTAGATTTGGAAGAATAAAAATTAACTTCCTATTTTTCTTTAACAAAAACACATAGTAAACTAGAAGAATAGTAATCACTTTATATTTTTGAATACCCCATTTTCTAATTTCTCAATGTTGAATGTAATGGCAGAATTATACTAAGCCATTAGGGTTTAAGCCTTAACATGACCTGTAAAATGGATAAATACATATGAGAATGTATTCCAGCAACCTTCCTCTTATGAAACTCTCTGCTCTTGAAAATGTAGAGCAGTAACTAGTAAACCATGACAGAATATGATAATTTGTAGAGTAAAAAATGGTAAATACGCAGAGTTGATCCTTCCTTTTTTTGTCGTATGAAGTAGAAAGAAGTAAATTGTTCTTTTCCAAACCCCTTATGTATTACCCAACATGTTTTTCTTTCTTTCATTTCCCTAATACTATACATCTTTTTCCTAATCCGCTAGGAGGAGTCACACCACAATCATGCCTCCATGTTCACACATTTTTCACAACTCAAGCTTCTTGACGAAGCCTCTCAAGCTCATGCCAAAAATGCCCGATAGAAATATCTTATTTTCATATGTTTGAATCTTCTCCTTTTCATTTTTTTTTGATATATATTGAAACTTATAAGCATAGCATTTTTTTAATTAAAACCCATCTTCATTTATCTTTCCTGATAAAACATCTCATATCTTTGCTGATATATTCTATTTTTCCTCATGAAATAATATTGATTCTAATATATAAAAGCAACTTATAAAATTGTGCTAAGGAGAAGGGTAAAATGTTTATTTTACATCTTGCCATGCCAATACACTTCACTTAGCAATATTACCAAAAGGAATTTGACTCATGGTATATATATATATATATATAGTTTAACTTTACCCTTTATGCTAGAATTATGTAAAACATATTCATATATTTATCTATATGAATATATATGCCTTAAGTATACATTCCTATGGGGGCACATATACTATCGAGTATACGTCCTCATATTCATGCTATGCATAAGATGTATATATTGATATATATACTTATATAAATATATTTACATGATAAAACATGAGCCTCTATGGAATTAAATAATTAATTAAAAAAATTCCTTAAATAATAGTCATGAGTTACCTTGATATGCAATCAAAAACCTAGGGTTGTGAACCCTAAAATCTTTGCACGGCCCATCTAGTGTTACCTGACGTGACAACCAACTAAGTTTGACAAGGTTAACCATATGTCTACCTGGCTTAGGGTTAGGGTTTAAGATGACATAGTTCTTTCTTCTCTTTACCTCCCGACCTGATGATAATTCCCCTCCCTTCGTGGAGGATGATGATTCCTTTACACACTTGGCCAATTTAACTAGTTAGATCAAAATCTTGTCCCATTCTAACATTTCATAAATCATTGACAAAAATAAAACATCATGTCATAATGTTAACTATCCAGGCATCAATTTACCAATTAAGATTCATCAAATCAGCATTATAAGTATAATTGACATCATTCAAATATGCATGAACATCTGAGCATATTCATTCAATTTAAAAATGAAAAACTAGGGCATATTCATTCCATTTAAACATGAACACTAGGGCACATTCATTCAAACACTATTGTATTTGACTCCAAATTTTGACGAATGTTTGGTGACATATTGATAAAATATTGTCGATTTACCAATGAAACCTTGGTTTAAATTTCATCGTTGTAATGATGAATTATTATTCACTGAAACCCTTACCTAGAGTCATCAGTCGACAACAAGGGAAATGTTTGCGGTGTTCATCGCAAATTTTTGTCAATCTATCGATGAAAAAGACCACAGAATGTTAAAAAACACCTGTTTGAAATTGTCGAAAAAACACAGAACTGTTGTCCATTTTCCAATGAGGTGGAAAAAACTTTCATTCTCATTATGACAAAATCAACATCGCGTGTACAATAAACTCATCACAAATGTTTCTGGTTCTTTGGGCTTCGTATGTCAAATGCTCAATGACAATAACTGATCAGAATACCTTTTAGAATTACTGTACCCCTTTCAAGTTATCCCAACAGTATTATCTTGACCAATGAGTTTTTGTTTGGGATAGGTATTTTGATGCAATGTTTTCAGATTGACTTGTGTTGTCAGGATACCTATTCTGATAAAATAATCCTTTTGGTGACTGGTATAGCTACGCCGAAAAGGTCATCTATGAGGAAATTGGTTTATTGGTATAAGAAATGCCAATATCTATTTTCATCGAAATTGCAACAAAACTCTACATTTTTTTAAAAGAAAATAATTCATTCAAAAATTATTCTGGACTTAATGGAAGCATATCGAGATAATTTAATGATGGGTGAGTTATCAGAATATCTCAATCAATGGCCAGGTGATCGGAATAGTTTGTACTGTCAATTTAAAGTTTTCGTACTATTTCGATAGTATAAATATGGGTGATGAGTCTTGATTGGTATATCTATACCTATAGTGTTGCAAGGTGCATTTTTGGAATAAGTCTATGCTATCAGTTTATCCTTTTTGTGCAATTCTGATAGTGTTGGGGATTCCGATGGGATTGCGTTTTAGGATACAATGCCGATAGAGGAGAATTGACAGTATCTAATCGAAATGACTTATACTGTCATTTTAGCATATGTTGATAGTGTAATAGTACATTGCCACATGATGAAAGCTACAAGAAACACCATTAATTTGCAGTAATAGGACAATGTAATAAAAGCAACAACAATTTAGTTCTTAGCAATTAAGAATCAAAAGTAGAGAGTCAAAAGTATCAAAGCATTTATATGCACATCAAGATAACATGAATAATGAACATTGATCACTAATACATCAACAGAAAACATACAATAGGTAGCTATTAAGGATGCTAATACATTAACATAGATGATACAGACTTGCATTCATTGGTTGTTCATGAGGCAAGAAATGTTTTCAAACAGTGTTGAAATGCTGAAATACATACTGTAAATACAAGAATGGTATCTCTAGATAATAAAATGTACCTCTAAGTATTGTGATAACTAAAGGAAGATGTAGCTTGGTTGTTCATAGTGCCAATAGCTATTGAAACTAAATGATAAGCCATATCTCTACATGTGATACAATAAATGAGGTAGCAATGCCAATGATACATCTAATAAACAAAAAGGAGGAAGGTGCTCAAATATAATCAAAATAGGTAAAATCTCTGGGAGTTTCCATCAGAAATATTCATCATTAGGTTTGTCATGTCACATAAAGAAATAAGATCTACATGATGTAATCAGTTGATTTCTATAGGGAAGTATCTAGCATATATATTTAGAACCAGAATAGAGGTACATAGTACGTAACTAATTTAATCCGTTCCTTAGTTATTCATTGCTATAGGAAATTATCTAGCATATATTCAGAAGTAGAATAGAGGTACAATCCACTGTCACTATTATCACTGATCACAACCATGGTTTTAGTAGTACTAGGGTATCATTAAAACCCTCCTAGACCTCTGTGAATCAGCCTGCCACTATGAAATCTTGGAGTATATATATAAACCTTGCATATCACCAAAAAGTAGATTTTCCCATTGACTATATTAGGAGTTATACAAATAATTTGCTTGCTGGTTACCCTCATTGAGGGTTTCAGACTATTTTTGGAAAAACTAATATAACTTGCAAAAGACAATGTGAAAACTCATAAAAAAATGAATTCAAACACAAGAAGATTCATTTTCTAGATTCCACAACTGAGTGCAAAGTAAAACAAATTCATATTTGATCATCTCTTTAACACTGTAACAGTCATAAAGTTGTAGAACCATAAGACAGTTGGTCATCCTGTTACCAAAACTACATTTCCTTATACTTCCTCCTTTTGAAATTGGACTATAATGAAAGGAAAGACATTTATCAACATGCTATGTTATATATAAGACTATTTGAAACCAAATAACATTATATCCTTGGAGTATTGCTGTCATAGAGATCTAAAACATGAAGAAAAATGACAAATTTTACTAGTTTTCATTTTCAAATCTACTTAGAAAATTCCACACTTGCCATCTCTCGATGGAATCATGTTAAATAAACTTTCATAGACTCGAGGGCCCCTCCCCTCTACCTCACATCACTCTCAATACCCCATACCCGATCATATAACATTAATCATTCATTCATCCATTAATAACATATAACATTCATTCATTCATCCACTAATAACATATAACATTCATTCATTAACATATAACATTCATTATTTTAGTTTTTACATATTATCAAAAATATGGTTGTCATAAATGATTACAATCTCTTTTTTTGGGTTTCTTTTTGCAGCTAAATAAAGAAGAAGTGGAGTATCATTTTCTAAATCATCTGTCCCCCCTTTAGTTGTTCTTCCCTCTACTTGTGATCTTAATGTATGCCTAGTCATGTACTCACGACATGGAGGCCGCTGTAAGGGGGTCTACTGCAATAACAAAGAAAACTTAAATTGATATGTTTTATTATTATTGTTACACGTATTTCATTAATTAAAAGATGTTCTTTACTTGATGGGGCACAAGTATTTCACTAATTAAAGTATTTCATGGAGTTTGTTGTTGAATTTTGAATGAAAAATCAATAAAGAGCCCCCCCACACGCCACTCCAAACAACACAATGCTTGATCAAAATTATGAACCTAGCCACAATATAGAAACACAAAGATACGACAAAAAGAGGATTTAATAAACAAGAAGTTGCATAATTATATGTGCCAAGAAATTTAATATAATGAAATATAATTTGTGGATACCATTAAAGTAGATAAATAAATATATTCTGAAATAATATAATTATAGAAGTTTTCCCCAAAAATCTTCATGGGGAAAGGAAATTTCCCCAAACACACAAGCATCACCCAAAAATGAAAAAATAAAATTCTTTTTTGAAAGGTGGTGAGGTGTGATTAGGGTCTCAATGCAGTATGCTATGTCATGCTCCTGCATGAATGCAACCAAATTCAAAATATACAGTTTATATATATGCTACGTCAACACATAGTTTATATACAAAATATATATGCTATGTCAACATATAGTTTATTTTATTTTACACAAAATATAAGATTTCTATGGTGGCTTGCTAAGCTTATATAGTTGGTTTTCTCTTTCTTTATAATTTTTGATGATTTATTTCCTATGATATGATTAAATATTATCTATAGTCATAGTGATTGTTAAAAAGGCTTATGATATGTAATGTTTAATCATGATGGATGTTTAAGAATCAGTGATTGAAGTACTACTTGACTAAAGATTAAGCATATCTATTACTTGACTAAAGATTGAAATACTATTCTTGTTATGACTTATTTTTTTACATTGGTCTACTATAGTAATGGAGAACATATCTAGTGAATCGATTCTTTTAGTCACTTTGATTCTTATCCTTGTGTATAACAAGTTTTCTTCTATCCTATGATTCATTGATTGTTGATTTAAAACACTCATTATAACTAATATGGATATGAATTATGATGTGGGTGTGAGAAGGGATTGTTGAATATTAAGGAATGGTTTAGGAAAGTACTCCTTAATCCAAATGATTCATTTTATTATCATGGAATGTGTTAAGAGACTTTAAAAATATAGTCAATCTAGTTAATATTGACACATCTAAAGCATGCCAAAGGCACTTCGGAGAAATGCTATGACATAAAGAAGATTGTTTAGGTGATGTCAAGTCTTGTTCCATGAGGGTAGGAAAACATAGATGCATTGGTAGAAAAGGTTCCATTCAACTTGGAGGAAATGGATAATTACCCAAGAGGCTAATGTGAGATTGGACCAAGTTTGCACTATGATACAAATAGCTTGGGAAAAGGGATGATGAAATGGTTAAGTATGAGACATTGTTGAGATATATATAACACCAAGGGAAGAACACTATAGCTAATTTTAGCACTATGGATTAATCCAAGACTCAAAATTACACTAAGAGGCATCCCTTACCTCTTAAATTAATTCCATAGGTGGGTTTATCCTCCAATATAGTGCCATTGGTTAGCTTATCATGTGAAATTCTGCTATAGCTAGGATTACCATACACATTTATAACATGCATGTGTGGTTTCAAAAGGTTTATACATTCTTGTGAATTTGAAAGAAAGACATGTTTTGACTTTTCCAATAGGTGTTAGGAGTTAATTTGACTTTTTTTAGCATTAGACTAACAAACCTTGTGGTTTAGGTATGTTCCATAAACAAAATATACTCATTTTTTTAGCTTCCTATTATCATCTTTATATTTAATGAGATTTTTAAAGATCATCTAAATATTTATTGCTAATGAAAATGCACAAACTGATGTGTAATAGATCCAAGGTGAGGCTCATAAAGCCTCATCTTTTGAAACCATTAACCAAAGAAATGCTAAGAACAATATATGAAAGAGACAAAGAATAAGGCAACTTGTATTATTAGGAAGGATGAGATGCCTTTATATAGCATTGCCTCTTGTTTGAGTCTCGAAACCCTCCCATATCGTCAACGCACGAGTCTAGGCTAACCATGTCAAGTTTCACTCCATACAAGCACAAATTGAAAAAAATTCAACATTGGCCCCATTCACATGTTACTATGCGGGGTCAACATGAGGAAACACTAATTTTTGAGAATGAAATAACCAAAGATAAGATTAAATAATATCTAATCATAAATAGGCATAGATTAATTACGATTTGATCATATGGAAATTTCTTGAAGAGCTACAATAGTTGTAACACCGTGAATTAACTACATTAAAAATTACAACATGAATTAATTATGTAATGACATAAAAATTAAAAAAACATCATGAATTAATTATGTAACCACATAGGTCAAATATAATTCTATCAAGAAATCAATATCAAATAGATAATATAATTGCATAACTTATACATTTCAATGTCATTGATCTTCTTCTTCATCCAACTCTTTGTCTGTATCATCCAATCTAGATTCAACATTGTACATATTGGTCATATCATCATCATCGACATTGATATCAATTTCGATAATGTCATCACCCACACAGATATCATCTTCATGAACATTAACTCCAGATCATCATGATCTAGTTCCTCTTTCTCGACATCTTCGTTAGGCACATCATCAACTAACTGTTGATCCTAATCATCATCTTCTATTTCTTCGATATCTTCTTCTTCCACCACATTATACTTTATTGACCTTCCTCTTGGATCATGGCTAACAAGAAATGACCAACCTAGTTTACCTAGAATCTCTGAGTAAAATATCTTCTCACATTGGCTTGGAAGAACACCGGGCTCATTTCCAGCTCGCTCGAACGACCTTGTATTAACCATGGT
The DNA here is from genome assembly GCF_030272615.1 of Cryptomeria japonica. NCBI lineage: Eukaryota > Viridiplantae > Streptophyta > Pinopsida > Cupressales > Cupressaceae > Cryptomeria > Cryptomeria japonica. Next base: position 362,529,745 of record NC_081405.1, on the reverse strand, counting down.
AAATCCATTATCATGTTCAACAACAATTCTCTCAGGATCATTTTCATTCAATCGTAGCCTGTACCATTGGATGAAAAACAAAAATAATTTGAAGGACTTAAAGTCACACTCAAGTATATCATCCAAAATTCCATAGTATTGATTTTATGAGACTTCTTGATGTATGTCACTTCTAGATGAAATATTAGTCACCTGAAAGACTGTAGTTATCCCAAAATCACAAGTTTTCTTTGTGTCATCTAACTTTTTGATTCAAAATTTATGACCATTGCACCACATATCCTTGTGGTGTTTCACCTGCAATAAGTCAAACATGTAAAAATTATTGCATCGTCAGTTAATAAACATATTTATTCTTGGCCGAATGTATGCAAAGAAAAAAAATGAACAGATATATACATCAATATAATTAAAAAATTTGGGCGATTAATATATATTTATACATACCTATTTATCTCTTAAACCATATGCTAAATCAATTTCCCTTGGTGTAATATTGGAATCTCCATTACAATGAGCTTCTTTAACCAGTGAAGCCACACCTTCTCATGTTAATGCATGACTAGATTGTTGACATTGTTCAATCCATACCGTCATCCAATCAATATTGTTTGTGATGAGCAAATTTAGTGCATCCCACTCTCGATCAACTGTATAAAAAAAATGAAATTCACAAACTACATATAATTAGTTAATTACCATGGTATATGACCTTAATTTATAATTCATGTACCTAAAAACCTAACATCCCACTACCTTATACAACCTTAATTTATAATTGATGTACCTGAAAACATTAATTTATAATTTATAAATGATACATCATGTACATATCACGATAACTAACTTGATCTAATAAATCACAATTGTAAGCTGATATAGGGATAACAATGCCAAATATTAAGTAAGAGCCACTTATCGGGATAGATGACAAAGGCGGAATATCAATTCAACATAATACTGATGGAATAAATTATCTTGATATCATTGTATCAGAATAGCTTTGTTGAATAGGAGAAAATGCAACTAAAGGCAAAGTCTCTATTGGTATAGCTAGTGAGATTGGAATCATAAATTATTTTTTCTCCGTCTATGTAAGTTATCCCAATAGCGAATGAATAAAATGAAGTTGGGAAATCTATCCCGATCACTGATTTGTAAGTAGAATATTAGCATTATAATAACTTATGGTGATAAGTTAAATCAAAGATAGAGTCTTCATTGGAGTAACCAAAGAAGTCGGGAATGCAATTCTGAGAGATGCCAATGGTTAAAGTAATAATGATAGGCATTATCTAAAGGGTCTTCGATGTAGTTAACCCAAATGTGGGAATCAAATGAGTAATGGCTCATCAATATAACATTCACCAAAGTGACACAAGAAGGGAAGATAGTTATGGTATACATTGGAACATCACCATATTTATCCACAACGATGACTTTGTCAAAATGGCGCTAGATTTGGAGGCATCGACAAAAGTGGGTTATACTGATAGCAAACGTCAACAAAATCAATTCAAATTTTCAAAAGATTGTTGTATTGAATAGCAGGTCGACATATTTATTGTGCACAAATGATATTCTCTATAAATACATTCAGAGTGATTTCATACCAGAACACATTGTTCGATGGATATTGAGGGTGAAACTAGAGTAATCTGAAAGAAGGAACAAGAGAAAGAAAGCCTGCAAAACAAGTAAGTCTTTGAGACAATTCTTTTGTGGTTCCTTGAAAGAATTGATTGAGTTGTCTATACAATGGAAATATCTAGCAGTACTAGGAAAAGACATGAGAAAGGGGAAACTAGTAAGGCAAAGGGTAAGAAATAGAAAATGGAAGACACCAGTGTAGAAGTAGAGCATACTAAAATACAGGAGAGAAAATTGAATCAATATTTGCTTGATCAATTACTTGGTTCGACCCCTAAACCTAAGAAGTCTGCACAATGGAAACTAGAGGACAATTGTAACCTTGTGGGGGATGTCTATACCACTGTTAGAGGCCATGAACTCTTCATGTTCCATTACCATAGGCAAGACAACCCTCAACCAATCTGCAACTCATGGAGGTTAAACTTAGGAAAACTTGTTCTTCCTAATGTTTATGTCAATGTAGACATACTAAAACTATTGGCACAACATTATGACTCCAAGAAGAGGGAAATTTGCAACATAGAGGGAAAGCCCTATTTCTCTGTGTCAAGAGAAGAAATATCTGAGGTGTTCAATTTGATCTAGATCTATGACTATCCCATTGTCCTTGAAGGCTTGGTAAAAGAATATTGTAGACTGGATACCACCTACACAGGGTGGAGGCTACCCCTTCACATGCTCAATCCTGATGCATCATTGGAGGTAGAGGAAGGACATGGATTCCACATAAACTTGTTTAAAACCTATCTTAGGTATACATACCATTCAATTGGCCAGGTCCTTGGTCTCAATACCTTGAATTTCATGATGATAGAATCCATGGTGATTGCAGCAAACATTCAATTCCTTAATACTAGAGATTTTGATTTTGCCACATTCATTGCTAGATAGATTGATTTGAGCCTTCTTGCCATCAATAATTATACATCTAAAATTCATTTTCCACATTATTCTTTGTTGATGCACATGATATTATTCTATGGTAAGATCTAGGCATTTGGCCTGAGCAGATGAGAATCAGATAGCTTGATAATGATAACCAGCCTTTGCCAATCCAATTATGGACTTCAATATGGGATTGTAGATTTGACAATTCAAATTATATTCATTTCGAGGAGTATTTTGTCAAAATTTTATACAAATTCTATGATCACCCATGTGGCTCTGCACTCACACATGAGATCAAAAGGTTCCTAAGGCTTGCAAAATTTGGGGGACCTGAGATAGTCAAACATAATTGGGGTATCTGGTATTGTTTTTGAGACTTGATAATGATTAAGGTTTATGGCTTTGAAGATTCTCCATTTATGTTACCTAAGATAGTGCCCAACAAGATAACTTATTTGGAAATTATTAGACAAATGGGAATTTTCAATCACATACACTTGAGCAAACATGAAAAATAGGATTTTATGCTAGGGATCATATGCATTGGTGAATTTACTGTCATTGGGAAGGAACGACATGAGCTCACACTGAACAAATTATCTTGGCGAGTATGAGCATATCCCATTTGTGAGGGATGCTTTAATAAGGAACCTGGATGAGAAGGAGGCCAAAATGGCCATTGACAATCACAACAGAGAGATGGAGAAAAAGATGAGAGAAACATAGAGGATTGATGTGTCATCATTAAGAAATGAATAATCATCATCAAGTGATGATGAAATCTCCTTTGAGCAACTCTCTAAAATAATGATTGAAGAACATGTGTCTCTTGTTAGGGATCCAAAGGAAGAGGTGCCAATGTGAAGAGGATCCAAGGCATCTAGTGTGTAAAGATTTTGTGTCATATGATGAATTTGTAAAGTCTTCATAATTTAAATCTTTTTTATATAAGATAAAGGGTGAAGAACTTAGGGAAGATGCAAGAGAGGTGAATGCCTCCAATTAAAATTAATTGTTGGTCACCTTGAAAGGTGAAATTGAGAAATAAATGAGTCAGATGACCCCTGAAAGAGGGAGGAAGCTACTTGAGGATGCACGTGTTTTGATATTTTCTGGATGGGATTTAAATTCAGCTTTGGTGTTTGATAATTTACTCCATGATACTGATGCTAAATTTAAATTATCTCCAGAAGGTGTAACCCAAGTCTATATGGGTTCCATGTATAATCTTGATGAACACTCCATGCTAATTTGGTCTCTCTACCCTCCACAGAAGAGACCAATGATTATTGATACTTAGAAAGCTTTTGGTCACATCATGATAATGAAGGTAGGAGAGACATATCCAATTGTCATTGTTGATCTGGGTGTTAATGTTGTAAAGCTCAGTAAAGCTCAAATTCGGTTGCTATTGAAAGAGAATGAGTTTGGTAGGATAGAGAATATTAGATTGAGTAAAGAAATTGATCATTTAAAGGAATTGCTAAAGCAAAAAGAGTCACAAAAATTGTTAACACAAGGTGAAATCTCAAAGCCATAGACTAAAGCCAACAAACTTAAGGAAGAAAATTTTCAGCTCCAAGCCCAACTAGAAAGCGTCAAGAGTGAGATACTCTCTATATTTTCTCCAAAAAGGTTTACCAACTGAATGGTATGGATGGATAAATATTGGGATATGTACTCAAAGAACCAATCGACCATTGAGGAGCATGGAAGGTTAGAGAAAAGACTTTATGACAGGAATGAAAAGCTCCAAGGAAAAGATGAGGTGAATTCAAATGCTGTCAAAGACTTTGAAGGATTGATTACGACACATGAAAAGTATCTGGAAGAGTTAAGATTAAAAGGTGCTGATTTTCTAAGTGATGGATCAAATGTCATCCCACCCCTGCTCAACGAAGATGGATATCGAGAAGAAAAGATGGATTGGATTCGATAGTGTCAGCATGTACTCAAAGATGCTATGAAGGCTGCCAAAGATGGAGATACTGACACAATGGTGGATTTTGTTGAGAACATGGTGACAATGGAGAATGGAGAAAGAGATACAATACACGACCGTGACACCCATCACAACAAGGAGTATTTGGACCATTTGACTAAAGCATACTTGTGCTTAACTAGATAATCATTAGGCTCCTTTTAAGTTAATCTTTTAGTTTATTTTTAAGAGACTCTTTCAAAGGGTGTGACCCTATGACATGTTATAAATATTTGATGTAAGCATTTGCAAAAAAAAGGGAGAAGTTACAAGTTAGTTGGACATTATCAATAATTTCATGTTTCAAAGAGAAGACTTTTATTTTCACGATAATATATAAAACTCGGTTCTCTTATTTGCACTTGTGTTGTGGATATTTTCATTTCAAGTCAACTCTCTATTGTTATTGTCTATGGTTGATGATAACTGCTCTAAATCTCTATGTGAAAAAATTGTATGTTGCTTCATAGTTTGATCATCAAGATACATCTGATAATTGTGTAGCCTATTGTGTTTCATTTAATTGGTCTTTCAAAAGGAAAGTTAAATTCAATTAAGCTAACTGTCAAGAATATCATACAATTATATGACATTGGGGGTTGGGTAGTTGATAGATCATTCCAAAGGAGGATTTAAAAATTGTCTTTCAGAGTTATACATAGGGATTGCAAGTAAATGACTCTACTACCCAAAGGAAGTAAGGCCCTAGTAATTTAAAATATTGTCAGAAATAAGGTCACATTGATATAAAATATAATCTTGTTCAAAAGATAATTCTTTCATTTTGAGTTTCAGTAAGTAGAAGTTAGAAGTAAGATGGAGACCTGAAGCAGAAAATGGATTGGATTCAAGAGTTTCAATAAGTATTCAAAGATGCAATGAAAGATGATAAATATTTGATGTAATCATTTGCAAGAGATGAGTTATAAGTCAAATATTATCAATAGTTTTATGTTTCAAGCAACAAACTCTTATTTTCAAAGTAATATATAGAAGCCAGTTCTCTTATTCAAATTTTTGTTGTGGATGCTTTCAATTCAAATCAGTTCTCTATTATAATTATCTATGCTTGATAATTGTTATCTTAAATCTTTGTGTGAAGATTTTATGTTATAGTTTCAAGTTAGATCATCAATACTTTTAAGATTTTAATAGTTTTCAGCAGTGACTTATTTTCTAGAGTAATACAATACTAGTACTTTTCTATTTGTGTGTGGAAGATTCTTTCATTTGGACTAGTTCTCTGTTATTTTTTTTAAAGCAATTGAAGGCAATGTAAAATGTATTCTAATTAAACTCCATGACCATCTTATAATTACCTCTCACTTTCCTCAATCTACCTTTCCCCATCAGGTACTCCCCTTCGAATTTGTTAATGGAGTTGGGATCCCAAATGGGATCTACATGGATCTTTGTTGCGAACTTAGACATACATTTAGTAATGTACACCATGGTTTGGTATACCATATATCCCTCAACCATAGAACCCTTAGGATGTGCTCTTTTTCTAACTAAAGCCTTCAAAAATTTCAAGTGCCTCTCAACCATCCACATTTACCTTGTGTGTATAGGTCCACACAATTCAATCTCCTCAACTTGGTGTATGAGGTAGTGTTCTTGTGCATTAAAAAATATCAAAGGTAGACACTTTTGCATTTTGCACATTAGACGAGGAATTTTTCTCTTCCAAAAATTTATATCTTCTTTATGGATTTATTTAGATGACAACCATCTACAAGTGATTCAAGGTGCAAATATATTAATGAGATTAAAAAAAATATATGATATATTACATAACAAGTAAAACAAATGGAAAATATAAGATGTATACAATGAATTGAACAAACATCACTACTCACCTCATGCATTTTCCAAGATCATATATAACTTTCTTGACATTGTTGTCAAAGTTTTCTAGGAGAGATAGAGGTAGAACGTACTGCAACAATTATAAAATGATATTTTCATTATTTTTCCAAAACTAGTAAACATAATACACTGAAAAGTACATACAATATACAAATATATATATATATATATATATACACACACCAAAATAATTACCTTAATGAAGGTATGCCAATCATGTATTTTCATCCCTAACACAAATCCACCTTTCTTTGTTAGATATTGTTTATGTTCGCTGCAAATCCTATGGGAAATTGATTTTTTTGTATGACTTCTTTTATAGCATTGCTTTGCTGCTCCGTTAATAACCAAGGAAGGGCACTTATATTAATTTTATCTCCATCACTATTTAATTGATTGATATTTTTCATTGCATGATTGGCTTCTTGAATGTCACTACAAATTTTGACAATTTTTTCTTTGTCATGCCTTCCATCCAATATTTTCCATAACATTTTTGTTATATTATTTCTGATATGCATTGTATCAAATAAATGCACAATTTGTATCTGCTCATAGTAGGGCAACCTACTAAATTGTCTGGGATAGCTTTTTATGATAACTCAAATGATGAACCACTAGTACCAAACCGGTACTGAGAGGGGGGGGTGAATCAGTACAAGCACAAATACAGTCCAAAACCGGTTTGACAATAAATACTCCAACTGACTGGTAAATAGGGATACCGGTTAAAATAGAGTGCAACCGGTAATGCCCAGAATAGCTCAAACAATCATAAACTGATCACTCACTAAGCTTTCCTCTTAGCTCAATACTATAGTACCATTTCACTCTCATGCATGAATAGGTAAACTAACATCAGAACTTCATAACAGTAAGTTCAATGTGTTTTATAGACAAGCATAAAATATAGAACCATCATATGCTCAATAGGTAATAATAATGCACCACAAGATAAAAGCATTACACATGACACACATATTTTTCACGTGGAAACCTAACTTGGAAAAACCACGATGGGGATAAATACCCACAAGTTGCTTTTGAACTCTTTTGAAGTCCGCTCTGTTAGGAGCCTTGTCTGGTTAAAGACATTACAATAGGTTCTGCTAGGAGCTGATCCTATTAGGGATCACCCGATTAAGGGATGGCTATAATACCCAGCTAAGGGTTAAACCCGGTTAGGGTTACCTTGTTAGAGGATTTCAAGAAATCAATAGCTAAAGGATCTCCGGAGCTCTATAGCTTCTCAGAACTCATTAACCTTGAGTTACCTTGTTAAGGGATCTGAATCAAGTTGGTTAAGACTACCTTGTTAAGGGATTTTGCATCAAGCCTAGTTAAGGCTACCCTGTTAAGGGATTACACAGTTGTTGAAGTGGTTAAAGATCAATAGGAATTACAATGATTTGGTAACAACACTCAATGCTAATGCACATCCATTTTGGCTCCTCTTCTCCCTCTGTACATTCACTTTGCAGGTATCTCTTCTTTCCTTTGGTCTGGCAAGTATCACATATCACTTCCCTTGGATACACACTCACAAATTTTGCCAACAACCTTAGAAAGAAACACAACATCGACCTTATAGGAAATAGACAGGTCGGTAGCAAAAACCCTAAACCCTAAACCTGTTAGGTTAAGCAATTCAAGCGGTTCAATCCTGACCGTTGAATCATTTTGCATTAAATGCAACAATCTTGAATTGATCTCAAGACATTCTCCATCATCTATTATCCACCGATTTCATGGTGGCTGATAACCCATCACGCGTTATCACCATTTGATAGACTTCGCACATTCACAAGGTAGATAGGAATAGTCTTCTTCATGCAAGATCCTTCACGTGCATAGAGCTTACGTGGCAACATGATCTGTTCTCCATTATACTGCTAACTCATCACACAAAGATCACCAATTGAGTCACACAGGCTTGAGGTACTCCAACCGGAAATCCTAAAGTGGAAACTACCTACCAACCGGTAGTCACACAATGCTTCCATGTGCCGGTTCCCATAACTACTTGTCGGTTCATATTGAACAAATATGCCGCTTCACTTTTGGCATATAAAACGGTTCATACATATGCCGGTTCCTCTCTCTTTTCACCTATCACATGTGCCAGTTCACATCATGTCACATATTGACATCAATGACAACATACAATATCATTATGTCTTCATACCGATTCACACAATTCCAACAATCTCCCCCTTTGGCATTGATTGCAATATACAAAGATATCTTCTCCGCTTTACATCTTCTCCCCCATTTGTTGCAAATATCTTTTCCACTTCACTCTTTCTCCCCCTTTGACAACAATGCCAAAGTGGAGGCACAAGCATCTCTATTCCATTATGCTGCTCCCCCTGAGGAGAAGCATCCTTCAACACATCAATCAACAAAAATTTGACTTCACAATACCTCACTGATGTGGAACAATTACTTTTAGTTCACCTCCTGAAGGGGCAATACCCCTAATTCACCTCTTAAGTGTACAAATGTAGTCATTGGGAGAGGCTTGGTGAAAATGTCTGCTAACTACTCCTTACTAGAAACATGTTCCAGTACAATCTCTTTATTTTGAACCTTTTCCCTCAAGAAATGATACTTAAGCTCAAAATGCTTGGTTCTAGAATGTAAAACTGGATTCTTTGATATATTGATAGCACTTGTGTTATCACAGAATATACTTACCGGTTCAGATACAAGGATCTTGAAGCCTTCCAGTACATGCTTCATCCAAATTATCTGAGTGCAGTTCATGAAAGCTACAACATACTCCGCTTCCACTGTAGACTGAGAGATACAACTCTTCTTTTTACTCATCCATGAGACCAGTCTACCACTAAGAAAGAATGCACCACCAGTTGTGCTTTTCCAATCATCCACATTACCTGCCCAATCAGCATCTGTGAACACTTTCAGATTGAAATCATTGTTGTATGGGTACCACAATCCATAGTCAACTGTTCCCTTCAGATACCTAAGAATCTGCTTGACTGCAATCAAGTGGGATTCTCTTAGACTCTTCTGGAACCTTGCAGTAATGCCAACTATATGTGCAATATCTGGTTTGCTATGCACTACATAATGCAACCTACCAATCATTGATCGGTATTCCTTCTCATCAACCAGTGCAGAATCATCCTCTTTTGTCAATTTGCAACCGATCACCATCGGTGTACCAACCGGTTTGCTATCTTCCATGCCAAAAGTCTTCAACACCTCTTTGACATATTTGGACTAAGTGATAAAGATTCTATCTTTCATCTGCTAGATCTATAGTCTAATGAAGAACTTAATCTCCCCTATGAGTGACATCTCAAACTCTTTCTTCATCTCATCAGCAAACTCATGACTCATCTTGTCATCTCCTCCAAAGATAATGTCATCAACAAAAACCTCACAGATCAGGATCTGATCTCCTTCAGACTTCAAGTAGATATTGCTATTATCACTTGTTCTCTCAAATCCAATCTTCACAAGATGGGAATGTAGGGGCTCATACCATGCCCTAGGTGCTTGCTTTAGACCATATAAGGCTTTATGTAGCCTGCACACCATATCACTATCTTTAGATAGGGAAAACCCATCTGGTTACTCTATATATACCTCCCCTTCAAGTACACCATTTAAGAATGCAGATTTTACATCCATTTGATATACTTTGAACCCTTTAAAAGCTGCATATGCAAGAAGCATATGAACTCCTTCCAATCTAGCTACAGGAGCAAAGGTTTCTCCATAGTCTTCTCCTTCTTCTTGAGCATATCCTTTGCACACCAATCTAGCTTTATTCCTAATCACTGTGCCATCCTCATTCAGCTTGGTTCTGAACACCTATTTGGTGCCAATGACATTTTTATGCTCTGGTCTGGGTACCAAGGACCATGTACCATTTTTCTTTATCTGGTCAAGTTCCTCTTCCATTGCCTTGATCCAGTCTTCATATTTATGAGCCTCTTTGAATGATTTAGGCTCAAATTCAGAGATCATACATGAGTTTTCTCTGATCTTTCTTCTTGTAAGGATTCCTGCATCCTTATCTCCTATGTTTTGCTTAGGATCATGATTCAGCTTGACATACTAAGGAATGGTCTTAACTGGTTCTTCTTGTTTTTCCTCTTCATCCTCATCTTCATCAGTATCAGCATTCACCAGTTCAAGAACACTGTTACTCATACTTGGTTGACTAACAACCGGTTCCCAGAAGGTTGCAACCAGTTCATTTATAGCTTTCTCACCACTGGTTTCCTCAGTTTTCTTACAGAATTCATCAACTCTTACATTGATACTTTCCATAATTCTCTGAGTCCTATTGTTGAAGCACTTGAAAGCTCTACTCTTGGTGGAATATCCTAGAAATATTCCCTCATCACATTTAGCTTCAAATTTTCTCTGATGTTCACTCCTCTTGATGTAACATTTGCTACCAAATACCCTAAAGTAGCTAACCATAGGTGTCTTACCGATCCATACACATAAGGAGTTTTGTCCTTACCTTTCTTGATGAGTACCCGGTTCATAGTGTAGACTGCAGTGCTCACCGCTTCTCTCCAAAAGGTGTGAGCTACCTTTCCTTGAATCAACATGGTTCTAGCTACTTCAACCATAGCCCAGTTATTCCTCTCTGCTAGGCCATTTTGTTGTGGAGTCAGGGGGCCGACAATTGTCTCTTGATGCCAAATTCTTCACAGTACTTGTTGAATTCACCGGAAGTGAATTCCCCTCCTTGATTAGTTTTGAGACACTTGATCCTTTTACCACTTTCCTTCTCCACTAATACTCTGGAAGATTTGAATTTCCCAAAAGCTTCAGACTTTTCTTTCAAGAATGTGACCCACATCATTCTTGAGCAGTCACCAGTGAGAATCATGAAGTACCTATCACCCTGCACACTTCTAGTTTTCATAGGACCACATAAGTCAGTATGCACAAGATCAATCAAGTTGTCAGCAGTGAAAGATTTACCTTTAAAGGTTGAGGAAGACATTTTCCCCAATTGACATTCTCTACACAAGGTATTATCTGGTTTGCTTAGCACCGACAACCCTCTAACTACCTTTATCTTACTAGCCTTCACAATGTTATCAAAGTTTACATGGTAGAGTCTCCTATGCCATATCCAACTATCATCAAGCTTAGCCATAAGATATGTACTTACATTTGCATTCAGATGAAATAGGTTACCTTTGGTCTGCATGCTGGTGGCCACCAGTTTATCATCTTTTCCTTTGATTCTGCAAACTCCATTCTTGAATTCCAGAGTGAGGCCACTGTCATTTAGTTCGGCAACACTTAGAAGGTTGTGTCTGAGACCATCAACCCAGTACACATTGTCAGCACTACTCTTTCCATTCAAAGAGATGGACCCTTTGCCTTTGACCATGCATGGTGCATCATTGCCAAAGTGAACCACACCACCATCATACTCCTCCAAGGATAGAAACTTGCTCCGGTCACCAGTCATATGGTGAGAACAACCACTGTCAATGACCCACTCATTGGAATTATCAAACCAGGAGACAAGAGCCTTCTTGTCTGCCACATCTTCCTTTACCACAACAAACACAATGTCCTCATTCTCTTCATCTTCTGATTCCTCATCTGTGACACCTTCATCAACTACTACAAAACAGTTTCTCCGGTTTCCTCCTTTGAATTTTCTGAACCTTTCTGGTTTGTCCTTGTTTTCGCCATTAGGACAGTTTATAGCAATATGCCCTATCTGGTTACAAGAAAAGCATTTCAAAGGTAGCTTACCTTTGTATTTACCGGTTCCTTTAGGAAGCTTCCTGGCAAGGAGAGCTTCAAATGCCATCAGAATCTCCTCATCATTCATTTCTCTGCTCTGACTAGGTTCCCCACTAGTGCTAGCCTCTTTTCCTTTTCTGGATGGTATAGCAAAGGCTTTAAATGCTGATTAAGTCTTTTAAACACTGCCATCAAAACTATTTAGCTCATAGGCTGTTAACTTGGCTATGATGGAGTACAAGGATACTTTAGACTTGTCTATTGATCTCAGCTCCTGAATAGTAGCAACCCTTATTGCTTAGACTAGCAACAGGAATCTCAGGACTTTGCTTACTACAATGGAATCCTCTATTTTACCACTTGCACTCTTGATTTCTCCAACAACCATTTTGATTCTTATTCCATACTACTGAATGGTCTCACCTTCAACCATCCGCATGTCTTCAAACTTCCCTCTCAGGCTTTCTTCCTTAGCTTGTTTTACATGTTCATCACCACCATAGATATTTTCAAGAGCATCCCATACCTCTTTGGGATTTGCCTTGTCCTGAACATCAATAAACTCAATGTCAGATAGAATACTAATGAGGGCTTCCATGACTTGCCCATTTTCTTGTATCTCTCTCTTTTGGTCATCGGTGAGAGTATCGGTAGGAACAACATATACATTTTCAACATAACTCCAGTGTTGAACACCCATGCTTCTGATGAATATCTTCATCCTGTCTTTCCATATACCAAAATTTTCCCTATTAAACTTTAGACCTTCCCTCTTCATCATTTGACTAGGATCTTTTCCTCAAGCGGTTAAGCTTACAACATAGAGGACCTGGAGGCACTCTAATACCAATTGATAACTCAATGATGAACCACTAGTACCAAACTAGTACTGAGAGGGGGGGGGTGAATCAGTATAAGCACAAATATAGTCCAAAACTGGTTTGACAACAAATACTCCAATTGACTAGTAAACAGGGATACCAATTAAAATAGAGTTCAACCTGTAACGCCCAGAACATCTCAAACAATCATAAATCGATCACTCACTAAGCTTTCCTCTTAGCTCAATACTATAGTACCATTTCACTCTCATGCATGAATAGGTAAACTAACATCAGAACTTCATAACAGTAAGTTCAATATGTTTTATAGACAGACATAAAACATAGAACCATCATATGCTCAACAGGTAATAACAATGCACCACAAGATAAAAGCATTACACATGACACACATATTTTTCACATGGAAACCCAACTGGGAAAAACCACGATGGGGATGAATACCCACAAGTTGCTTTTGAACTCTTTTGAAGTCTACTCTGTTAGGAGCCTTGTCCGGTTAAAGACATTACAATAGGTTCTACTAGGAACTGATCCTGTTAGGGATCACCCGGTTAAGGGTTAAACCCGGTTAGGGTTACCTTGTTAGAGGATTTCAAGAACTCAATAGCTAAAGGATCTCCAGAGCTCTATAGCTTCTCAGAACTCATTAACCTCAAGTTACCCTATTAAGGGATTTGAATCAAGCCGGTTAAGACTACCTTGTTAAGGGATTTTGCATCAAGCCCAATTCAGGCTACCCTGTTAAGGGATTTCAGAACTAGTGACGTGGTTAAAGATCAACAGGAATTACAATGATCTGGTAACAACACTCAATGCTAATGCAAATCTATTTTGGCTCCTCTTCTCCTTCTGCACATTCACTTTGCAGGTATCTCTTCTTTCCTTTGGTCTGGCAAGTATCACGTATCACTTCCCTTGGATACACACTCACAACTTTTGCCAACAACCTTAGAAAGAAACACAACATTGACCTTATAGGAAATAGATAGGTCAGTAGCAAAAACCCTAAACCCTAAACTTGTTAGGTTAAGTAATTCAAGCAGTTCAATCCTAACTGTTGAATCATACTGCATTAAATACAACAATCTTGAATCAATCTCAAGACATTCTCCATCATCCATTATCCACCAATTTCATGGTGGCTGATAACCCATCACGCGTTATCACCATTTGACAGACTTCACACATTCTTGAGGTAGATAGGAATAGTCTTCTTCATGCAAGATCCTTCACGTGCACAGAGCTTATGTGGCAACATGACCTATTCTCCATTATACTGCTAACTCATCACACAAAGATCACCGATTGAGTCACACAGGCTTGAGGTACTCCAACCGGAAATCCTAAAGTGGAAACTACCTGCCAACTGGTAGTCACACAATGCTTCCATGTGCCGGTTCCCATAACTACATTCCGGTTCATCTTGAACAAATATGCCGCTTCACTTTTGGCATATAAACTGGTTCATACATATGCCGGTTGCTCTCTCTTTTCACCTATCACATGTGCCAGTTCACATCATGTCACATATTGACATCAATGACAACATACAATATCATTATGTCTTCATACCGGTTCACATAATGCCAACATTTTAGTCCATGTGGAAGCCGAGCACTAATGCCTTGATGACCTTCATGAAGCATATAAGTTAAACAAATCAACAACGTCAATCATTGTCAATTACAACATAAGTAAACAAAACACAATATAAAAACATAAATTCCAAACATATGATATGATAGATAAACAATTTGATCCGATACATATAACCTTGATGACTAATTCTATTATATTCCAAATTCCATAGGCGAGGTGCCATTCTTCATGGTTTTGATGTAGTCTCTTCTTTCCCATTGAAAAGATGTTTTTCAATAGTTTGATACTTATGATTTATGTGGAGGAAGTGCCTATAGTCATCAAACACATGCTTTCCTAAACTTGTTGAACGACGAGATTTCATCTTTGAACCACAAACTGGACATGCAATTTTTCTCTTTATTTGATGACCTACAAGATCATATATAATTCGATTAAATACGTCAATTTTAATAATTATATATAAAAACATAGATTATTTAAAAAACATGCATGATATCTACTTCATAAAATTAAATATCGTTAAAGTGCAGTCAAATGCTATAACATACCACAAAAATGTGTTATCCTCAGGGCATCATGAATTTTCCATACAAGCATTGCATGGAATTGAAATTGTCTTTGTCCTATTGGTCTCGAGACGTCATACATAGTGACGCCATTCCATAACTTTAGTAACTTGTCAATAAGAGGCTCAATATATACATTCATATCTTTAACTTGGTACTTACCTAGTTGAATAAAAATAAACATTACATAATTATTATAACTATTTTATTGCAATATATTTAAATTAATGTACATGACTATTAAATGAAAAAAAATTCATTATGCAACAAATAAGACAAATGAGATGCTACTACGTTAAATAAAATTGATGTTAAAAAATACTTGGAACAATCATTGCCAACATTATGTTCTCCCTCTTTATTGACATCCATGGAGGAATGTTATTGTTGATTAAAAAGACATGCCACATCGAGTAAATAGATCTTAGCTCTCCAAATGGATTGACACCGTTCGCTACCAATGAAAGGCTGAGATTACGAGGTTCTTCTTTAAAATGTGGCCATTTTTCCTCCATGTCCCTAAATGTAGATTCATCCATAAGCATTCAGAGAATGTCATCTCCACTTCCATTCTGTGCATGATAATCCATAAATTGTGCTAAGCTTTCGCACCTAAATAATCATTGCATACATGGAATAATGAGAATATAACGAAGAACCTTGCGAGGCACCTTTTTTGTTAGTTGATCTGATCGATATCTACTGATATGACATTCTGGGCATTCTATTGCAAATTCATGTTGTTTATGATATAAAATATGATCATTGGGACATTCATCTATTGCTTGATACTCCATTCCAATATCTTTCATAATGACATATAAATCTCGGTACGAGCGAGGTAAAATATTTGATGGTGGTAACAAAAATTCACCTATCAATCTACAACAAATTTTTTTTTTTTTAATATAAAGAATATTAATGGTACATTTTTCATCCTTTATTTACTAGTGATGAACTAACAACAAAAATAGATGAAAAAAGATGACATATATGACATACCTTAACATCCATGAGATTGCTATGTTGGATAAACCATTCACAACTTTCAAGTGCAACAACAACAATACAAAAAATAGAAGAGTTGTTTGGGAGCCTTCATAAAGGGTCTCATATGCCTTCTCAAGTATAGGTAAATCATGAACATCATCAAAGTCATCTCGATCATCATGATTAGTTGTGCCACTAAATGTGTCATGGATCAATGTATTTGTACCATCATCTTCAACTGTGTTTTCTGGCACATGATAATCTTCTTCCATAGGATCATTAACTTCATCTTCGATATTCACAACACCATGTTCCTCCGCTTGCAAAACCACATTCTTCGGGCTATGATAATCCATATCATGTGCCCTTGGGTGCTCCACCTTTATATTAATGATCGACACAAATAAACCATGATCCTGATCAAGTGATTTTTTGTGTATATAAAAAATGTTAAAACAATATAAACGTTTACAAATTCAATCAATATAAAGACATATAATGAACATCTTACCAATGGATGATAATCATGCCCCCCTTCAATGTGACCATATTGCCTGCAATGTTTCTCAGCTGTTGTGATGATTTCCAACACTTCAAAAGGTCCCCCATATTGTGGAGCTAATTTGGAGGACTTTCCAAATTTTATGCTACTTTTGTTTGGTTTCACCCTTAGAAGCACTTTCTCTCCCACTACAAACTATCTAGGAGTATTCTTTGTTAGGATTCCCAAAGATACCAAGAGGGGGGGGTGATTTAGTATCTAATTGGTATATAAATTTACTTGACTTAAAACATGAAAAGTATATTAAAATTGTGTACTGCTAAACCAGAGATAATGCAGTAACTAAGAATAATAACATAAACATGAGAAGCACACCATAACATAGTATTTTAACGAGGAAACCTGGTGTGGGAAAACCTCGGTGGGATTTGTGACCCACAATATTCGCTTATTGGCCAATAAGGGAATATTACTCTTACAACAGGGGCCTGCACATGCAGGAAGGCCAAGTGCCTAGAGCTCACTGCTCAATTACAAAAGAAGTCACATTGACTTACAAAAATGGATTATACTAATCCAATGTCTTGTACTGCTTCAGATCAGCATCTGCTATGCCAGATTCAGTACTGGTTTAAGCTCTGCTACAACATAAACCTTCAACCAATATTTCACATATTAGGTCTGCTTATTTTGCATCCTATTTCACACACTTCCTATTAAAAAATGATCTCATACATATATGAGCCATATTACAATTCGCCATGTCGACTTACAATGATTTTACAATTAATTACAAAATACATTTTAAACAAAATTGAAGTCGGCCAAGGTGCCGGTATCCTTCCTTTCACTGTCGGTGTTCTGTATGCCGATGTAGAGTCTGTCAGTGCCGGTGCTAGTATCTTTGTCTTGCCGGTGTCCTATGATTGCAAGGTTGACATCAATGACAAAACCTCCAATCACCTACAATTTCTCATTCGAGTGTGCTTTTGACAACAATCTCCCCCTTTGGCATTGATGGCAACACTCATGAGAAAAATCAAAAGTGTCCAAAGAGATATCCAAAAATAGTCTACCAAAATTGTCTTACCAAAACTGTGTGCCAAAAAAATGTATGCTCCCCCTGAGCAGATGATGTCCTTTCTTCTGACCAATTTTCTCATCTCCCCCTGAGTAGATGATGTCCTTTCTTCTGACCATTTTTCTCATCCCACTACTCCCCCTTTGACATTAATGACAAAGGTTGTTATTCGGTGCTAGTGGAGTCCTGCCTGGATTCTTGTAACCGGTGGGTTACAATCTGAAATATATCTGTCAAGATCAAATTTATACCATTACTAAATGTTTTGCTATCATTTATTGCCTCTTGAGTTCTCTGCACAGTACCGGTGAGTATGTGCATTTACTCTTCCGGTGTCTTCAGTCTGGGAACCAGAGCCTCAGATATTTCTTTTCTCAAAGAAATAAGGTATTCAAGTCTTGGAATAAGTCTACATTTCAAGTCCTTTGCTTTATCCTTTATTCCCTGTTTGTCATTTTCTAACTTCTTGATTTTCTCTTCTTGCTCTGCAATCTTCTTCTCTAACTCCAAAAATGAATCCGATGCACCTATCAGATTGTTAGCAATATTGTTTATCTTATCTTGTACTTTGTTGATCTCCTTGTCAAGATCCTTTGTCAAAATATTTGTTTTACAGGTGTCCCTGTACAGTTTCTTGGAGTCAAGAATTATTTCTCCAAGTTCTGGTAATAGAGTATCCATTTTCTCCTTGTTCTTATTTACAATATCCTCAAAGAATTTCTATTTTTCCTTTATCATCCTTTCCTTAAATGTATCCTCATTTATTTGATCAATAGTCAGTAAGTTACTGGTGATGAACTTAGACAATGTGTCTAGTTGTCCTAAAGAATCCTTATTATCAACTGTGCACTTTGGTGCAATCAATTTAAGAATTGGAATTATATCATCAATAGCCTTATAGGATTGTGCATTGCATTCTGTGATCTTCTTTATTGAATCTAACAAGACCTTTGTTACATTTGTAGGTCTGAATTTTGCCATAGATGTACCAGATGTTTGTCCAACAGTCTTTCTAATAGCCATGCTACTGGTTTTGGTAATTACTTTACTTGACTTGACCTCTGGTAGGTCAGTCTGTGTTTGTATTTCCACAAACAAATGTTTTTGCTTTTTAGTTTGGGTCAGTGGCATTGTGTTTGTCTGAACCTGTGCTTCAACCTGTACCTATTTTGGTTTCTCTATCTGTGTCTCAGAGGGTTTCTCTAAGCTTTTAACTACTGGTTTCTCAGATGTAATCTTAGTTTGTACCTCTGAACTCTCTTTTTCCAGTTCTTGAGATGGTTTTTCTACTGTATCTACTGGTTTCTCTATGGCATCCTCTATCGGTTGCTCTACCTGTGTAGGTTTTTCTATGTTCATCTCAACCTCTGCAGCTGGTGACTTAGTAGTCACATTTTTCACCTTGTCCTTAGTGTTTCTCTGTCAACCACAACATTAACTTCCTGTGTGTCTACATTTACCGTATACAAAATTTTAGAATTAGGATTTGTATCCTCTATCAGAGTTTCCATCCTCTCTATGGCCGGTTGTCTGTCAGTAGTGTCTATTGGTGGAGTATCTAAAAGAGGTGGGGGCACATTGTCAGTTATTTTCAGGCTTGGTGGTCCACCTACCTCACCTTTCCCCTTATCTTTGTCCTTTTGATATACTTTGATAGTTTTTGGCCTAAGTAATTCTTCCTCTTTTTCTTTTTCCACAAAGAATATATCCCATCCATCTGTTGTTTCCTCATATACTTCAGTTACTCTACCAACCATTAGTGCTACATGCCGGTGAGTAGTACAAAATACTGTCTGGTTAGCCTCACTGATTAATTTGTCTATTTCATTAGGTGAGTTAACTGGATGCACTGCTAGTAATTTTTCAATCTTAATCTTTTTATCCAGTTCAACAATGGCTAATCTTCTAGCTTCAAGTCTCCTATACAGATCATTTGGAATTTCATCAACAATTTGCATCAAAAATTTCTTGTATATATCTAAGTGTAGAATTACATTGTTCTCTATGCTTTCCTTATCATTAGTTGATAGTGTATTGTATATTTTATTTATGTTCTTCAGCTTACCATCCTCTGTAATTTCGCTAAGAAGTTTGTCTAGAGGAGAAATAGTTTGTTTCACCTTCTTCTTCTTAGGAGTCATTTTCTTTGCTGGAGGCCTTACTGCCTGTTGTTTTCGTTTGGTTCTTTTTGGTGTAGGAGAGGGTATCGGTGGGGGTTTTCTTTTCCTTTCCACCCTTTTAAATATTGCTGGTATATCACTCTCAGAGGAAGTTCCAACCGGTGAAAGATGAGTTTCCAGTTGAGGTGCTTCCAACTCACTTTCATTTATACCAGTTTGTCTCAGAACATCTTCCTTGATTGCCTGTGCCTATCAGGTTCCTTTTCTTACAGTTGGTTCAAATTTATTAACCCTTTTTCTAGATTGAATAGTACTTTCTATTGTTTCAGCACTACTGTAATGCCCATACCCTAGTCGGACTTTTAAAACCCGTTTAACCTTGATTGACTTCCTATGTGGCATTCTTGAATGGTAGATTAACCGATATGCAAAGTGTAGTTTAGATAATATAAATAAATTGTGCATACTTATTATTGTGCTTTTGCATCGATTTTCGTGTAAATGTAATTGATATCTAACCCTTGAGATAAATCTTGAGCTAACACCTTTATTGAATATGTATATGTATATGCATGCTTGTATGAATTCATGGGTGCAGGGGATTGCAGGTACAACACCGCTTAGGGCAAGGTTTATCTCCGTTGGAATTTGCAAGGTTGAGTATGCTCCTTCATCTTTTGAATTCAGATTTAGTGGTCATATAACTCTCGTCTTGCCTTAGCCATGGTTAGGTGAGCATCGTGCGTGGATTCGTGGAGTTTGTCTTTCATTGGGATGCGTGTCGAGAGATTTGGAGGACTCCCTCGATTTGCGTGCCTTGCGTGAGGTAAGTGAGGTTTGTGATCCTAAGTATTAAATTCAAATTTATGAGTAGACGAGCACATTAGAATTTAGAAATTTAAATGGGTAGCTTCTTTTATATGATTAATCATTAATTTAAGAAATTGCCTTAAATTATTAATGTAGCAGGCTTAAGGTATTTAACTGGGGTTAGTGTGCTCATTTATGCATTTGTAACTTTTACGTATTTGTAATTGAGAAATTAGAATAAATAAGACTCTTGTACTAGATTAGTCATGTATTTTAAAATGTCGCTTTATTTTGTTGCAGCGAGTTAATTTAATAGTTAATTTTAATAACGACGATTTTAATAGATTATGCGTTTTGGAAAGAAAAAAATTTAAAAGTCAATTGTGAAATAGAAATAAATTACTCATTTTCGCACTTTGGAAGAAAAAGGGGTAAATTATTATTATTTAAATGAAATTATTTTCTTTTACTTGTAAAGTCGATAAAGTATAAAAGTTTAACTTTTAGAAAATTAAATTAATCAAATGCCTTACCCGGTCAATAGTTCCAAAATATAAATGTAGAACTAAATCGATATTGAGAAATTAAAAATTTAAAAAGAAATAGAAGCATTATAATTTTAATAAGGAAAACAAATGAGATGTATTAAATAAGGTAAATGAATGACTTCCATTTCATTTTTCATTCATTTTATTTCAAAAATAAATGCCTAATTTCGAAATTAAAAATTAGGGCAAAATTAGGGCATTTTCTTTTTAACCTAGTTTTCGAGACATTTTGGGGGTTCTTGGCTTGGGAGTTTTTTTGAAGAAAATGGGGGATTTGCAATGGAGCAGCAGATTGGGAAACTCTTCATCAAGATTCATGCCCGGAATTGCACTATGAGGTAGGATTTGAATCTACCTTTCTACTTCTTGTTAAAAAAAAAAAAAAGAGAGAATTTTTACTCATGAATGTGTTTTCTTTGAAGAATAGTTGCAGTTGTTTCTTTAAACTTGGTTGATTTAGAATGAGGTTTGATGTTGTGTTTCAGCTTGATGGGGAAATATAGTTTTCTCATAATGGAGTTTATTTTTTTTTAGGAAAAATCTGATAAAAGAATGAGGGTTTTTACATTTGTTTTGGTTGTTTGGATCATGACCTTTTTAAAAAAAAATACAGTTTCCCCAGTTGGTTGTTTGCTATGAGAAATCTGGAAATCTATTTTAGGACTGTAAAAATGGGGTTTTATTTGTTTTACATTTTCATTTGGGGTGTTTTGTTCATGATATTAAAAAAAAAAAAACATATAAAAATTGCTGGAGAATACTCCTTTCTTTCTGTCTCAGGCTGTGTGAGTGCACTGAGAATCTTGTATTTCTTCTATTTTTTTCAGATTGTATTTTAATGGCTTTAGCAGATATATTTTAAAAAAAAATTTAAAAAAAAATACGGGTTTTGTGCCCCCACGGCATTTGCTACCAGTTGGTAGCGATCTGCTACCAAATGGTAGCAGCGCTACCTTTGGTAGCGCCCTGCTACCATTTGGTAGCAGCGCTACCAAAAGGTAGCTAGGCTGCCAACGGTGGGGGAGGGCCCACGTGGATGTCCACGTGGGTACCCTCTCCCTCTCTTTTTTTTGAAATTTAAAAATAGTTTATTTTATTTGTTTTATTTAATTATTATTATTTTTATTATTTGTTTTTAAAAAAAAAGGATAAAGGTATATCTATGTCACATATAAAAAAAGAAGAATTTCCGATTTATTTAGTGAATTAAAAATAAGTATGAGGGAATTGAATTCTAGTCTGCGTTGATATTAAGTAATTTTAAATTTAGCATCATATCTTATTTAATTTCAAACTTAGTAAATAATACATTCGGAGTTCGAGAAGCAACATTTAGTAAATCCTTAGTCTAATACCGGTTTTTAATTTCATGTTGATTACTTCATACCCGAGTTAGTACTGCTATTAACATAGAATAAATAGTGATGGCGGTTTATCAAGAGCTTTAAGTAAAAGTTAATCTAGCTAGTATTTCGAAGTATCGACATTATTAGTCAGAGCGATATGATAAAACGAATACCTCTACCGGATAATGCCTATGCTGAATTTAATCTTCTATTATTGAATTTGGTTATGTAATGGTAAGTCTTGACATGATAGTGTTGGTTGTAAGCTGGTCAAGCCCCTAATTAGGACCCCGTCAAACAAGAGTATCCAGGATTGTTTGTTTCTTTTCATTTGTTATGATTCAATTTGACCCGCTTCTAAAAGGGATCATTACGTAATTGATGTCCGAAGTGTCTGTTGTATATTGATTGTATTCGCCTAAGTGGCAAGATGTAAAAGACTTATAAATTTTGTAATCCTAACGATATAATACCAAAGGGGTCTTGCAGTTGAGCAGACCCGGAGATGTAGCCCATCCGGGGTGAACTCCGAGATCATATCTGTGTTATGTGATGATTATAGCGTGCCTTGTTTTATGTTTTAAATTATCATGAAAGGTTGTAATCTTGCATGAGTGTATGGTGGAAGTTTACTGAATTCAAATTTAAGTGCATAACATTATTCATATGGATAAATGTAGTTTTTAAGTTCTTAAAACGTTGTGAATTATGAATATGACAAAGTAGTTAAATATTGTAATTAAAGTTGTGAAAAAAAAAAAAAAAGGTAATTTGTTAATGTTATTTTAAAGTTTAATAATGGAAAGAATCTTGCTAGAATACTTTATCTGATTAACTCGTTATTAAGTATATAAGTGGAAAGAATGTAAGAAGAAGAAACAAGGTTAAAATTTATGTCACAATTCTTGGATTGAAACCTAAAAGATGAACATCATAGAAACATCTATCTTTTTACCATAGTGGATGAATTCATGCCATGTTAATTATGCTTCATTGCATTGGATGATTTGTTAAGTTATTTCATGCTTTAACCTCAACTATAATCCTCACCAGTTAAATTTGATAATCGTGTGGACTCAATTAGGTAACTCATGATGTATATTGGATGAATATACTTAGTAATTTATGTTGTAATTAAAATCCATAATCCTCATCGGATTAAATTTATAATTGGGTGAACTCAATTAGATATCCATATTTTTATCCTTATAAAAGGAATCCCTCATGTTTGCTAAAATTGAACTAGAATGGGAAATAATTGATTAGTTGTTTATACATTAAATCTTAGTAAAAGTATCTCTTTCCTTTAAATTTCATCTAACAAAAATAAGATATGCAATAAGATAAATGTACTTTAATTCTAATAGAAGAACGTCATTATGATCTTATTACTCTAATCTTGAAATGATGAATGTCATCTAGTTAACGATACTTTAATTTAAAGGATGTTTTCCGTAGTTCCAATGCATATCCATCTTAATGAAGTTAGACCATTTATTGCATTATTAACACTTCAAATGAATTCCATGACTACTTACATAATACCTTTCATAAAAGAACTTCAACTCATCAGATGGCTATGCATGAAACCAAATGAAGGGATCTCACTCTAATTGATGTAGTTAATCCCTAAGAAACGAACTCTACTTATTAACCATACTTTTTAATATTTAAGAAATATATCAAATGTGGGTGAATATTTTAAAATCAAATGAAGGAATCCTCGCTTTACTAATCGTAGTTTAACCTTAAATGAATGAATCTTAATAGGCATACTTTTAAACATTAAAGGATGAAATCAATTGTGATTGGATACCACAACCCCAGGAATGAACTTCATGAACCCCCTTGGGGGGGGGGCTCTTAATGTAATTATGAAACTAAGTGCATTGAATAAATAACTCCTCGAAGGCCTCCTAACCACTAAAGTAAATGAACGCTCCTAAAATTTTAAGATGTCATATCTTTGAACACATAGGTAATTCAGGTCTATGCATTATCCCATAATTAAGATATCCAGATTAATGGATCTGATGACGCAAGGTGAGTTAGGTGTAAGGTTATGTAATCGCGTTAGGAAACTCCTTAGGATTGTTTGAGCCTTCCGCTGTGATATCTAAATTGACAGATTATCTCCGTTGTATTTTAATGTCATGTCTAATTATGAATTGAGTTAACTTCAATCTATCTTAATATTGTGACTTTTTCATTAACGCTCTTAATTATTATTTAAAAAAAATAAATAAAAAATTTGCACTCTAATTGAGTGTTTTTAACTTAAACCCTTAGGGGTTTCCTGGCGGGGCATTACAACTACCAAACACTTTCTCTTCCAGTTCCTTTGGAGCTTCAAGGAGGTCTTTTGCATAAGTTTCTATGATGTTGTCATCTGTTTCATAGCTCATTTCAGTTACCCAAATAGTTCTAGGGATAACTGCCTCCATCTAGATTTCATCTTTCTTGATCACAAAATAGATTTGTTTCTGATACTTATCCACAATAGCTTGTGACAATCTTACTCTAGTTTTCATTTGAGCCTTCAATGCTTGAAAATACTCATTTAGGTTTTTCTCCCTATTCTCTCCCATATTGCTCAGTAGATATAACAGTTGTTTTCCTACCGAGATATCAAAGCCAAACACTCTAGCACCAATACCAGGTACTTATTTGGTTATGTACAACATCAAATAAACAAGTAAGTTTCCAAATCTGAATGTTCCTTTTTTATCTCCTTTAATCTTTCCCAAATTGTCTATCAGCTCATCTTTAAGCCATTCACATATATCTATTCTTGCATTATCATTGACCATATCATAGGCACTTTTGATACATAGGCTAGAAACTAAATTTAACCTATTTGCATGTGTAGCCTTATAAACTAAGATCATACTGATAAATCTAACACTAATGTCTTTTACATAGTTTACCCTTAAAGACCTTTTATCAAATGTTGCACTAGTTAGGTTTGTCACTATGTCATTTGAGACCTTCTTTGTTTTGTGAGGTCTGTTACCGGTGGAAGGTAACCCTATTACAACTTTTACGACTTCTTTTGTGATTTTATGAATTGAGTCCAACCAGAAAAATTCACCATGTACTCCACTTAACACAATCCTTATGATATCGTTGGGAAAATCTGGGATACTAAGAATTTCAGTAAAACCTAGGTTTTCCACTATTTTGTGTTTCGGCTTGACATTTCCAAATTCATCACAAATTACAAACTTATACATATTCTTAATCTCATCATCACCTAGTTCCTCAATATGACAATGTATATACATCCTAGGGTCTTCAGCATATACTACTCCATTAGGAATTTGAGAAAATGCACCTATGCTATCATCTTTCTTTGCAATTTCAGGAACCAGTTTGAAAATGCGTCTAGGGTGCTTAATAATGTCAACAACAGTAGGGTTTGCAATAAATTTAGGAGTGGATGAAGATGCCATAGCTATAAATACCTCAAATTGCCTTAGGGATGAATGCTTTGATGGATTGCTTCACTTCTTCGCTTAGAATGCCTTCACTAAGGAATTTTTGCGCTCTAGAAGATTTGAATGCTTGGTGAAAAGAAGGAGCCAAAACACTTGCTTCATAATGTTATTTTCTCCAACTACCATATTTAATGCTTGTCGGTTAAGTCACAACTTAAGTCATATGTAGGTATAGAAGCAATTTCAACTTCTCACCATCAAACAAGGGAATAATAGCAAGTTTTTCATTTTGTTGCTAAACCCCCAAAGGATTTTTCTTCAGTTAGATGAAGAGTCTCTTGCCGGTGGAGTGTTACTCTATTCTACTAGTGGAGGTGTATTCCCATCAACATTCAGATCTGACTTTCTGACCCATTGTTTTGAGAATTCTTGCTTTACCTCTTAAACCTTTTCTTTACCTTTCAAACTAGGACCTTTGTTATTTTTCGGTGATGCCTTACTTCTACAAAATTTTGCAATATGTCCAATTTTGTTATAGGCATAACAAGTCACATTGTTCTTCTGAATAGCTTTCCCATATCCTATGCTGGTATGTGTTCTGCATTGATTAGATAAGTGTCCAAATCTTCCACAAATATAACATCTTACATTCATTATGAAATTCTCTGAATTATGACCAACTTTGTTGCATTTAGAACATTGACCGGTGGGTGTATTAGTATTTTGATAATTTCGAGATCTACACTGATTTGCTCTATGACCATACTTGTTACAGTTAAAGCATTTGCCATTAAATTTGTAAGTAGTAGGCTGTCTTACCGGTTTGCTATGATCATGATTGTTTGCAGTACCAGAGCTTTCACCAACTTCAAAGCCAAGGCCATTTGTATCACCATTAGGCTTCTGATTCTTTAGCATGTCACCAAGTTCTTCCGAACTTTTCTTGAATTTCTCCTTGTGTTGATTTGCAGCAGTTAGTTCACTCTCCAAGATTCCTTTCTGTCTCATGAGTTTAGTTTTGTCATTTTGTGTGTGCATAAGATCTATCTTCAACATATCATTTTCATGACTGAGTCTTGTGTTTTCATTTCCAGCATCATTTAGTCTTCTAACTAGGTCTTCTTCATTCTTCTTTATGTCTTCACTTTCTTTACAAATTCTCATAGTCATATCTTGCATCTCATTCTTTGTTGTACTGATTTCTTGTCTTAGCTTGTTTATCAAATCATTAAGAGTTTCCTTTTCATTTTCCTCATTCTGCATCTTTTCACAAAGTTCTCTCCTCTTGTTCCTTGCAATAGTAAATTCTCTTGAAGTGCTTGAATAATATCCTGAGCAGCTTTCAGATCATCCTCAAGTTTTATATTCTTCACTTTTTCTGCATCATAGTCTGTAAGAGTTGTTTCCAATTGCTTTCTCAAGTTTTCCATCTCTACTGATGACAAGATCTTCCTCAAGTTGTTAGGCTTTTGAAAATAGAGGACCAGGCTTTGATACCAATTGTTAGGATTCCCAAAGATACTGAGAGGGGGGGGGGGGGGGGTGAATTGGTATCTAACCGGTATATAAATTTACTTGACTTAAAACATGAAAAGCATATTAAAACTATGTACCGGTAAACCAAAAATAATGTAGTAACTAAGAATAATAACAAAAACATGAGAAGCACACCATAACATAGTATTTTAATGAGGAAACCTGGTGTGGGAAAAACCTCAGTGGGATTTGTGACCCAGAATATTCACTTACTAGCCAATAAGGGAATATTACTCTTACAATAGGGGCCTGTACATGCAAGAAGGCCAAGTGCCTAGAGCTGATTGCTCAATTACAAAAGAAGTCACACCAACTTACAAAAATGGATTATACTAATCCAATGTCTTGTACTGCTTCAGATCAACATCTTGTATGCCAGATTCAGTACCGGTTTAAGCTATGCTACAACATAAACCCTTAACCAATATTTCACATATTAGGTCTGCTTATTTCACATCCTATTTCACACACTTCCTATTACAAAATGATCTCATACATATTTGAGTCATATTACAACTTACCATGTCAGCTTACAATGATTTTACAATTAATTATAAAATACCTTTTAAACAAAATTGAAGTCTGCCAAGGTGCTGATATCCTTCCTTTCACTACTGGTGTTCTGTATGCCAGTGTAGAGTCTGTCGGTACCGATGCCGTTATCTTTGTCTTGCCGGTGTCCTATGATTGAAAGGTTGCCATCAATGACAAAACCTTCAATCACCTACAATTTCTCATTTGAGTGTGCATTTGCCAACATGCTTTGCATCTGCATAGCTTTTCTATCGACTGTTAGCTTCTGCTAACCTTTTTCTGATCAACTTAACTTGCTCCTCCATTTCTAGACTAAGGGTTATCCTATCTTCCAACTTATCTTAGTTGATAGGAGTTCTACACCTCCTTCCATATGTGCTTTGAAGGGCACCATCTTAATGGATGACTAGTAAGAATTGTTATAGGCAAATTTAGCCAAGGAAAGATGATATTCCCATTTGTACTGTTAATCTATGCAGTACATTCTTAAGAGGTCCTCTAAAACATGGTTGACTCTTGACCATTTGTTTGAGGGTGATAAGCTGAGCTAATAATTAACTGAGTTCTTAAGGCTGCAAATAGAGTTTTCCAAAACCTAGATGTCATTCTAGCATCTCTATTCGAGATTATTTTCTCTGGTACACCATGCAATCGAAATATCTCTCACACAAATTTATAAGCTATGGTAGGTGCTCCATCAAATAAGTTGCCCGATATAAGGTGAGCTACTTTGGTTAATCTATCCACCACTACTAGAATGGCATTATGTTTGTTCCTAGACATATGCAACCCTTGGATAAAGTCCATGCTAATTATCTACCATTTCCAGTTAGGTACTGTGTTGGGTTATAACAACCTTGCTAGGTGTTGATGTTCAGTCTTAACTCACTGGCATTCAAAAGAGCTGGCCACAAAACTTGCGACATCCTTTTTCATTCCTTTCCAGAAATATAAAGGCTTGATGTCAGCAAGTAGTTTAGTTACTCCCAGGTGTCTAGAGTAAGGTGCAGAGCGTGCTTCCTTAAACACTAATTTTCTAAACTTGGTGGACTCAGGTATATACATCCTACCTTGGTATCTTAATAATCCATCTGATTCAATTTAGAAACCTTCATACTTTGGATCTTGGGAATCTATTCGTAGAGATTCTTTTACTTGCTGGTAAAATCTATCTTCTCCCAATAACTGTAGGACAAGGTTTCTGAAATCTATATGCACTGCAGTGATGGCACTAATATGGCATCTATGACTCAATGTGTCCACCACTCAATTTTTTTACCCTTGATCTAGTTGATCTCAAAATCATAATCCAAGATTAGTATTAACCATCGTCTCTGTCGTGCATTGAGATTGGGTTGAGTGAAAATATATTTCAACCCTTGGCGATCTAACTGAAGCTCAAATGGTTTGCCTAGCAAATAGTGATGCCACATTTGTAGAGCATGCACTATTGCTGCAAGCTCTAGATCATGCGATGCATAGTTTTACTCATAATTTTTAAGCTTCTTGGACTCATAGGCAGTTACTTATCCCTTCTACATCAGGACTCTGCCTAGTCCTTCTCCTGAAGCATCAGTTACTACTAAGAATTGGTCATCTGGATCTGGCACTTTTAGAATTGGTGTCGTGGTCAGTTTCTCTTTAAGGAGATCAAAATCCACCTGGCATTTTTCAAACCACTCAAGTCTTTTACCCTTTCGCTGCAATGATGTGATGGGTGTGCAATGCACGAGAAGTTCATTATGAACTTCCTGTAGTATCTAGCTAACCCCATGAAGCTTCTTACTTCGTGCACATTCCTTGGAGTTGGCCACTCTAAAAATGGCTTTAATCTTTGTCGGATCTACGACTATCCCTTTGGCTGAAATAATATATCCTAAGTATTGTACTTCCTTTTGAAATAAGGTACACTTGGATAATTTCCCATACAACTTGTTTTCCTGCAAGCACAGTAGAACAAACCGCAAGTGTTGCAGGTGTTTTCATTCTTGGAATATATTAAAATGTCATCTAAGAATAGCAAGACAAATTTGTCAAGGCAATTGTAGAATACGTTGTTTATTAAATTCATGAAAGTAGCCAGGGCATTAGTGAGTCCAAATGGTAAAACAGTGAGCTCGTAATGGCCATTACGAGTTCTAAAAGCAGTTTTATGGATATCCTCCTCCTTGAATCTCAACTGGTGGTACCCTAATCACAAATCGATCTAGGAGAAGACAGCTACTCCACGCATTTGATCAAATAGATCATCAATTTAAGGAAGATGATATTTGTTTCAGATTGTCAGCTTATTTAACATCCTATAATCTATGCAAAGTCAGAGAGTCCCATCTTTCTTTTTGACAAAGATTATTGGTTCCCGCCAAGGCAACATGCTAGGTCTTATCAATCCTTTGTCCAAAAGTTCCTGAAGCTATGCCTTCAAATCGATCAACTCGACCAACTCGACAGTTGTCATAAGATAAGGAGCTTTGGATACTGGAGCTACCCTAGTACTAGTTTGATGAAGAAATCAAATATCCTCTTTGGTGGTAAACCAGGCAGTTCTTCTGGAAATACATCTTGATAATCTCAAAGATAAGAGTATTTCTCTTCGAAAGGCTCTTCTAGTTTCTCACTTTCACTAAACTCTTCTACATGATGATCATAATTTGCATACATCATCATGTCATCCTAATATTTGACATCCTTTAAGTCATTGATTTCTTCCATTTTAACTGCAAATACCTGACACCCTTTCTTTTCGCTTCACCTCAACTGCATGGCATAAAGTTGTCGTAACTTGATTTTCCCATTGGATTCCTTGCAAAAATGCCTTGTTTCCATAATCAGCCTGAAATTCAACTAACTTGTCAAAATAATTGACCTTTGCCCTATGCTGTCCCAACCACTTCATACCTAAAATGACATCATGTGTGGCTAGAGGTTCTACAAATAGGTCAACTTTGGTGGTGAAGTTTTGAAAAGTTATTCTTACCCCAAACATGCATTTCTCTACATGAGCTCTTGACTGGTTGACATATTCTACAATCCAAGAGTTAGCTATATATCTAGCTCTCTTAAGAAACTTACTAAGCAGCTTTCGTGAAATAAAATTCTTACTAGCTCCTGCATCAATGAGTATAGTAATAGGAATACCATATAAAGTACCTGGAGTCTCCACTAGTGTGAACTGATACTCAGCTTGATGATTATCAACTGTTGCATGAATTCTTTATTGGAACACTGCCTGCTGGGATGATAGTGGGTTTCTCTATTGTTTCCCTCCTTATTGTTTGGTTGGGCACTGGTTGGCGTAGTGATCACCCCCACAATTAAAGTAACCTCCTAGTGGTCCTTTCTTTTCTGATTTGTTGTTGTTTCCCCCATTGTCTCTCCTAGGTTTGTCATAGCCTTTTCGATCACCTTGGCTATTTTGGTGACCTCCTTTGTACCCTTTGTTGTTTTAGTTGTTTGATCCATATTTATCTCCCTTCTTTTTAAAGGTCCAAGAAGACTATGCCCAATTTCTCTTTTTCTTGTTTCTATCTCTTATGGAATCATCCTTTTGAAGTTTTTGCTCTTGCTTAATAGCCTTTTAATGGGATTCATCCATAGTAGTAGGAGCTAGGACATCAATTGATCCTCCTATACAATTATTTAAATCCATGATGAACTTCATGATCTTATATTTCTCATCTACTTGGAAGTGAGGTACATACTTCAGGAGACAAGTGAATTTTTCCCAATATGTATGAACTTAAAGTTCCCCTTGTTTTAAGTCCTGAAAGTTTGTCTGTTTTAGCTCAAAAATAATTGTGGCAACCACCTTTGCCTAAATACCTCTACAAACTTACTCCAAGTTATATTATTTTATTTTAGACCAAGTTTGGCCTTTTTTTTCTCCCACCAACCGACAACTTCTGCGGTTAGTTGATAGGCTCCCCAAATAGCCTTCATGTTCTTGGTGTAATATCTAATTTCAAAGTATTTTTCCATGCCCGTAAGCTAGGCTTCAATGGCATATCCTCCTTCAAACCCATCATAGTATGGAGGTTTAACTTTCTTCATATCATTTGATATGACCCCCAAAATCTATTTATCCTTATGATTATGGGCGTGGGTTTGTGTCCCTAGGAACCCATTCTGACGAGTGTGCTCCTTCTTAGCATGCTTGTCTCTAAATTGAGACTCATATTCAACATTGGGTATTTTGGTGTGACCACTTGACCTCTACTCCAAGACTTGGAGCTTGTCTTGCATGTTTCAACCATCTGGATGAGTTTATCTAACTTATCCATTAAATTTTCCATACCTCCAAATTCTCCCCCACCTTCTTAGTGATGAGACATGTTATAGTTTCCCGTTAAACCTGTTATTTCAGAACATGAAGTTTTAGTTTTCTATCTAATTCCATCATTAAGAGCATGAAATGGAAACATAAATTTTTACAATCTAACTATCCACATATATATCATGTAAAACATTATCTAGAACTATTGTCTAAGCGGTAAAGGAGTTTTTTTTTCAATATATACAATTTAACTCTATCAAAGAGTTAATCTCAAAAATATTTCAGGGTTTTAGTCTTTCATTATGTACAAAGTAAAGCTCCCTCTAAGAGCTATTGGCTAATTTTGTAATGGGCTCTTCCTGCCCCTCAAAATTGGAAAAGGGTACCAATTGGAAATTGGGGTCTGGATATTTGAACCTTCTTCGGTTCCTTAGGCTCAGGATGGATGACCGTAGTATTAAATTTCATCTACTTAGTTATGGTCTTAACTGGTTTAGGTTCTTTGTTGGCTAATCTTTTGGTTCGTATTGCTGCCTTCCTAGCAGCAGTCCAAGGTTGTCTTTCCTTGACAATCCTTTTCGTGGCATTTTCTAAGGTTCAATCGTTAGATGGCATAGAGCAGTATGAATAATCATACTTGTGATTTATTACCTTCCACAGTTGGAGGTAGACCAGATCACACACTTGTTTATGTTTTCTTGTGCGAAACATCCTGAACATTGCCAAAATATTTTTGTTTAAGTTCTCTATCCTAAGTTTTTGTTGTTGTGGTGAGCCGTAGGTTCAATGTCGAACCTGGTGCTCTGATACCATATGTAACATGCTAAAATGAAACAACATACCAAAATGAAAAAAAGCATTTAAACATAAATGTAACATGTTGAAACGAATATAACTGTTAACATGAATATTGCAACTTAACATATAAAGGAAGAGATTTTCTTTTTTTCGAGTATTAATAAATATCTGAAATTTACTAGTTCTAACTAGCTTTTACTGAGAAATGCATCATGATAAACTAAACCAAGAGCATGTATGAAAGATATGAAAGTATTAACACATTGCATTAAAATAAAGAGAGAAAGAGTTTAGAGAGTATATTTCATCTAATGCTAACATTCTGAACTTCATAACTTTATCAAGATATCAGTGAGGAGGGAAAGTATCATTAGGGTGCTTTTCCACCCAACCAAAGACTTACTAGTCCCCTGTTCCATATCCAAATGGATTGGCCCGACCCATCACAGGGAGGTAATGAGAAGTGGAACTCATGCCATCTAAGACTTGGTGTTATAGGACCTACACAACTAGTTGACCATACACTATGGGTAACTCCCAACTAGTATGATGCTCATGACTAGAGGTGTATCTGGTACTAATGATCTGACAATAGCTTGCACTAAGGAGCACCGCCTTGGCCAAGGTTTAAACACTGCAAGCACAATTACATGTGTTGTCAATGATCACCACCCTTCTCGGCATAGGTCTGGGGTCAAGTAGGTTTGACTAAACCCATTTAGAAACTATGACTGTTCAATTGTTTATATTCTTTTGTCATCATCACTAATACACTTAAAAGTTATGGTTTATCTCTTCTAGTTCTTTATTGCAAAGGTTTGTAATGATTCTACTAATTCCTTGGAATGGGAAGGTATGAGGCATAAGAGCCGCCAACTATCCATTCAACCCTTAAATATGGTATGAAAACCATGCTTGACACATCTCTATTGTCCTAGCATCTTCAAGGTGTTATTTTCAATGAAGATTCTATCTGCATCATGGTGCAACTATGCCATTCTACCCACTACCTTCCTAGGCTAAGGTATTAGTTGATTTCATAATCCAGAGATGATAATCTCAATTTGATAGGTTGTCTGATGCTACTATTTAGATGTTATTTTAGACTTAGACAAATCTGAGAATGCTCATTTAAGAGGTAAAAAAATTCTTATTTCAAGTCTTAGGAAGAGCACCCTCTCTAATCTGAGAGGTATGGTTTGAAAAATTTACTAGCTTATCTCTACTAATATGAAGTTATAAACCATACTAAAATTCACTTACAAATATATGTTAAAGTATATATACAATAAACATAAGTATAAATACCTTCACATATACATATGTATTACTAGATACTTCAGACTTTAGACTTAATTTACTTTAAAAAAACGTAACAAACTGTTCATATTCAAGGTTTCTGTATAAATTTACTCAAATATCATGAAGACTGCTACTACAGACTAAGGATTTATAACATTGGAGATTATTCCACAACTAGACATAGTGATATATGTTTAACCAAAAGACCTATTTGAGAACTCAAAAATCTACACGAAACCCTATGATTTTATTTTGGAATAGAGGCTCTGTTGTATAAAAATGAGTTGACAGCAGATTCATAATGAAATAAGATGTGAATTTCTTTATGATTTGCAGACTACTCAAAACCCTTTTCCAAAAATCATAAGTGCAGGTTCTATAATACTTTCTCTTTCTAAATCAGAATTGTAGAGACAAATTAATTATCCTCTAATGTATATGTATTTATACATACATATATACATACATACATACATACATACATACATACATACATACATACATACATACATACATTCTATCTTTTCATGGTATGAGAAAATACATTCAAAACTATATAAACCCTTCTTCATCGATTAAGAGTAGATTTGGAAGAATAAAAATTAACTTCCCATTTTTCTTTAACAAAAACACATAGTAAAATAGAAGAAAGTAACTATTTTATATTTTTGAATACCCCATTTTCTAATTTCTCAATGTTGAATGTAATGGAAAAATTATACTATCGTTAGGGTTTAAGCCTTAACATGACCTGTAAAATAGATAAATATGTTTGAGAATGTATTCTAGCAACCTTCCTCTTATGAAACCCTTTGCTCTTAAAAATGTAGAGCAGTAACTGGTAAATCATGGTAGAATATGATAATTTACAGAGCCCAAAATGGTAATTGTGCAGAGTTGAACCTTCCTTTTTTGCCATATGAAGTAGAAAGAAGTAAAACATTCTTTTCCTAAACCGCTTATGTATTATCCAACACATTTTTCTTTCTTTCATTGTCCTAATACCATATATCTTTTTCCTAATCCTCTAGGAGGAGTCACACCACAATCATGCCTCCATCTTCACACATTTTTCACGTCTCAAGCTTCCTAGAGAAGCCTCTCAAGATCACGCCAAAAATGCCGGATAGAAATACCTTATTTTCACATGTTCAAAGCTTCTCCTTTTCCTTTTTTTTGATATATATTGAAACTTATAAGCATAGTGTTTTTTCTTTTTTTATGAAAAACCATCTTCATTAATCTTGCCCGATAAAACATCTCATCTCTTTGCTCATATATTCTAATTTTCCCCATGAAATAATACTGAGCCCAATTTATAAGAGGAGCTTATAAAATTAGGCTAAGGAGAAGGGTAAATTTTTTTATTTTACATCTTTCCATGCGAATACACTTCACATAGCAATAAAACCAAAAGGAATTTGACCCATGGTAAATATATATATATATATGTGTGTGTGTGTGTGTGTGTGTGTGTGTGTGTGTGTGTGTGTGTGTGTGTGTGTGTGTGTGTGTGTGTGTGTGTAGTTTAATTTTACCCTTTATGCTCGAATTGTGTAAAACATATTCATATATTTATCTATATGAATATATACATCATAAGTATGCATGCCTATCAGAGCACGTATACTATCGTGTATACATACTCTCATATTCATGCTATTCCTAAGATGTATATATTGATATATATACTTATATATATATATATTTGCATGATAAAACATGAGCCTCTATAGAATTAAATAATAATTAATTAAAAAAATTCTTTAAAATAATAATCATGATTTACCTCGATACGCAATAAAAAACCTAGGGCTATGAACCCTAAAATATTTGCACATACCATCTAGGGTTACCTGATGCGATGACCAGCTAAGTTTGATAAGGTTAACCATAAGTATACTTGGCTTTGGGTTAGGGTTTCAGATGGTATAGTTCTTTCTTCTCTTTACCTCCCAACCTAATGATACTTTCCCTCCCTTCGTGGATGACGATGATTCTTGCACACACTTGGCCAATTTAACCAGTTAGATCAAAAACTTGTCCTATTTTGACATTTCATAAATCATTGATAAAAATAAAACAACATGTCATAATGTTAACCATCCAGTCATCAATTTATTGATTACGATTCATCAAATCATCATTATAAGCATAGTTGACATCATTCAAATATGCATGAACATTTGAGCATATTCATTGTTAGGATAACCAATGGACAACTGAGAGGGGGGGTGAATCAATTGTCAATAGATTAAGTGAATTAAAGAACTTAAAACCTTTAACCAGAATATAAGAAAATGAATACCAGAATAACTGATAAAGCATTAAAGCGTAATTGAAAACTAGAGAATCAATACCATGCAACCATAACACATAACACCATGATTTGTATGTGGAAAACCCGGTAAAGGGAAAAACCATGGTGGGAAACCCTACCCATAGTCAGATGATACTTCTGAAGAAAGTATTTGATTACAATAGGGGCCTATACATGCAGGAAGGCACACTACCTAGAGTGCACTGCTCATGACAATGGAGTCTCACTGACTACAAAAGAGGTCAACCACCTCAAAATATTTGGATAGCAATTCGGAAAGAAGAAGTGCCTATGATAGCATCAAACATGCCAGATTACAGTTCTGGTTAAGCTCAATACCAAAGGTCTAAAACCTCTTACATAAACCCAACTTGACCACCTATGATCGATCAAATCCTCTAAACAAATGATTATTACATTATTTGCTCATTTTCTATGATCTACAATGAGATCTTACAAATATTTATATAAGCCCTAGACCTAAACAATTAGGTCGGCCATCCAAATGATAATTGAATAGATGCATTACATAATCCTGAAATAAAATCATAAAACATGTTGGCCTAAGGCCAAACAAACATCATCCAACCAATAAAATATCTAGGAAGCACATCAAAAGGATCCACTAACACGTTTCATGAAATTGGTCCATAACCTAGATAACACCGAACCTAAATTAGATCCACACATGCCAAAGCAATGAAACCAATCAGTCGAGGCACGAACACAATCACCATCAACATCCCAAATCCATTCTAGAAATTGCACCAACACCACTTAGCATTACATCAAAGATCTTCAATAAGGCTCTATCCGTGAAACCCTTACCGGACCTACAAAGCAGGTTTACTAGAACATAAGATATCATCTAATCATCAAGTCAATACCAAATGATTGAAACATAC
Organism: Cryptomeria japonica; assembly: GCF_030272615.1. Lineage (NCBI taxonomy): Eukaryota > Viridiplantae > Streptophyta > Pinopsida > Cupressales > Cupressaceae > Cryptomeria > Cryptomeria japonica. The sequence continues at coordinate 362,492,082 of NC_081405.1, read as the reverse complement.
TTCAAAAGCATATGAACCATTCATACAAACTTATTCCATCATTCAAATCATATCAGTGGCAATCAACTGATAATCTTCCCAATCCAATCCTTCTACCGGAAGCCGGTAAACAACCATAACAACTAGTGTTGACATCAATGACAAAACATCAATGCAACACATAATCAATTCCTTCATATTACCAACAATCTCCCCCTTTGGCATTGATGGAAACACTAGATGTAAAAAACATCCAAGTGGCAAGAAATGCCAAACAAGTCTCCCCCTATGGAAGACAACCAACAATCTCCCATAAAATGATATAGCAATGAAGCTCTGAACCAAATCTAAATCAGAAGACCAAATACCACCAAAATCACTGCCACACTCCCCCTAAGAAGTGCAATCAATTTGAAAAATAAATAGCAATGGTTTTTTACATATATTCCTCCCCCTTTGACGACAATGCTAAAGATATGACATAGATATCAAATAGAATATGAAAACTCTAAATCTCAAGGCTGACTACTCCTCCTGAGAAGTAGCATTATTTCATCAATCCGGAGCAAAAGATAGCTTTGATAATGCATATTGGACTGATGTACATCTACATCATTTATGTAATGCTCACAAAAATACCCCAGAGAAATATACCTAAATACACACTAATTTAATTTCTTTAATTTTATTTAACAATACAACACATAACATCTCTTAAGAAATGCAACGAGCACAGAAACACCATTTAAGTGTTATGAACATAGAATGATTCACTCAAGCTATTCAAAAAATTATACAAGCAGAATACAATAAATCATTTCTACTAACTCCCTAGGGTATCTCAATGCCATTACTTAATCTACCTACATAAGCAATAAACATTTACTTTCATCCAGATCAATACCTCATAATCGTAATCATTATACACACATAGGTGCATCATAGAAATACCTAACACTCATGATATGAAACCTTCTTAATCTTTCATTTAATATGAGATTCTATCTTTCAATGCATAGCTATTTCCTTTTTCTCTTAGGTTCATTTTATACACCAGGTCCAAATGTTCCTATTACCATTAACCAACCTTCGACTACAAAGATCACCATTCACATACCGAGATTAACCCTTACATTGCATTAACATAATTTCCATTTACAATTAACTTCCACTCAACCATTTATGATTCTATCCTCCTAGCATGCTTATTACTTCATCATGATTCTAAAAGTACATAAGGCAATAATCACAAAGTCTCCTTAACCATTTAATCTAGAGCCCATTTAATTCTCATAAAACCTCTTACACCATATCAATTAACCAACAATCATCTTATTACAAATTAAGAAACTACACGAATTAATCCCAACACAAACTAAGATACAATGTCCTAATTCCATAACCACTAATAGCATCCACCAAATGGAGATATAATCTTAAACCATAACACATGATACATCCTAAACCTTCCCTAAAAGACAAGCATTCATTTTACCGTCTACACATACACCTACTAGTAATTTCCATTAATAAGGTTAGTAATTCATTCACTAAGAACATCCATACAATATTTTCATAAGGAACCTTCAATTACATCCCAAGCATTATAAGATTCCAATTCAATCATTAAATCACTGTACGCAATATGATACTATAAGCTCAAATTCTTTAATCATCAAACATAAACATGTCCTAAGATATCTTCCAATATTACTCATACTCATACATCCTATCGTGGCATAACATTTCTTCTACCTAAATCATTAGTAAAAGACATCATTTCAAGACTAATACCATTATCATAATATTTACACCATTCCTTTTAACATGACTCATCAAGAATACAAATTGCATCTTTTAATTCCAAACCATATTACTTATTGATATCTCATGCATCCATTTCATTTAATATAAATGTGTTACAATACAGCTCAAGGTTCATCATTACATTCATCTATCATAACCAAAGTTATCACTACAACTAGAACAACATAGTCATTTCTCATAAACACGATTTCTTTTACATCCATTACATAAGAATTTCATTACATAAATCACATCATGATTTACATTCTTGCTACAATTATTATCCATGAACAATCTGAAGAAGCATCCTCATCCATGCAAGAAGAATCCAAAGATAGGGACATCCCAATGGTTTAAAAGCACCAACCACCCGGCCATGTGGAACCAAAGGAACCACCCCTGTAGTACCCTTCCTCATTTGAACTCATTAGACTCATATTTTATTATTGTTTACTTTCAGTGGATACATTACCATGATGTGTTATTCATATTTATATGACATTATTTCATGTTTTATCTGGATATGAGATGCATAATTTGTTTGCAGTAATTCAGTACTTGTGATTTATGGCATTTTATGGATTATTGCTATGTACTGACACTTTACTTTATCTATGCAATGTGAAATTATATGTTGTGTGTCTATGAGTGTATTGGATGCAAGGGGATGATTTTCCTTCACTCATTTCGGTGAGACAGAGAACGTCGTGATTCTCCTTCATCGATGTGCATGCCGTGTTTTCTATATTATATATATGCATGTGTGGTTCGGTGATGCAGGATATTGCAGGTACAAGTACCGGGTAGGTACGAGGTATCGTCTCCACCTGGCTTCACAGGTCTGAGCATGCCTTATATTTTCCGATGGAAGCGGAGGAGATAGTAGTGGACCCTATTTTATTCAGTTACACTCATGTGAGTGTCGTCAGTTGGTCATCTTGTTAGTTTGTTCGACCTTCGTATTTTGTCATTTTGATCTTTTATGAGTATTTGCTTGAGGTTTGTTTAGTTGTGTGTTTAGTGGTTTTAATTAATTAATTAAATTTATGGAGTTATCTCATAGTTGAATTATGTATGCATTGAGATTATAAATTTAATTAATTAAAAGAAGTTATTAAATTAAGTTGCAAGCTGCATGATATTAGAAATATATTTTATTTAAATTTTAGTGAAAAAATAAATTAGATTAATTTCATTTATTATTTCCTAGAATTTTAAATAAATAAAAGAATAAAAGAATAAATAAATAAATAAATAAAAGAATTAAATAGAATTAAAGTATTGCTTTAATTCTTTATTTAGAAAATTAATTAAATTGCATGAGAAAAGAAAAGAATGAATAATGATTTTTAATTATTGCATGTTAACTTATCTTTGGTTAGAAAATTGGAAAAGAAAATAAAATTGCTTTTATTCTAAATTTAGGTTTTTTGGAAAAAGATATTCAACCTAGAATTTTAGTTTAAAAAGAGGAATAGGTCATTATTTTAGGATACATAGGAAACAGGTCAAGAATTTAAGGGAAGAAATTTATTGGAAGCTTGTTGAAAAGATTAGGGCTCTTCTACAGATTTCTTCCAGGAAAGCTATACCAGGTTGGGTGGCTTCTTTTGATTGTTGTTTTTAAGAATTTTTTTTGTTTCTTTCATCTCTCTGAATGATGTGTGTAATAAGGTGTTTGTCAAATTTGAAATCATGTTTGATTATTTCTTATTCTTGGTTAGAATCCATTCCTGAAGTTAATTTTTGGTTATTGGAAAGAAATTGTTTCCTGCGTGTTTGTGGATTTGATTTTGAGAGAATTGGGAGTTTATTATGGCAAATTTGCCAAGATTTTTATTGTGCATAGAAATTGCAAGATTTGGGAGGAATAGGGTTTACCAGAGAAATCATTCCCTATTGTTTGATTTTGTTCCGGTATTTGGCTATGGCAGTCTTTTAATCGCATCTCTATGAAATTGTTATTTACTTAGAAATAAATTTAATTATTAATTAAATTTATTGGGTTATTTACGTCTTTTGGAAAATAGTTTATTTAATTATTTTAGAAAAAAGAAAATAAATAAATAAAAAATAAAAATATATATAAAATTTTGTGAAAGCAAATTTCACTGAAAATGGGAAATTTATTTTTATGTCATTATTGTTGAAGGAAATTAAAAAAAAATTAAAAAAAGTAAAAAATAAAAATAAAAATAAATAAATAAATAAATAACTTCAGTAGTATAGCTACCGACGGTAGCAGTACTACTGGCGGTAGTACCTGCTACCGGGGGTAGCCCTTGCTACCTATGGTAGCACTTGCTACCTACGATAACATGGTACTATGTTTTCCCAGTTTCCTAGATTTCGCTCAAACCAAAATTTGGTTGGTGTTCGGTTTTCCATGCAGATTAACATATTAAGATTTAAATTAAATTATTATATATGATATATGATATATATATATATATATATATCATATATATATATATATATTTATATAAAAATATATGTATGTATATATATATATATATGTGTGTGTTCATATAATTATATTATAAATATATATATATATATATATATATATATATATATATAATTTAGAGTTTGTTAATTTTTGGAAAAGCTTATAATGTTTAGATTTTATATTTATGTTTGGAAATACATTAGGAGATTAATTCATATGTGTATTTATTTAACCTTATTGGACAAATGACAGAATTGATCTCTTTGTATTAATATAGTTGTATTTTCTTATTTTCTGAAAATTCTTTAATTGCAAGTTATTTATGCTTTTGGCTGTTTTAAGAAAAGATTGCCTATATTATCTTGTGTAAATGGTGTTCTTAGTCAAGCTTAATTTCATTGCAATTTTGGTTGTGTTGTCATTATGTCATATTTTGTTATATCTCCTTGGCTAGGTGTTGTTGTATAACCTTATTGATGTGAGCCATTGTGTGTTTCATCCAAATGGTCAATCTTGGGTTAGTGATTATGTATCCTTCACACGTGCTTTGTTAGGTTTAGTTATGGTTGTCTGTTTTGCAATAGAGTTCTCGTAGAGAGACCTTAGTGTCCTATGAGAGAGTGGCTTTCGAGCAAGGGCCATGCGTGAAGTGGATGACAAGATAACCTGTCGAAAGTCAGTTAAAAAGTGATAACCTAATAATTGATTAGGGGGTGGGTAGAATAAATATTAATTAAGATAATGTACCTCGTGCATAGGTTTAGTGCTTGTACATGGCTCATAATGTTACGAGAAGGCTTGGAATGGAAAACTTACCACCTTGTCTTCATGAAAGGATTGGTAGGGTCCGTATGAGACTTAGTTGGAGCCAGAAGCTAGGAGAGGTTACCAGGACAGAGAGTCGGGACCTAGGAGGCCTACCATGGTAACTATCAAGCTATGCGATGACACTCTCTCCTTAGAGTCACTAGTGTTTGTGAGTTGAGTCACATGGATGTTTGTGGAGTCATGTAGTTCTTTCGTACTTGTCTTATTTTTCTTTCTTGAGGGTTTTCTACTATCTCCTAGCACAGTGGGGTGGTTCCATTTCGGGATCACATGGTCGGGTGGTAGTGCCACTTCCCATCGGATTAACTGGATTGGATCTTCAAGCGAGGAAAGGCTTCACTGGTGTATCTTGGTTCGTGGTTCATGTACCACCTCATGTTTGTGATCATTGTTCAGTTGAGACCTTGTGGTCATTATATCAGACTTTTATGTAACCTTGATATTGTAACTATGTAATCTGTGGTATTATTGGAAGCCATGTATTTATGGATATTGTAATATTATGTCAGTGAAATGTATGTTAATTTAGTTGCTTTGATCTTATGTATAAATGATTTATGGATAAATTGAATGCATTAGAATACTTTAATTTCTTCATTATGGAATTTAGATGTATGTGTAGCTTTGAATTTAAGTATTTACTTTATCTAATTAAATGGATAATTAGATTAACCATGGTGTTAATATAATCTATGATTAATCTTCATTAGTAACCCTTAGGAAATCATGTGTTAGTCTTCCATTGTGTTATTAGACGTGCAATGGTTATAATTAATGCACTTGTTCTTTTTAAAAACAAATTATTTCACCCTTTAGTTGCCTAGTTGTGTTGTTTTCCTTTAGGGTTCTTGGTGGGGCATTAAAACTCCCCGTGATAGGAGATGATATAAGGTCCCAACACACACTCTACATCTAGGTTGACACTTAAAACCAAAGAGACTAACCAACACAAGGACATTCAAGAAAGAACCAATCACAAGATAGCACAAAGAGGAAACTCCCAGAGGTACACAAATCATCAAGGCAAAAATACATCTCAAGCAAAGGACACATGTAGGAGCGGAGTGTCATCACATGCTATCCTCCCCCATAATATTTCCAATACACAACTCTTCACAAAATAACCTTGATGGACATGTGGAGCCATTTCTACCCATGAGAGAATCAAGGGAGATTTGACTTACCATCTTCACGGCCTTCTCATGCTTATCCTAAAACATCCTCCCTATGAATCAACCATGAGGCTCAAACTATTAATTATCTTGTTTTAATGAGGTCTAATTACCCATTCCAATTAATTCATTATTCATGTTATCACTTGTTTACAAATCATAAAAAACTCCAATGTCCTCTAGTGGTCTAGACTTCATGCATCCTTACAAGGAACCTCATGCAAGCCTATCTCTCGTGACCCTGATCATCACAAGGAAGACCACTCCTCCTAAAATGGCCCAACAATAAATCATAAGAGGCTCTAAATTCAAATTCCAAGAAAAGATCCATAACTTCATCATGCAACCCAACAACACATAAAAACATGCAAGGAAAAACCATAGCTAAGGAGCACAAAGGGCTTAAATCCATAATAATGCAAAATGAGCCTCAAGTGGAAATCCATATCATATAAGAAATATTCCATCAATAAAATTTATCAATTTTGCTATCTTCACAACAATATCACCTTGCTGTCTCCACAACATTAACATCTTGCTGTCTCCACAGCAATAACATCTTGTTGTCTCCAGAGTAATACCATCTTTCCATTGCAACATCTCAATATAAGAAAAGACTCAAATCTTCAACAATAAATAAGTCAAGAATGTTGCAGCACAGAAAACACAAAATCACATCAAACTGATAAATGACAGTAGCTGGAAAATGTCTGCAAAAATCCCAAAAAGCCTCTAGAATGAAATGAAACTTGAAAATCCAAAACTGACTGGGAAAATAGTGAAAAACACCAAAACAGGCAGAACAACGCTTTTGTGATGCTGAACAATGCTTTTGCACTTACGTTTAGCGCTTATGTATTGCAGGTTAGCGCCTATGTTTAATAGTTTAGCGCCTGTGTAGTTAAAGACAGTGCTTTTGCCCAAAAGAAAACACAAATGCAATGAAGGACAATGCAAATGCATGAAAGGACAAGGCAAATGAATGAAAGGAAAATGCAAATACATGAAAGGACAATGCATATGCAACAAAGGATAGTGCATATGTAGAATCAACGCTTTTACATAAAATAGACAAAAAAACACAGAACTTTTGGCAGAACTTAAAAATTAAACTTGAAAACATTAAGCTTCAAAAAGTATATGCACAGAGTCACCCAGAACAATAGATTTAAAGGGCATAAATGAAATAAATAATAAACACTTGAAAACCAAGATTCAATCAAAAACTCCATTCACGACACAGACTCAGAAAGACACCAGATAAAATCCAGAATATAAGTATTTTCCACAAACTATAGAATAAAGTCTTGCAGCAGATTTATGCATTCACATATTTCCTTCCATACTATACAACTATAGATTTATTTTTCAAAGCTCACACATTAAATCTGTAGACACGGAGCATACAGGAAAACTATAAAATAAAATACAAAAAGAAGAATACATCTCCAACCTGCAACCCGTGTGATGGAAAGAAGATGAAGAAGAGCTCCCCAAATCCAAAAGCCAAAACCAACAAGCTCTAGCAACAATCCAAGCCAAAAACCCAAAGGAAAATCTTGCAAAGAATAATTTTGCAAAGAAGAAGCCAACCCTGAAAACTTCATGGGAAAGAAAATAAAAAGACAAACATTAACCAAAAACCCTAGCCTCAATCTCGACCAATCAAAATATTCCAATCTATAATATATTTTACCAACCCCACCATATAATATAATTTTACCTCCCTTTCCAAATTCAACCAATAAGAGAAGAGGGTAGGTAAGATAAACATACATCATGCTTTTACAATTAGGTGGGAATGTTTTATCATTTTATTATAAAGTGAATTTATACAACCCACTAAACATAAAAGTCAAACAAATAAATAAAACATGAGCCACAATTAAATAAATCAAATGGGGAAATTAAATCAAATAAACCAAATGCTCATAAATGAATTAAAGAACCAGATAAACATTAAATACCAAATAAATATTAAACCATAGGTGATTAAATAAATAGATAAATAAATAATTAAATACCAATAAAAGGTCAAATCACAAATAAATATAAAACCACAACATAAGCTAAACAATAAATATTAAATAAATATCAAATCATCATTAAAATAAATAAATAAAAATAAATATCAAATAATTAAATAACCAAAAAGACAAGAATTCAATAAATTAAATTAACATTAGATAACCAAATAATCAAATCGTTATTAATCAAAATAATTAAAATAAACATTATTAACTATTTAATCTCGCATCAATAATCAATCAACCTCAACATAATAGGATTAACCAGCCAATACTAACATACTCACAATACAGGAGAAATCAAGCTTACTAACTGACATGGTGAATTGCGCCAAGACACTGACGACTCACAGTGAACAACTTAGACCTAGAGTATGTGAGGGGAACTTGTGCCAACTCTGAACCACATGCCATTGGGATTTAAAGACACGCTCAGACCTGTGGAGTCAGGTGGAGTCGGTGTCTGGTACCTACAGATCTTGCATCCATAAAGCAACGATATGAAATATGCATATATATTATAACAGACAAGGGTTAGAGAAATGCAATGACACATCCCACTCGTAATGAGTGATGTGGCATTGTCTCTATCCCGAAGACAATCATACAATAATCAAACACACCATAAGCTCAACTCATCATAGATAATCATTAAATATGGTCAGTACATAAAAACATCATCAAGTGCATGATTAGTATAATTCATGATTATAGTAAGGCATGTAAAATCCATCAACACTTATGCTCATCAAATCACATGATCAATATAGTCTTTCGATAATATATCACATAATAAATATATAGTGTTTAATAAATCACACGATCAATAATGATAGTATCAACATCATATAAATCATCTAAAATAGCCTATACCCAATCATGTCTCTCATGCATGAATTAAAAGTCAACTCTAGTCAAAACAAGTCAAGTCAAGGGTGGACACTACATCCTCCCCCCCTTAGAATTGACTTACTCCTGGAAGTCGTAAGAGTTAGGGTGACATCCAACACACATAAATCAAAAAATTCCTTTTAACAAAAACATATTATAATATTTTCTAACTCCAAGAAAGATAATGACAACTAAATTTCCTCCTTATGCTTCAACTATTCGAAATAAACACATTACACAAGAGGTAAATGAAGCACCAACTGCTATTAATTACAATATGTACACTAAACTGTTAAAATATTTATAAGGGAACTTCATTTTAACCACACTTGCAATACAAAACTATAACTTTAGTCACTAAGTTAAGCATCAATAAGAATAAATCTCTATATTTCACACCAATATTTATAGTAACACTCTTCAACATCTAGTTGCATGCAAATAGAGAGAGATATATAGATTTACACAATATCTTACACATATGCACCTATTATATTATTGAATAATTCATGTCATAAGCCTAAATGAGGGAAAATTTCCCAAAAATAAGCTTCCTCAAGTTAAATATATTCAAGACATCACACGATAATCAAGCATATACAACCTATTTATTTAAAAGAACAAATTTCATGTCATTCAAATGTCCTGATTTCCACCATGTTTCCATTGCGCTACACTTAAAACAAACATTAGCTGCAATCCTTATCCAATCAAATCATTCAAAGGGCATCCTTAATCCGTTATGTGAACACAAAGATTTTGAGGGCAATAAATCATCAATTTCTTTTATTTAACTATTCCATAAATTTTAGACTTCACAATTCCAAGGCACTTCTATCTACTATAAAATTTAGAAAGTTACTAATAAATTTCATCTTATTAACACCTTTCATTTTACTCAGCTAATAACAATATTATCTAATTGTTTTCTTATTCTAGTGCACTTTTCCATGATTTCCTCCTTCGCACATACTATCAGAGGTTCAAAATGAACATGATAGAGACAACACTAGCTCAAGATTTGGGTCCACAATACATCAACATTCAGAATGACCACCATAGAAGACAAAATATGAGGTAAAAGGAAATATCTTCAAATCAATTCATTAAATTAAAAGAGAAGAAAATTTTCTGACGAAATCAATCAAGAAATTTAAGTGTGACAAGTGCCACCACAAGGGAAAAATAAAAGAAAGAAGAATTCAGTGGTCATCCCAAAAGTAAAGAAATCTAAAAAATACACATTAATCCTAACGACACATCACATAAATCATAAATTAACTCAAGGCAAAACAAACAACTCATGCAACCCACATCACGAGGTGACCAATATTAGCCACACCAAAGGGAGTAACCACTACACAACATCCAAGGGTGAAATTCCTTGAATGTGTTAGAGAGTGCACACCATATATTTAAGACCTTTATTTTATCCATATGTCCACATTCTTTTCATTATTTTTGAAAATCTAGGCAATTATCCTTTATGAAGTTTGACATAGGTAGGAAGAGATAAAGCAACTACATGATAGTTCTGATACTTAATGTAAGTACAGATCCAATAGCCAACAAGATGAGACCAGGGGGGGGAGGGGTGAATCATACAAACTTAATCTTCCATTAAAACATCAGATTCAACCTCGGTAACATATACTTCAGTAATAAAACCAAAACTATTAAACATGCAAACTCAAAAGCATATAAACATCATAAATCTCATAACACCAGATTTAACATGGAAACCCAAATAGGGAAAAACCACTATGGGATTTCAGACCCACTAAGAAATATACTCTTCTAGAGTATGCTTGGTTAAAAGAAAATCCTGTTAAAGATTACAAACACATTGCTATATGTGACCCGATTAAGGGATTTCCCTCAGATCTGTTAGGATCTTCACCTTGTTAGAAATGACCTTGTTAAAGGATTTCAAACACTCAATCAGAATGTCACCTTGCTAGAGGGTTTTACAAATAAGACTGTTAAGTCCACTTAGTTAAGAGATTTTCTGTCACTTTCACAAAATAATAGTAATAAAAATCTATCTGCAACTTCACATCTAAAATGCTAAAGCAAATTCCTATTTGTTCAATACAATCTAGACATAGAACTAATCTTGTCCATCTGCTGGGCTTCTATACTCTGTTATTCAAACAGGTCTTCAAGCTTCTGTGCTTAGTAATCACTATGTAGCATCCTTGTGCATACACTTGCTCGCATACATTGTTTATCAACAGTTTCCTATTTATAAACAAATAGCTAACCGCTTAATCTCCTTGATCACATTTCCCATGATCAATCATAGCCATCAGATCTTGAATCTTGTCCAGGTTCAATCTATCTTTCGATCTGAAAATGTTTTACCCCGCCTTGGAACTTGCATTCATTTCTTGGAAGTTGTACCAGGGTATTGCGGTTCAATCTGAGGTGTAGATCTTCATGCCGACTTTCCTTTGCCTTAGATTCATTAACAAACTTCATCCATGACTCAACAATCATTTAATCAGTTCTAGCTCATCAGCTTCCTTCATTAAATATCGTATGTAAACATTTAATGCATTCTGTTATAGCTTGGTTAAAACTCGGTAACAACTCGGTGAATACTAAACTTCACTCGATAGACATTCTGCCTTCATTAACCGATAGCGATAACCTTAGGGTTTACCGACTAGGTTCCTTGTTTGGTAAAATAGTATAGTATTAACCTTTACAATTTACAACATATGTATGATGTTAAAACAATCTAAACATCATGATTTCATTATTGTCTGACTCGGTAATAGTTGCCCATTGAAATACCTTATTCATCATATTCTTCCCTGTGTCTTTTACCAACATCTTTATACTCTTTTAAATCATACTTCTCAAGATATGGCAACATCATACTGAATTAGAAAATCAATTTCTTGACATCAATGACAAAATAATTATATCAAGACAGTAGACATCTTTAATCAGTTATATCTATAATCATCAACAACCTTCTCAATATCCTTAATGAAATGGCAACAATCTTTCATTGTCTGTTATAATGCTATATTGCCAACAATCTCCCCCTTTGACATTGATGGCAAAACTAATTGATTTGACCTTAAAAGATTCGGATTGCTCTGAAATGCTGAAATGCTCTCCCCTATACATTAGAATTCTCCTCTTTTCTTTAGTCTTCTTTCCAATCTATAGTCTTCTTAGTCTTCTTTTGGTCTTCTCCCCCTTTGACAACAATGCCAAAAATTTAAGAACTAAAACATAATTTCTTTCTGTATGAAGTGATTTCCTGCTACTGTGTATCAACTGAGTCATGGTCAGAGCATTTTGTCCTTAATTCCTGTTCCCTGTAATATTTCCTATACACTTTTAGAAAACATCCTAAAGTGTATAAATCAACATCAACTCCTAAAAGATATTTGATAGAGTCATCGGATTGATGCTTTCACTGAACTTAGTCAGTGAGTAGAAGATAGGGGTAGGACCCCTAACTTACTTCTGAGATATTCAAAAGTGTCCCTTGGTAGTGGCTTGGTGAAGATATCTGCTATTTGTTCCTTTGTTCTAACATACTCCAACACCACTTTCTTCTCTTGAGCTTCTTCTCTAAGGTAATGATATTTGATAGAGATGTGCTTTGTCTTAGAGTGCATAACAGGATTTTTTGAAATATTAATGGCACTAGTATTGTCACAGAATATAGTTACTGGCTCAGTAACTTTCTCATTTATACCTTCCAAGAGTTGTTTGATCCATGCAATGTTGGTACAATTCAGTGCTGCAGTAATGTATTCAGCTTCTGCTGTTGACTGTGAAGCACATCCTTGTTTCTTGCTAAGCCAACTCACTAGTCTTTCTCCTAAAAAGAAAGCTCCTCCACTTGTGCTTTTTCTATCATCAATGTTGCCTGCCCAATAAGCATCAGTATAAAATTTTAAATCAAAATCATTTCCTTTCTGATATACTAAGCCATAATGCTTTGTGCCTTTCAAGTATCTAAAAATTCTTTTGATTGCTGTCATGTGTGTTTCCTTAGGATCTGCAGAGAATCTTGCAACTATACCTGCTACATGTGCTATGTCTGGTCTGCTGTGAACAACATATTGTAGCTTTCCAATCATGGATCGGTAAAGTGTCTCATCAATAGATGTAGATTCATCATTCTTTGATAATTTATAGTTGGTAGTCATAGGAGTACTTACTGGTTTCGAATCCTCCATTCCAAATTTCTTCAAGATTTCCTTTATGTACTTGGATTGAGTAATGAAAATCTCATTTTTCATTTGCAGTATTTATAAACCTATAAAATACTTTATCTCACCGATTAATGACATCTCAAATTCTTTGCTCATTTCATTTCCAAAGTTCTTTCATAAAGAGTCATTTCCACAAAATATAATATCATCAACAAATATGGCTGAGATCAGTATTCCATTTTCATCATTCTTCATGTACATGTTGTTGTTCTCACTTGTCCTTATAAAACCAATCTTAATCAAATAAGAGCGCAATATTTCATACCATGCTCTTGGTGCTTGTTTCAAACCATATAAATCTTTGTTCAATTTACATACTTGATCTTCATTATTGTCTTCAACAAATCCTTCAGGTTGTTCAATAAAAACTTCTTCTTCTAATATTCCATTCAGAAATGCAGATTTGACATCCATTTGATATACCTTGAAGTTTTTGAAAGTAGCATATGCCAACAATGTTCTTACTCCTTCAAGTCTAGCAACATGTGCAAAAGTTTCACCATAATCAATTCCTTCTTCTTGAGCATAACCTTTGCAAACTAGTCTTGCTTTGTTTCGAATGACCTCTCCTTTTTCATTTAGCTTATTTCTGAAAATCCACTTTGTACCAATTACATTTTTGTCCTTTGGTCTTGGGATTAGTGTCCATGTGTCATTCTTCTTGATTTGATCAATTTCTTCTGTCATAGCATTTATCCAATCTTCACTGTTAAATGCCTCTTTCACTATTCTCGGTTCAAATTCAGATATCAAACATGTGTTCTATCTCAGTTTGTTCCTTGTCATCACTGGATCATCCTTATCTCCTATAATCTAACTTGATGCATGATGTCTTCTGACATACTTGGCTAATATAGGCTCAGTAGGCTCTATATGATCTTCTTCATCACTCGGTAACTGGATATTCTCTTCATTTTCTTCAACAGTCTTCTCGGTAAGACTTCTTGGTTGAACATAGACAAATTCATCATAGTCTTTTGGTTCCTTGGAATTTCCTTCATCATTTGTTTCTGCAAATTCATCAATTTTCACATTTGCACTTTCCACTATTTTGTTAGATGATTTGATCAGACATTTAAATGCTTTGCTTCTAGAAGAATAACCTAGAAATGTTCCTTCTTCACTTTTCTGATCAAAATTTCCATTTCTATCATCTTTATGAACATAGTATCTACTTCCAAAGATTTTAAAATAACTTACATTAGGTTTCTTATCATACCAGATTTCATATGGTGTCTTCAAAGTAACTTTCTTCAATTGAACTCATTTCAAGGTGTAAATTGCTATGCTTATTGCTTCTCTCCAAAATGTTTGTGGCACCTTCTTTTCAATCATCAATGTTCTAGCACAATCCACAATAGATCTATTTCTTCTCTTAGATATTCCATTTTGCTGTGGAGTTCTCGGTGCAGAGACTTGTCTTTTAATACCATGATCATTGCAGAATAAGTTGAACTCATCAGATGTGAACTCTCCTCCTCTATTTGATCTAAGACATTTCAGTTATCTTCCCATTTCATTTTCAACTCTTGCCTTGTACCATTTAAACATTTGAAAAGCTTCTGATTTTTCTTTTAGAAACATTACTGACATCATCCTTGAATAGTCATCCACAAATAATATGAAATATTTGTCACCATAATAACTTTGAACTTTCATAGGACCACAAAGATCAGTATGCACTAGATCTAAAATTCCCTTAGAAGTGTAAGACTTACTTGCAAAGCTTGATCTTGTCATCTTACCCATCTGACATCCTCGGCACATAGCATTCTCAGGTTTTTCAAGACTCGGTAGACCTCTTACTCGGTGCTTCTTACTTTTTTTTATCAGATTATCAAAATTTACATGACAAAACCTTTTATGCCATAACTAGGTATCATCTATTTTTGCATACAAACACTTATTACGAGTTGAGTCAAGGTGAAATGTGTTGTTTAGCTATGCTACACTCAACAAATTGTATTTCAAATCTTCAACCCAATAAACATTATTTCATCTTGCATTATTAAGAAGTGTTATTGATCCTTTACCTCTTACCGGACATGGTGCATCATTACCAAATCTAACATAGCCTCCATCATAATCTTCTAATATAACAAACTTGTGTTTATCTCCTATCATACGATGTGAGCATCCACTATCTATGATCCAAGAATCATTAGTGTTTATGTGAGATATTAGGGCTTTTTCTTCATACCTTTCTTCATCTGATCCATCTTTGATAGCCACATAAACTACTTCCTCTGTATCTATATCATTTGATTTATCATCATTGGATTCCTCATCAGCTATTAAGCATGTCTTTCTATCTCTTCTTCTGAAGTTTCGGTGTCCTCTGTAATGATTATCTTTCTGTCTGTCGTCTCGGTAATCTCTCTTTTCAGTGAAATCTTTGTCAAGATATTTAGAAGCCATATGTCCTATCTTATCACAATTGAAACATTTCAAAGGTAGTTTTCCTTTATACTTACCCTTGCCTCTCGGTAACCTTTTGGCTAGTAGTGCTTCAAACTCTTCTTGCTTTCTAATTTCCTCATACAGTTTGTGTACTTCTTCCATGTTCTTATGAAATCTTTCACTTGCTCCACCATGATCTCCTTCAGATTACTTATACTTTCTTTCATTGAAATCATTAGATTCATCAAGATGAAAAGAACTAAATGTAGAATCAACTTTATTTACCAAAGATCCACTGTTATCAAAGTTACTTAACTCAAATGCATGTAGCTTACCAATAGTAGAATCTAAAGAAACTGGCATATTAGGTACAGACCTCAATTCATTGATTGTAGAGACTCAGATTGCATAAGTTGTTAGAAGGGTTCTTAACAACTTGTTATATCCTTTTCTTCAATAGTTCCACCTGCTCCTTTGATTTGATTGACAATCTCCTTTAGTCTTGTACTGTACTAAGTTATGTTCTCACCTTCATTCATCCTCATAGATTCAAGTTGTCCTCTTAGACTATCTACTTTTTCTCTTTGAACATGTTCATCTCCTCCATACACTAATATGAGCTTATCCCACATTGCCTTTGCATCATTGCAGCCTTCTAGATCATTAAACTCCAAATCGGTCAATGCAGATGTTATTTCAATCATTGCTTGAATATGTTATTTCTTTGCTTTTATCTCTTCCATAGTCAATGGATAGGTGCTCGGTGTAACAAAATCATTCTCAAGATAGTATACAACATATTCTCCAACTCCTGATAGATGTAGCTTCATTCTTTTTTGCCATGTAGAGAAACTTGACTTGTTCAGCTTTGGTGCATCCCTCTTATACATCTTTGGATATTTAACTCAAGTGCCTTGAAACTTTTCTCCTGAGTCCAAAGCTCTGATACCAATTGATAGTTCTGATACGTAATGTAAGAATAGATCCAATAGCCAACAAGATGAGAGGGGGGGGGGGTGAATCATACAAACTTAATCTTCCATTAAAACATCAGATTCAACCTCGGTAACATATACTTCAGTAATAAAACCAAACCTGTTAAACATGCAAACTCAAAAGCATATAAACATCATAAACCTCATAACACCAGATTTAACGTGGAAACCCAAATAGGGAAAAACCACTATGGGATTTTAGACCCACTAAGAAATATACTCTTCTAGAGTATGCTCAATTAAAAGCAAATCCTGTTAAATATTACAAACACATTGCTAGATGTGACCCGGTTAAGGGATTTCCCTCAGATCTGTTAGGATCTTCACCTTGTTAGAAGTGACCATGTTAAAGGATTTCAAACACTCAATCAGAATTTCACCTTGCTAGAGGGTTTTACAAATAAGACTGTTAAGTCCACTTGGTTAAGAGATTTTCTGTCACTTTCACAAAATAACAGTAATAAAAATCTATCTGCAACTTCACATCTAAAATGCTAAAGCAAATTCCTATTTGTTCAATACAATCTAGACATAGAACTAATCTTGTCCATCTGTTGGGCTTCTATACTTTATTATTCAAACAGGTCTTCAAGCTTCTGTGCTCAGTAATCACTATGTAGCATCCCTATGCATACACTTGCCCGCATACATTGTTTATCAACATTTTCCTATTTATAAACAAATAGCTAACTGCTTAATCACCTTGATCACATTTCCCATGAACAATCATAGCCATCAGATCTTCAATCTTGTCCAGGTTCAATGTATCTTTCGATCTGAAAACATTTTACCCCACCTTGGAACTTGCATTAATTTCTTGGAACTTGTGCCAGGGTATTACGGTTCAATCTGAGCTGTAGATCTTCATGCCGACTTTCCTTTGCCTTAGATTCATTAACAAACTTCATCCACGACTCACCAATCATTTAATTAGTTCTAGCTCATCAACTTCCTTCATTAAATATCGTATGTAAACATTTAATGCATTCTATTATAGCTTGGTTACAACTCGGTAACAACTCGGTAAATACTAAACTTCACTCAGTAGACATTTCGCCTTCATTAACCGATAGCAATAACCTTAGGGTTTACCGACTAGTTTCTTTAGGGTTTACCAACTAGGTTCCTTGTTTGGTAACATAGTATAGTATTAACCTTTACATTTTACAACATATGTATGATGTTAAAACAATCTAAACATCATGATTTCAGCATTGTTTGACTCAGTAATAGTTGCCCATTGAAATACCTTATTCAGCCCCTTATTCATCATATTCTTCCATGTGTCTTTTACCGACATCTTTATACTCTTTTAAATCATACTTCTCAAGATATGGCAACATCATATTGAATTAGAAAATCAATTTCTTGACATCAATGACAAAATAATAATATCAAGATAGTAAACATCTTTAATCAGTTATGTCCATAATCATCAACAACCTTCTCAATATCCTTAATGAAATGCCAACAATCTTTCATTGTTTGTTATAATGCTATATTGCCAACACTACACACTCACACATGCATAAGGAATATACTCATACCATGAATAATGTTCAAGATATCTTATCTATACCATGATTCTATTCACCAAGTTATAACAGAAACAGAGGTTAGAGCTTCAATTATTCACTTGATAGTAGACTATAACCTGCATCATTTCCATTAATGCACAACCAATAACCTATAGAAGATTAGAAGGTCCTTCATAAGGCCTTTAAGCAATTTATTCAATCATATATTTAAACAAGCAAAATAGGTCTCATTACAAAAGCCAAAGTTTAATATCAATTTCTACTCCTACCAATAATAATCTTCTGATATACTTCTAGTTATTTAAGCTAAGAATATCTCAGTCCCACTTCCAGAACTTAGTTTTATTTTCATCTAATACCACTTAAATTCCAAGAATACATGCATCATTCTATTTAAACTCACTTCCTATTATTACTTGATTACTATCATTCATTGACTATGTAATTTCGATATTTCAAGACAAATTTGACATTTAGAATCCCAACACAATTTCATATAACTAATTATCATTTTATCTCATTAGAATTTGCTAAGGACACATTTCTTAAAATTCAATTAAGGCAATGATATAGTAACCTTTCTTAATTTATCCATCTAGTTAAGAGAATTATTTATTCAATGCCACACAATTTCTACACAAAGCTAAAACTTTTATCTTGCCAAACCAAATAAAGACACAATGGCATCATTTCAATTTCTACATATGAAATGTACCAATCCTTGCTTCAATAAACATATTTATCTCCCTTTAGTTTTGCAATACATTTCCTATTTAAATTATGGGATATTCTATTTAATCAATTATTCCCTTTAACGAACAAGGATCATAAATGCAATACCTAAATTTCAGTTTTCAATGCAAATTAATTTCATCTAATCTTCCCTTTAACGTATACAATTCATATTCATCAATCATTATCCAATCCTTCTACTTAATATCAATAACCCCCAAGTATTTGAATATTTTACCCCAAAGAGAGAAGAGGAAGAAAGGAATATTGCCACACAAATCAATACACACAAATTTATGCAAACTCAGTTTGAATTTCCTAGTCATGCCAAATACAGCTACCACTTTTAAAGGTATGCAATTTCAACTTCCATAAGATCTCCGAACAACACATGTGCAACTAGAAATCCCAAATCCTTAGATTGCCATGATTTCCTCAACCAATCTTTTACTACACACAAAATCACACATACACCCAAATAACCCATAGTTCTATGGGGTAACCATTACATTACTAACTAACTTCCTTACATTTCACATAGGAGATTGAAATAAGGAAAAGGGCATTCCAACTACTTTTATTAAGCACCACATACAATTTCTTTTATTTTCACATCATGATCTATACTAAATTATTCCTAAGTGTATAATACAAACACTTCATCTTTCTATTCATAGGAAGATCAACATAACAGGCTAATTTTATGATCGTCGCATTAGTTAAGAGGATAGACACATTCTTTTCTCCTTCTACAACATAATTAATTATGTATAAGGAAAGCAACCCTAATCATTCAAGTAAGCACTATAAATTTAAAGAGCAAGTAAGAACATATAAAAACTTCTCTTATTCTAGAGACATGCATATGGAATAGATACACACTTTACTTAAAGTTATGATTCCTAAAAGGAATTAGAGAGAAACACAAGGCATAGATATCTAAGATTCCAAAAATTCCAATAACACTTCTAACACAAATCTCAAAGAGTAACTTGATTCAAAAGAACATCAAGGCAAATTCACAAGACTAATAACAACATCCTTAACCAGAGATCCCAGCGTTGCAACATGGACTCTGATACCAAATGTAATGCTCGCCAAAATACCCCAAAGAAATATAGCTAAATACACACTAATTTTTATTATTTATTTTTAATTTAACAATACAACACATAAAATCTCTTAAGCAATGCAGCAAGCACACAAACAACATTTAAGTGTTATGAACACAGAATCATTCACTCAAGCTATTCAAACAATTACGCAAGTGGAATACAATAAATCATTTCTACTAACTCCCTAGGATATCTCAACGCCATTACTTAATCTACCTACATAAGCATTAAACATTTACTTTCATCCAGATCAACACCTCATAATCTTAATCATTATACACACATAGGTCCATCATAGCAATACCTAACACTCATGATATACAACCTTCTTAATCTTTCATTTAATATGAGATTCTATCTTTCAATAAATAGCTATTTCCTTTTTCTCTTAGGTTCATTTTATACACCAAGTCCAAATGTTCCTATTACCATTAACCAACCTTCGACTACAAAGATCACCATTCACCAAGATTCACCCTTACATTGCATTAACATAATTTCCATTTACAATTAACTTCTATAATACCCTAAAAATGGTCATCTAAACCATAAGCCTCTAATCTCGATTTCGTCACCAAGGTCCTAACCAAAGGCAATTAAATAAATCTTGAGCACACAATTAATTTCTAAAATCATCAATGTCACATGGCAAATTAATCAACCAATATTAATTAAATATTTATTTAATTAATTGATCATTCCAAGTAAATCATTTTTAAATAATTATCCTATTAATTTTATTGAATATCCTAGCATATTTAATGAAATAAATCAATTTGCCATCAAATCTTTAAAAAAGGAATTAATTGGAGATAATCTTGAAAAACAAATTAAAAATTGACAAATAATCTAAAAGAAAGAAAATAAAACAATTAAATATTAAAATTGAATGAAATAGAGAATAAATCAGTTTTTTCCTAATTTTATCTTAATTTTAGTTCAATTTCCTTTAAAATTGAGAAAACCATCCAATCACATCAATTCACCTAGATTGTGCTTCCTCTTGGAAAATCTTGACCGCTCATCATCATTTGATCTCAACCATTGGTTTCTTTTTGAATTTTCTATAAATTCAAGCTCTCATCTCTCATTCAGAGATCCTGGAGAATATATTGTTATTATGTTGTTTTTGCTCTAGGTTCATTGAGAATTTACATTAAGATATTGCATATTAGTTATTTCATATTGCTTAAATCATTTAGCTTAAATATTCATATATTGTTTAAATCGTGTTAGATTAATCTTGCATATCTACCTTAAAACTTGCATCCATTTATCTCATATTCATGCTCATATAGATTTAAAAATTCTTCGTTTAGGTGTTGTCTAGTAACTGGATAGCTTAGCAATCTGAGAGCAATCTAAACTTGCATCTATTAGAAGGCAATGGGTCACTTTGTAATGGTTTATTATTCATTGACTATTGATTTACTAACCATGCATCTAATGACTTAATTGAAGTGTTGTGTATTCCAGATATAGATGCAGGTCCACTTTTCACACACACATTTTTAGCGCCCACCATGGGGCACGAAATTCAATACTTCGTCCTCAAAATCATTTTTTTTAATCCTATAGGTCTCATCTATACAGTCATTGATAAATATCATACGAGTGTTATTACTGCATCGTATGACATTTTGTCAAGGTCTTTGTTTTATCGTATGAACCATAAAATGGGCTCGTACGAATTTTTGCTCTGAATATTTGATTCTGTATTTTGTCATATAGTCGTACGAGTAACTTCTTTGTCATTTTATTCTATGTTTACTCATTTGGTTCTATGAGAATTCTCATATGGTCAGGTGAGAATACTCGTATGAGTTACTGTTTTGTCGTATGAAAAACAAAGAGTTTGTTTTTTAGGAGTTTGCTTGAAATTAGGCTTGTGGAAGGTCAATATATATATGGAATATAACATTTAAGTATAAGTGACATTTCCTCTTCTCTTTTCTCTTTCTTATACTTTAATTTATATTCCATATATATTGTCAGGATGTTTGAGAGGGGTTTCGAACCTTTAGGAGTTATAATGCAAAATCTAGTATTTGGAGGATTTTCCAAATTTCAGACAGTCAAATTTCAGGGCATTTTAGCGTTAGGAGTGAAAAATTTGTAACCAAGATTTGAAATTAGGCTTGTGTAAGCTCACCAAGAGATTTGATATTTCACTAACTTTTTCTTCTTGCAGGTTTCTAACAATTTCTTGCAGGTTGGAAGAGTTCGATTAGGATTTCTTGGATTAAATTTTGATGATACTGACGCTAACCCTGAATTGTCTTCTGTCTGCCTAAGATTTTCACAGCCTAACTAGTTTCTTACAGAACACTTGTCAAAGAATTTATCAATCACACATACGCCTGTCAAAGAATAAAAAACAACATGACTATTGATGCATTGGTTTTGCAGGTTGCCTAAAGAGAATTGACCAAACGTCATGTATTCTCTAAATTCATTTTTAAGCACTTAAATTGCTATCTGGTTAAAGAACAAATTTGTCTTTCGTGTTTTTAGAAAAATCAAAGAGGTAGGAGAGTATGCTCTTGTCATTTATAGACAATCAAAAATATAGACCCTCGAAGGTTTTTCTATGTTTTGAGATTTGTATACCTTTAGCAGGCCTATCACAGTGGGAAAAAGTAATCACCATGTGAGAATGACCCAAGTGAGTACAACTGGACCTGAGCATTCCAACTCACTATAATAAATAGGCCTTTGGTGATTAAAGTCTCAAAGGATGGGATTATTTGAGTTTTCTCTTTGAGATCTCTCATATTGAGCATTTTTGTAGGGCCTCGTGGTCTCAATCATGTTTACGTGACTACAACTTGTTTCGGTACCTTGTCGGGCTATAGGCCTCAATCATGCTTGCATGACTTCAAGGGGTAATTTCAAACAGAATTCCTGACTAAGAACTATAAGATTAGAAGCTACCTATTTCACCTCCAAAAGGTTGATAATCTTTGTGCAAGAGAGATAGTAACTCTCCCAAGACACTTGCCATATCGTGCCCCCATTAGCATTTGGAGTTGGCTAATACGACGTTGAGAATCCATTGCGTGAGACTCAATGACCGTATTCTGATTATCTATTGGGTGTGTACCTAAGTCAACAAGCAAATATTTTCTTCTCTCAGCCAACTTCAATAGGGTTAGCATGTTGTGCTTGGAATTATTGAACATCTTGTGTGTTTTCTATGTTTTTCATCCTTGAAACTAAAATTGAAATACTGAAATTGGAGAGAACAAATTAAATGAATCAACAACTCAGTGATCAAAACTCTATTCTAGTCTAAGATTGGTCCTCGTCAGTCATCGAAAACTTAGCCCTTGTCAAAAACTAGCTCTCGTCAGTCATTGAAAACTCTGTCTGTCAGAATCTCATCTCTATCCAGTAAACTATCATACGAGCTTGCTAAAATATCATCTTGTTACATACCTACTATCGTACGAGCTTTCATTAATCCTCATAGTTTATCGTCTGGCTTTACAAACTCTATTGTACGAGTCTGAGAAACTATCGTATGATCTTTTATACTCTGTCATATGAAAATATATCATAATCAGTAGATTATCGTCTAGAGTCTACCCAAATGTCATGTGAAATCAGATAGCCACTCATACAAAATATTGTCTTTATCATCTGTAAATAGCTAAACTGTCATCTAGGTCTGCAAAATTTGTCGTATGAATTCCTGTTCTTGTCAGTCAAAACAGTCAAATCGGTCTACAATGAGCATAAAACTGGAAATCATATTTCTGAGCATAAAAAATCTTGATAGTGTACCCATGCCGTTGTGTTGCATGATTTTGTCGGTTACCTCATAGCTAGCTCAATCAACCTAATCTAATCAACCAATTTGTTGTCCAAACTTCACTCTTAAGTATCACTTAGGCTACCTAGCCTCGACTCAAAATCAAAGTCAGTGTATCTCACCTGCATTAGTTTGAACATCAACCTCTAGCCTCAACGAACAACTAGTTTTGATCTCACCTTGACATCTGTAACACCTCTCACTATCAACTGTAAATGGCTACCTTAGCTCCAATTCCCATGGATACCTTGGCTCAAATGACTCAAGATATCAAGAAAGAAATATATGACATGAAAATCCAACAAAATAAATCAATGACTCCATTTGAGAAACAAATGCATGATATCAAGAGTGAGAAACTTCAAGGAATGCTAAAATGATTATATGATTTGACAATCGAAAACCAACAAATAATTAATAATCAAAAGCCAAATCTCAAACAAGCTCACAAGACACCTTCACCAAGACATAAAGACATTTCCTCCAAATATCCTCTAGATAGACAATTTACACCTTAATATATTGAGTCAACTTTGAAAGAGCTTCTTGAGCATAATCTTATCATATAAATGTCAAGGTAAACATCCCCATGGCATAGGATCTAGGATTTTTAAATCTTTAGAGGAACTTGTATCAATATTGGCATTAACTTGGATTTGAATGTAGGGAATGATAGGATGTGAATTTGTGAATTTGTGAGTAAGTATTGTGCATAGCATAGACAAAATGAACATAAGACTTCGAAATGCATGGAATTAAAACATAAGATTCAAGATCTCATTGATAATGGTGTCATTGAAATTGAAGATCCTAATAACTCACCTAAAGAAAAAGAAGGAACTACTTCTAAGCATAATCAAAATCATTAACCTATGTCTAGCAAGGCTCCATATGTAGCCTCCATCCCTTCCATGATGTCTTCATCTCCTTCAAACAATAAAACTTCTCATGTTTACCTTCAAGGGCTATCTCCTATTGAAATCCAAGTTAATGCCAATATTGATACAAGTTCCTCTAAAGATTTAAAAATCCTAGATCCTATGCCATCATGCACTCCAATTCCAAACATACCCACTCCAGAGAGTCCCACTCAAAATGCTTCCCCATCATGCCAAAACATGAACACCTTCCAAGAATCCTCCATGCGTATCAATAATATTACTCCTTCCTTAGAAGTGACTCCATGTCAAGAGGATAATCTAAAAAATGAAGAAATGAGTCCTATCATAAATCAAGATCAAGACACAAAAACTCCTCAATCCCATCTAATGATTGAAAAAGATCCCACCTCCCTAGAATCCCATAATGATCCCTTTATACCTTTCCATTTCTTCCAAGATGAACTCCTTCCATCTCAAGAGAAAAGCATCCTTCCAAATCTCATTCCTAATCCGCTTCCTAAGCAAGATCATGATGCCTCTTCCACATTTTCAAATGGTCCTATTCAAAATGAAGAGTCAAACACCCTTCCTACTCTACCCAATGGTCCTCTTCCATGTCAAGATCAAAGTATCCCTTCATCTCCTTGTCATAATCCTCCATATTTACCTCAAGGATCCATCATGTCTACAAATCCCTCTCATGATCCTATCATTCCCTACATTCCACCTCCATCTCATAATGGACTTGTGCCTTCTTTCCAAAGCAAAGTGTATCCTACAAGTCAAAATATTTGTAAAGGCAAAGGGGTACATCTCCGCAAGTAAGAACCCCTCCACATTAAAGAAAATGTTAAAGGTCATGGCCTCAACAACATTTCTTAAGATGTTGGTACCTCTCATAAATCCTACATTTCTCCAGTTAAATCCAAATATACGCTTTCCCCATCATCGCTTCCATCCATTCTAGGTCCCTATATCCCTCCATCCCTTATGCAGGATTAACAAAGGCACACATCTTCGAGTACCTTCCATCCATCTAAAAGACCTCCATATCATTCCTATCTATCCACGCATCTCCCTCCAAGAAATTTAGATGCCAAGAATAGGGACTCATAGAAAAATTACCAGAATAGCATATAAGTTTAACCATAATGATTTTAATTTATTTAGGACTAACCAACAATAACACTTAGCGAACATAATGAATAAATCACTAGATTTAAATATAAACTTTAACTTTCTAATTACACATTCTACGAAATATTTACTTCCTATTGCAGATTTACTACTAGCATTTTTTTTATATAAGAATATGCTCAAATAAATAAATGAATTGCAAATATAAATCTATTCAACACTACATGTTTAGGTTTCATACTAAGCTAGTTTACACCATAAAACTAAGTAAAGAAATAAAGCTGCATTTTATTTAAATGTTTATCTACCCTTTTATTTTTATATATATTTCTTTCAATAAACATTAAAACAGAAAATAAGTTTACATTTCCTACTCCATTTGATGATAAAAAATAACAATATAGGAATGCTATTAAATTGCTTCTTTGATTTCTTTATAATGAAAATACAACAAAGGGTAAATATACATCCTTTTATTTTTGAATCCACTTTACAATAATAACAAAAATTACATCCTCAAGCCTCTTACATTTCTACAAGAATGAGGGCTTGTTACCATACATATTTTCAAAATTCTAAATAAATATAATAGGAGAACTTGCACACGATCTTGTCTTTTCTCCATCCTTAATCCCAACGAAAACCTGCACATAAAGCTTGTAGGTTGTGACCATGGAGGCTCACCTCCCAACCTAGGCTAACAAAAAGCTACCCCCAAGCTAGGAGAACCAAGGCTAAACGGTTTACAAACAAACTCAACCACAAAAGCAAGAAGAACTCATATACATATGAAATCCCAACCCAAGGATTTACAAAGCCACCAAGTGACTAATTTTGTGGGGTGAAGGTGGACCAAGTACCTAGAGGAGATTTGCAAGAAAGAGGAACAAATGCCTTTACAAGTCTACCAAAGTAAAACCATCACAAGTCACATACTTGTCCAAAAATACCCTTATGTCTCCCATGGAATACAAACCCATATCTCCCCTTATGACCCCCTTTGTATAAACATAAAAATTGTATAGCAAGGGTCCCATAAGCTTTGTGTATCTCTCTCTTCTAAGAAGAGAGTCTCTACACTCTTAGGCTATCAGGAAACATTTCACCCCCAAGGCTACTCTACCCTCCCAAGGGTGAGTATGACCTTGAAACACCCAAAAAAAATAAAATCCATACAACACATAGAAATGAACATAAGGAACAACTCCAACAATGAACTTCACAAACCACATAAACAACAAAAGCTAAATTCACAACTGTTTTCCCTTCACATTTACAATGGATTTCATTATGCATGGAAGAACATTACCAACCTTGAACCTGCAAATGGAATGAGGAAGGGTTGAAGGAGAGCTGCCCAATCCACTAGTCTTCTCTTTCCAAAGCTTAGAAATGCAACTAAAAAATCCGAACTTCCAACAAGAATTCTAAGTCTCCAAAAATGGAGAGTGGGTGATCAAAATCCTAAGTTTGAATCCCTTCTCTAAGTAGACTCTTCTCACACTTTCCAACCTCTTCAAAAGAGTGTGAGATTTCAGAGGTTGGTCTTCCCAACCTCTTACAAGCTCTCTAAAAAAGGCAACCCAAAAAGGTAAAAGAAAATGGGAAGAACAACTATCACTCAATTGGAAGGTTGTCTAACCTAGGAGAAATCCTCAAAAGTTGAATTTCGTCCATCTTGGAAAACTCAACTTTTGAGGTGGCTTGATAGTCACATGTGAGTGGTCACATGGTTAAAATTGGCCTTTACCCATAGGTATAACATATGGACCTTTAAAAATACCCCAAACCTAATCTTAGGAGTTAGTTTGACCCTCTATAAACTCACCTAAAGTTTACCTACGGGTCAAACTTGAGTTGACCTTTCTAATGGCTCTCTATCCAAGACTCTTTTGGGACCACACTATGATATTTTAAAAAATGCATTGGTTATACAAATTCCCTCCAAGGGACATGTCACTGCCAACTCACTTCACAACACAAATGTCAAGTGGCACCATAAAAATATGCAATACTTAAATACACATAGCAACGTCCCTTTTTGGAATTAACAAATTTAATCTAAACACACATTCAATCATTCACATTTACAAATAAACCACATTACACACGAGGTGTCTCCAAATAGACAACCCTTGGATTCACAAATGCACATAGGTTTATCTTGATTCTTCGAATAGTTTCCATGGTCACATGGATTAGTTTTCCTGCACATCTCACTTTGCACATTAGTAATCTCGATTAACCACATATAATATGAATGTATGAAAAGAATATAATTCGGACACTTTGCATACAATTTTAATCATAACAATAAAATTACCAATTATCCAATAAAATCCACATAAAATAATTTACTCAATGGCATCATCATAATCATCATGAAATTCAATCATTTGTAAGGCATGCATCCATAATTTCTATCATAAATAAATTACTGCAAATTTAGAGATAAATGACATACATCATATCAAGGTTATCCAATCAGTGGATTATATAGAATCTAAATCCACAACACATCGAAAGGTGCACCGCAAGGTAAAATGATTCCATAACATGGTTCAATTACTTTTCTTACTAGTTTATCTGTCTAACATAGCCCATCCTATTGAATTATAGCATCTATTAATAAGGTCAACCATGGTCAAACTAGGTTAACCAAAGCTTGATCAGGGAGGGGCTCTACACATCTGACCTACACTCAAAAGATTATGCTTCAGACCTTCAACATAATAAACATTGTCAGTATTAGTCTTACCATCGAAGGATATTGTTCCTTTGCCTTTGATCCTACATGCCTTATTGTCTCCAAATCTGACTAGTCCACCATCAAATTCTTGCAGAGTTAGAAATTTCCTCTTGTCACTAGTCATGTGATGTGAGCAACCACTATCTATAACCCATTCACCCATTTCTTCAATTTTAGTAGCCAGTGCTTTCTTCTCAGTATGATTTGTATCAATGAAAAGTTTCATATAATCATCCTTGATAGCAATAAAGACCCAATCTTTGTCAGAGCTTCCATTACTAGATCCACTCATAGGTTCATCGTCATCATCATCATCATCATCATCATCATCATCATCATCATCATCATCATCATCATCATCATCATCATCATCATCATCATCATCATCATCAGTAATACCAAAATCATCACCACCAACGTAGTAACATGATTTATCCTTATTACTTATAAATCTAGGTCTGCTATGATATTCTGGATTAGGTTTTTAATTCCTCATAAATCTTTCTTGATTCCTAGTAACTCTTTTAGGACATCTAGAAGCAAAATGACCAATCTTATTGCATGAAAAACATTTAAAAGGAACTTTTCCTTCATACTTACTTCCAACCGGTTCTTTAGGGATTATTCTAGCAATTAGAGCTTCCAACTCTTCAAGTTCTTTATCTTCTCTTTCAATGGCTTCCAATTCTTTAGCATATAACTCCTTCTAGTCTATCCTCTTACTGGAGGTAGATGCTCTAAATGTGTTGGAATCCAAGAACACTGAGAGGGGGGGTGAATCAGTGCTCTACTGGAATAATAAATTTTAACTTATTAAAACTTGCATTCACCAACCAGTAAACCGATACATATAAGATTGAAAGAAGTAAAGCAATTAATAAGCCAATCACACAATTGAATACCATAACATGGATAGTTATATGTGGAAAACCTCAAAGAGGAAAAAACATGGTGGGATTTGTGACCCACAATATCAATCCACTGGCCATATGAAAAGATATTACAAAATATAGGGGCCTGCACTTGCAGGAAGGCTTATAGCCTACAACACACTGCTCATCACAAAAGAGTCTCATTGACTACATAAAAATCTAGACTACAATCTGGAGAAATGAGTGAACTACAATGATAGCATCTCCTATGCCTGAATACAGTTCCAGTTAAAGCTTTGTCTATTCTGGTCTGAAACCCTAAGTCCTTACAACAATACCCTCTTACATAAATGTCCTCACATACATGATCTCTCTCACATATCTTACATATCCATACACCATATCATCATATCAAAATGATCTAATCAACTGACCTATATACCCTTAAAATCCTTCATGCCTTATGTCGGATTACATAGATAATTACAAAGTGAATATGCATGTCGGTTCAATTACATATATACATGAATATCAAAATCAATTTCTGATTTTCGGATCTCCCAAAATGATGTCGCCCTACAATACTTGTAACCTGATAAAGTCCTGTCGGCCTGCAATGCCAGTACCCATAGAATTCCTCCTACCGGTGAAGATACCTATCGGTGTCAATGTCGGTGAAGTGTCTTCAGGTAAACAGCCAAACCAAAATATGAAAGACAAAACATATTGCCATCAATGACAACATATTGAAACCAATCAAATGAGTGTCAATTGCCAACAATCTCCCCCTTTCGCATTGATGGCAACACTCATGTGAAAAATGATAATGGTTTCCATCTGTCGGTTTCATCCCGAGACTGCTCCCCCTGAGTTGAATATTCATTTTTTATCATGATCTAAACAAAATACTCCATACCTCCATATCTCTTGATGTCAAGAATATATTTTTCACCTATACCTCCCCCTTTGACATCAATGCCAAAAAATAATACCAAAAATTGGGATGAAGAATGAAAGACTATACAAAGAATATCCCAAAATACCTTACCAGAGTTGAATATATTTGAAAATTTTGGGATAGGCTTTCTCCAATAGCTTTAGATAGGTATCCCAACCTGATTTAAGTGTGTCAGAAATAGGTACAAGTCCATTAAGCGTATGGGCATATGACTCTTTATCCTTAAGTGTTGTTGGTGTGGGCTTACCAACCATATCAATACACTCCTTCATATGTACACTTAATGAGTCCAATTGGGGACTCACCAATCCTCTAAGACCTCTGGCTCTCCTTATAATTTTATCTTTATCCCTTTCAAGAGTACAAACTTGAGCTTCCAAAACCAAAATATGACCATTAATAGATGTAGTCAAAGAATTTAAGCCATCAAAAGAATTGATTATACTTACAATCTTCTCGTGAGTATCCTTAATCCTTTTATCTAAATCAATTGAAAGTAAACCTATGCTACAACATGCTCTATAAATATTAGTACACTGCCTCAAAGCATTATCAATCAACTTCAACTTATCATTAATCTCCTTCTTCTCTGACTCAATCATCTGATCAAATGTTTCTCTCTTAGCCTGTGTAAACCTCTCCAATGCTTGTCGGTTTGATATTTGTTGTAAAGATTGAAAGTCCTTAGAAATGTGCTTTGTGATTACTTTAAGCTTTCCAGATGGGCTTTCTCATTTTTAAAATTTTCACTCTGGGACAAGTCTGTGCAAAATAGGGATAGACTGATCAATAACTCCTTTGTCCATAGATCCTTCCTTCATCATCTTCTGTGCAGCCATCATCATGAGCTCAATAGAAATCATCTCAGTTAAGATTTTCTATTCTACCTATGAGGTTTTGATTGACAACAATGATGCGCTCACTACTGGTTCCTTTCAAGATTCCTCTTTCTTCTCCTCTAATGGTTTATTAACTTTTATAGCTGCCTTTCTTGCAACAGTGGCTTCACCACTTGGTGCAGTATTAGTTACTGCTGGTTCCTCTTTATGAACTGTGACCTCAACCTATACATTTTGTTCCAGAGGACTACTCTCATCAACATTTGTAACCTTTACATTTTCCACCTTTACACTCTTTGTATCTATCGGTATCTCAACATTTGTCGGTATCACCTTAGTGTCCTGTACATTAGATTCTACCAGGGGCTCTATATCCAATATCTTAATATTTTTCAAAATTGAAGGTGAAGTACCCACAATAACTTTACCTTTCCCTTTGTAGCTAGGAAATCGGAAATCATCAAAGCAAATAGTGTTAGTCATAGCTCAATCACAAAAGCTCAAATGCAATGATCAATCCTAACACACTCAATAAAGACATGAAAACAAAACATTCAAGATTTGAAAATTAAGCAAACCAAATGCAGATTTGAATGTCTCCTTCATGTGGCTCCATTGTCCTTCTTTCTCCTTCAAATAGCTTTGTTTTGGATCTCACCTACTAGTGCATGATCATGATATGAAAGCAAGTAGACAAGATGATAGCTCAAGAATACTCGAAGCGTGATTGATTCGACAAAGTGATTCATTCGATAATGTGATTCGTTCGATAATGTGATTCGATTTGATAATGTGATTAGTCAGGATTGAAGAAATTCATCCAATTTATAGACACATTGGAGAAAAGATCAAATTAGCATGAAGAGATTCAAATGGAAATTGCAAATCAAGAATGTCAATTATGACAAATTATGACAAATTTGCACTTTCTATGCAAAATTGATTGATTGATAATTCATGACAAGATTATGACAAATTTCTATGTCAAAATTGATTGATTGTCAATTATGACAAATTATGACAAATTGAAATGTCATTCCCATGAAATTAGGAGAGAATAGGATGAAATTGAATTAGAAATTAGGAAAATTAGAAAATTGGAAAATAGGAATTAGGAAATTAGAAAATGAGGAAATGAGGAAATTAGGAATTAGGAGAAATTAGGTAAATCAATTAATAATTTGTCATTTATTGATTAATTCACAAAAAGAGGAATAATTAGTTAGCCAATTAAATTAAACATTTAATTGTGACAGGAAGACCTAGGATAAATAAATAAATTATTTAACCTAGAGGGAGAAATGACAAACAGGGTTAAATGAATAAAATCATGAAACCCTAGAAGATGAATTAGAAAATGCAAGAATGACAATTAGGTCCTGACAAAGGATTATTGATATCGATTCAATTTGATCATGATTCTGACTTGATAAAAGACCAATGCTGATAAGTGATTTGATTGATAAATGCACCAATTGATGAGGAACAATGACAAATTGATCCAATTTGAGAAAGACGACGATCGATGACAAATCGATCACAAAATGACAAAATTGACAAGAAGACAAGGATCGATGACAAAATAGATCACAAGATGACAAATTGATCAAAAGACAAGAATCGATGACAACTCGATCGCATGATGACAAGATTGATAAGAGGACAAAACCCTAATTAGGATTGATGATGTCCAAAATGATGACAAATGAATATGCACATAGATGCGGCAGGATAAGATTGACCAAAATCATGACTAAAGATTGTTGTCAACAAGACCAAATTTGAAAGCGAGACAAATGAAGAAGGACTCGATGCTCACAAATGATAAAGACCAAGTGCGTGACATAGAAGAAATGTTAATGCAACGCAAAAACCCTAAAATAAGGCAATGCATAAATGTTAAAGTACGATTCCGCAAGCGTTGACCATTTTTAGGTGTCTACATTTTGCCCCTCTTTGAGACAATGCGATTTTAAGCATTGTTTCAAAGAACAATAATGAAAATTCCCTAGACAATAATAATGACATATGCATGCCCCCTTGAGGAATTGGCCAGAAACATGCAGAAAAGAGGCCAATTGATCGATAAAAATGATAGGATCTGATAGGAACAAACAAACTGACAATTGGAGACCAGATGCACGAAGGACAAGCAATTGAGGGTGCAAAAGACCATGACCAACATGAGATGGAGATAGTGCACATCCATCTATGCACTGACAAAGATCTATAAATGAGACAAAGAGAGTGAAAATTGCTCATTTGCACTAGCCAAAGAGGAGGATTTGTTGCTCTGGAAAAGGACACTTGCAGAGAGATGGCGAACATTCCAATGGAATATCACCTCGAAGAACATGTACGCACGTACAGATGACCGGATGATGCAAGAGCAGCGGTATGTATCTCAAAAACCCATGTTGTCAATTTGATGAATTTGACTTGCTTGCGGGACATTGTGGAGCCCACAGAAAATGTAGAAAGTGACTTCTGCGCTTGTGTCGGGCGAATCCTGTGCTTGTGTAATGTCTTTTGTGCTTGTGTAGGGGGACAGAGGTGCAAGTTATGTGACACAGGCACAAGACTTGTCACACAGGCACAATTGTGCATTGTAAACCCTAATTTTGGTCAAAAACAACATGCAAATGATCCGAAAAGGGGGGATAAAAATAGAATAGGTCAAAATAGATGAAAAACACCTTGATTTGGACATGAAAAGAGGAAATACAACCCGTAGGAGAAAACCCTAAAACTAACAAAATATGTCCCAATTGTGATGCAGAGTCGACAGTATCCATTGATCACGCAGGAGAACCGACCAGACTGCTTCATGTTACGACATAGACTCAGGAGCACGGACAGAGATACATTAGCAGGACTTGGGATATACTATATCACATTCATGCTCAAGATTAGGGCAAACATAGGATTGCTTATCGCATTGGCAGAGTGATGGCATTCAGAGACCTCCTCTTTCCATCTGGCGACTGGAGAGGCAACTGTGACACTAGAGGATGTATGGTGTATCCTCCACATTTCGATTCATGGAGAGATGGTAGAGTACGACCCAGTGATAGGGAGAGACACTTTGTGAAAATTATTTGAATGCGATGCAGATGATCTAGATATCGTAGAGAGGGAGATTGGCTGGGAGACCATGGCATCAGAGTATGATCGATGATATGTGGTGATAGGAGTGGTGATAGTATGCCTACTAGCAGGGGATAGACGAGGACATGGATTCCTGATTGGATGGGGCAGAGTGCTAGAGCGGATGGCGAAAGAGGGGACGGTGTATGCATGGGGACCATGTGTGCTTGCTATGCTATATTTTTCAGTTGCATCAGATAGCATATCAGGGAGTGCAAACTTTGAGCTGTGGAGTCACACTGTTACAGGTATGGGCATTCGAGCACATAGCCATATGTCGACTGATTACAGAGAGACAAGTATTACCACATTGTCCATATGTGTGTTGCTATGGGGGAGCATTAAGATAGGGTCCGTTTGGATACATATTGTATTGGCAACATGAGCTAGACAGAT
Organism: Cryptomeria japonica; assembly: GCF_030272615.1. Taxonomy (NCBI): domain Eukaryota; kingdom Viridiplantae; phylum Streptophyta; class Pinopsida; order Cupressales; family Cupressaceae; genus Cryptomeria; species Cryptomeria japonica. The sequence continues at coordinate 362,457,113 of NC_081405.1, read as the reverse complement.
TGAGAGAGTTCACATGGAGGCCATATCGTGATTGCCCAGGATGGTCAGATGATAGTGATGAGCTACTGTATTGCAGACAAGAGAGGTACCTGATTGGGCAACCAGTGAATCACCAGAGAGTGATTGAGATGTACTTGCTAGAGAGAGTCAGATGACAATTTGGAGAGAGGTAGGATGTACCGAGGAGGACTGCACACTTTGCCCGATCTCACAGAGAGACGAGTCAGTAGGGGAGAATGATTCAGCCACACATAGCATATGTTGACTTCACATAGCTACAACATAGACAGTGGGATTGGAGATAAGATGTGGAGGACGCCAGGATGACAGAGGAGTATGAGCGATGGTTTGCATGATGACGGCTAGTGCCATTGACAGATCTGGACATTCCAGTACCTAGGAGACAGGAGGACTTCCCACTCACAGGAGAGGAGGAGGGAGATGATGAGGATGAGGATATACCCATAGAGCCAGAGATAGATAGGATAGAGGAGATGGAGATGGAGGAAAAAAAAGATCTTGTGGAGGATTTAAAGGCATAATTTGATCTTGACAAGGAGGAAGATCATTGGAATCCTCTTTAAAGGTGCTTTGCTCTTGACTTTTAATGGGATCATTGGAAAGGATGGAAGGAATATCTTGATCTTTCTTAGGAAGTGGAATGTCAATGGGATTTAAAAGGACATTTTTTTCATGAAATGGAAGGGGATCATTTGGGATTGGATGAACTGGGATATCTTGATCTTGCCCAGGGAATGGAGTGTCAATAGGACTTTGGATAGGATGGACAAGAATAGGGGAATCATCGTGAGTGTCTGGGAAGATGAGATCCTAGTCAACAATTGGATGGGATGATAAGGTTTTAGGATCTTGATCTTGATCTATTTTAACATGCGTTTCTTTATGCTCTAAATTATCCTCTTGACATGGGGTTGGACTTTGGATATGCACGGAGGATTCTGACAAGGAATCAATGTTTTGGCATGAAGGAAATGCACTTTGAACATTTGTGATGGGTTCTGGCAAGGAATAAATGCTTGGACATGAGGAAGAGGGACTTCGAATGGGGTCCTCTAAAACAGGTAATGGAAATAAAGTGCATGGTGGCATTGGGTCTTGTATTTCTGAAACATGACAAGGATGTGCATCATGAATTGGATTATCTTGGCAATCAATTATGGATAGCCCTTGGATAATTTCATCCTTGGATGTATTGTTTGATGAGGACAATATGGAAGGTTCTTGTGAAACTTTTAAAGGTGTAGGGATAGATGCCACTGGAGAGTCAATTTTCTTGCGAGGGGATGAGGCTTTGCTAGACATAAGTGTATTATTTTGATCTTCCTCAAAGAACTCACTTGGTAATTTCCTTAAGAGCATTGCAATAAAGCCACCTTTCTTTCGAGGTTTTGACATAGTTGTATCTGGAATTTGAACTTGTTTGGCAAGGAGTTGGTTCTAATCTAATGTCATGTTTTGATATTGGACTTGGTTCAATTGTTCTGACATGTTTGAAACTTGGGTTGGCGTGTGCTGCAACCTTTGTTTTTGAATGTTTGGTTGTGGTTGTTGACATTGATATTCCACCATTGGTTGAACCATTTGTGGACATTGTATAGTTGGTTGGACATATTGTTGAAATTGGACCATTGGTTGTGTCTGTTGAATATGTTAGACCATTGGTTGTATTGGTTGTATATGTTGGACAATTGGTTGTGTCTGTTGGAAATGTTGAACCATTGGTTGTATTGGTTGAAAATCTGATTGATAGTAAACACCTTCTTGTTCTTGTTGTGGAGGCACATAATGTTGAAATTGATGTTGTCTCCTTTCTTGAAATTGTTTCATCATCTCTATTTGGGAGAGGAGAGCTGGTATGTCTGATCATTCAAGAAGAGATCTTACATCAATTGGCTCAATCTTTGGATTTCAACCTGGAAATTTTTTAAACATTTTGGACATTTGTGATCTATTCTTCTCAATGTTTTTCACTTTTTGTTCCAAAATCTCATTTTCTTGAGCTAGTTTCTCCTCTAGTTTTTGTATTTGGACATTTACATCATCATGATAAGTTTGATCCAAGTTCTGAGACATGTAGAGATTGGATTGACATGATTGATTTCTCAATTGTGATGACATGGCTTTGTAAGAAGGTTGAGACCTCATTTCAACAAACATGTCACTATGCAATGCAACTAATGGGATTGACAAATGCAACCTAAAAGGACGACAATGCAACTTAATGTTTTTGTTGTTTTTTCAAGATTTTGACAAACTCATGAATGCAGTTCTAAAAATGAGACCCTTAGGAAATTGAAATGATGTCTAGACCTCAAAGGACCAAGTGACAAAAGGACAAAATGACAATGTCTCCCCTATATGCTTGGATACTAAGCTAGGTTTGACCAAATGACAATAATGACAAAAAGAGAAAAGGTTTGATAAGGTCTAGACTTCCTAACAATAACTTAGGGTTTTATCAAAGATTTGCATTACTCAAGTATGACAAAACCTAGTTTTGACACTATATGCAAAGGGACAATTACTATGCAAATGACCCTAATATGATATGATAATGACCTAAGCTTAATGAAGAGACATAGGGTATGCAAATGTGACCTAATGTATGACAATGGTATTACTCTAATGCAAGAGGACACATGCAAATGGATGACCCTTATTGATATGCAAAGGAGTATGATCTAAGTGAAACTTAACCTTGGTAGTTGACAATGAAGTTGCAAAATGCAAACCTAGGATGAACCTAAATCTAAGTGACATGAATGTTGAGACAAGATTTTGAAAAATATTTGACAACCATGTTTGAAGGTGTTTTGGACTTTGTTGAATGAAATACTCTTGTGTTTAACCTTGTTTTGAATCAATTTGTCTTGTTTTTGAAATGAGACACAACTCAACTTTTGACAAGCAAAGAAGACAAGATATTTTAACTTAGACTCAAGACAATCATGCTCATTCACACATTTCTTATGGTAGGTAAGGACAGTAGGTACTTGAGAGGTAGACTCGTTATGAGATTCAAGGAGAATACATAGATGCTTGACCCCACGGGCTCCCCTCCATGGCACTCACTTCTCAGGGCAGCCAAGCATCAGTCCCCATGGAAATCTCCCCATGGCGAACTTAGTATCTCTTCCAAGTATCCGAACTTGTCCTTCTCAAGCAACTAGAAGGATTTTTGGCCTCTAAATACAAGGTGTTTAGTCAGGATTTCTGTTAAGCGTTACTCCTTGGTGTCACGCAAGCGTGATTGAGACATTAAGCCCACCAAGATACCAAACAAATGTAGTCACGCAAGCATGATTTAGACCATGAGGTCCTACTTAGATGTTGATATGAGAAAGAGTTCAAGGGTCATCAGTTCCCAAGTAACTACAATTCCCACGTAACCCTTCCTTCAAAGCTTTTTCCCATCAGGTATTTGTTTATAGTGAGTTAGAATGCCAAGGTATTCTAGCTGTACTCACTTTGGGTCGTTCCCTTCTCACGATTATCACTTTCTTGCAAAAGCAAATGGTCAAGAAGGCAGGCCCTCTAAAGGTGACACACAATCAAAAACATGAGCATGGTATCAAAGATCTAGATTTCTGATCACCCTAAGAAGGATGAGAGCATACTCTCCTACTTCAATGTCAAACTCAACAATCAAAGAAAACATATATTCATTCCATCCTATTTAGAAATCATACTAGGTGCCTAAACATTAATTACAAACACAAAGTTTAGTTGTAGTCCAAGGCAACCTGCAAAAACCCAAGTCAGAAGTTTGATATGTTTAGTCTTTGACTATCGAACCTGCATAAAATGTGTTAGTAGTTTCATTTGTTGTCTTTGTCATGCATATGCCAAGGTTCTGCACAAAGAATAAATACCAAAAAAACCCAAAAAGAAGAAACAAAATGCAAAAGAAAACAATTTGCAAGTGAAAAACATTGTCTTTTACCTCTGTTTCTGGCCCTACACAGGCGCAGAATGTCTAACACAGGCACATAATGCTTGATATAGGCATAGAATGTCCTTGACACAAGCGTAGAATGCTTGACATAGGCGCAAAATGCTTGACACAGGTGCAAAAGTTCCCAGAAAACCCTGCATTACTCTGTTTCTTGGGTTTTTCACCTGCAAATCAACTCAAAAGCACTCAAAAGCATGATTAGGGGGTTAGTTCACGTCGGGTTCACCAATTAATGTAGCTAGGAAATCGGAAATCATCAAAGAAAATAGTGTTAGTCATAGCTCAATCACAAAAGCTCAAATGCAATGATCAATCCTAACACACTCAATAAAGACATGAAAACAAAACATTCAAGATTTGAAAATTAAGCAAACCAAATGTAGATTTGAATGTCTCCTTCATGTGGCTCCATTGTCCTTCTTTCTCCTTCAAATAGCTTTGTTGTGGATCTCACCTACTAGTGCATGATCATGATATGAAAGCAAGTAGACAAGATGATAGCTCAAGAATACTCGAAGCGTGATTGATTCGACAAAGTGATTCATTCGATAATGTGATTCGTTCGATAATGTGATTCGATTTGATAATGTGATTAGTCAGGATTGAAGAAATTCATCCAATTTATAGATAAATTGGAGAAAAGATCAAATTAGCATGAAGAGATTCAAATGGAAATTGCAAATCAAGAATGTCAATTATGACAAATTATGACAAATTTGCACTTTCTATGCAAAATTGATTGATTGATAATTCATGACAAGATTATGACAAATTTCTATGTCAAAATCGATTGATTGTCAATTATGACAAATTATGACAAATTGAAATGTCATTCCCATGAAATTAGGAGAGAAATAGGAGGAAATTGAATTAGAAATTAGGAAAATTAGAAAATTGGAAAATAGGAATTAGGAAATTAGAAAATGAGGAAATGAGGAAATTCGGAATTAGGAGAAATTAGGTAAATCAATTAATAATTTGTCATTTATTAATTAATTCACAAAAAGAGGAATAATTAGTTAGCCAATTAAATTAAACATTTAATTGTGACACGAAGACCTAGGATAAATAAATAAATTATTTAACCTAGAGGGAGAAATGACAAACAGGGTTAAATGAATAAAATCATGAAACCCTAAAAGATGAATTAGAAAATGCAAGAATGACAATTAGGTCCTGACAAAGGATTATTGATATTGATTCAATTTGATCATGATTCTGACTTGATAAAAGACCAATGCTGATAAGTGATTTGATTGATAAATGCGCCAATTGACGAGGAACAATGACAAATTGATCCAATTTGAGAAAGACAACGATCGATGACAAATCGATCGCAAAATGACAAAATTGACAAGAAGACAAGGATTGATGAGAAAATAGATCACAAGATGACAAGATTGATGACAAATTTATCAAAAGACAAGAATCGATGACAAATCGATCGCATGATGACAAGATTGATAAGAGGACAAAACCTTAATTAGGATTGACAATGTCCAAAATGATGACAAGTGAATACACACATAGATGCGACATGATAAGATTGACCAAAATCATGACTGAAGATTATTGTCGACAAGACCAAATTCGAAAGCGAGACAAATGAAGAAGGAATTGATGCTCACAAATGATAAAGACCAAGTGCGTGACATAGAAGAAATGTTAATGTGACGCAAAAACCCTAAAATAAGGCAATGCATAAATGTTAAAGTACGATTCCGCAAGCGTTGACCATTTTTAGGTGTCTACACCCTTCAACCAGGATCTCTGTAGTATCTGTCTTAGCGTCCGGTGAAGTATAAAAACCAGGGATTGTAGCCAAGAACCGAACCCATTTCTTATGTGTCTTAGTGATTATCTCATTAACCCTTCCTAACATAAGACTAACTATCTTATGATTGTTGTGAAATATTTTCCTGCCTGCAACCTCAAGTGTCCTATCCAACTCCTCTGGAGTAATGGATGCACAAGTAGTCAATAACTCTTGAATCTTTATATCTCTATCCTCCTCCATAGCTGATAGTCTTCTTGCATCTAAAATGTCATATAATTGTGCCAGTATTTGATTTTCAATTTCTAACAAGGCTTTCTTTTATATATCCAAATACAATAAAACTGCTTCCTCAACTTCTCTCTCTTCATCATTATCTAAATGCTCATAATAAAATTTTACATTTTTCAACATACCACCATTAGTAATTTCATCAACCAATTTTGCACAAGTCTTGGGTGGAATAATAGTTACATTACTGGTGACAAGTGCCAGATCAATGCCATCCATCTTCTTTCTTCTTCCAGTACTGGATGGAGCAGAAGGTTTTTCCTTGAGAAGAGGAGGGAAAAGGAACTTGAATTGAAAATGAGGAATTAAAAATTCCAAAATAAGGATGCATTGAGGGATTAAAAAAAAATTGAATTTCTTTGAGAGACTCAATGTTGATGTGACATAAGTGGGAATATAAAATTGTAAAATAATGATAAGCATGATTATGAGAGATCCTAGAAGGATTAATTAGGTTGAGTGGGATTAGGAAAAAGTGATTTGGAGGAATCTCATGACTAGGTTAATTAATTAGAATTAATTAAATAAGTAGGTTTAGAGGAAATAATTGCTGGAAGGATATTAGAAGAATAGGGGAACAATTAATTTATTTGATAAATTAATTATTGGGAAATAGTGACATGATTAATTAAATTAGTTTTAATTAATTCTAAGAAGAATAAGGACAACACAATTAAGTTAATTAATTAGGTTGACATGATTAAATTAATTAAATATTAATTTTAAGTGTCTACATTTTGCCCCTCTTTGATATAGCATCGTGAAATGATGTTATATCAAAGAAGAATAAAACATAGTGGAAGAAAAGGATAAAGACTAGTAGCATAATGCCCCAATCATAAGATGAGGAAGAACAACAAGGAGGAAGGATGATGAGGAAGTAGTTGTATGCTCCCTCAAGAGGACATGCGGGTTCAAAGAACATGGGTGTGCTCTCAAAATGGATTAGAAGACTAGGTGATGAAAGGATGAAGATGATGAAAGAGGGAACAAGGATGGATTGGAGTCTTGTGAATGAAATGAGATAAAGAGATGATAAATGGATGGGATTTATTGTTGAGAAAATATAGAGAGAAAACCTAGGTTTGATATTTCCATGGATAGTCTACACCACTGATTATAAGAACCAAGATGACATGAAGATTTGATGCGTGGACTGACGCTCAGTCAAACAGGAATGTCTTGCACACAATCATGCAAGTATTGATAAACACTAGTGCAGGGTTGCCGGTTCATACAAGGAAAACCTTCAAACAAACCATGCCATGAAAACTATCCCCCATTATACCCCATTATACACCAGCCAATACATACCAAGATATAGGATGAACAAGGCAGTCCTAAACAAGTATAGTCATGGGACACAAGATGAAAATTAAAGTGAAAATCTCAAGCATGCAAATAACATGCACATAACCAACTGACATCTCTTGCCAAGAGGACATGGATTTGGATAAACTATTAGACTAGGGAAGGATGCATCCTGATAGGCAGGTGATGGATAGATTGATGAACTACCAACCATGGGAAGGTTTCATCCCAATGGGAAGGTGATGGATTGATGGATGACAAAAGGAAATTTGGAGGTGCAAGGTCTGCAGATGAGAAGATTAGCAAAGGTTCTTGAATTAAGCACAAGTTAGCATAAGCTCTGGTAGATGGGAAAATCTTAGTTTGATCGATTGGATAGGATGGAAGAAGGATAAGTGATTTGATAGGATGAAAAAAAGGGGGATGAATGATTGAGTAGGATTGGATTGGGGAAGGGATTAATGATTGAATTGGAAGAGATAGAGAATAAGATTGGATTAGAAATATAATTGGATAGGATGGGGTGGATTGGTGGATACGATTTGATTGACTAGAACCAATGACAAGGGAGAACCAAGGATTGGTAAAATGATAGATGGATGGATGGAGGGAGATATTGTTTGGATAGGAGACAAATGGATCAAGTGGATGGATATGGATGGGATATGGAGGAATAAAGGATGTAGGGTAGGATGATGGAGATCCAAGGACTATGTTGCAAAGGAGGAAAATTCCCCACTAAGGGTAGTGGAATGAAGGATAGGAATGTTGGCATTATGGATGAATTGATTATGTGTTGCATTAATGTTTTGTCATTGATGTTGTTGTTCACCAAAACTGGTTAACCCAAGTTCACCTGCAATCTTTCTATGAAATGGCCAATTTCAATCTATGAAATGCATCACGACTTGGACAACATAACATAGGACCCTAATGATCCTCCTGCACTTCAGGTTCTATTAGACCTAGGGGGCGACACCCTTTGATGCATTAAATACAACCAGTTATAGACATATGGCAACATGAAACAATAAGCAGATAAATCATTTCACAAGCTCAACAAGTTAGAAAAACACAACAGATTGGCTGGATCTGTATAAGCAATAGATTAATAAGAGCTTGGAATGAATAGAACACAACCCCTAAACATGAAGGGAAATAGATTTTCTTTAAATCTATATGAATCTGAAAATATCCCCAAATTCTTCAAAGACCAGTGCCTTGTTCATTGGGCATGGAGTCACACACAGAACTACAAATGCAAATCTTAGCTGTAAACTTGTTTTCCTTATAGAATATTCTTGCATCAACACCCTATACCAATGCATTACTTGATTCATTCACACAATTATTAGATCTTGGATACATATTCCATTATTTATGACTGATTACAGAATTTAAAACCTTCATTGAAGGATACCTACAAATAATCACAACAATCTCCTAGAGATGAAAAATTCTAGCCTCCTTGAGGATTCAATTTGTAACAATGAAATACATGCCTAGAGACAATCTTGTGTGAAATATACTCATGCCTAACATAAGTAAAACATGCAACTAGAAAACAATATGCAATAATAAAATGTAGCTTTATACCCTAAACAAACCAAAGAGTTTTACAAACTTGGGTCAAGAAATTCAGAACTGGAAACCATGAAATCTGGAGCCTTTTATCCAAAATTCTGGAACCCCTACAATTAAGAAGAAATGGGAATATGAAAGAGGGGGGCAAAAGACCAGAATGCATCAGAACATGCCGAGTGTCCTTTTTTCCTTAATTGAAAAATATTTCTTTTTCTTCCTATGGAAACTGCTCTCAAAATATCTAATGTTTGTCGAAACAAACTGCATGAATGGATTCCTCATCCTGATATCTTTCTAGTGATATATAATACTTCTATATTTGGGCAAAAAATAACCCCTGAGCGAATTAATCTTTTATGTAGGCCACCATTTAAATTTTTCATTTTTTTCTATAGTCTGAACTATGCATTTAATTTTGATTTTTTGCCTAATTTTGGACCTGCACCCTGCCACATGGCAGTCTGTGATTCACTCGCAGGGTTCACTATTCGCCACCTCAGATGACACCTCACCTATCCTCACCTGCCTTGCGACATGGAAGCCACCTCACTTGCCTTGCGGACCGACACCTACATGACACTGGACTACTCTGTCATTGCCACCTCTATGGGACCCGCCAGCTCACTTGCCACCTAGACCTACCAGCTCATCGGTCACTGGTTCACGAAGGGTAATGGTTGAGCATTTCTCCATTGTGAATCAGCAATGACCTTTGATCATCTTTGAACTTGCTCAATTGTTAACGCATCCTTTTTCACATGTGCCTTGTCGTTGGTTCGCGAAGGGTAACTGGTGAGAAATTTTTCTTTGCGAATCAACGACAATCGTTGATCATCCTTGAACCTGCTCAGTCGTTAACTCATCCTCTTATTGCAAAATTTTCTTACCTTGGAAATTGTGCACACGTGGGGTCCACTTGGACGCCAGCTAGCTCTTTGCCACCTCAAGGTTCATGCATGCACATGTGGGGTCCACTGGGACCCAATCTAGCACCTTGCGTCCAAAGAATCAAGGCTTTGACACTATGGTTATGTGTAGCATTACTTTTAAATACCAAAATATCCCTTTGCCCAGCCAATGTGGGATAATGGTTTATGCCTGGTTTTGCACTTTGTGAAGGTTTTAATGACTTTTGAACATCACACAGAGGAGAGACATGTGCATAGGTTGTGGAACTTGGATTACACCTTCCATTGCATTTGTAGAAAACTTTCTTTATGCCCTTTGTCTGCAACACGACAGAAAACTACGACATGAGGAGGTGATTGGCTTTGGCAATCAAGCTTTACACCTGGTAATTGCATTTGCTTGGACATTTTTTTGCCTTTTGCAGAATACCACACCATGTTCCACCTTACCTTTTCCATCCATCACGTTTTACTCCTGGCAATTGAAATTGCTTGAAATTTTGTGTCTTCATTATTGCACGGCAGGGGAAGATATTGGCTTTACCTGGCAAATTGTATTTGTTTTGAAAATGTTTCTGTTCTTTTCATAGTTGACTTCCACATGAAGGGAGGAGATTGGCATTATGCACTTTCCAACTTGCATTTGGTTTCTACGGACTCTTCAACCACCACGTTGCCTGCACCTTCCAATTTGCCTTCTGCTAAAACTTTAATGCCCTTTAACACCACATTGCATTAATTTTAAATTTCTTTGTCTCCTCTCAAACTCCATGCCATCTGCCAGGGAGAAGGAACTAGATTTATGCCTACTAATTGCATTTGTTTGGAAGTTTCTTATGGCCTTCAACGCCATTCCATGTAGCTCCCAGCAGGGACCATGCAGGGGATAATTTGGCATTTGATTGGAAGTTTCTATCCTTTCTCTACACCAAATGCAGAGGAGGATGGAGATAATTTAAAACATGCTAGTTATATTTAGTTTGCAAACCTTTTAATTTGTCTCCTACCACACAGGGCAAGGAAAGGATGCTAGTAGAGGTTGTGGAGCTGGTAAAACACCTGTCAATGGCAATTGCAAAAAATTTTAATGTGCCCCTTCCATTTGCATCATCACAGAAGAGATGCTAGCAAGAGTCGTGGCACTATGGTTTTCCAGCTTCCATTGCATTTTGCTTTCACACCATGCAACAAGGGAATACACCAATGGCATTTGCTTGAGAGTTTCCATGCCTTTTTCATTTGCCACTGGCAATACATTTGTTAAAAGCCCACCTGCCAAGTGCATTTGTTTGGAGGGTTTCTTTTGTCTGTTACCACACACATGGGATGGCTACTTAAACACATGCCATATACACTTGTTGGAGTTTGATGTGGCCTCCCAACTCCAAAATGGGGAAGTTTACTGCCTGGGCTTTATGCCATTATACATTTGTTTGAAAATTTCTAAGCCTTTAACCCATAGCACTGGCCAAACATCTACCAATTGAAATTGTTGAAGTTTTTAACTTGTTCACACCATGCCAACATGGGGTAAAACACACTACATAAAATTAATGCACGGGCATGAGCCAGGTTAGGCCCCAAAGTGGGTCTGACTAAATTTTTTATCGTTTTCATTCAACTAACCTTTGAAATGCTTTAGGCACCTTGAACATACCTCCAGATTTGATCGGCATCATTTTCTGATCACTGAACTGAGTTTTGCAACTCACTGGCAATTTTTTCGCATTTTCGCATTTAAACCCAAAGATGCAATTTTAAAACTAGTTAGAACACCTTTCTAGACTTCACAAACTTATAGGCATACTGTCCAATATATGGGCATTCACTCTTCCAAACCATTTCTCAAGACGAATCCCAGGGGATGAGATATTAATGGTCAAAGATTACTAAATGGCTCTGTCAACACTATGAACCTAATAAAATCAATGCGCAAAGACCTCAAAATCTGGGGCATAGATACCTTAAGAAGACTGCAAAATGCTCAGTTCAACCAAAAGGCTGACTGGGTGAAAATGGTGAGCTCATGAGAATAGCCACTTAAAAGGATGTAGCAATGAAAATGCAGAAAACTGAATGAAGTGGCTCAAGAAATCATCTTGGAAAACTGATCAAATGGATTGACTATGACCTAAAATTGGAAACATAGTTTTTCTTTTATACCAGTAGTATCTCGGAAGAAATATTCTGACATGACATGCATCGAGGCATCTTTTACACATGTGCAAAGTGGTTCTCTAACTAGCTGTTGAAATAGGGACTTGTGCAAACATCCAAATTGCAAACGGATTGGGCTTACCAAACTGAGCACATGGATTCATAGGGAATTGAAATTTTGCATGGAAGCACACTTATATGCATACAATTCAATGCACTTTGAATTTCAACATGCCACTGAATTGGGAAAAATTTATAGGCGCTCAAAGTAGGCCACTTAATAAAATCCACATTTGCACCTATGATGCACTTTTAGCTCACCCCTTGAAATGGGTACTTGATGAATTGATCCAAACTGAATTCTGAAAGTTATAACACACTACATAGGCCAAATGAAAGGTGTAGGACACATTTCAAAGCTTTACCTCTTGATGATTAACTAGCTCCATTTTACATACCCTCAAAGTAGGCCTATTAGGTTGATTCATTAGGAGGTCATTTGAAAGTGCAAATGCAAAAATTTGAAATGGGCCTCTCAAATTCACCAAATTTAATGAGTCCCAACAATGGCTATGTCTGGGGATGGTTGATTGCAAGATCAACACAAGAATTCATAATCTATGGTAGAGAAGACCACCCAAAAATAGAATCACTTCTCTTCTCTTCTCAAAACAAAGGGTTCCTTATTCTACCCAAACAATAGGGCTCCTTATTGAAAACCACAGAACTGAAAGCAAAGCGACTATACAAAATGTACAAACATACTTACAACTGATTATAAACTGTCCAAACAATCTCAACATTTACCTCTGTCAAAAATCTGATTCTCATCACCTGATATCATGATCCAAACAAAGGTACCTTTCAACAACAACTGAGCACAATCCTTATAATCAACCCTTTTCATCTCATTACTACAACAGCTGGTGTGCACACTTTTTGCCTAATTTTGAACTTTATAGTCACACACTATTTCAACAAAAGTAAAATCATGAGATAAATCACTATAAAGGCCTTCCCACAAGCTGCCATACATTTCACTATCCCAATCAACTTTGTTCTTTGCAAGGGCATCATCATGCTAAACTTCAAAAATAAAACATTCATTTTCACCATTGTAGTTTTCATCAGCACATGCCTTGTTATCATTTAAATTCATAGAATGAGGGACATTAATAACCAATTGATACAAACAAGGAACATAAACATTTTGGTCCAGATGTGGTACTTCACTATTTTGATCACACTTTATATTATCCTTGTTTATCAAACTCAATACATCCACATTCTCAATACCCCAATCATGGAAAAGAATGCATACTTCTGGCTGAAGCAAATCCTTAGCTAAGTCTTTCTCATTCAGACTTACATCCACTTGAAAAACTTCCATTTGTAGTCTGTAATAATCTTCACATAGCCCATGCCTCTTATCTTCATCATGAAATAACTTTTCACAACACATGCTATTGCTGTTTGAAAATTCATTAGCATCAAAAATTTGTTCAATGCAAGGGGAAACTTCAACATTTTTATCAATGACTTCAACACTATGAATATTTATATCAAAGGCAAAGAACTCCATATCGAGTTCAAGCATACCATCAACATTCACATCTTCTTTATGGTATATCAAACCTTCAAAACATTCAAATATAGGTTCATTTAAATCTGAAAAATGAAACATTATCCGCACTTTCACATATGTTTTTATCTTCAAAAATTCTTTCATTTTCAGATTCATGACTGAGATATATAACTTGATCTCCTTTTATATCATCTTCACAAGATGAATAATAAGAACTCTCATATGTATCCTTAGATACATGATTGGCATTCATTTGCTGATCATAAGAAAATGAATAACTCGTGTCAAGATCACTCTTATTCTGAAATTGATCTTCATTGTTCATTCTTATACCTTCAAGGTGCTGAAAATCGAACTCAGTGTCCTCATAATCAGCAGCACCACTCTATTCTGAAACACATTCATCACTGGGTATACATGTATTGAAAACACCATTAACATCATTCACAATTTCATTTTCAATTTTATCAGAATTAATCAAATCCTGATTTACATCATATTGCACATCCTTGTGTGACAAAATCATGGGTTGATTAGTAACTTCTTTGTTTGAACATATTGTATCATTATCATCCTTGCTTACATAATCAACAATGCTTGGTGATCCTTCAGTATTTGATATTTCAACATCAAATACATTAGCAACCTGCAAAGACCAATGGTCATCACCATCATTGTTTTCATCATCATTATCCTTGGGAGATGCATGATTAACTTCATCATTTCTAACCACATAATCAGCATAACCGACATACAAATCAAATGGTGCATATCCTTTATATATAGCAATCTTTGTAACAACACTATCACAAAACTTCCCACTGATTATTCCATCACTACTATAAGAGACAACCGACATTGGCAGTAGAGATTCTTGACTCTTATTCAAATTTGAATTACATATATCAACAAGACCATTTTGAACATCAAAGCTTGACACACTTTGACAAAGAATGTTTTGCTTGGCTCCACATTTACTTTCACCATTGAAGGTGTTTTGACAAGAAACAATAGCAGATGAAAATCTCTTTGAGATCCCAAATTTTAAATTGTTTTCAATATCCCTAGTTGTTTTAAAAGCTTCATGCAAGGTTTTGGGTTCCTTGTCTCTTAATAAGAAAGCCATCTTTTCATCAAAAGAACTCATATAAATCTCCAAGCATGCTCCATCATTAAACTTATACTTGCTGGAAATATTAGACAATATTTGTGAAAATCTAATATTAAATGTCGGTACCAATTCATCTTCCCTGATTTGTATGTACATGAATTCTCTTAGCATATCATAATCACTCACGTTTTTAGCAAATTGGGCCATAAAGTCATCTGTTAATTCATCCCATGAGGAAATACAATTTTCTAGCAAAAAAGAGAACCAATCCCTTGCATCCTCTTTTAGTGACTGGACAAATAATTTCATGCACACATCTTCTTGACAAACCTCAAAATCTCCCATCAAGTTTGAAAATATTTTCAAATGTAAATCTGTTGATTCTGATTTCTTCCCACTAAATATTGGCAAATGCTTTCTAATTTATGTGGGTATATGATTTTGGTAACCTGGAATATCTTTGAAATTTAGATAAGCATAATACTTTATGCTGAAACTTTTCCTATAACATGGCTGTGACATTTCACAAGGTATGGCTATATGTGGAAATATACGAGGCTGAAAAACTTCACTACACATTTCTACTTGCTTCCACAAATAATTGAACAGCCTTGTATAGAACAATGAAACACTTCAAGCAAATATCATCATAGTAATCTATTCATAACATTTCTTGACATAAAGTTTCTTCAAATTTGCATTCTACAACATAACATATATACTTGAAACTTCAGCAAAATAGATATGCAAATAAATTTGTAATTTCTCTTTTTCCCTCTTTACTAGTGTTGTTCACTTAATGGGAAAACTATTTTACTCATTCAAAATTTTCACAACAAATTGTTTTTGTATTGAAACTTCTGAAAGTGCCTAGGTATTTGCAATTGTAAGACTTGTAGATCTGAACATTTATTCACATTTTAGCTTGGTCTTTTGCCTCAGAGTTGCCACCACTTGCATAGAGGAACAATTTTGAACAACAAAGAGTTGTTCTCCTGCAATTCATTACTTACCCTTCTTCAAATCTGCTGCAATAAACACTCTTCTACTCCACAAACATATGGATTTAAGAAATTAACACCAAATCTATGTGTATCTTTCTACTGCACTTTCTTATCAAACTTCTATGATGAAAAATTTATGTGTAAATCTGCATTAGCAGTGATAACCCATATCTCTTCACTATATATCAAACCATAAAAAACCTTATGCAATACTAATTGCATAGACATTCAACACTAGTATGAACCATGGAGTCACCACTCAATAAGGAATTGGGGAAACATTTGCATATAGCTGCAAGGACTTGCTCACAACTCAGCAATATATACTTTTCAATTCTTCACAAGAAACTTTCTCTGATAGCAGGCAACACCATTAAAACCTCAAAACATAATACTAAATCCCTCAACCATAAAAGACATTTTCAACTCTATGCAATCTCAATGGACTGAACAACTCGACGAAATTCTACAATTTCTATTCAGATTCCCCAGCAGAGTCGCCATTTTTGTTGTTCACCAAAACTGGTTAACCCAAGTACACCTACAATCTTTCTATGAAATGGCCAATTTCAATCTATGAAATCCCTCAGGACTTGGACAACATAACATATGACCCTAATGATCCTCCTGCACTTCAGGTTCTACTAGACCTAGGGGTGGACACCTTTTGATGCATTAAATACAACCAGTTACAAACATATGGCAACATCAAACAATACGCAGATAAATCATTTTACAAGCTCAACAAGTTAGAAAAACACAACAGATTGGTTGGATCTGTATAAGCAATAGATTAATAAGAGCTTGGAATGAATGGAACACAACCCCTAAACATGAAGGGAAATAAAATTTTCTTTAAATTTGTATGAATTTGAAAATATCCCCAAATTATTCAAAGACTAGTGCCTTGTTCATTGGGCATGGAGTAACACATAGAACTGCAAATGCAAATCTTAGCTGTAAACTTGTTTTCCTTATAGAGTATTCCTACATCAACACCCTATACCAATGTATTACTTGATTCATTCACACAATTATTAGATCTTGGATACATATTCCATTATTTATGACTGATTACAGAATTTAAAACCTTCACTGAAGGATACCTACAAATAATCACAACAATCTCCTAGAGATGAAAAATTCCAGCCTCCTTGAGGATTCAATTTGTAACAATGAAATACGTGCCTAGAGAAAATCTTGTGTGAAATATACTCATGCCTAACATAAGTAAAACCTGCAACTAGAAAACAATATGCAATACTGAAATGCAACTCTATACCCTGAACAAATGAAAGAGTTTTACAAACTTGGGTCAAGAAATTCAGAACTAGAAACCATGAAATCAGGAGCCTTTTCTCCAAAATTCTAGAACCCCTACAATTGAGAAGAAATGGGAATATAAAGGAGGGGGGAAAAAGGCTAGAATGCATCAGAACATGCCAAGTGTCCTTTTTTCCTTAACTAAAAAATATTTATTTTTCTTCCTATGGAAACTGCTCTCAAAATATCTGATTTTTGTTGAAACAAACTACATGACTGGATTCCTCATTATGATCATTTCGAGAGCTTTCCAATGACATATAATACTTCTATATTTGGGCAAAAAATAACCCCTAAGCAAATTAATCTTTTATGCAGACGACCATTTAAATTTTTCATTTTTTTCTATAGTCTGAACTATGCATTTAATTTTGATTTTTTGCCTGATTTTGGACCTGCACCAGGCCACATGACAGTCTATGATTCGCTTGCAGGGTCCACTGTTCACCACCTCAGATGACACCTCACCTATCCTCACCTGCCTTACAACATGGCAACCACCTCACTTGCCTCGTGGATCCCCACTACTCCATCATCGCCACCTCTGTAGGACCCGCCAGCTCACTTGCCACCCAGACCTGTCAGCTCATCGGTCGCTGGCTCGTGAAGGGTAATGGTTGAGCACTTCTTTATTGTGAATCAATGATGGCCTTTGATTATCTTTGAACTTTCTCACTTGTTAATGCGTCCTTTTCCACATGTGCCTTGTCGTTGGTTCGTGAAGGGTAACTGGCGAGCAACTTTTCTTTGTGAATCAACGACAATCATTGATCGTGCTCGAACCTTCTCACTCGTTAACTCATCCTCTTACTGAAAAATTCACTTACCTCGGGAACCATGCACATGCAGGGTCCACCTGGTAATTAGCTAGCTCTTTGCCACCTTGGAGTTCATGCACGCATGCATGGGGTCCATTGGGCGCCGAGCTAGCACCTTGCGTCCAAATCCTTAAGGCTTTGAAACTATGGTTATGTGTAGCATTACTTTTAAATACTAAAATATCCCTTTGCCCAGCCAATGTGGGATAATGGTTCATGCCTGGTTTTGCACTTTCTGAAGGTTTTAATGAATTTTGAACAACACACAGAGGAGAGACATGGGCATAGGTTGTGGAACTTGGCTAACACCTTTCATTGCATTTGCAGAAAACTTTCTTTATGCCCTTTGTCTGCAACATGGTAGAAACCCACGACATGGAGGAGGTGATTGGCTTTGGCAATCAAGCCTTACACCTGGTAATTGCATTTTCTTGGACGTTTTTTTGTCTTCTACATAATACCACATCATGTTCCACCTTACCTTTTCCAGCCATCACATTTTACTCCTGCCAATTGAAATTGCTTGAAATTTTGTGTCTTCATTGCTGCACGGTAGGGGAAGATATTGGCTTTACCTGCCAAATTGCATTTGTTTTGAAAATGTTTCTGTTCTTTTCATTGTTGAGTTCCACGTGAAGGGAGGAGATTGGCATTATGCACTTTCCAATTTGCATTTGGTTTCTATGGTCTCTTCAACCACCACATTGCCTGCACCTTCCAATTTGCCTTCTGCTAAAAGATTTAATGCCCTTTAAAGGCACATTGCATTAATTTTAAATTTCTTTGTCTCCTCTCAAACTCCATGCCATCTGCCAGGGAGAAGGAACTAGCTTTATGCCTACTAATTGCATTTGTTTGGAAGTTTCTTATGGTGGTCAATGCCATTCCACACAGCTCCTAGTAGGGACCACATAGGGGATAATTTGGCATTTGATTGGAAGTTTCTATGCTTGATCTACACCAAACACAAAGTAGGATGGAGCTAATTTAAAACATGCCAATTTTATTTAGTTTGCAAACCTTTTAATTTGCCTCCTACCATACAGGGAAAGGGAAGGATGCTGGTAGAGGTTGTGGAGCTGGTAAAACACTTGTCAACAATGATTGTAGAAAAGTTTAATGTGCCCCTTCCATTTGCATCATCATAGAGAAGATGCTGGCAGGAGTCGTGGCACTATGGTTTTGCAGCTTCCATTTCATTTTTCTTTCACACCACGCAGCAAGGGAATACACCAATCACATTTGCTTGAGAGTTTCCATGCCTTTTTCATTTGCCACTGGCAATGAATTTGTTAAAATCCCACCTGCCAAGTGCATTTGTTTGGAGGGTTTCTTTTGTCTGTTACCACACATGTGGGATGGCTACTTAAACACATGTCATATGCACTTGTTGGAGTTTGATGTGGCCTCCCAATGCCAAAATGGGGAAGTTTACTGCCTGGGCTTTATGCCATAATACATTTGTTTGAAAATCTCTAAGCCTTTAACCCATATCTCTGGCCAAACACCTACCAATTGAAATTGTTGAAGTTTTTAACTTGTTCACACCACGCCAACATGGGGGAAAGCACACTACACCATAAAATTAATGCACGGGCATCAGCCATGTCGGGCCCCAAAGTGGGCTTGACTTAGAAAAAAATCATTTTCATTCAAATGATCCTTGAAATGCATTAGGCACCTTGAATATGCCTCTGGAGTTGATTGACACTATTTTCTGATCACTAAACTGAGTTTTGAAACTCACTGGGAACTGTTCCGCATTTTCGCATTTAAATGCAAAGATGCAATTTTAAAACTGGCCAGAACACCTTTCTGGACTTCACAAACTGATAGTCATACTGTTTGATATATGGGAATTCACTCTGCCAAACCATTTATCAAGAAGAATTCTAGGCAATGAGATATTAATGGTCAAAGATGACCAAATGGCTTTGTTAGCACTATGAACCTGATAAAATCAATGCGCAGAGACCTCAAAATGCCTTTCTTAAAAATATCAAACGATCTCCGTAGACCCCCAAATCTGGGGCATAGATACCTTGAAGTACAAAGAAGACTGTGGAATGCTCAGTTTGACCAAAAGGCTGACTGGGTGAAAATGGTGAGCTCATGAAAATAGCCACTTAAAAGGATGTAGCAATGAAAATGCAGAAAACTGAATGAAGTGGCTCAAGAAATCATCTTGGAAAACTGATCAAATGGATTGACTATGACTTGAAACTGGAAACACAACTTGTCTTTTATACCAAAAGTAGCTTGGAAGAAATATTCTTACATGACATGCACCAAGGCATCTCTTACACATGTACAAAGTGGTGCTCAGACTAGCTATTGAAACAGGGACTTGTGCAAACAGCCAAATTGCAAACAGATTGGGCTTACCAAACTGAGCAAATGGATTCATAGGGAATTAAAATTTTGCATGGAAGCACACTTATATGCATACAGTTCAATGCACTTTTAATTTCAACATGACACTCAATTGGGAAAAGTTATAGGTGCTCAAAGTAGGCCACTTAATAAAATCTGCATTTGCACCTATGATGCACTTCCAGCTCACCCCTTGAAATGGGTACTTGATGAATTGATCCAAACTGAATTCTGAAAGTTGGAACACACTCCATAGGCCAAATGAAAGGTGTAGGACACATTTCAAACCTTTACCTCTTGATGATTAACTGGCTCCATTTTGCATACCCTCAAAGTAGACCTATTGGGTTGATTTATTAGGAGGTCATTTGAAAGTGCAGATGCAAAAATTTGAAATGGGCCTCTCAAATTCACCAAATTTAATGAGTCCCAATAGATGTCAACACTAGTTGTTATGGTTTTGGTTACCGACAGACAAGTTTTGGTTATCGGTAGAAGATCTAGTGCTACCAGAAGAAGAGACAATCTGTTGGACACTTCCAGCATGTTTGGATCAATGGAGTATGTTTGGTTTTATGTGTTACATGCTTCTGGAGCATGTTTTGGTCAGTTGGTATTGACTTGGTGATCAGATTCTATCATAAAATCTTGGAAACCCATACCGACATTGGTTTAAGGTTTAACCGATAGAGCTTTCACTGAGAAATCTTGATAGGATGCATAAGTGGTGTTGGTGCGGCTTCTAGATGGATTTCAAGATGCTGAAGATGTTCTTTGATTGTGCCTCAACTGATTGAAGATATTTCTTTGGCATGGTGGACCCAGATTAGGTATGGTACCTTTCTAGGTTATGGATCGGTATCATGTTAACGTGTTCTCTACACGTTACCGGGATGATTTATGGATTGGTTATTGTTGTTTCGGTGTTAAACCGACATGGCATATCATTGTAATATAGATGCTGTCACATGTAAAATTCATCTTATTCAAATATCAATTAGAAACAAAGGGAAATCATGAATCCCTATCTAATGAAAGAATCTTAACAAACTAACAATGAAATAATACAATCAAGCAAATAGGAATTAAAGTAATTCAAATCAAACTCCCTATTCCAAGATTGCATATAGCTTCCATTGCTCTTCTCTTCTCTATGGTATGATGGCTCTTAGATATTGCACTGGTAACCTGCAAGTGACACAAAGATTCGAAGTTCGTGATTCAGATAAAATGTCTAGGATTGAGGGGGATTGAAAATGGAGATTGGATGCTCAACTTATAGATTTTTGGAGAAGATTGATTGAAAGGTGGAACATATTGATCAAGAGGTGGAACTCGGGTGAGCTCACATGAAAATTGATAGTTGAACTACTGATTGTAGGAGTGAAAGTCAATAGATTGAATAGATTAATTGAGTCAACTGATTGAGAAAAATCTAACTGAAGGAAGAAAAAGACTGATTGGAGGAAATAAAAAGGATGACAAAGAAAACTTAATTTAGAAAAAGCTAACTAAAAGATGGAAATAGAAGCTGAAGAGATAAATGATTTAATTAATTGATTGATTGAATTAATTAATTTAGCATGTGCTTCCACTTTGACTTAGATTTTCAATTTAATCTTTGCATGATATTTATTCAAATAAATGAATTTATTAATTCAATTTTGCATTTGAATATATTTAGAACTTGACTTTGATTTTCAATTTGGGTTTTGAAATCATGCCCATGTATTTGAATTTGGAAGAAATTAGAAGAATTAAGAAATTAATTAGTTAATTAAATAATTTAAAGAAACTATTTAATTATTTTAGAAATAGAATTTAATTAAATAATAAAGATTATTTAATTTAAAGGATTAAATCACAATTAATTAAACAATAAATATTTAATTAATATTTAGAAGAGGGTTGAATGATTAAATAATGATTAGAGATAGAAATTGAGAATTAATTAATTTAAATAATAAAGATTATTTAACTTGGGGAATTAATTAGAATTAATTAAATAATACATATTTAATTAATATTTAGAAAATGGTTAAAATGATTAAATGATGATAGAAATAGAAAATAGAATAATTAGCAAGATTATGAGGAAATATGAAATTAGAAGAATATGATTAATTAACTTAATTAAATAATTAAAGAATTATTTAATCAATTAGAGGAATAATTAGTACATGATCAATGAGACATTTTTAGGTGTCTACATTTGCCCCTCTTTGAGACAATGTCAGAACGATATTGTTTCAAAGAAAATGAAAAATTCTGCCCCAGTATGCCTTGGTACTTGCCGTATAGTGTAAATATGCCCCCTCGGAAAAGGTTGTTGAAAAATTCAAAAATTGAGACCATGTTATCGATACCAGTGTAATGAGCAAGCATGTGAACTTTCATTTAATTTCGAGGTTGTTTGAGTAGGCTACAAGTTGTTTGAAGCTAGCAGGGACCACGAGCGTCAAGGTGTCCAAAAAACCCTAATTTTGAGCTATAAATAGAGATTTTTAGGTTTTCATTTGCTCAATTGTAATTTGGTAATTTCTTGGTTTTCTCTGCAATTTGTGTGCTTTCTTCCTAGTATTTGATCATCATGACTGGTTATAGAGCTCGATTGCATCTGTCTGACTGAGTACGTTCATATCAAAGACCTCCTCGGATTGGTAGCACGGTATTTTTCCAATTTTTTCTTGATTTTTTACCTGTTTTTTGTGCTATTTTCCAAAAAAAATTCCATGATCAAATTTTGTATTGTGTTATGCAATCGCTTGTTGATGTTTATGCATACATTGTTAATGTACCACAAATGCTCTAAATGCTACGCATGCACCTTAAGTGTTACACATTCATGTTAAACATGCCTTATTCGCTCATTTCTTTACGCAACAGTGTGTATTGTAACACATACGCTCATTTCAATACGCATTAGCTTTAAACGTCACGCAAGAGTCATGATTGTACCGCATTAGTAATAACTATCTCACATTCATTGTACATGTAATTTTTGTCATGTGTTTTGAAAATATTTTTGTTTTTCGAGATCCGATATCTGATATTTTCAACATTTTCTCATTGCAGGAGAACATTGGAGTGTTATACTGGTGATAGAGCAGACCTAGTGGACTTGATCTTCGTGTTGATTTACCTGATGAGGAGATTGAGAATATCCGACAACTTGGTCTATATCATGTTTTACACTTGCTAGAGGTTACGGCCAACAGGGCCATGATTACAACATTGATAGAGTTGTGGCACTCTGAGACTTGTTCATTTCATCTTCCAACTGGTGAGGCATCCATCACATTAGAGGATGTATGGCATATACTGCGTATTCCTATTCATGGTGAGAGAGTTGTATATGACCATGATGATGGTATTGTTGGACTATGTGCACTTTTCGAGTGTGAGATACAGGACTTGCAGATCAGTGGCCGTTATGACATCCCTTGGGCCCAATTAGACTATGATGACATGACTATTGTATTATGCGGTGTTGTCGGTGGTTTACTGATACCTGCTAGACGAGGTCATGGATTTCCATTTGGATGGGGCAGAGTGCTCCATGATATGATTGTTCATCGATTGTATGCGTGGGGTCCTTGTCTACTAGCCATGTTGTACTATCAATTGCACGGTATTATGTATCTAGGATATCGATCTATCCATTGTGGTGTGACTCTGCTCCAGACTTGGGCATGGGAGCATATTTCTATTTCTAGGCATATCATTCATGTTGATTTGTAGCTTGGTGGACCTTATGCTTTCAGGTACACATCAAGTATTAGACACGGGGGTTTGGGTAACACCTTATATTGGAGGCATCAATTGGATATATTGCAGCATTTCATTTAGAGACCTTACTTAGATTGCGCTGGTTGGGTAGATGATGTAGTGCACATGCCTTTCTACCGACAACAGAGATATCTGATCAGTGGGACCTTTGAGACCCAGTGGATTATCAAGATGTATCTTCTAGGGTGGGTTCTGAGATAGTTCGGTGAGGTACAAGTGACACCCATAGTTACTGCTTACTTTGCTCACGTATCGCGAGAGGTTTCTGATTGGGGTGTGTGCATATAGTCACATGTTGCTTCTGCTAAGTTCGATGCTCTACAACCATTACTCTAGGGTTGGGGCAGAGGTGTAGTGGATCCAGGGATGACGATGGAGTATGATGCATGGATTTCTAGGCATAGGCTAGTGTCATTGATTGATCCTATTGTTCTGATTACAACACAACAAATTTTCCATCCTAGACAATGGTTGAGGATAGACGTAGGGGAGAGAGATAGAGGAGGAGGAGAGGGTGGAGCTGAGAGAGAAGGTTGTGGAGATGAGGGAGGAGGTGGTGGAGGTGAGGGAGATGAGGATGTAGACATTGGTGGAGACACTGAGTCTATTAGCAGTGAGGATAGCGATGATTCTTCTGAGTCATCGAGTAGCGAGGATGGAGGTGACGATGAGGATATGCTGGAGCTAGAGGATGTGCTTACTGGAGAGGGTGGGAGAGGATAGGTTGGTGAGGAGGATGAGTTGCAAACTCTTAGAGTGTGGGTCTAGAATTTAGAGGACGAGGTCGCTAGATGAGATGTCAAGCGGGAGACCTACCGTGCAGATAATGGTGCCCTTGAGGCTAAGAGAGATCATCTCTAGAGGGAGAGAGATGAGGTAGTCCGAAGATGTTAGATCACCATGGATGCCTTTGATTTTCTTTTTAGAGCAGGTACAGATGCGCGGGACCAGGCAGATAGGTATTTTACTGCTGTGCAGGAGTCTATTTATTATCGACATGCCTATGAAAGAGCCATCCCTGAGGGTCAAAGAGAGCCTAGCTTCAATGCATTTATGGGGAGGAGATCGAGTAGATATTCTTCACAACGGACTAGCAGTGGTGGCTATATGGGACCACCTCGACATCTTGGGGCAGGATCTAGTGGACAGGATCCACCTACTGATAGAGGTAGTGTTGGTTGAGACATTTTTTGATCATGTTATCTGAGCCTTTGGTTTTATTTGTTGTATTCACACACATTATCATTTTTGAGTCGTATATATATGATATGCAGGTTTTGGCAGTGATCTATTTATGTTTTGTTTTCCATGTATGCTTATATGATGCTATGAGTTTTATGATGCACATCTATTTGATTCTATATGATTAACGAATGCAATGGTAGTACATGTATGTATTAGTGATGCTAATGAATGTAATGGTAGTTATATGAATGCATACTAACTGATATTTGTGGATGCAATGGTATCTATATGTATGTAATGGAATCTATATGAATGTTTTCAAATCTAGATGAATGTTTAATGAAATTATTATGAATGTAATGAAATCTATTATGAATTTTTTTTGTATGATAATGGCTGAACCAATTTTAACTCAGATACACCATGAAGAAATGTTAGTTAGATGATAGAAAGAATGTGATTTAGAAAGAAGATGAGAAATCAACAAACTATCAATAAGAAAATGAGATGAGAATGAAATTGAAAGAATCACGAACCCATGTCACATATTTTATTGCGTCAATATATATTCGTCACTGAGCCTTATTATTGAATAGTGAATCTTAGCACATCAGGGTATAAGTAACCAAGATGCAAAGATATCTCATTGTAGAAGCAAACACGTAGCAGACAAGGAGTGAACCCTCCATTACGCTAGGGGTCGAGGTATGTGTGGCATCCAATAGTTGAATGCTCCTATCACAAACACCCACTAGAGAAATTTCCCTAGAATTTCATCGGTTCACACCACAAACAACAAACAAAGAAAAAGATAGTGCCCATCATAGCTCTTCTAGTCACTTGTGGACATCCTTGAGTAGCATAGGAACAATACCTATAGCCAAATGATAAAAGATAAAGACTGGCCCGGACAAAATTCAATAGCTATACTAACCTTGTACCTTCATTCTCAGTTGCTTGATGTGATGGTTGATAATGTCTGATCTCAGAAAGTTGCGGACCCCATTTAAGACTGACCTATCTGATTTTGAGTGTATCCTCTTATGTTTAAGACAAGATAGTGATCACTTTGATTTGGATATGATACGATTGATAAGACAGTTCGATCAATTGATTACAAATGTTTGATTGGATAGTCGTGTCCTTTGTTAACTTCGTGCAAAGTGTTTGCTGGATATCTGCTAGGGTATTTGTTTCTCGCAAGACATTTTATTGCAAGTTTTTTGGTTGATTGATTTTTTTATTTTTAGTTCTTTTCCAAGGACTTTTTCGATGTTTTTGGATTATGTGGATCGATATTTGAATGTTTTTGATTGATTTTTTTAGGACATTCTGCAGATGTTTTTGGCTGATTCTTTGAAGGATTGTTTTGCAGACGTTTTTGGTTGTTTTCCTTTTTTTACTATTTTTGGATGATTTTTTCAAGACTTTTTATGGATGTTTTTGGTATTTTTTATGGATTTCACTATTTTTGGATTTTGAGTTTTTCCATTGTTTTTGAATTTTATGTTTTTCATTGTTTTTGGATTTTGAGTTTTTCAAGACTTTATATGATTTTTAGGATTTTTTAGGACTTTATATGTTTTTTAGGATTTTTTCAGGACTTTATATGTATTTTTAGGATTTTTTCAGTTATTCCCCCAGTGTGCAGACCTGTATGACATGATGATGTGCAAAAAGTATGTGGAGACAATGAATTTTTGACATGACCTACGTGAATGCAATATGCATGATGAAGATGCATTTCCTATTCGAACAAGGTTGACTATGTTTGTTTTAGCATTTGTAATACACCAATGAAAATAGAGGTGCAAAACATTTCATAGATAAGTGATCAATCGATCCTTAAGGCCCTTTGGAACATTCAACTCAACACACTTAGTGACTAGGATTTACAAATGGAGACGCAAAAAAATTCCCCATTGGTTCTTGAAATTTCGATCTTATTTTTCCCATGTGTGTGCAAATGAGTTAAATCCCGCTCTTGTGTTCACTAAAGATCCTTAGCATCCTATATGAATAGCTACCTAGATTATCCTAACTTCAAAAGCATCCCGAATAGAGCCTCACTGCCAGCAAGCCTTGAGAGCTCCGATGAGGTTATAGACTGTAATTGCTCCATTTCTAGCAGGCATTCATAGCCCTGATGGAGTTACTTGCATGTTCCCATAGTCAAGCTTTTTATCACACTCATATGCATAGCTCTTTTTTTCTTTTTATTTTCTTGCCTTGAGTTGTAAGTAATGAAGCCTACTTGGGTGTGACAATTACAATGGCATTGAAGTAGAATTTTAGATTTTTCACTAGTCATATGATCAACTAGGTGTCTAGAATGAATTAGAGATTTATTGTGTTTGAGATATAACAATTGATAGATTTTGGGTTCACAAGTCTCAAATAGTGAAATCACTACCCAACCATAAGTAAAGCGTCATCACAGGGTAATGTTGAAAATGAATGACCTTAGAACCTCAAAGACTTCATATCCGAATATCTAAGAAAGGAGATGGCCCTTGCTTCTCTTGAATGCAAAGAAATGATAAACTTGGATAGTTGCCTTGTTTTATTGGTGCTGATATATGAAAATGCAAAAAATTTGAGAATGCGATGCATTTTAAAAAGAAACTATATGTAATGCAATGCTTTGAATAATACGATATGCAATGCAAAAAATAAAACCTAAACTAACCCAACCCTTAGGTATAGTATCGTTTAAGGTGCATGTTGTTCATAGGGTTAGAGAGTGGATCTCCCTCCATGGTAGCCAAATTATATGCTCCATTTCCTATAACCCTTGTTATTATGAAAGGACCTAGCCAGTTAGGTTTGAATTTCCCTTGCTTTTATCGTTCTGCTAGGTTCTTTTGATTCTCTTTAAGGACTAGATCTCCCACTTCAAAATTTTGTGGGTGGATTCTTTTATTATAACTCTGTCTCAGTCTGTTTTGATATCCTTGTAGATGATTGAATGTCATTTGTCTTTTTTCATCAAGGGTTTCAAGTTCTTGTAAAGTTGCTACCCTGTAGTCTTCCTCTGATATGATATTCTGTAAGAAAACTCTTAGAGACGATATTTCTATTTCAATGGGGAGTATCACTTTTGTACCATAGTCCAAGGAATATGGTGTTGCTCATGTAGGTGTGCGTACTCCTGTTCTGTAAGCCCAAAGAGCAGGATTTAACTCAAGATGCCAGTCCCATCCTGTGTTAGTGACTAAATTCTTAAGAATTTTCAATATTGTTTTATTTGTAGCCTCTACTTGTCCATTGCTTTGTGGATATTATGGTGTGGCAAATCTCTATTGTATGTGAAATTTGTCACAAAACTCTTTCACTTCCTGGTTTTTAAATGGACTTCCATTATCTATAACGAAGCACAATGGAATCCCATATCTACATATAATGTAGTTGAGCATGAATTTTGATATCTGCTTTCCAGTGCTGTATGTAAGAGGAATTTCCTCAACCCATTTGGTAAAGTACTTAGTGGCTGTCAAGATGAACTTGTGCCCATTGGAAGAAGTAACATTTATTTTATCCACTAGATCTAATCCCCATTGTGAAAATGGCCATGGTGATGTAATGGGTTGAAGATCTTGTTCTGGTGCATGAATGAGATCCCCATGCATTTGGAATTGTTTACACTTCTGTACATACTTATAAGTGTCCTTTTCCATAGTTGGCCAGTAATAACCTATTCTCAGCAATTTCTTTGACAATGGTGGACCACTTTGGTGAGCCCTGCAAATTCCATCATGGAATTCCTTTAAAGCAAGTTGTGCTTCATTCTCATCAAGACATCAGAGAAGAGTTCCATCAAAGCCCTTTCTATACAAAGTATCAGCTATAATGGTCTATCTAGATGCCTGACGAATATAGGTCTTCTTTTGATTTCTGGACAGATCTGGTGACATGTACTGTATGTAAATATGTATATGTTTCATTGTACCAAGGTGATTCTGGACCCACAATTACACATACATATTCTGATAGGGGAGTCTCATATGCCGATAGCATCAACTATTCTACGATGAACTCAAACTGAGTTTCGTTAGCAGGCATATTCAAAAGAGATTCTATGGTAGCCATTGCATCTGCTGCCTTGTTTTGTATCCTTGGGATCTGTTCGAAGGTAATTTTGCTGAAGTTCTCCTTGTAATCTTCTACCAACTTCTTATAAGGTAGCCGTTTGTCATCCTTCATGTTATAATCATCATTGACCTGGTTTACAATCAACTGTGAATCACCATAGACCTGTAACTCTTCCACTGTACAGTTGTATGAAGCCCTATGAGGAGAGCTTCATATTCAGCTATATTGTTTGTACATTGGAAATTGATTGTAAATGACTTAGGTAAAGCATCCCCTTGAGGGGTGACAAAAATAATCCTTGCTCTAGATCCATGACTTGTATATGACCCATGAAAATATATTTCCATAGTACAGAGGCAGGTAATGTAAACACGGATTCATCTGGAAAGTCTATCAGGAATGGGTGACTATCCTATAAAGGAGCCTCTACTAATTGATCTGCTATAATTTGTCCTTTGATGTCTTTTCTATCTATGTATTCTATATCAAACTCACTCAGGATCATAATCCACTTAGCCAATCTCCCGGTCAATGTTCCTCTGCTCAATAGGTACTTGAGTGGGTCAAAGCATGCAATGAGTTGTACCTTATGACTCAACATGTAATATCTAAGCTTTTGGGATGTAAAGATTACTGATAAGCATGCTCTCTCTATAGGGGTATAATTAAGCTCATAGCCGATCAGAGTCCTACTTATATAATAAATGGCTCTTTCTTTTCCATTTTTGTCATGTTGTGCCAATAGAACTCCTAGAGCTGAGTTTGTTGCTGATATGTATAACAATAGAGGTTTTCCTAGAGTAGGAGATATTAACATTGGTGTGTTTAAAAGATAATCTTTCAGAGCTTGGAAAGCTTCTTGGCATTGTTCTGTCCATTTAAAGGCAACTCCTTTTCTGAGTAAATGCTAGAATGGGTGACACTTATCTGCCAACTGCGCTATGAATCTCCTTATGGATTGCAGTCTTCCTTTTAACCCTCCTAGTTGTTTAAGTGTTGACGGAGGTTTCATATCAATGATTGCCTTGACCTTGGCAGGGTCTATTTCAATTCCTCTATTTGACACTATAAACCCTAATAGTTTACCTATTGTTACACCAAATACACTTACCTTCGAGTTTAATCTGACATTATACTGCTCCATTCGATCAAATATTTGTGCAAGAATTGCAAGGTGACATTCTCTTGTCTATGATTTAGCCAATATATCATCCACATAATCTTCCATTATGTTGTGGATCATGTCATGAAACAATGTTGTCATGGCTCTTTGGTATGTTGCTCCGGCATTTTTTAGACCAAATGGCATCACATTCCAGTAGTATGTTCCCCATGGGCATGTAAATGCCATTTTATGTTGATCTTCTGGTGCAATTTTAATCTGGTTGTATCCTAAAAAGCCATCCATTAAGGACAACATCTCATTTCTAACTGTTAGGTCAACTATCATATCGATATTTGGTAGTGGGAAGTCATCCTTAGGACAAGCCTTATTCAGATCCCAAAAATCCATGCAAATTCTTATGCCTCATGTGGGCTTAGTCACAGGTACCAGGTTAGATATCCATTTTGCGTAGTCAATAGGTCTAATGAAACCTACATCCAACAACTTTTGTAGTTCTATTTTAACTAGTAATGTGATACTTGGATGCATTTTTATCAATTTTTGCTTGTAAGGTTTAACTCCTGGTATCAAAGGTAAGTGATGCAACACTAATTCAAAGTCTAAGCTTGGCATATCTGCATAGGACCAAGCAAAATTGATAGGTCTTTGCTTGAAAAAATGAATGAATCTGTCTTTTTCTTCTTTGCTTAGTGATTTTGCCAGATGGATGTGATAGTTCTGATACTTAATGTAAGTATAGAACCAATAGCCAACAAGATGAGAGGGGGGGGGGTGAATCATACAAACTTAATCTTCCATAAAAACATCAAATTCAACCTCGATAACATATACTTAAGTAATATAACCAAAATTGCTAAACATGCAAACTCAAAATCATATAAACATCATAAACCTCATAACACCAGATTTAACATGGAAACCCAAATAGGGAAAAACCACTGTGGGATTTCGGACCCACTAAGAAATATACTCTTCTAGAGTATGCTTGGTTAAAAGCAAATCCTGTTAAAGATTACAAACACATTGCTAGATGTGACCTGGTTAAGGGATTTCCCTCAGATTTGTTAGGATCTTCACCTTGTTAGAAGTGACCTTGTTAAAGGATTTCAAACACTCAATCAGAATGTCACCTTGCTAGAGGGTTTTACAAATAAGACTATTAAGTCCACTCGGTTAAGAGATTTTCTATCACTTCACAAAATAACAGTACTAAAAATCTATCTGCAACTTCACATCTAAAATGCTAAAGCAGATTCTTATTTGCTCAAAACAATCTAGACATAGAACTAATCTTATCCATCTGATGGGCTTCTATACTCTGTTATTCAAATAGGTCTTCAAGCTTCTGTGCTCGGTAATCATTCTGTAGCATCCCTGTGTATACATTTGCCCGCATACATTGTTTATCAATAGTTCCCTATTTATAAACAATTCGCCAACCGCTTAATCTCCTTGATCATATTTCCCATGATCAATCATAGCCATCAGATCTTCAAACTTTGACCAGGTTCAATGTATCCTTCGATCTGAAAATGTTTTACCCTGCCTTGGAACTTGCATACATTTCTTGGAACTTGTGCTAGGGTATTGCGGTTCAATCTAAACTGTAGATCTTCACGCCGATTTTCCTTTGCCATAGATTTATTAACAAACTTCATGCATGGCATACCAATCATTTAATCAGTTCCAGCTCATCAGCTTCCTTCATTAAATAATGCATGCAACCATTTAATGTATTCTGTTATAGCTCGGTTACAACTCAGTAAATACTAAACTTCACTCGGCAGACATTCTGCCTTCATTAACCGATAGTGATAACCTTAGGGTTTACCGACTAGGTTCCTTGCTCGGTAACATAGTATAGTATTATCCTTACAATTTACAACATATATATGATGTTAAAACAATTTAAACATCATGATCTCATCATTGTTTGACTCGGTAATAGTTTCCCATTGAATACTTTATTCATCCCCTTATTCATCATATTCTTTCTGTGTCTTTTACCGACATCTTTATACTCTTCAAATCATACTTCTCAAGATATGGCAACATCATACTGAATTAGAAAATCAATTTCTTGACATTAATGACAAATGACAAAATAATAATATCAAGACAGTAAACATCCTTAATCAGTTATTTCCATAATCATCAACAACCTTCTCAATATCCTTATTGAAATGCCAATAATATCCCATTGTCTATTATAATGCCAAATGCCAACAATCTCCCCCTTTGGCATTGATGGCAAAACCAATTGATTTGACCTTAAAAAGATTCAGATTGCTGTGATTCTGAAATGCTGAAATGCTCTCTTGCTGTCAACAGACTTCTCCTATTTTCTTCAGTCTTCTCCCCCTTTTTTCAATCTTCAGTTTTAGTCTTTTCAATCAGTCTTCTCCCCCTTTGACAACAATGCCAAAACGTAAAGAACTAAAACATAATTTCTTCCTGTAGGAAATGATTTCCTGCTGTTGTGTATCAACTGAGTCTCAGTCAAAGCATTTTGTCTTCAATTCCTGTTCCCTATATTGTATCCTGCATTATTTCTTGCACACCTTTAGAAAACATCCTAAAGTGTGTAAATTAGCATCAACTCTTAAAAGATATTCGATAAAGTCATTGAATTGATGCTTTCACCGAACTTGGTCAGTGAGTAGAAGATAGGGGTAGGACCCCTAACTTACTTCTGAGATATTCAAAAGTGTCCCTTGGTAGTGGCTTGGTAAAGATATCTGCTATTTGTTCCTTTGTGCTAACATACTCCAACACCACTTTCTTCTCTTGAGCTTCTTCTCTAAGATAATGATATTTGATAGAGATGTGCTTTGTCTTAGAGTGCATAACAGGATTCTTTGAAATGTTAATGGCACTAGTATTGTCATAGAATATAGTTACTGGCTCGATAACTTTCTCATTTATTCCTTCCAATAGTTGTTTGATCCATGCTATGTTGGTACAATTCAATGCTGCAGCAACGTATTCAGCTTCTGCTGTTGACCATGAAACACGTCCTTGTTTCTTGCTAAGCCAACTCACTAGTCTTTGCTCAAATTCTTTGCTCATTTTATTTCCAAAGTTCTTACATAGAGAGTCATTTCCACAAAATATAATATCATCAACAAATATGGCTGAGATCAATATTCCATTTTCATCATTCTTCATGTACATATTGTTGTTCTCACTTGTCCTTATAAAACCAATCTTAATTAAATAAGAGTGCAATCTTTCATACCATGCTCTAGGTGCTTGTTTCAGACCATATAATGCTTTGTTCAATTTACATACCTAATCTTTATTATTGTCTTCAACAAATCCTTCAGGCTGTTCAATAAAAACTTCTTCTTCTAATATTCCCTTCAAAAATGCAGATTTGACATCCATTTGATATACCTTGAAGTTTTTGACAGCAGCATATGCCAACAATGTTCTTACTCCTTCAAGTCTAGCCATAGGTGCAAAAGTTTCACCATAATCAATTCCTTCATCTTGAGCATAACCTTTGCAAACTAGTCTTGCTTTATTTTGAATGACCTCACCTTTTTCATTTAGCTTGTTTCTAAAAATCCACTTTGTATCGATTACATTTTTGTCCTTTGGTCTTGGGATTAGTGTCCATGTGTCATTCTTCTTGATTTGATCAATCTCTTCTATCATAGCATTTATCCAATCTTCTCTGTTAAATGCCTCTTTCACTATTCTTAGTTCAAATTCAGATATCAGACATGTGTTCTATCTCAGTTTGTTCCTTGTCATCACTAGATCATCCTTATCTCCTATAATTTGACTTGGTGCATGATGCCTTCTGACATACTTGGCTAATATGGGCTCGGTAGGCTCTATATGATCTTCTTCATCACTTAGTAACTGGATATTTCCTTCAACAGTTTTCTCGGTAAAACTTGTCGGTTGAACATAGACAAATTCATCATAATCTTCTATTTCTTTGGAATTTCCTTCATCATTTCTTTTTGCAAATTCATCAATTTTCACATTTGCACTTTCTACTATTTTGTTAGATGATTTGATCAGACATTTAAATGCTTTGCTTCTAGAAGAATAACCTATAAATGTTCCTTCTTCACTTTTCTGATCAAACTTGCCATTTCTATCATCTTTGTGTACATAGCATCTACTTCCAAAGATTTTAAAATAACTTACATTAGGTTTCTTGTCATACCAGATTTCATATGGTGTCTTCAAAGTACCTTTCTTCAGTTGTACTCGATTCAAGGTGTAAACTGCTGTGCTTATTGCTTCTCTCCAAAATGTTTGTGGCACTTTCTTTTCAATCATCAGGGTTCTGACACAATCCACAATAGATCTATATCTTCTCTCAACTATTCCATTTTGTTGTGGAGTTCTCAATGCAGAGACTTGTCTTTTAATACCATGATCATTGCAGAATAAGTTGAACTCATCAGATGTGAACTCTCCTTCTCTATCTGATCTAAGATATTTTAGTTGTCTTCCTATTTCATTTTCAACTCTTGCCTTGTACCATTTAAACATTTGAAAAGCTTCTGATTTTTCTTTTAAAAACATAACTGACATTATCCTTGAATAGTCGTCCACAAATAATATGAAATATTTATCACCATAATAACTTTGAACTTTCATAGGACCACAAAGATCAGTGTGCACAAGATCTAAAATTCCCTTAGAAGTGTAAGACTTACTTCTAAAGCTTGATCTTGTCATCTTACCCATCTGGCATCCTCGACACATAGCATTCTCAGGCTTTTCAAGACTTGGTAGACCTCTTACTTGGTGCTTCTTACTTATTTTGATCAGATTATCAAAATTTACATGACAAAACCTTTTATGCCATAACCAGGAATCATCTATCTTTGCATACAGACACTTGTTCTAAGTTGAGTCAAGGTGAAATGTGTTACCTTTTGTTTGTGTCCCGGTAGTAGCTAACTTTCTATCCTTGTCATGAACTTTGACAATTCCCTTCTGAAATTCTATTCGGTAACCTGTATTGTTTAGCTGTGCTACACTAAACAAATTGTATTTCAAACCTTCAACCCAATAAACATCATTGCATCTTGCATTGTCAAGAAGTGTTATACATCCTTTACCTTTCACCGGACATGATGCATCATTATCTAATCTTACATAGCCTCCATCATAATCTTCTAACATAACAAACTTGTGTTTATCACCTGTCATATGATGTGAGCACCCACTATCTATGATCCAAGAATCATTAGTATTTACGTGAGATATTAGGGATTTTTCTTCATACCTTTCTTCATTTGATCCATCTTTGATAGCCACATAAACTACTTCCTCTATATCAGTTTCATCTGATTTATCATCATTGGATTCCTCATCAGCTATTAAGCATGTCTTTCTATATCTTCTTCTAAAGCCTTGGTGTCCTCTGTAATGATTTTCTTTCTGTCTATCATCTTGGTAATCTCTCTTTTCAGTAGATTCTTTGTCAGGATAGTTAGAAGCCATGTGTCCTATCTTATCACAATTGAAACATTTCAAAGGTAGTTTTCCTTTATACTTACCTTTGCCTCTCGGTAACATTCTGGCTAATAGTGCTTCAAACTCTTCTATCTTTTTGATTTCCTCATACAGTTTGTGTACTTCTTCCATGTTCTTATGAAATCTTTCACTTGCTCCATTGTGATCTCCTTCAGAGTACTTATACTTTCTTTCATTGTAATCATTAGATTCATCAAGATGAAAGGAACTAAATGCAGATTCAACTTTATTTACCAAAGATCCACTGTTATCAAAGTTACTTAACTCAAATGCATGTAGCTTACCAATAGTAGCATCTAAAGAAACTAGCATATTAGGTACAGACCTCAATTCATTGATTGCAGAGACTCGGATTGCATAAGCTGGTAGAAGGGTTCTTAACAACTTGTTATATCCTTTTCTTCAATAGTTCCACTTGCTCCTTTGATTTGATTGACAATCTCCTTTAGTCTTGTACTATACTGAGTTATGTTCTCACCTTCATTCATCCTCATAGATTCAAGCTATCCTCTTCGACTATCTACTTTTTCTCTCTGAACATGTTCATCTCCTCCATATACTGATATGAGCTTATCCCACATAGCCTTTGCATCATTGTAGCCTTCTAGATCATTAAACTCTGAGTCGGTCAATGCAGATGTTATTTCAATCATTGCTTGGATATGTTCTTTATTTTCCTTTATCTCTTCCATTGTCAATGGATAGGTACTTGGTGTGATGAAATCATTCTCTAGATAATATACATCATATTCTCCAACTCCTGATAGGTGTAGCTTCATCCTTTTCTGCCATGTAGAGAAACTTGACTTGTTCAGCTTCGGTGCATCCCTCTTATACATCCTTGGATCTTTGCCTCAAGTACCTTTAAAATTTTCTTTCGGAGTCCAAAGCTCTGATACCAATTGATAGTTCTGATACTTAATCTAAGTACAGATCCAATAGCCAACAAGATGAGAGGGGGGGGGTGAATCATACAAACTTAATCTTCCATAAAAACATCAGATTCAACCTCGGTAACATATACTTCAGTAATATAGCCAAAACTGCTAAACATGCAAACTCAAAAGCATATAAACATCATAAACCTCATAACACCAGATTTAACGTGGAAACCCAAATAGGGAAAAACCACTGTGGGATTTCGGACCCACTAAGAAATATACTCTTCTAGAGTATGCTCGGTTAAAAGCAAATCCTGTTAAAGATTACACACACATTTCTAGATGTGACCCGGTTAAGGGATTTCCCTCAAATCTATTAGGATCTTCACCTTGTTATAAGTGACGTTGTTAAAGGATTTCAAACACTCAATCAAAATGTCACCTTGCTAGAGGGTTTTACAAATAAGACTATTAAGTCCACTCGGTTAAGAGATTTTCTATCACTTCACAAAATAATAGTAATAAAATTCTATCTACAACTTCACATCTAAAATGCTAAAGTAGATTCTTATTTGCTCAATACAATCTAGACATAGAACTAATCTTGTCCATTTGCTAGGCTTCTATCCTCTGTTATTCAAACAGGTCTTCAAGCTTCTGTGCTCAGTAATCATTTTGTAGCATCCCTGTGCATACATTTGCCTGCATACATTGTTTATCAATAGTTCCCTATTTATAAACAATTCACCAACCACTTAATCTCCTTGATCACATTTCCCATGATCAATCATAGCCATCAGATCTTCAAACTTTGACCAGATTCAATGTATCCTTCGATCTGAAAACATTTTACCCTGCCTTGGAACTTGCATACATTTATTGGAACTTGTACTAGGGTATTGCGGTTCAATCTAAGTTGTAGATCTTCATGTCGATTTTCCTTTACCATAGATTCATTAACAAACTTCATGCACGACATACCAATCATTTAATCAGTTCCAGCTCATCAGCTTCCTTCATTAAATAACGCATGTAACCATTTGATGTATTCTATTACAGCTTGGTTACAACTCGGTAACAACTCCGTAAATACTAAACTTCACTCGGTAGACATTCTACCTTCATTAACCGATAGCAATAACCTTAGGGTTTACCGACTAGGTTCCTTGCTCGGTAACATAGTATAGTATTATCCTTACAATTTACAACATATGTATGATGTTAAAACAATCTAAAAATCATGATCTCATCATTGTCTGACTCGGTAATAGTTGCCCATTGAATACCTTATTCATCCCCTTATTCATCATATTCTTTCTATGTCTTTTACTGACATCTTTATACTCTTCAAATCATACTTCTCAAGATATGGCAACATCATACTGAATTAGAAAATCAATTTTTTGACATCAATGAGAAAATAATAATATCAAGACAGTAAACATCCTTAATCAGTTATATCCATAATCATCAACAACCTTCTCAATATCCTTATTGAAATGCCAACAATATCCCATTGTCTGCTATAATGCCAAATGCCAACAGGATGTTATGTACAACCTCACCTTCTGCTATGT
This sequence comes from Cryptomeria japonica, assembly GCF_030272615.1. NCBI lineage: Eukaryota > Viridiplantae > Streptophyta > Pinopsida > Cupressales > Cupressaceae > Cryptomeria > Cryptomeria japonica. The sequence goes on along the minus strand of NC_081405.1, from coordinate 362,418,740 downwards.
TTACTTCTTTTGTTTCTTCTATAAGCAATGTTGAACTTTCTCTTTTAGTAGGAAGGTTACCCAACTCACTCTTGCCATTATGGGTGTTTTGATCTTTATCTTCTATTGTAAAGGTACTTTCTTCTCCAAAGTATGTTTTTCTATCTAGGTCTACAACAAATCCTGCTTTGTGATCACCTTGTGGAAGCCCCTCTCATTCTGCAATTGCTTCATCATTTTCAAACCAATCCAGTGTTGGTTTTTCTTCTTGCCGCAAATCAATCAAGTGTAAATGTACCAGGGGTAAATCATTACTCCCTTCTATAGTAGACTCTGATAACATGAAGACTTGATTGTTTGAATGACTATGTATTTTCATCTTGTATAGGCTTTATGTCGTGCCCAAACTTTTGGGCAAAAAACACAACTACAATTTTTTTTTTGAATACTTACTTACATGCAACCCATGCTTAAATTGTTGTGACAACTAAACAAGTTGTTCCAAACGTAATCTTAAGTGATATTAAAATGGGTTTCTAAAGTGAGCGGTGAATGATAATTTAACTAGAGGCCTTAGGTTTCGATAAAACTCCTTGACAATAGAATAGAATATTACTTACATAACAATTATGATGACTCCTATCATCAAGTGAGACAAATTAATTTTATAAGGACAATAATAAATCCAGTCAAATGTCCCTTTCATTTAAGATGCGTCTCATAATACTTAAAATAGCCCAACTCCTATTAAATTGACATCAATACAATTACTTAAATCAATGTCATTTATTTATCTAATATCAAGTTCCCTCCATCATTGATATTATATTCTTCATTTAAAACTTAATTAAACCTTTCTTTTATTAATTCAACATTAATACAAATTCAATGTATTAGTATTATCTAATTGAATAAAATTAAAGTGTCGAACATTATTATGATAATTAAATTATCTGATAAAAGGCTCCACTTGGGTTGATGAGGTTCGCAGGATTTAGTCCATTAATTTATTTTAGAGAAAATATATTACACCACTACAATATCCTCTTAAATTAAATATTTAATAACTATATTACATTATTTTGTTTAATTATAAAAATCAGTAGAATTTCTAAAAGTATCTATTCAACTTAAATCAAGTCGTAATATGTTAATCCTACAAATATTAATATAAATATTTAATATTCAACATATGCATTACCTCTAGGTTTAAAATTAAATCAATAAACTTTATAACATTTCCATCAATAAACCCTTTTAATAAAATTACTCGAAAAGAGTATATTACTTCTATATAACTAAAAATTTCCCAAATTTAATAATTATTAATATTCAATGAAAGACAACTAAAAATACATCTTAAACTAAATTCTAATCACCATACTTATTTAGAATTTTCAATAACAAATTTAAAAAATATATATTTACCCAAATATGATAATAATAATTCTATAAAATAACTCATTACATCTTCCATTAAATCTCCAAACTAACCTATTAAACTAAATAATAACTTAAACTAAATGGATATTTCCATTTCAAATTTTTGAGGAGCATTTTCCCTCCTCTCCTCACATTATTTTATAATAATACATTTTTTAAACCCTAACTAGGGTTTTCTTTATTCTTTTATTGTTAAACTAATAAACTCTCATCAAAATCTCCTTTCTATCCATTGCCTTTACCCTAACCCGAAATTGGGTTAGGGTTTTTTTTTTTATGATGAGTGTGTATGCAGGGTATATGGCGATGGAGGAGGCCAATGGAGGCAGCCATGGTGGGGGACAGGGCGAAGTTGGCTTGCAGCACGATGGAGGCCAACGTGCACCACTGTGGATACCCACAGTGGCAGGCGTCGCGCCGCCCACTGTGGATACCACAGTGGTGGACTCTGGTGCCGCCCACTGTGGATACCCACAGTGGCAGACTCGACGCCAGCCATTGTGGCTATCCACAGTGGTGGCAGCCACCCATTGTGGCTATCCAAGGGGGGGGGGGGGGGGCGAGTCTGCTATGGTAATATTTTTTTTATTTTTTTATTATTATTATTTTTTAATGCAACATCTGAAACATATTATATATATATATATATATATATATATATATATACATTTTGACATGTACATTTATATTTATATTTATGATAAAAGGATTGTATTCTCTTTTTTTTCTTTTCATTTTAATATGCAACATTAAAATAATGACAGTAAATAAAATAGCATGTTACATATTCCAAATAGCTTATTTCTTCAATACAAATGAACATCAATCTATTTAGCAAATATTGGATTTATCTTATTTAGTCTCTTTCTTTTCTTTTCTAATATGTAGAATGTAATACTATAATATTGATTGTCATAGAAATAAAACATCAACCTAAAGTTGATATATATTTATTTTCTTGAGTATAAGACATTAAGACAAATAGGTGTTTACATTAGTTTTTTTTTTTAATACAAGCATCTAAAACCATCTACATTTTCCTTTGTTAAATAAAAAAAGAATACTTAGATCTCTCCCCTATACTAAATCTAAATTTTCAAATCATATAAAAGAATATTATTTAAAACTAACAGTTTTAAATAAATGTATTCCTTTCCATATTAAATTTCTAATAGTCAACTTTAGAGATAGACTATTAAATCTAGATTTATTTTCTGCAATAATAAAGAAAAGAAAAATGACATAATTAAATAAATTACAACAGCAACATAATAGCCTAAACTTCATTTAAAACTATATCATCAAGCTGAATGCAACATTTAATGTTCATACTAAAGTCTGTTTATCTATATTTGCATTTGGAACTAAATAAATAGCACTAACACTTTATTTTTATCTCCTAACATTTCTACTTTTCTATTTCCTAATATTTCCATTTTACTTTCTGGATTTTTTTTTGTATAAATTATAGAGATAAATAGATGACAAATTTCAGAGAATTAACAGATTTTGAATAAAGGACAGATTTCAGATAAAAGACAATAGCATTAACTTTATAGAATTTATTCAAATGCTTTCTCCTTACAAAAAAAAATCAACATCTTTAGTAAATGCACTACATTACATTGTAAGCCTTCTTGAATAGTACATTTCCCTTTTAAAGTAAATACAACATAAATCTCTCCTCTTTCATTTTTGCAACTGAAGTACAATACTTTAATCCCTATTCTTTTCCTGCAACTAAAATAGAATCAACAACTCCTAGCTTTCCTTTTTCTTCTTTTCCAAGCAAATCTGCATACAAAATCTTAAGGTTGTGACCATGGAGTCCTCACCTCCCAGCCTAGGATTACTAGAAGCCACCCTTGAGCTTGGAGAACCAGGTCCTAGATGGGTTACATTCAAGCAAACACAAACAAGCATGGGAAAAACTCAACAAACACATTCTCATCCCAAGGCTGAACTTCATCACATAATGTGATGTTTACATGGGTGGAAGTAGACCAAGTACCTTGAGGAGAACTACAAGATAGTAGATCACAACCAACTCATGGCAACCAAGAACACAACATAAGTCCATCTTAACCCAACATCCTTATGACCCCAAAGGCATACATGCCATACTTTCTCCTCTTATGACCCCCGAATGCATAAACAAAACTATGCAGCAAGGGTCACATAAACAAACCCTTGAGATCACTCTCTTGAAGAGAGCCTCTCACTCAAGGCTGTCAAACACCTTCCACCCCTAAGACCATTTTGCCCTCTCAAGGATAAGATGGCATTGGATACTCCCAAAACACAAAAAATGCATAACAAAATGGGAGAAGAATCACATAAGAATTTTCACAAATAAAATACAAGGGAAATAACATCTACATTCAAGCAATCTTTTAAAAACAAATTTTCAACATACGAAATAAGAAATGACCCAACCTTGAATCTGCCCAAGGGTTCACTAGGGATAGCTTGGAGAAGAGCAGCCCAATTCCTCCATTCTTTTCTGCAACACTTAGCCAAAATTCTATTCTAACTGGTTTCAAAACTGCAAGATCTCATCTCCAATGATGGAGAGTGGGTGATTGACTCACTAAGTCTCAATCTCTTGGCTAAGAAGGCTTCTCCCACTCTTTCCAACCTCTTGGATAGAGTGAGAGGCCCCCCATTGGTTGGTCTTCCCTAGGTCTTACATAGTCCCTAACCAAGGCACCTCAAGAAGAGGAATGTAATGGAGAAGAGGAATGACACATACCAAGAAGGTTATCTACCCAAGGATGGCACTCCTAAAGATGAAATTCGGCCATCTAGGAAAACCCACTTTTTTGGGAGGTTAAACAAGTCCTAGGGGAAAGACACATGGCCAAATTTGGCCTTCACCCATAGGTACCCCACGAGGCCCAATAAAAATGCTCCAAAACTGACTCTAGGAGTTGGTTTAACCCTTTGAAAGTCCACCTAAAGTTTACCTACGGGTCAACTTTGAGTTGACCCTCCTAATGGCTCACTATCCTAGATTTCTTGGAACCTTCAAGGATAATTTAGAAATATAACAATAAAACAAAAATTAAATCTCTCAAAAAGATGACATGACAATTGCCAACACAACATACAACATATGTGTCAAGTGACACTACAAAAGAATTCCACATCACTAATACACACATGGCAATTGTCTCTTGTATGATTTAAACCAATTAATAAATACAATTTACACACATGCAAACATTTACATTTACAAATAAAATACGATACATACGGGGTGTTGTCTCTCCAAATAGACAACCCCTGGTTTTATGAACGTACATAGGTCTAGGTTTGATTCTCCATAATGTTTCCATGGTCACATGGATAACTTTCTTGTGCATCTCAATTACACATTAGTAATTTCGAAATAGCCTCATATAATATTAAACACATAAATAAGAATACAAATCAATCACTTTGGATACAATGGACATCATATAAATCAATTTACCATAGAACAATGCTATCCATATAAAGCAATTATCATAATCCACTTAAATTCCAACCATTCATAAGGCATGCATCATAATTTCTAACATCATAATAAAGTCCTGCAAATTCAGATATAGCTGGCATACATCATATCAAGATTATCAAATTAGTGGATCCTATAGGATCTAAATCCATAACACATCAAAATGTGCACTGCAAGGTAAAATGCTTCATAACCTAGTTTAATTACTTCTCTCTCTAATCTATCCATCTAACATAGCTAATCCTATTGAATTTTTGCATTTATTAATATGGTCAACCTTGGTCAACTAAGTTATTCGGAGCTTGATCAAGGAGGGGCTCTACACTTTATTTGATACCTTAATATTACACTTGCTGGTAGGCTAGAATCATGGAGTGATAAGAACTCGTAGTCATGAGAGTTTGTCTCACTTTCAATATATGCTTCATCCTATGAGCTATCATCACTTATTTCTTCTTGTTCCTGCCACTAGTTCTAGTGTAGATTGACTGGTCTTCTTTGGACATTAGTTACCCTTCTTAAGCTTGGTATAAGCCTTTACAATCTTTCTTCATCTGATTTGTTAGGTTGAGGATGAGTCATTTCTCATGGAAAAAGTAGTGACAATAACCATGGATGAGATTTAGCTAGTGGTGGTAAACCTGCCTCTATTGCAACATTAGCCTGTATCGTTGTATCAATAACTGCATCATTTTTTGAATGAGTGCTAGGTTGTTGTAGGAGTTGTCTCATGTCTTCCCCATTTGATTTGGCACTAAGCAATGTGGGTACATGATTACTTGTTTGAGATGAAGATGGAAGCACCTACATGGAAAAATCCCTTTGTGGTGTGTAGTTTGACGGTTGCATTGGTCAATTTAGTATATCAAGGGTGCGTTGTCTTGCCTTTGTGATATGTGGTACATGTTTATACCCTAATCCTTGATTCCCTGGATTATCATTAGGAACAATAGGTTCTAGTCTTCCTTGTTTCTGTAACCCAAGGCCTATGGTACCATCATATCCATGTCTCTGGAGCATTTTGAATCCACTACCATACTAATCTATGGGTATTTTGGGTATCGTCATGTGATCTTCTTCTCTATATATCCAATGGTTAACATCTTCATTCAAGGATTCTTCTTGTAAGTCACTCCATCTAATGAAACAACATGAGTCTATGTATCTAACAATTTCTTTTCCTTTGTCTTGTTTTTGTACTGTATTGTGTGGTTTCCCAAAAGACTTAGGAGAAAGAGATAATTGTTTCCCACTTAAATTATTTGCAACAGAATACTCTCCACAACCCATATCTTTTATTTTTAAGGAGGGTGTTGTAGACATATCCTTTTTTGTTTTTGTGATCTTTAATGTCTCTAGTTGTGTAGTGAGAGGTGCTTCTTGATTGATAGGTACCTGATTATCCATACTTTCTTTCAAGTAATTGCAATGTTGGAAGGGATTTGGATCACCCTTTATGGTGATTTTAATACCATTGTATGGGAATTTGACACACTGATGAAATGTGGATGGTATTGCTTGCATGGTGTGGATCCATGGGTGGCCCAATAACATGTTATATCCCAGTTCTCTATCCAAGACTTGAAAAGTGACCTCTGTTGTAATAGGTCCCACTTGTATGGGTAATCTTACAATGCCTTTTGATGGATGTTCTTCATCATCATATGCCTTGATATTTATCCTCTTGGAAGAATCAATGTGAAGTTTAGAATATCCTAGTGCCTTAACCAGTTTTAAAGTACAAATGTTGAGATCGGCTCCTCCATCTACGAGTACTCTTTTGATTCTTCTCTTATGAATGTAAGCTTCCAAATGTAGTGGGTCATTATGAGGTAGTCTATCACTTGGAATATCTTGTTCTGTGAATGCAATATGTGTGCCTTGTGTTAGATTTCCTACCATAGACTAGAAGGTATTTTCATCTGTATCTCTATCCACTACTGAATCTTGAAGTGCTTTATCCAGTATAGCTCTGTGAGTGGGTGAAATACACAATAGTTCAAATAATGATATCTTTGCTAGAGTTTTCTTAAGTTTCTCAACAACATTGTAAGTCCCTACTGCTAGTGGATGATTTGGTGGTATCCCTTGTAAAGTTACCTTTGATCTGTGAGTAACCACTGCATAGTCTTTGTCTCTGGGAGTTATGGTGATTGTAGCAATTGTATCATTTGACTTACAAGATTTGTTGGTATTATAAGCTATTTTATCAAGATTTATGTTAAATCCCTCTTCATAGTCTTTATGTGTATATTTGACATCCATGATGTGTTCTATGAGTTCATCTTCAAACCAACTTGAGTGAGATGGTTGATCATGCCCCCAGTCTCTGAGACAAATATTTCTATCAACATCATACTTTGGTGCCCCTGATATCATGCAAATTTAGTTATCATCTGTGTGAGTGTCTTGATATTGATCATCTTGATCAAGTGTTTCTTGTGAATCATTATTTGCTACATCTCCTGAGCTAATGGCATGAATAGTGTAGTCATATGAGACCTTTGTGTAGTTATTTGTATTGTCTTGGGTACCTGATGTGGTAGCTTTCCCTTTGTCATGCTTAACAAAAGGATCCTTAAAAATTGTATGATTTGTGTTTGTTGAGGTTTTATTGGTATTGATTGTAATGTCTCCTTGGTCTATCATATCTTGGACCAAGTTTTTCAATTTGTAGGAACTTGTTGTTCTGTGACCTTTAGTCTAATGATAATCACAGAAATCATTATCATTCCACCATGTGGGTTTGAAAGGATCTGGTTCATACACCCTTACTTCAGGTAAAGTGATCATGTTTGTCTGTATTAACTTTTTGAGCATTGACTCAATAGGTTCTCCTAGAGGTGTGTAATTTCTTCTTGGAGCATTTACCCTTGGGTATCTTGTGTTCATGTTTTGTGTAGCACTTACATTTGTAGAGGTTTTGTTATTCCCTATATGTGGATTAGATGTCTAACTCATTCCCAAAGCTAAAACGGGTTGAGTTCTGTTTAGTGTTCTAGCATCTACAATACCATCATTGGTCACATTTTTGTTTCTTGATGAAAACTTAGATTTGTCATTGTTGTTGGTGTTGCCATACTTAATAAGACCTTGTTCTACTAGTCCCTTCTCACATTTGAGAGATTTTTCCATGATTTGTTTGAATGTGGTTAAACATTGCATTTGTATCAGATATTTAATCTTGGGAGTCAAGTTTTCTGTGAACATATCCACTTGCTCTATTTCTGGGATAACTGTCTTGCACCTCCTATAGAGAGCCCTCCATCATTGTATGAAGGATGCAAATGTTTCATTCTCATATTGCTTAGCGGCACACAAGTCCATCAAAGTAACTGGGGTGTCAATGTTATGTGAGAAGTTTGCAATAAATTGTTCAGCTAATTCTCCCCATGATGTGATGGTTGGTGGTAAATGTGAAAAGAACTCTAAAGCCGGACCTCTTAGACTTTTAGGAAATAGTCTCATTAAATAAGTATCTTTCGAGGCAACCTCTATACATGTCGTAAAAAATTCTCTGATATGATCTCTAGGATCACCCTTCACTCTATATCTATCAAATTTAGGCATTTCAAAATGTTGTGGGAAAGGCAACATGTATAATGTGTGATCAAATGGATTTGGGCGTAAGTCCTGCATTGTGTAGCTCTTTTTATCATTACCGGTCTGCATGTTCATCATTTGTTGTTGCAAATTCTATATTTGTTGTGTCAGGATATCTATTTGTGTCAAAGGTAGACCTTGTGTTTGTGTATGTCCCACAAAAGGATTCATGGTTGCATAACTAGGTGTTTGTTGGAAGGTACCATGGTTATACCTTTGTGTGTTGTGCGTTGCAGTAGGTACTATGAAATAAGTAATATGCAAACCCATGTTTGGTTGAGTTGTACTTGTTGTATTGCCAAGACCTAGATTTGCATTTTGATGACTATATGTTGATCCCATGGAATAGGAAACTGGAGGTTGGGTTGCACTTTTTGCTTGTGTTTGAATAGGTGCTAAGATACTTGATATTATTGGTATGCTTTGTGTTGGTATACTAGAATTGATTGCCGAGGATGACACACTTGTTTATAAGTTTGAATTTGTGTTGACATTTGTTTGGATAGGTACATTTTGAGGAAAATGGGAGGTCGTTGCTTGTATTTGTGTCATGGGTGGTGTTTGACTATTATCTTGACCTAAAGTTTTTCCCAATGGTAAAATATTTGTGACATCAAAGTCTTCAGGTAGTTTCACCCCATTTTGTAATAACAATGAGAGATACTTGTCCCTATCACTATGTATAAGTGCATCTAGGATCATAAGGACGTGTGGATCTTGCTGAGCTGACTCAATTTCTTCCTTTGTCAAATGCTGTTGTAATTCATTTAGGGTAGACATTGTCTGAGGACCTGAGTGTTGACTAGTTGACATGTCCATATTCCAAGTGGGGTTTACAGATTGTGTGTTGTTCGGGTCCATTATACCTTTCACTTTTTGTAAGGGTGGTTCTATGCAAGATGATGACTAATGCTAGACTGTAGACATAAATATGAGGTATGCAAGGCTATACTAGACTCTCTATTAAGGATTTTGACATGAGACCTATTGAGCATTTCTGGATTTCTCTAATGCAAGTCTTTCTATTTCTTGCCTAAGTTGTTCTGTCTCAATCTCTTTATCAATTTGACGGGAAATTTTAGACTCAATATTTATCTCTTATATGAATCCTATATATTGAGGTGCATTTCTTCTTGACTCCCAAGCTAAGTTAGCTAGACCATCAATGATTTCTCGTTGACCGCCATTTGGCACTAGATTAGGTTGCTCGAAGGGGATGAAACCATCACTTTGGAGACCCATGATGACACATGCTATGACCCTATAACTGACAATGGACTTAGATGTATATGAGGTCTAGATGAAGACATATATGAGGATGATAATGTGGATGTAAAATTAGGACTATGCAACGACTATGGATGATAATGAAGACATGAGTGGGACTATGCAAAGACTTAAGGTGATAATGAGGATGTAAGTGGGACTATTCAAAGACTTAGGACTTCCTAGGGTCACAAGTATGTTGAAATTTTTGAGTTTGTGGTTTCAAAATGGAATTTGTTTTCTGTAACCTCGTGTGTAGGACAAGTTTTTGTAGTTTTCCAAATCTAAGAACAATTGCTTGGAGGTATGTATAGCCGACTTACTCAATTTTTATACATTCTTAGAAAATTCAGAGATACGTAGGATAGGGCCTTAAATAGCCCAAAGGACTGACTCAATACTGGTCTAACACAACAATACATAAAAAAGCAGGGAATACAATCTTAGGCTGGAAAGTGGACACCATTCAATGAGGCCCTTACAATAAAATACCGAAACAAAATGAATAGATAGAGAGTCTAGCAGCACTGGCTCCACCCCACGGCACACACTTCTTGGGCATGCCAGTCTCTCTTACCCCGAAGATCCGAAGATCTTATAGCCAAGGGATTTACGTATCATAGTGTAAGGTACATGAAGGGTATCTATAGGGTACGATCCATTCTCCCGGAATCACTGAATGTAGGATTTTTGGCAACTAAATTGGTTCGTAGTATTAGGTTTTGAGGGATCCCAATCCAATGACGGATTCTCAAAGCAAGCCACTTAAGACTTTAATTGAGTTTATTAGTGCAGGGAAGGCCCCCACATACGTTGAATTCACTCAACACTCTAGCCGCCTAACCAGTATACTTATATAGCAGCTCAGAAAACCCGCTCGAGAGTAGGCTAGGAGAGATGATATCCCCAACGCATCCCAATTCAAAGTACCTTTGTGGGGTGATGAAATACCCAGTCAAAGATACCCCTCACTACGTAGAATAAAATAAAAATTGGATGTCGTTGTCACCTCCTTCCTTTCTCCCAAGACCTCAAAGGCGAGTGGAAAGTCAGTTACTGCAACAATAGGTCCACCCTAAACATGATAAAAATTATTTACCTTAAAAAAAAGAAATATGATTTAATCTAATGCAGCCTGATTCACGTTCGTTTTATATCCCAAATTTAGGTGTTGAATATGCATGTGCATGTCCATTTTAAACACCAACTCGAAATATGAAGGCATACATGTCAATTTTAACCATTTGTTGATTTTAAGCACCAAAAGACAAAGTGTGAGATACATGCATGTCAGTTTTAGCTCATGTTCATTTTAAGCACCAAACAACGAAGTGTGAGATTATCCATGCATGTCCATTTTAACTGTTGTTGATTTTAAGCACCAAAAGATGAAGTGTTTGATGATGCATGCACAAAGACTAATCTAATCCTTTCTATAAATCTTCCACAGGCTGTAAACAGGAGATTAGTAGTAAAATCAAACCAACAGAAAACAAAAACTCAAAACTTGACAGAAGCAAATGTGTAACAATACCTGTGTAATTGCATGATACTTACAGATGGAATCCGTGAACCTGACAAAGTGTATGCATAATTCTGTCAGATCAAATGCGTAATGATAACAGATCAATTATGTAATAATAACAGGTCGATTGCATGATAGATAGGAAGACAACAAAAAATTAAAAAAATAAAAAATAAAAGAAAACTAAACCCGATCAGCAACCTGCAAAACCAACTGTGAGGCCCTAGCCAAATCTCTCATCATCCATTCAATGTTGATTAGATCATATTTAACTTGATAAGAAAGAACTAAGTTGTTATATCTATCAAAGGCTAGTTGATCTTCTCACTCTTGTATCTGCTTTTTTGCCCGGAGAACCTTTTAATAGCGTTTGGCTTCTCTTCTTTGTTGTTTCGTCTTTCTTGCACCTGAAATCCTGAATTGTACTTTTCTTGCCATAAACTGTTATAGTCAAATCATGAAATAGAAGTAATTTGTTTCCAGATTAACCCAATTTTAGACAGAATTAGACAGATCAAATAACAAATAGAATAAAAAATTGAACAGTTATTTTCCCTGCAAATGCATGATCTAGAAAGGGTGATTGCCTAACTTGGAAAGTGAGATTGCATAACCTTGTCGGAGCGAATGTGTGACCCCGAGGGGTTGAATGCGTAGCACTGTCTATGCGAATGTGTGATGATGTAAGTGCAATTGTGTGACATAAGATCTGTTCTTGAAATCCATGTGAAATCTGTAAAAAAAAAACCAAAAATCCGTACGACCTGCAAAAATTACATAGAGAACAGAGAAGGTAAATTAGCTATGTTTCACGTCAGGGTCACGAAAATATAGTATGCAAAATTCATCTTATTCAAATACCAATTAGAAATAAAGGGAAATCACGAATCCCTATCTAATCAAAGAATCTTAACAAACTAACAATGAAATAACTCAATCAAGCAAATAGGAATTAAAATAATTCAAATCAAACTCCCTATTCCAAGATTGCATATAGCTTCCATTGCTCTTCTCTTCTCTGTGGTATGATGGCTCTCAGATATTGTACTGGTAACCTGCAAGTGACACAAAGATTCGAGTTTCATGATTTAGAGAAAATGTCCAGGATTGAGGAGGATTGAAAATGGAGATTGGATGCTCAATTTATAGATTTTTGGAGAAGATTAATTGAAAGGTGGAACAGATTGATCAAAAGGTGGAACTCAGGTGAGCTCACATGAAAATTGATAGTTGAACTGTTGATTGTAGGAGTGAAACTCAATAGATTGAATAGATTAATTGACTCAACTGATTGAGAAATAGGTAACTGAAGGAAGAAAAAGAATGATTGGAGGAAATAAAGAGGATGACAAAGAAAGCTTAATTTAGAAAAAGCTAACTAAAAGATGGAATAGAAGCTGAAGAGATAAATGATTTAATTAATTGATTGATTGAATTAATTAATTTAGCATGTGCTTGTACTTTGACTTAGATTTTCAATTTACTCTTTGCATGACATTTTTTCAAATAATTCAATTTAGCATTTGAATATATTTAGAACTTGACTTTGATTTTCAATTTGGTTTTTGAAATCATGCACATGTATTTGAATTTGGAATAAATTAGAAGAATTAAGAAATTAATTAGTTAATTAAATAATTTAAAGAAACTATTTAATTATTTTAGAAATAGAATTTAATTAAATAATAAAGTTTATTTAATTTAAAGGATTAAATCATAATTAATTAAATAAAAATATTTAATTAATATTTAGAAGAGGGTTGAATGATTAAATGATGATTAGAGATAGAAATTGAGAATTAATTTATTTAAATAACAAAGATTATTTAAATTGGGGAATTAATCAGAATTAATTAAATAATAAATATTTATTTAATATTTAGAAAATGGTTAAAATGATTAAATGATGATAGAAATAGAAAATAGAATAATTAGTAAGATTATGACGAAATATGAAATTAGAAGAATATGATTAATTAACTTAATTAAAGAATTAAAGAATTATTTAATCAATTAGAGGAATAATTAGTACATGATCAATGAGACATTTTTAGGTGTCTATAGATGCATGTAATGATCTTATTGTAATATCTTTTAGGTGGCCGACCTAATTGGTTTAGGCCTTAGGGTTGGTATAAATTGATGTAAGATCTCATTGTAGATCATGGAATGGGAAAGATATATGTTCGTGGATGTGGAATGTAATATCATATGCGAAGGAGATTTGGTTGATCATAGATGATTGAATTGGTGATATAACCTCTTCGTACTTAGTGAGACTCTTTTGTAATGAGCAGTATGCTCTAAGCAGTGTGCCTTCTTGCATGTGCAGGCCCCTCATTGTATCACATACTTTCTACAGAAGTATCATCTAACTATGGGTAGGATTCCCACCGTGGTTTTTCCCTTTCTGGGTTTTCCACATACAAATCATGGTGTTATGTGGTATGGTTGCATTGTGTTAATTCTTTGTTTCATTCTTAAGTTTTATTGCTTACCGGTATCTGTTTCTGATATTCTGATACTTAATGTTTATCTGATCTGGTTAAAGGTTGTAAAGTGGTTTAATTGATATAATTTTTTAACAATTGATTCAGCCCCCCCTCTCTATTGTTCACTAGTTATCCTAACAATTGGTATCAGATCTTTGGTCCTCTTTTGCAGAAGCTTAACCACTTGAGGTAGATCCTATGGCACCTAACACTTCAAATCCATCGACAACTATTTTTAGAAGAGAAATACCTAAGATCAATGGAACAAATTATGGGGTATAGAAAATCCAAATGGAGACTCATCTTAGATGTCTTGGAAAGGATATTTGGGAGATCATTGAGAAAGGATGTACATCTTATGATCTAGCATCTGGCAGTCCTTCTCCTACAAACCTAGACAAGAATATTGAAAATGATTGCAGAGCTAGAGAATCCCTCTTGTGTGCACTTACTGATCAAAAAATCATGGGATTGACTGATAAATAATTGGCAAAGGTTATGTGGGATAAATTGCAAACTCTGAATGAAGGTGATCCTACTATCAAAATTGCTAAACTTGATGGTTACCGGGTAAGATATGAGAACTTGAAGATGGAAGATAATGAAAGAATTGTTGTATTTATGGAAAGAGTAAATTAGATTGTTATGGGAATTCAATGTTGTGGAGGATCCTTAAGTGAAGATGAAATAGTTTCCAAAATCTTGAGAGCCCTTCCACCGGCTTACAAGATGAAGGCAACTGCAATTAATGAGCTGACAACAATGGCAAACACTTTAGTTAACATAGACATTCTGATTGGGAAATTATCTCCTTTTGAGCTTTAAGAATTTCAATCTTCTGGAGCTGCAAAGTCTAAACCTTCTTTTCATGCATCATCATCTACCGACAAAAGTGATTGGAAATCCTTATATGAAAAGGAATTGGAAGATATAAAGAAAGAAGATGAAGAATTTGAGCAACTTGAAGCCTTATTTTCTAGAAGAGTACCTAAAGGACTGACATGAAGTAAGTATGAAGGAAAAGCACCCTTTAAAAGTTTTGCATGTAATAAGATTGGTCATTTTGCATCTAGATGTCCTGAAAGGATTGCAAGATTTGAAGAGAGAGTTAAGAAATCATTTAAGCCTAGTCAGAACATATATAGATTCAAGAAAAGTAAACAATGCTACATAGTGGATGAGGAAGGAGTAAGTGATGACTTTGAGGATGAACCAGCAACAGACTTTGCTAGTGGATTTGACAATGGAAAGGAATGGGTGTTCTATGCTTTAAAGGAAGATGAAATAGAACTGGCTATCATGAATGAAGAAAAGGCCTGGGAAGCAAAAGTTGAAAACAAGGATGAATGGGTAATTGATAGTGGATGCTCACATCATATGATTGGAGATAAAAGAAAAATTTTGTCCTTGTAAGAATACAATAGCGGTCAAGTCAAAAGCATGTATGATCAAAGGTAAAAGTTTTATTTCTCTGGATGGTAAGCATAATACTAATAATGTCTATTATGTAGAAGGTTTAAAGCATAATCTTTTGAGTGTTGGTCAATTCATGGACAAGGGTTTCCAACTTCAGTTTAAAGATAGAAAATGCAAGATCATTAACAAAATAGGTTTGGAGATTGCAACCAGTATTCAGACTGGAGGTAATAAGATGTGTTTGATTACTCATATCGATGAGAGTTGGTTATGGCATAACAGGTTATGTCATGTTAAATTTGACTATATTGTTAAGATCAGTTCAACTAAGGCAGTTAGAGATATACTTAAGATTATGAAGCCTCATAATCCGGTATGTAAGGAATGTCAATTGGGAAAGAAAGTTAGAACTTATTTTAAGAGAATACATGATAAATCTAATGATGTACTTGATTTGATTCACATTGACTTATGTGGTCCAGCAAGAACTAGAAGCTTTCAAGGTGATAGGTATTTCATGATGATTATTGATGACTATTCTAGAATGATGTGGGTGACTTTTATAAGGGAGAAGTCTTAAGCCTTTGAGAAATTCAAGATCTTTAAAGAAAAGGTTGAAACAAAAACTAGATTGAAAATCAAATGTCTAAGATCAGATCAAGGTGGTGAGCTCACTTCTCATGAATTTAACAGTTATTGTAAGACAAATGGAATTAGGAGACAGTTATCCGCACCTCAGACTCCTTAGTAGAATGGAGTAGTGGAAAGAAAGAATAGAACCATTTTGGATGCAGCAAGATCTATGATGATGGAAGCCAAATTTCCTCACATCTACTAGAGAGAAGAAGTGAGTACAACAGTCTACACATTGAACAAAGTTCACATCAAAAGTGAAACCGGTAAGACCCCTTATGAATTAGGGTTTGGACATACACCTACTATTAAATTTTTCAAATTTTTTAGAAGTAAATTCTTTATCAAAAGGGATGATTCAATTGGGAAGTTTGATCCTAGATGTGATGAAGGGATATTTCTTGGTTATTCAATTCAAAGCAAAGCATATAAATGTTATAAGAAAAGATTGCAGAAAATTGTAGAGAGCACTAATGTGAAAGTGGATGAGCAATACAAAAATCAATCTATATCATATGATAGGGAACCGGCAGTGGAAATGATCATAACTAAACCGACAATGCCTCAACCGGTACAAGAAACTGAGAAAGTTACATCGGCACAATCAAAACATTCAACTGTGACTGATAATCAGAGTAGTGAGCCTGAAGTTTAGAAGACACCAAGGTATGTAAGATTAAATCATTCTGAAGATCAAATCACTGGAGATAGGAACAAGGGAGTTATGACAAGAAGAAGACTGGCAAATGAAGAGGTATGTCTTATTTCTCAAATTGAACAGGTGTTTGTTATTGAAGCTTATAAAGACAAACATTGCTTAAAGGCTATGGAAGATGAATTAGATCAGATAGAGAAGAATGAGACTTGGACTTTAGTTCCTTGACCTAAAAAATAAGAATGTGATTGGAACTAAATGGGTTTTTTAGGAATAAATTGAATGAGGATGGTGAAGTTGTAAGAAACAAGTCTATGATTGGTGGTTTCTTATATCTAACTTAGACTAGACTAGACATTATGAATGCAGTAAGTATTGTTTCAAGATATCAAAGTAATCCTAAACAAAATCATGAATGTGTAGTAAAGAGGATATTCTGGTATTTGCAAGGAACAACAAAATATGGCTTATGGTATCCTAGAGATGATAACTTCACTTTATGTGCATATATAGATTTAGATTGGGTAGGAGATACTGATGACATGAAGAGTACTTCTGGTGGAGCTTTCTTTTTTGGAAATAAATTGGTTTCATGGATCAACAAAAAATAGTCATGCATTTCTTTATATACTGCAGAAGATGAATATGTTGCAGCAACAACTAATTGCACTCAAGTCTTGTGGATGAAGCAAATGTTGAAGGATATCAAGGTAAATTGTAGTGAACTGATAGTTATCTACTATGATAACTTTGTAGCTATTGACATGTCTAAAAATTTGGCATTTCACTCTAAAACTAGGCATATATCAATAAAGTATAACTTTCTGGAGGACAAGCTAGAAGGAAAGGAAGTTAAACTAGTTTATGTGAACACTAAAGTATAGATTGCAGATATGTTCATTAAACCACTATCTAAGGAATCATTTGAGTATTTGAGAGATAGGTTAGGGCTTTCTGCCCCTTCGACAGAGACTTGATTGATGTAGTTTGTCATCAATCCAGTATGCATTTTCAGAGATACTATTCATTTCGACATTGATGAGTGGTGCTACTACTTAGGGGGAGTAGTTAGCTTTGAGATTTAGAGGCTTATATTCTTGCTTTGATATTTTTGTTAGATTTATGGCATTGATGTCAAAGGGGGGAGAGATATTGATGTGAAAAATAAATTCAGAGATATCATTCATAGGGGGAGAGTTATTAATATTCAAGAGATTGTTGGTTGTCTTCCATAGGGGGAGACTTGTTTGGCATTTCTTGGTACTTAGATGTTTTTCACATCTAGTGTTGCCATCAATGCCAAAGAGGGAGATTGTTTTGATTAAGTAAAAACAAGTTTTTGAAAGGAGTCTGAACCTTTTACATATCAGGAAATAGATAAAGCATTAAAGAAGAAAAAACCATGCCTGATCACCCAAACAAAAAATAGTTCCCATCCAAACCAAAAAGGGAACTCAAAACACATAGAGCTGCACAAAGACAACAAAAGGATAGAAAAAGGACAACATAAAGACAAAGACAGAGACCAAGATAGCTAAATATTTTTCATAATATCTTTTGCATGAACCACCATCTGCTTCATGTTGCCCGTAGAGGTCTTCAAATCATCCAGCTCTCATCCCTTGATATCACCCTGATTCCTGGTGTTGGCCCTAGTTCTCTTCTCATGACCTTTTTTCTCCATCTGGTCCTTGTTGCCCTCTTTGTCTTTAATGTTATCAAATCTATTAATCAGAATATTCTTATTGTCCATAGAGGCTTTAAGAATATGGAAATTTTGTTTAGCTATCCTCTTCATAGTTAATTCCATCTTGTCGACTCTATTGACCAAGTTATTCATGGTAGTTTCCAGCCTGTTCGCCTCTCTATTCCCTTCCATTTCCTTAACCTTATTTTCCATTTCAATAATTTTACCGACCATGGCTTCAATAGCTTCAGCATTGTTGATTGCCACCACTAATTGTTTAACATTTTTAGAAAGAGGCTTCTTGCCTATCGTAGCATTTTTTATAAAATTAATATCATTCTTCAGGTTGCTGATATCTTTCACAATTTTGCTGATAGTATCACAAAATCCCTTAATACTATCATTATCCCCATGTCAGTTACTAGGATTTCCCCTTTTATTCTCTTGGCCCTCATTCTGCAATCCTTGAGTACTCATATCCTCACCATGAACCACATCCGGAATCTCATCCTCCTCCTTACCCTTCACATTGTCATTTTTTTCCTCCTCTACATCCTCATCAGAAGCTATCAAAATCTATTTTTTAGCCTTGTTAACTCCCCTACTGGTATTCTTGTTCCTCTGGGTTTGTTTTCCCATTCCCTTTCATTTCTTTCTTTTGATGAATTTTTGCCTCAAAGGACTGATCCTTAGAGTCCGAGAGATTAGAATCAACCACAATCCTCTTTCCTTTCCCCTTATTTCTCCCCTTTTTGCTAAGATCCTCCGACTCACCTTCAGTTTCCAAGTCAACCAAAGAGGGAGATTGTTGGCATTATGGATGAATTGATTATGTGTTGCATTGATGTTTTGTCATTGATTTCAACACTATTTGTTATGGTTTTGGTTACCAACAGACAAGTTTTGGTTACTGGTAGAATATCTAGTGTTACCAGCAGAAGAGACTATCTATTGGACACTTCCGACATGTTTGGATCAAAGGAGCATGTTTGGTTTTATGTGTTACATGCTTTTGGAGCATGTTTTGGTCAGTTGGTATTGACTTGGTGACTGAATGCTATCATACACTCTTGTAAACCCATACCGACATTGGTTTAAGGTTTAATCGACAGAGCTTTCACTGAGAAATCTTGACAGGATGCATAAGCGGTGTTGGTGTAGATTCTAGATAGATTTCAAGATGCTAAAGATGTTCTTTGATTATTCCTCATCTGGTTGAAGGTATTTCTTTGGCATGGTGGACCTAGATTAGGTCTGGTGCCTATCTAGGTTATAGACCAGTATCATGTTAATGTGTTCTCTACACGTTACCAAGATGATATATGGATTGGTTATTGTTGTTTTGGTCTTAAACCGACATGGCATATCATTGTAAGATGGATGTATGTAATGATCTTATTGTAATATTGTTTACATGGCTGACCTAATTGGTTTAGGCCTTAGGGTTGGTATAAATTGATGTAAGGTCTCATTATAGATCATGGAATGGGAAAGATATATGTTCATGGTCGTGGAATCTAATATCATATGCAGAGGAGATTTGGTTGATCATAGGTGATCAAATTGGGATTAAGGAAGAGGTCAAAGGCCTTCGGTATTGAGCTTAACTGGGACTGTAATTAGGCATGGTAGATGCTATCTTTGGGAGTTCATTATTCTGGATTGTTGTCCGTTTATCTTGAGGTGGTTATAACCTCTCTGTAGTCAACAAGACTCTTTTGTAATGAGAAGTACGCTCTAGGCAGTGTGCCTTCCTGCATGTGCAAGCCCCTCATTGTATCACATACTTTCTGTAGAAGTATCATCTGAGTGTGGGTAGGCTTCCCACCATGGTTTTTCCCTTTCTAGGTTTTCCACATACAAATCATGGTGTTATGTGGTATGGCTGCATTGTGTTAATTCTCTATTTCATTCTTAAGTTTTATTGTTTACCGGTATCTGTTTCTGCTATTCCGGTACTTAATGTTTATGTGATCTGGTTAAAGGTTGTAAAGTGGTTTAATTGATATAATCTGTTAACAACTAATTCACCCCCCCCCCTCTCAGTTGTTCACCAGTTATCCTAACAAGGAAAGGTGGTGGATAAAGATGTATGAGATGGAAGGATAATGTGTAATGGATATGGATGGTAGAGGAATCAAGGCTTGTGTGTTTCCAAAGCATGCATACATATACTTTATTTTGCCTCTATATGATCAAGACCAAAGATAAGAATGGAGGATTCATTTTGATATGATGAGGGATATGAGATGGAGGATATGGATAGGATAGTCAAGATCAAAGATAGGAAAAGAGAATGGACTTAGATAGGATGCAGATGGAAGGGCCGATCACATGGATGAATCTTTCCCCCAAGTGTAGAGTGAAAGAGGATGAGGGAATTACACATGATGCTTGTTTGCCAAGTTTTAATCATGACATTTACCCAAGGTGCCACAAGAAGTGGTTTTAACCATTGGATGAAATGATTTTTCTTTACTTTTTTTTTAAAAAAAATTTTAGAATAGTTTGGATGGATAAGGATGAGGATGAGTGGATAGTGGATTTCATGAAGGAGAAAGGAAGGAATCAATCATCTAGCTCCATGGATGGTATCCCTTAATATTGCTTTGAACTGGAGGTATGCTCATAGATGTTGGTAAAAATAATTGGGGAGATGAAATGGATAGGGGATGGAAGATAAGGATTTGGAAAGGGTTGACCTAGAGAAATGGGATTGTGAAAAATGATGGTGGATAATGGATGGGGTTTTGAAAATTTTGTGGAAGATCAACATTGGCACACACCTTGAAGGGTGGTGGAGTATTGGAGGAGATGATTTTGGATTAGATGGAGGATAAAGTGTGGATTTTGGGACATGAAGACCCAAAATAGGAGAAGGGGATGATGGAGTTGGGATGGTGGATTTTGGGACATAAGGATCCAAAATGGATTATGAAGATGGAGGGGTGTTTGATTTATGAGTGGATGGAGCTTTTGGATTAGCAAGTTTAGATGCCAATTTTGAATTTACTTTGAGATGCATTGCTTCTTTGAGTAGTTTAGGAATCCACATAGTTTTTGATTTTTTATTTGGGGCCTTTGTGGCCTTTTTTATTTTTCATTTTTTTGGATCATATTTTTCTTTTGAGCATGTAGTTTTGAGGGGACATGTTGATCCTTTAATTTGTGTGGATTTTGAGCTTTATGCTTTTTATATTGGGCATCCAAATTGCTTCCAATAACACTGGGATAGGTGTATGAGGATGAATGAATTAAGGATTTCATGGATGGTGGGATGATGGAAGGAGAGTGTTGGGAGGAATTCAATGATGTGTGACTTTATTGATCTTGCTTAGGGATGATTATTTGAGGTGATAGGTTGCTAGACGGAGGGATGTAAGGACCCAAAATGGATGGAAGGAATGGAGGATTTGTTAGACACAATGCACCACTGAGAGGGGGTGAATGAGTGGTTCTCAATGTTTTTCCCTTTAACTATCCTATGCGTGTATACTAGTTATTAGATCCAACTCAATGAAGACTTATTGGTTAGTGGGGAGACTAATCGCAAATGCATTCACACAAAAGGGACATCACATAACACCAACATATACGAGGAAAACCCAAGATGGGAAAAACCTCTATGAGAAATGTTGTTGGAGACTACTGCTCCAATCCAACATCACAATCAATCTTTGATTATAATGTTTAGGGCACCAACCCAAGGAGCACCAACCCCTCATTTTAGGGCACAAACCCAAGGAGCACCAACCCCTGATTTAGGGCACCAACCCAAGGAGCTACAACTCAATGAATACAAAACATAATCATTTAAAAATTAATAACCTTGTTACAAATGGATTTTGTAACACTTCTTCAAATCTCTTTGTTGGATCTCTTGTCCAGTTTATTGTCGGTTCTCTACCTCACTCTTTTACTATTGCAACCTTATCTCCTACTTCAACCTTGTCGGTTAAGTCTCTTCTCCTTCTTTGTTGGTTCTCTATGCTGGTTGCCTCTTCTCTCAACTGATCTGCTACTTTCCACCGATACTATCTTCCGTCAGTACTTTGTTTGCCTACTCTACACTCTTCTACAACTCTTCACTATCGGTTTTGTCACCACTAGTTACCTCACCGTTGTTGGTTGAACTCTTCAACCCTAGACTCTTCTCACACTCAGTCTCTCTTCTAGTACTCGTTGAGTACTTGACTGATCTTCTCTCAAATGCAACAACCCTCTCTCATTTAGCATCCTGTCGATTGCTTTAACCTTATCGGTTAAGCATTCGCTAAAACCTATTACCAATTGTCTCCATGTTGCTCAATCTCTATGATACTTTGTATATATCACACTTCATCTATTTATCTATTCGGCCCTATGCATCACTTGGCATCATCTCTCTCTCCAAGGCATCATCAAATATGTCATTTTCCCATATATTTGTCTTCAAACACTCCTGCCAAAAGCAACATTCAAACTTGGCACCTTAGGGTTTCTTCCACTAATCATGAAGCACATCAAATCCAATCAGAACTCATTTGATCTAAACTCCAAGAAAACTATCTGCGCATCACCGCCATTGACATGCCTTCCAATACATGTTTGCTATGTTTAGAAACCATGGTTAGTCAGTCAGCAAGACACAAGATCAATCACCATAAATGGTTCTATAGATTGCATCAACAACCTCATTCTGCACTTGGACATTCTGCATCTATCAACTCTCTTTGACCTTCCTCAAGCCACACACCTCTGCAACACATCCCATGATTTATAGGGTCTATAATTAATATCGACCAACTCTACAACAACCTCATCGATGCACACTCCATCTACTGTTGTATGCATGTTTACGACCTTGACTCTATGTGGCACCTTTGTCAACATCCACCTTAGTTTGGACCTCTATGTCGGTTCAGATAGGATCACCAACCAAACACTCAATCGGTCCTTCTTTTATGTCAGCATCTCATACTTTACTGGTTAACCATCATGTCTAGACTTTGTTGATCTATCTGTGGAACACCTTAACCAATCACCAAACATGCCTATCCATAGCATGCACATTTTCATCAGGTAGGAGAACATCACTTAGCCTCTTTGCTTCCTTACCAATTCTCATACTCACCAGTAGTCATCCTGATGACACCATGTCATCAACCTTCAACTGACTCCATCTAAGGAATCTGCATACCAGTTGCACTCTCTCTTTGTAGATGCTCCACTTTTCCCTCTTCATCATTAGTCTGAACATCATCTCAGTCGATTTGTCAAGGTGACAAACTCATCACTTGTCTACTCTTCCTTTTCTGTCTCGATGGCTTAACATGCCTTCTAAGTTAGTCTAGTGCATATCCCTGATTTCATGCACTTGAGGCATCCCTTTGATTCACCAGTAGATCTGGTGTGAGTCCTTGTCATATGCATCTTGCAATGCACTCAGGTGGCTTCCCTATTTGTGCAACATATCTTCAAACAGGAACATGTGATCCTGTGTGGGTATATTCATTGTCAATCATCTCTTCACATGGTTAGTGCATCTCTTATTCGGTGGGAGTTCTATTGTTTTGCATCCATAGAGAATACCGGTAACCTGTACATCCTTCTTGTATACTTGGCATAAGCTTTCTGGTTGACAACCACTCACTTGGTTGATTTGTCTTCTCCATGCCAGCACATCACTTACCAGTTGACATATTCTCTTTACTTGTGATGGACTATACCGGTAACCTGCCCATATCTTGCACACAAGCCAAACACAGACTTGTATACTGGTGACTCCAAAGGTCATTCTATAGAATGACATTCTCTCTCTTACCTTACTGATGCACTACAACACAAGGTGATATCAAAGATATCTCATTCTATATGCATCATGATAGTGCAACACATACATCTCTTATACTGGTATCTTGCCTATACTGGTTGATATCAATGACAACACAATGCCAACAATCTTCCCCTTTGGTATTAATGTCAACACATGTAGTATCTAACATACTACATAATCTCTCTCCTCCTTTGTGTGATCAAACTCTTCTCCTTTGTATAATCCATAGATTCTCACACATGTAGTATGTGGTATACTATAGAATCTTTCTCCTCCTTTGACAACAATGGCAAAGGGCACTGTCAAGATTTCTCACCTCCTTGTATCTACCGGACATTGACATAAATTTTTCTCCCCTTTATCTTTGTTGAATGCATCTCCTCTTTTGATACCACTTGTTACATCTTCTCAAGGTACAACACTTGAGATGGAGGACTCAACCATCAACTAACACCAATTGGTTAGCAATGAAGTGTATATGGAGACTGGAACCCTAATGCATATACAAGTTTGAGACCAATTGAAAGCACATGTGTCAGTGAAAAAAAACTTACTTGTCGGTCAGACTGCATCATCTCCCCTTTGATATGCAAAAGTTATTTAGACCCCAATTAGCTGATATCAAGTGTTGAAGCTGACAGTGATACCAATTGTATCTTCTTTGATACCAACTATATGTTCTCCTGTGCAAGTAACTCTCCCTTTTTGCAGACAACTCTTCTGGTGATCCAATTATGAATTCAGTTGAATAGGCATTGAAATACCTCACAGTCCTAGATACCTCCAAAAACACCATCACACCGGTACAGACATAGACACTTGCACACCCTATGTGTAGTATCTGACATACTACATAATCGCTCTCCTCCTTTGTGTGATCAAACTCTTCCCCTTTGTATAATCCATAGATTCTCACACATGTAGTATGTGGTATACTATAGAATCTTTCTCCCCCTTTGACAACAATTGCAAAGGGCACTGTCAAGATTTCTCACCTCCTTGTATCACACACCAGTACAACCATAGACACTTGCACACCCTACATGTAGTATCTGACATACTACATAATCTCTCTCCTCCTTTGTGTGATCAAACTCTTCCCCTTTGTATAATCCATATATTTTCACACATGTAGTATGTGGTATACTATAGAATCTTTCTCCCCCTTTGACAATAATGGCAAAGGGCACTGTCAGGATTTCTCACCTCCTTGTATCTACTAGGAATTGACATAAATTTTTCTCCCCTTTATCTTTATTGAATGCTTCTCCTCTTTTCATACCAATTGTTACATCTTCTCAAGGTACAACACTTGAGATGGAGGACTCAACCATCAACTGACACCAATTGGTCAGCAATTAAGTGTATATGCAGACTAGAACCCTAATGCATATACAATTTTCAGACCAATTGAAAGCACATGTGTCAGTGAACAAAAACTTACCTGTCAGTCAGACTGCATCATCTCCCCTTTGATATGCAAAAGTTATTTAGACCCCAATTAGCTGATATCAAGTGTTGAAGCTGACACTGATACCAATTGTATCTTCTTCAATACCAACTATATGTTCTCCTATGCAGGTAACTCTCCCTTTTTGCAGACAACTCTTCCGGTGATCCAGTTATGAATTCAATTAAATAGGCATTGAAATACCTCACAGTCCTAGATACCTCCAAAAACACCATCACACTAGTCCAGCATCACTACCGAAGCACCACCCCCTGACTCTTGACATTTTGTGTCACAATGTATCTGATTTCAATTGTTAATCTCCATCCGTTGACACATGTAGTAGTGATCCTGTTGGAAATTGACACTCTATTGGTTGGTTTCACTATGTTGTCATTGATGGAAATATGATTTTTTGTTTCAGCTTCATGTTTTGATTATATGGTGTACCGACAGGTACTTCACAGATTCTACACCGGCACCGGAATCGATAGGACATAAGGATTTCTTTGGTAATTGGAAATGCAAGCCGACATGGTTTAGTAAAGGTTATGGGTATTGGAGGCTGACATATCTTGGATCCAGCTTTGACAAATTGATTTTAATGTTTATGCATTTATGTTATCTAGCCAACATGTAATTTGATATTGTATATATCTTTGTAAGCCGACATAAGGGATGAAAAATTTATATAGGGTATATAGGATAGTTTGATAGATCATTTTGATATAGAAATAGACAATAGAAATAGTGATGGATATGTGAATGTAATATGATGTGAAATATATCAGAGAGATCACGTATGTGAGGAAATTATTGTAAGGGTTATTCCAGTAAAGGGTTTAGGGTTTTAGACCATAATAGACAGAGTTTAAACCAGAACTATATTCTGGCATAGAAGATGCTATCTTAGCAGTTCACACTTCTCCGGATTGTATTCTAGAATTTTATGTAGTTAGTGAGGCTCCTATTGTGATTGAGCAATGTGATCTAGGCTGTAAGCCTTCCTACAAGTGTAGGCCCCTCATATTTTGTAATATCTCTTCTTATGGCTAGTGGACTGATATTGTGGGTCACAAATCCCATCGTGGTTTTTCCTCTTTGAGGTTTTCCACGTATAAATTTGTGTTATGATTCTCATTTATGTGATTGGCTTATTAGTTTCTTTACTTATTTCAATTCTATTTATACTGGTATATCGCTTGGTGTGTGCATGTTTTAATAAGGCTAAAATTTACTATTTTGGTATAACACTGATTCACCACCCCCTCTCAGTGTTATTGGTTTCCAACAATTGGTATAAGAGCCTTGTGCCTCAGAGGAAGTTTAACATCTTGAGGAGGATCCTAAAACTGGAATCAATGAATATGGCTTTGGAGAAGCAACTTGAGATGGCACTTGAAGATTATGATGTTGAAACATTGAAGAACTTAAGGCTACAAGATGAATTGAATTTTACTAATGAATTCATTCTCATCCCGCAAGAGAGGCTATCATCTGTTTTCAAGCTAGGAGGAAGGAACTTTTGCAAAATTAGGATGATGAAGAGAAAAATTCACTTAAAGAACAATGTCAGAAATTGAGTCAGGAGAACATGGTTATGAAAAATTAAAAGCAAGTTATAACTATGAGGATGTCTAAGGAGATTGAGGACAGAAAGAAAAAGGAAGAAAATTGTGTTGTATCTCTGAAGAACAAATTTGAAGAATGTGGTGTTAGATTCAATGATAGTCCCAAAGACACTGAGAGGGGGGGGGGGTTGAATCAGTGTCTAACCGGTTTATTAAATCTTTAAACTTATTTATATCTTTGCAACCCAAAACAATGTACCGATAAACAAGAAATAGGGCAATAAAGATAAATAATAGAGAAAACATAAATGCACACCATAACATAATATATTTCAACAAGGAAACCCAGTGTGGGAAAAAACTCGGTAGGATTTGTGACCCATAATATTTACTCATTGGCCAATATGAATAGATACTACTTACAATAGGGGTCTGCACATGCAGGAAGGCCAACTGCCTGGAGCGCACTGCTCAAAAGAGTCTCACTGACTACAATATGGATAATTAAATCCAATACAATGTACTGCTCAAAATAGCATCTCTAATGCCTAGTTTAGTACTAGTTTAAGCTTAGTTAGATACCTTAACAAAAACCTTTCGTTGTCTTTACATATACCAATAATAATCACCTATCCATTACCATACAAAAATGATCTATAAGATCTCATACATATATGAGTCTTTACAATACACTAAGTCAGCCTACAAATAATTAATTACATTTATAATATAATTCATATAAGAAAAACTTTATCCCATGTCGGCTTGAGTGCTGGTCTACTTCATTTCTAGTGTGATCTGGATGCCGGTGAAAGCGTCTGCCGAGGCCGGTGCCTACCGGTGTATGATGTCTTGAGATGCCAGTGCATGTATAGAAACCTATTGTTGGTTGGTTTCCAATTGGTTGTCAGTTGGTTTCCATCAACGATAACATCAACTATTCTCATTAGAGTGTAGAATGCCAACAATCTCCACCTTTGGCATTGATGGCAACACTCATGAGAAAAATCCAAAACTGCTATCCAAAAAAAATGTGCTCCCCTTGAGCAAGTGATCTCCTTTGTGCATTTATTTTCTCCCTACTACTCCTTATTTTTCTCTATACTACTACTTCCCTTTGATATCAATGGCAAAGGATGTCAAAAAGAATCAAAGAATAGAAAAATGCTACCTCATCACATGTAACCGGTTGGTTACAATTTGAAAAATGTCCACCAAAATTAGATTTAGGCTCTACATGATTTTTTTGCTATCGAAGAGAATGTTCTTAGTCTGCTAGATCATGTCGGTTAGATAGTGCATTTGTTGCTCCGGTGACCATTCTCCTTGAATTGTTTCCTTTGATAGCTCAACCCACCGAGTAATGAGATTGTCCAATTTTGGACCAAGTTTAATTTTGAGTTCTCGGGCTTTTAACCTTATCCTTGTTTTCTCTTTCTCAAGTTTCTCTAACTTCTCCTCAAAAATGCCATTTCCTGCTCAAAAATTGAGATAAGTCCCGAGGAACCTATCAAATTATCTACAATATCATCGATTTCTTTTTATGTCTTCTTGATTTCCTCATCTATATCCTCAGTCAGATGGTGAGGCTTGTAAAATGAATCCTTATATTCCAAAATTGTTGATTTGAGTACCGGTAATAATGAATCCATATGCTCATTACAGTTTTTGATGGTTTTCTCAAAGAATTCTCCTTTCTCTTTATCTACTCTTTCCTTTATAGTATCATCATTCACCTTATCTATAGTTATGACATTGTCAGCAATGAATTTAGACAATGTGTCCAATTTACCTAAAGAATCATTAATGTGATCTATCTTACAAGTAGGTGCAATCATCTTCAAGATAGGTAATGTGTTATCAATAGCCTTAAATGGTAAGGCATTGCAATTTTTTATCCTCTTGATAGAATCCAATAGAACATCTGTTATGTTAGTGGGTCTGAATTCTCTAGTGGATGTGCTTGGTTCTGCCATGGGTTTCCTCTCAACAAATGCCTGCCCAATTACCATCACTATTTCCTCCTTATTTCCATTAGTTGCTTCCTCTTTACTTACATTTTCTTCCAATTCCTCTATCTATGTTTGTACCTCTGCTTTTGATTTTTTAGTCTATACAAGTACCTCTTCAACTAGCAGTTTCTTTATTCTGGTTGCTTTGTTTTTGCTAGTATCTCAGTCTTCGAAGAGGCAACAGTGTGTGTCAGTATCTTAGAGATCTTACTATCCTTAACATCATCTTCCTTAACCTTTGCAGTCTCTTTATCATGAGTTACTTCATCAGTTGCCTTATCTGGTTGATTTTCTGTATGTACTGGTGATGCTAAAGTTAATGGAGGGGTGTCCCAAGCTGGTGGAGGGATGTTGGCTATTACCTTTATAGAAGGTACACCACCAATCTTGCCTTTCCCTTTGTCCTTTCGATACACCTTATCAAAATATTTGTCTATTTTTTGTCTTTCCTTTTCCTCTTTCTTTTCCCTTTCAACCAAAAAGATATCCCATTTTTCCACAATCTCATTAGCAATCTCCTTAACTCTCCCAGCCATTAGGTTCACTTGTTGGTGTCCACTGATAAAAACTGATTGGTTTTCTTCAGAGATTAGCTCCTCAATTTCCTCTCTAGAGTTTACAGAGTGTACTGCCAATAATGCTTTAACTTTTAGCTTTTTATCTAGTTCCGTCATAGACATTCTTTTAGCTTCTAGCCTTAAATATAAGTCAATCAGTAGATCCTCTACAACTTCAATCAAAACCTTCTTATAGATATATAAATGCAAAATTATACTAGCCTCTATAGTGTCCTTGTTTGAGTCTTTGTAAGAATGATAGTATTATTCACATTGAAAAGATTTCCATCCCGTGTTATCTCGTTTACCAGTTCCTCTGGTGTCAGGGTATCCGGTGTCTTAGTCTATTTCTTCTTTGGTGTTAGTTTCTTTTTAGGTTCCCTTATAGCCTGCTACTTCTTCCTAAAAGTTCTAGTCCTTTTGGGAGAAGGAGAGGGTATCAGTGAGGGTTTCCTCTTCTTTCTTTCAACTCTTTTGAACTCTATTGCTTTTCCACTGTCTGTATCTGAAGAAGTAATAACTAGTGAAACATGAGC
Organism: Cryptomeria japonica; assembly: GCF_030272615.1. Lineage (NCBI taxonomy): Eukaryota > Viridiplantae > Streptophyta > Pinopsida > Cupressales > Cupressaceae > Cryptomeria > Cryptomeria japonica. The sequence goes on along the minus strand of NC_081405.1, from coordinate 362,388,601 downwards.
TTCCGGTTTCAATCCTTCTAGTTCACTGGCAGATATACCACTTATGTTCATTAAATTTTCTTTGACCTCCTTTTCCATCTTGGATGCATCTCTGATAAAATTTTCTCTCCCTTTTCTCTGCTTCTGCATCAAAACAACATTGTTATTGGTCTCAGCATTTCCAAAAGTTTCTTCAGTTGGTTCTCTAGGTGCCTCAAATAATATTTTAGCATATTTTTCAAGAATGTTTAGATCAACTTCATAACCCATTTTAGTAACCCAAATAGTTCTAGGGCTAACTGCTTCCATCCATGTCTCATCATGTTTGATTACAAAGTAGATTTGCTTGTCATACTTGTCTACTATGCTCTGGGGTAACCTTTCTCTAGCTCTCATCTTAGTCTGAAAGTTTTTGAAGTAATCTGTTATAATGTTGTCATTGTTAGATTCCATACTAGTGATATCTTCCTTAATTTGTTTGCCTATTGGGATTTCATATCCAAAGTCCTTATGACCAATACCAGGTATCTCTTTGGTGAAGTAAAGCATCAGACACACAAGTATGTTGCCAAAACAAAATGTCCCTTTCTTGTCACCCTTAATCTTTTTCAGGTTGTCTATTAATTCATCTTTAAGTCATTCACAAATATTAGTTTTAGCATTGTTCTTTACCATCTCATATGCATTATGAATACATAAGTTGGAAAATGAATTCAATCTGTTTGCACGAGTTACTCTATATCCAAGTACCATACTCACATTAGCATCAGTGATCTCATTAACCCTAAGAGATCTGTTGTCAAATGTAGCTCCGATTAACTCCATAACTCCCTTGTTAGGTATCTTCTTAGTTTTGTCGGGCCTACTACCAGTTGAGGGTAAACCAATAATTGCCTTGATTACTTCCTTAGAGATTTTAAAAATAGAGTCAAGCCACATGAACTCTCCATGAACTCTACTCAGAACTAGACAGACTACCTCCTTAGGAAATTTAGGTATGTTCAGTATCTCAATGAATCCTATGTCTTCAACTATCTTATGCTCTGGTTTAATTAAACCTTGTTCATCAGTCATGACACCACTATACATGTTCTCCAAATCATCGGTTCCTAGATTTTCTATGTTGCAGTGAATGTAGATTCTAGGGTCTTTGGCAAAAGCGATTCCCTTCGAAATTTTCAAAAAAGCTTTGATATAATCATCTTGCTTGGCAATTTCAAGGATTGTTTTAAACACAGACCTAGGCGGCTTAATGTTTTATACCACATTAGGGTTTGCAATAAACTCAAGTGCCAAAGATGAAGCTGCCATTTCGAAAGATAAATACCTCTTAGCTTGAAATCCTTGACTGCCTGAAAAATCACTTCATTGCTTTTCCTTTAGATTTCCCCTTGCTCAATTTCACACTCTTTGAATGCTTGAATGCTTGGTGAGTTGAAATGAGGGTTTTATATAACACTTTTCATGTTATATAACCAAAAAGTTCTTCAAAAACTACATTAAATGCTCGCCGGTTAAGTGAAATCTTAACACATTTGTCGGTAAAGAAGAAATGTATTTTCTTCCCATCAACCAAGGGTAGAATGCATGATTTTCAACTTGCTGCCATACCCCCTAAGGATTGTTCCTTAGTTAGATGAAGAATCTCCTACCAGTGGAGGGTTACTCTATTCTACCACTGCAAAGATAGATTCATCAACTCTCTGATCTCCCTTCTTAATCCATTGTTTTGAAAATTCTTTCTTTTTTTCATTTACCTTTTCTTTTCCCTTCACACTAGATCCTTTATTGTTCGCTGGTATAGTCTTGCTACTACAAAATTTTGCAATATGTTCAATCTTGTTACATGCATAACAAGTTACATTATTCCTCTGAATATATTTTCCATATCCTGGACCAATTTGTGTTTTGCGTTGATTAGATAAATGCCCAAATCTACCACAAACATAGCATTTCACATTCATTCGGCAATTTTCTAAATTGTGACCAACTTTATTGCATTTGGAACATTGACCAGTGGGTAAATTTGTATTTTGATTATTTCTAAATCTGCACTGATTTTCTCTATGACCAAATTTGGTGCAATTGAAACATTTCCCATTAAATTTATAAGCATTAGGTTGTCTTGTCGGTTTACTATGATCATGATTATTTGCAGTCTCGGAACTTTCTCCATGTTCAAATCCAAGTCCAATTGTATCTCCATCAGGTTTTTGTCTTTTCAGCATGCCATCAAGTCTTTCTAAACTTTTCTTGAATTTGTCTTTGTGTTCATTTGCAGTGATCAACTCATTTTCAATAATTCCAACTTGTCTCACAAGTTCTTTATCATGTTGCATGTGAATAAAATTTGTCTTTAGCATATCAATTTCATGACAAAGTCTCAGATTTTCATTACTCATTAAGTCTCCTATTCAAGTCTTCTTCATTCTTATTTCTATCTTCAAGATCCTTACATAGCCTCATGTTAGTGTTCTCTTGCCTCAACTTGTTTGCAATATCACTAAGAGTTTCTTTTTCATCATCATGTTTCTGCATTTGCTCATGAAGTTATTTTCTCTTATTTTGTGCTATAACTAGGTTCTCTTGAAGTCCTTTAATGAATTCCTTAGCAATCCTCAAATCATCTTTAAGTTTGATATTATTTAATTTTTTTGCATCAAAATCTTCAAGAGCTCCTTCCATTTGTTTTCTCAAATTCTCCATCTATACCGGTTTTAGAATCTTCCTCAAGCTATTAGGCTTATGCAAATAGAGGACCAGGCTCTGATACCAATTGTTAGATTCAATGACAGTCCTAAAGACACTGAGATGGGGGGGGGGGGGGGTGAATCAGTGTCTAACTGGTTTATTAAATCTTTAAACTTATTTATATCTTTACAACCCAAAACAATGTACCAGTAAACAAGAAATAGTGCAGTAAAGAGAAATAATAGAGACAACATAAATGCACACCATAACACAAGATATTTTAACAAGGAAACTCAGTGTAAGAAAAACCTCAGTGGGATTTGTGACCCACAATATTTACTCACTGGCCAATATAAATAAATACTACTTACAATAGGGGCCTGCACATGCAGGAAGGCCAACTACCTAGAGCGCATTACTCAAAATAGCATCTCTAATTCCTGGTTCGGTATTGGTTTAAGCTTAGTTAGATACCTTAACACAAACCTTTCATTGTCTTTACATATACCAATAATAATCACCCATCCATTACCATACAAAAATGATCTATAAGATCTCATACATATATGAGTCTTTACAATACAATAAGTCGGCTTACAAATAATTAATTACATTTACAATATAATTCATATAACCAAACTTTATCCCATGTTGACCTAAGTGCTAGTCTACTTCATTTCTGATGTGATTTGGATGCTGGTGAAAGTGTCTATTGGGGCTGATGCCTACTGGTGTATGATGTCTTGAGATGTCGGTGCTTGTGTAGAAACCTATTGCTGGTTGGTTGCCAATTGGTTGTCATCAATGACAACATCAACTATTCTTGTTAGAGTGTAGAATGCCAACATGTGGTAGGTTGGTTCATGAAAATGATATGTTGAGAACTAATTTGGTACAATCCCAGAGTAATGAGAAAGAGCTTGAGAGACAAATGATAAATATAAGAGAATATTTAACTACTACAAGTGAGTACAAAGAAAAATTCAAGATAAACTCGGCAACACTTGATGATCTATTGGAGAGACAAAGGTGGATTGGAGATTCTAGTGGACTTGGATTTGAGCAAGGACATAGTTTCGATACTGCTAATGAAGATCAAAACCATAAGGCACCAGCAAGACAATATAATGCTTATAAATTTAATGGTAGATGTTTTGTTTGCATTAGATTTGGTCACATGGATATGTTGGTATTTTGGTATGGTTTTGTCATTGATGTCAACACCTACTAAACACTTATCAACTCTGGCACTTTGGAGAATCAACAACATTCACCGGCAAGAAAGTGACTCATGCATAGTCACTGGTATCTAGTACACTGACAAGATATAATGATCATTGACACTTGGAATGATATGGAAAACACTTGGTTATGTCAAAGACATTGTGTGGACACCTTGTCCTGGAGTTTTGTTTATTGGTACATTAGCATTCGCATATTTGCTGTTACCGACAAATAGGTCCACGGTTACACCGGCGGGTTTATCTTTTCCAAATCAGCATGGCATGCTATGGAGATGATTAATTATTGTTGTAAATGCATTAAGCCAACATGTTCAATCAGTTATTGCATCGGATATTGTATTGTTTGTAAAATGTTTTTATTGTAATATCTTGTAGAGCTGACCTACTAAAATTGGTCTTAGGTTATGGTATAAATGTAAGATATTATTTGTAAGATCAAGTGTGGAATGCGAAAAATGATTGTGTGAAGGTATATGTGAGAATAAACAGAGCTATACATGCAAACATCATTTGAAGATTGAAGAAGGGTTTTTGTGAAGACAATCAAAACTACACTGGTACTGAATCCAGCATATGACGATGCTATTTTGTGCAGTACATTCTTATTGGATTTAACCATCCAATTGTAGTCAGTGTGACTCCCATTTTGTGATTGAGTAGTGAGCTCTAGGCGCTTGGCCTTTCTGCATGTGCAGACCCCATTTATGTAGACTTACTATCTGTAGTAGTATCATCTGATTGTGGGTAAGGTTTCCCACCGTGGTTTTTCCCCTTACAGGGTTTCCACGTACAAATATTGGTGTTATGTGTTGTGGATGACTTTATCTTTATGTTTCATGCACTAATCCTTACCGATATAACAATTAACTATTAAAACTATCTACCAACATGTTAAACTAGTTTACTGGTATTAAGCATTGGTTGGTTAAGTTGTTTTTGGTTTGAATTTATTTGACAACTGATTCACCCCCCCTCTCAGTTGTCTCCGAGACCTAACAATTGGTATCAGAGCCTAGTCCTCTTTTACAGAAGTTTAACAACTTGAGGAGATCCAATGTCTACTAACTATTCCAGGAAGGGCAGTCCTAAACTTGATGGAACCAAATATGGCATATGGAAGATTAGAATGGAGACACATCTAAATTGCATTGGAAGGGACATCTGGGATGTTACAAATAATGGTTATACTGGTCCTACTCAGAGTCAGCCACTCCACCCAACTTGACTAAAGATGAAGAAAATGATTGCAAAGCAAGAGAAGCACTTTTGAGCACATTATTAGATCAAAAAATCATGCGACTATTGCAAAATTGCAAAACTTGAAAGCTTCCATAGTCAAAATTGCAAAACTTGAAAGCTTCCGAGTCAGGTATGAACATCTGAAAATGGAAGAAGATGAAAGGATTTCTGCTTTTATGGAAAGAGTAAATGAGATTGTTTTGGGTATTAAATGTTGTGGAGGAACCTTAAGTGAGGATGAAATTGTTTCAAAAGTTTTAAGAGGATTGCCACCGGCATATAAAATGAAAGTCACTGCTATAAATGAGTTAAGAACAATGCCTAATACATCAGCAACTAGGGATACATTGATTGGGAAACTTTCAACTTTTGAAATTGAAGAATTTGGTCTTGTTGTTACTATAAAGACATATTTGGCCTTTAAAGCATCAACATCATCTTCTCCATCATTTGACAAGTCTGATTGGAAAGCCTTTTATGCAAGAGAACTTGAAGAAAGCAGGAAAGAAAATGAAGAACTTGAAGAACTTGAAGCACTATTTGCAAGAAAAATGCCTAAAGGACCAGTTGGAAGTAAGTATGAAGGTAAAGCACCCTTTAAATGTTTTAAATACAATAAGATTGGTCATATGGCTTCAAGATGCCCTGATAGACATGCTAGACTAAGAGAAGAAGCTAGAAGGACATACAAGCCTAACCCTGAATATCAGAGATACAAATTTAAGAAGAATAAAGACAAATCTTGTTACATTATTGATGAAGGTGTGACTGATGATTTTGATGAAGATCTGAGAGACAATGAATGGGCTTTTGTTGCTATAATAGAAGATCAACCAACACCTACTGCTCAACCGGTAGTACAGGCCTTGGCAGCTAAAGTTGAAGTAAAGGATGAATGGATCATTGATTCTGGATACTCACATCATATGACAGGAGACAAAGGTAAATTCTTGAACTTTCAAGAATACAATGGAGGCTTAGTGAGATTTGGAGATGACAAAGCTTGTTTGATCAAAGGTAAGGGTACAATATCTCTTAATGGTAAGCATAATACTGACAATGTTTACTATGTTGAAGGATTAAAGCATAATCTTTTGAGTGTTGGTCAATTAGTTGAGAAAGGATTTCAGTTACAATTCAAAAATGGAAAATGCAAAATCATGAATAGAACTGGTTTGGAAATTGCAACCGGTAATCAAACTAGAGGTAATATCTTTCATTTAAATAACAGTGAAAACACATGCTTAATTGCACATATAGATGAAAGTTGGCTATGGCATAAAAGACTCTATCATGTAAACTTTGATTGCATGGTAAAAATCAGTACTACTAAGGGAGTTAGAGATTTACCTAAAATTGTCAAACCTCATAATACATTATGTAAGGAATGTCAATTTGGAAAACAAGTTAGAGCTAGTTTCAAAAGTATTCCAGAAAAATCCAATAATGCTCTTGATTTAATTCACACTGATTTATGTGGTCCAACTAGAACTAAAAGTGTACAAGGTGATAGATATTTCATGCTAATCATTGATGACTATTCTAGAATGTGTTGGGTTACTTTTCTCAGAGAAAAATCAGAAGCACTTGGAAAGTTTAAATTGTTCAAAGCAATGGTTGAAAATGAAACTGTTAAGAAAATCAAATGTCTAAGATCAGATCAAGGAGGAGAATTTACATCTAAGGAGTTTGATACATTCTGTGAAGTAAATGGAATCAGAAGACAACTATCAGCACCTTAGACACCATAGCAGAATGAAGTTGTTGAAAGGAAAAACAAAACTATCTTGGATGCAGCAAGAAGTATGTTATCAGAAGCAAACCTACCACATGTATATTGGAGAGAGACAGTTAGTACAACGGTCTATACATTCAACAAAGTTCACATCAAAGGTGAAACCAGTAAGACCCCTCATGAACTATGGTTTGGTATTACTCCTACTCTTAAATATTTCAAAATATTTGGAAGCAAATGTTACATTAGAAGAGATGAGTATATTGGGAAATTTGATCCTAGAAGTGATGAAGGAATATTTCTTGGTTACATATAGATGTTTTAACAAAAGATTGCAGAAAATTGTTGAAAGTACAAATGTAAAGATTGATGAACAATTCAGAGGAACTTCAAGGTATATAGACTCTAAACTAGCAACAGAAATTTTGCAAATGAACCTACACTAAATCCATTAGTACAGAATGAAGATCCAGTTACCCTGGTATCATTTGAGAAATCCACTATGACTGAAGAACAACAACAAACAAAGACACATGGATATGTAACATTGAATCATTCTGAAGATCATATAATTGTAAACAAGTACAAAGGAGTTGTGATAAGAGGAAGATTGGCAAATGAAGAGGTATGTCTTATTTCTCAAATTGAACCATCATCTATTAATGAGGCATGTGAACATAAATTTTGGATTAAATCTATGGAAGAAGAATTAGAACAAATTGAGAAAAACAACACTTGGACATTAGTTCCCCAACCTAAAGATAAAAATGTAATTGGAACCAAATGGGTATTCAGAAACAAACTTAATGAAGATGGTAAGGTTTTTAGAAATAAAGCAAGACTATTGTGTAAGGGATGTTCTCAGAAAGAAGGAATTGATTACAATGAAACCTTTGCGCCGGTAGCTAGAATTGAGGCAGTCAGATTATTTTTGGCTTTTGCAGCACACAAGAACTACAAAGTTTATCAAATGGATATTAAATGTGCATTTTTGAATGAAGATCTTGAAGAGGAAGTCTACATTGAACAACCTGATGGATTTTTTTTGACAGATGACAAAGATATGGTTTGCAGGTTAAGAAAAGCTTTGTATGGATTGAAACAAGCTCCAAGAGCTTGGTATGCAAGATTGGATAAGTATCTTTTGAAGATTGTTTTTTCTAAAGGTAATGCAAAGAGAAATTTATATAATAAAGTGACTGATGATGACATCTTGATTATAGAAGTATTCGTTGATGATATAATATTTGGAGGAGAAGATGGATTATGTAAAGAATTTTCTATTAAAATGCAACAAGAATTTGAAATGTCTATGATTGGAGAAATAAAATTCTTTTTAGGATTGCAGATTTCACATACTAATAAAGGTATATTCTTGAGTCAATCCAAGTACTTAAAAGAGTTACTAAAGAAATTTGGGATGGAGAACTCTAAACTGGTAAGCACACCTATGACAACAAATGACAAACTATCACTAAGGGATGAATCTACACCTGTTAATCCAACTAGATACAAATCTATGATAGGAGGTTTACTGTATTTGACACAAACCAGACCTGATATTATGAATGCAGTATGTATTGTTTCAAGATTTCAAAGTAATCCTATAGAAAATCATGAATTAGCAGTAAAAAGGATTTTTTGGTACTTACAAGGTACTATACATCTTGGATTATGGTATCCTAGAGATGAAAACTTTGAATTATGTGCATACACAGATGCAAATTGGGTAGGAGATGTGGATGATAGAAAAAGCACCACCGACAGAGCATTCTTTCTTGGAAACAGACTAGTTTCTTGGTTGATTAAGAAACAAAGTTGTACATCTTTATCAACAACAGAATCAAAATATGTTGCAGCAACAACTAACTGTACACAAGTACTATGGCTTAAGCAAATGTTGAAAGACATAAAGGTAAAATGCAAGGAACCTATTACTATCTATTGTGATAATACTACAACAATTGATATATCTAAGAATCTGGTATTACATTCTAAAACCAAACATGTTTCTATCAAACTAAATTTTCTAAGGGAAAATGTTGAAGCAAAGAAAATAAAATTGGTTTATGTGAATACTAAAGAACAAATTGTAGATATCTTTACTAAACCTCTGCCTAAGGAGACTTTTGAATATCTCAGAGATTAGCTTGGGGTCATATGCCCACCGGCAGAGACTTAGGAAGTTGATGATTGTCATAAACCGACAAAACTAACAGAGAAATCTTTTTTTCCGACTTTGATGGGAAGCTACTTCTCAAGGGGAGTAGTTGGTAAACTAAATTGTTGGTATTTTGTATATGAACTTAGCTTGGCAAGAACTTTGTCATTTGATGTCAAAGGGGGAGAGATTGGTATGGAAAAACACAAGGAAAATACATGTTTCTCCCATGGGGAGAGATTATTGTTTGAGAGACATTATTATTCTCTGTATTTTGATTTCTGGTTATGATCTCTTTTTGGAGATTGTTGATTTTTGGTATTTGGCATTTCTATTTTGGCACTTTGATGGTTTTTCCATCTTGTATTGCCATCAATGCCAAAGGGGGAGATTGTTGATATTTTGGTATGGTTTTGTCATTGGTGTCAACACTTACTTAACACTTATCAACTCTAGCACTTTGGAGAATCAGCAACATTCACCGGCAAGAGAGTGACTCATGCACAGTCACTGGTATCGTGTACATCGACAAGATATAATGATCACCGACACTTGGAATGATATGGAAAACACTTGGTTCTATCAAAGACATTGTGTGGACACCTTGTCCTAGAGTTTTGTTTATTGGTACATTAGCATTCACATATTTGTTGTTACCAGCAAATAGGTCCAGGGTTACACCGGTAGGTTTATCTTTTCCAGATCAGCATGGCATGCTATGGAGATGATTAATTATTGTTGTAAATGCATTAAGCCGACATGTTCAATTGGTTATTGCATCAGATATTGTATTGTTTGTAAAATATTTTTATTGTAATATCTTGTAGAGCTCACCTACTCAAATTGGTCTTAGGTTATGGTATAAATGTAAGATCAAGTGTGGAATGTGAAAAAGGATTGTGTGAAGGTATATGCGAGAATAAGCAGAGCTATACACACAGACATCATTTGAAGATTGAAGAAGGGTTTTTATGAAGACAATCAGAACTACACCGGTACTGAATCCATCATATGAAGATGCTATTTTGTGCAGTACATTCTTATTGGATTTAACCATCCAACTGTAGTTAGTGTGACTCCCATTTTGTGATTGAGCAGTGAGCTCTAGGTGGTTGGCCTTTCTGCATGTGCAAACCCCATTTATGTACACTTATTATCTGCAGTAGTATCATCTGATTGTGGGTAAGGTTTCCCACCATGGCTTTTCCCCTCACAGGGTTTCCACGTACAAATATTGGTGTTATGTGTTGTGGATGACTTTATCTTTATGTTTCATTCACTAATCCTTACTGATATAACAATTAACTGTTAAAACTGTCTACCAGCATGTTAAACTGGTTTACCGGTATTAAGCATTGGTTGGTTAAGTTGTTTTTGGTTTGAATTTATTTGACAACTGATTCACCTCCCCTCTCAGTTGTCTCCGGGACCTAACAGGATAGGCAATGTAGAAATAGAGAAAATCATAACCTTGATTTTGCTCCCAGTAAATGTTCTAAATTCAATAAGTTTGGTCATAAGACAGAAGATTGTAGAATGAATGTAAAGTGCTATGCATGTGGAAAATTTGGACATATGGCTAATCAATACATGTCAAGCAGTTTTACTAGTTTTAGCAAGGCAATTCAAAAGAACAATGTTACATGTTATGCATGTAATGAGGTTGGACATAATGCTAAGTTCTGTAGAAGCAGAAATTCACTAGTTAGTAATGGAGGATCAAATGGGAAAGGAAAAGAAAAGGTTAGTGAAATTCGGCAAGATCATACTCAGAGATGGGTTAGGAAGACTGAAGAACAAACATCAGATGGGAATGTCTCTAGTTACTTATCCAATAGAAGAGGCTGCTCTTGCACTGACGGGAAGCTCATCTAGTATCTAAGGCAGATTCCTTAGGGGTAGGAAAAATTCATGAAGATGTTGCATATGTCTCGGGAAGAGTTTCTAGAAAATGTTCCAGATATTGGAGAGGATTATCCAGCATGGATATGTTCTGAGTGAGATCCGGTATCTTTCACTGGCAGTCATTTATGTCAATGGAAGATTAGGATTTTTCTTGAAGGTTAAAAGGGCGAATACACTTCATTGTTAATCAACCTGCATTCAGAGCAATCAGATTTCTTCTTGAGTGATCACACCAGTGTCTATAAGAATTTGTTGAAGGTTTTCACCAAAATTGATCAAAAGGTAATTATCTTAAACATGGAAGCAAGATCATCATCTATTCCTATTTTTGTTGCAAACCCAACTGTCGTAGAGGTCAAGGACCACCCCAGGCCAATTTTCAAGCGGTATCCACATGTGGCTACCCTGGAAGATTCGGTTGGAGTATTTTCTTGCATTCTAGAGGGAGTTGTGTATGTAGAGGATGTTAGGGCATATATTCACTATCATATTGAGGACTTAGGAACTTTAGAGATTAAGGGCATGTATATGAGTGAGCTAATGGGAGAATCTGGAAAGATAAAACCGTCATATAAATATATTGAAGAACTAGGGTTTATAGACATTCTGGATATTCCAGAGTTTGAGGATGAGATAATCAAATATGTACTAAGTAGAGTACATAGGGAATTAAAAGGCTGAACAGACCTTACAAAATCACCAAGGAAGCCATCTGGGAAATCACTGGTTTGCCATCGATAGGGAAACATCTAGACAAGAAAGTTTCAAATGATTTTGTGAGGAAGATCACTGATGCTACATGTGACAAAACATCTATGAAATTGAACACTATCATCAATACGTATATCAAATTTGGTAGCATGATCATCAGGTATAAGGTAACTCAGTTAAACCAACTAAATTTTATTTCTAGTTAATGCATTTTGGTTGCATACAAAATGATGAGAGATAATATAAAATTAGATCTATCTAGTTGGATGCTTGATGAGTTTTTGATAAATCTAGGAAAGATCAAGGGTCAGAAGAAGGGTACATTCTGGTATGGGAACTTTTTAGTTTTCCTAATGTTATATTTTCTGAATGAAGCACTTGGTTCTGGTAAGAGGCAATGGGCTTTTGACATCACGGTAGGAAGACAATTGAAATAGTCAATTGCTGCATTAGGAAGCCATAGAGATGATAAGATATGGGGGTATTTTAAGGCATTTCAAAAATCTATGAGGTATAGGGTAAGGGTACCTGAGCATATTATAGAAAAATATTCTAATGACATATGCTTCATGGTAAAGAAGGATGAGACTCTCATGGAAATAGTTCAGCCCTGAAAGATTTGGATTGAAGAAATGGGCTATGAGGTAGATGTTGGCAATATGAAGGAATTGATTATGTGTTGCCTTGATCTTTTTTCATTCATGTCAACACTAGCTATTATGATTGGTTACCGACAGACAGATTTTGGTTACCAGTATAAGAACTAGTGTTATCGGCAGAAGGGACTATAAGTTGAATACTACCGACATGTTTGGATCAATAAAATATGTTTGGTTTGATGTTTCTGGAGTATGTTTTGGTTAGTTGGTATTGACTTGATGATCGGATGCTATCATACACTCTAGTAATCCTATACCGGTAATGGTTTAAGGTTTTACTGATAGATCTTTTACTGAGAATCTTTGACAGGGTGCATGAGTGGTGTTGGTGCGACTTCTAGATGGAATTTAGGATCCAAAAGGTGATCTTTGTTTGTGCCTCAACTGATTGGAGGCATCACTTTGGTGTGGTGAATCTATTTGGGTCTAGGTTATGGACTGGTATCATGTTACTTGTTCTCTACACGTTACTAGGATGATTTATGGATTGGTTAATGTTGTTTTGGTCTAAAGCCGACATGGTATATTATTGTAATATCTTTTAGGTGGCCAACCTAATTGGCTTATGACTTAGGGTTTGTATAAATTGATGTAAGATCTCATGTAGATTGTGGTGGTGGTAATGGTCATGGAATGAAATATCATATGTGAAGGAGATTTGGTCGATCATAGGTGATCAAATTGGGTTTATGTAAGAGGTCAAACGCCTCTGGTATTGAGCTTAATCGGGACTGTAATTAGGCATGGTAGATGCTATCATTGGAAATTCATCTGGATTGTTGTCCAATTATATTGAGGTGGTTATAACCTCTCTATAGTCAGTGACACTCCTTTGTAATGAGAAGTAGGCTCTAGGAAGTGTGGCTCTCTGCATGTGCAGGCCTCTTATTGTATCACATACTTTCTATAGAAATATCATCTGATTGTGGGTAGGCTTCCCACCATGGTTTTTCCCTTTACTAGCTTTTCCACATACAAATCATGGTGTTATGTGGTATGGTTGCATTGTGTTGATTCTATGTTTCATTCTTAAGTTTTATTGCTTACCGATATTTGTTTTTGTTATTTCGGTATTTAATGTTTATGTGATTCGGTTAAATGTTATAAAGTGGTTTTATTAATATAATTTGTTGACAACTAATTCACCCCTCCCCTCTCAGTTTTCCATAGTTTATTCTAATAATTGGTATCAGATATTTGGTCCTCTTTTTCAGAAGCTTAATCGCTCGAGGTACATCCTATGGCAACTAGTACTTCAAATCCATCAGCAGCTATTTTTAGAAGAGAAATCCCTAATCTTGATAGAACAAACTATGGGATATGGAAAATCTGAATGGAGACTCATCTTAGATGTCTTGGCAAAGATATTTGGGAGATCACTGAGAAAGGATATACACCTTATGATCCGACATCTCAGAATCCTGCTCCAGCAAACTTGGACAAAAATATTTAAAATGATTGCAGAGCTAGAGAAGCCCTCTTGTGTGCACTCACTGATCAACAAGTCATGGGATTGACTGATAAATCATCTGCAAAGGTTATGTGGGATAAATTACAAACTTTTAATGAAGGTGACCCTACTGTCAAAATTGCTAAACTTGGTGGTTACCGGGTAAGATATGAGAACTTGAAGATGGAAGATAATGAAAGAATTGCTACATTTATGGAAAGAGTAAATGAGATTGTCATGGGAATTCAATGTTGTGGAGGATCTCTGAGTGAAGATGAAATAGTTTCTAAAGTTTTGAGAACCCTACCACTGACTTACAAGATGAAGGGTACTACAATTAATGAATTTAGAACAATGGTAAACACTTCAGTTAAAAGAGACATTCTGATTGGGAAATTATCATCATCTACTGGAAAAAGTGATTGGAAAGCCCTATATGCAAAATAATTTGAAGATATGAGGAAAGAGGATGAAGAATTTGAGAAAATTGAAATCCTATTTGCTACAAGAGTACCTAAAGGACCGACAGGAAGTAAGTATGAAGGAAAAGAACCTTTTAAATGTTTTGCATGTAATAAGATTGGTCATTTTGCATCTAGGTGTCCTGAAAGGAATGTAATATTTAAAGAAAGAGTTAAGAAATCATTTAAGCCTAATCAGAACAAATATAGTTTCAAGAAAAACAAACTATGCTACATAGTGGATGAGGAAGGACTAAGTGATGAATCAGAGGATGAACCGACAGGAGACTCTTCTAGTGGATCCGATAGTGGAGAGGAATGGGTGTTTTATACTTTAAAGGAAGATGAACCGAAACCGATCATCAAGAATGAAGAAAAGGCCCTGGCAGAAAAAGTTGAAGACAAGGATGAATGGGTAATTGGAAGTGGATGCTCACATTAAATGACTGGAGATAAAAGAAAAATTGTGTCCCTACAAGAATACAATGGTGGTCAAGTTAGATTTGGGGATGACAAAGCATGTATGATCAAAGGTAAATGTATTATTTCTCTCGATGGCAAGCATAATACTGATAATGTCTACTATGTAGAAGGTTTAAAGCATAATCTTTTAAGTGTTGGTCAATTGGTGGATAAGGGATTCCAACTTCAGCTCAAAGATGGAAAATACAAAATCATTAACAAAACAAGTTTGGAGATTGCAACCAGTACTCAAACTAGAGGTAATATCTTTCACTTGAACTCCGATGATAAGACAATTTTAATTTCTCATATTGATGAGAGTTGGTTATGGCATAAGAGGTTTTGTCATGTTAATTTTGATTGTATTGTTAAGATCAGTTGAACAAAGGCAGTTAGAGATATACCTAAGACCAGAAGATTTCAAGGTGATAGGTACTTCATGCTATTAATTGATGATTATTCTAGAATGATGTGGGTGACTTTTGTAAGGGAGAAGTCTAAAACCTTTGAGAAATTCAAGATCTTTAAAGCAAAGGTGGAAACAAAAACTGGATTGAAAATCAAATGTTTGAGATCAGATCAAGGCAGTGAGTTCACATCTCATGAATTTAATAGTTTTTGTGAGATAAATGGAATTAGGAGACAATTATCTGCACCCCAGACTCCTTAGTAGAATGGAGTAGTGGAAAGGAAGAATAGAACCATTTCAGATGCAACAAGAACCGTGATGATGGAAGCCAAATTTCCTCACATCTACTAGAGAGAAGCAGTGAGTACAACAATCTACACATTCAAC
This sequence comes from Cryptomeria japonica, assembly GCF_030272615.1. NCBI lineage: Eukaryota > Viridiplantae > Streptophyta > Pinopsida > Cupressales > Cupressaceae > Cryptomeria > Cryptomeria japonica. The sequence goes on along the minus strand of NC_081405.1, from coordinate 362,373,108 downwards.
AGAGTTCATATCAAAAGTGAAACTGCTAAGACTCATGAATTATGGTTTGGACATACACCTACTCTTAAATATTTCAGAAGTTTTGGAAGTAAATGTTATATCAAAAGGGATGATTCAATTGGGAAGTATGATCTTAGATGTGATGAAGGGATATTTATTGGATATTCAATTCAGAGCAAAGCATATAGATGTTATAACAAAAGATTGCAGAAAATTGTGGAGAGCATAAATGTGAAAGTGGATGAGAAATATAGATATCAATCTATATCATATGACAGAGATCCGAATGTGGAAGTGATCATAACTGATCCGACAATGCCTCAACTAGTAGAAGACACTGAGACAGTTACACTAGTACAATCAAAAAATTTAACTATGATTGATGATCAAAACAGTGAACCTGAAGTTCAGAAGACACCGAGTTATATAAGATTAAATCATTTTGAAGATCAAATCATTGGAGATAGGAACAAGAGAGTTATGACAAGAAGAAGACTGAAAAATGAAGAGGTATGCCTTATTTTTGAAATTGAACTGGCATCTATTATTGAATCTTGTAAAGATAAACATTGGTTAAAAGCTATGGAAGATGAACTAGATCAGATAGAGAAGAATAAGACTTGGACTTTAATTCCCCAGCCTAAAAATAAGAATGTTATTGGAACTAAATGGGTTTTTAGAAATAAACTAAATGAGGATGGTCAAGTTGTAAGAAACAAGGCTAGACTGGTTTGTAAACTATATTCTCAAATTGAAGGAATTGATTATGGTGAGACATTTGCACCAGTAGCTAGAATTTAATTTGTTAGACTATTTCTTGCCTATGCAGCATACAAGAACTATAAGGTCTATCAAATGGATGTTAAATGTGCATTTTTAAATGGTGAAATTGAGGAAGAAGTATACATTATTGTGGGAGTAGAGATTTTTGGTGTCGTGGCCAAGGAAACCAATTTCAAGGGAATTGGCAACCTACTTCTCAATGGAGGGGGAGCCAGCCATGGATGCCTAATCTTCTAGTTATTAGCCACCTATCCAATAGCCACAACCTCCTGTGCTAATGCCTCCTCCTGTAGCCACTGCTATACCTCCTAAACCAATGCATTTGCCTACTCAACCATTGCCAAATCCTAATATTAAGTCTCAACAACAACCACAAGCTTATTCAGCTGATCTGAATCAATAACCAGCCTATTCTTTATCTCTAAATGATATGCACCTCTGGTCTGGGATAACTCTGCCTAATCCCTCTCATCCAGTTGTCACTAAGGTACAAGAGGAGCAAGAAATCTCTTATCCAACAGATACAATACCTCAGAACCAAATATTGCCACCATTCCCCCATAGATTGCAAGAAAAGGAAGTTTCCACAGAATAGCAACAAAGCTTTGATATTATTGATCAACTGAAGCATATTTTTGTTAAAATTCCATTGTTGCAAGCAATAAAAGATGTTCCCATATATGGTAAGGCACTGAGAGAAGCATGTCTAAAAAAACCTGGCAAGAAGAAAAAGGATCCACAAACAGTGCATGTTATGGGTCAACTAGCAGATATTATGCTAGGCAAAATTGCCATTCAAAAGTATTTTGATCTAGGTAGTCCTATTGTGAGTATAGTCATTAATGGCAGTCAAATAAAAAATGTTTTGATTAATTTAGGGGCAGCCATTAATGTGATGACAAGGGAAGTAATGAAACAACTTGAGATCAATAGTTTAAGGCCTACACCCACAATTCTATAGCTTGCTGATAGCTCTACAGTGAGACTTGATGGTATCATTAAAGATGTAGTAGTTATTTTGGATTCTTGAGAATATCCTGTAGACTTTATGATTTTATCTCCAAAAGAAACATTGGGAGGATATTCGGTGATTTTGGGTAGACCTTGGCTTGCCACAGCTGATGTATATATTGGATGTAGATCAAGGGATATGACAATTTCAGATGGGAGTTCTACAAAAACATTAGCCTTGTATTCTCCAGCACAACCTCAGCTTGAACAACAACAAGCCGTTTGGCCTATTTTGGGAGAAGAATCTAAGGAAGTTGAATCTATTGATGATTAATCGAGGGCCATTCATGCAATTGCATAATGAGGAATCAATTCTTTATAAAATTCTGATAAATGAATTAATAGAAGACCAAGAATTGCAAGAATTGGTTCCGCATGTTGCAGGTTTGGACTTTCCTGCAGCCACTGATATACTGCATACTTTGTTGCTGCAGGAATTATCTTCTTCTCATTTTTTTGAGATGAACCAGATTGATCTTACTATTAAGATAGAAGTGGAGTTGAATAAATGTTTGAATATCAATAGAGATCTATCAGATACTTAAAAAGAGGGCCTTGTGGACTTGCCGAAACTTCATAAAAATGCTTTTGCATGGGATTACAAGGATATGCATGGGATAGATCCAGCAGTTTGCACCCATCATATTTATATAAAGGAAGAGTGTTGCCCACTCAGACAGTCTCAAAGAAGAATCAATCTTGCCTTGAAAGAGATAGTTAAAGAAGAATTGTAGAAGTTATTAAAAGTTGAGTTTATCTATCCTATCTCTGACAGCCAATGTGGATCACCTCTGGTCATAGTCCCTAAAAAAGGAGGAAAATGGAGGGTATGTGTTGATTATAGAGATCTGAACTTAGAAACAAGAAAAGATCATTTTCCATTACCATTTGTGGATCAGGTATTGGATTCTCTAGCTGGTAAAAGATATTTTTCATTCCTTGATGGATTCAATGGCTACAATCAAATCCAGATAGCCCCCAAGTATCAAGAGAAGACAAAATTTACTTGTCCATGGGCCACGTATGCATATTTTGTTCTTCCTTTTGGGTTGTGTAATGATCCAACCACTTTTCAAAGAGAAGTGATTAGTATCTTTTCTAATATTTCTCAAGACATTATGGAAATTTATATGGATGAGTTTACAACTTATGGTTCTAAATTTGAGCAAGAATTGGGTAATCTCAAAAAAAATTTGCAGTGATGTGAAGACTACAATTTATTTCTCATTCAAGCTCACACTCCTTGGTATGTTAATATTGCCAACTATTTAGCTACTGCTAAGATGCCAATTTATTTCTCTCCTAAGGAAAGAAGGTTGCTATTTGAAAAAAGTTTTAACTTCTCATGGATTGTTAATTGTCTATTTTACACTGGACCTGACTAAGTCATGCGAAGATGTGTTAGAGAAGATGAAATGTATGAAATCCTACATGGGAGGCCATTTTGCTGCCAAAAGAACAGCACTGAAAATACTCAATGCAGGATACTATTGGCCCACATTACATAAGGATGCATCACAGTACACACACAAATGTGACAGATGTCAGTGAATGGGAAGACCTACAAAATATAATGAGATGCCACTATATCCACAAATATTAGTTGCACCATTTGATAAGTGGGGATTAGATTTTGTTGGCCCAATTGATCCACCTTCTAATGGCAGATCTTATATTTTGGTATGTATAGACTATGTAACAAAATGGGTAGAAGCTCATGCCATGACACATGCAAGAGATAATAAGGTAGCTAAGTTTCTTTATGAAGAGATATTTACAAGATATGGAGTACCAAGGGAAATTGTCTCAGACCAAGGACCTCAATTTACTTCAACATTGATAACAGCTTTGGTCAATGAATATAATATAAGGCATAGAAAATCTACTCCATATCATCCACAAGCTAATGGACAAGTAGAAGTTACAAATAGAGAGCTTGAGGATATTCTTACAAAAAAACACTATCTATTCATAAAAAAGACTGGTCTCAGAGGCTTTTAGAAGCAATTTGGGCATACAGGACAAGTTGGAAGATACCAATTGGTTTTACACCATTTGAGATGGTTTATGGAAAAACAACAATGATGCCTATTGAATTTGAGCATAAAACTCTGAGGATAGCTTTGCAATTAAACATGACATTATCTGAAGCACAAAAAGAATGCATTCATCAATTAAATGCTCTAGATGAATGGAGAAAAATAGTTGTTCAACAGATAGAATTGATTCAAAATCAAAGAGCAAAGTGGCATGATAAATATATCAAGGACAAGAAATTCAAAGCTGGTGACTGGGCACTACTATATGATTCTAGATATAAAGATGCTATGGGAAAACTTCAAACTAGGTGGTTAGGTCTATATGAGATAGAAGAAGTTTTCCAGAATGGAGCTATTTGTTTGTCGACAATTGATCCTATTCAGTTCAAACTCTTAGTAAATGGTCACCGACTGTGTCTATATCATAAGCCAGCCACTAAACAGGAGTTCCTGCAGCAATTTGCTCGACAGGATGAAACAAAGGTTGTTGTAGCAACAGATAAGGTTCCTGCAGCAACTGATAATGATCCTCCAGCAACTCATCAGCTTCCTGCTGTAGTTAAGCAAAGTAATAAAGGTAAAGTTCTTGCAGCCTCTACAGTGAACATGTTTGCCACTTCATAATAAAATATTTCCATATCTTATGGGAATATTCTTCTCCGTAAATAAAATTCTATCCATTTCATTCCATCCCACGTTCTTACTTGTCATTTCACTTCATTTCACCATCATTTTTCGTACAGCTGCAGGTATGTGTATATTGTATTTTGTTTTAATTATGCATTTATTAGTTCATTATGACTATATCCTTTTTAAATTTGCTTCACTCCCCGAAATCTCATTTGCTTGTGTGGACATGTGCTAGGTTAAGTTGGGGGGGGTGCTTTATGGTTCGGTTTCCAAAGTGATTGATTATATGTCCTTTCTGGTACTCTGAATTGATTTCTTTCCATCATTGCTTATCATGCTATTATTTCACATAAGGGAATAATAAATTCTGCCACCAGAATTGAGATATGTATGGGAATTTCAATTTAGCAAGTCTGTTAGATATTTTGGTCTTCTATTTCTCAGCTGCAGAGTAAAAAATAGTAGAGTAAGAGATGGGTGGTGATCCAATTGACATGAGCCAATGGTTCATGAAGTGTTGCTGCAGGATGCTCTTTGTGAGTATTAATTTAGACACCATGGTTGGCTGGATTACTTCTTGAAAATCAGAGATTATAACGAAGAAATTGCCTCAAAATTTATGCATTCCTTTAATGAAGGAGAAGCTACAATTAAAGGCTTGAGGGTTATTGCTACAAAGCAGTGAATAGTAGAAGTAACGGGGTTGCCGTAGGAAGGAGAACTATTTCTAGAATCAAAAGATGCAAGGAGTGCCAGAGCATAGTTCACAATTCCCACAGATGGACCCCTAATGGTGGACAAACAAGGAACTAGAACGGTTTCTTTACCAGCAAAGTGGCCTCAGGTAGATTTGTATGTTATGAAATACATTACACGTGAGGGGCAATATTCAAATCTACATTCACCTCATTTTAAATTACTTAGTCATCTACGACATGGTCAACGAATGAATGTTCCTAATTTCTCATACCACCTCATTTTTACAAGCACTAAGGAGACATAGAAAAATAGAAATCACTCAGTTAGCCATCATGGATTGGTTAAGCTACTTGTACAACAGTCCCTAAGAGATGTCTCACAAATGGAATGGGGTGTATTTGAGGATATACTGCAGTTTAGGGTTGAAGATGTCCTTGCTACAGAGAATCTTCCAGTTGAAGAAGAAAATGTTGCGGAACCCTCTTCCCCCATAGTTGTCGAAGACGAGGAGTTTCTTGTTACTGAAGGAGCCACAGTTATAATGGAGGAAGAGATGATAAAGGCAAATATGGAACAATCCTTTACTTCTCTTCAAAGAGATTCATCAATTCCTTGAAGAAAAGGGAAGGAGTTGGAAAGGGACGAAATAGATAAAGAACCCATGGCCCAGCCGTAGGTAACTCAAATTCCTCCTGCAGCCAAGAGGCGTAGGATAAAAAGAAAAACTCCTGAAGCAACTCCTACAACCATTGCAAAGGTTTATGTGAGAAGAACACGTAGTAAGATAGGAAAGGCTCATTCTGAGGGTAATCTAGCAGAGGTTATTATAGTGGAAACTTCAGAAGAAGGAAGCCCTGCAAATATTGAAATTCAAGAAGAAGGAAGCCCTGCGGATGATGAAATCCAAGTAAAAGTTGATGAGGATAGACTAGCAAATCTTGCTTTTATGGCACAACAACTTGAAGAAACTATTGGAAATACTTCTTAGCATCCTAAAGAAATTGTTGGAGATATTCCTAAGCAGTTTGAAGAGACTATTAGAGACATTCTACAACAGCCTGAGGAAAATATTGGAGAGATGCCATCACAGATTAAGGAGTTTATTGAGGAAATCCCACGGTCTAAGGTAGCACCTATTATACCTCCTTCATCCCTAAGTAGTTTATCTATTGCTTTAACATTTTATAGACAATGGGAAATAGAGAGGGCTAGGTTGCTAGGGATTATTGATAAACAACAAAAAGAAATTGAAAAGAGAGATAACAAAATTGAGGAATTTGAGGCTAAGGTAGAAATAATTGTTGGTATGGTTCCTGAGTTGACGTAGTGTAGGTCACCTCCAAGGGTTTATGCAGTGCACTTGAAGGAGCGTATTTTAACTTCAAACTAAACTACATTATTAGGGACCTTAGCCCCTCCTTAGAAACACCTAAAGAATTCTTTTATGCTTACCAAACCTCTCCATTGGTTGTGAAGAATTTGCTATGTGAATTATACTTACATAACTATGATGTACCCTCAGACAGTGAGTGGAACCCTTTATTGTATATTGGGGATATCCATATTAAAGCTTTAATGTCATGGATCCAAAATGAGATCATCATGGGGGCACAAGCCAAGGAATATGTAAAATTAGAGTTTGATTGTCTATTACCATTAAGGAGAGAATCAAAAGCACCAAGAGTTCTTTATTATGAGGCAAAAATTACTGGTAAGAGATGATTGTAGAAAATTATTGCTTCCAATGAGAGAAGAAATCTATCAGGCATATAAGCATTTGGTTTAGATTGACAGGACAACTATAATAGAAGGGTTAACTCAGCACTGGAATAATCTACCAGAACAGTTAAAACAAGGAGAACCTTATTCACTACAGAATTTTAAAGCAGCCATGCAAAGAGCCCCCAGATATATATAGTTAGGTAGGGAAAAAGCCAATAATTGGATACCATTGATCTTTCAGCCCCCAATCCTTATGTGGCCACTTTTGGCATGTTAGCCTATGAGCAGAACTATGATGCAGTCACAGAAGAATCAGCTAGATGCCCCAGGCTGGAAAAAATGAGGATTTTATTGGAACTTAACTTCAGAGGGGATAGGTCAGGGCACCATTGGTGATTTGAGAGTTACTGCAAGAGTCAAAAAATTTCCTTTTGTTGTAGGATCAACAAGCTCTTAAAGTTGGGGGCCATGATAAGTTGAGACTTTGTCATGTTTTTATCATAAAAACTCTTAGGTTTTTGAAATCTTTTAGTTTGCATAGTAGTAGTGATGTATTGTAAATTGACTATATGTATTCCATGTGTTAAACCTGAACTTATGAAATCATGTTTGAACTTTGCCAGTCTATTCCCGTAGCCATCCCATTTATTCCTGCAATCATGTGATTTGTTCTTGTTGCTATGTAGGTTATTTAGGGTAATATCATATGTGAATTAATAGATGTGTTAATTAAATAAAATGCATATGTATGTCCTTGTATGTTGTTTTTGTTGTAGTGTAGATAATAAATGATGCCGTAGTGGATATTCTCCTTTTGCACCTGAAGAAGGAAAGATCACACAAGAGATAACTGAAGATCAAACTGAAGAGGAGTTGAGCAAGCACAAGGTACGACATAGGCAAAGCAGCCAAGCAACACTACTTAATTATAACTTTAGTGGGCATTGAATTTGAAAAACACTGCCACGACATGCAAAGACTATGGTTCAGTTTAGATCCATGTTTCCTACAGCCAAGCTCTAGTTATCTTCTTTATCAATCAATCATCGACCTCTTCTTCTAGGCGTGATTTGTGTTGTCTACTGTAGTTGATCTTCTCTTTATTAGTAAGCTCTTCCTTTTTCTCAGAGGTTGGATAGAAGAGAAAGGAATAGAGTAGAGGATTTTTAATAAGCATTTTTAAGTTTCTTTTCAGAGGCATCTAATCACTTTCTAGAAGCCATGAAGAAAAATCATGTTGTTCAGATTCGTTAAAGGTAGTTTTCTGGAAGCTTGATATCACTCATCCAAGGGGGCCCACTTGGTGAGTGATCCTATGTGTGTTCATTGAAATTAGTTTTTCTTTAGTTGTAGTAGAAGTTCTTGCTTTGATTGTTCCTGCAGCCATTGGAAATAGATCCACTGACTGTTACTGCAGCCAAGCCAGAATAGAGTAATTTATGTTATCTATATTAAATCTTTCTAGTATTTTTTTTATAAGTTTTTCCTATAGCCTTTCATAATTTCCATTCCTGCCTTTCCTTTTCGCATAATGTTAGTTGCTGCAGTAATGCAGAATAGCCATTGAAGGAACTTAGTGCATATATAGTGCATACCCATTTCAAGTACTATGTCCTTGGGTTGATAACTAAATGAGCACTAGCCATGAAAATAGTAACTTTACTAGATGAATGTCCAAACTTTGGGTTGAGACTTCAATTAGAGTTATTATTATTATTGTTGGAGTAGACAAGCCTAATGTATTTTCACTAGCATATGACAAAGATATGGTTTACAGGTTAAGGAAAACATTATATGGATTGAGACAAGCTCCTAGAGCTTGGTATGCAAGGTTGGATAAATATCTCTTGAAGCTTGGTTTTACCAAAGGCAGTGCTGATAGTAATTTATATTACAAGATCATTGATGATGATATTCTAATTATTAAAGTATTTGTTGATGATATCATTTTTGGAGGTGAAGATAAATTGTGCATGGAATTCTCTAATAATATGAAAAACGAATTTGAAATGTCTATGATTGGTGAGATGAGATTTTTCTTAGGTTTGCAGATTACTCAAATTGACAAAGGCATTTTTATCTATCAAACTAAGTATCTAAGGGAATTGTTGAAGAAGTTTGGTATGGATAATTCCAAACCAGTAAGTACTCCTATGGTGACAAGTGAGAAATTATCTATCAAAGACACATTTGTACCAGTATATTTGACAGGGTATAAGTCTATGATTGGTGACTTGTATATCTAACTCAGACTAGATCAAATATTATGAATGTAGTAAGTATTGTTTCAAGATATCAAAGTAATCCTCAAGAAAATAATGAATGTGCAGTAAAGAGGATATTCTGGTATTTGCAAGGAACAACAAAATATGGCTTATGGTACTCTAGAGATGATAACTTCACTTTATGTGCATATATAGAGACAAATTGGGTAGGAGATACTGATGAAAGGAAGAACACTTCTGGTGGAGCTTTATTTCTTGGAAATAAATTGGTTTCATGGATCAACAAAAAATAATCATGCATTTCTTTATCTACTGCAGAAGCTGAATATGTTGCAGCAACAACTAATTGCACTCAAGTCTTGTAGATGAAGAAAATGTTGAAGGATATCGAGGTAAATTGCAGTGAACTAGTAGTTATCTATTGTGATAACTCTACAACTATTGACATATCTAAGAATCTGGTATTTCACTCTAAGACTAAGCACATATCCATAAAATATAACTTTTTGAAGGAAAAGGTGGAAGAAAAGGAAGTCAAGTTGGTTTATGTGAACACTAAAGAGTAGATTGTAGATATATTCACTAAACTATTGTCTAAGGAATCATTTGAATATTTGAGAGAAAGGTTAGGGGTATCTACCCCTCTGGCAGAAACTTAAGTGATGGAGTAGTGCATCAGTCTGGTATGCATCATTAGCTTTATCCTTTGCTCCAGATTGATGTAGTGGTGCTACTACTCAGGGGGAGTAGTCAACTTTGAGATTCACATGATTTTGATATCTATTTCATATCTTTGACATTGATGTCAAAGGGGGATAGCTATATGTGAAAAATAATGTCATAATATGTCATATGGGAGAGAGATTCAGTTACGTTTCTCCTCAGGGGGAGTTGCTGGGATTTTTAAGTTTTTCATTGTTATATCTTCTATGAGAAATTTTTGGCATTTCTTAGCACTTAGATTTTTCTTTTTCACATCTAGTGTTGCCATCAATACCAAAGGGGGAGATTGTTGGCAATATGAAGGAATTTATTATGTGTTGCATTGATATTTTATCATTGATGTCAACACTAGCTATTATGATTGGTTACCGACAGACAAATTTTGGTTATCGGTAGAAGAACTAGTGTTACCAACAGAAGGGACTATCAATTGGATACTACCGACATGTTTGGACCAATGGAATATTTTTGTTTTGATATTTCTAGAGTATGTTTTGGTTAGTTGGTATTGAATTGATGATTGGATGCTATCACACACTCTAGTAAGCCAATACTGGTACGGGTTTAAGGTTTTATTGGCAGAGATTTTACTGAGAATCTTTGATAGGATACATAAGTGGTGTTGATGCGGCTTCTAGATGGAATTCAGAATGTAGAAGGTGATCTTTGTTCATTACTCGACTGATTAGAGACATCGCTTTAGCATGGTGAATCTATTTGGGTCTAGGTTATGGACCGATATCATGTTACGTGTTCTCTACACATTACTGGGATGATTTATGGATTGGTTAATGTTGTTTTCGTCTAAAGATGACATGGTATATCATTTTAATATGGATGTATGTAATGATCTTATTGTAATATATTTTAGGAGGCCGACCTAATTGGTTAGACCGATATCATGTTACGTGTTCTCTACACATTACTGGGATGATTTATGGATTGGTTAATGTTGTTTTGGTCTAAATCCAACATGGTATATCATTTTAATATGTATGTATGTAATGATCTTATTGTAATATATTTTAGGAGGCCAACCTAATTGGTTTAGGCCTTAGGGTTTGTATAAATTGATGTAAGATCTGATTGTAGATTGTGGTGGTGGTAATGGTCACGGAATGAAATATCATATGCAAAGGAGATTTGGTCGATCATAGGTGATCGAATTGGGTTAGGTCAAAGGCCTCGGGTATTGAGCTTAAAAGGGACTGTATTCAGGCATGGTAGATGCTATCATTGGTAGTTCATTCTTTTGGATTGTTGTCCAATTATATTGAGGTGGTTATAACCTCTCTGTAGTCAGTGAGACTCCTTTGTAATGAGCAGTATGCTCTAGGCAGTGTGCCTCCTTGCATGTGTAGGCCCCTTATTGTATCACATACTTTCTTCTGAAGTATCATCTGACTGTGGGTAGGCTTCCCACTGTGGTTTTTCCCTTTACTGGGTTTTCTATGTAACAAATATGGTGTTATGTGGTATGGTTGCATTTTGTTGATTCTCTATTTCATTCTTAATTTTTATTGCTTACTGGTATATGTTTCTACTATTCCGGTATTTAATGTTTATGTGCTCCTGTTAAAGGTTATTAAGTGGTTTGATTAATATAATCTGTTGACAATTGATTCACCCCCCCCCCCTCTCAGTTGTCCATCAATTATTCTAACAATGGATACATAGATTCTTGATGCCTATGCAAAAATGCTAAATGATGCACCAATTGATGAGGCAGAGAAGCCCTATGGTACCACATAATAGAAAACTCAAGAGGTTGAAATAGAGTTCAACTGGAAGAAAAGAGAGAAACAGGAAGGAAAAGCAAGAAAATTTGTGCAGAATGTCTCAAAGGACATAAAAGAACTAATTGATGTTGTCTTGGAGAAAGGCAGAAAGAGGAAGGATCTAGAAGTTCATATTGAGCCTGTTACTGCAGAATTAGAATTAGAGGATGACACACCGTTAGCATTTAAGAGGGTTGTTAGGAAGAAATCAAAGGAAACAAAGGTAGAAGCAAAGAAGCAACTGGTTAGAAAGGTCACAATCAAGCTATCAGCACAGAAGTAAGCACCTAAAGCTACACCTTCAGCTACATCTGGTACTGCCAAGAGGAAGAAGAAGAATGATAGTGATTCTGGTAAGGTTTCACCTAAAACTTGTCCAAAATTGGTAGATGAAATCACTAAAGATGGAATGTTGAAGAATGTTCAATTTTATTATGAAAACTTAGAGGATGATGAATAGAGAGAGGTAGAGGAAGCAATCCTATTATGGACATCTATAAGAAAGCCTTATAGAAATAGAAAATTAAATATCGGCTGAGTTATATAGAATGTTAGATGCTACAAGATTATCATCTATGAAAGAAGATAAACACATTAAAATACAAGAGCTATTATCTATTCGTGTTACTATAGATCCAAATGAAATGGAAAAGACACTTGAGGTAGCAGAGAGAGAAGTTTTCAATAGCAAACATAGGATTACTAGTTTGATTCTAGGAAGAGTAAATGAGATAATAAAGGAGACTCAAATAGCATGGGTTAAATATTTGGGAGAAAACAGAGGATTCTTTACTTCACTGGAAACCAAGACAGACATTGTAGATAGCCCAGTTGAAGGAAAAGGAAAGGAGATTATGGGTACTTCACCCTTAGTTTTGAAAAATATTAAGATAGTGGAAATTGAGCCCCTGGTAAATGCAGATGTATAGATAAATACTGAGCTACAAGTTAATACTGAGAATGAACAGGCTAACCTTGTACAAGATACTAATATTGAGGACAATTGTCCTCCAAATACAAATGTATAGGTTGACATTAATGTTCCTATAGAGGAACTGATAGTTACACAGGCTACACCAAGTGGCGAAGCCACCGATGCAAGTGAGAATGTTATAAAGGATAAAAATTCAGAGGAGAAAATAGGGGAATCCGATAGGGAACCAGTTGTTGGCCTGCCATTATTGTCAATTGACACTTCTCAGGTGGAAAAGAAATACATCACAGAAATGAGTCCCACTGAACTAATGATGATGGCAGCACAAAAACTGATGAAGGAGGGTTCCACAGATAAAGGGATTATAAATCAATCAATCACTGTTTTACACAGACTGGTCCTAGAGTGTAAGATTGAAAATGAAGCGAGTCCATCCAACAAGATTAAGGTAATCACTGAGAATATATCAAAGGAATTTCAATCCTCATAGCAAATATCAAACCAACAAGCACTAGAATGATTTACTCAAGCTAAGAGAGCCGCTTTTGATCAAGTAATTGAAACAAAGAAGAAAAAGATTGAGAAGCTAATCCTAATAGAAAATTCTTTGAAACAATGTATAAATATATATAGGGTATGTTGTAATATTGAAATACTTACAACAAATGTAGATAGAAAGATAAAGGAGATTCAAGAGAAAAATTGCAAGTATAGCTAATTCTTTTGATGGATTGATTTCATTGAGTGCATCAATTGATGGTCAAATTTTGATTTTGGAGAACCAAATTTCTCCTCTTGAGAAAGAAAGAGACAAAATAATTAGAAGAACCAGAAATCTGAGAGGCTTAGTAAGTACCTGATTGGATTCACTCTGTGTACACAAGAAAGAATGCATGGATATGGTGGGAAAGCCCACACCGGCAGAGGTAAATGAGACAGAATCTTTTGCACATTTATTGAGTGGACTTGTATCTATTTCTGACACATTCAAAAGTGGTTGGGTTAATTATGTGGAGTTATTGGAGAAGGCTTATCCAGAAATTTTGAATTTGGTCAAGTTTCGGTAAGACATTTTTGGGGATATTCATTGTACAGTTCTTATTCTTTAACATTATTTTTAGAATTTTTAATGCAATTGATGTCAAAGGGGGAGTAGTATGGATGTGAAAAATAATAAAAAGAGTTGTATACATTAGGGGGAGTTATGGAGTTATAAAGTTTTGGAGTTTTGGAGATATGGAGTATTTTGCATATTCAACTCAGGGGGAGCAGGGTAGGATGAAACCAGCAGATGAAACATTGACCATTTTTCACATGAGTGTTGCCATGAATGCCAAAGGGGGAGATTGTTGGCAATTGACACTCTATTGGTTGGTTTCACTATGCTGTCTTTGATGGCAACATGATTTTGTGTCCTGGCTTCATGTTTTGATTCTATGGTATACGGGTAGGCACTTCATAGATTCTACACCGACATCGGCACCGACAGGACAAAAGGATTTCTTTGGTCATCCGAAATGCGGGTCAACATGGTTTAGTAAAGGTTATTGCTATTGGAGACCAACATATCTCAAATCTAGCATTAGTAAATTTATTTTAATGTTTATGCCTTTATGTTATCTATCTGACATGTAATTTGATATTGTATATATCTTTGTAAGCCAACATAAGGCATGACAAATTTGTAGGGTATATAGGATAGCTTGATAGATCATTTTGATAAAGAAATATACAATAGAAATAGTGATGGATATGTGAATATAATATAATGCGAAATATATCAGAGACATCATGTATGTGAGGAAATTATTGTAAGGGTTATTCCAGTAAAGGGTTTAGGGTTTCAGACTGGAACAAACAGAGCTTAAACTAGAACTGTATTCTGGCATAGAAGATGCTATCTTAGTAGTTCACACTTCTCTGGATTGTAGACTAGAATTTTATGTAGTTAGTGAGGCTCTTATTGTGATTGAGCAATGTGCTCTAGGCTGTAAGCCTTCCTGCAAGTGTAGGCCCCTCATATTTTTTAATATCTCTTCATATGGTCAGTGGATTGATATTGTGGGTCACAAATCCCACCGTGGTTTTTCCTCTTTGAGGTTTTCCACGTATAAATCTGTGTGTTATGATTCTCATTTATGTGATTGGCTTATTAGTTGCTTTACTTATTTCAATTCTATTTATACCGGTATACCGGTTGGTGTATACATGTTTTAATAAGGCTAAAATTTACTATTTTGGTATATAACTGATTCACTCCCCCCTCTCAGTGTTATTGGTTTCCTATAGATCCAACTCTAATCTGTTGGTGTGTAGCCAAGGCATCCACTACACACACTTATCTTCTCATTTCCATCCATCATACTGGCAGCAGATAGTTATTCCATGTGTCCTCTTCTACCAAGGGGGTGAATGATAAGGTTAGTGTAATACTCCCCCTAAGGTACTTCATCTCCTTTAAGCCTTGAGAGATATCACCTATGCATTTAATGCATAGTGTCAGTCCATGGTTGCATCTTCTTGCTTCTTCCTCCATACCTGCATAGTCTCATTCTTCTTCCCATTTTCAATCCTGGGAGCAGGTCTTACCTTCTTCAGCCTAGTGGTCCTTACATTACCAGATTCTACAGCATAACCAGAAGCAATGTTGTAATAGCACATTGCATACATGCCAATCTCATGATTGGGGAACCTTCTAATGTATATTTTTTCTCTTCCTTTTCTAATCATGCCATTGTAGCTAGCTATCAGTCTCCATGGGTTCCTTGATTGTGTTGAAAAACTTCTTCTTTTGTTCCATGTAGGTCTTTAATGTTCATAAGTTCTATAACTGCTTCCATGTTGAGCATGATTGTTCCATTGGTTGTGTGAATTCTTCTTCCTGCAGTCATAACTTCTATGGCCAAATCCATTGTAGTTATAACATACAATATTTACATAACCGAGAGAGGGGATATGCATATTTCTGCTCTTTGACATTTTAGGCTCAAATACATGATATCCATGATCACCTAAATTCCTTCTGCTAGATCCCTTTCTACATTCATATGCCCTGTGGCCATAATCTTTGCATGAAAAATACTAATTGGGGAAGGAAGACTTATTACTTACAAATTTATTTTGCCAAACATGAGGTGATCTTACTGGTCTGGCATCTTCCTTTCTACTTCTCCAGGGATGGATCTTGAGTTGTTCATGCTCTGCAGATCTTTCATCTAATCACTTCTTCTTCCACACTTGTCTTGACTTGGTGGCAACAACATTTCTTTGTCTTCTACCGGTAGGAGGTCTTCTAGGTTGTCTTCATGTATTATTTCTTCTGGTGAAACTATCTTCTCCTAGCTTCCCTTTCCCTTTGAGATATGTAGTGTTCCTCCTTCCTACACCAGTATTTATCCTCATCATGTCTTCACTGATTGTAGTTAGGTCAACCTTATTACTTGGAGTATTCTTGACCATGAAGGTCTTTCCTTTGTTATCTTCATTTGAGGAGATAAATTGATTGTCCTTTTCGGAGACATCCTTGCTGGTGGAGCACTCACCGACACCACAACCGAAACCTCTAGTATCCTTGGAGTTTTTTTTCTTCTTCAACATCTTGTCCAAGGGATCACTGCTATCATTAAACCATATTATTACCTTGAGCTCTTCTTGACATTTCTCAAGGTCTCTCCTGATATTTTCAACCTCATCATTTAGCCTTTGACAGTCTTTGTCCTTGGCTTCTAGTTCTGATGCTAAATCTACACACCTGTATTTTCCTAGCATTCAAATCCAATTTAGCATTCAAATCCAATTTGGATTCCACAATCACCTTTTTAGCATCATCCACTTGTGCTTTCAGATTAGCAATAACTAACTCTAACTCTTGAAGACCATTGACCAACCAGTTTTGTTCTACAACAACAACATTCTTGAACATTTTGTATTCATTTCTAACTCTGTTGAGTTCATCAAGAGCACACACCAGTTCTCCTTCAAGATCTACCTCTACCTGATATTCATCTTCATCTTCTTCATCGGTGCCAAACACAACTTGTATGTGGGATCTATCTACCTTGTCACCTTCTGATGTGTGCACTTCACTTTCTGTTTCTTATGTCATGAAGAGATGAGTTTCCTCATCATCACTGTTGTAGCTGCTTATAGATTTGCCTTCAACACTTACACATAAATTTGCTACACTATTAGTCATGTTCTCACAAATTGACCCTATGGTTGTAGGCTTATTTCCATAGAGCTTCTTTAATTTGTCACATAGGCTCTTTGCCAATTTACATCTTTCCACCTATGAGGAAATATCATCTAAGAGCCCATAGAATGTAGCCTTCATTGCTAAATCATTTCACTTGCATTTTCTTTCTTCTTCAGGACTAGTGGGAGGACTGACATGACTACGGAGACCATTTACAACTGACATCCAAACATCATACCCTAGAGAGTATAAGTTAACTTCCATTCTACAACTCCAAATGGAATAGTTAGACCCACTAAACAATGGAGTTGGGATTGACACTAAACAAACCATTGTGTCCTTAAGATAGAATCTACCTAAGCTAGAGAAAGCTCATTTGACTGGGAACCTAGGCTTTGATACCAATTGTTAGACACAATGCACCACTGAGAGGGGGGTGAATGAGTGGTTCTGAATCTTTTTCCCTTTAACTATCCTATGTGTGTATATCAGTTATCAGATCTAACTCAATGTAGACTTACCAGTTAGTGGGGAGACATCACAAATGCATTCATAGAAAAGGGACATCACATAACACCAACATATATGAGGAAAACCAAAGATGGGAAAAACCTCAGTGAGAAATGTTGTTGGAGACTACTGCTCCAATCCAGCCTCACAATCAATCTCTGATTACAATGTTTAGGGCACCAACCCAAGGAGCACCAACCCCTGATTTTAGGGCACCAACCCAAGGAGCACCAACCCAAGGAGCTACAACTCAGTGAATACAAAACATAATCATTTACAAATTAATAACCTTGTTAGAAATAGATTTTGCAACACTTCTTCAAATCTCTCTGTTGGATCTCTTGTCCGGTTCACTCTCGGTTCTCTACCTCACCTTTTTACTACTACAACCTTATCTCCTACTTCAACTCTATTAGTTCAATCTCTTCTCCTTCTCTGTCGGTTCTTTGTGCGGGTTTCCTCTTCTCTCAACTGCTCTATTGCTTTCCACCGGTACTATCTTCTGCCAGTTTTTTGCTTGCCTACTCTTCACTCTTATGCAACTCTTCACTATCGGTTTTGTCACCACCGGTTACCTTACTATTCCCAGTTGAACTCTTCAACCCTAGACTCTTCTCACACTCAGTCTCTCTTTTGGTACTCATTGAATACTTGAATGATGTTCTCTCAAATGTAGCAACCCTCTCTAATTTAGCAGCCTGTTAGTTTCTTTAACCTCCCTGGTTAAGCCTTCGCCAAAACCTATTATCGGTTGTCTCGCTGCTACTCTATCTATATGATCTTCTGCAAATATCACACTTTATATGTTTCTCTATTCCCCCTATGCATCACTTGGCAACATCTCTCTCACTGAGGTGTGTGTGTGTGTGAAAAGTGGATAAGGGCTCTGTAAGCTATAAGACACAACACTTCAATTAATTCATTGCATGCATGGTTAGACATATATAATTATGAATATAAAAACCATAACAAATCGACCTATTACCTTCTAAAAGATGTAGGTATAGACTTGCTCTCAGATTTGTATAAGCAATACCAGTGACTAAACTACACCTGCACAAAGTATTTAATCTATATGAGAATAAGAATAAGCTAAATGGATGCAAGATGGATGCAAGATTAAGCTAGATGGATGAAAGATTATGCTAGATGGATGAATATTAAGCTATATGAATTCAAGCAACCATAATTGAACTAAATATGCAAAAAGATAAACTAAAATGCAATAATCTCAAAAACACAATATCTTTAATGACTCCAGAGCAAAAATTGCATAATAACAATAAATATCTAGGGTGTTTTGAATTAGAGATGAAGGCAGAATTATAGAAACTCGAAAGAGAGACCAACGGTCAAGATTGATTAGCAATGATCGGTTGATATCATTCAAGAAAAAGCACATTTCAGGATAATTGAAATAATTGAGAGATCGGATTAAGTTAACCTTGAGATAGATTCCAATTATAGTTTGATTGGAATGCATTCAGATTATAAATTTCTATTTGCACTGGAGATTAAATTTAGTTGATTCCATGCACTTGTGATAAAAATAGGTGATTCCATGCACTATTCATTAATTTATTCAAGATTTTAATTTAGAAAAAGGCTTTTCAATGCAATTGAACTTCTTTTCTCAAAAGCTTTGAGTTTTCTTTTAAAAAATAATTAATTCAATTTAATTGCTTTTTTGATTTTAAGTTATCTCAATTTTAGAAAAAAGAAATATCTCAAGTTTGATTTCTTTTCTCAATTTAATTCTTTTCTTTTATTTTAAATTTAACTCTTTCTTTTGTAGATTAAATCCTCTTTTTGTAATAAGTCTCTTTTTGTAAATTAATTCCTTTTTTTGTGATTAAACGGCCAATTTATTTATTAATTAAATATGCTTGGATATTTAATTAAATAAATAGGATAATTGATCAAAATGATTTACTTGGAGTGATTTAATTAATTAAATAAATATTTAATTAATATAGAGTGATTTATTTGCCTTTTAACATTAATGATTGAGAAATTAATTAATTATGATGCTCAAGGTTGATTTAATTGTCTTTGGTTAGGACCTTGGTGATGTTGTTGAGATTAGGGGCCCATGGTTTAGGTGACCATTTTTAGGGTATTATATTTGCCCCTCTTTGAATTAATGTGCGAGTAGCGCATTGGTTCAAAGCATAATTGATGTCTAGGAGATATCAGTTTTGAACTTGATTGATCATGAACCAGATGAAGAGCGAGGTGTTTAGCTTGATTTGAAGCAATAAAACTGAATAGATTGATTAAAGTGATACCGATCTTGAACTTGATTGAACTAAGACCGATGAAGAGCAAAGATACCGAACTTGAACTTGATGGATCAAGAAGTGGATCTTACTGATCTAGGACTTGATTGAACTAGACGTGGCGATCAAAGATAAAACTGATCTTTAACTTGATGGATCAAGACACAATGAGCAAAGAAAAACTATCCATTTTGATTTGTTGCAATGAAACTGTTACTACTTATCAAATTGCCATTAGTTTCTATATTCAAAGTCATATTATATATTCTAGTTGGTAAGCATTATCGAATCATGCAGTCGGTACACACAGAGAAGTTGATATGAACAGTCCAGCCGGTTACAGAAGGAAAATAGTCACAGAGCCTAGTATACACTGAGCTATCTACCGAGTATTATTTCATGTCTACCGAGCAGTAAAGATAATACACCGAGTTGATATACATTGAACCTGGACACACATATGAAAATGTGTTACAAGATCGAGGCACATAGAACCGTTATCACATTGGAAATTGCACATATAGATTTTGTATAATTTTGAGGTCATCTAACCAATGAAATATTTTGCATAGTTATTTATTCAAGAAATCATGTTTGTAAGATCGAAGAAATGAATCAGATCACCGACATAAGAAGTCTATTTATACAACATGAATTTAGGGTTAGAGACATGTGTGAATAAGATATATGTGTGAATGAGAGAAGTGCGTGTGCATATGTGTATGAAGCAAGAATTATGTGATACATGAGAAATCACAGAGTATTATGACTGTTACAGAGACACAAAGGTAACTGAGAAGGTTATCAGAGAACAGTTAAAGAACAGAGTAAACAGAAGGGTTTACCGAGTTACTTTATGAGTTACCGAGGTATGCTATAGGCAAGGTAATCTTATTTTGAGCACATAGAATCTGCTATAGCATTTCAGATGTAAAGTTGTAGATATTTGTAAAGTCTTATTGTAATATTTTGAAGTTGTAAGAGAAACCTTTAACAGGGTAAAAGACTCTAATCAAGTCTATAAATTGTAAATCCTCTAACCAGGTGCAGCATTTATATAAAGTGTTGTAAAATCCTTTAGCAAGGTAGATCTAACAGATCTTGTTACTCCTAACAGGGTAGGCTATCAGAAATAGCTAAATATGTAGCTCTAACCAAGTACTCTTTATTATTGTAGTAGTGAAGTTGTGGATGCCATCCCCACCATAGTTTTTCTCTCTAACCAAGACCTTTTGTGTAACCAAAATATATGTGTTATGGAGTGAATCATGTATGATTGTTACTTATTTGTTTTAGCTTTATGTTATGTTACAGTTGTTTTTGGTTTATGCATAACAGTAAAGATATTGTTGATAAAAGGATTTGAAGTACTGATTCACCCCTCCCCTCTCAGTACATTAGCTTTCCATATTGGGCCTAACAATTGGTATCAGAGCTTTAATCTTGGAAAAGGGTTTAACTACCTAAAGAGAAAGATCTTATTAATGGAAGGCTACAAACAATCTCGAAGGATTGTGTATCTGCAAGAAGAAATGGATCATGCTAATCAAGTGATTGCAGACATGCAAAGGCAAATGCAAAAATCTCTGAAAGTGAGAAGAAGATTATCTGATGATTTGCAGGACTCTCAAGAGTTAGTGGAACAAATTGAGACATCATCTAAGAACAATATATCTGAAGAGACTGAAGAAATGATTGGACAATTGAAAGAAAAGAACAAAGCACTAGTTGATCAACTAAAAGAAATGAAAAGAGAACATGAACATTTCAGTACACAGATGACTGAAAATCTTGATGCATTGAGGACAACCAAGGACAAAGTAAGAGATCTAGAAAGAGAGAAACAACAACTTGAAGCTTTAGTATCTGATAAGGATGATGAAATCATAAGGTTGACAGGGATTCAACAAAATATGATAGATCAACTAGGTTATGCACATCATGAAGCAAATCTAAAAGATGATAAGAATCAAGCATTGAAACTTGAAGTATCAAGGTTGAGCAATGAACTTGAAACAGAGAAGAAATCCAAGGAAACACTAAAGAAGAGTTATGAAGCATCAAAGATGTTGGATGAGCAACTGAATACAAGACAACCCTACAAAGAAGGAGGACTTAGTTACAAAGGAAAAGATTCTACCGAGAAGGGAATCTGCACTACCGAGAAAGGAGAATCATCAAAACAAGCTGGAAAAAGGAATAACATCAAAAGGAAGAAGCCTATTTGCAACTACTGTGGAAATCAAGGTCATACTACCAACATGTGTCAAATCAGAAAAGGTAAGCAACTGAATGCCACTAAGACCAATGGTTATTGTTACAATTGCAATAAATATGGTCACACATCTAATCAATGTAGGACAAAGTCTGTTAACAATTATCAGAAGGCAAAATTCAAAGGGTTTTGTAAAAACTGCAATAGATATGGACATAGTACTGAGAAGTGTTGGTTTAAGAAAAAGAACCACATGTGGTCTGCACACCGAGCAAATACTAGAGGTTACTGAACTCACATAGATCCTTACTGACAATATTTTGTAGTACCATGGGATTACAATACAAGGATATGGTGTGAATGTTGCGGAAGATATGGACATATAAGTGCCAACTACTTTATAAGGTTTGGAATGAGTAACCCAAGATCATGGAGAAATCCTAGTATGGCATGTTTTCATTGTCACAAAGTTGGACACTTGGCTAGAGACTGCAGAGATCAACCTAGAGAAGACACTGAGGAAATAAAAGAGAAATTAAAGATGATTTGGAGAAAGAAGGAAATTGTGTCAAATAAAGAAATCACCTTACCTACCAAGTTAGGTGCTCCCACTCCAAATTAATCGATAAAGGTATGAAGGGACTACATTCTCACAAGGTTAGATCTTAAACAGTTCCTATTTTAGTATGTACTGAATTCAAAATCTGCATAGTAAGATGTAGTGGTAAGTTTGAAATTCTATCAAAGTCTTTTGGAGCACTTTACAGGAAATCTGTCAAGTCGGTGAATTCAGGAAATCTGTCAAGTCGGTATATGAAGGAAATTTGGTTACTCAATTAAAGCGCAAAAAGGGAAAGAAAGTTAAGTGAACTAAGTGCATTTAATGTCTTTGACCTAACTTGCATGGAGCCCGATAAGGTATTTTTAAGTACTTAAAGGTTTTTTGCGGTCATTTTCATTCACCAAGTTTTCAAGAAGCAGAGCAGAGCGAATCAAGGTGATCAAACCATATTCAAAGCAAAATCTAAGGTATTTACATCGAATCTCATCTCATTGCTAAGCTGGTTTACCGAACTCATTAAGTTATTATTATCTGCGGAGTGTGAAGCGTCTGTCGTTTGTTAAAAGTTCTCAAACCCTAAGGTTCCTATGTCGTTTGTTAAAATGGCACCTAAGATCCAAGACCACATTGTTGTGAAGAATGTAGAGAAGCCCTCACTAAAATACTCTTTGACTCCCAAAATTGCATCTGAACTGGATGACAAAACTGCCTTTTCACTCATCCCGAATCGAGTCTTGTTAGTCAAGGATGTGAGATTTTTCACAAAATGCCATGTTGAAGAACTCGATCATGTCGAGATCAAAGATGCATATGATGAATTGTGCACAAATGGTAACATGGATAGCAAGTATGAGCATATCAAAATCAAGGGATGGACTGAATCCCTAACCTATCCCTATGTGTTCAAACCCCAGTGGGTCAAGTTTGTACTAAGTCGAGTGCATGATGATTTCATGTGGCTACAAGAGCAACCATTTAAGATCAAAAAAGAAATCATTCATCTGATCACCGGTTATCCTATCTATGATCATGCCTGAGCACAGAAAATGATATCATAGAAGGAATTGATCAATTTGACTGGAGTAGAATCTGATTGCAGAGGTCTGAAGTTTAACAATGTCACTGATCCTAAACTCAAATTTGCCATTAGAGTAATTGGTTACTGTTTCTTCCAATCGGCAAGGGAAAACAGTGTACCCTGTGCAGCAGTGGACTTAGCATACAAAATTGTTAAGAAAGGCATGAAGATTGACTTGTGTGAAGTATTGTTGAAGAACTTGTTTGAAAATTTGAACACAATCAGGAAGCCGAAGAAGAACAACTTGGCAAATACTCTAAAATTTGGATCACTACTTGTATGTATGTTTTTCTACTTTGAGAAGTTTTTTCCAACAGTCGGTAAAGTTGTTTGGGAACTACACCGACCAATCACCCATCAGATCAATGACTTCATCAAGAAGTTAGGTGATAACTTTAATGATATAATGGATGATTACTTCAGCAAGTTCCAAGAGAAAATGCATAACAGGTACCAGATTCCACCACAACTGGTAGAAAAATATAAGGATGATATATGTTTTGAGGTAGACACTAATTATTGTTATATGAATGTTGTTGAACCGAGGACTCAATCTTTGCCACCAATGGGTTACGAGGTTGATTTTGATATCACACAACAGCAAATTGATGCCTATCTATCATTGCCAAGGCATACTATCGAGCTGAGGTATGGAACCTATGAAGAGGTGAAGGAAAAAGTAAAAATGAGCATTGTAGTACCTAAGGCTACAAGAAAAGCCACAAAGATGATTAAGGAATTAACTAAAAAATTCGGAGAAGATTCTTCCTCCACACCTGTCAAAGGCATTCTAGCCATCACCGAAGAGGAGACAGAAGCCCAAGAAGCAGCCATAACACTTAGCATTGAATTGCCTAAGGGAAAAGTGTTGAAGAGAAAGAAACAAGACACTCCAATGGTCCTACCAACAAAGAGACCTAACACAAGGGCATCTGCTGCATCACTGAGTAAGAAACAAAAGATTGTTGCCATTCCTAGGATAACTAGGACTTACAAGAAATCTACTTGGAGACTCATTTTTCCAAAAGAGTCAAGTGATACCGAATCTGAAGATGCAAATAAATTTCATATTGTGAAAAGTAAGAAGGAAGATGTACATAGTGTAGAAATTTTTTGTAAAAATCTAAAGGAATATGGTGGATTTGGTGGATTCAGATTTGTCAAATATGAATCTAGATCAGTTGATGAAAAAAAGGAAAATTGAAGAAGATGTCATTTGCACACTTCTAAAATTCTAAGTGGTCCCATTAGAAGTATGTAATTCTATTCCTAAGGAATTATATGCACATATTGAAACCAAATGGCAATATGCCCTAGACTCAGAGAAACAAATCAGAGAAAGAAGTCTGGTGCATCTCTTTCCTAATATGTTGGTTGATGAAATAAAAGAACATCTGACAAACAACCAAACACAATTTACAGTAAAACAAAAGGCCTTGAAATTGATGATGGCCTGTATATAGAAGTGGAGAAGGAAACAAAAGAGTAATGGAAGGACATCTTTCAAAGAAAGAATGCTGGTGAAAAATCTACAGTGGAAATAGTTGATGTCACCGACCAAGAGCCTAATGTCACCGAGCAAGACCTTGCTGACACCATTCAAATAGATGAAGATATCATGGATGCAGAGGCACCTGAACAAGAAATGATAGAAGGCAATGCTTATGCAAAACTTGTCTCCAGTGAATCTGTTTTGGAACAAGTTCAGCCTTACCCACCGATCAATCAACCTGCTACAACCGAAGCTCCTCAGGATACAGATGAAGGCACCAAAGGTCAAAAGTCTACAGTAGAAGGTACTTCACAAGAACAAACCCCTCAAACACCTTCTAGCACAAAAAATGTTACAGCCGAGACACCAGGCAGCGAGACACTGAAGGACACTACTAAGGCTAAAGAAACCAACCAAAGTGTTGTCTCTACCAAGCAACCTACCGAGGGTCCTCAAGCCTCTCAAGATATTGTAGTGGTTCACCCAGTGAAAGGTAAAGAAAAGAAGTTGAAAAAGCATAGTTTCAAAATTGATTTATCAAAACCGATAGTGTTGCCCAATGTAGACATCTCCAAATTGAAAGGGCAAGCACTCACTGAATTCGGTGAATTGTGCAAAGCAAAGGCCAGACAGGAGAAGCAACTGGCCATACAAAAGAAGAATAAAGTACTTCAGAAGGTAAAGACCTTACTATCAGATATGCTACCTTAAGCTACAGTATCAACCAATGCAGCCATCCATATTCAATTGGATGAACTCCTAAATCAGATTGAGACATCTAGAGCAGATGCATCTGAATACTTGAGCAAACTCAAAGACAAGGAGCTAACTACTAAAATGATAGAGGAAGTACAAAAATCCATTATTGTTGGCAAGGTAAAACTTGTCAAATTTATTGTTGAGTTGTCCCCTCAACTCAAGCACATTCTTTCATTATTTCAGAAACTCTACACATTTTCTTTATTTCTTAAGGACATTAAGAATAAAATAGAAGCAATTGAGAAAGAGATCACTGATCTCTCAAATAAATTGACCCCCAAGCCCAATTCAGTTCAGAATTTTTATACTAAGCTACAATAGCTCATGGCTCAACAATTGGAACTGAGGAATGAAGAACACAAGATCAGGATGGACATAATGACACTTCAAACATTATTCCTTCATCATCTTTCATCCATTCAAGAACAGCTAAACCGAGCCACTTACCTCTCTACTACACAAGAGGGAAGCACTTTAGATGGCTTAATTTCATTATTGGCTAATATTAATGCACAAAATTCTTTAATGGACAGTGTAAAGGATGCACTCTCTGTCGCTCTCACCGAAGCCAAGACAAAGTACAAATCCATTTTTGATTAGTTGCCACCTCCAAATGGTAACTAAATTTTGATGTTTGTCAAAAAGGGGGAGTATATCATCAAAGTATATATAGCATCACAATACACAGGGGGAGTGTATAGTATTCAAAGTATCAAACAACCGGAGTGTAGTATACAGGGGGAGTATACCGAGCAGAATGAGCAGAATAAGCAGAGTATCCAAGAGAAGTGAACAGAGGAAAGAATAGTGATTATAGAGTATTGATCACTGAGCACACATAATCAGAGTTTTGTATAGCATATTGATAAGGGTAGTATATTTGATTATACAATTTCACTGACTAATGTATATACTGTATGTTTAGTCAAATTTTGTAAAGTATACAGATTTTTGAGTAATTTTTTGAAAGCAGTTTTTGTCAAACATCTCAACTAATGTCAAAAGGGGAGGTTGTTACTACTTATCAAATTGCCATCAGTTTCTATATTCAAAGTCATACTATATATTCTAGTCAGTAAGCATTACCGAATCATGCAGTCGGTACACACAGAGAATTCGGTATGAACAGTCCAGTCGGTTACAGAAGGAAAACAGTCACAAAGCCCAGTATACACCGAGCTATCTACTGAGCAGTAAAGATAATACACCAAGTTGATATACACCAAGTGAAATGTGTTACCATATACATTGAACCTGGACACACATATGAAAATGTGTTACAAGATCGAGGCACATAGAACCGTTATCACATTGGAAATTGCACATATAGATTTTGTATAATTTTGAGGTCATCTAACCAATGAAATATTTTGCATAGTTATTTATTCGAGAAATCATGTTTGTAAGATTGAACCAATGAATCAAATCATCGACATAAGAAGTCTATTTATATAACATGAATTTAGGGTTAGAGACATGTGTGAATAAGATATATGTGTGAATGAGAGAAGTGTGTGTGCATATGTGTATGAAGCAAGACTTATGTGATACATGAGAAATCACAGAGTATTATGACTGTTACAGAGACATAGAGGTCAGTGAGAAGGTTATTAGAGAATAGTCAAAGAACAAAGTAAACAGAAGGGTTTACCGAGTTACTTTATGAGTTACCGAGGTATGCTATAGGCAAGGTAATCTTATTTTGAGCACATAGAATCTGCTACAGCATTTCAGATGTAAAGTTGCAGATATTTGTAAAGTCTTATTGTAATATTTTGAAGTTGTAAGAGAAACCTTTAATAGGGTAAAAGACTCTAATCAAGTCTATAAATTGTAAATCCTCTAACCAGGTGCAGCATTTATATAAAGTGTTGTAAAATCCTTTAGCAAGGTAGATCTAATAGATCTTGTTACTCCTAACAAGGTAAGCTATCAGAAATAGATAAATATGTAGCTCTAACTGAGCACTCTTTATTATTGTAGTAGTGAAGTTGTGGGTGCCATCCCCACTATAGTTTTTCTCTCTAACCAAAGGCTTCTATGTAACCAAAATATATGTGTTATGGAGTGAATCATGTATGATTGTTACTTATTTGTTTTATCTTTATGTTATGTTATAGCAGTTTTTGGTTTATGCATAGCAGTAAAGATATTGTTGATAAAAGGATTTGAAGTACTGATTCACCCCTCCCCTCTCAGTACATTAGTTTTCCATATTGGGCCTAACAACTGAACACCTGCTTAGATTGAGCGTGTGATCAAAGATATTCTTTAAACCCTTGATTGAGTTTAAATGAATAATCGGCTTGATGAAAAGCGATGAAACTAATTAACGTTAAGAGACTGATTTAGATGAAGATGATATCAGCTTGATTTGATGTGAGGAAATTGATATGCCCCTAAAGATTGATCTGATTCAGATGATCGAGAAATCTCAACTTGATATGAAGCGATGAAGCTGAGATACCCCTAGCGATAAGTCTTGTTTGATGTTCTGTAAATATTATCTGCTCGACTTGTAATAAAGATTTTGAAATAAATTCTCAACTTTAAGGATGTGATCAGTGATGATGATGATGTCATGAGTATGCCCCCTTGAGAGTGAAATCGAAAGATAGCGAGGGTACAATGATTTAGGCAATTTGATAGTAATATTAAGAAAGTAATGATTTGAGCACCAAGAATGATGTAGAGGATCATTTGAAGATTTAGCATTGATTGATGAGAAATTGAGGGCAAATTGAATAAAGAATGAGCAGTTGATGAAAGTGCTAAGTGGTCTTAGTTGAGCAAAATTGACTAGGAGGATGATCTCATATTTTGATTTCAATCTCAAAAATGGAATCAGGATGGGCAAATTAGCTTAGGGTATAGTTTTCATGTCCATCGGAGCAAGTTGAAAAATTAGGGTTTTGGCTATATAAGGGGTTCATGTGTCATTTTCAATTCATTTTAACCTCTCCAAGTTTGAGATTTTAAAAATCCCTCTGCAAAAAAATGGCAATTCTGATCCAGGAGCATTGTTTTGAGCACAAGAGATGACATAATCGGTCGCAGAACTATGACCCAACGATAAGTGATCAATCTTAAGCCTACTTCATTTCTTAGATTTTAAATTTTCATTTATTTTTTTGCATTTTAGAGTCATTTAAAGTCATGTGCCTCAGTTTATCGTGCAAGCTAAGACCATTTTTCATATGATAAATTATCTCTTTAGTGGTTTATCGTATGGGCATATAGGGTTTGTCGTCTGATGTGGGCCCATGTCTCATATGAAAGTGTGCTTGAGTGCCCATTTTATCATGCAATGCATCATGTTTTATTGTATGGTGATAGTTTTCCATGCTAGGCGTAATCCTGATTCATACGAAATTATCCCTGTCTGTGAAAATTCATATGAAAAATAGCAAACATGTTTGAGGGCCAAAACATCAAATTTTGATTTTGCATTTTGTATATTTGGATTTGCAAGCATGTTTAGCATATTTTTAGCACAATTTGGATCACGTGCTAATAGTGTTTATGTTTGATTTTGTAGATTTAGTTGCCAGATATCTTGTTTTGATGTGTTTATCCACTGACAATGGGGTTAGTTCATGGTTTATCAAATGCAAATAGGGCACATATTGATTTGTGCGGGTTTAGATCCCTTCTTCAGATGCCTGATATCCATGTGAATCATGGGATGTTGACTGCACTAGTAGAGCGGTTTCATTTATAGCATAATACCTTTCATCTACCTGTAGGAGAGATGATGATCACAACTGAGGATGTATACTGAATTCTCAGGATTCCATTTGTTGGAGACAAGGTTGATTATGATTCTTCTTAGTGGTCAAGTATCTTAGCATTGAGATGGATATTCCATGATGAGACTATCCTTGAGCAGGATATCACATGGGAGGTTCTGATGAGATGGTATAGTGAGTATTTTTCGCTGGCATGCGTGTTAGTAGGTATCCTTGGTTGTTTTGTTATGCCGGATAGGGGACAACAGGGTTTTCTGTGTGGCTAGGCAAGAATTCTTGAGAGGCTATTGACTCATCCTGAGAGATTAGGGTGGGGATCTTGTTTACTAACCCATATGTATCATGAGATGCATGAGGTTGTGTATCGAGAGGGCGAGAGTATGGTAGCAGGGGTTTTTGTTTTACAGATATGGGCATGGGAGCACATCCCAGTATGCAGGCCGATAGTAGATGATTCTAGAGAGCCACACTAACCCATTGTTTATTTTTATTCAGGTTATATTACTCAGCCCCATCTGGGAAAGATAAACTACTGGAGGAGACAACTAGATGATTTAATCACGGTCATATGGAGATTGTATAGGGGTCTAGAGCTATGGGATGATTGGAGAGAATAGAGGAAGGATATGTTCATGACAAGACCTCTCATTGGTCGATCAATGTCTATCATTGAGCGGTTTGTAGTTTCCAGGGTGATGAGCCAGTATGGCAAACCATAGGGTATATCTTAGGAGTTTACAACCTATGCCTAGTAAGGAGAGGAGGAGAGATGAGGATGGGCTCTAAGGTTATCATATGCATAGAGCATGTAGAAGCTAGTTGGTTTATAATGACTGAGATGGGATTATTTGGAGGATGTTGCAGATGCAGGGGTATTGCCCCAGTACAAGGAGTGGTTCCAAAGACATCCATTTCCTAGATTCATAGATCCTAAAGAGCATGTGCCTCTCATAGAGGAGGTCGTGGATGAGACACTAGTGTAGGTAGAGGTCTCAAGTCAGGTATAGGGATGAGGATAGGTGCATGGACAAGGATAGGTGCAGGGACCAAGAGAGGATGCACCTAGGTGAGTAGGGGGTGATCCTGGTGATAGTAGTAGCAAGGTACCAGTTGGAGTGAGACAGCAGTAGAGAGGGGAGGGTGGATCTCTAGGAGATGTTGGTGTTGAGGTTGGCGGTGCTAGGGCACCAGAGAGTGGAGGTGAGGAGGAGAGAGTAGCTCCTAGGTAGGTGAGGTAGTGGAGGGATGAGCAAGGAGGCAAAGAGGGAGGTGGAGAGGCTAGCAGAGAGTAGGGGGTACCAGATGTAGCACGGTCGTTGAGATCAAGGGTGGCAAGCTTGTAGTCACAGTTGACAGTGGCACAGACATAGCTGGCAGAGTGAGACCAAAAACTTCTTGAGGTTAGAGAAGAGCATGATCGAAAGCTTGCTTAGGTCAGAGTAGAGCGTGATCGACATCTTGCTGAGGTCAGAGCAGAGCGGGATGCACTTGAATAAGAGATGTTACATCAAACAAGTCAGGCAGCATATTATGTTGCATCTTATAGTGTAGCAGTCCTAGTAGCGTAGCAAGTTGTTTCTTATTCGTAGTATATGGCTCGATCTAAGGGAGCTAGAGCACCCAGACAAGATGTCGATCAACAGGAACCACCTCCTCCACCTAGCGATGAGGGAGAGACAGAGAACTAGCTTGTTATATCTCTTATATTTTTTTATATAACCCATTTTTGTAGCCTATATGATTCTTGCTCCAATGAGACATTGTATATGATAGTTGATATCATTTGTACTCTGAGACACTGAGATTATGATGATATATATGAGATCTTGATTTGATTTCATCATACTTGTGTTGATTGATTATGAGATGTCTTTCTATATGCTTTATTATATATGTATGCATATCTTTTTCAGTATGCATGTATGTAATGTTTGTTTTTGTTTCTTTTTTTATATGCAAATGGATGATGAAAATGAGTAACTAGTAATGCAAATGTTTAGTTTTATTCATGCAATAATATGAATGCAAATAAGTAATAATGAAATGTATGCATCTATATAAGATGCTCATGTATACAACTAAAATCTTAATACACAAGTACTCGATCAGAGAAATGATGATGAATAAGATACCATTTAGCTGAGAAATGACGATGCTTCAAACTCTCATTCAGAAGATAAAGAGATCATTGTTATCATGCTGAAATCACTTGAAATGCATAGAATTTAGACTGAATGCAACCTAAACCTAGTCACTGGATTTGGAATGCTTATTTTTCATCACTGAGCATTTACAAATAAAGCAAGAAAAATAGAGTTCCTTCCTTTATATATGAAATATTAATTATCTTGTTCGCAATGACCCTTTTTTTCATTCATATCCTTGGACAGATTACACATGCATCTGGATTGCACATTAAAGAAATTCCCTCAAAATAGACAAAGAAATGATGCCAACCTCCCTATAGCATACAAATAAGTGCAGTTGAGGTATGTGTGGTGATTTCACCTTGATATGAAGGCACTTATCATAGACACCCAGCTAATTAGATGTTTCCAGATCATCAGAGTCATTCCTACAAGCAGAAAATAAGGAAAAATATTATGCCTCCAATCCTTGCTCCTCTTAGTCAAGATAGGTGTCCTTGAGTTAATCAGAGGGAATAATAATCAAAAGCGAATGTAAAAGACAACATACAAATAAAATTTCATGCATATCTCAAACTGTTTAGTGATTGTTTTCAGTAGTCTTGTTTTGCTTGTTTACTCAATGATAAAACTCTTTAGTAGTTAGGAGATAGGTGACTGACTTAGAGTGGATGACCGGTTACCACTGATAGAAAGATGACTCGGTGGATATTTCTTAGGACATGTAAATTTCTCAGTCGATTACCCTAAGACTAGGACATTGATCAATTTCAAGCCATGAGTGTTCCAAAAGAACCAGGATGTCACAAAAGTGACTAAAAGATATGTACAAGCGAAAGCAAAGATGCAGGAAAGTGGGAATGAAAATGGGAAATGCCAATTGCGCATTGATAGATGGAGTGCTTGAGTACAAGAGGTGCCTTTTTACCAGGTTTTCACCTGCTTGGCAAAGATTCTTTGTTTTGTTTTTTTTGTTTTTTTTTTCAAGGATTTTTAGGATTTTTTTCAAGACATTTTAGCTGTACAGGTTGCTAGAGCACAGAATACTAAGTGAAGAAATTCTTCAAGTGGATGGTGTTGATCGGTTCACGGAGTTGTTCTCCTTCCAATGTTGAGAGTTGATAGGCACCAGAGCTGAAGACTGCAGTAACGATGTAGGGACCCAACCAGTTGGGTTCAAACTTCCCTTTGTTGTCTCGAAACTGTTGATTTTTAGGATTTTCTCTCTAAACAAGGTCACCAACTTGAAATTATCATTGTCTAACTTTCTTGTTATAACCTCTAGATATTCTCTTTTGATATGCTCTCAGATGATCAAACACCACTTGCTGATGTTCATCCAACAACTCGAGTTCTTGCAATCTAGATATTTTGTAGTCTTCATCAGTAACAAGACCTTACAAATAAACTCTTAAAGATGGTATTTCCACCTCAATAGGTAAGATTTATTCAGACCCATACATGAAAGAAAAAGGTGTAGCCCTAGTAGGTGTTTTGATACTTGTTCTATAAGCCCATAGTTCAGGATTGAGCTGCAGATGCCAATCCTTTCCATATTTATTTACTGTTTTGCGTAAGATAGTCAGTACATTTTTGTTAGATGCTTCAACTTGTCCATTACCTTGAGGGTAATATATGGATGACCAATACTATTTGATTTTGAATTTTTCACAGAGCTCAACTAGTTCTTTGTTCTTGAATTGCACTCCATTTTTCAGTCACAATGGATAAAGGTATCCCATACCTGTAGATGATATAGTTAAGAATGAATAGAGCTACTTGTTTACTGGTTGCTTTGATTAGCAGAATCGCTTCTACACACTTAGTGAAGTACTTAGTGGCATTTATAATAAACTTGTGTCTGTTAGATGATGTAGGATATATTTGGCCAATGAGATCAAATGCCCATTATTGAAAAAGCCAATGTGTAATGAAGGGTATGGGATCCCTTGCTGGAGCATGTATGAGATTCCCATGTAGATGACACTTCTCACAAGTTTTAGCAAACTTTATAGCATCTTTCTCAATATTTGGCCAGTAGTAGCCAGCCCTTAGTAGTTTTCAAGCTAAAGTTAAACCATTTGAATGAGATCCACATATACCATCATGGACTTTGGATAATGCACACTGGGAATCTTTAGTTTCTAGACACCTAAACAATGTACTATCCAAAACTCGCCTAAATAGATCATTAGCAATGATGACGTACCATGAAGCATTTCGTATTAGGTTACTTTTCTCATTACAGGTAAGATTAGCAGGGATAATTTGGTCATCCAGGTAAGAGTAAATGTGACTGTAGCAAGATGAGTCATGTCCAATAATAGAACAGACCATCTAGGACTCAAGAGAATCATAGGCAGGATAATGCAACTCTTCCACTAGGGTTCAAAGCGAAAATTAGATTCTTGTAGCTCTAGTATAGACGCCAAGGTGACCATAGCATCTACTACTCTATTTGTTGATCTAGGAATCTGCTGAAATGATACAAAGGTTCTCTTATAGGGAATTAGTTTCTCATCTCTAGTCTAATATATATCATTGATTTGGTTGATGATTAGCTGAGAATCTCCATAGATGTGTAATTCAACAACCTTCCATTTGATAGCCAGCTTGATCCCATTTACCAAAGCTTCATATTCTACAATGTTGTTTGTACAAGGGAAGAGAATCTTGTAAGCCTTTGGGATTGAATATTTTTTAGGATTAATAAAATGTATTCCAACACTAGCACCATGTTGAGTGAAAGACCCATCAAAGAACATCTTCCATGATCATTGAGTAAGGTGCATGATGGATTCATCCAGAAATTCTATGTGCAAAGGTTGATTGTCTTCAAGTGGAGCATTAGAAATTTGATCTGCAATGACCTATCCTTTGATGGCTTTGCCTTCTACATATTCAATATCAAATTCTGTAAGAACCATGACCCATTTAGCCAATCTTCTTGTAAGTGTTTCTTTGTTGAGAAGGTATTTGAGTGGATCAATCTTAGCCACAAACTTAATAGAATGTGCTAACATATAGTGTCTTAATTTTTGTGATGCAAAGACTAATTCTAAACAAGCTTTTTCTATTATAGTATAGTTCATCTCATAGGGCATCAAAGTTCTAGTTATATAATATATAGCTCTTTCCTTTTTATTCTCATCATGTTGTGCCAAAAGTGCCCCCAGTGATGTATCAGTAGCTAATATGTATAGAATCAATGGTTTACCTTGAATTGGTGGCATCAATATAGGTATATTAGAAAGGTATTCTTTGATTTGTTGAAGGTGTTGCTCACATTCCTCATCCCAGTTGTATGTTACTCCTTTCTTTAACACTTTTGTGAATGGTTGAGCTCTATCTGCTTGCTGAGAAATAAAGCATCTTATTGATTGGAGATGTCCTTGTAAACTTCTCATTTGATTGATATTCTTTGGAAGTGGCATTTCCATTATGGCTTGGACCTTCTCATGATCAACCTCAATTCTTTTCTTTGAAATAATGTAACCAAGCAATTTCCTCGATGTTACTTCAAATGCACACTTTTTAGGATTTAGCCGGAGCTTGAATCTTCCCATTCTATCCAGTATGAGGCCCAATTCTTGGATATGTGTGGATCTCTTCATGATCTTTACTAGGGTGTCATCAACATAATCTTCCATGTTTTTGTGCATCATATCATGGAAGATAGTGGTTAATTCTCTTTGGTAAGTTGCTCTTGCATTCTTTAGTCCAAATGGCATGATGTTCTAGCAGAAGGTTCCCCATGCACGTGTGAAGGATGTCTTTTCTTGATCCTCAAGAGCTATCTTTAGTTGATTATAACTAGATAATCCATCCATTAATGAGTACATCTCATATCCAACAGTCATATCCACTATCATATCAATGTTGGGCAATGGAAAATCATCTTTCAGACATGCTTTGTTGAGATCCCTGAAGTCTGTGCAAACCCTAATAGATTTGTTTGTCTTTGATATAGGTACTATGTTTGATATTCATTCTTCATAGTCTATAGCTCTGATAAATCCATCTTTAAGTAGTTTTTTAAGTTCAGCCTTAACTAGTAGTGCCACATGAGGATGCATCTTACAGAGTTTTTTCTTCATTGGTTTAACTCCTAGTGTAATAGAGAGATGATGCATGATGAGATCAGGATGTAGGCATGGCATATCAGAGTATGTCCATGCAAAGTTGATCTTGTTTTCTGAAAAGAGGTTGCTGAAATTTTTTAACTCTTTTGCTGATAGTGATTGAGCTAAGTGGATAATTTGTGGTGTCTCTTGACTTCCAATATTTACTGGTTGAGTTGGTTCAATCAATATTGAAGACCTTTCTTGGAAGTGACTTGGAGGCATATCAAGTATCTCACCCTCAGGTGCCTCAAAAAGGTTTTCACCCTTAGGTACATCCTTTATTTTTACTTTTTTTTGTTCTAACACTACCACTGTGTGGTTTTTGCCATCAGAATATTTTCATTTTTTTTTGCGACTGAGATACTTGATGTATGTTTTAGCCATGTTCTCACTTTTCTCACTGGTGGAAGAGTCCATTGGTTCAACTGCATTAAGATAGTAGGCTAATGTGTAGTCATTGGCAAAGATAGGTACATTCATAGGTTGGTCTTGGAGAGTATAGTCAATTAGTTCAGGATGTACCAAGGATAGGGTTTGAACAGGTTCAAGGGAGTTCACAGTATAATCATCATAACTTTGGACTAACAAGTCAAGTTCCAGAAGACTACCTTGCGTAGGTGTCTCGAGACCAGGAAGAGTTACAACATGATTATTAAAGTGCACATTAATATTTAGTTGACCTAATCCAACAAACCTACTCCTAGCATGTTCTCTATTCTAGACTGGACTACATATTGTGGTCTGACAGTAATAGGGTCAACAGACATAATCTCAACATTCATGATGGAGTAGTCATAGTTTGATGTCGAATAGGTTTTTTCATAAATAGAGCTTATGTCAAAGTGATCAGAGTCATAAGATGAATTTTTTGACTCTTCTTCAAGTGATCTAGTAAAAGTATGTATAGTATCAATACCTACATCTTTGATGCTGCAAGTTCCTTCGTAATTTGGTTCATGGATCATTTGTATTTGACATACTTGTTGACATGGCTTTGATGACTTTGTTAGTCTTTGTCGTCTTTTCCATTTAGCTTCCTCTAGACTAATGACTGGCCCTACTTCAGTAGCTTCTAATTCTTCTTTTGTAGTTCCATACCTGATTTGTTCTATCTCATTAGAGGGAGATATAGTAGGAGAATAATCTTCTTGTGTTCTCTCTTCTTTCAGTTGTTGTTGATAGTCTTCTTGTCTTTTTAGTCTGATTTCTTCTATTTCCTTTTGTATCTTTAAGCGTATTATCTCTTGTGCTTCATCTATAATATCACTAGATTCTTCTAGAGTTTCTATAGTAGATGTATCTAATGGATGATCTGGACCCCATTCATACTCATTCGAGTTAGTTTTTGAATCATCTATTTGTTGTCTATGAGTGTATGTGATCGGATATTCAGTGGTGCAAACAATTCTTTAATTCTTTCTATATCTTCTCTCTATCCTCTGGGACCTCTACTCCTTGTAGCATTATTGTTGATACAATTGGGACTTGATTACAAGCTGCTTCTTCTCTCTTGATTGCGAATTCTTCTTGTTCATTTTCATACTCTTCTTGATTTTGTTGAGTATTGATTTCTTGTGATGTTGAAGGTAGTATCTTTTTCCTCCACTTACTATGTTTCTGATCTGCTGACATTCTTGGATTGTATCTGAGGCCAGGTTTATCATTTGTAGACTTAGTTTGTAGCTGAATAGGTTCAACAATACCTTCCTGATGTTTTCCTAGAGGACTGGTACCTGAATATCCCATGCGTTGAATCATCTTATAGCCTAGACAATATTGTTAGGCCCAATATGGAAAGCTATACTGAGAGGGGAGGGGTGAATCAGTACTTCAAATCCTTTTATCAACAATATCTTCACTATTATGCATAAACCACAAACTACTGTAACATAACATAAAGCTAAAACAAATAAATAAAAATCATACATGATTCACTCCATAACACATATATTTTGGTTACGCAAAAACTCTTGGTTAGAGAGAAAAACTGCAGTGGGGATGGCACCCACAACGTCACTATTGCAATAATACAGGTTGCTCGGTTAGAGCTACATGTTCAGCTATTTCTAACAGCTTACCCTGTTAAGAGTATCAAGATCATTAGATCTACCTTGCTAAAGGAGTTTACAACACTTAAACTAAATGTTGCACCTGTTTAAAGGCTTTACAATTTATAGACTTTGTTAGAGTCTTTTACCCTATTAAAGGTTTCTCTTAAAACTTCAAAATATTACAATAAAATCTTTACAAATATTTGCACCTTTACATCTGAAATGTTGTAGTAGATTCTATGTGCTCTAAGTGAGATTACCTTGCTTATAGCATACCTTGGTAACCCATAGAATAACTCGGTAAACCCTTCTGTTTACTCTATTTTTTGACTGTTCTCTAAAATCCTTCTCGGTGACCTCTGTGTCTCTGTAACAATCATAACACTCAATGCTTTCTTATGTATCACACATGTCTTGCTTCATACACCTCTATATCTCTTTTTTTTCACACCTTATCTGATTTCAATCCATGCTGTATAAATAGATCTCTTATGTCGGTGATCAAGTTCATTGCATCGATCATACAAACATGATTTATCGAATGAATAACTATACAAAATATTTCATTAGTTAAATGACCTCAAAATCATACACAATCTTTGAGTGAAATTTCCAATGTGATAACGGTTCTATGTTCCTCAATCTTGTAACACATTTTCACATGTGTGTCTAAGTTCAATGAATCTGGTAACATGTTTCACTCAGTGTATATCAACTCGGTGTATCATTGTTTCTGCTCGGTAGACATGGAATGTTACTCGGTAGACAACTCGGTGAATACTGGGCTCTGTGACTACTTTCTTCTATAACCGACTGTTCTATGCATACCGACTGAATGTTTCAGTAGTAGTAACCGACTAGAGTATATAGAATGACTTTGGATATAAAACTAATGGCAACTATAATAAGTAGTAACAATCTCCCCTTTTGACATTAGTTGAGATGTTTGACAAAACTACTTTCAAAGTCATAACTCAAAAATCTATATACTTACAAAATTTGACTAAACAGATAGTATATACATTAGTCAACAAAATGATAAGATGCATATATACTCCCCTTATCAATATACTATACAAAACTCTAATTTTGCATGCTCGGTGATCAATGTTCTGTGTTAACTGCTCGATTCACTGCTATGTTCTCTGTTCCCTATCAAAATTGACTCTGCATTTGAATACTCTATTCTGCTCGGTATATACTCCCCTTGTGTACTACATTCCCTTGTATACTTTGATATGATACTCACTCCACCTTTTTGACAAACATCAAAACTTAGTTACCATTTGGTGGTGGCAACTGGTCAAAAATGGATTTGTACTTTGTCTTGGCATCGGTAAGGGCAGCAGAGAGGGCATCCTTAACACTATCCATAAGTGAATTCTGAGTTGTAATGTCAGCTAACAGTAAAATTAGTTCATCTAAGGTGCTTTCGGCTCAGTGGTCAACTTATTTGAGAGATCGGTGATCTCTTTCTCAATCACTTCAGTTTTATTTTTGATATCTTTAATGAATAGATAAAATGTATAGAGTTTCTGAAATAAATAAAGAATGTGCTTGAGTTGAGGGGACAACTTAGTAATAAATTTGACAAGTTTAACTTTGCCAATAGCAATAGCTTTCTGTACCTCTTCAATCATTTTGGCAATGAGCTCTTTGTCCTTTAACTTGCTCAAATATCCAGATGCATCTACTCTAGATGTCTCTATCTTGGTTAGGAGTTCATCTAGTTGAATATGGATGGCGGCATCTTTTGTCATGGTTGCTTCAGGTAGCATATTGGTTAAGAGTGCTTTCACCTTCTGAAGTACTTTATTTTTCTTTTGAATAGCCATTTGCTTCTCCTATTCAGCTTTGGCTTTGCATAGTTCACCGACTTCAATGAGTGCTTGCCCATTTAATTTGGATATATCGACATTGGGCAACACTATTGGTTTTGACAAATCTAATCTGAAACTATGCTTTTTCATTTTCTTTTCTTTACCTTTCATCGGTTGGACTAAAACAATGGCTTGGGAGGCTTGTTGACCCTCGATAGGTTGCTCGGTAGAGGCAACACTTTGGTCGGTTTCTTTAGCCTCTGTAGCGTCTTTTGGTGTCTCTAAGATTGGTGTCTTGGTTGTAACATTTTCAGTGCTAGAGGGAGCTTGAGAGGTCTGTTCTTGAAAAGTACCTTCTGCTATTGACTTGTGACCTTCTTTGCCTTGTTCCGTATCTTGAGGGGCCTCGGTTGAAATAGGCTAATTGACCGAAGGATAGGGCTGAACTTGTTCCAAAACCGATTCACTAGATACAAGTTGGCCATAAGCATTACCTTCTATCCTTTCTTGTTCAGGTGCCTCGGTATCCATGATATCTTCATCTACTTGTATGGAGTTAGCAGGATCTTGCTCAGTGATATCAAGATCTTGCTCAGTGACATCAACTATTTCAACTTCAGCTTGCTCACCAGCATTCTTGATTTGAAATATTTCCTACCATTTTTATTTGGTCTCATTCTCTACATCTAAGTAAAGGCCATTCATCAATTTCAAGGCTCTTTGCTTGACTAGGAATTTTGTGTGGCAGTTTTTCAGATGTTCGGTGATCTCATCTACCGACATGTCTGGGAAAAGATGTACCAGACTTCTTTCTCTCATCTGTTTCTCTAAGTCCATTGCATACTTCCACCTCTTGTCAATATGTAAATATAATTCA
Source organism: Cryptomeria japonica (assembly GCF_030272615.1). NCBI lineage: Eukaryota > Viridiplantae > Streptophyta > Pinopsida > Cupressales > Cupressaceae > Cryptomeria > Cryptomeria japonica. The sequence continues at coordinate 362,332,706 of NC_081405.1, read as the reverse complement.
TTTGGAAGTGACTTAGGTACTTCCAGTGGGACCAAGAGGAATTTCAGAAGTGTGCAAATGACTTCTTCTTCTATTTGTCTCTTTTTATCATCAGATCTGGATTCATATTTTATATATTTGAATGATCCAAATCCACCATATTGCTTTAGATTGGTACAAAAATTGTCAACACTATGTACATTTACCTTTTTACTCTTGACAATATGAAATTTACTTGCATCTTCAGATTCGGTGTCACTAGACTCTTTGGTCAAAATGAGTCTCCGAGTAGATTTCTTGTAAGTTTTTGTTACCTTGGGTGCAGCAACACTCTTTGTTTTCTTACTCAATGATGCTGCAGATGCTCTTGTGTTAGGTCACTTTGCTGGAGGAGTCGGTGATACATTTGATGTATCCTGTTTCTTTCTTTTAAAAACTTTCCCTTTTGGCAATTCGGTGCTCAGTGTTATAGCTACCTCTTGGGCTTCATATTCCTCTTCAGTGATGGCTATAGTGCCCTTGATAGGTGTGGAAGAATAACCTTCTCCATATTTCTCTATTAATGCCTTGATCATTTTTGTTGCCTTCCTTGTAGCTTTGGGTACTACAATGCTCATTTTTACTTTTTCTTTCACTTCTTCATATGTTCCATACCTTAGCTCAGTAGCATGCCTTGGCAATGTCAGAAAAGAATCTATATGTTGTTGTGTGATGTCAAAATCAATCTTGTAACCCATAGGTGGCAAAGATTGAGTTCTCAGTTCCACAACATTAACATAGCAGTAATCAGTGTCCACTTCAAAAGATATGCCATCCTTGTATTTCTCCACTAACTTGGGTGGAATTCTATATCTGTTATGCATCTTCTCTTGAAACTTCCTAAAATAATCATCCATAACATCATTAAAATTATCACCTAGCTTCTTGATGAAGTCATTGATTTGATGGGTGATTGGTCGGTGTAGCTCCCAAACTACTTTATCGACTAATGGAAAGAATTTCTCAAAATAGAAAAACATGCATATTAACAGTGATCCAAACTTTAGTGTATTAGCCGAATTGTTCTTCTTTGGCTTCCTTATGTTATTGAGATTCTCAAACAAGTTTTTCAACAATACCTCACATAAATCAATTTTCATGCCTTTTTTCACAATTTTATAAGCTAAGTCTACTGTTGCATAGGGTACATTGTCTTCCCTTGCCGATTGGAAGAAACAATAACCTATTACTCTAATGGAAAACTTTAGCTCTGCATCAATGACATTGTTCAATTTCAGTCCTCTGCAATCAGATTCTACTCCAGTTAAACTGATCAATTCCTTTTGTGATATCATTTTCTGAGCTTGGGCATGATCATAAATAGGGTAACTGGAGCTCAAATGAATGATTTCCTTGGTGATCTTAAATGGTTGCTCTTCTAGCCACATGAAGTCATCATGAACTCTGCTCAAAACAAACTTGACCCATTAGGGTTTGAATACATGGGGATAGGTTAGGGCTTTGGTCAATCCCTTGATTTTGATGTGTTCATATTTGCTATCTATTTTACCATCGGTACACAATTCATCATATGTGTCTTTGATTTCAACATGACCTAGTTCTTCAACTCGACACTTAGTGAAGAATCTCACATCCTTGACTAATAAAACTCTATCTAGAATGAGTGAAAATGTAGTTTTGTCATCCAGTTCAGATGCAATTTTGGGAGTTAAAGAGTATTTCAGTGAGGGCTTTTCGATGTTCTCAACAACAACGGGATTCTGGATCTTAGGTACCATTACAGATTTTAGATAAATATTAACAAAAGATCCTTAGGGTTTGAAGACTTTCAAATGACAGATGCTTTCTACTTAGCAAATAATAACAACTGGATATGATCGGTAAACTATCTTGATAATGCATTGTGATTGATGTAAATACCTTTGAATTTTCTTCGGAGGAAGTTTGATCGCCTTTGATTCACTTTGCTCTACTTTATTGAAAACTTGGTGAGTGAAAAATGACCGCGCAATAGCTTTAAGTATTCATTATACCTCATCGAGCTTCATGCAGTTAGGTCAAAAAATATTAAATGCACTCGGTACCACTACTTCCCCCTTTTTTTAATGCTTTTATTGAGTAGCCAGACTTCCTGCATTTACCGACTTGACAGGCTTCCAAAAGACTTTGATAAAATTTCAAATTTTCTAATGCATCTTTAATTATGCAGATTTTGAATTAAGTACAAGATAAAATAGGAACTGTTAAGATTTGACCTTTGAGATAATGCAGTCCCTTCATACCTTTACCGATTAATTTGGAATAGGTGCACCTAGCTCAGTAGATAAGGTGCTTTCTTCATTTGACACAATTTCCTTCTTTTTCCAAATCATCTATAATTTGCCTTTTATTTTCTCAGTGTCTCCTCTAGGTTGATCTTTGCAATCTCTAGCTAAGTGTCCAACTTTGTGACAATGAAAACATGCCATACCAGGATTTCTCCATGATCTTCGGTTGATCATTCTAAACCTTATAAAGCAGTTGGCACTTATATGTCCATATCTTCCACAAAATTCACACCATATCCTTGTATTGTAATCCCATGGTACTACAGAATATTGTCGATAAGGATCTGTGTGAGTTTGGTAGCCTCTAGTATTTGCTCGGTGTGTAGACCACATAAGTTTTTCTGCTTAAACCAACACTCCTCGGTACTATGTCCATATCTATTGCAGTTTTTACAAAACCCTTTGAATTTTGCCTTCTAATAATTGTTAATAGACTTTGTCCTACATTGGTTAGATGTGTGACCATATTTATTGCAATTGTAACAATAACCATTAGACCTAATAACATTCGGTTGCTTACCTTTTCTAATTTGGCACATGTTAGCAGTGTGACCTTGTTTTCCACAGTAGTTGCAGATAGGCTTCTTTCCTTTGATATTCTTCTTATTTCCAGCTTGCTTTGATGATTCTCCTCTTTCGGTTGTATGAATTCCCTTCTCGGTAGAGTCTTTTCCTTTGTAACTGAGTCCTGCTTCTTTGTTGGGTCTTCTTGTATTCAGTTGCTCATCCAACATCTTTGATGCTTCATAACTCTTTTTCAGTGTTTTCTTAGATTTCTTTTCTATTTCAAGTTCATTGGTCAACCTTGATACTTCAAGTTTCAATGCTTGATTATCATCATCTTTCAAATTTGCTTCATGATGTGCATAGCCCAATTGATCTGATAGATTTTGTTGAATCCCAGTCAACCTTGTGATTTCATCATTCTTTTCAAATACTAATGCTTCACACAGTTGTTTTTCTCTTTCTATATCTCTTAGTTTATCTTCAGTTGTCCTTAATGCATCAAGATTCTCAGTCATCTGTGTGCTAAAATGTTCATGTCCTCTTTTCATTTCTTTTAGATGATCAGTCAGTGCTTTGTTCTTTTCTTTCAGTTGTCCAATCATCTCTTCAGTCTCTTAAGATATATTGTTCTCAGATGATGTTTCAATTTGTTCCACTAGCTCTTGAGAGTTTTGTAAATCATCAGATAATCTTCTTCTCACTTTCAATGATTTTTGCATTTGTCTTTGCATTTCTGCAATCACTTGATTAGCATGATCCAACTCTTCTTGTAGATACACAATTCTCTGAGATTGTTTATAGCCTTCCATTGATAAGATCTTTCTCTTTAGGTTGTTAAACCTTTTTCCAAGATTCAAGCTCTGATACCAATTGTTAGGCCCAATATGGAAAGCTAATGTACTGAGAGGGGAGGGGTGAATTCAGTACTTCAAATCCTTTTATCAAAAATATCTTCACTGTTATGCATAAACCACAAACTGTTGTAACATAACATAAAGCTAAAACAAATAAATAACAATCATACATGATTCACTCCATAACACATATTTTGGTTATGCAGAAACTCTTGGTTAGAGAGAAAAATTGCAGTGGGGATGGCACCCACAACTTCACCACTGCAATAATAAAGGTTGCTCGATTAGAGCTACATGTTTAGCTATTTCTGATAGCTTACCCTGTTAGGAGAATCAAGATCGTTAGATCTACCTTGCTAAAGGATTTTACAACACTTAAACTAAATGTTGCACCTAGTTAAAGGCTTTACAATTTATAGACTTTGTTAGAGTCTTTTACCCTATTAAAGGTTTCTCTTACAACTTCAAAATATTACAATAAAATCTTTACAAATATCTGCAACTTTACATCTGAAATGTTATAGCAGATTCTATGTGCTCAAAGTGAGATTACCTTGATTATAGCATACCTCAGTAACCCATAGAATAACTTGGTAAACCCTTCTATTTACTCTATTTTTTGACTATTCTCTAAAATCCTTCTCGGTGACCTCTATGTCTCTGTAATAGTCATAACACTCAGTGCTTTCTTATGTATCACACATGTCTTGCTTCATACACCTCTATATCTCTTTTTTTTCACACCTTATCTAATCCCAATCCATGTTGTATAAATAGATCTCTTATGTCGGTGATCAGGTTCATTGCATCGATCTTACAAACATGATTTATCGAATGAATAACTACACAAAATATTTCATTGGTTAAATGACCTCAAAATCATACACAATCTTTGAGTGCAATTTCCAATATGATAACGATTCTATGTTACTTGATCTTGTAACATGTTTTCACATGTGTGTCTAAGTTCAATGAATCTAGTAACACATTTCACTCAGTGTATATCAACTTGGTGTATCATTGTTTCTACTTGGTAGACATGGAATGTTACTCAGTAGACAACTCAGTGAATACTGGGCTCTGTGACTACTTTCTTCTATAACTGACTGTTCTATGCATACCGACTGAATGTTTCGGTAGTAGTAACCGACTAGAGTATATAGAATGACTTTGGATATAAAACGAATGGAAACTATAATAAGTAGTAACATATATTGTGTTGGGGAAATTTCACAATGTTGTACTTCTTTATTTTTACTATCTTCTTTGAAAAGACATTTGAGAACAACATCCTCTTCTATTTCATTTGCAAGGGAAGTAGACGACTATATAAAGAGACCATCATAAATGATATTTGGAGTTGAAGTTTGTGGCTTCATAATCTCTGATGGTTTTCCTGACTGTCTTGGTGATGGAGGAAGAGACATTAGTGAAAATACAGGTTCTATCTTGTATCCATCCATGCCAGTATCTGTGATTTTTAATATCTTTTTCAAATATTTCATCAAAGTTTATGAACTTTCAGTTGTAGAGGCTAGTCTATTATGAGGAACAAAGGTATTAGCACTTTGTGTTAATGCATTATAGGGGTAGCTTGTATCGGCAGGAATATTGAGTTCAACTCCATTATAAGAAAATTTCAAGAACTAATGATATGTGTTGGCAATATAGCCTTATAACAGACAATGAAAGATTGTTGGCATTTCATTAAGGATATTGAGAAGGTTGTTGATGATTATGGATATAACTGATTAAAGATGTTTACTGTCTTGATATTATTATTTTGTCATTGATGTCAAGAAATTGATTTTCTAATTCATTATGATGTTGCCATATCTTGAGAAGTATGATTTAAAAGAGTATAAAAATGTCGGTAAAAGACGCAGGGAAGAATATGATGAATAAGGGGATGAATAAGGTATTTCAATGGGCCACTATTACCGAGTCAGATAATGATGAAATCATGATGTTTAGATTGTTTTAACATCATACATACATTGTAAATTGTAAAGGTTAATACTATACTATGTTACCAAACAAGGAACCTAGTCGGTAAACCCTAAGGATATCGCTATCGGTTAATGAAGGTGGAATGTCTACCGAGTGAAGTTTAGTATTCACCAGGTTGTTACCAAGTTGTAACCAAGCTATAATAGAATGCATTAAATGTTTACATATGATATTTAATGAAGGAAGCTGATGAGATAGAACTGATTAAATGATTGGTGAGTCGTGGATGAAGTTTGTTAATGAATCTAAGGCAAAGGAAAGTCAGAATGAAGATCTACAACTCAGATTGAACCGCAATACCCTGGCACAAGTTCTGAGAAAAGAATGCAAGTTCCAAGGTGGGGTAAAACATTTTCAGATCGAAAGATACATTGAACCTGGACAAGATTGAAGATCTGATGGCTATGATTGATCATGGGAAATGTGATCAAGGAGATTAAGCAGTTAGCTAATTGTTTATAAATAGGAAACTATTGATAAAAAATGTATGCGGGCAAGTGTATGCACAGGGATGCTACATAGTGATTACCGAGCACAAAATCTTGAAGACCTGTTTGAATAATAGAATATAGAAGCCTAGCAGATGGACAAGATTAGTTCTATGTCTAGATTGTATTGAACAAATAGGAATCTGCTTTAGCATTTTAGATGTGAAGTTGCAGATAGATTTTTATTACTGTTATTTTATGAAAGTGATAGAAAATCTCTTAATCGAGTGGACTTAACAGTCTTATTTATAAAACTCTCTAGCAAGGTGACATTCTGATTGAGTGTTTGAAATCCTTTAACAAGGTCACTTCTAACAAGGTGAAGATCCTAACAAATCTAAGGAAATCCCTTAACCGGGTCACATGTAGCAATGTGTTTGTAATCTTTAATAGGATTTGCTTTTAACTGAGCATACTCTAGAAGAGTGTATTTCTTAGTGGCTCTGAAATCCCACAGTGGTTTTTCCCTATTTGGGTTTCCACGTTAAATCTGGTGTTATGAGGTTTATGATGTTTATATGGTTTTGAGTTTGCATGTTTAACAGTTTTGGTTTTATTACTGAAGTGTATGTTACCGAGGTTGAATCTGATGTTTTTATGGAAGATTAAGTTTGTATGATTCACCCCCCCCCCTCTCATCTTGTTGGCTATTGGATATATACTTACATTAAGTATCAAAAATATCAATTGGTATCAGAGCATTGGACTTTAGAAGAAAAGTTTAAAGGAACTTGATTTAAAGATCCAAAGATGTATAAGAGGGATGCACCAAAGCTGAACAAGCCAAGTTTCTCTACATGGTAGAAAAGAATGAAGCTACATCTATCGGGAGTTGGAGAATATGTTGTATACTATCTGGAGAATGATTTTGTTACACTGAGCACCTATCCATTGACAATGGAAGAGATAAAGGCAAAGCAAGAACATATTCAAGCAATGATTGAAATAACATCTGCATTGACCGATTTAGAGTTTAATGATATAGAAGGCTACAATGATACAAAGGCAATGTGGGATAAGCTCATATCAGTGTATGGAGGATATGAACATGTTCAAAGAGAAAAAGTAGATAGTGTAAGAGGAAAACTTGAATCTATGAGGATGAATGAAGGTGAGAACATAACTCAGTACAGTACAAGACTAAAGGAGATTGTCAATCAAATCAAAGGAGCAGGTGGAACTATTGAAGAAAAGGATATAACAAGTAAGTTGTTAAGAACCCTTCTACCAGCTTATGCAATCCGAGTCTTTGCAATCAATGAATTGAGGTCTGTACCTAATATGCCAGTTTCTTTAGATGCTACTATTGGTAAGCTACATTCATTTGAGTTAAGTAACTTTGATAATAGTGGATCTTTGGTAAATAAAGTTGAATCTGCATTTAGTTCTTTTCATCTTGATGAATCTAATGATTTCAATGAAAGAAAGTATAATTACTCTGAAGGAGATCACAGTGGAGCAAGTGAAAGATTTCATAAGAACATGGAAGAAGTACACAAACTGTATGAGGAAATCAGAAAGCAAGAAGAGTTTGAAGCACTACTAGCCAAAAGGTTACCGAGAGGCAAAGGTAAGTATAAAGGAAAACTACCTTTGAAATGTTTCAATTGTGATAAGATAGGACATATGGCTTCTAACTGTCCTAACAAAGATTTTACTGAAAAGAGAGATTACCGAGATGATAGACAGAAAGATAATCATTACAGAGGACACCGAGACTTCAGAAGAAGAGATAGAAAGACATGCTTAATAGCTGATGAAGAATCCAATGATGATAAATCAGATGAAATTGATACAGGGGAAGTAGTTTATGTGGCTATCAAATATGGGTCAGATGAAGAAAAGTATGAAGAAAAAGCCCTAATATCTCACATAAGCATGAATGATTATTGGATCATAGATAGTGGATGCTCACATCATATGATAGGAGATAAACACAAGTTTGTTATATTAGAAGATTATGATGGAGGCTATGTTAGATTTGGTAGTGATGCACCATGTCTGGTAAGAGGCAAAGGATCTATAACACTTCTTGATAATGCAAGATGCAATGATGTTTATTGGGTTGAAGGTTTGAAATATAATTTGTTAAGTGTAGCACAGCTAAACAACACAGGTTACCGAATAGAATGTTAGAAGGGAATTGTCAAAGTTCATGACAAGAATGGAAAGTTAGCTGCTACCGGGACACAAACAAAAGGGAACCCATTTCACCTTGACTCAACTCATAATAAGTGTTTGTATGCAAAGATAGATGATACCTAGTTATGGAATAAAAGGTTTTGTCATGTAAATTTTAATAATCTGATCAAAATAAGTAAGAAGCACCGAGTAAGAGGTCTACTGAGTCTTGAAAAACCTAAGAATGCTATGTGCCGAGGATGCCAGATGGGTAAGATGACAAGATCAAGCTTTACAAGTAAGTCTTACACTTCTAAGGGAATTTTAGATCTAGTGCACACTGACCTTTGTGGTCCTATGAAAGTTCAAAGTTATTATGGTGATAAATATTTCATATTATTTGTGGATGACTATTCAAGGATGATGTCAGTAATGTTTCTAAAAGAAAAATCAGAAGCTTCTCAAATGTTTAAATGGTACAAGGAAAGAGTTGAAAATGAAACAGGAAGACAACTGAAATGTCTTGGATCCGATAGAGGAGGACAGTTCACATCTGATGAGTTCAACTTATTCTACAATGATCATGGTATTAAAAGACAAGTCTCTGCACCGAGAACTCCACAACAGAATGTAATAGCTGAGAAAAGAAACAGATCTATTATGGATTGTGCTAGAACACCGATGATTGAAAAGAAGGTGCCACAAACATTTTGGAGAGAAGCAATAAGCACAGCAGTTTACACCTTGAACCGAGTTCAATTGAAGAAAGGTACTTTGAAGACACCATATGAAATCTGGTATGATAAGAAACCTAATGTAAGTTATTTTAAAATCTTTGGAAGTAGATGCTATGTTCATAAAGATGATAGAAATGGCAAGTTTGATTAGAAAAGTGAAGAAGGAAACTTTCTAGGTTATTCTTCTAGAAGCAAAGCATTTAAATGTCTAGTCAAATCATCTAACAAAATAGTGGAAAGTGCAAATGTGAAAATTGATGAATTTGTAGAAAGAAATGATGAAGGAAATTCCAAGGAACCAGAAGACTATGATGAATTTGTCTATGTTCAACATAGAAGTCTTACCGAGAAGACTGTTGAAGAAAATGAAGAGAATATCCAGTTATCGAGTGATGAAGAAGATCATATAGAACCTACCGAGCCTATATTAGCTAAGTATGTTAGAAGACATCATGCACCAAGTTAGATTATAGGAGATAAGGATGATCCAGTGATGATAAGGAACAAACTAAGACAGAACACATGTTTGATATCTGAATTTCAACCAAGAATAGTGAAAGAGGCATTTAACAGTGAAGATTGGATAAATGCTATGACAAAAGAGATTGATCAAATCAAGAAGAATGACACATGGAAACTAATCCCAAGACCAAAGGACAAAAATGTAATCGGTACAAAGTGGATTTTCAAAAACAAGCTAAATGAAAAAGGAGAGGTCATTCGAAACAAAGCAAGACTAGTTTGCAAAGGTTATGCTCAAGAAGAAGGAATTGATTATGGTGAAACTTTTGCACCTGTTGCTAGACTGGAAGGAGTAAGAACATTGTCGGCCTATGTTTCTTTCAAAAACTTCAAGATATATCAAATGGATGTCAAATCTGCATTTCTGAATGGAATATTAGAAGAAGAAGTTTTTATTGAACAACCTAAAGGATTTGTTGAAGACAATAATAAAGATCAAGTATGTAAATTGAACAAAGCTTTATATGGTTTGAAACAAGCACCAAGAACATGGTATGAAATATTGCACTCTTATTTGATTAAGATTGGTTTTATAAGGACAAGTGAGAATAGAAACATGTACATGAAGAATGATGAAAATGGAATACTGATCTCAGCCATATTTGTTGATGATATTATATTTTGTGGAAATGACTCTTTATGCAAGAACTTTGGAAATGAAATGAGCAAAGAATTTGAGATGTCATTAATCGGTGAGATAAAGTATTTTATAGGTTTACAGATACTGCAAATGAAAAATGAGATTTTCATTACTCAATCCAAGTACATAAAGGAAATCTTGAAGAAATTTGGAATGGAGCATTTGAAACCAGTAAGTACTCCTATGACTACCAACTATAAATTATCAAAGAATGATGAATCTGCATCTGTTGATGAGACACTTTACTGATCCATGACTAGAAAGCTACAATATGTTGTTCACAGTAGACCAGACATAGCACATGCAGTAGGTATAGTTGCAAGATTCTCTGCAGATCGTAAGGAAACACACATGATAACAATCAAAAGAATTTTTAGATACTTGAAAGGCACAAAGGATTATGGCTTAGTATATCAGAAAGGAAATGACTTTGATTTAAGAGTTTAAACTGATGCTAACTAGGCAAGCAACATTGATGACAAAAAAAGCACAAGTGGAAGAGCTTTCTTTTTAGGAGAAAGACTAGTGAGTTGGCTTAGCAAGAAACAAGGATGTGTTTCACAGTCAATAGCAGAAGCTGAATACGTTGTTGTAGCACTGAATTGTATCAACATTGCATGGATCAAACAACTATTGGAAGGTATAAATAAGAAAGTTACCGAGCCAGTAACCATATTCTGTGACAATACTAGTGTCATTAATATTGAAAAAAAATTTGTTATGCACTCTAAGACAAAGCACATCTCTATCAAATATAATTATCTTAGAGAAGAAGCTCAAGAGAAGAAAGTGGTGTTGGAGTATGTTAGCACAAAGGAACAAATAGCAGATATCTTCACCAAGCCACTACCAAGGGACACTTTTGAATATCTCAGAAGTAAGTTAGGGGTCCTACCCCTATCTTCTACTCACTGACCGAGTTCAATGAAAGCATCAATCTGATGACTCTATCAAATATCTTTTAGGAGTTGATGCTGATTTATACACTTTAGGATGTTTTCTAAAAGTGTATAAGAAATATTACAGCGAACAGGTATTACAGACAAAATGCTTTGACCATGACTCAGTTGATACACAACAGCAGGAAATCACTTCATATAGAAAGAAATTATGTTTTAGTTCTTTACTTTTTGGCATTGTTGTCAAAGGGGGAGAAGAATAATATCAGGGGAGAAGACCAAAAGAAGGCTGAGAAGACTACAAATTGGAAAGAAGACTGAAGAAAAGAGGAGAAGTCTAATGTATGGGGGAGAGCATTTCAGCATTTCAGAGCAATCTGAATCTTTTAAGGTCAAATCAATTGGTTTTGCCATCAATGCCAAAGGGGGAGATTGTTGGCAATATAGCCTTATAATAGACAATGAAAGATTGTTGGCATTTCATTAAGGATATTGAGAAGGTTGTTGATGATTATGGATATAACCGATTAAAGATGTTTACTGTCTTGATATTATTGTTTTGTCATTTATGTCAAGAAATTGATTTTCTAATTCAGTATGATGTTGCCATATCTTGAGAAGTATGATTTAAAAGAGTATAAAGATGTCGGTAAAAGACACAGGGAAGAATATGATGAATAAGGGGATGAATAAGGTATTTCAATGGGCAACTATTACCAAGTCAGATAATGATGAAATCATGATGTTTAGATTGGTTTAACATCATACATATGTTGTAAATTATAAAGGTTAATACTATACTATGTTACCAAACAAGGAACCTAGTCGGTAAACCCTTAGGTTATCGCTATCGGTTAATGAAGGAGGAATGTCTACCGAGTGAAGTTTAGTATTCACTGAGTTGTTATCGAGTTGTAACCAAGCTATAACATAATGCATTAAATGTTTACATACGATATTTAATGAAGGAAGCTGATGAGCTGGAACTGATTAAATGATTGGTGAGCCGTGGATGAAGTTTGCTAATGAATCTAAGGCAAAGGAAAGTTGGCATGAATATCTACAACTCAAATTGAACCGCAATACCCTGGCACAAGTTCCAACAAATGTATGCAAGTTCCAAGGTGGGGTAAAACATTTTCAGATCGAAAGATACATTGAACCTGGATAAGATTGAAGATCTGATAGCTATGATTGATCATGGGAAATGTGATCAAGGAGATTAAGTGGTTAGCTAATTGTTTATGAATAGGAAATTGTTGATAAAAAATGTATGCGGGCAAGTGTATGCACAAGGATGCTACATAGTGATTACTAAGCACAGAAGCTTGAAGACCTATTTGAATAATAGAATATAGAAGCCCAGCAGATGGACAAGATTAGTTCTATGTCTAGATTGTATTGAACAAATAGGAATCTGCTTTAGCATTTTAGATGTGAAGTTGCAAATAGATTTTTATTACTGTTATTTTGTGAAAGTGACAGCAAATCTCTTAACTGAGTGGACTTAATAGTCTTATTTGTAAAACCCTCTAGCAAGGTGACATTCTGATTGAGTGTTTGAAATACTTTAACAAGGTCACTTCTAACAAGGTGAAGATCCTAACAGATCTAAGGGAAATCCCTTAACTGGGTCACATTTAGCAATGTGTTTGTAATCTTTAATAGGATTTGCTTTTAACCAAGCACACTCTAGAAGAGTCTATTTCTTAGTGGGTCCGAAATCCCACAGTGGTTTTTCCCTATTTGGGTTTCCATGTTAAATCTGGTGTTATGAGGTTTATGATGTTTATATGGTTTTGAGTTTGCATGTTTAACAGTTTTGGTTTTATTACTAAAGTATATGTTACCAAGGTTGAATTTGATGTTTTTATGGAAGATTAAGTTTGTATGATTCACCCCCCCTCTCATCTTGTTGGCTATTGAATCTGTACTTACATTAATTATCAGAACTATCAGATATGTAGATGGTACTACTTTCATTTCATGAATCCATGGCCTGCCCTGTAAGATGTTGTATGAAAGAGGAAGGTCAAGCACCTGAAAGATAACATCTCTTTCCATAGGTCCTACCCTGATTCGTAATAGTACCAGACCTTTAGAGGTTCTTTCTTCTTCATCATAAGTTTTGATTGTTATTTTCTTTGCTGGATCAATGATATTTTTAGAAAAGCCCAGATATGTCAGTAGATTGTAGGTACAAATATTCAACCTAATGCCTCTATCTAACAAAACACATTTGACATGGTGTTTATGGATCATAGCTTCGATGTGTAATGGCTGGCTATGTGGGTGATTCAGTGAGTTATCATCTTCTTCAGAGAAAGTGAGGTAATGAGGCAAAGTCAGGTGACCCACCATAGATTGAAACCGATCGACATCTAAATCTTTTGGGACATTAGTAGTGAGTAAAGCTTTGTCAAGGATCTCTCTATGAGTAGAAGAGACCTTAAGCAGTTCAAAAATGGAGATTTGAGCGTTCGTTCTTTTCAATTGTTTGACAATGCTATAACCAGGAGAGGATGATGAAGCTAGTTGTTTAGATTTAGTTGTGATTGTATCTGATAGTCTATTTGAAGAAGTCGGTAGGTTTGATGTTGTTTGAGCAGGAGTTGAGGAATTAGCTCCTTGGAGAGTAACCTTCTTTTGAGCACGGGTCACAGGATTTGTAGTTTGTGTTTGATTTTGTTTATATTTGATTATGATCACATTGCAATATTCAGGTTGGGTAGATTCAATAATGTTGATCACATTTTCATTGTTAGTGTAGGTGTAATTGACTTTGGCACCTCCCTTTGATTTTGAGGAATCATCTTGTTCATAAACATGTAAGGGATCTTTAAAAGCTTTGTGATCAACATTAGTCATGTTATTTCCAACAACAATTTTGCCAACATCGATGAGGTCTTGAATCTCATGTTTGAGCTTCATGTAGATGTTTGTTGTATGACCCTTGTTTTGATGATATTCACAATATTCGTTTTCCCTCCACCATTTAGGTTTAACTTCTAGATCATATGGCCTAGAGTTGTCTAGCAATGTTATTAGATCATTTGCCAATAAATTTTTAAAAGTGGATTCATATGATTCTTTCAGAGGAGTAAAGCCATGTTTATGTTTTGAAAGCCAAGGTTTCTCTTTAAACCACTCTTTTGATTTCTTCGAAGGATTTTTTGCTGCAGTTTTGACTTCTTTGAGTGCTTGTGTGCCACTAGCCAAGTTAAATATTGTGGATTTTGGTTTTGCTTTAATAGTGTCTACCACTCCATAATTAACAATGTTTCTATTGTTATCTTTGTCATATTTTCAATATTTGTTCTTTTCTTTGGAACTAGAAACTTGTTGTGTTTCTTTCCAAAGTGAGATGTCTCCTTTCTTTATAAGCACATCTTCCATTCTAAGGGCACTATCTACCATTTTGTTGAATGAAGGGTATACTTGAATTTGGATACTGTATTTCAATTCAGGGATCAGGTTATTGACAAAGATATCCATCTTCTCAGAATTTGGAATAGGTCGTGAATATCTAGAGAAAATCTTTCTCCAAGGTTGAAGAAAAGTTAGAAAGGGCTCTCCTATTTTCTGTTTGGTATTGCAAAGCTCAATCATGTAGTGACTGGATGACGAATGTTATAGGAGTATTGTTGTAGAAACAATTCGATTAATTCTTCAAAAGTATTGATTCCCATCGGTAGGCTTGAGACCCATTCCATAGCTTGCCCTCCTAAACTTCTCGAGAAAAGGCGTAGGAGATATGTTGGTTCGTGCATGAACTCCATACATAAAGCACAAAATTCTCTGACATGGTCTTGAGGATCTACATTTCCATCATATTTGTCAAATTTAGGAATCTCCACTCTTGAAGGAAATGGAGCCATGTAAAGGTTTTTGTTAAATGGAAATGGGCATATTATGTCCATAGAATATTGCTTTGATGATTTATCTTTGTTTTTCAGTTCTGTAATTTTAGTCTGTAATGCTTGTAATTGTTTGTTTACCATTTCTAAGGGTGTCTCTTCCTCTTTAGTGATAAGGGTTTCAATGTTATAATCAGTAGGAAGTTTGGTGCCTTGCTTTGTTAATTCTAGAAAATGCTCTTCCTTTTTTGTAGACATGATGATCTTCATCATCTTTCAGAAATGTTTATCGTTTAGACATTTATCTATAATAGTTTTTGTAGGTTCAAAGGATTCAGAATCACTTGATGATGAATCACTGTCAGTAGCATGTATGTTGCAGTTGTCATAAGTATTGTGTTTAGCAGCTTGTATTTCTTTCCTTGCTCCAGACATGGTGGGAGATAAGGGTTAATCAAAAACTGGTATACTTGATGATGAAGGTTTATTAGTGATAGAGTCCTCTATGTAAAATGGATTATCCCAATATGAAAAGGATGGTCCTTTACCTCTGTCAGCTTTCTTATGAGAACTTCTGGTTTGAGCAAGCATTTATGACTGATGTGACCTAGTTCTATATGTGATGTAGATGTCAAGATCAAATTGGAGCTAGTTGTTTGTTTAACGTAGTGATTGAGAGAAGAAGCTAAGATTTAGTCTGGTTTTAGGAAAGATCTATCATGTGTAAGACGTGGTCTAAGAAACTTAGGTTTGATAAGTAGTTGATTTGAACTAGCTAAAAGATGATCAACCAAATCGTGCAACACAACAACAAGGGTATGCTATCAAGATTGTTTATGCTCAGGATTTATGATAACTAGTTTTATGCTCATTATAGACTGATTTAGGCAAGTTGACTATTCTAGATTGACAAGATTAGAAGTTCGTACGACAGTTTATAGACCCAGATGATAATTTAGTGCCTTTTGAATGATAAAGATAGTTCCTCATATGAGATGTTGCCTAAACTCGTACAATAGGTTGGTAGCCTCTAGATGACAATATGATGGGTATGATTATTATTCGTACAACAATAAATAGAGGATCAGATGACAATTACCTAAACCCAGACAACAATTCTAATAGGGCCAGACGACAATTTCTTAGACCTCATATGATAGTTTATAAAGGATCAGACGACAAACTGAGAGGATTAATGAAGTTTCATACAACAATACCTATGTAGTAGGGCGATAATTCAGTAGACTCGTATGACAGAGGATTGGACAGAGATGAGATTTTGACAAACAGAGTTTTAATGACTGACAAAGACTAGATTTTGAGATGGACTGAGTTTTGATGACTGAGGTAGACTAGTTTTTGACATGGACAGAGTTTTTGATCATTGAGTTTTTGATGTTTTCACTAGTTTCAGTATTTTAGTTTCTGTTTCAGGGATGAAAACATAGTAAACACGCAAGATGTATAATGACTTCAATCACAACATGCTAACCCTATGAAATTTGGCTTAGAGAAGAAAATCTTTGCTTGCTAACTTAGGTATACACCCAATAGCTAATCAGAATATGATTGCTGAGTCTCAGACAATGGATTCTCAATGTCATATTAGCTGACTACAAATGTTAATGGGGGCACAATATGGCAAGTGTCTTGGGAGAGTTACTATCTCTCTTGCACAAAGATTATCCCCCTTTCAGAGGTAAATCAGGTAGCCTCTATCTTATAGTTCTTAGTCAAGAATTTTGTTTGAACCTACCCCTTGAAGTCATGCAAGAATGATTGAGGCCTATAGCCCAACAAGGTACTAAAACAAGTTGTAGTCATGTAAGCATGATTGAGGCCACGAGGCCCTACAAAATGCTCGTTATGAGAGATCTCAAAGAGAAAACTCAAATAATCTCATCCTCTGAGACTTTAATCACTAGAGGGCTATGTATTATAGTGCTTTGGAATGCTCAGGTCCAGCTATACTCACTTGGATTGTTCTCTTAGGGTGATTACTTTTTTCCACTGTAACAAGCCCACTAAAGGTACACAAATCTCAAATTTAGAAAAAGCCTCAAGGGTCTAGATTTTTGATTGTCTATAAAAAACAAGAGCATACTCTCCTACCTCTCAGATTTTTCTTCAAGCACAAAAGACAGATTTGTTCATTAACTAGATAGCAATTTAAGTGCCTAAAAAATAAATTTAAAGAAGACATGATTTTCACTTGAATTTCCTTAGGCAACCTACAAAGACAACGAATCAGTAGTCATATTGTCTTTGTGTGAAAGGCATTTTCTTCGACAAGCGTTCTGCAAAAAACTGATTAGGCTGTCAAAATTTCTCAAACAAACAAATAACAAGCCAAGATCAGTATTAGTATCATCAAATTTCAATAAAGAACCTTAAGAATGCAATCTATTTTTAACACAAAAATACAGAGTACCATACAATAATTCTCACCGGGTCGTACGATAATTCACACCTGATTGTACAATACCTGCAGTTTGTCATTCGGGCATCTAAGAAAAATCGTATTAGTTTTTGCAGTAACTGTATGAACCAAAATCCAAATTTTTTTTTGAAAAATGAAATAAAGTTAATTTGTGAGGTAGAAAGATGTAGTCTTCTACCCCACGGTGGGTGCCAAAAATGTGTGTGTGAAAAGTGGATAAGGAATCTGTAAGCTGTAAGACACAACACTTTAATTAATTCATTGCATGCATGGTTAGACAGACATAATTATGAATATAAAAACCATAACAAATCGACCTATTGCCTTCTAAAAGATGCGAGTATAGACTTGGTCTCAGATTTGTATAAGCAATACCAGTGACTAGACTACACTAACACGAAGTCTTTAATCTATATGAGCATAAGAATAAGCTAAATGGATGCAAGATGGATGCAAGATTAAGCTAGATGGATGAAAGATTAAGCTATATGGATGAATATTAAGCTATATGAATTCAAGCAATCATAATTGAACTAAATATGCAAAAGGCTAAACTAAGATACAATAATCTCAAAAACACAATATCTTCAATGACTCCAAAGCAAAAACTTCATAATAATAATATATCTCCAAGGTGTTTTGAATGAGAGATGAAGGCCAAATTTATAGAAACTCAAAAGAGAGAGCAATGGTCAAGATCGATTAGTAATGAGCGATTGAGATTATTCAAGAAAAAACACATTTTAGGATAATTAAAATAATTGAGAGATCAGATTAAATTAACCTTGAGATAGATTCCAATTATAGTTTGATTGAAATGCATTCAGATTATAAGTTCATATTTGCATTGGAGATTAAATTTAGTTGATTCCATGCACTTGAGATAAAAATAGGTGCTTCCATGCACTTTTCTTTAATTTATTCAAGATTTTTATTTAGAAAAAGGTTTTTCAATGCAACTGAACTTCATTTCTCAAAAGCTTTGAGTTTTATTTTAGAAAATGATTAATTCAATTTAATTGCTTTTCTGATTTTAAGTTATCTCAATTTTAGAAAAAGAAATATCTCAAGTTTGATTTCATTTCTCAATTTAATTCTTTTCTTTTATTTTCAATTTAACTCTTTCTTTTGCAGATTAATTCCTTTTTTTGTGATAAATCTCTTTTTGTAAATTAATTCCTTTTTTGTGTGATTAAATGGCAAATTTATTTATTCATTAAATATGCTAGGATATTTAATTAAATAAATAGGATAATTGATCAAAATGATTTACTTGGAGTAATTTAATTAATTAAATAAATATTTAATTAATATAGACTGATTTATTTGTCTTTTAACATTAATGATTGAGAAATTAATTAATTGTGATGCTCAAGGTTGATTTAATTGCCTTTGGTTAGGACCTTGGTGATGTTGTTGAGATTAGGGGCCCATGGTTTAGGTGACCATTTTTAGGGTATTACATGAGGCATCATCAACTCTATCTTTTTCCCATATAGTTTTATTTAGACATTTCCGCCAAAAGCAACATTCAAACTTGACGCCTTAGGGTTTCTTCCACTGATCATGAGGTACATCGAATCCAATTAGATCTCATTCGATCTGAGCTCCAAGACAACTATCTACACATCATCGCCATTGACGTTCCTTCCAATACACATTTGCTATGTTTAGAAACCATGGTCAGTCAATCGGTGAGACACAAGATTAATCACCATAAATGGTTTTGCAGATTGCATCACTAACCTCATTCTACACCTAGACATTCGACATCGATCATCTCTGTTCGACCTTCCTCAAGCCACACACCTCTGCAACCCCTCTACAACAAATCTCATGATTTATGAGATCTACAATTAATATAAACCAACTTTTTAACAACCTCATTGGTGCACACTCAATCTACCGTTGCATGCATGTCTGTCACCTTGACTCCACATGGCACCTTTGTCGACACCCACCTTAGTTTGGACCTCTGTGTCGGTTTAGACAGGATCACCGACCAAACACTCAACCAATCCTTCTTTTATGTCGGTTCACTAACCCTATCTATATCTCACACTTTACCCATTAACCATCATGTTTGCACTTTGCTGATTTGCCGATGGAACACCTTAATCAGTTGCCAGACATGCCTATCCATAGCATGCACATTCTCATCAAGTAGGAGCACATCACTTAGCCTCTTTTCTTCCTTACTGATTCTCATGCTCACTGGTAGCCATCCTGATGACACCATGTCATCAACCTTCAACTAATTCCATCTAAGGCATCTGCATACCAGTTGCACTCTCTCTCTCTAGCTACTCCACTTTTCCTTCTTCATCATCAGTCTGAACATCATCTTAGTTATTTTGTCAAGGTGACAAACTAATCACTTCTCTACTCTTCCTTTTCTATTCTGGTGCCTTAACATGCCTTCTAAGTTGGTCCAGTGCATATCCCTAATTTCATGCACTTGAGGCATCCCTTTAATTCACTAGTAGATCCAGTGTGAGTCCTTGTCATCTGCATTTTGCAATGCACTCATGTGTCTTCCCTTTTTGTGCAAGCATATCTTCAAACAGGCACATGTGATCCAATGTGGGCATATTCACTGTCACTCATCTCTTCACATGGAGACTGCATCTCTTATCTAGTGGGAGTCCTACTATTTTGCATCCACACAACATATAGGTAACCTGTACATCCTTCTTATATAGTTCTCAAAAACTTGCTAGTCGACAACCACTCACTTGGTTGATTTGTCTTCTCCATGTCAACACATCACTTACCATTTGACATATTCTTTTTATCGGTTACAAACTGTACCGGTAACCTACCCATCTCTTCCACACAAGCCAAACACTGACTTGTATACCAATGACTCCAAAGGTCATTCTACTGAATGAAATTCTCTCCCTTACCTTACCGGTGCACTACAACTCAAGGTGATATCAAAGATATCTCATTATGTATGTATTCATGATAGTACAACACATACATCTCTTATATCGGTATCCTACCTATACCGATTGACAACACAATGCCAATAGGATTTAGCTTTGGAATATAGGTGTCTATAAGCTGCAAGCACAACACTTCAATCTAGTCATTATATGTATGGTTGATAAACAATAATAAATAAGTAAAAAACCATAACAAAGTGACTAATTGCCTTCTAAAAGATGCGAGTATTAGATTGCTCTCAGATTGTTATAAGCAATACCAGTGACTAGACTACACCAAGATGAAGGATTTAATCTATATGATATTAACTATATGGATGCAAGATGGATGAATAATTCAAGCAAATAATCAATTCAAGCAATAACGGATGTAAGCAATAATGGATGAAAATAATCTAAAAAAGCACAATAATCTTCTATGATTTTAGAGCGAAATTAGCGTGATAATAATCTCCAAGCGTGTTCTCAAAAATCTCTGGGGTAAATTGGAATGAGAGCTGAAGACTAAATTTATAGAGAATCACAAAGAGAAAAGCTCAATTTTGGATTAATTGAAAATAATTGAGAAATCAGGTTAAGTTAACCTTGAGATATCAATTTAGGATTAATTAAAAATAATTGAGAAAACAGGTTTAGTTAACTTTGAGATAGATTCCAATTATAGTTTAATTGAAATGCATTCAAATTAGAAGTCCAAGTTGCATTGGAAATAATAATAAATCAATTCCATGCATTTGTGATAAAAATAGATAATTTTTTTATTTATTCAAGAAAAGAGTCTTTTCAATGCAACTGAACTTCTTTTTTTGAAAAGCTTTGAGTTCCAATTTTAGAGAATAATTCAATAATTCAATTAAATTGCTTTTCTGATTTCAAGTTCTGAATTTAGAAAAAGAAATAATATCTCAAGTTTTATTTCTCTCTCAATTCAATTCTTGTTTTGTAATTAATTCCTCTTTTGTAATAAATTAATTCCTTTTGCATGATTAAATGGCAAATTTATTAATTAATTAAATATGCAAGGATATTTAATAAATTAAAATGGGATAATTGATCAAAATGATATTCTTGGAAATGATTCAATTAATTA
The DNA here is from genome assembly GCF_030272615.1 of Cryptomeria japonica. Classification (NCBI taxonomy): domain Eukaryota; kingdom Viridiplantae; phylum Streptophyta; class Pinopsida; order Cupressales; family Cupressaceae; genus Cryptomeria; species Cryptomeria japonica. The sequence continues at coordinate 362,311,287 of NC_081405.1, read as the reverse complement.
AATGAATATTTAATTAATATTGAGTAATTGATTTTCCATGTGATTTTTGATGATTAAAGAATTAATAATGTGCTCAAGATTGATTTAATTGCCTTTGGTTAGGACCTTGGTGATGTTGTCGAGATTAGGGGCCCATGGTTTAGATGACCATTTTTAGTGTATTACAGTTGCCCCTCTTTGAATTAATGTGTGAGCAGCGCATCGATTCAAAGAATGTGTGATGTCTAGGAGATGCTAGTTCTAAACTTGAATGATCACGAACTAGATGAAGAGCAAGGTGTTTAGCTTGATTCGAAGTGACAAAGCTGAATGAAGTCTGATTAAAGCAATACCCTTCTTGAACTTGATTGAACTAAGGAATGATAGAAACAAAAGATACTGAACTTGAACTTGATTGATCAAGAAGCAGATCTTACTGATCTAGAACTTGATTGATCTAGACACAGTGAGTGATGATAAAAATCAATCTTGAACTTGATTGATCAAGACACAATGAAGATAAACTGTCCAGCTTGATCAAGAAATGAATATTGAACACCTGCTTAGATTGAGTGTGATCAAAGATACTCTTTAAACTTTGATTGAGTTTAAACAAATAATCAACTTGATGTGAAGCGATGAAACTAATTAATGTTAAGAGATTGATTCAGATGAAGGACAAATATCAGCTTGATTTAAAGAGATGAAACTGATATGCCCCTAGTGATTGATTTTCTTTAGTTGAAATGATTTTTTTTCTCAACATTTGATGAAGATTTGAAAAATTTATTTCTCGGCTTGTGAGATGTGAGGTCATAAGGTCATGAGTATGCCCCCTTGGGAACAAAATAAAAAAAAATAGCGAGGGTACTTGATAATTAATTGTTGGCGATAATAAGTTATTTGAGCACAAATTGATTCTGAGGAATAGTTGAAAAATTCGGTGTTGATTGGTGAATTTAAGTGCAGAGTTGATCGTAACAAATTGAAATTGATATTCAGTGTTGAAATTGAGTGCAATTTGAAGAAAAAATGAGCATTTGATGAAAAGAGCTCTAAGCAGTCAAAATTGTGAAATTGACTAGCAAAATGATCTTGAATTTTGATTTCGATCCCAAAAATAGAATCAGAACGGACAAATTAGCTAAGGGTACAATTTTCATGTCCATCGAAGCAAGTTGAAAAATTAGGTTTTTGGCTATATATGGGACAAAAGTATCATTTTCAAATCATTTTAACCCTCCAAGTTTGAAAATTCAAAAAGCCTTCTGTGAAGAAAAATGGTGGTCCCTACTTGCTAGCATCGATTCGAGCACTAGAGACATCATAATTGACCCCAAAACTATGAGCCAGCGGTAAGTGATCGATCTTAAGCCTCTTTATGTTTTCAATTTTAAATTTTTTTGTTCATTTTTCAAGTTTTTCGCATGTGTGGGGTCGGGTTTCACATTTTATAGTGCGAGAAAGGATTCTATCTCGTATGAGTAACTGGTTAATTTTCTTTCATCATTTAGGGTCATTAGAATTATCGTTCGAGATGCACCCTCGTATCATATGAAAGGTCTATTAAAAGACCATTTTGTCATGCGAAAGCCAATAGTATGTCATTCGGGGTTGTTTTGTCGTGTGAGAGCTATTCCTAGCTCGTACGAGATTCTATCTCTTTGTGTTTCATTTTTCGGGAGACAATGAGCATTTTTGAAGGTCCAAACATGAAATTTTGATTTTGCATTTGACTTAGTTGGATTTGCTTGATGTTTTACTTCTCTTGTAGGCTCATTTGGCATGCTTTCTGATGCTTCGTTGTTGGGTTTTTTGAAGGTTCGATTACCTCCTGTGCTATTTAGATGCATTTATCCTCCTACTATGGCATTAGTTTGACATTTATCTGAGGTTGAGCAGGCTCATATTGACTTGTGCAGCTTGACTCATCTATTGAGATTACCTGATATCCATGTGAACCACGAAATGCTCACGACATTGGTTGAGCATTTTCATTCAGAGCATAACACATTTCATTTGTCGATGGGGGAGTTGACTATCACTCCCAAGGATATATATAGGATCCTTCGTATCCCTTTTGCTAGGGATAAGGTGGATTATGATTTAGTGCACCTTCCAGGATTACAGGCAGTGAGGCATGTCTTCAGTGATCCCAACATTTTGACTCATTCCATTAGTTGGGACATACTGATGAGCAGGTACATCAAGGAGTATCCTCTGGCATGTGTTCTAGCAGGGTTCATAGGCTATTTTCTGATGCCAAATAGAGGGCAGCAGGGTTTCCAGTCCGGATGGGGTCAGATGCTAAAGAGATTGATAGAGATGCCTTAGAGACTTGGCTGGGGTTCATGATTATTGGCCCACATGTATCAAGAGATGCATGAGATTATGTATAGAGATGGGCGAAGCATGGCTGCTGGTGTATATATTTTGCAGGTGTGGGCTTGGGAGCACCTTCCTGTTTGTTGGCCTATTGTAGATAACAGTAGAGAGCTCAGGTAGCCAATTATATATAGGTATGCTAGATACATTATGCAACCACATCTGGGAAAGACATATTCTTGGAGATGGCAGCTAGATGACCTGATAGCCATTGTATGGAGACTATATAGAGGTTTGGAGCCATGGGATGACTGGCAGATGGTTCACAGGGACCTTTTTATTACACACCCTCTCATTAGGAGATCGCAAACCATTGTGGAGCGATCCATCGTTTCTCGAGTGATGAGGCAGTATGGTCAGCCTTAGGGGATCTCGCAAGAGTTTATAGTGTATGCGCATTACACAGATGAGGAGAGACAAGGATGGTCTCCATGGTTGTCCTGTATTTTGGTGATGCAGAAGCTGACTAGTTTACATCACCTGAGGTGGGATTATATGGGTGATGTGGTGGATGCGGGGGTATTGCCTTAGTATAGATATTGGTTTCAATAGCATCCATTCCCTAGATTCACAAATCTAGCAAAGCGGGCTCCTCATATTGAGGATGTTGAGGATGATGCCCCTACACCGGCATAGGGATAGGGATAGTGCCACAGGCAGGGATAGGCACAAAGAGCTAAGGCTCCACGATGGAGTGGAGGTGACCCTGGTGCTAGCAGTACCAGGGTGCTAGCTGATGTTGGACAGCAGAGGGGTGAGGGCGGATCCCTAAGACATGTAGGAGTGAGATTGGGTGGGACTGAGGAGGAGCAAACAACTCCGAGATAGGTCTGGCAGTGGTGAGATGTGTTAGGGTTTCAAGCAGATCCGAAGCAAATATGAACTAACAATTATATGCAGATTTAAATACTAAAGATAAAGAAATAAAACAGGACACAGATAACACAGAGATTTAACATGGTTCACCCAGAATGGGTTACGTCCACTATACACAGCCGTCCAATCTTTCTTATTATCCAGCAAAAATAGTACATCAACCTTACAATGCCTTAAGCATCCCAGCCACTTATAACATGCGTTTTTAGGGCAACAAACAAAGTCGGCCTTTTTAGGGTTTTATTACAATGTCGGTTTTCATCAACAAAAAACGGCAAAAAAAATTTTCTCGGGGGCTGCCGCCCCCGAACCCCCGCTTTCTCGGGGGCTGCCGCCCCCGAACCCCTGCTCGGGGCCCGACCTGGCCCCGGACCCCGGCGAGGATACGTGCTGAGTGTACAGTACTTTGCTGATCAGTCGCCACATTTCAACAAGATGAGCATGGTGGAGCTACAGGTGGAGATGGGGGTTGAGAGTTGGCACGAGAGCAAGGGAATGATGCAGGGCAATCGATGAGAGCACGTCTTGCAGAGCTGCAGTCACAGTTGATAGTGGCCCAAACTCAGCTAGCGGAGTGAGACCGATAGCTTGCTGAGGTGAGGGCCGAGCGTGATCACCAAATCGCATCATTGAAGGGTAGAGTCAAGAGCAGAGATAGAGGCTTTACGATAGGAGGTCCTTCTCCAGAGTAGTAAGGCATCTTACTATGTGACAGCATATAGTGTCACAGTTCCTGTTGTGCAGTAGGTGATACCCTAGTCACAGTATATGACATGATCAGAGGGAGCTCAGGCACCTCGTCAGGATCCTAGGCATCAGACTCCTCCTCCACCAGGCAATGAGGGAGAGAGTGCTAGTTAGATTATTTCTTTTTTGTAGCTCAGATATTTTTTGTAGACACACCCATTTTTTGAAGCCTAGATGGTTCTTGCTCTGATGAGAGTTTGTATATGTCATTTGACATCATTTTGTACTCTTATACTTGAGATGATATATATATACGAGATGCGATTTGACTTCATCATACTTGTGTTGTTTCGTTTATGAGATGTCTTTTATATGCTTTATTCTATATGTATGCATTTATTTTCAATATGAATATATGTAATGCAAATGATTATGGATGTCTATTTTTGTTTCTTTTCATATGCAAATAAATGAATGAGTATGAGTAATATGAGTAATGTAATGATTTTATTTTTCTAAGCAATAAGATGAATGCAAATGAGTAAATAATGAAATGTATGATTCTATATTAAAATGTTTGTGTTTGCAGCTAAAACATCTCAAAACACAAGTACTCAATCGAAGAAATGATGATAAATAGACCACTTAGCGTAAGAAATGATGATTCTTTTAGCTCTCATTCAGAAGATAAAGAGATTATTATCATACCAAAATCACTCTAAATTTACAAAAATGCAGAATGATATGCAAAATGATATGCGAAATGATATACGAAATGATATGCAAAGTGCATCCTAAACCTAGTCATTGGATTTAAAATATTTAAGATTCATCACTGAGCATAACGAACACAACAGGGATGTTAGAGTTCCTTTCTTTTTCAATGTGCAATATTAATTATCTTGTTTGCGATGACCCTTTTTTGTTCATATCCTTGACAAATTTTGCATTGACCCGAATTGCATCATAAAGAAATTCCCTCAAAATAGACAAAGAAATGATATGGACCTCCCTGTAGCATACAAATAAGCGGAGTCGAGGTATGTGAGGTGATTTCACATTGTTGTGAAGGCTCTTATCATAGACACCTAGCTAATTTATATGTTTCTAGATCATTGGGATCATTCCTACAAGTAGAAAACAAAGAAAAAATTATGCCCCCAATCCTTGCTCCTCTTAGTCACAATAAACTTCCTCGAGTTACTCAGAGGGATAATAATCGAAAACCAATATAAAAGACAACACACAAAGAAAATTTTCATTCATAGCTCAAACTGTTTAGTGATTGTTTTCCATTATGTTGTTTTGCGTGTTTACTCAGTGATAAAAACTCTTTGGTAGTTAGGAGATAAGTGACTGACTCGGAGTGGATGACCAAGTTTCACTGACGGAAAGATGACTTGTTTGACACTACTTAGGATATGTAATGTGTTGTGTCAATTAACATAAGACTAGGACACTGATCAGTTTCAAATCATGAGGGTTCCAACAAACCAAGATGTCACAAAAGTGACTGAAAAATATGTACAAGCAAAAGAAAAGACGCATGAAAGCAAGAAATGCCAACCTTGCGTTGATAGATGGAGCGCTTGAGTACAAGAGACGCTTGTTTGCCAGGTTTTCACCTGCTTGGTAGAGATTCAAAATTATTATTTTTTACCAAGGTGCCTGTTTACCAGGTTTTCACCAGGGCATTTTCTCTCTTTTTATTTTTTTTTCTTTTTTCTGATTTTTTTCTTTTTTTTTTGTATTTTTTGATTTTTCCATTTTTTTTATTCTTTTTCAGGACTTTTTCCAACTGTACAAGTTTGTGGCATAGAGAATGCTAAGCGAATAATTTCTTCAAGTGGATGGTGTTAATTGGTTCACAGAACTATTCTCCTTCCGATTTTGAGAGTTGATAGACACCAGAGCCGAATACTGTAGTAACAATGTAGAGACCCAACCAGTTGGGTTCAAACTTCCCTTTATTGTTGCGAAACTATTGATTTTTTGGATTTTCTCTCAGAAGTAGGTCACCAACCTGAAATTCTCTTTGTCTAATTTTCTTGTTATATCCTCTGGACATTCTCTTCTGATACACTCTGAGATGATCAAACGCCACTTGCCAATGTTCATCCAGCAATTCGAGTTCTTGCAATCTAGATATTCTATGATCTTCATCAGTAACAAGACCTTGCAAAGAAACTCTTAGAGATGGCATTTCTACTTCAATAGGTAATACTACTTCGGACCCATACACCAAAGAGAAAGGTGTAGCCCTAGTAGGTGTTCTGATACTTGTTCTGTAAGCCCATAGTACAGGATTAAGCTGCAGATGCCAATCCTTCCCAGATTTGTTCATTGTTCTATGCAAAATAGTCAGTAGGTTTTTGTTAGACGCCTCAGCTTGTCCATTACCTTGAGGGTAATATATCGATGACCAATGTTGTTTTATTTTGAATTTCTCACAAAGCTTGTCCAGATCTTTATTCTTAAACTGTCCTCCATTATCAGTCATGATGGACGAAGGTATTCCATACCTGCAGATGATATAATTTAGGATGAACAAGGTGACTTGTTTACTGGTTGCTTTGATGAGCAGAACTGCCTCTACCCATTTGGTAAAATACTTAGTGGAAGTTATGATGAATTAATGTCCATTGGATGAAGCAGGATATATCTGACCAATGAGATCAAAGGCCCATTGTTGAAAAGGCCAGTGTGTTATAAATGGTATGAGGTCCCTTGCCAGGGCATGTATGAGATTTCCATGAAGCTGACATTTCACACAAGTCTTAGCAAATTGGATGGCGTCTTTTTCCATGTCTGGCCAGTAGTAGCCAGCCCGTAGTAGTTTTTGAGCTAAAGGAAGACCATTTGAATGAGATCCACAAATACCTTCATGAAATTCCAATAATGCACATTTAGATTCTTCATTTTCTAGACATCTAAGCAATGTACCATCCAAACCTCATCTAAATAAATCATTAGCTATGATAACATACCGCGAAGTGTTTCGAGTTAGGTTTCTTTTCTCATTTGTGGGTAAGATTTCCATGGATAATTTGGTCTTGTAGATAGTAATAGATGTGGCTATATCAAGATGAGTCATATCTAATAATAGAACAGACTATTTGGGTCTCAGGAGAATCATAAGAGGGGTAAAATAACTCTTCCACTAGGAAATCAAAGCGAAAATTGGACTCCTGTAAATCAGGTATAGATGCCAAGGTAGCCATAGCATCTGCTGCTCTGTTCGTTGATCTAGGAATTTGTTGGAATGATACAAAAGCAAAATAATTCTTAAGATAATCAACCATCCTCTTGTAAGTCATCAGTTTCTCATCTCAAGTCTGATATGTATTGTTGATTTGATTAACCAGCAGCTAATAATCTCCATAAATATACAATTCTACAACCTTCCATTCAATAGCTAGTTTTATCCCATTCACCAAAGCTTCATATTCTGCAATGCTGTTTGTACAAGGAAATAGAATCTTATAAAACTTTGGGATTGAATACTTCTGAGGAGTAATGAATAATATGCCAGCACCTAAACCATTTTGAGTAAAGGAACCATCAAAGAACATCTTCCAGGGTTTTTGAGTAAGATGAATTATAGATTCATCTGGAAACTCTATGTGTAGCGGTTGAGTGTCCTCAAGCGAAGCATTAGCAAGTTGATCAGCAATTACCTGTCCTTTTATGGCTTTGCGTTCCACATATTCAATGTCAAACTCTGTAAGGATCATTACCCATTTTGCCAATCTTCCTGTAAATGTTTCCTTATTGAGAAGATACTTGAGTGGATCAATTTTGGCCACTAGCTTGACTGAATGTGCTAGCATGAAGTGTCTCAGTTTTTGTGATGCAAAGACTAACACCAAGCATGCTTTTTCTATTATAGTGTAGTTCATTTCATAAGACACCAATGTCTTGCTAATGTAATAAATATCTCATTCCTTTTTGTTGTCATCCTATTGCACTAGAAGTTCCCCCAGTGATGAATCAGTTGCCAATATATATAAGATTAGTGGTTTACCCTAAATCGGTAGCATCAATATCACTGGATTTGATAGGTATTCTTTTATCTGCTAAAGATGTTGTTGGCACTGCCGATCCCAGTTGTATATTATTCCTTTTCTCAATACCTTTATGAAAGGTTGAGCTTAGTCTGCTAGCTGAGAAATGAATCATCTGATGGATTGGAGACATCCCTATAGACTTCTCATTTGACTGATGTTCTTCGGAGGTGGCATTTCCATTATAGCTTGAAACTTCTCAGGATCAACCTTAATTCCCTTCTTTGAAATGATGTAGCCAAGTAGTTTACCAGATGTAACTCTAACTGCACACTTCTTTGGATTTAACTGGAGTTTGAACTTTTCCATTATGTCGAGTATAGGACCTAGCTCTTGAATATGCATTGATCTTTTCATAGTATTCACTAAGGTGTCATCAACATAATCTGCCATATTCTTATGCATCATGTCATGAAAAATAGTTGTAACTGCTCTTTGATAGGTTGCTCCTGCGTTCTATAGCCCAAATGGCATGATGTTCCAGCAAAAGGTTCCCCATGCACAGGTGAAAGTTGTCTTTTCTTGATCTCCAGGAGCTATTTTGATTTGATTGTCTCCAGAGAATTTGTCCATTAGTGAGTACATCTCATATCCAGCAATCATGTCAACTGTCATATCAATATTTGGTAATGGAAAGTCGTCCTTCGGACATGCTTTGTTAAGATCTCTGAAGTCAGTACAAACTTTGATAGACTTGTCTGCCTTTAACACAGGTACTATGTTTGAAATCCATTCGGCATAATCTATAGCTCTGATGAATCTAGCTTTGAGCAGTTTTTCTAGTTCAACCTTGACTAATAGTGCTACATGCAGGTGCATCTTATGGAGTTTTTTCTTAACTATTTTTACTCTTGGTATAATTGAAAGATGGTGCATAATGAGATTAGGATCCAAGCCTGGCATATCAGAGTACATCCATGCAAAGTTTATGGATCAAAAAGTTGAGTTCCAAAATGATACCTTGCATAAGTGTCTTGAAACCAGGAAGAGTCAGATCATGATTATTAAAGTTCAGATTAATATTTAATCAATCTAATCCGATAGACATACTTGTAATGTTGTTCACTATGCCAGACTGGACTTCATATCATGGTTTAACAACAATAAGACCAGTAGACAAATTTTCATTGTTTGTATCAGCTGATTTAGAATTTGAGGCTGAGTAGATATTATCTTGAATAGGACTGTCATCAGAGTCATCAGGTGAAGTTTCTGAGTCTTTTTCAAGTGATTTAGTAAGCATATGTATGGTATCAACACTAACATCTTTAATACTGCAAGTTCCTTCATTTTGTGGTTCATTTGTCACCTGTATCTGACACACCTGTTGACATGATTTTGATGTTTCTATGATCTGTTGTCTTCTACTCCATTCAACTTCTTCTAGACTAATAACTGGTTCTTGTTTTGTAGCTTCCAACTCTTCTTATGTAGTGCTATACCTGATTTGTTCTATTTTAGGATTGGGGTACATAGATGAGAAGCTTTCTGGTATTCTTCCTTCTTTCAGTCCTTGTTCATAATTTGCTTGTCTCTTTTGTCTAATTTCCTATATTTCTTTCTCTAGTTTTATGCACATCAGCTCTTGAGTATTATCTATGACATCGCTAGACTCTTCTAGAGTTTCTGTAGTGGATGTGTCTGAGAGGTTGTCAAGACCCCATTCATACTCATTTGAATCAATCTTTGAATTGTGTACTTGCTATCTACTAGTATATCTAACTGGACCTTTTAGTGGTGCAAGCAATTCTCTGATTCTTACTACTTCATCTCTTATATTTTCTAGGACCTCAACTTCCTGTATTATTGTAGCTCATACCATCGAAGCTTGAGCACTGAGTGTTTCTTCTTTCTTGACTGTTGATTCCTCTTTCTGTTTTCTACACTCTGCTTTTGTTTGTTGAGTGTCTACTTCCTGTAATGTTAAAGGCGATATTCTTTTCTACCATTTAGACTTAGAAACATGTTTTTGGTCTGATGTCTTTTTCGGATCATAACCCAATCTAGCCTTATCATTTGTGGATTTTGTTTGTAGCTGAATTGGTTTAGTAATACCTTCTTTTGTTTTCCCAAAGGACCAATACCTGAGTACCCCATGCGTTGAATCATTTTGTAGCCAAGACCATATTGGTTTGAGGAAATCTCACAATGTCATACCTCCTCATTTTGACTATCTTCCTTAAAGAGCCAGTTAATAACAACATCCTCTTCTATTTCATCCGCCAAGGAGGTAGAAGACTATACAAAGAGACCATCATATATGGTATTTGGAGCTGAAGTTTGTGTTTTCATAGCTTCTGATGGCTTGCCCAACTGTTTTGGTAAAGGAGGGAGAGAAACTAATGAAAGTACTGGTTCTATCTTATAGCCATCCATGCTGGTATTTGTAATCTTCAATCTCTTTTCTTTACTCATCTGCATTCATCTTATTGCATAGAAAAATGAAAATATTACATTACTGATATTACTCATACTCATGACCTTGTAACCTCACATCTCAAAAGCCAAGAAATAAATTTTTCAAATCTTCATCAAAGTCGAGCAAAAAAAAATTTTCTTTCTAAAGAAAATCAATCACTAGGGGGATATCAATTTCATCGCTTCAAATCAAGCTGATATTTGTCCTTCATCTGAATCAATCTCTTAACATTAATCAGTTTCATTGCTTCACATCAAGCTGATTATTCATTTGAACTCAATCAAAAGTTTAAAGAGTATCTTTGATCATACTCAATCTAAGCAGGTGTTCAGTATTCATTTCTTGATCAAGCTGAATAGTTTATCTTCATTGTATCTTGATCAATCAAGTTCAAGATCAATTTTTATCATCACTCACTGCATCTAAGTTCAATCAAGTTCTAGATCAATAAGATCCACTTCTTGATCAATCAAGTTCAAGTTTGGTATCTTTTGTTTCTATCATTCCTCAGTTCAATCAAGTTCGGGAATGATATTGTTTTAATTAGACTTCATTCAGCTTTGTCGCTTCGAATCAAGCTAAACACCTTGCTCTTCATCTAGTTCGTGATCATTCAAGTTCAAAACTAGCATCTCCTAGACATCACACATTCTCTGAACCAATGTACTACTCACACATTAATTCAAAGAGGGGCAAATGTAATACCCTAAAAATAGTCATCTAAACCATGGGCCCCTAATCTCGACAACATCACCAAGGTCCTAACCAAAGGCAATTAAATCAATCTTGAGCACATTATTAATTCTTTAATCATCAAATATCACATGGCAAATCAATTACTCAATATTAATTAAATATTCATTTAATTAATTGAATCATTTCCAAGAATATCGTTTTGATCAATTATCCCATTTTAATTTATTAAATATCCTTGCATATTTAATTAATTAATAAATTTTCCATTTAATCATGCAAAAGGAATTAATTTATTACAAAAGAAGAATTAATTACAAAACAAGAGTTGAATTGAATTGAGAGAGAAATCAAACTTGAGATATTATTTCTTTTTCTAAATTTAGAACTTGAAAAACAGAAAAGCAATTTAATTGAATTATTGAATTATTCTCTAAAATTGGAACTCAAAGCTTTTTAGAAAAAGAAGTCAGTTGCATTGAAAAGACTTTTTTCTTGAATAAATAAAAGAATTATCTTTTTTTATCACAAATGCATGGAATTAATTTACTATTATTTTGAATGCAACTTGGACTTCTAATTTGAATGCATTTCAATTAAACTATATTTGGAATCTATCTCAAGGTTAACTAAACCTGATTTCTCAATTATTTTCAATTAATTCTAAATTGAGCTTTTCTCTTTTGTGATTCTCTATAAATTCAGTCTTCAGCTCTCATTCCAATTTACCCCAGAGATTTTTGAGAACACGCTTGGAGACTATTATCACAATAATTTCGCTTTGGAGTCATTGAAGATTAATGTGCCTTTTTAGATTATTTGCATCCATTTTATTTGTATCCATTATTGCTTACATCCATATTGCTTGAATTGATTATTTTGCTTGAATTATTCATCCATCTTGCATCCATATAGTTAAATATCATATAGATTAAATCCTTCGTCTTGGTGTAGTATAGTCACTGGTATTGCTTATAACAATCTGAGAGCAATCTTATACTCGCATCTTTTAGAAGGCAATTAGTGGCTTTGTTATGGTTTTTTACTTATTGATTATTGATTACTAATCATGCATATAATGACTTAATTGAAGTGTTGTGCTTGTAGCTTACAAACCACTTTTTCACACACACATCTCTGGCACCCACCGTGGGGCCGAAGACTACATTTTTTGGCCTCCAAGATTGACTGCTTTGTTTTTTGTTATTTTCCAGATTTTAGATTTTTTGATTTTTTTTCATCCATACTTCTCGTGCGACAATTCCCACAGGCTAAAATGACAAACTGTAGGTGTCATATGAACTGGAATCCTGTCTCATATGAGTTGGGATCTTGTATCGTACAAGTTTTTATACTGTCGTATGACTCTTTATTTTCTGGTTAAAAGGCAAATTTCATGATTTTTATTGATTATTCTAATGACTGACCCAGACTCTTTATCTATCTATCTTAGAATTTTTCACAACCTAATTAGTTTTTGTAGAACGCTTGTCAAAGATTATGTGTGTTGCACAAAGACAATATGACTACTGATTCGTTGTCTTTGCAGGCTGCCTAAGGAGAATCGACTAAACATCGTGTATTCTTTAAATTAATTTTTAGGAACCTAACTTGCTATCTGGTTAAAGAAAAAATCTGTCTTTTGTGTTTTTAGAAGATTCTGAGAGGTAGGAGAGTATGCTCTTGTCTCTTTCTAGACAATCAAAAATCCAGACCCTTGAGGCTTTTTCTTTGTTTGAGATTTGTACATCTTTAGTAGGCCTGCCCTCCCGAGGGGTTGAAAAACTCTTAAAGCCGTTATGGCCGGTGTGAGGGGAATGACCTAAGTGGGAAGAGCTAGACGCCAAGTACTCCAACCCACTATAAAATAAATGTGATTTGATGAAAATCAAGTCAATAGCAGTGCACGGCAATAGCTCTCCTTTGTACCTTCGGGTATATTAAACCTTGGTTTTCAAGGCTGGGAGACCTCTTAATTGAGTTTATACCTCGACACACCAAATGGATCCCTAACTAAATCCAATTTAAAATTAGAAGCTACCCAGTTCATCTCTGAAAGGGGGATAATCTTGGTGCAAGAGAGATAGTAACTCTCCCAAGATACTTATCATTTTGTGCCCCCATTAGCGTTTGGAGTCAGATAATACGGTGTTAAGAATCCATTTCATGAGACTCAACAACTGTATTCTGATTAGCTATTGGGTGTGTACCTGAGTCTACAAGAAAAGGTTTTCTTTCCTCACCAAATTCCTTAGGGTTTGCATGCTGTGATTGGGTCACTATACATACTACTTGTTTTCTCTATTTTCATCCCTAAAAAAAAACTGAAATACCAAAAATTTGAGAGAACAAGAAACAACTCAGTGATTTGCAACTCTATCCGTGTCAGAAACTCGTCCATCTTAAGTCAAAACTTTGTCCATGTCAGAAACTAGTTCGTCCTAAGTCAAAACTTTGTCCATGTAAGAAACTAGTCCATCCTAAAGTCGAAACTTTGTCTATGTCAGAAACTTGTCCATCTTAAGTCGAAACTTTGTCCATGTCAGAAACTTGTCCATCTTAAGTCAAAATTCTGTATCCTGGTCCAAATTAGTCCATCTCAGAATTGGTCATACTTAGTTATCATACTCAGCAATAAAAAAAACTCAGAATTTTAAGGCTCTGTCCTGTGAACAGTTGTATGAGTCTGATAATTTATCGTGTTGCACCTAATCCTATCTCATATGAGTCTTTTGATTTGTCATCCTAGATCTAATACTGTGTCATATGAGTCTTTTTAATCTGTCGTATGGTTCTATATCATCTGTCGTATGAAACAGAACTTTTGTGAGTCTTTTGTCATCCTGAACATGCCCATCTATCGTATGGTAAGAAACAACAACTCGTACGAAACAAAACTTTTGTCATCCTATAACTGCTAAATTGTGAAACAACAACTCGGATCTTACTGATTTATAACTTGATTGAACTTAGATGTAGTGAGTGATGATAAAAATCGATCTTGAACTTGATTGATCAAGACACGATGAAGATAAACTATCCATCTTGATCAAGAAATGAATACTGAACACCTGCTTAGATTGAGTGTGATCAAAGATACTCTTTAAACTTTTGATTGAGTTTAAATGAATAATCAGCTCGATGTGAAGCGATGAAATTGATTAATGTTAAGGGATATTTCTCGACTTGTGAGATGTGAGGTCATAAGGTCATGAGTATGCCCCCTTAGGAGCGAAATCAAAAAATAGTGAGGGTACATGATAGGCAATTGTTGGCGATAATAAGTTATTTGAGCACAAATTGATTCTGAGGAATAGTTGAAAAATTCGGCGTTGATTGGTGAAATTAAGCGGAGAGTTGATCGTAATGAATTGAAATTGATATTCATCATTGAAATTGAGCACAATTTGAAGAAAAATGAGCATTTGATGAAAAGAGCACTAAGTGGTCAAAATTGTGAAAATTGACTAGCAAAATGATCTCCAATTTTGATTTCGATCCCAAAAATGGAATCAAAATGGACAAATTAGCTAAGGGTACAATTTTCATGTCCATCGGAGCAATTTGAAAAATTAGGTTTTTGGCTATATATGGAATAAAAGTGTCATTTTCAAATCATTTTAACCCTCCAAGTTTGAAAATTCAAAAAGCCTTCTGCAAAGAAAAATGGTGGTCCCTACTCGTCAGCATCGATTCAAGCACCAGAGATGTCATAATCAACCCCGAAACTATGAGCTAGCTGTAAGTGATTGATCTTAAGCCTCTTTATGTTTTCAATTTTAAATTTTTTTGTTCATTTTTCAAGTTTTTTGCATGTGTGGGGTTGGGTTTCATGTTTTATCGTGCGAGACAGGATTTTGTCTCGTACGAGTAACTGGTTAATTTTCTTTCGTCGTTTAGGGTCATTAGAATTATCGTGGGGTTGTTTTATCATGCGATAGCTATTCCTGGCTCATACAAGATTCTGTCTCTCTGTGTTTCATCGTTCGAGAGACAGTGAGCATTTTTGAAGGTCCAAACGTGAAATTTTGATTTTGCATTTGACTTAGTTGGATTTGCATGATGTTGTACTTCTCTTGTAGGCTCATTTGGAATGTTTTATAATGCTTCGTTGTTGGGTTTTTGTAGGTTTGATTACCACTTGTGCTGTTTACATGCATTTATCCTCCTACTATGGCATTAGTTCGACATTTATCAGAGGTTGAGCAGGCTCATATTGACTTGTGCGGCTTGACTCATCTATTGAGATTACCTGATATCCATGTGAACCACGGAATGCTCACGGCATTGGTTGAGAATTTTCATTTAGAGCATAACACGTTTCATCTACTAGTGGGGGAGTTGACTATCACTCTCGAGGATGTATATAGGATCCTTCGTATCCCTTTTTCTAGGGATAAGGTGGATTATGATTCAGGGTACCTTCCAGGATTACAGGCAGTGAGGCATGTCTTCAGTGATCCTGATATTTTGACTCGTTCCATTAGTTGGGACATACTAATGAGCAGGTACAGCGAGGAGTATCCTCTGGCATGTGTTCTAGCAGGGTCATAGGTTGTTTTCTGATGCCAAATAGAGGGCAGCAGGGTTTCCAATGTTGATGGGGTGAGATGCTAGAGAGATTGATAGAGACCCCTCAAAGAATTGGTTGGGGTTCATGTTTATTGGCCCACATGTATCGAGAGATGCATGAGATCATGTACAGAGATGGACGGAGCATGGCCGCTGGTGTATATATTTTGTAGGTGTGCTCTTGGGAGCATCTTCCCATTTGTCAGCCTATTGTAGATGACAGTAGAGAGCTCAGGCAGTTGATTATATATAGATATGCCGGATACATTACACAACCCCATTTGGGCAAGATAGATTTTTGGAGATGATAGCTAGATGACCTAATAGCCATTGTATGGAGACTGTACAAAGGTTTGGAGCCATGGGATGACTAGTGGATGGTTCGTAGGGACCTTTTTATTATGTGCCCTCTCATTGGGAGATCACAGACCATTATGGAGTGATCCGTTGCTTCTCGAGTGACGAGGCAGTATGACCAGCCTCAGGGGATCTCGCAGGAGTTTATAACGTATGCATGTTATGTAGATGAGGAGAGATAAGGATGGTCTCCACGATTGTCCTATGCTTTGCCGGTGCAGGAGATGACTGGTTTACATCACCTGAGATGGGATTATATGGATGATGTGGTAGATGCGGGGGTATTGCCCTAGTATAGAGATTGGTTTCAGCAGCATCCATTCCCTAGATTCACAGATCGAGCAGAGTAGGCTCCTCATATTGTGGATGTTGAGGATGATACCCCCTCACCGGCATAGGTACATGGACAGGGCCAGAGGCAAGGACAGGCACAGAGAGCTGAGGCTCCACGACGGAGTGGTGGTGATCCTAGTGCTAGCAGCAGCAAGGTGCCAACTAATGTTGGACAATAGAGGGGTGAGGGCAGATCCCTAGGACATGTAGGAGTGATATTGGGTGGGACTGAGGAGGAGCCAATAGCTCTAAGATAGGTCTGACAACAACGGGATGAGCAGGGTGGAGAGCCAGCGCGAGAGCAGGGGACAGATGCAGGGCGATCAATGAGAGCACGTCTTGTAAAGCTGTAGTCAGACTCAGCCGGCGAAGCAAGACCGACAACTTTCCAAGGTTAGGGCTAAGCATGATCGCCATATCGCATCATGAGGGCAAAGTTGAGAGCAGAGATAGAGGCTTTACGATAGGAGGTCCATTATAAGGAAACTTTAAGTATTGATGGTACGTTGATGGCGCTACCTTCATTTCATGAATGCAAAACCTGCCCAGTAATATATTATATGACAATGGAATATCAAGAACTTGGAAACGAACATCTCTCTCTACATGTCCCACTCTGATTGGTAATGACACCAGACCTTTAGAAGTTCTTTCTTCTTCACCATAGGCTTTTATTTTTATTTTCTTGCCAGGATCAATGACATTTTCAGAGAATCCTAGTTGTGTAAGCAAACTGTAAGTACAAATATTCAACCCCATGCCTCCATCTATCAAAAAACTTTTGACTCTATGCTTGTGGATCATGGCTTCAATATGCAATGGTTTGTTATGTGGATGATTTAGTGAGTTGTCATCTTCTTCTAAGAAGGTCAAATAGTGAGGTGAAGTCAGATGACCCTCCATAGTCTGAAACCGATCAATGTCTAAATCTTTTGGAACATTGGTAGTGAGCAATGCTTTATCTAGGATCTCTTTGTGAGCAGATGAGAGTTTTAGCAATTCAAAGATTGAGATTTGAGCATTTGTCCTTTTTAACTATTCAACAACACTATATCTAGAAGATGATGATGAGGTTAACCTTTTAAATTTGTCCAAGGTTGATTCTTTTTGTTTGTTTGGCAAGGTTGATGGGTTTGATGTTGCTTGAGTCGGGTCAAAAGAACTAGCTCCTTGGAGGGTGACTTTCTTCTGAGAATGAGTGAGAGCTCTTGCATATCATGATTCATTTGGTTTATCTTGGACTATAATCATATTGCAATATTCCAAGTGGGAAGGCTCAATCATGTTGATAACATTGTCCTGACTGACATAAGTATAATTTACCTTGGCACCTCCTTTGGTCTTTGAAGAATCACCTTGTTCGTAAACAGGTAAAGGGTCTTTAAATGCTTTATGATCTACATTAGTCAGATGATTCCCAGCAACAACTTTACTAGCATCTATGAGATCTTGAATCACATGTTTTAGCTTCATGCAATTGTTTATGTTATGACCTTTATTTTAATGGAAGTCACAGTATTCATTTTCTCTCCACCATCTTGGTTTGACATCTAGATCATATGGTCTGGAGTTATTTGGTAGCATTATCAAGTTGTTTGCCAACAGAGTTTTGAAAGCGGATTCATAAGATTCTTTGAGATGAGTAAAACATGCTTAGGTTTGGAAAGCCAAGGCTTTTCTTTGAACCATTCTTTTGTTTTCTTTGACGGATTTTCTGCTGCAGCCTCAGCGGCTTTAAGTGCTTGTGTACCACTAGCCAAGTTGAATATTGTGGATTTTGAGTTGGTTTTGACAGTGTCTACTACTCCATCATTAACAACATTCTTGTTATTGTCTTTGCCAAACTTCCAATACTTGTTCCTCTCTTTAGAGCTAGATCCTGGTTGTGTTTCTTTCCAAGGTTTCCATTCGAATGAAATTATCTACCATTTTATTAAATGATGGATGTACTTACATTTGTATACTATATTTCAGCTCGAGGACCAAGTTATTGACAAATATATCCATTTTCTCAGTCTGGAATAGGTCGAGAATACCTAGAGAACATCTTTCTCCAGCATTGGAGGAAAGTAAGAAGAGGCTCTCTAGTTTTCTATTGAGTATTACAAAGATCGATCATAGTCACATAATGTCAAATGTTGTATGAATATTGTTGTAAGAATAGTTGGATTAGTTCTTCAAATGTTTTTATTCCTTTGGGTAGACTTGAGAGCCATTCCATTGCTTGACCTCCTAAACTCCTTGGGAAAGGGTGCATGAGGTACATTTGATCGTGGATGAACTCCATACAGGCAGCACAAAACTCTCTGACATGATCTTGGGGATCTGAGGTACCATCATAATTATCAAATTTTGGGATCTCCACTCGTGAAGGAAATGGAGGCATGTATAGATTCTTGTCAAATGGAAAGGGACATATTGTTTCCAGAGAATATTGTGTTGGGGACTTGTCCTTATTCCTCAGTTCTATGACTTCCATCCATAAGGGTAGTAATTGTTTGTGTACCATGAGTATAGATGACTCTTTCTTTTTAGTAACGAGTGTCTGAACATCATATCCAGTAGGAAGTTTAGCACCTTGTTTTGCTAGTTCTAAGAAATAGTCTTCCTTCTCTCGGGTCATGATAGCTTTCATCATTTTTCTAAAGTCTTTGTCCTTTTGACAGTCAAGGATTTCTTTTTCTGGAGGTTCAGTGTCTTTTTCAGCCTCACTTGATGATGAGGAATCATTATCATTTTTGGGAATGTTATTATCGTCCTTATTTCCATCATTGTGTTTTGTCTCATATATAGTGGGAGATTTAGGGTCATCAAAAATTGGTTTGCCTGATGATGACGGTATGTCAGTGAGTGGATCCTTTTCATAAAATGGATTGTCGGTGTATGAAAAGGGTATTCCTTTGCCTTTGGCTTCTTTCTTACCAGATCTCCTAGTTTGTATAGGCATTTTTATGGATTAGTGATACCTAAAGTTGTTTGTGATGTAGAGGTCAAGATCAATTTCAGAGCTAGTTGTTCGATTAATGTATTGTTTGGGAGAAACAACTAAGATTCAATCTAGTTTCACGAATGATCTATCCTGTATAAGACATTTATCAAAGTCGATTCTAAGCATAGTGTAAGATTCAGTCTAGTTTCAAGAATGATTTATCCTATATAAGACATTATCTAAGTGACTAAAATTTGATAGGTAGTTGAGTGAACTAGCTAAAAGATGATTGACCAAATCATGCAACGCAAATGGTAGAGGTACACTGTCTTGATCTGTTTATGCTCAGGAAAATTGATAACCAGTATTATGTTCATTGTAGACTATTTTTAGGCAAGTTTGACTATTCTGTTCTAACAAAATCAGAGACTCGTATGACAGGATTTTCTAAACCAGATGATAATTTAGCAGTTATAGGATGACAAAAATTATGTTCTGTACGAGTTGTTGTTTCTTATCGTACGACAGATGGGTATGTTCAGGATGATAAAAGACTCAAAGAAGTTGTGTTTCATATGACACAAGATACAAAGACAGATGACAGATCAAAAAGACTCGTACGATACTGGATCATATCTAGGATGACAAACCAGAAGACTCGTACAAGATAGGATTAGATGCAACACGATAAATTATCAGACTTGTACGACTATTCACAGGACAGAGCCTTAAAATTATGAGTTTTTTCGATTGCTGAGTATGATAACTGAGTATGACCAATTCTGAGATGGACTAATTTTGGACCAGGATATAGAATTTCAACTTAAGATGGACAAGTTTCTGACACAGACAAAGTTTCGACTTAAGATGGACAAGTGTCTGACACAGACAGAGTTTCGACTTAGGATGGACTAGTTTTGACTTAGGATGGACTAGTTTCCGACATGGGCAGAGTTTCGACTTAGGATGGACTAGTTTCTAACATGGATAGAGTTGTAAATCACTGAGCTGTTTCTTGTTTTCTCCAATTTTTGGTATTTCAATTTTTGTTTCAAGGATGAAAACACAGAAAACAAGTAGTATGTATAGTGACTCCAATCACAACATGCAAACCCTAAGGAATTTGGTGAGAAAAGAAAACTTTGCTTGTAGACTCAAGTACACACCCAATAGCTAATCAGAATACAACCACTGAGTCTCACGCAATGGATTCTCAATGCCATATTATCTAACTCCAAATGCTAATGGAGGCACGAAATGACAAGTATCTTGGGAGAGTTACTAACTCTTTTGCACAAAGATTATTCCCCTTTCGGAGGTAAAGCGGGTAGCTTCTATTTTTTAATTGGATTTAGTTAGGTATCCGTTCGGCGCGCCGAGGTATAAACTCAATTAAGAGGTCTCCCAGCCTTGAAAACCAAGGTTTAATATACCCAAAGGTACAAAGGAGAGTTATTCTTGAGCACTGCCATTGACTTGATTTTCATCAAATCATGTTTATTTTATAGTGGGTTGGAGTACTTGGCGTCTATCCATTTCCACTTAGGTTGTTCCCCTCACACCAGCCGAAATGGCTTTAAGAGTTTTTCAACCCCTTGGGAGGGCAGGCCTGCTAAAGATGTACAAATCTCAAACAAAGAAAAATCCTCATGAGTCTGGATTTCTGATTGTCTATAAAAAGACAAGAGCATACTCTCCTACCTCTCAGAATCTTCTAAAAATATAAAAGACAGATTTGTTCTTTAACCAGATAGCAAGTTAGGTTCCTAAAAATGAATTTAAAGAATACACAATGTTTAGTCGATTCTCCTTAGGCAACCTGTAAAGACAACGAATCAGTAGTCATACTATCTTTGTGTGACAAGAACATTCTTTGACAAGTGTTCTACAAAAACTGATTAGGCTGTGAAAAATTCTGAGATAGACAGATAAACAGTCAGGGTCAGTCGTCAGAATAATCAATAAAAATCATGAAATTTGCCTTTTAACCAGAAAATACAGAGTCGTACGACAGTATAAAAACTCGTACGATATAGGACCCCAACTTATATGAGACAGGATTCCAGTTCGTATGACACCTGCAGTTTGTCATTTCAGCCCATGGGAATTGTCGTACAAGATATACGGACGAAAAAAAAAAATCAAAAAATCCGAAATCTCGAAAATAACAAAAAACAAAGCAGTCAGTCTTGGAGGCCAAAAAATGTAGTCTTCTGCCCAATGGTGGGCACCAAATATGTGTGTGTAAAAAGTGGTCTGTATGTTGCAAGCACAACACTTCAATTAAGTCATTATATGCATGGTTAATAATCAATAATCAATAAGTAAAAAAAACCATAACAAAGCGACTAATTGTCTTCTAAAAGATGTGAGTATAAGATTGCTCTCAGATTTTTATAAGCAATACCAGTGACTAGACTACACCAAGATGAAGGATTTAATCTATATGATATTTAACTATATGGATGCAAGATGGATGAATAATTCAAGCAAAATAATCAATTCAAGCAATAATGGATGTAAATAATAATGGATGAAAATAATCTAAAAAAGCACAATAATCTTCAATGACTCCAGAGCAAAATTAGCATGATAATAATCTCCAAGCATGTTCTCAAAAATCTCTGGGGGTAAATTGGAATGAGAGCTGAAGACTGAATTTATAGAGAATCACAAGAGAAAAAACTCAATTTAGAATTAATTGAAAATAATTGAGAAATCAGGTTTAGTTGACTATGAGATAGATTCCAATTATATTTTAATTGAAATGCATTCAAATTAGAAGTCCAAGTTGCATTGGAAATAATAATAAATTAATTCCATGCATTTGTGATAAAAATAGATAATTCTTTTATTTATTCAAGAAAAGAGTCTTTTCAATGCAACTAACTTCTTTTTTGAAAAGCTTTGAGTTCCAATTTTAGAGAATAATTCAATAATTCAATTAAACTGCTTTTCTGATTTTCAAGTTCTAAATTTAGAAAAAGAAATAATATCTCAAGTTTGATTTCTCTCTTAATTCAATTCTTTAATTTAATTTCAATTCAACTCTTGTTTTGTGATTAATTCCTCTTTTGTAATAAATTAATTCTTTTTGCATGATTAAATGGCAAATTTATTAATTAATTAAATATGCAAGGATATTTAATAAATTAAAATGGAATAATTGATCAAAATGATATTCTTGGAAATGATTTAATTAATTAAATGAATATTTAATTAATATTGAGTAATTGATTTGCCATGTGATATTCGATGATTAAAGAATTAATAATGTCCTCAAGATTGATTTAATTGCCTTTGGTTAGGACCTTGGTGATGTTGTTGAGATTAGGAACCCATGGTTTTGAGGTCATAAGGTCAACTTGTGAGATATGAGGTCATAAGGTCGTGTGTGAAAAAGTGGTCTGTAAGCTGCAAGCACAACGCTTCAATTAAGTCATTATATGCATGGTTAGTAATCAATAATCAATAAATAAAAAACCATAACAAAGAGACTAATTGCCTTCTAAAAGATGCAAGTATAAAATTTCTCTCAGATTGTTATAAAAAATACCAGTGACTAGACTACACCAAGACAAAGGATTTAATCTATAATACCCCAAAAATGGTCTGTAAGTTGAAATTCTGTCTGTGTCAGAAACTAGTCCATCCTAAGTCAAAACTCTGTCCGTGTCAGAAACTAGTCCATCCTAAGTTGCAACTCTATCCATGTCAGAAACTAGTCCATCCTAAGTTGAAACTCTATCCGTGTCAAAAACTAGTCCATCCTAAGTTGAAACTCTGTCCATGTCAGAAACGTGTCCATCTTAAGTCAAAATTTTGTATCCTGGTCCAAAATCAGTCCATCTCAGAATTGGTCATACTCAGTTATCATACTCAGCAATCGAAAAAACTCATAATTTTAAGGCTCTGTCCTATGAAGAGTCGTACGAGTCAGATAATTTATCGTGTTGCATCTGATCCTGTCTTGTACGATTCTTTTGGTTTGTCATCCTAGATCTGATCCTGTGTTGTATGAGTCTTTTAAATCTATCGTCTATCTCTGTATCCTATGTCATATGTAATAGAACTTCTCTAAATCTTTTGTTGTCCTAAACATACCCATCTATCGTATGGTAAGAAACAACAACTCGTACGGAACATAATTTTTGTCACCCTATAACTGCTAAATTATCGTCTGGTTCAGAAAATCTTGTTGTACGAGTCTCTGGTTTTGTCAGAACAAAATAGTCAAATTTTCCTAAAAACAGTCTACAACAAACATAATATAGTTATCAATTTTCCTGAGCATAAATAGATCAAGACAGTGTACCTCTACCATTTGCGTTGCACGATTAGGTCGATAATCTTTCAGGTAGTTCAATCAACTACCTATCAAATTTTAGTCACTTAGATAATGTCTTATACAATATAGATCATTCCTAAAATAAGACTAAATCTTAAACTACACTTAGAATCAACATAGATAAATGTCTTATATAAGATAGATCATTCCTAAAACCAGACTGAATCTCAGTTGTTTCTCCCAAACAATACATTAACTGAACAACTAGCTCTGAAATTGATCTTGACCTCTGCATCACAAACAACTTTAGGTCTCACTAATCCATAAAAATGCCTATACAAACTAGGAGTTCTAGTAAGAAAGAAGCCAAAGGCAAAGGAATACCCTTTTCATACACTGACAATCCATTTTACAAAAAGGATCCACTCACTGACATACTGTCGTCATCAGGTGAACCAATTTTTGATGAGCCTAAATCTCCCACTATATATGAGACACAACACAATGATGGAAACAAGGAAGATAATAACATTCCCAAAAATGATAATGATTCCTCATCATCAAGTGAGGCTAACGAAGACAATGAACCTCCAGAAAAAGAAATCCTTGACTGTCAAAAGGACAAAACTTTAGAAAAATGATGAAAGCTATCATGACCCGAGAGAAGGAAGTCTATTTCTTAGAACTAGCAAAACAAGGTGCTAAACTTCCTACTGGATATGATGTTCAGACACTCATTACTAAAAAGAAATAGTCACCTATGCTCATGGTACACAAACAAATACTAGCCTTACGGATGGAAGTCACAGAACTGAAGAATAAGGACAAGTCCCCAATACAATATTCTTTGGAAACAATATGTCCCTTTCCATTTGACAAGAATCTATACATGCCTCCATTTCCTTCACGAGTGGAGATCCTAAAATTTGATAAGTATGATGGTACCTCAAATCCCCAAGATCATGTTAGAGAGTTTTGTGCTGCCTGTATGGAGTTCATGCACGATCAAACATACCTCATGTGCCTTTTCCCAAGGAGTTTAGGAGGTCATGCAATGGAATAGTTCTCAAGTCTACCCAAAGGAATAAAAATGTTTGAAGAACTAATCCAACTATTCTTACATCAATATTCATACAACATTCGACATCCTGTGACTATGATCGATCTTTGTAATACTCAACAGAAAACCGAAGAGCCTCTTCTTACTTTCCTCGATGTTCTCTAGGTATTCTCGACCTATTCCAGACTCTAAGAAAATGGATATATTTGTCAATAACTTGGTCCTCGAGCTAAAATATATTATACAAATGCAAGTACATCCATAATTTAATAAAATGGTAGATAATTCGTTTCGAATGGAAGGTGTGCTCATAAAGAACGGGGATATCACACCTTGGAAAGAAACACAACCAGGATCTAGCTCTAAAGAGAGGAACAAGTATTGGAAGTTTGGCAAACACAATAACAAGAATGTTGTTAATGATGGAGTAGTAGACACTGTCAAAACCAACTCAAAATCCACAATATTCAACTTGGCTAGTGGTACACGAGCACTTAAAGCCGCTGAGGCTACAACAGAAAATCCACCAAAGAAAACAAAAGAATGGTTCAAAGAAAAGCCTTGTCTTTCCAAACCTAAGCATGATTTTACTCCTCTCGAAGAATCATTTGAATCCGCTTTCAAAACTCTGTTGGTAAACAACTTGATAACACTACCAGATAACTCCAGACCATATGATCCAGATGTCAAACCAAGATGGTGGAGAGAAAATGAATACTGTGACTTCCATTGGAATAAAGGTCTTAACATAAACAGTTGCATGAAGCTAAAACATGAGATTCAAGATCTCATAGACGCTGGTAAAGTTGTTGTTGGGAATCATCTGAATAATGCTGGTAAAGTTGTTGTTGGTGAGGAAAGAAAATATTTTCTTGTAGACTCAGGTACACACCCAATAGCTAATCAGAATATGGATATATGTGTGTGAAAAAGTTGTTTGTAAGCTACAAGCACAACACTTCAATTAAGTCATATTATGCATGGTTAATTATCAATAATCAATAACTAAAAAAAACCATAACAAAGTGACTAATTGCCTTCTAAAAGATGCGAGTATAAGATTGCTCTTATATTTTTATAAGCAATACCAGTGACTAGACTACACCACTTTAAATTTACCTCGACCACTTTTTCACACACACAAATCTGGCACCCAGCGTGGGGTCGAAGACTACATTTTTTGACCTCCAAGACTAACTGCTTTGTTTTTTGTTATTTTCTAGATTTCGGATTTTTTTTTATTTTTATTTTTTTCGTCTATACATCTCATACGACAATTCCCATAGGCTGAAGTGACAAACTGTAGGTGTCATACAAACTGGAATCCTGTCTCGTATGAATTGGGATCCTGTATTGTACGAGTTTTTATACTATCGTATGACTCTGTATTTTCTAGTTAAAAGGCAAATTTCCCTAGTGAAAACCTCCCTGAGGCGCTTGAAGGTGAGATACTTGATATATTGCCAAGTCATTTCTAGGAAAGGTCCTCCATATTGATCGATCCAACTCAACCAGTGAACATTGGGAGTCAAGAGACACCATACATCATTCATGTGGCTCAATCAGTATCAGCAGAAGAATTAAAGGAGTTCACTCAACTATTCTTAGAAAAGAAAATAAACTTTGCATGGACATAATTTGATATGCCAGGCTTGGATCCTGATCTCATTATGCACCATCTTTCAATTACACCAGGAGTAAAACCAGTTAAGAAAAAACTTTGTAAGATGCACCCGCATGTAGAACCATTACCCAAAGCAGAACTAGAAAAACTGCTCAAAGCTGGATTCATCAGAGCTATAGATTATGTCGAATGGATTTCAAAAATAGTACCTGTGTCAAAGGCAAACAAGTCTATCAGAGTTTGTACTGACTTCAGATATCTTAACAAAGCATGTCTGAAGGATGACTTTCCATTACTAGATATTGACATGATAGTAGACGGTACTGTTGGGTATGAAATATACTAACTAATGGATGGATTCTCTGGCTATAATCAATTCAAAATAGCTCCCGGAGATCAAGAAAAGACAACTTTCACCTGTGCATGGGGAACCTTTTTCTTGAGCACTGACTATTTCTTCTTTCTTGACCGTTGATTCCTCTTTCTCTTTTCTACACTCTGCTTTTGTTTGTTGAGTGTCTACTTCCTGTAAGGTTAAAGGCGGTATTCTTTTCTACCATTTAGACTTAGAAACATGTTTTTGGTCTGATGTGTTTTTTGGATTGTATCCCAGTCCAGCCTTATCATTTGTGGATCTGGTTTGTAGCTGAATTGGTTCAGTAATACCTTCTTTTTGTTTGCCCAAAGGACCAATACCTGAGTACCCCATGCGTTGAATCATTTTGTAGCTAGGACCATATTGGTTTGAGGAAATCTCACAATTTCGTACCTCCTCATTTTGACTATCTTCCTTAAAGAGCCAGTTAAGAACAGTATCCTCTTCTATTTCATCCGCCAAGGAGGTAGAAGATTGTACAAAGAGACCATCCTATATAGTATTTGGAGCTGAATTTTGTGTTTTCATAGTCTCTGATGGCTTGTCCAATTGTTTTGGTGATGGAGGGAGAGAAACTAATACCCTAAAAATTCCTTTACAAAGTGGTCAGTCTTGGAGGCTGAAAAATTAGGTTTTTGGCTATATAGTTTCCTGGACATTTTCTTTTATAGTGTAGTTCATTTCATATGATACCAATGTCCTGTTGATGTAATAAATAGCTTGTTCCTTTTTGTTGTCATCATGTTGCACCAAAAGTGCCCCCAGTGATGAATCAGTTGCTGATATATATAAGATTAGTGGTTTACCCTGAATTGGTGGCATCAATATCGATGGATTTGATAGGTATTCTTTTATCTGTTGAAGATGTTGTTCGCACTGCTAATCTCAGTTGTATATTATTCCTTTTCTCAATACCTTTGTGAAAGGTTGAGCTTTGTCTGCTAGCTGAGAAATGAATCGTCTGATGGATTGGAAACGTCCCTGTAGACTTCTCATTTGACTGATGTTCTTCGAAGGTGGCATTTCCATTATAGCTTGAACCTTCTCAGGATCAACCTCCATTCCCTTCTTTGAAATGATGTAGCCAAGTAGTTTACCTGATGTCACTATGAATGCACACTTCTTTGGATTTAACCGGGGTTGAAACTTTTCCATTATGTCGAGTATAGGACCTAGCTCTTGAATATGCATTGATGTTTTCATAGTCTTCACTAAGGTGTCATCAACATAATCTTCCATATTCTTATGCATCATGATATGAAAAATGGTTGTAACTGCTCTTTGATAGGTTTCTCTTGCGTTCTTTAGCCTAAATCGCATGACATTCCAGCAAAAGGTTCCCCATGCACAAGTGAAAGATGTCTTTTCTTGATCTTCAAGAGCTATTTTGATTTGATTATAGCCGGATAATCCATACATTAGTGAGTACATTTCATACCCAGCAGTCATGTCTACTATTATGTCAATATTTGGTAATGGAAATTCGTCCTTCGGACATGCTTTGTTAAGATCTCTGAAGTCAGTTTAAACTCTGATAGACTTGTCTACCTTTGACATGGGTACTATGTTTGAAATCCATTCGGCATAATCAATAGCTTTGATGAATCCATCTTTGAGCAGTTTTTCTAGTTCAGCTTTGACTAATAGTGCTACATGCGGGTGCATCTTATGAAGTTTGTACTTAACTGGTTTTACTCCTGGTGTAATTGAAAGATGGTGCATAATGAGATCAAGATCCAAGCCTGGCATATCAGAGTATGTCCATGCAAAGTTTATTTTCTTTTCTAAGAATAACTGAGTGAACTCCTTTAATTCTTCTACTAATAGTGATTGAGCCAAATGAATGATGTGTGGTGTCTCTTGACTCCCAATGTTCACTAGCTGAGTTGGCTCGACCAATATGGAGGATCTTTCCTGGAAATGACTTGGCAGTATATCAAGTATCTCACCTTCAGGTGCCTCAGGGAGGTTTTCACCTTTAGGTATGTCCTTTATTTTCTCTTTTTTAGATTCTGACACCGCCACAATGTAGTTTTCACCATCAAATCTTGTATTTTATTTTTCTTGTTTTTGCGACTAAGATACTTGATATCCGCTTCAGTCATGTTTTCACTCTGTTCACTGGTGGAAGAGTCTATAGGTTTGACTGCATTGAGATAATAGGATAACATATAGTCATTGGCAAAAGTAGGTATATTCATGGGCTAGTCTTGTAATGTGGAGTCAATCAACTTAGAATGTACTAAGGATAAATCATGGATAGGTACAAGAGCATTCATGGTATTGTTATCACAGCTACGAATAGAAAAGTTGAGTTCCAAGATGATACCTTGCGTAAGTGTCTCGAGACCAGGAAGAGTTAGATCATGATTATTAAAGTTCATGTTAATATTTAATTGATCTAATCCAATAGACATACGTGTAATGTCATTCACTACACCAGACTAGACATCATATCGTGGTTCAACAGTGATAAGATTAGTAGACAGATTTTCATTGTTTGTATCAGATGACTCAGAATTTGAGGCTGAGTAGATTTTGTCCTGAATAGGACTGTCATCAGATTCATCAGGTGAAGTTTCTGAGTCTTCTTCAAGTGATTTAATAAGTGTATGTATGGTATCAACACCAACATATTTAATACTAGAAGTTCCTTCATGTTGTGGTTCATTCGTCATTTGTATCTGACACACTTGTTGACATGATCTTGTTGTTTCTATGATTTGTTGTGTTCTATTCCATTCAGCTTCTTTTGGACTAATAACTGGTTCTTGTTTTGTAGCTTCCAACTCTTCTTGTGTAGTTCTATACCTGATTTATTTAGTTTTAGGATAGGGGTACATAGATGAGAATCTTTCTAGTATTCTTCCTTCTTTCATGTTACAAAACCATCTCATATATACCTACTTTTTCCAATGACTATACATTATCCTATTATCTCAATGCTGTCGAGCCTATAGACTCTTCCACCAGTGAAAACATGACTAAAGTGGATATCAAGTATCTTAGTCACAAAAACAAGAAAAATAAAAATAAAAGATCTGATGGCGAAAACCACATTGTAGTGGTGTCAGAATCTAAAAAAGAGAAAATAAAGGACGTACCTAAAGGTGAAAACCTCTCTGAGGCACCTGAAGGTGAGATACTTGATATACTACCAAGTCATTTCAAGGAAAGGTCCTCCATATTGATCGAGCCAACTCAACCAGTGAACATTGGGAGTCAAGAGACACCACACATCATTCACGTAGCTCAATCACTATCAGCAGAAGAATTGAAGGAGTTCACTCAGCTATTCTTAGAAAAGAAAATAAACTTTGCATGGCCGTACTCTGATATGCTAGGCTTGGATCCTGATCTCATTATGCACCATCTTTCAATTACACTAGGAGTAAAACTAGTTAAGAAAAAACTCCATAAGATGCACCCGCATGTAGAACTATTAGTCAAAACTGAACTAGGAAAACTGCTCAAAGCTGGATTCATCAGAGCTATAGATTATGCCAAATGGATTTCAAACATAGTACCTATTTCAAAGGTAGACAAGTCTATCAAAGTTTGTACTGACTTCAAAGATCTTAACAAACCATGCCCGAAGGACGACTTTCCATTACAAAATATTGACATGATAGTAGACATGCCTGCTGAGTATGAAATGTACTCACTAATGGATGGATTCTCCAACTATAATCAAATCAAAATAGCTCTTGGAGATCAAGAAAAGACAGCTTTCACCTGTGCATGGGGAACCTTTTGCTAGAACATCATGCCATTTGGGCTAAAGAACATAGGAGCAACCTATTAAAGAGCAGTTACAACCATTTTTCATGACATGATGCATAATAATATGGAAGATTATGTTGACGACACCTTAGTGAAGACTATGAAAAGATCAACGCATATTCAAGAGCTAGGTCCTATACTCGACAGAATGGAAAAGTTCCAACTTCAGTTAAATCCAAAGAAGTGTGCATTTAGAGTGATATCAGGTAAACTACTTGGCTACATCATTTCAAAGAAGGGAATGGAGGTTGATCCTAAGAAGGTTCAAGCTATAATGGAAATGCCGCCTCTGAAGAACATCAGTCAAATGAGAAGTCTACAAGGATGTCTCCAATCCATCAGACGATTCATTTCTCAGCTAGCAGACAAATCTCAACCTTTCACAAAGGTATTGAGAAAAGGAATAATATACAATTGGGATCGGCAGTGCCAACAACATCTTCAACAAATCAAAGAGTACCTATCAAATCCACTGATATTGATGCCATCGATTCAGGGTAAACCACTAATCTTATATATATCAGCAATTGATTCATCACTGGGGGCACTTCTAAAGTAACAGGATGACAACAAAAAGGAATGAGCTATTTATTACATTAGCAGGACATTGGTGTCTTATGAAATGAACTACACTATAATAGAAAAAGCATGCTTGGCGTTAGTCTTTGCATCACAAAAACTGAGACACTACATGCTAGCACATTCAGTCAAGCATGTGGCCAAAATTGATCCACTCAAATATTTTTTCGATAAGGCAACACTTATAGGAAGATTGGGAAAATGGGTAATGATCCTTATAGAGTTTGACATTGAATATGTGGAATGCAAAGCCATAAAAGGATAGGTAATTGTTGATCAACTTGCTGAAGCTCCGCTTGAGGACACTCAACCACTACACAAAGAGTTTCCAGATGAATCTATAATTCATCTTACTCAACAACCCTAGAAGATATTCTTCAATAGTTCCTTTACTCAAAATGGTTCAAGTGCTAGCATATTGTTCATTACTCCTCAGAAGTATTCAATCCCAAAGTCTTATAAGATTATATTCCCTTGTACAAACAACATTGCAGAATATGAAGCTTTGGTGAATGGGATAAAACTAGCTATTGAATGGAAGGTTGCAAAATTGTATATTTATGGAGATTCCCAGTTGGTGATTAATCAAATCAATGATACATATCAGACTCGAGATGAGAAACTAATGCCTTACAAGGGGATGGTTGATGATCTTAAGAAGTACTTTGCTTTTGTATCATTCCAATAGATTCCTAGATCCACGAATAGAGCAGTAGATGCTATGGCTACCTTGGCATCTATACCTGAGTTATAGGAGTCCAATTTTCGCTTTGATTTCCTGGTGGAAGAGTTATATTACCCCGCTTATGATTCTCTTGAGACCCAAATATTTTTTTCTATTATTGAACATGACTCATCTTGATACAGCCACATCTATTCCTATCTACAATACCAAATTATCCCTGGAAATCTTACCCGAATGAGAAAAGAAACCTAACTTGAAACGCTTCGTAGTATGTTATCATAGCTAATGATTTATTTAAATTAGGTTTGGATGGTACATTGCTTAGATGTCTAGAAAATGAAGAATCTAAACATGCATTATCGGAAATCTATGAAGGTACTTGTGGATCTCATTCGAATGGTCTTACTTTAGCTTGAAAACTACTATGGGTTGGCTACTACTGGCTAGACATGGAAAAAGACGTCATCCAATTTGCTAAGACTTGTGAGAAATGTCAGCTTCATGGAAATCTCATACATGCCCCAGCAAGGGACCTCATACCATTTATAACACACTAGCCTTTTTAGCAATGGGCCTTTGATCTCATTGGTCAGATATATCCTACTTCATCTAACGGACATAAATTCAACATAACTACCACTGAGTATTTCACCAAGTGGGTAGAGGCGGTTCCGCTCATCAAAGCAATCGGTAAACAAGTCACCTTGTTCATCCTAAATTATATCATCTGCAGGTATGGGATACCTTCATCAATTGTAACTAGTAATGGAAGACAATTTAAGAATAAACATCTAGATCAGCTTTGTGAGAAATTCAAAATAAAACAACACTGGTCATCGGTATATTACCCTCAAGGTAATGGACAAGCGAAGGTGTCTAACAAAAATTTACTGACTATCTTGGATAGAACAGTGAACAAATCTGGGAAGGATTAGCATCTGTAGCTCAATCCTGTATTATGGGCTTACAGAACAAGTATCAGAACACCTACTGGGGCTACACCTTTCTCTTTGGTGTATGGGTCCAAAGCAGTATTACCTATTGAAGTAGAAATACCATCTCTAAGAGTTTCTTTGCAAGGTCTTGTTACTAATGAAGATCATAGAATATCTAGATTGCAAGAACTCGAATTGTTGGATGAGCATCGGCAAGTGGTGTTGGATCATCTTAGAGTGTATCAGAAGAGAATGTCCAGAGGATATTACAAGAAAGTTAGACAAAGGGAATTTTAGGTTGGTGACCTAGTTCTGAGAGAAAATCAAAAAAATCAACAGTTTCGTGACAATAAAGGGAAGTTTGAACCCAACTGGTTGGGTCCCTACATTGTTACTATAGTATTTAACTCTCGTGCCTATCAACTCTCAAACTCAGAAGGAGAACAACTCCGTGAACTGATTAAAACCATCCACTTGAAGAAATACTTTTCTTAGCATTCTTTGTGCCACCAACTTGTACAGCTGGAAAAAGTCCTGAAAATAAAATACAAAAAAAAAAGAAAAATCACCAAAAGAAAAAAAAAATAAGAGAGAAAATGCCCTAGTGAAAACCTGGTAAACAGGCACCTTGGTAAAAAAAAATGAATCTCTGCCAAGTAGGTGAAAACCTAGAAAACAAGCGCCTCTTGTACTCAAGAACTCCATCTATCAACACAACGTTAGCATTTCCCGCTTTCATGCATCTTTGCTTTTGCTTGTACATATTTTTCAGTCACTTTTGTGACATCCTGGTTCGTTGGAACCCTTATGACTTGAAACTGATCAGCGTCCTAGTCTTAGGTTAATCGACAAAGAAATTTACATATCCTAAGCAGTGTCAAACAAGTCATCTTTCCATCAGTGAAACCTGGTCGTCCACTTCGAGTCAATCACCTGTCTCCTAACTACCAAAGAGTTTTTATCACTGAGTAAACAAGCAAAACAACATAATGGAAAACAATCACTAAACAGTTTGAGCTATGAATGAAAATTTCCTTTGCGTGTTGTCTTTTATATTGGTTTTTGATTATTATCCCTCTGAGTAACTTGAGGAAGTCTATTATGACTAAGAGGAGCAAGGATTGGGGGCATAATATTTTCTTTGTTTTCTACTTGTAGGAATGATCCCAATGATCTGGAAACATATAAATTAGCTGGGTGTCTGTGATAAGAGCCTTCACAACATGGTGAAATCACCTCACATACCTCGACTCTGCTTATTTGTATGCTACAGGGAGGTCCATATCATTTCTTTGTCTGTTTTGAGGGAATTTCTTTATGATGCAATTTGGGTCCCTACGAAATTTGTCCAAGGATATGAACAAAAAAGGGGTCATTGCAGACAAGATAATTAATATTGCACATAGAAAAAGAAAGGCACTCTAACCTACCTGTTGTGTTCGTTATGCTCGATGATGAATCTTAAGTATTTTAAATCTAGTGACTAGGTTTAGGATGCATTTTGCATATCATTGCGCATATCATTTCACATATCATTTTGCATATCATTCTGCATTTTTGTGAATTTAGAGTGATTTTGGTATGATAATAATCTCTTTATCTTCTGAATGAGAGCTGAAAGTGTCATCATTTCTTACGCTAAGTGGTCTATTTATCATCATTTCTTCGGTCGAGTACTTGTGTTTTAAGATGTTTTAGTTGCATACATAACATTTAATATAGATTCATACATTTCATTATTTACTCATCTACATTCATCTTATTGCATAGAAAAATAAAAATATTACATTACTCATATTACTCATACTCGTTCATTTATTTGCATATGAAAAGAAACAAAAATAGACATCTATAATCATTTGCATTACATACATTCATCTTGAAAAGAAATGCATACATATAGAATAAAGCATATAAAAGACATCTCATAAGCGAATCAACACAAGTATGATGAAGTCAAATTAGATCTCGTATATATATCAAGTATAAGAGTATAAAATGATGTCGAATGACATATACAAACTCCCATCGGAGCAAGAATCATATAGGCTACAAAAAATGGGTGTGTCTACAAAAAATATCCGAGCTACAAAAGAAATAATCTAGCTAGCACCCTCTCCCTCATCGCCTAGTGGAAGAGGAGGAGCCTGATGCCCAGGATCCTGACGAGGTGCTTGAGCTCCCTCTAATCGTGCCATATACTGCGAGTAGGGTATCACTTGCTGTGCAACAAGAACTGTGAGACCTCTTGTCGTAAAGCCTCTATCTCTTCTCTCGACTCTGCTCTCAATGATACAATCTGGCAATCATGCTCGGCCCTCTCCTCGACAAGCTACTGGTCTCGCTCTGGTAGCTGAGTCTGAGCCACTATCAACTATGACTGTAGCTCTGCAACCCCTGCTCTCATGTTGGCTCTCCACCCCCATCTCCACCTGTCGCTCCACCCTGCTCATCCCGTCGTTGCCAGACCTGTCTTGGAGTTGTTTTCTCCTCCTCAGTGCCACTCAATTTCACTCCTACATGTCCTAGGGATCCCCCCTCACCCGTCTACTATCCAACATCAGCTGGCACCCTGCTGCTGCTAGCACCAAGATCACCACCACTCCATCATGGAGCCTCAACTCTCTGTGCCTGTCCCTGCCTGTGGCCTTAGCCATGTCCCTATCCCTATGTCGGTGCAGGGGCATCATCCTCAACATCCTCAATATGCAGAGCCTGCTCTGCTAGATCTGTGAATCTAGGGAATGGATGCTGCTGAAACCAATCTCTATACTGGGGCAATACCCCCGCACCCACATCATCCATATAATCCCACCTCAGGTGGTGTAAACCAGTCAGCTCCTACATCGCCAAAGCATAGGATAACTATGGAGACCATCCCTATCTCTCTTTATTTGCGTAACGTGCATACGCTTTAAACTCCTGCGAGATCCCCTGAGGTCTGCCATACTGTCTCATCACTTGAGAAATGATGAATCACTCCACAATAGTCTGCGATCTCCCAATGAGGGGGCATGTAATAAAAAGGTCCCTACGAACCATCCGCCAGTCATCCCATGGCTCCAAACCTCTATATAATCTCCATACAATAGCTATCAGGTCATCTAGCTATTGTCTCCAAAAATATGTCTTGCCCAGATGGGGCTGTGTAATGTATCCGGCATACCTGTATATAATCGGTTGCCTGAGCTCTCTACTGTCATCTACTATGGGTCGACAAACGGAAAGTTGCTCCCAAGCCCACACCTGCAAAGTATATACACCAGTGGCCATGCTTTGCCCATCTATGTACACGATCTCATGCATCTCTTGATACATGTGGGCTAATAAACATGAACCCCAGCCAAGTCTCTGAGGGGTCTCTATCAATCTCTCTAGCATCCGACCCCATCCGCACTGGAAACCCTACTACCCTCTGTTTGGCATCAGAAAACAACCTATGAACCTTGCTACAACACATGCCAGAGGATACTCCTCATTGTACCTGCTCATCAGTATATCCCAACTAATGGAACGAGTCAAAAAGTCAGGATCACTGAAGACATGCCTCACTGCCTATAATCCTAGAAGGTGCCTTGAATCATAATCCACCTTATCCCCAGCAAAAGAGATACGGAGGATCCTAAATACATCCTCGGGAGTGATAGTCAACTCTTCCACCGGTAGATGAAATGTGTTATTCTCTGAATGAAAATGCTCAACCAATTCCATGAGCATTTCATGGTTCACATGAATATCAGGTAATCTTAATAGATGAGTCAAGCCGCACAAGTCAATATGAGCCTGCTCAATGTCAGATAAATGTCGAACTAATGCCATAGTAGGAGGATAACACATCTAAACAACACAGGAGGTAATTGAACCTGCAAAAACCCAACAACGAAGCATCAAAAAATATTCCAAATGAGCCTACAAGAGAAGTACAACATCACGCAAATCCAACTAAGTCAAATGCAAAATCAAAAATTCACATTTGGACCTTCAAAAATGCTCACTCTCTCCCAAACAACAAAAA
The DNA here is from genome assembly GCF_030272615.1 of Cryptomeria japonica. NCBI lineage: Eukaryota > Viridiplantae > Streptophyta > Pinopsida > Cupressales > Cupressaceae > Cryptomeria > Cryptomeria japonica. Next base: position 362,274,648 of record NC_081405.1, on the reverse strand, counting down.
ATACAGAGACAGAATCTCGTACGAGCCAGGAATAGCTATCGCCCAACAAAACAACCCAAATGACAAACTATTAGGTACCGCATGACAGAATGGTCATTTAACAGACCTGTCGTACGATATGAGGGTGCATCCCGAATGACAATTATAATGACCCTAAATGATGAAAGAAAATTAACCAGTTACTTGTACAAGACAGAATCCTGTCTCGCATGATAAAACGTGAAACTCAACCCCACACATGCAAAAAACTTGAAAAATGAACAAAAAAATTCAAAATTGAAAACATAAAGAGGCTTAAGATCGATCACTTATCGCTGGCTCATAGTTTTGGGGTTGATTATGATGTCTTTGGTGCTTGAATCAATGTTGATGAGTAGGGACCACCATTTTTCTTCGCAGAAGGCTTTTTGAATTTTCAAACTTGGAGGGTTAAAATGATTTGAAAATGACACTTTTGGTCCCATATATAGCCAAAAACCTAATTTTTCAACTTGCTTTGATGGACATGAAAATTGTACCCTTAGCTAATTTGATCGTTCTGATTCCATTTTCACGATTGAAATCGAAATTCAAGATCATTTTGCTAGTCAATTTCACAATTTTGACCACTTAGCACTCTTTTCATCAAATGCTCATTTTTTCTTCACATTGTGCTCAATTTCAACACTGAATATCATTTTCAATTCTACACATCAACTTCACAATCAACTCTGTGCTCAATTTCACCAATCAATGCCAAAATTTTAACTATTCCTCAGAATCAATTTGTGCTCAAATAACTTATCATTGCCAACAATTGCCTATCAAGTACCCTTGCTATTTTTTTTTATTTTGTTCCCGAGGGGGCATACTCACGACCTTATGATTGTTGGCATATGCACGCTCCAATGAGACATTGTAGGTGATTGAAGGTTTTTTCATTGATGGCAACCTTACAATCCTATGGCACCAGTAAGGCATTTCACCAGAAAGATAGTTCACTGGCATCAACAGATCACACTCAGACCACCGACACCGGCATAGAGAAAGGAAGCATATAGGCACAGAGGCCGATAGGATTTTTGATATATTATATTTTGTTTAGTATTGTACAAACTTTGTAAGTCGGCTTGGCAAGTTGTAAAATGACTCTTATATATAAGAGACATTATTGTAGACATTTTGTAAGCAACAAGAAAGAAGATATTAGGCAGACCTATTATACGAAATATAGGTTAAAGGTTTTATGTAAAGAACAGAGCAGAAACCAGTACTGGATCTAGCATTATAGATGCTATTGTAAAGTAGTACAAGATATTGGATTTGTATAATCCACATTGTAAGTCAGTGAGACTTCCCATTGAGCATGGAGCTCTAGGCAATTGGCCTTCTTGCACGTGCAGGCCCCTCTTGTAAGTACTATTCTCTTATTGGCTAGTAAGTGAATATTGTGGGTCACAAATCCCACCGAGGTCTTTCTCACACTGGGTTTCCTCATTAAATCCTTGTGTCATGGTGTGATTTTCATGTGGATGCTTTTAATTCTGTTTATTGCATTATTTCTTGCATACTGGTACACTGTTATAATATGTTCTACATGTTTTAAGTTAAGAAATTCAATTCACCGGTTAGATACTGATTCAACCCCCCCCCCCCCCCCCCTCAGTATCTATGGGAATCCTAACTGGTCCTCTATTTTTAGAAGCCTAACAGCTTGAGGAAGATCTTGACACCGATAGATATGGAAAATCTGATGAAGCAACTTGAAGCAGCTCTTTCAAACTATGATACAGAGAAATTGAAAAATATCAAACTAGAAGATGATCTAAAAGTAGCTCAGGATATCATTCAAGCACTTCAAGAGAGTCTTACTATTGAAAGAAATAAGAGAAGAGAACTTTGTGAAAAGATGCAAAATGAGAATGATGAAAAGGAATCACTTAATGATATTATAAGCAAGCTAAAACTGGAGAACATGACAACAAAGAATGAGATGCGGGATATAACTATGAGATTTTGTAAAGAAATTGAAGATAGGAAGAAGAATGAAGAAGAATTGACTAGATGACTAAGTGATGCAGAAAATGAAAACACAAGACTTATCTATGAAAATGATTTATTGAAGACAGATCTGATGCACACTCAAAATGACTCCAATGAACTGATGAGGTAGAAAGAAGTCTTAGAAAGAGAACTAGAAACTGCAAATCAACATAAAGAAAAATTCAAGAAAAGCTAAGAGGAACTTGGTAACTTGCTGAAGAATCAAAAACCTAAAGGTGACACTTCTTGAATTGGCTTTGAAGTTGGTGAAAGCTCTGGTACTGCAAACACATAGGATCACGGCAAACCGGTAAGGCAACCTAATGCTTATAAATTCAATGGAAAATGCTTTAATTGTAATAAGTATGGTCATAGAGCAAATGAATGTAGATCTAGAAATTATCAGAATATCAACACACCCACTGGTCAATGTTCAAAATAAAACAAAGTTGGTCACAACTCTGAAAAATTGCAGAATGAATGTGAGATGTTATGTTTGTGGAAGATTTGGACATTTATCTAATCAATGCAGAACACAAACTGACATAGGTTATGGGAAAGCTATTCAGAAGAATAATGTGACTTGTTATGCATGTAACAAGATTGGGCATATTGCAAAATTCTGTAGAAGTAAAGGATCACCGGCAGACAACAAAAGTTCTAGCTTGAAAGGTAAAGAAAAATTTGAAGAGGTTAAGCAAGAATTCTCAAAACAATGGATTAGAAAAGCTGATCTAAATGTTGGGAATACTCCTCCATTGGTAGAACCAATCAATGCTTCACCGATAGGATAGAGTGATGCTTCACTGGCAGGATAGAGTAGTGCTCCACCGGCAGGAAGTTCTTCATCAAATTGAAGAAATTTTTCTTGAGGGTTTGGGAATCTAATGACACATGTGCTATTATTCCCTCAGTTAGAGATGAGAAGGTTGAAATTACTTCATTATCGGTAGACAATGTTAAGTGAATACTTAACCGGCATGCATTAAATGTGGTAGATGGCAAATAAACATTATAAATTTGTGGTTTTGGCTCCATTTCATTTCACCGCAATTTCAAACATTCATAGAGCACAAAATTTGTAGAGCTAAGGGATTTCAAGCAAAGAGGCGAAGCATTTCAAGAAATCAATCCATCCAAAGATAGAAAAAGGTATTTATCATCATGGCATCCACCTCTGCAATTGAATATATAGAAAACCCTACTATAGTTGAGGTTATAAAATGCCCTAGGCCCATATTTCAACTAGTTCCCGAGGTAGCAAAGAAAGATGACAATGTAGGTGCTTTCTCTCAAATACCAAAAGGAGTTGTTTATGCTAAAGACCCCAGAATTTACATTCATTGTAACATAGAGGAATTGGGAGATGAAGAGATCAAAACAATGTATAAATCTGTCATATGTGATAATTTTGGAAATGTAAAACCGGAACATAAAATCATTGAAACCCTAGGATTTACTGAAATCCTCTGCATTCCTGAATTTCCCAAGGATGTGATTAGGATAGTCTTAAGCAGGGTACATGGTGAATGTTTCTGGTTAGACGCAATTCACAAAATTACCAAGGAAGCTGTGAAAGTTGTCACAAGGTTACCGTCCACTGGTAAAAGACCAGACAAGACTAAGAAGGTCTCAAATGACCTAGTAACTAAACTAACTGGTGCAACATCTGACAGAAGGTCCTTGAGGGTAAATGATGTAAAAGATACAAATGTGAGATTTGTTAGCATGATTTTAGGGTATAAAGCTACTCATGCAAATAGACTTAACTCAGTTTCAAGTTTATGTATTAAGAGTGCTTATGATATGGTTATAGAAAATGTGAAAATTGACATATGTGAATGGTTAAAAGATGAGTTGATTGACAACTTAGACAAGATAAAGAAAGATAAGAAAGGAACTTTTAGATTTGGTAATCCGCTTGTATGCTTAATGCTACACATAACCAAATAGGTTCCCGGTATAGGCTATAAAGTACTTGGATTTGATATACCAGTAGGAAAATAGTTAACAAAACTATTCAACAACATGGGTGAAGACAAGGAAAAGAATATCCATGAATACTTTCAAGCACTTAAGGCCAAAATGAAGAAGAGAATCAAATTATCACTGAAGATTGTTGACAAGTACAAGAATGATATATGTTTTGTAATAAAAAAGGATGAGATCTAGATGGAAGTAGTCATCCCAAGAACAATATGGGTAACAGAGATGAGCTGTGAGACAGATGATCATATAATTGAGACTTATGCTAAAGCACTTCTAGAAGCACCAAATGAACCAAAGGAAGAAGTATTTGGTAGTGCTGAGACCATAGAAAAACAAATTCAATCTAAGAAGAGAGTGAAAAAGGTTGAGGCAGTTGTGAGAAGAGGTTCTAGACAGGCAAAGGCTATTAAAGAAGATGTATTAAAGAAAACCGCTATCACTAAGGATGAGTTAGGAACTCTATAGCCTGAGACTCACCTATCACCAATAGGCACTTCTTCGGAGAGTGACATGCCTACTACTTTCAAAAGAGTTGTAAGGAAAAGAGATCCTTCATCAGCAACCACATCCTCACCTAGGAGAACTAGATAGAAACAACAAGCAGTAAGATCTCTAGTTAAAAAGACTACACCAAAGAAGAAACTGACACCCAAGAAGAAGAAGAGAACAAAACAAAACTTGGCCCCTCTTGACATATTGCTAAATGAAATTACAGAGGAAGGGAAACTCAAAAACATAGGAAAGGTCTATGACACTTTGATAGCAAATGAAAAAGAACAAGTGGAAAATAGTGTTATTTTGCACATGGACATGTATAAAAAGTTTTTGATAGAAGTGATAAATGAAGTACCAGATGAATTGTTCAAAAGACTGGAAGTAAGAAGACAAGCTGTTATAGAGCTTGATAAGAAAATCAAAATTGAAAAGTTACTAGCTATTTATCTAGTAAACTCACCTAAGGAGATAGATGACTTAATTGTTGAAGCCAACTGGTTAGTATTCTCTACTGCACACTGGCATATTGCTTTAATGGTTGGAAGAGTTAATGAGGTAACTGAAGAAATAGAAAATGCATGGGACATATTTCTTGTTGAGAAAGAAAAATAGGAAGAATACAGGAACCCCAAACCAATAAAGGTATATCACAAGGAGAGAGACAAAGGAAAAGGAAAGGTTGGTGGACCTCCGAGTATCAAATTAAAAAGCTAACTTACCCACACCTCCTTTGATTACATCACTGGTAACAACAACTACAGAAGATCAACCGACAGTTGAAAGTATGGATGTAGAGGATGTCAATCTTAATCCTGAAGTCTTATACATAGTAGATGTTGATACACAAAAGATCAACATTGTGGTAGATAAAGATACAACTGGTAAGATAGACATGGCTAGTAAGCCACCGGTGAGAAAACTGATCAAACACAATAAAAACTGATAGATAATAACACAGGAGAACAGACAGAGAAACAAGAAGAGCAAAAGGCTCTGGAACAGGAATAGGTACAGGAACAGAGTCATGAGGAAATAGTACAACCGGCAATAGGAGAAGTACACAAACCATTGCTTAAGGAAATACAAACACAAACAGACCTACCAAAGGTCACAACAAGCTTGGTTACTTCCTCCACCGGCAGAATTCAGAATGTTGGTTCCTCCTCTGCAGGCCACAAATCAACAAATGCAACTGAAGTACTCTTAGATTCAATCAAAAGGATAACAGATTGTAGTTCACAGGCTTATAAAGCTATAGATGACACAATCCCAATTTTGAAGGTAATTGCTCCTAACTGTAACATAGACAATAAATATTCTTTAGGACAACTTGATACTTTGTGTAAATACATCACTGAGAACACAGTGACTATTGAGCAAATAAAGGAAGAGACTTTGAAGAATAAGGTAGAAATTGAAAAGAAAAAATTATTTGAAGATCAGATAAAGAAGTGTACTAGGAAATTTGACACACTTCTACTAGAACTATGTAACTTATTGAAAGAATACAAAACTCTGTACAAAGACACCTGCAAGACAAACTTTTTGACAGTAGACATAGATAAGAAACTGAGCAAGGTACAGGATGAAATCAATAAACTTGCTGATAATTTTGTTAACTCACCTGATACATTATCAATTTTTTAGCAAAGGATAACAAATTTTGAGGAAGAGTTACTTAAGTTAGAAAGAGAAAAGGAGAGAATAGTGGATAAGGCAAAGAATTTGAGATTAAAACTGAGTCCAAGATTGGACTATCTAGCATCATTGCGGAAGGAAATATCTGAGGCATTGATACAGGGATAGAAAACACCAGCAGAGCATATGCAGCACCTCACTGGTACAGTTAAAAGAACAAAGACAACAATAAGAGATAGTAAAAATTTTATGGAGAGTATAAAATTGATTTTGGCGGATCTATTTCAAATTGTAACTACCCAATTACAAGGTTGAGGCTACAACTCTATTGACACCTTGAAAACCTTTGTCATTGATGCCAAAGGGGGAGTAGTAGTATGAGAAAATAACTGGCAAAAGACTTATCTACTCAAGGGGAGTTCTTATATTTTTGGTAACATATTTTTGGAAACATTTTTGGATTAAAGTTTTGGATACACTTTTGAATTTTCTCATGAGTGTTGCCATCAATGCCAAAGGGGGAGATTGTTGGCATATGCACACTCCAATGAGACATTGTAGGTGATTGAAGGTTTTGACATTGATGGCAACCTTACAATCCTATGGCACCGACAAGGCATTTCACCGGCAAGATAGTTCACTGGCATCAATAGATAACACTCAGACCACTGACACCAGCACAGAGAAAGGAAGCATACCGGCACAGAGGCCGACAAGATTTTTGATATATTATATTTTGTTTATTATTATAAAAACTTTGTAAGCTGACTTGCAAAGTTGTAAAATGACTCTTATATATAAGAGAGATCATTGTAGACATTTTGTAAGCGACAAGAAAGAAGATATTAGGCAGACCTATTATGCAAAATATAGGTTAAATGTTTTATGTAAAGAACATAGTAGAAACTGGTACTAGATCTAGCATTATAGATGCTATTGTAAAGCAGTACAAGATATTGGATTTGTATAATCCACATTGTAAGTCAGTGAGACTTCCCATTGAGCAGTGAGCTCTAGGCAATTGGCCTTCCTGCATGTGTAGGCCCCTCTTGTAAGTAATATTCTCTTATTGGCTAGTAAGTGAATATTGTGGGTAACAAATCCCACCGAATTTTTTCCCACATCAGGTTTCCTCATTAAATCCTTGTGTCATGGTGTGTTTTTCATGTGGATGCTTTTAATTCTATTTATTGCATTATTTCTTGCATACCAGTACACTGTTATAATATGTTCTACATGTTTTAAGTTAAGAAATTCAATTCATCAGTTAGATACTAATTCACCTCCCCCCCCCCCTCTCAGTATATGTGGGAATCCTAACAATGACCTCACATCTCACAAGTCGAGAAATAAATTTTTCAAATCTTCATCAAAAGTTGAGCAAAAAGTGTAGTCTTCGGCCCCACGATGGGCACCAGAGATGTGTGTGTGAAAAAGTGGTCTGTAAGCTGCAAGAATAACACTTCAATTAAGTCATTATATGCATGGTTAATAATCAATAATCAATAAGTAAAAAAAACCATAACAAAGCGACTAATTGCCTTCTAAAAGATGCAAGTATAAGATTCCTCTCAGATTTTTATAAGCAATACAAGTGACTAGACTACACCAAGATGAAGGATTTAATCTATATGATATTAACTATATGGATGCAATATGGATGAATAATTCAAGCAAATAATCAATTCAAGCAATATGGATGTAAGCAATAATGGATGAAAATAATCTAAAAAAAAAGCACAATAATATTCTATGACTCCAGAGCGAAATTAGCGTGATAATAATCTCCAAGCGTGTTCTCAAAAATCTCTGGGGTAAATTGGAATGAGAGTTGAAGACTGCATTTATAGAGAATCACAAAAGAGAAAAGCTCAATTTAGGATTAATTGAAAATAATTGAGAAATCAAGTTAAGTTAACTTTGAGATTGATTCCAATTATAGTTTAATTGAAATGCATTCAAATTAGAAGTCCAAGTTGCATTGGAAATAATAATAAATTAATTCCATGAATTTGTGATAAAAATAGATAATTCTTTTATTTATTCATGAAAAGAGTCTTTTCAATGCAACTGAACTTCTTTTTCTGAAAAGCTTTGAGTTCCAATTTTAGAGAATAATTCAATAATTCAATTTAAATTGCTTTTCTGATTTCAAGTTCTGAATTTAGAAAAAGAAATAATATCTCAAGTTTTATTTCTCTCTCAATTCAATTGTTTTATTTAATTTCAATTCAACTCTTGTTTTGTGATTAATTCTTATTTTGTAATAAATTAATTCCTTTTGCATGATTAAATGGCAAATCATTAATTAATTAAATATGCAAGGATATTTAATAAATTAAAATGGGATAATTGATCAAAATGATATTCTTGGAAATGATTCAATTAATTAAATGAATATTTAATTAATATTGAGTAGTTAATTTGCCATATGATATTTGATGATTAAAGAATTAATAATGTGTTGAAGATTGATTTAATTGCCTTTGGTTAGGACCATGGTGATGTTGTCGAGATTAGGGGCTCATGGTTTAGATGACCATTTTTAGGGTATTACAATAATACTATGTAAAGATTAATTCAAAGGAATAAATTGTCTTTCTCTTTGGAAAAATTTAGAAATAGGAGGCACGCCTGTTGTAGAATTCACATTGTTGTTGTTGATTGTGTCATTGAACTTGATGAAGCTTTTTGTTGGTTTGAAATTCACAAATGGTTGTTGAACACTCTCCCCCTTATCACTCGGAACCATAGGAGTGGATTGCTCCATTTGACTCACATCTAGTTGATAATTGTGGAGTGTTGCGTACAACTGCAGAAAGGAAGTAAACTCAAACAAAAGAAGCTTTTCCTTGATATCTTTTTGTAAATTAGAAATTAAAATTATTTGAATATAATTATCTGGTACAAGAAAAGAAATTTGAGCACACAAATGCTTATATCTACCAATGAAATCAACCACTTTTTCTTTAACACCTTGTTTACAATGTATTAAATCAGTCAAAGTGATTTTAGGACCAATGTTGTTTTGAAATTGTTGGATTAAAGAATTTGCCATTTGTTGAAAAGAAGTGATAGAATAAGAAGGCAAAGAGCAATACCTTTGTCAAGCCTTATCTCTTAGTTTTCTTGTAAACAGTTTTGCAAGCAATCTTTGATCATAAGAAAAGTCAGTACACATGGTTTGGAATGTTTTGACATGCGTAAGAGGATCACCTTTTCTATTATATAGTTCTAATTGAGGAACCTCAACATGTTTAGGTGGAATGAATTTAACAATATCAAGAGAAAGTGGGCTCGCAACATCAAAGGTGGGCACACTAAACTTGGATTGACTCATAGAAGCAATTTGTTGTTGTAAGGAAGACACGGCTTGAGCAAGATTGTTAATTGTCACTTCGGTAGAAAAATTGATTTTAGACATAGTTGATTGAGAAGGTGGTGTGATGTTATTGAAGGAAGACATGGAGTGAGAATAAGGTTGTGGGACATTATGATAAGTAGGCATAGGTGATGATTGGGTAGGAAAAGGGACACTTCAAGGAGGAACAAAGTTATGAAAAGAATTGTGCCCTTGTGTCACATTGATTGGTTGAGGGATAACAAGAATACTTATGGAAGACATAGGTAAAGATGGAGGATTAAATGAAGAAGAGGGATTGCCCCCATTACCAATGGTTGAAGGAATGACATATTCAGTTGATGTAGCCATGATGTTGGAAGTAAAAGTAGGAATACTAGTCATAAGAGTAGTCAAAGCAATTGAAGGATTGATTTGTGTCGAAGGTTGTGAATAACCTAGGGTTTCAGTACAAATATTGATAGGCATGACATTAGAATCAACTATTTGTGCAATGTCATGCAATATATCAGTTCCATTCTTATCACTTTGAATCATGTGTTTAAGGTCTTCAATTAATGGAAGAGCTTCACTATTAGGGTATTCTTGGGACATCCATTGTTGAAAGTTATCAAATTGATTGTCCAATTCGGAAAGTTGATATATAGAGACCATAGTTAAAGTTTCTTCTTCATCATGGGATTCATCAATGGGGTGAATTGGCACATGATTAGGATGGGAAGAATTAGCCTGATCCTCATTAAAGAAGTCATCCAAATTTTGCTCCATCTCCTTGGTAATTAAACCTTGGGAGACCTTAATGCTAATGCTTTGTCTAACGGGGATAGTATCTAGGTTGGACTAATAGTGGTGAAACTCATGCACTAGAGGGAAAATTTGAATTTTGAATTTTGGAACAAAGCTTACAAAATTGAGTAATGCAAAATTTAAGAAAATACTGATTAAACAATTTGAACTTTGTTGGAAGAAGAGGATGACACAATTTCCAAAAATAAAAGGAAATTGGAATTTTAAACTTAGGGCCAAGGGAATACCACTTAATTTTAAAATTAGAATTTTTAAAATCAGGGCAAACTATAATTAACCTCTTAATTTTAAAAAAATTCTTAAAATTTGGAATGTTGAATTTTGGAGGTATTTTCAATTCTAGAGGGATTAAAAATTGACAAAATCAGCCAATCTTCTAGATTTAGGCTATTAAATCGGTCATAACAGTCTCCCAAAATTTTGGGAGAAATGTTGAGGACCGTGGAGGGAATGCACATGGTCCGACCAACTTTTTAAGAAAATTTTCAGGGATGAATATTACAATGATTTCAAAGCTAACACCCCAAAATTGGCAAATTTTGCAATTTCTAGATGGGCAAAATTAAGGTTCAAATATAAAAATAGGATCCTATTAGGGTTTTGAAAAAAAAGAGGAATTGCATTGCAAATTTGAAAAAAGTCAAACCTAATGGATAGGGACACCTTGAAAAATGTTAAGAAATCTCAATTGGAATGAAATTGATTGAAATTTGCACCAAATCCAATTAAATTTAAAAATTAGGGTTTTATGACCTAACCACTTAATTTTGAAATTTGATTTTTGGGAAAAAGGAGGGAATTTGAAAATTTGAATTGTAGGAATGAAAACAAGTCTGAGAACAATCAGAAATCTAAAAATTAAATGGAAATCCAATTTTCGCCCAAATTGAAGATGAGTTTTGAAAATTAGGGTTTTAACAAGTAACTGCTTAATTTTGTAAATTTGATTTGCAAATTGAACAAGACGATGAGGAAATTGAATTTGACAAATAAAACAACTTTTAGATCTAAGATAACCACGAGCAATTTTTACAAATCAAAAGTTCAATTTTAATTTTAAAAACTAGGGTTTTTAATTATTTAACCACTAAGTTTGCAGAAATTTGAAACTTGCTAATAAAAAATATGCAATTTTGTTCAAAGGAAAGCATGCAAGACATCAGGTTCACCAAAATGTAATGTCACCAAAATCTATTGGTGGGTGAAAAATGTGTGAATGAGAGATCGAGAGGAAAGCTACCCTTTCCCTCCAAGGAGAGATGAGAGTTTCACTATGGATTTCCCTTCAAACACTTTTCACCTATTACATTGGAAGAGGGGAGGAAAATTCACTAGATTAAACCTCCAAAGAAGAACACATAATTATGAATGAAATGGGAATGATAAGTTAATCCCCTCTTCTATTTGAAATGGAAAGGAATTGATTTAATTATGTATAGAGACTAAGTGCAAAAGTGACAAAGAACTTATTATAACTTGAGATCGGAGTATGGGATGAAGTTGTGCACTTGGATCTGGTAGTGATGTGTCGAGATGAAGCCACCCTGCGAATTTGAGGAAAAGTTGCCTAGATCGTGGTAGGAAAGTACATAGTCCTCCAAAAAATCCACGAAACAAAAAGGGTTTTTCCACCTCTGCAAATGAAGTCCAAATCTGAAAGTACAGCTATGCATCTGCAACCTACACATAGAAAAGAGAGGAAAATGGGTTGGGATTGGGGGTTTCCTCAGGTCAAATCCTAGTTTTGGAATTAACCAAGTAATAAAAGAAAGTACTTGCAAGTAAATGTAACTAAAAGACTATAATGTAAATCACCTCAAGGGAGGTTGTGATAGAAATTTTGATAGAAATTCTTGTGTGGAATTGAATGTTGGAATGAATCTACTCTTCAATGGTTGATTACTTGACTTGAATGCAACACCTAGCCTTGAAGAGAGACTTGAGAAAGCTCAATGCTGGAAAAGAATGCTTGAATGATCTTGAATGGTTGAATGTGTGATCTCATGTATCTGTCTTATCGGTTCACCAACTTATGCAAATGAGAGGACAAATGCAACTTAAATACTTGTCAATCAAGGTTAATGAAACTGATTTTTGTCACAGGCTGACATCAAGGAAATTTTCCCGTTCACTGCACAACCTTCTATGAAAAATTAGGATGGATTCTGCCCCAAAATAGGGCAGGGACAGGGGTGCCATACCCTATTCTGCCCTTTTCTTCAGGGAAGAGTGCAGACAAGGTGGTGCGGAGGGCAAGGGAGAAGTAGTTTTCAGGGTTGAGTAGTCTCTAGTCTCCAATCAAGCTAGGGGATTCAATTTTGCATGCATGAGGACCCTAATACAATCGAAAAATTGCTAGGGTCGCAATTTTATGACACTACACTTGCCAATCACGTCTTCTATCTTGAGCTATCTATAGCATGATTTTTAGCCTTTTGTCTAATCAATCATGTGCGTGATGTGGTTTCCTTCACCCTCTTCAATCTGCAAGATCATTCTGTGCTAGATCTTTGTTGTTTCATTGATCTCAAGCCGTAATCCTCTGCCATGCTTCCTCAGCTTTGTAGATGCCATAATAGTTGGACCAGTCACCAACAACCTCACCGACACATCATACTGACCTATGCATCCATGCCACTTCACCTCCATGTGGCCCCTTACTCGGCATCCACCTTAACTTTGTCTATTACATTGGTTTGGATAGGATCACTAACAAACCACACAACTGGGTTCATCTACCGGTTCACAGACCCCATCGGTTATACCCTAACTGGTCTTCCTTCAACCTTGCACTCTGCTTCTCTTTCGGTGGAGCACCTAAACTGATCAACACATTTGCTAACGTACCTTATGCACATCTTCAATAGATGGGAGTGTTTCACTTCTGCACCTATCGTGCCTGTGAAGTGTACCTTTTATACCTACAACCGCAATACAAAACACTCAATAAATCATTACAAGCAATGGTTAGAAAATTAATCAACGAAAGATAAAACTATAGCTAATCAATCTATTGCCTCCTAGTAAATGCGAGTATGAATTTTGCTCTCAGATCTAGTTATGAAAATTCTAGTGACTTGACTACACTTAAATGGAGGATTTAAATGATAATGATGATGCATTTAAGCTAGCACTGATAATGATTAAGCTACATGATAAGAAAATTAAGCTAGAAAATAAGCTAGAATGATGCAATTCAGCTATGATAACAATGCTCAAATTATAAACTAGGATTTGCATATGCCTATAGTAACAATGCCTAAAATGCAAATGAGATGGGATGAATATTGCTCCAAAATGGGGTCTATTTATAGGATTTCCAAGGCTACGGGTGAGGTAGCAGAAATCAACGGTCAAGATTAAGTCTGAAGATATCAATGGTTAAATTGGAGGAGGTTGGCAAAGAGGTTGGATTAAAGAGCACAATTTCGTCTCCATGGTGACAAGTGTCAAGAGACTTCTAGAAGAGGTTGGATGAAAGGGAACATTGTCATCTCTATGGTGGCAAGTGTCAAGAAGCTTCTAGAAGAGGTTGGATGAAAGGTAGCACTTACTGACTATTGACGGGAATAATCATTATGTTATGTTGGTATATTATGTTTATGTTGTCGTCGGTAATAATGAGTTATGGCGGTCAGTTAGTTAGCCGATGGGTAGGTAGTTGGAGTCGCAACGGTTGTGTCGTACCCCTTCGGGTATTATATATTGTGTACCTTTTCTTCGAAAGGATCATGTTAGTCGTGTCAGATGTAATGTTATAAGTACTTGCTGTACATGGACTGTTGAATTAATACAGAGACTGGTTATTTAATATATTTCCATTATGTTCTGTGCATTTACTTTCTGCATTTAACCGTTTACCCGAGAGGGCAAACATTTGGCGCTATTGCCTAGACGAACTCGGGAATGGAAGACACAAATGGCGCACAGACACAATGGGCCTACCCGTTGGTGAAGTAAACCCGGAGGTCGACGATGCACGGATAGAACTTTACACAGGAGAAGAGTTCTGCCATTCAGACATACGTTCGACGAGAAGCGGCGGAGGCAGAAACCCCACCAAGTGCCGTGTGGATAGCACTGGAGGTTAGCCCGGCAGTAAACCGGTTGATGAACCACCTCCCCCGGTTGCTTGCACAGGCATCGTTGGCACAACAAGCCCGCCTGGAGGAGATTGCCCAGGAAGAGCGACGACAACAAATCCTACAATGCTACAAAGAGAACAGCCGACAGGTAACGGAATGAGATGGCGCCAGGCCAGGAGGAAATTGAACCTTGTAATAATCCCAACACACTACTGATATAAATTGTGGCTGAAAGGAAAAATAAAAATCAAAATAATAAAAGTTTTTTTGTGTACATGGCGTGTGGTTGTTGTGTATGGAAGTGACTTATGCCCAATAGACTAAATAAGGACAAAAATAAAAAGATACAGAGTGACGAATGGGAAGTGGCACAAACCGTGTTGAATCTCAGACAACAAATAGAATGAAGGCGTAGGCTAAGGCAGCTTGCCGAGGGACGACCAGCTGAGGGGTTGCTCGAAGGGAACCCAGGAGGTGTCATGGAGGTTGCGGAGGCAGAGATAGACGGAGAGAACTACACTGTCTACACTGTTGTAGGGCTGCCAGAAGGAGTCACGGAGGGTGCCGAAGGAGAACTCTATAGTTCGCCAGAATACCACCGTAGGGTAAGAAGCCACGAAGAGTTGGTGGAACAAACAAGGCGAAGTCTAAACCTGATCGACGCTACCAGAGACTTGCTAAAGAATTTGTCCATTTCAGAGGACAATCGGAGGGAGACACCAGAAGGTGATGGTACGATCGAAGGTGCCGAGGGAGCACAAGGGTACCGTACGGGAGGCAATTTGTTTGGTTCAGTGTCAGCAACTTTTTTCGGAGGACCCACAAGTGGAGGTTCAGTTGTAGGAGGCGGAGGATCACCAGGTACAAGCACATAAGGCACTAGAGGAGAGAGACCTAGCGGTGGGATGGCGAGTAAACAAAAATTGCCAAAGTTCACAGGGGAGGGCAAGGAAGACCCCTTACGGCACTGCCGTACATGTGAAACCATTTGGTCCGCCAATGGAGTAACAGACCAGGATGACTAGGTACAGCAGTTCCCAGCCACGTTATGAGGAGTTGTCATAGATTGGTACTCCGATGTGGACAAGCAAAAAGTGGCCACGTGGGCCAATCTACAGAAGGAATTCACGGGGGAGTTTTGGTCGCTCCGTGATGACAATGAAATTGTAACGGAGATATATAGTACCAAACAAGGTACCAGGGAGACAGTACGGGCATACAGTCGGAGGGTGAAAGAACTCTTGGGTAAAATGGAAAGCCAACCCACAGATGGATTGAAGAAACGATGGTTTGTTGAAGGGTTGAAATCCTCCCTACGGAGGAAGATGAAAATTGTACCCCCAACGTCATATGACGATGCTTATAATAGGGCGATGGACCTAGAGAGCGAACACAAAACATCAAAGAAGAAGAAAAGTAATAAATCCTCATCCGAGGACAATGACTCTTCACAGGAAAGCAGCAGCGACGACGAGGCTAGCAAACGGGTGCAAGCGCTCTAGAAAGACATGGAGCGAATGAGAAAGGAATTCAAAATAATGAGAAGCACTGGTCAGAACGAAGGGGACATATGGTGCACTGAGTGCAAAGAGGAAGGGCACACAAAGGGTACTTGCCAAAAGAAGGCATTCTGTGAGATTTGCCAAGTGATGGGACACTCCACCAAGGAGTGCCCGTACAACATGAAAACCCGAGGTACGCAAATGAGCTAGGTGTTGTTCACGGAGTAGGCCACAACATCCGCACCAGTAGGTACCGGCCAACATACTAACACAACGGCATCATCTGGAGGATACCGGGACAATAGACGCGGCGGTGGAAGGAATAGCAACAATAACAATAATGGAAGCCGTCTCCAGTATGACGCCAAGGGCTGGCCAATTATCCAATGTAGGGCCTGTAATCAGTGGGGGCACTTCGCCCGTGATTGCATGAAGGAAGCCACCCTTCAGCACCTCTTCCGTTGGTGTGGGCCAGGCGATCATGAGGACACAAATTGCCTGCAGGTAGGGGTTAATCTCCTCAACATTGAGAAGGCTGAGAAGACTGGTGAGAAAGAAGTACTGGCGATCACCCGCGCCCAGACGAAAAAAGCCACTTATCCCGACCCCCGTATAGAGAAGGAGAGATTACGGGAGGCAAAGGCCAATATTGAATGTGAGATGACGACCGAACGATGGGACAACGAGGTGGCGAGTACATCATCCCGTACGGAAGTGAAAAATAACATCATTGGGCAAATCTTGCAGATGGAGGTGCCAATAAAGGTAAAAGACCTTCTAGACTCTATGCCACAATTGAGGACTGCCATCCTCACCAATGTGCAAAGCACCGCATTATCGAGTGCACCACAGGTAGGGGTTCCCGCCACCGCATCGTCGAGTGCACCACAGGTAAGGGTTCCCGCCACCTCTTTGAAGAGTACACCATAGGTGGAGGTTTCCGTCAGCCCTTCGACTGACCCGATGTTACTAGCTGTGAGCAGTGGTAGACACCCAGCTGTGGTAGAAATGGGTATCCGTGGGACCATTCTGACAGACACTATTGTGGACGGAGGGTCAGGGGTGAATGTACTACCAGAAGAAACATGGAAATGGCTGGGGAAGCCCACCCTATGGCCACCCACATTCAACCTGGTGGGAGCGGACCAACACGGCATTAAGCCACTCGGCCTGTTGATGGCCCAGTAAGTGACAATTGGTACGCAACCATTCTTGTTAGATTTTGTGGTTATTCCCTCGAAGAAGAAAGGCTATGACACCATCCTAGGGAGAGCGTGGTTGATCAACGCGAGGGTAAACCACAACTAGAAGAAAAATACACTTTCCATGGAGAAGGGAGGGCGGAAATATACCATTGACCTACACACCCAAGATGTCGGCGAAGAGCTCGCCTCTTCAGACTCTGACTCAGAGGACTCTAATAAAGGGGAAGGGGGTCTCGATGAAAGCAAGGGCAAGAACGCGATGGAGCCGAACAGTAAAGGGGTGCCCGAATTGGAGGGATGTTCTGAAGATGAGGTATGCTCACTTAACGGGCTCTTCCACTAGCAAATGGCGAATTACAAAATGTTCCAAAGCTATAGGCTCGAAGTAGAGGAACCAGAGCAACCAACAGAGGTGTACCTGCCGGAATATAGAGAATATTGGAAGGGAGACGCCCCAAACCCTGGTGACATAAATAATCCGAAGAGTGTCGGCAACGATTGGAACCCTATGTGGAAGGTCGCAGCCTTCAAAATCTTTATTATCCTTCTTCTTCTTATGTACAGGAAGGAGGTCGTGGTCCCTATAGAATTTGTGGTTCCAGGTCTTCCGATGGCCATTGAAAATAGATTGGCCACCAACGGGTACAAATTGAAACCTTACCACGTGAAGCGCGCAGGAGACCCGAGAGGCCGGACAAACACTCGAGAGCCCGGAGGGGGACCCCAGAGGATGGAGGGGGACTCGAGAGGCCAGGCAAGCGACTTGAGAGGCACGGGACAAAAGGAGACTTTTGGGCGAGGAAAATCGAGAAGGATGAAGGGCGATCCCAGAGACAGGGGACCCGAGCTGAAGACTCTCTAGACAATTTCAAAAAAAAAAATAAAAAAAAATCGCACGGTCGTACGACAGCGACCGTACTGTCAAAAAAAAAAAAAGGGAAAATGGCCACCATACAGTGGGACCAAGGTGACACCATCATGCAGTGAAATCACCAAGGTGACACCACCGTGCGGTGGAACCACCGACGGTGACACCACTGTGCGGTGGCAACCACCGACGGTGGCACCACCGTGCGGTGGAACCACCGATGGTGACACCACCGTGCGGTAGTCACACCGTGCGGTGGGAGCCACCAAAGGTTGTTGCTGAGACATGAACCCACCACCACACACCGCACCGAATGCCGCACAGCCCAACCACCACACACCGCCGCACAGTAAGGGATAAAGGAGGAGGAAGATGCATCGCATGGCCCGACCACGCACCGCACGGCCCGATCAACACGCACAGCAAGGGTTATGCACACCAATGCATAGTAGCCGCAAAAGGAAAAAGAGAAAAAGAGACCAAGGCTGCACAATCCACACAGCCACGTAAGGGCAAAACGACCGCCACAGGTACACCAAGCAGCCACACGATTGGAGGTGCCAGTGCTGTTGTTGACTGGAGGTGTGTCCGTATGGTAAGAAGGGTGTCGACTGCATGATTGGAGGTGCCAATGCTATTGTTGACCGTACAGGGAGGTTGCATGGCCGGGGTGCCATCGGGGACATTACAGTGAAAAAAAAAACAAAAAAAACGACGACGACCAGATTTAAAATGATTTGCTGGAGTTTGAAGCCAGGACACTGGAAATTCAGAGTGGAAAAGAAGGGTTTTTGGCATCTTAAAATATCACAAAAATGCAGTGCGCCATGGACTTTCATATGGTTTTGAGGGTTGTAAATTGGTGTTGGCAGTGGGGGCGCTGCCCCTCGACCCCGCCTTGTACTGCGACAGGAAGCGCACCTGGGGCGCTGCCCCAGGACCCCGCGAGGGGCACTGCCCCTTGACCTCGCGAGGGCACTGCCCCCAGACCCCTAGTTTATGTTGAGCTACAAAAGACCACGAGAAGTGTTGTGGTTGTCCATATTGTGAAAAGAAGCTTGCAGCTAAGCATTGGTAGGGAAGCCATAAGCCATAGAGGGGGACGGATTTGGAGGTTGGGAACAAACAGAGTTCAAGGGAAGGCATTGCAGGTCCGCGCAGTTGTATGACACTAGGGAGTTATTCAGTTCAGTTTTTAGCCTTTGGGGAGTGTGATGGAGGATTTGAGGTGTCTCCTAGCATTTGTCCCAGCGGATTGTGGCCACCTCCAGGTAGGATAGGTCCGCTTTGAGGAACTCGGAGTATGTCTCGGCTGGACGTGAGGTTGTCGTGGTGGATGCACAAAGGGCTCAGGAGGAGCTAACCACCAGGTTGGGGGCAATAGTCGCGTGAGACTTAGTTTAGCGTACCCAGGAGTTGGATGCCAGGAGAGCAGCACGGGTGGCTATCGAGGACAAATTGGCTAGGGAGACAATATCAATTGAGTAGTAGTTGGTGGAAGCTGAGACTGAAAAACATGTTTTGCAGCCAAGTTTGGGTTAGGCATAGGAGGACTGTGATGGCAAAGGAAGCAATATTGGTGAAATCCACACTTGAGCATCGGATGGTAGTAGAAAAGGGTTTTCAGGCGAGGATGCAGCAAGTGTATAAGATCTGGGCCCGACTGGCGTCAGTAGTTCCTGTCGTTCATCTCTATTTTGTATTAAGTCATCGGAGTCGACTTCTTTTGTTGGGGGGAATGATGTTGACGGGAATAATCATTATGTTATGTTGGTATATTATGTTTATGTTGTCGTCGGTAATAATGAGTTACGGCGGTCAGTTAGTTAGCCGATGGGTAGGTAGTTGGAGTCACAACGGTTGTGTCGTACCCCTTCACGTATTATATATTGTGTACCTTTTCTTTGAAAGGATCATGTTAGTCATGTCAGATGTAATGTTATAAGCACTTGATGTACATGGACTGTTGAATTAATATAGAGGCTAGTTATTTAATATATTTCCATTATGTTCTGTGCATTTACTTTCTGCATTTAACCGTTTACCCGAGAGGGCAAACAGTGACAAGTGTCACAAAGCTTTTCTCATGAGAGGGAAAAGTGTTCAAGGAAAGGGGACATGGTGGTTAGGATGTACAAGTGAGGATGGGGTTACTTAAACCCAAGGTTAGATGGAATGAGTTAGGTTTAGAAGGGGTTAGGTTAGGTGGTTAGAAGTTAGGAGAATTTGAATTTTAAAAATTCAAATAATAGGAAAAGGCTAATTAATCTCAACAACTCATTATTGATTTGTTTTAATTAATTAGGGGATTTAGAAGAAATGAATTTAATGATGAATTTGATGGGGGGAATGAATTAATTTGAATTAGTTAATTAAAGGGGATTATGAAATGAACCTATTAAATAAATCCTTAGATTTATTAATAAGTAGATGAAAGGGGGAATTTAATCAAATTACTTAGTGATTCAATTGAATTAGGAAGGGGGATTAATTAAATAATTGCTTATTTAATTAATTATCTTCAGACCATTTTTAGGTGTATACATTTTGCCCCTCTTTGAAGTGAGGTGTGATGATGCATTGATTCAAAGAATAATCTCATTTTGATGATGATATTGGTTTGATATTATACCCTAGCTCTTGATTGATAAATTGTGATACGATGATGCCCCCTCGAGAGATCAATTGAGATAATTGATCTTTGGATTTTTTGAATTTTTTTTTTGTGAAATTTATATCCCGATTAGAAATGATTTGATGTCTGCACCTATGGTTGATGAAAGTGAGAGTTCTATGATCACAGTGATGTGGTTCTTGATGATTGATAAAACTTGATTGATTAGATTGATAAGATCGAGATTCAGTCTGGTTTCAGGAATGACACCTCCTGTATAAGACAAAGATGATCAAAGTGTATGGTTTCAGGAACGATATATCTTGTATAAGACATGATCAGAATGTTTGGTTTTAGGAAAGGTACATCATGTATAAGACATGAGAAAATTGATTTAGATGTGATTGATAAGATTGATTGGATAAAGAACTGGCAGTTTGTTGATATCAAGTTGCAGAAAGATTTGGATATGCTGATGTTGGTTCTATTGAGAGGGTAGCATACTATTTTCGCTAGGTCAACAATATCTGGAGAGATATGATTCATCATTCTGATTGTGTATACATTTGTGATGATACCTTGATGATTCTTGTGATAGATTTAACCTTGGATAAAAGGAGCATGCGAGATCCCATGCAAGAATGAAATGCAAGCTAAAATGCTAATGTAAATGCAATGCAAAGCTACGACCGGACCAGTCACTAGATTATTTCATTTTGTCATCATTGAGATTTTTAAATGTGGAAGTGAGTGCAAACATCGATGGTATAATTAAACCTTGATGACCTGAGCACTTCTTTCCTGAATTTTGATATGGCAAGCTAGCACAAGCATCGAGGTATAATTAAACCAAGATGACCTTGTTGGCACCTTTTTATGTTGAACAACAAAATCAACAACCAGTATAATCTACAACCAAATTTTGAAAGGTAGCCAACCTCAACTATGATTGCAAAGGACTAACTAGACCAACTTAACAAGGATATTTAATCCTTCTTCTCTTCAGGCTCTGCAAGACCTAGGCGGGTTTACCTATGATGCACTTCAAATACAGTCTAAACTCACACACAACATCACCATTAAAGCAGAAATCTCAAACATAGCTCAACAATAAGGAAAGTACTACAAACCAGCTACATTTACATTGACTCTCAACTACATTGGAGCTTGAGATAGGTGGGTCATTACCACAAAACAGAAAGAAAAGACATTAAATTCTAATTTGATTTTAAATCTCTGAGAAAACCCCAAAATGTCCAAGACCAGTGCCTTATCCAAGGGCAACAGAGTCATACATCAGACTACAAATGAAAACACTCATTGCAAATCCATCTTCATCATGAAATATTCTTGCATTAATGCCTTGCATAAATGCATTACTAAGCTTATCCACAAAAAACATCAGATCCAGAAACATGAACCCCATTTCATTAATGTTTGCTCATAGAGTTTAAAATCTTCCTTGAAGATTACCTACAAACAAGCATTACACTCACAGACACAACTGCTCATGCCAAACACGATCCTCCTTAAGAATCAGATTTGAATAAAATGAAAGTACATTTCAAAGACAAATTCTGTGTGAATTTGTGCATGCCTTACATACACAAAAACCTGCAAGAAATAACACCTATGGCAAGAAAATAAGACTCCATTACTTAAAATAAGACATTACTCTGCAACCTTGAAAATAAACCCAGAATTGGAAACCAAGAAATCCGGAGCCTTTTTCACAGAATTTTGGAACCCTTACAATGAGAAGAAAATCAAAATAAGGAGGGGGAAAAAGATTAGGTCTACAACCGAAATTTCCAAGTGTCTCTTATCCAACTGAATTTCAATCCCTTCCTCCTTCCCATGTAAACTGCTTTCGAAATATCACATATTTGTCAAAACTAACTCCATAACTGCATTCCTCATCCCGAGCGCTTTCCAGTGATATATGATACTTGGTATTTTGAGTAAAAATAGACCTCTGGGCTAATTAAATCCTTCATATGTGCACATCATTTAAATTTTTCAATATTTTCTATAGTCTGCACTATATCATTTAACTTTGATTTTTCACCCCTTTTTGGCCTGACACCCTGCCATGTGGTAGTCTCTGATTCACTGATGGGATCCACTGGGTGCCACCTCGAATGACACATCATCTGTCTGCCACTTGTCTACCTCGTCACTGCCACCTATGCGCCACTAGACTGCCATCTATATGCCACATCATCGCCACCTCATCGACACCTCTGAGCTATCTTTCCACCTGGACCCACCACCTATCTTTTGCCATTTCGCAATGGCTAACTAGCAATCATCTTTCCTTCGTGAAGTCGCGACAACCGTTGGATCTCCTGAACCTGCTCACTCGTTAACTCTTTGCGATCTGCCTATTTTTTGCGACCCTCTGATCTCCTCAACTTGCTCACTTGTTAATCTACTCCTTCTCTGCAAAATTCACCTGCCTCTAGATCTGTGCATGCGTGGGGTCCACCTGGTTGCCACTTGTCAGTCTCCTTGGTCACCTCAGGAAGCATGCCTGCACGTGTGGGGTCAACTTGGGCGCCCATCAACACCATCTGTCAAAAGCCTCTTGAGGCTTTGACATATTACAAGTGTGGGGTTTTGCTTATAAATACAAAATACCTCATCGCCTAGCCAATGTGGGATATATATTTTTGCCTGTTTCACTGGTTTGTTCACTTGCCTAAAAGTTTTAATGGTTTTCTTGCTGCCAATATGCATTTACACTTGCCAACGCAACTTGCTTGAAGTTTTCAAATCCTTTTAAATGCCACACTCTATAGGGAAAATTAGCTTTTCATTTAATTTATGTTTCAAACCCTTCAAACTCCTTCAGGCACATTCTGCGTAGAGAGGAATGTTGGCAAAGTCACATGGAGCTGGGCAATAGACCTACAAATGCATCTGATTGGAAATCTCTGTTTCTCCTCCACTATAGTTCACCTCACTCCATAGCCATGTATAGGGAGTTTAGACTTTGGGTGAACACTAACCAATGGCATTAACTTCTGAAATTTAATGCCCATTTACATGCCACGCAAGGAGGAGGATGTTGCTGCTACTTGCACTTTGCTCAGAGTTTTATGCTTTACTAGACACCATACCACATGCCATGCTACAACAGAGAGGGAAATTTCTAAGTCTTCAATGCCTCTCCTCCAAACACCACGCACGTGAAGGGAGGAAAGACTATTGTTGCATTGTTCGTGGGGGCTTGGAAATACACCTGTTGTTTATACTTTGCTTTAAAGGTTCCCACGCTGCCCTTGTCACCATGGTGACTGCATGTATTGGTATTGAACTTGTTTTAATGCCTTTACCCTTCCACCACACATAGGCTATTACTGTTGTTTGCATTGGCTCTGAGGCTTCCAGATTCCCTCTCCTCCACCATCCACATAGGGACTTCAACTCTGTTAATTGCATTTGATTGGAGTGCCATTCTTTCATTTGCCATTGCCACACACATTCAAAAACCACGCTGAAGGAAGAAGATTGTACACATGCTAATGCTTTTATCTTGGAGGCTTCAACAACCACATGAGGGAAGAGACTGCTGCAAATTGCATTTGCTGAGGGGTTTCTATGCTGCCCTCTTCATCATCCACGCAAGGCTCCCATTTCTTGCATTTGCACAAAAGGTTTTTACTAAACAAAAGATGTTTTCCCAGCTGTTAACTTTTGTTAACTTTGAACAACAAAAGATGTTTTCCTAGCTGCCATGTTATATTCAGAAAATGCTATCAGAGGGTGTGGAACTTGGCTTTTACGCCTGGCACTTGCATTGTTTGAGAACTTTTGTTCTTTATCCAATCATAAGAATAAAATGAAATCTTCTCTCCAAATCAAAATGTCAATTACAGTCAAGCTGGTATTGATATGCATTACTTTGAATTAAGACCATTTCGCCATTAAAAATAATGCACGGGCATGAGCCAGGTCGAGCCCCAAAGTGGGTCTGACTAAAAAAAAAATTTGTTTTCATGCAACTGGCCTCTGAAATGCCTCACGAACCTTAAACATACCTCTGGAAATGATCGACACCATTTTCAGATCATCAGACTGAGTTTTGCAACTTTCAGGCACTTACGCCAAATTTTCGCATTTAATCGTAAAGACGTAATTTTCAAACTTGTCAAAACACCTTTCTGGATCTCGCCATCTGATAGGCATGTACTCTGATATACAAGCATGAACTCTACCAAATAGTTTTTCAAGATGAGTCCCAAGTGAAGAGATATTAATTTTCAAAAATGCCCAACTAGCTTTGTTGACACTGCGGACCTGGTGAAGTCAATGTTCAGGCAACACATGATGCCTTTCTTAAAAATATCAAACAACCTCCGTAGACCCTCAAATATGAGACATAGGTACCTTGAAGTACATATCAAAAATTAGAATTCTCAGTTCGACCAAATGGATGACTGGGTGCAAACGGCCCGCTCATGAAAATGGCCACTTTAACTGATACGGCAATGAAAGTACGGATCACTAAAACAGATGGCTCAATAAACCCTTTTGAAAACCAATCAAACGGATTGGCAGGAGCTTGAAATTTGAAACAAGGCCTGTCATTTATATCAAAAATAGCTCAGAATAAACATTCTGACATGACATTCACCGAGGCAATTTTTACATTTATGCAAAACAGAGCTCCAACTAGGTCCTGAAACAGGGACTTGTCAAAACATACAAACTACAAACATATTGAGCTTTGAAAACTGAGAAAATAAATTGCTAGAGACTTGAAATCTTGCATGTTGACTCACATTTATGCATAGAATCCAATCCATTTTTAAATTATTCATGACGATCAATAGGGCAAAAGATATAAGCGCTCAAAGTAGGCTACTCAATAAAATCTGCATTTGTGCCTAAAATGCACTTTTAGCTCACCCCTCGAAATGAGTACCTAGTAAATTTATCCAAACTGAAATCTGAAAGTTGCACATCACTACATAGGCCAAATGAAAGGTGTAGGACATGCTTCCCAATCCTTATCCCCTGAAAATCAACTGGCTCCATTTTACCCTCTCTCTAACTAGGCCATTCAAACTAACTCATTTTTTATCATTTGGAAATGCAGGGCAAAATTTTGAATGGGCCTCTCAAATTCACTCCAATTTAATGAGTCCCAACAAACCTGAGTGTTGCTTGCGTAAAACAGGTAGTATTAACCATTTCAATACGCAAATCAGAAATGTCTTCAATGATACTCCGATGATCATGTCCTGAGACAAATTTGCACATATTAATGATCAATTTTCAGACATCAGACAAGAAAAATATCATGTTTCTTCCTTGTTCCTCTAGTCAAAGACATCCTAGAGTCACTCAGAAATCATGATAGCGAAAATCAATTTAGAAAAGTTGAATAATCATGTTAAAATCATTATCCAAAAGATATCATCCATGTGTTTAGACTGACTTTGTGATAGTTTGATGGTTGATAATTTGATCTCGTGTTCAATGTTGGATATGTCATAATTTTCGCTTGATCAGAGTTGTCTAACTGTTTGTTCTACCTATTTGATTAAGCTCAGAAAGATAGAGAAGTTTGCCCCCAGCTAAGTGCAAGATTTTGCCCCAAGCCTAGAAACAAATTCAGTATGATGTACCCAATGATCCAAACCATGGTGAGAGGCCACCTAGGAAGCTTGCGTATGTACAAAGGCTTTATTATGCATATGGAACAATGCTGATGGAAAATGAATGAATGCAAGCCGAAAGATGCATGAACTAATAGATGGAAGAGTCAACTAACAGATAGTGCCTGTTTGCCAGGTTTTCACCATCTATATTTATTGCACTTTTTCTCATATTTGATTTTTTTGGATTTTCTCTACTTTTTCATTTTTTTTGTTTTTTTTGTTTTTCACTATTTTTGATTTTTTGATTTTTCACTGTTTTTGATTTTTTTTTTTTTCAGTGTTTTTTTTTTTCTTCTTTTTCACTTTTTTTGGATTTTTTTGCTTTTTCAGACATAAAACTTCTTCAGATGTATGCTATTGATGGGTTCTTCAAGATTATCTTTGTCCTGTGTTGATAGCTTCAATATGCCCCTGATCCAAATACTGTTGTGATCACAAATGGACCTAACTAGTTTGGTTCAAACTTTCCTTTCTTTTCTCAATCTGCTTGGTTGCATGGATTTTCTTTTAGTACTAGTTCCTCTACTTGAAAGATTTGTGGTTTGACCCTGTGATTATAGCTTCGGCACATTCTTTGTTGATTTACCTTTAAATGATCAAAGGCATTTTGTCTTCATTCATGGATTAGTTCTAACTCTTGTAGTCTTGATACTCGTTGTTCTTCATCTGGGATGAGACCTTTTAATGATACTCATAGAGAAGGTATCTCTACTTCTATTGGCAGTATTGCTTCTGATCCATAAACAAGAGAGAAAGGTGTGGCACCTGTTGGTGTGCAGATACTAGTACAGTAAGCACATAGAGTAGGGTTTAATTGGATATGCCAATCTCTTCTAGCCTCATTCACTGTCTTTTTGAGGATTTTTAGAATAGTTTTGTTTGATGCTTCTACTTGCCCATTTCCCTATGGATAGTAGGGTGTGGAAAATCTGTGTTGAATCTTGAATTTATCACATAGCTCTTATACATCTTGATTCTTGAATGGTCACCCATTATCAGTGATAATGGTCATTGGTATTCCGTAGCGACATATGATATAGTTCAAGATAAATGCAACAATTTGTTTTCTTGTGATATTTATGAGAGGTACTGCCTCAATCCATTTTGTGAAATATTATGTAGCTACAAGGATGAATTTGTGACCATTAGATGAAGAAGGATTTATCTTTCCTACTAGATCAAGACCCTATTGACAAAAAGGCCAAGATGTTGCTAAAGCATGAAGTTCTTGTGTTGGTGCATGAATCAAATTCCCATGGATCTGACATTGTTTGCATGTTCTAGCTATCTGAAAAGAATCTCGTTCCATTATCAGCTAATAATAGCCCAAGTGTATGAGTTTTTTCGAAAGGGTAAGACCACTTGAATGAGTGCCACAAATGTCATTATGGACTTCATGTAAGGCCTTCTCAGATTCTTCTTGTTCGAGACATCTTAAAAGAGTACCATCTAGACCTCGTTTAAACAGGGTATCCGTGACGAGAGTAAAATGGGAGGATTGGCAAATAAATTTTCTCTTTTGGTTCTTTGATAAGTCGGGAGGTAAGATGTTATCTTTCAGGTATGTATAAGTTTGGCCATAGCAGGAGGAATCGTGTCTAATAAGTTGACAGATGGTTTGGGAATCAGGACAATTATAGGTAGGGTAAAACAAATCTTCCACTAGGAATTCATAATGCTATTGATTTTCCTGTATCTGAAGGAGAGAAACAAGTGTAGCCATGGAATCTGCTGCTTTGTTGTCATTCCTTGGAATCTGCTGAAAAGTTATTTCTATAAAGTATTTCTTGATATCATCAACCATCTTTTTATAAGGCATTAATTTTTTGTCCTTTGTTTGATAGTCATCATTAATTTGATTAATGACGAGATGAGAGTCTCCAAAGACTTGAAGTTGTGTAATGTTCCATTCTATAGCCATTTTGATATCTGTAACCAAAGCTTCATACTCTGCTATGTTGTTCGTGCGTGGAAAGCTTAATTTGTATGCTTTTGGAATTGTATGACCTTGCGGTGTGATGAATAGAATGCCTACTCCTAATCCATGTTGTGTATATGAACCATCAAAGTATAATTGCCATGTTTTTGTTGTGACTGTTAGAATATTAGCATCGTGAAATTCAATCTGTAAAGGATGATCATCTTGAAGTGGTGCCTCAACTAGTTGATCTGCAATGACTTGTCCTTTTATAGCTTTTTTGTCAATATACTCAATATCAAACTCACTCAGGATCATGATCCATTTTGCTAGTCGCCCTGTTAATGTTGCTTTGTTAAGTAAATATTTCAGAGGATCGATTTTAGCTATTAACTTGATGGAGTGAGATAGTAGATAGTGTCATAATTTTTGAGAAGCAAAAACTACTACCAAGCATGCTTTTTCTATTGGTGAATAGTTGATCTCATATCCTATTAGTGTTCTGTTGATGTAGTAGATGACTCGCTCTTTTCCTTCATTATCCTGTTGTGCAAGCAAAACTCCTAATGATGCTTCAGTGGTTGATATATAGAGTAACAATGGTTTTCCTAGAATTGGTGACATTAGGATAGGTCCCACTGATGGTCCCATGAGATATGCCTTGATCTTGTTGAATGGATCTTCACATTGATGGTCCCACTTGAAATGAACATTTTTGTGCAATAGATGAGTAAAGGGTTGACATTTATCTGCTAGTTGAGCAACAAATCTTCTGATTGACTGGATTCTTCCTTGGAGTGATCTAAGTTGACTTATATTCTTGGGAGATGTCATTTCCATGATTGCTTTTACCTTAGCTGGATCTACTTTGATACCTCTAGCTGAAATAATGTATCCCAATAGCTTTCCTGAAGTAACACCAAAGGAACATTTCTTAGGCTTTAGCCTTAGCTTGTATTGTTCTAACTTGTCAAAGATCTTTTCCAGTATCTCTATATGTTCTTCTCTATTGTATGATTTAGCCAATATGTCATCCACATATTCTTCCATTAATGTATGCATCATGTCATGAAATATAGTTGTCATAGCTCTCTGATATGTAGCACCCGCATTCTTTAATCCAAAAGGCATGACGTTCCAGCAAAAAGTACCCCATGGACATGTGAAAGCTATCTTTTCTTGATCTTCGAGTGCTATTTTGATCTGATTGTATCTGGAGAAACCATCCATTAAAGAGAACATGGAGTGTCCAGTAGTTAAATCTAAAATGATGTCGATGTTAGGCAAAGGAAAGTCATCCTTTGGACATGCGTTATTAAGATCTCTAAAGTTTGTGCATATTCTAATGCTTTTATCTAGTTTTGAAATAGCAACGATGTTGGATACCATTGAGGATATGCTACAAGTCTAATGAATCCAACATCTAGTAACTTCTTTAGTTCAGCTTTGACCAGGAGAGCAATATGAGGATGCATTTTCCTTAGCTTCTGTTTGATTGGTTTGGCTCCTAGACTAACATTTAAGTGATGCATAATAAGCTCTAGATCTAACCCTGGCATGTCTACATATGACCAGGCAAAATTGATTTACCATTGTTTGAAGAATTCTATGTATTGTTGCATTTCTTCTTCTGATAAAGAAGTCGTTGGATGAAGAATCTTTGGTTGCTCTATTGTGCCAATGTTAACTGCCTCTGTTGGTTCGATCAAAATGGATGACCTTTCTTGATAGTGCTCAGGTAAAGTGTCAAATCTCCCATCTTCCAGTGCATCAAGGAGGTTTTCACCATTAGATGCGTCCTTTCTTTTTACTTTTTCCGGATCTAATGTTGTCAATAAATGGTTTTCAGCATTAGACTTGATATTCTTTTCTTTATGTTCACTTTTGCGACTAGGAGATTTGGCACCCACTTGACTGGAGGATGTGTTGTTGACATTTCTGGTGAGAGTTTTTATGGGTTTGATTACATTAAGATATATAGATATGGCATGGTCATTCAAAAAGGTATCAATGGCGGTATGTCCTTGATTTTCCCAATCAATAAGCTCGGGGTGGATTAGAGGTAGGGGATCTTCATGTTGAGATGTTTCGAGGGTTTCAAGGGTCATGATGGATGTATCAAAGTTTTTAATATGTATGTTGATGTCTAGAATGGTACTCTCATCAGAATGACCTCATATAAGGAGTTCCTAATCATCCTCGGTTAAGTCCAAATCAGCCGAATGTGATTCTAATTCAAGTGAACTAGTTCTTAACATTTGTCCTGCATACGTGTGAACTACATCGACTCCTACATCTCCTTCAAAGCAATTTTCTTTAGTTGATTCTTTAGAGTGATAGGAATCCCATTCCCATTCATTAGAATCTGTATCACTTGCAGCTTGCAATCTACAGATTTGTTCATATAACATTTCTTTTTCTTTTCTGACTATATCTTTTCTTCTTTCATATTCAACTTCTTCAGGACTGAGATTAAGTTATGTCAACTTTGCTATGATCTCTCCTTGACTTATATTAGCTTCTTTCTTGTTTTGATTGAGATTTAATGCTGCTTGAGAGATGTTTTTAGTTTGTTTCTCTTATTGAATTGAATCTTTCTTCTTTTCCCATTTCATGTTTGCTTGTGTTTGTTTCTTAGTGATGTTTCTCCTCTTTCAATTGCCAATTGTTCTTATATGTTTTCATATTCCTCTTGTTGTTGAATAAAAGATGTGCCTTCTGGTAGAATGACTTTTCCATACCCTAAGCCTATTTTGTCTGTAGTCTGTTGAGTGTAAGGTTGAATAGTTTCTGAGATACCTTCTTTTCTTTTTCCTATAGGACCTCTTCTGATATATCTCATTCTTCTGAGAATGTTAAATCCTTTTCCGTACTTTTCTGTAGGTATTTTGACATTATTAATCTTTTGTTGACATTCTTCATCCTTGTATAGCCACTGTAGCACATATTTGTCTTTTGTTTCCTCTGATAACGTTCCAGCACTAACAAATGCTCCATCAAATATTGGAAGATGTTTCACGATTGGTTGTTGTTTAGAGTTCAATGGTTTTCCAAAGGATTTAGGGGAAAGTGGTGATTATGATATTGAATATTCTCTGTTCCCTCTATCTCTTAGCTACATTTATTTTTACATACTTGATAGAATTGAAGCAAATGATTGTTCCTTGGATTGTGTGTTCGAAGATGATGCCTCCCTATTATGTGGAACAAGACTTCTTGGGTCATTTTTAGTTTGTTGCAGTATTGAAATGAATTTGAATCTACAGATATTGTGATTTCGTACCCATTGTAGGGAAATTTTACACACTGATGATATGTTGATGGGACAACTTGCAAGTCATGTATCCAAGGTCTTCCCAAGAGTACATTATATGATAAGTTCAAGTCTAGAACTTGGCATGCTGTTTCCTTCAGCAAAGGTCCCACTCTGATGGGTAGTATCACAATTCCCTTGGAGGAACGTTCTTCTTCATCATAGGCTTTTATGGTGATCTTTTTTCGAACATCAACTACATCTTCTGAATATCCTAAGGCATGAACAAGACTCAATTAATGTATATTTAGGCCAGCTCCACCGTCTATTAGAACACATTTAACACGTGTTTTGTGAATGAGGACTTCAATATGCAAAGGAGCATTGTGGGGATGTTGTAAGGACATGTCATCTTCTTCAGTGAATGATAAGCAGTGAGGGGTTGTGAGGTGTCACACCATGTTTTAGAATTGATTGATATCAATATCTTTGGATACTGTTGTATCGATTAATGCTTTTTCTAGAATTTCTTTGTGTGCAAGTGAAAGCTTTAATAATTCTAAGATAGATATTTGTGCAGGTGTTTTCTGCAATTGCTCCACTAGGTTGTATTGTTTGGTAGTGGATGATGTGTTTGTTGTAGGACCCAACAAAACAACTTTGGCTTTGCTTCTTGTGATAGCATGAGCATGTTATTGATTTTGTTTTTCTTTAACTACAATCACGTTCACCACATTATCATACGTATGAGTGTAGTTTACCTTCGCTTTACCCTTGCCATTATTTGTTGTTGATGATTCACCTTTCTCATATTTTGGAAGTGGAGTTTTAAAATATGTGTGAGATTCATTTGTTGTATGTCCATATACATTTATTACTCCATTATCAATCATATCTTGTATGATATGTTTCAACTTCTGACAACTATTTGTGTGATGTCCCTTGTTTCGATGGAAATCACAATAATGGTTATCATTCCACCAAGGTGGTTTTATTTGATGTTTTTAGTTCCTTTCTTCTGGTAAAGTGATCAATTTGTTTGTGAGAAGTGTCTTTAGTGCTAATCCAAGGGGTTCACCAATGTTTGTAAGTTGTCTTCGAAAGAAAGTTTTGATAGTTGCTTTTTGGTGATTGTTGTTTTGTTGAGCCATTGCTGAGTGAGTGGATAAATTAAAAATCGGTTGTTTTGGTTTCACATTGTTGTTATCCACTATTCCATCATTGATGATATTTTGATTTCTATTCCAAAACTTTGGTTCATCATTGTGGTTGTTTTTATTGGTGTTGTTAGGAGGATGGACTCCTTCTTTGTATATTTTCAATTCACCTTTCTTTATCATGGCTTCCTCCATTCTGATTCCATTATCGACCATTTTTCCAAAACTTTGATTTCCTTTCTTTTTTAAGTAATAGCTCATTTGATCATTTAATTCATTGATGAATATGTCCATTTTTTCATATTCTGGCACTGTACAAGGATACCGTGAAGCTAACTGTCTCCATCATTGTAAAAATGTCATAAAAGGTTCTCTATCCTTTTGTTTGGCATTACATAGGTCTAGCATTGTTAGTTCATGTTGTATGTTGTAAGAGTATTGTGAAACAAACTTATCCACCAATTCTAAAAATGATCTGATTCTAGGTGGAAGTTTGGAGAACCATTCCATAGCTAGTCCAGTTAAGCTTTTCGGAAATAATCTCATCAAATAGGTATCCTCATGTACAAACTCCATACTCATTGTGCAAAATTCGCGTGTATGATCTTGAGGGTCAGTGCTTCCATCATATTTTTCGTATCTAGGAGTTTCAAAACCTATAGGAAATGATATCGTGTTTAGGTTTCTGTCGAATGGATAAGGACAGATTTCTTGAAGTGAGTATCTTCTAACATTTCATCTCTGCATATCTTGAATTTGTGTTTGCAATGTTTGTAGTTTTTGTGTGAGTTGTGATAGGGTTATCAACATGATTTGTTCTTATATGACCCTGATTTTGTATTCTAGGAGGATCTAGATCTCTTCTGGTGTCATCTCTAGTCCTTCGTGTATCTTCATTGGACTAGATGTTATTCAGAATTTCTACTTCATCTCTTTTGGGTATGTAGGTTTCTTCATTGGTTCTGGTATTATTGTGAATTGATGTGTAATTCATGTGGAGACCAAAATTATCTTTTTTTTTTAGTTATTAGGGGGAGGCTCGCTTTTCTTTTGTGTCAATTTGTTCACATCAAAATCTTGGGGGAGCGTAGCACCAGATTTGGCTTACATTAGGAAATATTTTTCTTTTTCTTCCTCCAATAATTTCTGCATAAATTTGTCGAATTGAGGATCTTTCTTGATGTCTCTGATATTTTTCTCTATTATTTCTCCTTCAACTTTTATTTCCTCTTCATGTTCCATGGTTATATGCTCTTCAATTATTTCCAATGCTTCGATTTCCATCTCTATGATTCTTCGTCTCTGAGATCTAGTTAGAACGGGCATGCACATGTGTTATTTTGCTAGGATTCAATTGTCCAAAAGTTGGTTTTGATAAGTCATCAATTTGTCAAGGTAATGTGATAGCACGATATGACACGAAAAGATGGTTCAAGTGTTTAAAGGTTTTCAAGTTTTTCGATCTTCATTTTTGGAGTGCAATGATGATGATTTGATAAGAACCAAGTCCAGTAGGAACGATATATCCTACGATGTGGGACAAGATTATCCTAACCAAATGTTTCAGTTTCATGATAAAGGATGATAGATCTTAATGAGAAACTATGTTTGAGTGATCAGTTTACCAAAGAGGGTGATAATGCACTTTGAGACGTTTAGATCTTGAACTTGTTGGGGCTGATCACTTCAAAATCTTAAGTTGTTTATGTTCTAAAGTCTGATTTTGACAAATGATAACTTGACCAAGAAAACCGAGAAGAAAATTTAAGCACAAAGCGACAGATAATAGATACTTATGAATACTGCAAATTGACCAAGCAAAAGGACAGACCTAAAAAATTCATGCAAAGTGATAGCTCTGGATTGATAAAAACAGAGACTTGTATGACAGATTATAGCCCCAAACGACAAGAGATATAAGACCAAACAACAAATCAAAAATTTCCTTTGAAAAAGAAGAGACTCGTACGACAAAACTTTATGAACCATATGAAATATCACTAGATAGTATGACAGAGAACCTGACTCATATGACAGATAACAAAGAAGAGATACAAAAAAGCTTGTTTTGCCGAATTTGGATTAGTGAGTTTTGGTGTTTTGCTTATATTTTCCAGTTTTAGATGTCTAATTTTTCAATTTAGAGATGAATACACAGCAAACACATGATGTGATAAGTGACTCCAAGCATGCTAAACCCTAAGGAAGTTGGTTGAGGAGAGAAAACTTTTGCTTGCAAGGTTAGGTACACACCCAATAGCTAATCAGAATAAGGCCACTGAGTCTCATGCAATGAATTCTCAACACCGTATTATCCGACTCCAAATGCTAATGGGGGAACGATATGGAAAGTATCTTGGGAGAGTTACTATCTCTCTTGCACAAAGATTATCACCCTTTGGGAGGTGAATTGGGTAGCTGCTAATTTAACTGGAGCTAGTAAGGGATTCGTTCGGCGCGTCGGGGTATAATACTCAATTAAGAGGTCTCCCAGCCTTGAAAACTAAGGTTTTCTATACCCAAAGGTATAGAGGAGAGATATTCCTGAGCACTATCGTTGATTTGATTTTCATCAAATCATATTTATTTTATAGTGGGTTAGATTACTTGGCGTTAGTCATTCCCACTTAGGTCATTCCCCTCACACCAGTCATAATGGCTTTAAGAGTTATTAACTCCTCGGGAGGGTAGGGCTGCTAAAGAAATGCACTAATGAAAGCAAAAGATGAGTCTAGCTTTCTGATCACCCAAGAAAGCTGAGAGCATACTTGTCTATCATCAAAGACACAAAATACATGATTATTCTTTCCTTTAGCAAAAGATAAGTGTACCTAAAAAAAGTTTAAGGAATATACAAAGTTTTGTTGAATTCTTTTAGGCAACCTGCAAAATAGATACATTAGTAGTCATTGATTTATTTTGAATTTGGTCTTTGACAAGCATATCTTCGTCAATAGTTCTGCAGAAAAGAGTTAGGCTGCCCAAAAATCTCAAAAACAAGTCAGGGTTAGCATTAGCAATGATCAGATTAAAACTAAAAACCCTAAAACTGCAATTTATTTTAAAAACACATGCAGAAACTCATGCGATATGATTGACAAATCAAACGACAAAACTTTAGATTTCGCACAGGAGCATAAACAGGCCCGTACGACACAAGAATAAGCTAATACGAGTCAGAATAGATTCAGATAGAGACTCGTATGACATAGCTTTAGAACTCGCACGACAAGATAAATGATATCATACGACACATAATTTACCTAATATGAGTCAGGATAAGGTGTCATCCCGGCTTAAAAGGAATTTCATACTAGCCAGATTATGAACTCGTACGACACTCTGAATCAGACCCGACAGAGATGAAGTCTTGTTGAAGCTTGAGAGGCCAAAAATGATAATTCTGGCCCCACGGTGGGCGCCAAAATGTCATTCCTGTGAAGTGTACCTATTATACCTGCAACTGCAACACAAAACACTCAATAAATCATTACAAGAAATGGTTAGAAAATTAATCAACAAAAGATAAAACCATAGCTAATCGATCTATTGCCTCCTAGTAAATGCGAGTATGAATTTTGCTCTCAGATCTGGTTATGCAAATTCCAGTGACTTGACTACACTTAAATGAAGGATTTAAATGGTAGTGATGATGCATTTAAGATAGCAATGATAATGATTAAGCTACATGATAAGCAAATTAAGCTAGAAAATAAGCTAGAATGATGCAATTAAGCTATGATAACAATGCTCAAATAATAAAATAAGATTTGCATATGCCTATAGTAACAATGCCTAAAATGCAAATGAGATGGGATGATTATTGCTCCAAAATGGGGTCTATTTATAGGATTTCCAAGGCCAAGGGTGAGGTGGCAGGAATCAATGGTCAAGATTAAGTCTGAAGATATCAATGGTTAAATTAGAGGAGGTTGGTAAAGAGGTTGGATTAAAGGGAACAATGTCATCTCCATGGTGACAAGTGTAAAGAGACTTCTAGAAGAGGCTGGATGAAAGGGAGCATTGTCATCTCTATGGTGACAAGTGTCAAGAAGCTTCTAGAAGAGGTTGGATGAAAGGGAACAATTAGTGACAAGTGTCACAAAGCTTTGCTCATGAGAGGGCAAAGTGTTCAAGGAAAGGGGACATGGTGGTTAGGATGTGTAAGCTAGGATGGGGTTACTTAAACCCAAGGTTAGATGGAATGAGTTAGGTTTAGAAGGGGTTAGGTTAGGTGGTTAGAAGTTAGGAGAATTTGAATTTTAAAAATTCAAATAATAGGAAAAGGCTAATTAATCTCAACAACTCATTATTGATTTGTTTTAATTAATTAGGGGATTTAGAATAAATGAATTTAATGATGAATTTGATGGGGGGAATTAATTAATTAAAGGGGATTATGAAATGAACCTATTAAATAAATCCTTAGATTTATTAATAAGCAAATGAAAGGGGGAATTTAATCAAATTACTTAGTGAATTCAATTGAATTAGGAAGGGGGATTAATTAAATAATTGCTTATTTAATTAATTATTTTCAGACCATTTTTAGGTGTATACAACACCTTGTTAGCATTATTGGTGGACATAGTTATCGGCAACCACCTTGATGATATGAAGTCATCAATCTTCAACTAATTCCATCTGTTTGCATCTGCTCAAACTTGCCTTCTTCATCAATAGATTGCTTCACCTATCAATTGTTTTGTCAAAGTGACAAACATATCCTTCCTTCTCTGTACCAGCAACTCGTCATGTCTACATGGTTGATCCAGTGCATATCTCTGATCTCATGCACCTAAGGCAACATAGCGTTTTACTGGTTGATCCGGTGTGAGCCTTCAATCACCTGCCTTCAATTTTTTTTTCTTATCTTGGAGGGCTATGATGCATTCCATGCATGATAGGAGATAATCTCCACTTACTGATGAGAGTGGATCCTTGTTATTTGCATCCTACATTGCACTAATGTGGCTTCCATGTTTGAGCATGCATATCTTCAAAAAGGCACATGTGATCCAGTTGGGCACATTCAATGTCAGTCATCTCTTCATATGGTGATTGCATCTTTGTCTAGTGGGAGTCTTGTTGTTTCACATCCACACAACATATTGGTGGCCTGCACATACTTCACTTCCGGTGTTGATGTGATTTTTGTAACATTCCCCCTCTTCATCACAATCAACAACCCAACATCTTTCTCTCTTGTCAGTTGGCCACAATGTGCTGCCAACATGTCACTTACTGATCTATAGTCCTTATGTCTTCAACACAAGTCAACATTAACTTGCGTACCAGTGACTCCAATGGCCATTATGCTAGATGACCTTCTCTTCCTTACCGGTTACCTGCTAAGCTCGGTGACATGAAAGACATTACATCATGTATGTATCAATGACAGTACTGCACATACATCTTCCATACTGGTTGCCATCCTATACTGGTTGACATCAATGACAACACAATGCCAATATGAACAATAGTACCAAATGAATGGATAGGTTTAAATGTAAATTATCTTTTGTATCATTATATGCTTTATTATCAAATAAAACATTTGTTTGGCATTCGGTCATACCATTATGAATGGTAATTCGATTAGGTAAGCATTATAAGAATTTGAATAGCATTAATGCAATTGGATAATTTTAGTTAATAATGATATGGTGGCAATGAATCATTTAAGTTGGGGTGTTAGACATTGTTATGATATTCTCTAAAAGGAAGTTAAGAGTAACCCATGCTCCTTTAAAATCAAAAAGTGAAATCAACACTATTAAGAGTTGAGATTAAAAATATCTAATACTCACGTATGTATGTATGTATGTATGTATGTATGTATGTATGTACACACACACACCCCTGTGTGTGTACATATATGTATATACATATAAATTTACATGTACATACATACATACATACATACATACGTACATATGTATAATCTAGATGAAATATAGAATGACTAATTAGTCAAAGAGCTATAAAGTATAGCTAGATGTTCTTATAGAATATTTGTAGATAAAATGAAGGGCTTACAATGAATGAAATGGGGTTTTGATATCTATATAGGTAACAATTATAATGATAGAGATGTCATAATTTATGTTAAGGAAACTATATTATTATATATAGATGGACTAGATTACAAAAATTCCTTCATTAAGTGTGTCTCAATATAATAGATGTTATTTTATTAGTAGGTTAATTAATTAATTTATATTTCATAAGAACATCATATTATAGAAAGAGAGAGTTAACTTAATGTAGCTTCATGTTATTTATAAAATATTGAAACGTTTGTTGATTATCTTCAAAATATATTCCTATTATAATTAAGAAGGCATTGAAATCCTTTATAATTGCATCATGAAATCTATAACTAAAACTTGTTAATAAATTTATTATAGTTTATAATCTTAGTTCAATGAATGTTAAGATGTGGATGATCATTAATTTATGTGATTCTTTATTGACTCGTGACTTAAAGGATATGGATATATTTTTAGAATAACTATGATTGATGTTGAGTCCAAATCTTGTTTAGTAGCCACATGGACACGAATAGATTGATGCACTTGCATGCACTTAAGTGTTTTTGTATGTCTTGCATACTCATGTATGATTTTTTAATCTTTATATGCATTTTTTTGTTTTCAATGTGTATCATTTGTGTGTTGGCAAGGTTCCAAATATGGAGAAAAGAGAAAGGTAAGTTTCTAGAGAAGTGTAAGTCTCTACTTTAACTCATCTACTAATAGTTTGATCGAAAATGTTATTTGGCCAAAGCTTATTTGATCTCTTACTATATGCTTAATATTTGAATCATTATATTCTAAACTATTTTCTATATCATGATATTGTTATATTAGCATCTTAGGATGTAGATATATTGTGTTGCACCAAATTATGTCACTCTTTCTAATTTTGAATCGCTAGACATGCTCGTGCGACATCGAATATTCATGTTCAAAATAATTCCAGGGAAAAATAGTGATTCATGATTGGGTAGAAAATTAAATAGTGCTTTATGATTAGGTAGAAAAGAACTCCAACAATGTTTTGGCCCATGGTGTGCTTTAGGAAGATAGATATTAAGAGTTCCCGTTAAGATTATCATTAGCTATGTATTTATTGTTGAAGTATTACATTATTTAGTATAATTTTATATTAGTAACTAAATAAAATAAATTAGTTAGTATATTAGTTGTTGGGAAGTTATTCCTGCATGAGTTGTTTGCTTTAAAAAAAGGGATTATAAAGCCATTTGGATCATCCTGTTGAATTCAAATATGAACTTTATGTTTTGTTTTGATTTGTGTTAAGGTATGGTATGAGAAAAATAATTTGATGTGGAATCTAAAAGATAATTGTTGGTTCTGCAACATTGGATAGAGGAAGCCGATGTAGATTTTTCTTTAGAAGTTTTGATATGGAGCACAACTATTGATTGTCAATTTTCATTTTTTATTTTTGAATCAAAAATGTTTTTTTTCCTTTATCGACCTTGTTTTTTATTAAAAAGCAGCGTTAACTAGGGCACCGACCCTTTTACATAATCAGAGACTATCAAAGAAAACCTTTCTAACCATCTACAACCCAAACCCAACATAAGGAGGGGTTTGGGGGGATGGGGAGGACTTCCCCTTCCACCTACGATAAAGAACGATCCAATTGATATTGTCATTGGGACCATCAAGAGAGTGATCAAGCGATAAGGATCTCATCGGGTTACCAACAATAGATCCATCAAAGAGCTTCTTCAAATTGACAACTTGTTGTTGGGGTTCACAACAGGGGGTTGTTGCAAAACAACAACAGGCTGTTGTGGAGAGACGTCTTTAGGAGAAAAATCAATAGGTGTAGACCAGAGCTGCAATTCAAAGGCAACATGAGTTGAATCCGTCAAGATACAAGGATCCATAATTGTGGAATTGACATCAACATCAATAGTAATAAAAAGCACCTCATCCTCTTGAGAGGATCCATCCGAATCAGAATCAACAACATAGATGGTCAAGTGATCATCAATAGCATCCTTCCACCAAGTAGCAACACCTTTGTGGCATGAAATAGTGTCGTCTGAAGCAAGATGGACCATAGAGAAGCATTTTCGACAATGAAAGAGGAGGCCCTCAAAATCCAACAATTTTGTCCAAGGCCGATCTCAAACCATGAGAGCCACATCTCTCGAGAGAGGCAAGGAGATGTCAATATGAACTAGGATGCAGACAAAGGTAGAGTGGCCCATTGAAGATGTGACATCATCAACCTTTAAGAAATGGCCAAAAGAGTTACCAATAGCCTCATAGCAAGAATGCTCCCAAAAATGAAGAGGGAGATTCGGAAGATAAACCCAAACTGGATGCACATTAAGCGGTTTGGTGAGGGTTGACAGAAAATTTCCAAGGCTTAATAGAGAGGGAGTGAACTCCCCAAGCCCACAAATTGCCCAAAACCAAATCCTGATCAACCAAAGATATAAAAGAAGCAATGAAAAATCCTTTAGCACAAGGAAAAAGCTCAATATTATGAGCTACCAAAGGCCTCCAAGCATCGCTCACCTAATGATGGAGGTCCAGAAATGAAGGCAAGAGCCCAGAGAATCTGTACACTAAAGTACAGTGGTGGTAGAACCCAATGTTGTCCACAACATCCCGCTCACAAACCACCACAAGGGAGGATTTGGCATAGGGAAGAGGACAAGCCCCCTTGGAGGGTTGTGTAGCAAATCTGGCCACACGAGAAAATTTGTGCTTGCTAGCAAAAGAAGGCCTAGGTGGGACCTTAGTACCCACAACATCAGTAGCAACCGGTTGAGAAGCATCACCAAAAGCTAGAGAGTCTGCAGTAGCAACACTCCCTAGAAGGGCATCCACAAAAGGGGGAGGGAACAAACCATCCACTGAAGGGGTAGCACTAGTGGGCACAAAGGCACCCACATAGGGGGGACTTGAACCACCCATAGTCAAAGGCAAGGCCAGTGGGGGAGCAATGGAGTTGCAGGGAGCAACACACATATTAGGGTGGGCCGAACCAATGCAAGGAGCAACATTAAGTCCTAGACCAATGACAGTTGAGTCAGCAGCATCGTCCACAGAGAAACCAATGCACGAGGGAGGAGGGATGAGTGCCAGTGTGGATGTAGGAGGAACAATAGGACAACAAATTTATATTTCTATTGTATTCATTTTCTTCATAATTTTATAAAATTCAAAAATAAAATTATAATTTTAATACTATTTATAAATTATTTTACATAAATAGAATTGATAAATAAAATAATGTGTCTTTTAAGTTAAATAGTCTATTAAAATGTTACATGCAAAATTTAATTGAATAATTTTACTTAATAATTAGAAATAAATAAATGATTGCAATAAGTTAAAATTGGGTATAATAAATAAAATAATTATTCACCTCATTTTAGAGCTATGATAGATCACATAACTAAATCGTGAAATTGGGAAATAAATACAAATAAAAGTATTGTACTTATTCTAATAATTGATATTTGGCTTCTTATTATTTTTATCATAATTTTTGAATTATAAATAAGAATAATAACTTCTTAATTGTGTTGGGAATAAAACGATAACATTTGAATTGGTTTTCTTCAAAAATGTTGTGGATTGTCTCATGTTTTGTGAGATCAATCTCAACTATTGTAGATCTAATGGGCAAATCGATCTTTGTTTTGAGATGCTCAAATCTGAGTCAAATCCATACAATGTGTGAGTGAACATGCATGCTATGAGATTGAGATACAAGAAAGTAGACCTAACTTGGATGTATGAATTGTATCTTAAAAAAATCTGAATTAATAATAGAATAATGTGTGGTAAGAGAAGACCGATTTTAAAAAATGTGTAAAAACAAGAATAAACAATTAAAAATTTGAAACATGTCTCAAGATACTTATATTAAAATACTTCCTTAAAGTGAATAAATAGAAATTCACTTAAATTTTTTTTTTTTAAGAGAGTTTTTGTTTAATTGTCGTTTCCACGCTCTTAATTGGATGTAGTTGATGGGTTAATTTTTTTTATTGATCCCTCTACAAATCTCTATTTATTTTAAGGCTTTCAATTCTATTGCAATCTGCATTATCCAATTAAAAAATACAATGAGATTCAGTTTGCGAATTCAAGCTTTACAGTATTATATTCCTCCACTGAGTAGACCTATTTTATTTATCGACTATCCAACGGAGACAGAAATTGGGAACATCAAAAAATGGTAATCAATGAACAATATCTTACATCATCCTTGGCTGTAAGAATTAAGAAAATAAATGGTCGCATGCTAATTTAATTAATAATATCTATGACCTATGAAATGCAATGGATTCCATATGTCTTCGTATGGCAGCTGTAGTTGGTGGGGCAACAGAGACGAGACTGAAATAATGACCTCAAGCTCAATATGATTTTCAAGTATAACATATACCGTCCTTCCCCCAAAATCCATGCTGAATTCAATGCCATGATCTCCATTTGCGGTGTAAGATTGGAATGCAAATTTGAATTAGGACAAGGTGATTATTAAAGAATTTTAGATTTCTATAGTCCATAAATTCTTGAAAGAGGGTTTGTAGAGAATGATATAAATGAACTCTGAACATTATAATTTCAGAGGTGATGTTGTTTTTCAAGTAATAATGTGTCTTCAGAATGCTTTGAATAAAAGGTATATTATTGGCTTAGTTTAACATCTTGAAATGAGAATATTTGTCATGTCAATTTATGCTTGTGCTTTTGGGGCTATTCATGCTACATTTGATAAGTAAGGTCTAAACACAACTAGATCAGAAGTTAGAGGCAATGGAGGTGGGAGGAGACCTATCATCCCAAGTTAGCTTCTTGCTTAGAGATGTTTCATTGAATGAGAGGCACCCTATTTGTGTCCCTCAAGAAAAGAGGGGCCTTGACATTATTTGTCCCTTCAAGGAGAAAGGGGGGAAGATTTCTTATGGGTGCACTTTGTGTATTCACATTTGGTTGGTGTTTTTCACATAAGAGAAAGGATTGTTTCCATAACACTAGAGGAGGCATTAGACACAGTCAAAGGATATGTGGACTTTTAGAGGAAAGGTGTTTCATCTGAGCACTAGAGGAGACATTAGACACACTCGGAGGAGATATGGACTTTTAGAGGAAAGGTGTCTCATTGTGCATGAAGGTTGGGAACACTTTTTATGTTCTCCCATGTTGTATAGATGGTTGCAGGTTCTACAACAAGGAGATTCACTGATGTAGTCAGTTTGGTGTTTCTTAGGTGAGTGAATAAGATGGGTGAAGGAACTTCATTAAACTCTCCTGAACGGTTGTGTTTAACCCTTCCAATGTTTACCTCTAGTCGAATTAATGTAATAAGGGGAGAATGTTGGAGTATTACACTATCTAGTATAGTTTTACATTACAAATAAAATAAAATAAATTAGTTAGTATATTAGTTGTTGGGAAGCTATTCCAGTATGTTAGTTGTGTGCTGAAAAATAAGGCTTTATAAATCCTTTTGCAAATAAATGTTAGATCATCTTGTTGAATTCAAATCTAAACTTTATGTTTTGTTTTGATCTGTGTTCACACTTATATACTCACTATATTTGACCTTATGGTCTCTTGTAAAGTAAATAGCTTCTTTATGTTTTGCCTAATGTTTGGGCTTATGTAGTTCGATAGTTTATGTCAAAATCTATTATCATGTCTCTATTCTTGTATGTTTGAGCATGTGGATTTAGATTATGCTTGATTGTGTGTATTTTGTGTGTTATGTGAAATTAATTATATGGAAGTCCTTACAAAATAAGTGTATCTCACTAGTAAGAAGAAAACT
The DNA here is from genome assembly GCF_030272615.1 of Cryptomeria japonica. Classification (NCBI taxonomy): domain Eukaryota; kingdom Viridiplantae; phylum Streptophyta; class Pinopsida; order Cupressales; family Cupressaceae; genus Cryptomeria; species Cryptomeria japonica. The sequence continues at coordinate 362,230,227 of NC_081405.1, read as the reverse complement.
TGTTTTAAATCAAAGATTAAATAAATATCACACAATAAAAAATATTAATAAAAAATAAAAAATAAAATAAAAAAGTTTAGTGGAATAATCTTCTTAGGGTTCTTTCCTCTGGTATGCTCTTTGAATCCTGTGTAAAAAATAAAAAATATTAATAAAAAAGTTTAGTGGAATAATCTACTTTTATTGAAAAAAAAATAAAAAAATATATCACACAATAGTATCTATAAATCAAATTGTAAGTATACATGAAAAATAAGGAATAATTATGCAAAATAAATTTAAGTGGAAAACATGATATAGTTTTAAATTCGCACTAAAATTACATTTTAACTCTACATAATTTTAATTGAAATAAGTGTATGCCACCACTTGAAAGAAAATTCCTTTGATAACAACATTAATAATAAACCAAAGCATTAAGAAAGCAATCTTGCGCTGGAATGACATAAATAAATAAATAAATAACTTGAAATAAGCCTAAAACATGAAATACACCTAAAAGAGTATTATATTGGAAAACACAATGTTTCTTTGAATCTATATTAAAATTACAATGTTAATAAACATGTATGACATTGAATAAGTGTTTCTCACCATTCAAAAGTAAATAGATTTGATACAAAGAAAAACATATCATTTTGGAAAACATGATGCATTCTTCAAAGTGCAAAAAACTTATGTTCTCAGACGACATTAAAGACAAGAAATAAGTGTATTTCACCATTCACAACTAAATGCCTTCTAAAGATAGATAAAATCAATAAGAAACCCAAGTATCACAAAAGAAATCCTCTAAGGATAAATGATATAACTTAAAATAAGCATGGAAAAAATGATATCATGCTTGAAAACACATCATGTGGTTCTAACCACACCAAAATTACAATTTCACTCAACATACAAGACATGAAAGAAGTTTATGCTACCATTTTGAGGAAAATCTCTTTGAAAGCAAGAAAAGTAAACATCGTTGGAAAACACATTGTGTCCTTCACTTTGTACTAATTTACATTTTTACTCAATATGGAAGATATGGAATACATGTATGCCACCATCGAGAAGAAGATTCCTTGGAAAGATAGCAAATAACAAATCATATTTGAAAACACAATCTATTCTTTAATTTGCATTGAAATTACATTTTTACTCAACATAATTACATTTTATTATAAAATACTGTATTTTTGTCATCTCAGCAAAAATAGGGTTCATATTCTCACCATACCTGGCTACTTTGTAATTTTGTATTCTTCTTATATTTTCTCTTTAAGTTTTTTGTAGTTTCAGTACCCTTTAAAACCTTCAGTGTGACACTCTTATTTATTTTTGGTAATAATCATCATTGTTATTCAATGAAAAGATCTAATATAGACTAATTATAAAATATATTGAATTATCATACATGTAAAAAATATTAATAATTAACAATATGATCTAGTGTTGGTGAACAAATTTGTCCCTTTCTTGAAATCTTAACAATTATCTTCCTTAAGCAAAAATATAACTCTGTTTCGCCCTTTATAAAGGAAACAAACTACCAACAGTTGGATGAATTAATAAAAATTCAACCTTTGCATTAGAGGGCAGCTCCTCGTATGATTTGCAATGAATTTACTGTACAAATGAAATGCTAATACTTTTTACCAGAAAGCATTGAAAGGCTTCAACATTCATCTGTCAACACAAAATAAATGCCTTCAAAACTAATAACGTAGAAAATTTTCTGAAAGAACTTTTAACGAGAGTTCACTAACTCTGATTTACAAACATGTTCACAATAATAATTCAAAGCATAGAAGAGGCTTAGCAGTATTGAAGGCTGATCGATACTCTCTCATGCCTCACAGAGCAAGGGGGATCGGGCAAACCAATACGTGCGAGTCTTCTAACAACTAATGATAAACATGAATTAAGGAAAATACGGAGATAACTGATCACGGAAATATATCATGCCCATAACACCTTCTCAAGAAAGATTATTAATCTTCAAACACACAGATTTAAAGATTGCATAACATAGCATTTCATTGATAATCAACCATTGTATTTCCAAAACAATTCATATGAGAACCAAAATATTATCTGCTGCTCCTCAAAATCACAGTTTTTTGGAACCCTTACAAAGACAAACTTTTCAGATTAAGTAGTCTCCATGCTCATAGTTTTTACATAATCAAATTACATTTTACTTTTGATCAAAGTTAAAGAAACTGTTTATAACAACAAGAAGGAAAACTAAATCAACAACCACTATGAGGTTGACACCTCATCTTTGGATTAACTATGCTTCCACTATGGCAGAAGAGACTGTGGATCTGTCTTGCTTTGCCGTAGAACCACGCCATTCTAGGTGCACCTCCAAGAAGTTTAGGATGACCTAAAAATAAGGAAGACCAATGTGCTAGATTCTCTACTTTCACACCTCTTTGTCCATGTTTACTTGTGCTACTTTTGCCTTGTGTACCTCCAAATGGTCAGAACAGACTATGAGCATTGATTCAATCCTTGCCACCTTTGAGAAGTCATCCATGGTCAAAGATTTCGTCATCTGAATGAATTGAATCCTCTCCATAAAGATCTTGGTCATGTCCACAGCTTCCTCAATTGTCTTGGCACCATCCTTCATGAGCTTGATGTCAATGCACTTGAGATCCTTTTGCATCGTATCGATCAAGTCTGTCAATCCTCTAAGAAATTTGGTGGATTCTTCGTGACCTTGCTTGATGATCGAGTTGCACCACTCCATATTCTTCCTTGACACATACAATACATTGTCATCCAGATTCTCTACCGGTTTTTCAGCCAAGAACTTCATCACACCATATTTCTGTATATCATTCATTTGTGCAAGGACTACTACCCATTTGATCCTTTCTTTCTCCCAAGCCATCGTTTCCAGTTCTAGTTCCTTACTCACAGTTTCAACATCTTTATAAACTTTAACTAGATTAATGATATAATCTGATCCATGTTGCATTATAAGGTCCAACCATTTATTGAACATTTCTATAACTACTTTGTTCCTTTGAACCTGGTCTAACATTTTCTGGTTGGCCGGAGATTTAGGGTCGAATGATACCGGTATCTGTGACAATGGTTGGGGGTTTGGGTTATGGATGGCATTGATATACTCAGCCATCTGAGTAACAACCTGCTTCAATTCTCTTTTGTCTCTTTCATCCTTCCACTAGTACATTCGAAGCTGATTTTCGATGGCCATTTGTCGGATTTGCGACGAATTTTCGTCAAAGTGCCGACAAAGTCAACCGTCAAAAACTCGGCATCGGATTGGTCAACGATGCCATACCCATTAGAAATACGACAATCCAATGGACTCTATTGATGTTGTATGTCCGCTGATTACATCGTCGGTCGAAAGCTTGGTAGTCATCGTAATTCCGACGATGATAATTTTTATCAAAAAAAAATTATTATTATCAATGTCGGCATTTCCTTCCTTTGATGGCTCTTTTATATCGATGAGACATCGTTGGGTCTCATCGATACCTTTTGAATTCGGATCAATGAGACCCAACGATGTTTGATCGATATAAAAGAGCCATCGAAGGAAGGAAACACCGATGAATTCCAGAAAGGACTCACCGAAGATAATAACTTCATCGACAAAAGATATCGAAGAAAGTAGAGAGGGTCTTCATCGACGGGAAAAGTTATCGAGGAAATAATACTATCGGTGCAACATAAAAAGGACCCACTGAAAGGAGCATTTTCATCGAAAGAATAATATCGATCTGACAAAAGGAAGCTATATCGATAAAAGATATCAATGAGGATATAGGTTTCGAGGAGGTTAAAAGGCATGTTCTCGATATGCGTGGTTTTGCTGATGTAACTTTATCGGTGAGATAATAGACTCATTCATCGACGAGGCATAGTGATATCGATGAAAGAAGTATTTCGATGGAAAAATAAAGCAGCACACCGAAGCCCAAGGTCTCTTCGACATAAGACCCGAGGGATATCAGATACGTTTCGATGAGGAGACAACCATACTGATCGAATATAGTATTTCGGTGAAGGGAAAAAATACTTGATCGAAGTAATATTTGAAACAAAATTATTGTCGATAGAAACAAAGAGATCGATGGACTAAAGAAAAAAATGATCGAAAGACATATCCTCATCGAAATGATTATTGATTTCTGCAAAAATCATAAACAAATCCCACAAAAGGTCACATCGCCATTAAATTCAAATGTGTGGCCGAGTGACCGTTGTCCAAACCGCCATTACTATTGGATTAAATACGCCATAAGTAGTGGATCAACATCAAAGGACACAACATTAAGGAATTCATAGGCGACGAACTAAAAGCAAGAATTGGGCGAATTCACAGATAAAGCTCAGTAATTCAAAGTAAGTTGTTTGCACACAAACCTCTTTTTTAAAATTCAAATAGAATCATCATCTAAAACTAATAAGACCAGAAAGGGAAAAGAACCTATCACTGCAAAAGAAAAACCTAAAAGATAGAAAAGGGAAGGGCATTCTTTGGCCCAGGACCTGATTGACTAGTGGCCATCATCTAGTTTGAGGTCCAAGAAGATTAGAGCTGATGAGGAAGGCCTGGAGGACCGGTTTGAGGATCTTGGAGACATATGGACAAAATTGAGAGGGTATGAATTATTCATATATGGGTACAATAGAAGAGTTTCCCCTCAACCTATCAATAATTTTATGGTGATTGAACTTAGGAAGGTTAGCTGTGGCTAATGTATTTGTGAATGTGGAGCTCATGAAGGCATTGGAAAACAATTATGACCCTAAAACTAGGACCATATATAACTACATGGGTGAGCCAATTCTTGCAATCAGAAAGGAGGTTATTGACACTATGTTCGAGTTGGACTGGGGATTTGAAGAATTGATTGACCTCAAGAAGTTAACAAGTGAATATTTTAACCTAGAGCACATTTACAAAATGTGGAGACTCCCTATACATAGACCTAGGAATGCAGGGTCCTTAGTGCCACTAGGTCAAGATGACAAAGCTCCCTATGATGTCAACTCTTTCCATCCATATTTCAAGTATACCTATTACTGTGTTGCCCAAGTGCTAGGGATAAAAGCCCATCCTTTGATGGATGTTGCATCCATGGTCATTTGTGCCTATTTGTAGTCTAAGGACCCCCACTTCTTTGATTTTTCTGCTTATTTGGTTGAGGTTTTGAATCATGGGTTAGAAAAGTTAAAGGGGGATGTCATCAATGTTCATTTCAAGCATTATTCCTTACTTATGCATATGCTATTGTATGTGGGCCAAGATGAAGGGTTATGGCCAGAAGAGTTATGTGTCAAGACATATGAAAATGTTGGGATGAGAAAACCAGTGTAACTATGGGTTTCTTCATGGGACTAGAGGTATGCGAATAATTAATATTGGAATTTTGAGGAGTTCTATGTCAAGACATTATATAGACTATTGGGATGCCCATGCGATCATGCCCTTGCACCAGAGGTTCAAAGATTCCTAAGACCAAAAGATTTCACTAAAGATCCCTCAATTGAACACAATTGGTGAGATTGGTATTGTTTTTCAGACTGCACACAAGTCAAGGTATTCGGGTTCAGAGGGAGACCATACTTACTACCACTTACAATCCCTAACAGAGTGGCTTGTTTGGAAATTGTGAGGCAACTATCAATAGTGAGTACAGGAACATCTGACAAGCCATGGGAAACAATCAATTGTACCTGGGTTGTTAGTATTTTTAGATTTTATTGTGAAAATTTCAAAGAGTTATGGCCTACTGCAAACAAAATTGGATTATTATGGCATGGCTATGGGGGATCCAAGGCCCGATTTCGATCCCAAAGGATACATAAGGATAGCCCGGTCATCACAAAAGATGAAGGCTGGAAAGCATAAATCTTACCTACCGGATGACCTCATTAAGAACATTGGTAGAGAAGAGGCCAGAGTGAAGCGAATAAAGTTTGAGAAAGCAATGCAGGCTTATAAATGAAAGATTTTTAGAAGGAAAATGGATGAGAACATGCTACAAAAGATTGAAGACCCCTTGGAGTTGGCCAACAAACTTGTGGAGCATGAATTGGAAATACTTGAGGGAGTCCTGCCTCATGTTTTTAGGGATTACATTGATACCATTAGGAATACAGAGCCTTTGGCTCATATGTCTCCTACTTCCACATCTGGCATCATTTCGTTCACTCCTCAAGAGGATTACCCCCCTGGTTATGAAGAGGATACACTGATATACTTGGAAACAAGAAAACTAAATGTCCGAGAAGTGGCTGACATCAGATTCCTGGAGCATGAGGATTTCATTGTTGATAGTGACTTCATTGCTTCCAAGGAGTTCACCACATTCCTCTATCAACATAAAGGATCTCAAATTAGGAATAACAAGAGAAATAGTGAAGAAGAGCAGCAGCTTCAAAAGTTACAAGAGGAGATGGATCTTGTGATGAGAGAAATGACACCTGAGAAGGGAAGATAGTTGCTTAAGGAAGTTGGTGTGCTATTATACTCTGGATGGGACATGAACTCTGCCTTGTTGTTTGATGGATTCCTCAAGAAACAAGACCCAAGTAGGAAAATGATGCCAAAAGAGATTGATAAACTCTTTAGAGGATCAGGATATGATCCAGATCAGAAGGCTCTTCTACAGTGGGCTATCTATCCCAAAGATAAAAGACCTATATTGGTTGATACAGAAGAAGCTTTTGGACATTTGATAGTGTAGTAGGTTGGAAAGACTAACCCTAGAACAACTGCGAAACTAAATTTGGATGTCGCTAAACTAAACCAAGATTAGATAGAGTTTCTGGTTCGAGAAAATTCTACATACAAAAGCCTATATGAGAAAACCGATGAAGAAAAATAGAGGCTACAAGCAAGATTGCTTCAGATTGATACAGGTACCAGTCAAACAGGGATGACATACAGTGTTGACAGAGATGCCATGGATGCCTTGATAGATGCTATGTATTGGAGGAACAGGGCCAAAAAGACATCTCGACAAGTAGAAAAGGTACAACAAAAGATGGATAAGTTGATTCTGGAGATCATTGAACATAGGTTCAGAAGTATGATGCAAGTTGCAAAAATCTATTGGAAAACATACATTGGAAAAGTCAGAGCGTTGAAAGAGCATGAAAGGCTCAGGTCTCAGTTGGAAGACATGATGAATGACAACAGTCTGATTAATCTGGGTGAGAAAATTGAAGCTGAGGCTTACTTGAAGTCTCATGATGAATTGGAAAATCAATTAAGGAAAGAGCTTCAGAGGTTGGATGATGGGAATACCCCTAGGGTGCCCTCTTTTTATAGTAATGGTGAGTTAGTATTGTTCGAATAGTGGAAACAAGAGTTCATTGATGAGAATAATCAAGCAATAGCAAAGTTGGATTGGGACAAAGAATTGTCACTTTGTGTTAACCATATTCTATCCAATCATTTCCAAATACAAAGCGACATGAGGACACTAAACAATGGCGTTCTAATATATAAAGATGATAAGTACATTGAACACATAGGAATTTTGAACTTGTTTATCTTCCAGTTTGTTAACAAAAGTGCTAATTAATAGTTATGTGCTGAAAAGCCATGATGCTTGGTGACAATGTATACCCTCATATAAATGAGGGAACTTTTGTAATAATAAGGATCATTAGAGAAGAAGTGGAATATAGCCTCAGGCTTACTATTGTACCATTTTGCGAATATACATAATATAATCAGTCGTCTTTCCTTTGTGTATATGTTGTGGATTACTGTATCTTTCTGTAGGCAGTTGCTTGTGATATTATCTGAAGGAGATAAGGTTACTTGTGTTCTTCCAGTAAAACTCTATGTTTCATATTGTGGATTTGAATAAAAGATTTACTTGCAAATATATTTTTGTATATAATGCACCTGCATATTATCTCAACCATGGTGCGCCTACATATGTATATAGTTTTGTTTATAGGTGGAAAGCCTGAGGTTCAATGTTGAACTTGGTTGCTCTGATACCACATGTAATATTCCACATCTGGCATACACTTGAGCCAACTAACTCACTGGTTTACTAACCAACTATCTAGTGAACTGCTTAATGTCTACTAAGAATAACGGTCATAAATGACCATCATAAGATAATTAACATACACTTGAGTCAGTTGATTCATTGATTACAGAACTTCTAGGTTTAGCTGATCCAATTCGTTACATAACAGTCTCATGTCTACTGACATTAACGGTTTACAAGGACCTTCATAGGATTGTGACATAACCTAACAAGCCAACTGCTAAAAATCCCCTATCTCTAACAAGCTTCAACAATCATCATGGAATTAAACCTAATACAACATTGGTTCCCTTATTTAGCTAAATTAACACATCATATTATGACTCAACAAAAAATACAGTTCTAATATATTTTTTTGTCTTTCTATATTCCCAAAAGTATGCATCTAATTGATGATAATAATCCTTCTTCAGGTCTTGCAACCATGGAGACTGGTTATAATCTAATTATAACCGATGTGCATTGATTCCAAGATGAACTATATTTGGTTGAACTATGAGTTAAGAGTGGAAAACAAATAAACATAGAAAACAAATAAACATACAATAGCTACAAATTATAGCAAGGTATTGTGACTATAAGATAGAAACCATCCTAGGAGCCTCCAATATATCAAAAGTTGAGAAAGTAGCAAGCTTATTGTACAAAGACAGTGATCACTATAAAGTTGCAATCAAGTTCAAAGCATTGATTTGTGGGAACAAAGAGTTTCATATGGGGATAGAGCAGTCTCATGAAATATCATGATAGTCATAATCATAATCTAAAGAGTAGTCAAATCTTCAAGATAGATTGGTGATAGTGCAGTCATTCTATTGAGCATCAAATCTGAATTAAGTAAAATATCTTGATTTGAGAAATTAAGCCATAGAAGCCATCTCTCGTTGGAAGAAATCATCATTTTCATTGATATCGTAATAACCCATAAGTTATCGAACAAGTATAAAAGCATTCTATCAAAGTATCTAAGATTCAAATAGTATCGATGAGACCCAGTGATGTCTCATCGATATAAAAGGAGCATCAAAGAAAGAAAATGCCGATCAACTTCAGAAAGGACTCATCAAAGATAGTAACTCCATCGATAAAAGATTTCGAGGAAAGTGGAGATGGTTCTCATTGACAAGAAAAGGTCTTGAGGAAAGTGGAGATGGTTACTTTTTACCACTTAAGTGATGGGTCCATTTGTCATGAGAAGTGTCCCCCCATTGTTATTTACCTAGGCGGTCCCTTAAATATTTTAAATTTTATATGCCTATTACTTTGCCTTTTTTCTAATGTTTATCGGGCCCTGTAAGTGTCATGCAACTCTTTATTGATCCAATGGCCCGCATTGATTCGTAGCCGGGAGATGCTCGTGGTTTACCTATTGCAAAAAAGCAAAAAGATGGTATGCCCGGGCGAGGTGGTCAATAGAAGGAATAAAAGCAGTGCAAGTCCCTGAGATCTAACGGCCCACGTTATTTCGTGGATGAAGATGATCGCGAGTTACCTATCGCAAAATGGAAAAAAGGAAAGTGGGTCCACGCGGTAGTAAAGCTAAAGTTAAAGACTAATCATTTCTCTTTTGATCGGACAGATCGTGTGGTTTCGTGGGATGAAGATGATCGAGTTTTACCCTCCACGAAATAGCGAAAAGTGGCAGGTCCCAAAAGCAGGTAGGTTTTCCAAAGAGTAAAGAGTGGTTGGTTTAGAGAATGATCAACGGTCCGCGTTGATTCATGGCCAAAAGGTGCTCGAGATTTAGCCTTCGTGAAGTAGCGAAATGACATGGCATTCCAGTTAGCGGTCCAGGTGGTTTAGGTGGCAAATCAGAAAGTCACACGTGGCCTTGAGGTTAAGTAAATCAAAGAATAAACTTGGTGACCAGGTGGTGGGCCCAATAGACAAATTGAATCATACCACCAATGAAGAGGTGACCTGTTAGGCATAGGTGACAGTTTAGAAGTGGATCCCATGGAAGTTTTTCGACAAGTAAGAAGTTGCCTCGTCGGTTTCTTAGGAGATCGAATGCTAGGGTGGATAGCACTAAATTAGAGGGCCCACATCTACCAGATTAAAGTTGTTAAAGAGCAAGTATCTCAAGGAGGATCCAATGGTGGGCGCTATTTCACAGCCCGAAGGAGTAGGATAGTTACCGTTCATGAAACACTGAAGACTGTTAGCCTTAACCACTTGGTGCGCGGTTAGTGAGGTAAACTGTCAGGTCAGGACATGATAAAGACCGATCAAGTTCTATCTGATCGAACGGCTAGTGTGGTTTCACTAGGTTAAAGTGCACGATGGTTACCATTTGTGAAATAGCGAAAGGAATTTTAGCCCGATGCTGGATGAGGAAAAGTCATAAGGTAAAAGCAGTGCAAGTTCTATCTGATCAGATGGTTGGCATGACTTCGCTAGATGAACATGTAAGGGTTTTATGCTCTGCGAAATAGCAAAAAGAAAAAATACTCAGGATAGTTTTGACTCGTTGGAGCCAAATTTTTGAATTCTTTCATGTATTCAATTATGAAGGGACGGCCGAAGCATGCGACATTAAGGGACGGCTGAAGCATGTTGTGTTAATGTTGTAGTTAAGAAGCCCAATTGCCATATATACTCTCACATCAATTGAATGAAGGTATCGTTTCAAAGAAGTTGTTGCAGAGAAAGTTGGTGCAGAGCAGAATTCTTCAAGCTGAAATCAGGTTTTCTTGTTCTTTGCTTACCCATTTCTTGAAAATTGTTGAATTGTGTTTTTGTTTTGTTAAAGAACTGCTTTGATTGATAATTGGCATAGTTGCATACTTTCAAAATGGCACCTAGATGGGAATTGACAGGAAAGGTGAACTATCAGGATAGAAACATCTGTGATGACTTTCTAGAGTAGTTAACCATGTCAACTAATGTTGGGGTTAGGGCCAAAGAGTTAGTACCAAAAAACCCTCGTTTGAAAATTGGGGATGGCCTGTATGACAAAGGAAATTGGTTAAGGGACCCCAAAATAGGGATATTAGGTCTAAGTCTTTTTAAAGTTAGTTTTGGTCAAAGACATGCCCCCGCCCCTTTGAATAGCATCTGGGAACTAGATGTGGGGAAGCTTGTGGTCTTTGGTGTGTTCATGGATGTAGATTTGTTGACCCTGATCACACAAAATTATGACCCTGCTGCCAGATGTATCAGAAATATAAAGGGATCAGCCCTAGTTGAAATCAAAGATGATGAGTTTAGAAATATTTTCAAGCTTAGTGAAGCTTCAAGTTATCTTGAGCCTATTGATTTTGAAGCATTAGCTCAAGTCTACAATGCACAAAGAGATCATCTTAGGAGTGACCCATTGAGAGAATTCTTTGTTAAAATAGGAGGGTTAACAGTTGTAGGCCCCAGTACAATAGAACCATGAATTTGTTTACTTTAAGAGCTAAGGGTATGTATTGGACACTGTGTCAGATCTTTGGAGAAGATGCTGAGAAACATATGCCAACCCATTATATGCTGATGATTAGCCAAATTCTAAATCCTTCCTTGGCAATAACATTTGATTTTTCCCCATAGCTCATTGATGCTATTCATGTAGGGCTTGTAGGGATTAAAAATGGTAAGGTGGATAGGCCATTTGGATGGTACTCCCTGTTAATGCACATGTTTTTGTTCAAAGGTGCTGATTATTTTGCAAAAGATATGGATTTGGTCAAGGTTAAAGATAAAGAGGAGATGCCCGTGCAACTTTGGAGCACTATTCTATCTTGGGATAGAGAGGATGCTAGTTTTATGAAGTTTGATAGATGCTTTGCATCTAAGATTAGAGTTATTTTATGTGTAGAAAACCCTAGGATTCCTAAGGCTCTTTTGGAATTCCTTAGGCCTAAAGAGTTTGCAGAAAATATCAAGATTGTTCACAATTGGGGAGACATGTATTTGTACCCTGTTTCTACTATTTTCAGAGTATATGGATTCAGAGGAACCCCCTATCTACTGCCCTATCAGGTCCCATTGAAGATAGGGGTTGCAAAAGTGTTGAGACAGATTGGAGGAGTACAAGAGGCCAAGCTGACCAATAGGGGTAAAGGGACCATTTTCCCAACTATTACCATGGCCCATCATTTTGTAATTACCAAAGGTGGTTGGAAATACTTTGAAGAATTATTTAAGACATATATGTTGTCAACTGTAGTTTCAAGGTGTGTAGACCCTGGGTATTTCTTCAATGGCATGTTCAAAAAGAGGGTAGTATGTAAAAGTAGGCCTCACCAATTTCAATTTCTTGATGATTTAATTAGAAATGAATTCAACTTAGATGAGTAGGAATTAAGAAAGGAGAAGTGGGTTGCATACAAAAGAGGACTTGATTTTATTCATCAATTTGATTCTAGCTATGACCCTCTTTCTAGTTTTACCCCTTTTGAAGAGAAGGTTAAATTCTTAATTCTTTATTTTGAAGACCTAATGCAAACCCTGAAAGAAAAAGGGAGGCTATAATGCAAAATGATCTTGATAGGCTAAATTGGTCTTAGCTAAGCCTGCCTTTGCTAAGGCTATCCCACTGGTAATTATATGATGCATAAAAAATCTAAATATATTGTGATGATGCCAGTGACAAGTGAGCCTTCCACTTCAAGAGGAAAAAGGGCCATTGAAGATGTCATTGATATTCAAGATTCCCCTAAAAGGCAAAGAGTATGGAAGGAAGTTGAAACTGATGAGCCTCAATACTCTCCATCTCAATCCCCTATTCACATAGGAGATGAGAAAGCAGTGGCTGAACAATTGCTACAGTTAGGGAGTCTCAGTGAAATTGCATACACCTATGATGAGACCCAAGAGGGAATGTCGGAAGAGCCACCTAGTGCTGAAATGAATATAACTGATGGTGAGCTAAAGGGAAAGGAATTAGACCTCACTGTCAAACAAGATAGTGAAGAGTTTCTAGCTGACAACAATTTTGTCACAACAGGGGCTTTCATGCAATTTGTATGGAAACAAAACATTGAACAATTTAAGGCTAGATGTGAAAAGAGAATGAGTGAGAAGCCTCACAAAGATATAAATTTAGTGGAAGAAGAGGTTAAACAAGAAATGATGGCTGAATTCAAAGCTATCACTCCTGAAGCTGGAAGAGAGATGGTGGCAAAGGCTGGTGATCTAATCCTCCCTAAATGGGATACAGTAGATGCATTGGTTCTTGAAGCAGTTAGAAAAGAAACCAAGCCAATGAAGGGAGTGACATTTAGCAAAGATAATGCTTCTCTGGTCATGTGGTCCCTCAAGAGGGATGAAAGTAGAAGAAGGAAAGATACCTCGGGATCTAATCTTCTAGGAGGTATGATAGTACAAAGAGTCCAGGATACATGGGTGGTAGAAGCTACCAGTACAGTCTTAGAAACTGCAAAGTTTAATGTGGCAATAGTAGAGAAAGAAGCAAAGAAAAAAGCTGATCTCCAAGTCAAGTTGGAGACAATTTTAAAGGCTTATAATGAAGCCAAAAAGGAGGTAGCCAACAGGGATACTATTATTGCTAGACTTCAGAGTCAGTTGATAGGACAACACCAAGGAGGTGAGTCCTCTACCCTGGCGATCTCTTCTTCTCCAGCAAGACCTCCACCTACCAATCCTATTATAGAATTCCCCCCTTCTCCCATGCCTTCTAGTTTTCAACCAGCTGAGACTTTTCAACGTGAGTTGGAAAAAATGAAACAGGCTCAAGCCTTGTTTGCAAGTAAGTATGAAGAGAAGGTAAAGGCCACCATTTTGAGTTTTGTTGATACAGTAGAGGCCCCCACTGTGCACACTAATATGAAAAGAATTTTAGACACTCTGTGTGAGTTAAATGAGGACAAGGCTATTTTAGAGCCTATTTTGAATAAGTGGATGCCAAGAGAAGTGGATTTAGAACTTATGTGTGCATCCTATGATGAAGTAGGATCTGATATTACTATCAAATCCACATGTGAGTTGGCAAAAGGTTTGACCAAGTTAGCAAAAGTAAGAGAAAATGTAGAGAGGAAAGCTAACTTGTATAGGAAAGAATATACTGATCATAAATTTGAATTATTTCCTAGGGGTTTTGTCAGCCAAAATTAGTTGAAGGACAAATAGGTATGGCTTGATGAGCTGGGAGATAATTTGTCTTTGAGGGTAAATCAAATTATTAACAAAGATGACACCTCTCTGTTTTTTAAAACAATTGAGGAGATAGAAAAGATAAAATCACATTATAGTTTTTTGGAATCAGAGGTGAGGAAAATAAGAAACTCTTGGAAAAGGTTACTTAAGTTAGAGAAAAAGATTGTTGGCTACTCATGGCCTACTGATGATGTGATCCAAGAGTGGACCAAAAGGTATGTGGTGTAAGAGGAAGATGCTCCAGAACATTTGGAAGATGCTCCGGGATAGTTAGAAGATGTTGCAGAAGAGTTACCAACCAAAAAGGGTGTTGAGACAGAAAAAGACTTGTAACTACTTCTTGAAAGAAGCTATGGTTGTAACTAATTTTCCTTAGGGATGTCCGAAGCTTGTATGCATCCATAATGTTATAAATGGATACCAGGACAGAGGAAAAATGATCACAAGAATTTGTAAAGAAACTCTATAGAAATTTATCTGCGTTTTTTCTAGTGTTTCACAAAAAACTATCTAAGTTTTGTAAGATTTTCCAAATTGAATACAAATATACAGACCATTAACTTTGAGCCTAAAATTTTTATTGTCTTCTGGTATGCTTTCAAATATTTTACTGGTTTCATTTGGGTAATTTAGGGTTATTTCAATTGAACAACAAAGAAAGGCACTGGTCATCTATAGAATACAATTCATCAGTTCACATTTCATTTTAAAGCAATAGGAGTAGCTGAGTAGGAAATATAGAGTAGACAATAAATAGTGTATATACATAAATTTCAAGCACAAAAATCGAATAATTTCTACAACAACAATCTTGAACTCATCTGCTATATCTCCATCCTGGCAATTTATGCCATTCTGAGATGCATTAGGTTAGTCTCAGTCACTAGAACACAATTTGCAACATGCATTAGGAGTTGTCCTCCTTACAAATAGTGCAACATTAAAAATGTATTATCAAAGCTACAACCACAATTCAAAGAGGAAGCTTACAAAGATAGGACAAAGCTAGGTACAGTCATAAGTCAAGGCAAATTCATAGTTGAAACTCAGTCCAAAATAGTGAAGAAGTGCAACAAATGACATGAGAAGTCTAAAGAAGTATTATAGCAATCATGAGTCAAGGATTAATGAAGATATTTTTTGCATCCATGATACAATCCTTAAAAGCATCCATGATACAATCTCAAACACACTTTTTACCGTTCTCTTGGTGATTTTGCCCAATTGTGTATGTCTTGCTTATGTATGAAAATGACATTTTGCAGCTTTCGATAGACCATGTATTTGAGATGTCTTTGATTTAGATATGGCATGAGCTTAGTCGTAGAGTGAGACTAGGGAGTTGGACCATCTCAACCATGGTGCGCCTGCATATGTATATAGTTTTGTGTATTCATTAAAGATTTTCATTTGATTTTAATCAACTAAAGAGAAATATTCATGACTTACAAGTAATAAAAAAACTTACAAGGATGAGGCATATTCATTACTTACAAGTAATAAAAAAACTTACAAGGATGAGGCATATTCATAACTTTTGCAGTGCTACCTTGGATATCAACACTAGAAGCAACTCATATTGTTCGTATACAGACAAGATAATATGGGAGTTCATTATACCCAGCAACTTGTGGTGTTGTTGTTCATGTTGGCTCCACTTGCACCTTGCAATTAAGATTCAATATACATTTTCAATAAGATTAACTGTGCAACATAATGAAATATTGAAAAGTGTGTTACCTTGTTGAGCTTCTCTTGGTTTTGAGAATAGTTTAATATTATCTACTTAACAGGGTCAACCACGTGAAGGTGGAAGCTCATTTAGTCCCTCTCCCCCCCCCTTAACATCACTCTAAATTCCCTATTAACATCATATAACATTCATTCATTAATTCTTTCTACCATTAATAAAATATAGCATTCATTCATTAATATCACATAATTCATTAACACATAACATTGATTAACATTAATTAACACACAACATTAATCAATATTAATTAACACATATCATCCATAACCATTAATTAGCACATAATTACATTCACTAACACATAAAAATCAGTCATTATCAAATTAGTTAGATTACAATCATTTCTTTCTTTGTTTTTTCTTTGAAGCTATGAAAAGACTAAGTGGAACATTGGTTTCTTCATCGTTTCCCCCCTCTGCAGATGTTCCGCCAACTGCTCGTGATCTCAATGTATGCCTAGTCCTATACTGAGGACGAGGACATTGAAGTGAAGGGGGGTCCTCTGCAATAACAAAGAAATGGGTTAAATTCAAAAAAAAAAATATTATTGTTACAAGTATTTCATTAATTTAGAGAACATAATTGTTGTGCTCTTTACCTGATGGGGCCACATCATTTTGTGTAGCCTCAAACTCAACATGCTGAACACCCTCTAGATCATCTAGAGTTGAAATACTAAAGGTTACATTAATTTTGAACACCAATTGCAATTACATTTGTTTAAAGCAATAACAGTGGTCGTCTTTACCTGAGTGGGGAACATCATGTTCTTGAGGTTGTGTACCCAGATCATGCTCCACTTTCTCACCACCGACTACATGCTCTAAAATATTAACAAAAAAGGTTACATTAATTACTACTCTAATTACAAATTAAGATATATATATTGTTATTAATAGGTAAATAAATAAATTTGAATAGCAAATGAATACCTCCACTACTGGGATGCACATCCAGACCTTCATGTGCAAGTGGTGTTTCACTATTAGCAGGCTGCATTCCAATGACATGCACATTGTTATCATTGCTTGCTTATTTAAAACAAATATAGTCACTTTATGTTGGAACTCAACATCAATTAGATTATTGGTAAAGTATTCAATTTGAAACAACTTCCATTTACCATATTTATCTATGTGATGGATGCACTCGAATGTTGTGTATGCCCGCTCAATTCTCATAGTCGATCATCCATGGCTAAATAGCTTTGCTAGTAGGCAATTCTCTTGCCATCTTCTATGGGTGCTCTATTGAATTCAGAGTCTTGCATTTTTGCTTGGTACCGTAAATTTTGCTTGCATTGTTTGATAAAAAAAAAACATTTACAATTTATTAATATTTTGATACAATATTTTGTTTACATGAGATACTTACAATTCATGCAACAAGTTTCATGTAACCACCAAAGTCGAGTTTGTGTTGCTTGTGCTTTTCTTGCCTTGCCTTGGTTGCCTTTGATGTGTCACTCAATCTATAAAAAGTTTGAAATATGTTAGATTATATAAATATAAAGAGTAATTAATTAGTACATAATTACATTCTTAATAGTATCTCATACCTTCTTCTGGCGTCTAGTGGTGTATTTCCTTTTTTCCTTTCATTTTTCTCCTTGGCATCCAAAATCAGGTCCTTCCACTCCCTCTCTAGAATCATGGGGGGGCGCTCGTACTTTAGGTTCCTCTCCAAATGGGTCCTATATTGGTCCCTCACATACTTTAGATATGTGCCAGCTTTTTCAAGGAGCTTCGTTTTGTCAAAGGTGTCATTTCTAAACCACTCAACCATTTGGTTTGTCAATTCATCTTTTAACCTTTTTTCTTGGTCATTCCACCTTTTAAAGCAAAAACAAACCTGTTAGATTCAAAAATGAACTGAAGCTACATTTACTACACTTCAAGAAATGGATCAAAGGAAAACTATTCTAGCAATGATATGAAATCAAAAGTGGACTAGGGTTAGTTCACATATGATTTACCACCTTTTACGTATGGTGGGCCCAAATATCTGCAATGCAATGTCACTAAGATGTTTATAGAAAATATCATTGCCTGCAAAAAATTCATGGGATCATTAGTCCACAACGAGTGATCATAAAGTAAATTACAATTAGAGTATATATAATAATAATTTTAAAGTACCTGGAACCTTTTGTATCTTTAAGGGAATCATTTCTTCGTCGCTCACCACCAATGTGGCCTGCAACATTCCCATACTAGCAATACGAGAAGATCTAGGAAATGATGGTATGTTATCAGCAGTAGTCACCTCTGGCACATCCTCATGTGCATCTCCTCCTACAAAAATGAATCCACTATGAAATGGCATTAGAATTCAAGAAAGAACGCTTGAAGGGAAATAAACACATGACAGAAGATAGAGCAAAAGAGGGATCTACCAATAGTGGGCGGGCCAATATGACATGCACTAGAGGATGTTTGCATGCTACGTGTTATCGACATTGTAGTCGGCAATACAGGTGAGGGTGACCTCTGATGAGGCGGTGGCGGCATTTGCACAGTAACATTGACAACACCTAAAGAATAATACATTAAATATATGAAAATTGTAAGAATTGTAAACAAGGATGAACCTTTATTTTGAAAATTGACAGTATCAAGTATGATGTGTTTTGGGTACTCAAAGTGATAATTCAAGCAAGTGATAATACAAGAAAATCATCATCACCTGAAGATCTTGCAACACCTTGATCGTGGGAACGACTTTCATGAGGGCGGATAAATTGCTGTAAAACCAATACATACATATTTTAGTTAATGGCATAAATGAGAATAAAATATATAAACCATTATTGAACTTTTGTTATAATTAAAGCTTTCATTACTGCTTACTTGCAAGTTTTTTGCTGTCTTAAACAATAATTTCACCCTCTATCGTATCTCATTAGTGGTAGGATGCACAACTTCCAAAGCAACAATCTCTTTTCTAATTTTTATAAGAGGCATTTTAAAGAATTTCACAAGGTCTCTGGGATCTTCAAGGTCATCATTGCTTAACCCTAATGATTCCACATCCATAGAAAGGTGCTCAAGTACTGCAACTCCCTTTCCCTTTCCCCGAACATCTGTCTATGTCAAGAATATCATTAACAATTACAAAATTAGTATAAATCACTAAAAAAAAGAACATAATAATGTAATAGTTTGCTTCTATCTAATTTGTACAATTACAATGAGGTTTACCTGCTCGGTAGAAGTGTCGCAAGATACATCTTTGTCTGTGATATGTGATGGATCCATGTCGGCCTGTGACAAAGAAAAAGTATAAAAAATGTTAGCGAAATTACATAGTACACAACATGAACAACATGAACTTTGTAGACAAAAAGAGTATTAAATAATAAAAATATGTTGTCATCAAAATCATTATAATTTTTTTAATTCCTTACCTTTACTTTATGTAGACTATGTAGGATCCTCAACTAAATGGTTGATGATGTCTGTAGTCAATGACCTGTTCCCACCAAGGGTGACAGCATCACACGGGGACTATACCTGAAATCAACACCGTCAATTGAGCATCATAAGCATTACTACATTTGTAAGTTGATAAATAATAAATACATACGTATCATAAGCATCAGAAGAATCACATGATGTTTCATCATAAACATGTAATCCATCACATATGTATCATAAATCACCATCCATCATATAGGTAATAAACAATCACCAACATCATCATCATCATCATCATCATCATCATCATCATCATCATCATCATCATCATTATCATCGTCGTCATCATCATCATCATCATCAATGTCTTCGCCATCATCATCACCATCATCACCATCACCATCACCACCACCATCACCACCACCATCACCATCACCATCACCATCACCATCACCATCACCATCACCATCACCATCATCATCATCTTCTTCTTGTTCTTCTTGTTCTTCTTGTTCTTCTTCTTGTTCTTCTTCATCGTCTTTGAGAAACTGTCGATCGTGATCATCATCCACTTCATCTTCTACTTCTTCCATCACATTATACTTTATCAACCTTCTTCTTGGATCATGTCTAACAACAAATGACCAACCCAGTTTATGTGGAACCTCTGAGTAAAATACTTGCTCACATTGGCTTGGAAGAACATAGGGCTCATCCCCAACTGGTTCAAATGACCTTGCATTTAGCATTATAAAACCATTATCATGTTCAATAATAGTTCTATCAGGATCATTTTTATCCAGTCGTAGCCTATACCATTTGACGACGAACAAAACTAATTTGAAGGAATTAAAGTCACACTCAAGTATATCATCCAAAATGCCATAGTATCGATTTTGAGAATGTTGAGGATGAATGTCATTTCTTGATGAAATATTTGTCACCTCAAAGACTGCAGTGATGCTAGAATCACAAGTTTTCTTCGTGTCATCCAACTTTTTTATGCTAAATTTATGACCATTGCAGCACATAGCGTTGTGGTGTTTGACCTGCGATATGTCAAACATGTAAAATTTATTGCATTGTGAGTTGATAAACATATGGGTGATTAATAAATTTATACGTACCTATTTATCTCTTAAACCATATGCTAAATCAATTTCCCTTTGTGTAACATTGGAATCTCCATTACGATGTGCTTCTTTAACCAATGAAGCCACACCTTCCCATGTTAACGTGCGTCTAGAATGTTGACAATGTTCAATCCATATCATCATCCAATCAAGATTGTTTGTAATATACAAATGTAGTGCATCCCACTCTCGACCAACTATACAAAAAATAAATAGTCTTACAATCGATTTATTTTGAAGACTAAGAATTAATTAAATACAATAACATCTTATAATTACCTCTCACTTTCCTCAATCTACCTTTCCCCGTCAAGTACTCCCCTTCGAATTTGTTAATGGTGTTGGGATCCCAAATGCGATCCACATGGATCTTTGCTGCAAAATTGGGAAGATATTCAGAAATGTACACCATAGTCTGGTATACCATATATCCCTCCACCATAGAACCCTCAGGATGTGCTCTTTGTCAAACCAAAGCCTTCAAAAATTTCAAGTGCCTCTCAACCATCCACATTGACCTAGTGTGTACAGGTCCACACAATTCAATCTCCTCAACTTGGTGTGTGAGGTAGTGTTCTTGTGCATTGAAAAAAGCTGGAGGTAGACACTTTTGCATTTCACACATTAAATGAGGAATTTTTCTCTTCCAATATTTTAGATCATCTTTATGGATTTCTTTACATGACAACCACCTACAAGGTATTCAAGATGCAAAAAAATATATTACATAACAAGTAAAACAAATCGCAAATATAATATATATACAACAAACTAAACAAATATCACTACTTACCTAATGTATTTTCCAAGATCATATATGACTTGCATGACATTATTGTCGAAGTCGTTTGGGAGAGATAGAGGTAGAACGTACTGCAACAATTATAAAACTATCTTTTCTTTTTTTGTAATATAATGAAAAGTACATGTATGCGTGGTACTTAAATACATACTAAAAACACAAGAACATGAATTACCTTAACGAAGTTATGCCAATCATGTGTTTTCATCCCTGGCCCAAATTCACTTTTCTTTGATATGAGATTGTTTATGTTTGCAGCAAATCCTGTGGGAAATTGAATTTTTCGTATGACTTCTTTTATAGCATTGCTTTGCTAGTCCGTTAATAACCAAGGAAGCTCACTTATATTATTCTGGTCTCCATGGCTATTTGATTGAATGACATTTATCATTGCATGATTGGAATCCTAAATGTCACTACATATTTTGACAATTTTTTCTTTATCACACCTTCCATCCAATATTTTTCATAATGTCTCTATTATATTATTTCCAATATGCATACTATCAAACAAATGAACAATTTGTAACTTCTTGTAGTAGGGCAACCTACTAAATTGTCAGGGATAACTTTTTATTCCCTTAGGAAGGTGGTCATTTATGCCTTCATGACCTTCATGATCATCAATCACATCATCAGTAAACAAAACAAAATAGAAAAGATGTTTTATGACAAACCAATAGATGGAATGGCATTACCTTGATGATTAATTCTATTATATTCCAACTTCCACAGGTGAGGTGTCATTCTTCATGGCTTTGATGTATTCACTTCTTTCCCATTGAAAAGATGTTTTTCAGTATTTCGATACTTATGATTTTTGTGGAGAAAGTGCCTATACTCATCAAACACCTGCTTTCCTAAACTTTTTGAATGATGATATTTCATCTTTGGACCATAAATAGGACATGCAAATTTTCCCTTTGTTTGAAGACCTACAAGATAATGTATAATTGGATTAAATATGATAATTTTTTGAATTATAATGTTCATGCACAACTTAAACACTATAACATACCACAAAAATGTGTTAGCCCCGGCGCATCGTGTATTGTCCATAGAAGCATCGCATGGAATTGAAATTGTCTTTGTCCTATTAGTCTAGAGATGTCATACATAGTGACACCATTCCATAACTCCAGCAACTCTTCAATAAGAGGTTCAATATATACATTCATATCTTTAACTTGGTACTTACCTAATCGAATGAACAAAAACATTGCATAATTATTATGACCATTTTACTGCAATATTTATAATTAAATTTAGACTACTATATTTAAATGATAAAATACCTAGAACAATCATTGCCAACATTATGTGCTCCCTCTTTATTGTCATCCATGGAGGAATGTTATTGTTGATAACAAAAACAAGCCACACTAAGTAAACAGATCTCATCTCTCCAAATGGATTGACACTGTCTGCTGCCAATGAAAGCCTAAGATTACGAGGTTCTTCTTTAAAGTGTGGCCACTTTTCCTCTATGTCCATAAATGTTGAACCATCTGAAAGAATTCGAATAATTTCATCTTGACTTCTATTGCATGCATGGTAATCCATAAATTGTGCCAAGCTAGTGCACTTGAATAATCATTGCATACGTGGAATAATGAGAATATAGCGAAGAACCTTGCGAGGAACCCTTTTTGTTATTTGATCTGTTTGATATCTACTGATATGACATTTAGGGCATTCAGTTTGAAATTCATGTTGTTTGTGATATATAATATGATCATTGGGACAAGCATCTATTGCTTGATACTCCATTCCAATATCTTTCATAACGATAGATAATTCTTGGTATGAGCGAGGTACAATATTTGATGGTGGTAACAAAAACTCACCTATCAATCTACAGTGAAAAAATATAATTTGTTATAATAAAGAATATTAATGGTACAGCATGATTCATAGTTTATTATGACATATATGACATACCTTAACATACATGACATTGTTGTGTTGGATAAACCATTCATAACCTTCAAGTTCACCAACAACAATACAACGGAGAGAAGAGTTGTCTACGAGCCTTCGTAAAGGGCCTCAGATGCCTTCTCAAGTAGAGGGACATCATGAACAACATCAAGGTCATCTTCATCATCATGATCAGCTGTGCGACTACTAAATGAGTCATGGATCAATGTATTTGTACCATCATCTTCAATTGTGTTTTCTGGCTCATGATCGTCATCTTTCATGGGATCATTATCTTCAGCTTCGATATTCACACCTCCATGTTCGTCCACTTTGAAAACTATATTCTCAGGGTTGTGTTGATCCATACCATGTGCTCTGGGGTGCTCAACCTATATAAAATTGATAGGAACAAATAAACCATGATCATGATCTCATCATCACATGATTTATTCTGTATATAAATTGTTGCCATGATATAATGAAAAAATTACCAATCGATGATAATCATGTCCACCTTCAATGTGACCATGCAGCCTACAATTTTTCTTTGTTGTTTTGATTAGAAGTCTTCTAGTCTTTAACCCCTTACAAATTTTGCATGGACAATAACATTTTCCATCACCTTTTCTTTTCAAGTTAGACCACAATCTAGCAATTGTCTCCTTATTTTGTTGTTCGTTGATATTGTCTGAAATGGTCTTTCTTCACTGGCAAGAAAATAGAAATTATCATCATTGAACAGAGCATCTTATTGAATTTAGATTTCTAGTTTGCTTATTTTGCATATAAGCTCGCCCAAATATTTTACAGTTATTTTTCATCAAGATTCCCTTAGGAGCTGGCAGATCCTGCTTCCATACTTTAATTATGTTTTTTCAAAGGACAATCCTAAAAATCCATGCATTGCAAACAACTTTTTACACCTTTGTTGGTTGTGGTGGTGTCATAGAGAGTTTACATCAATAAATGAAGAACATGCCAATGCTTTTAATGTAGCAGTAGAAGTCTATCTCTTATTCAATATCTCTAGTGAAACCCCCATGATCTTTTGTTGGAGTAGAATTTGTTATATTCTAGAAAGGGTCTTGTCCTTTGTTGATGTGATATTCATCTACCTCAAGAAATAACTGTTCTTTTCTCCAACAAGAAGTGGAACTAAATGAAGATCTAGCACCATGAAATGAATCCTTAAAAGGATTACTATAGTTAGTTTTGGTAGATAATGATCTAGGTAAAATACTAATGTGGCTTTAGGAAACATTATGTACTAGCTTAGCGTACTCTAACAACTTTGGTGCAACATGCTACATCCAATTAAGTCTCCATTGGTATCTCTATTATGTTTATGGATTGGTATTCAATGTACTCTTTTTATACATAGATTTTACTTTCAACTGAGGAGGTTTGTATGTACTTACTTGTCTTTTGATTGTATTCCTATTTCAAGAATTTCTTCTCTCAATAAATCATTTGTTGTAAGTTGTACAAGTGGAAGCTTGAACATGCCTTCCATGCTAGCCTTGTTGATATGTTCAACACCATCTTGTGCAACAAATATTTAGAAATCAACTATTTCATTGAAGAGTGAGTAGTAGGGACAATCTAGGACACTTACAGAGGTTTTGCAAGAGAGATAAATAGACCTAAATATTATGGCTTAATAATGATCAATAGGTAAACAGATAAGAAACTCTCAATATCAAAATGACTTTCTTAATTGTCTTTACTAGAAATTGGTAGATCTACTAATAATGGCTTTCTGACTGTATGTCAACTTTAGACTCAATCCAAGAAGAGCTAGAACTAATATGCGATATCTAGATTTATGATCTCTATAATATAACAATCCCATAATTATGTTTCCACGCATCTATACCACAACACAAACATCATGCTAGTGTTCAGCCATAGCAATTGATATCCTAATTATAGAATGTGAAATATGCACATAACTATGAATAAAGATTAAGAAAAACAAAGAAAGATGCTTATTGCAGACATAAATGACTAATGGACAAGAATTGAACTCATTGTAGATAGTTTTGAATATCAAATTCACTTATTTGTGTGCATTTACTAACTCATGTACTTGTGGCCAACCATTTATCTCTTTCATAAATTAAACACTTATTAATAACATTAAATGGCTGAGTAATTATGTTTTAGTTGAAATTGAAAATAAAATATTTTATTTCAGGACAACTCACACTATTCCCTATCATATTTTAGACTCTCAGTTTTGTTAGTAGTGGTTTGATGTCTTTGGAGCTGATCATTGAATTTCTTTAGTTACGTTTGCCAGTGTACTCCCAACCTGTACCAAAATGGGAGCTTTGGAATAGGGTATGGACATCCATCAAAGCATAAAAGATAGAGGAATTTTGATAGATGTAGCTGCAACTACACAAAATGGATTTGTTGAGAAGGCTTTCGAAACTTTCAAGCAAATGCAATTGGGAGGTGTAAAGCCAAATTCCATGACCATTGCTACTATCCTCCCTGCTTGTGCCAAAATGGGAGATTTGGAACAGGTTATGGACATTCATCGAAGCATAAAGGATAGAGAAATTTTGTCAGATGTTGTAGTTGTAACTGCCCTGGTAGACATGTATGCAAAATGTGGAAGCATAGACAAGGCATGTGAACTATTTGATAGAATGCCTGAAAGAAATGTTGTCTCGTGGACTGCAACGATTGTTGGATATGCACAAAATGGATTTGCCAAAAAGGCTTTAGACACTTTCAAGCAAATGAAATTGGAAGGCATAAAGCCAAATTCCACAACCTTTGCCAGCATCCTCCCTGCCTGTGCAAAAATGGGAGCTTTGGGACAAGGTATGGACATCCATTAAAGCATAACAGATAGAGGAATTTTGTTAGGTATTGTACTTGCAAATGCCCTACTTGAAATGAATGAAAAATGTGGAAACATAGACAAGGCTCGTGAATTGTTTGATACGATGCCACAAAGAGATGTGATCTCATGTGAACAATCAACACACGCGTATACGGGAGGAAGGGATTGCTGCTATAAAATTGAACACTCACTCCTCAATCAAATTTCTATGGTTTTACGAGATTAAACTAGGACAATTAACCACCACATGTATATTTTTTGCAACATGAAACTAAAAAATAGGGCAATTTGAATCTACCTCCTGCACGGGATTGCCTTCAACGTAGGTTTGATGTTCTTGGGGGTTGAATTCACCACGGATCCCTACGCGGGATTGCAATTCACAAATGGATTCCCCGCCTCTTTTTTTATTTTGTAATGGCCATTGTCATCGGAATTACGATGAACTCGAGCACTTTTTTGAAAAAAATAAAATTCTCATTGCTAATGCCTTCTTCGTCGAAACCAAATGGGAAATTTCCATCGGAATTATGACGAATGCGGGCATTTTTTCAAAAAAAATCAAATTTGGCCACAATATACCTTCTCCATCAGAAACCTTAGTCGAAAATCTAGTCCAAATGTATTAGTGTTCCATGTTCTTGAAATTATCCTTTTCATGGATGATTCCAAATGCCTAACATCCACAACACATGAAGCAACTCCCAAATCTATCTTCTCAACTGTAAAATCCTCCTCAATAGCTTTGTCTGCATCCTTTCCTGGAATTGGTTTGTCTATTTTGGCCATCCAGTGACCTGTTGCTTCATCTACTTCAAGCATTGCTTGTGTTTTAAGTTTCTTTAGCTTTGATGCCTTTCCCAAACACCTGCTGACCATGTCCTCCATTGGGATTGTAACCGGTACCACTCTCTATTTCTTTCCAAAAGCAGCTTCCAACCACCATGGTGGGTTTGCAGGCTCTTTAGGTGGAGGAGTTGTCTATACATCTGGTGAAGTGGGCAATGACCAAGGTGTTGATGGGATCTTCTCTAACTTCCTCTTCCTTTCTTGTGTTCATTTCCTGCATTTCAGGTTCATCCAGGTCTAGTGGATCCATTGTTTCCTCTGTCTCTTCACTAGGGTCTAGGTCTACAATGACCTGTTTCAGAATAGGCTCCATATTCTTATTTTTACTCCTAGACCAAGTTATGTGAGCAACTGTGAGACCCGACGGTCACCTCTTTGATCTCCTAGGTTGAATTTTCTCAACCATAGGTCTTGAAACACCTGCAACATTAACAATTTCATTAGTGGAAGAAATTGGGGATTGCGTCACAATGTGTGAATCAATTCTTAGTTCATATGAGGACATGTGAGATGCCTCCTTAAACTTTTGGTTTCTCAACCATCTTTTTGTTCTTCTCACAATATTGAAGGTTCTAGCTTGAATATTGTCATCCTCCTTTTTATTCCAATCAATTTCTGGAATTGGTTTTCCTTGAACCTCTGTGTCGAACCCAGGATCTAGGACATCTTCCCCTATATCTTTTGATACTCCAGATATATTAATTGGAAGCTTCATGGTAATTATTTGCTGCAAAGTGAACCTAGACCACGGTCTCTTTCTTACCTCATACTCATCACAGCAGTTCTCCCAGTAATCCTCCAATTGAGACTCATGACAAAAATGACTATCTAGATTTAGGTTTTCAATGGCATAACCCCTACTGTCAAACTTTTGCCTTGCCACATATGGCTGTAGGTTCATCCTTTTGAATTCTAATTCCAAGTTCAGGGTGTCTGATATAGATTTGTAGCTATAGTATCTGAGTTCAACAGGGAATACAACTCCAGACTCGCCCTTTGTTCCTAATCTTTTATCAATGTAAGCTAGTTGCCTACTTACCTCTATAAGTACATAGCTATCAAAAGCATACCTAGACAACTTGAATGGTTGGCCCTCAAAACCACCTACCCATAGATAAGTAAAAATGGGAAATTGAATAAAGAAGCTACCATATATGCTCATGAATTCTATTGCTTCAACAGACATTCTCTTATTTGCATCCCCCTGAAGCTCAAAAGATTTTTTCCCACGAAGGCTCCATTCCACCTATCAATTTGCTCGACATGTCTCTGTTGTTGCAATAGGGGTTAATAATTATAGACCCTCATCCCATCTATCCAAGGTTCATTAGGCAAACCAAGCCAATCCCTTGTACAAGCTAGTATGTAGAAAAGATAAGAAGACATATAAAAACCCAACATTCCCACAAAATTGCTCAATCCTTCATGAAGTCTCTCTGCAATTACCTGAGACCAATCGAGATACGTGTCACCGAATAAAACCACCTGGATGAAAAAGTACATCCAATCCTCCCAGTAGAAGGAGTGTGAGTTTCCCTTCACTCTGTTCAGAAGTATCACAATATCCCATACTTCCGTGATGAAATGCTCTCTATTTAGGGGCTTTGGTAGTCGTGACCCTCCTTTCTGAATTTTTAGGAGCCAATTCCTAGAAACTATGCTCCTGTACTTACTCTTCTTTTCTAAGAAATAGGCATACAAATTCCTAATGGTCCAGTCCTCATATTCGTCCTTGTGTGGAATTCCCATTGTCGTCATTACCGTTTCTCTGTTGATACTCACTAGCAACTCACCACTACTAGTTATGATGCACCTGTTCTCTATATCGTATCTATTTATGCAATCCATCACCAAATCTGGACATAGTGCGACAAGCAGGAACAAGCGACAACAATGACTATTAAACAAAAACCCTCAACCATTTGAACCGCTTGAGATTTGGTTCAAGGTTCAAGACCGAAAACCAACTTAAAACATATGGACCCACGCTCGTTAAACAACGATACATTGCCATGACTCACAAAAGACATTTTGAACTTTGAACCATTTGACAAAAGTCCACAGATTCAAAACTTCAAGACGTAAAACAAAGCTCACTTGCTCACACGACAACAAAGACCACAAATGACTTTCTTCATAAACGCACTTTGAACCTTGAACCTATTGAACTTTTAGAAAAAGTTCAATGGTTCAAGTACGAAGGAAAACAAACAACCCGACTAAGAAAAAGGCACAAAAGGCAACCCGCGAGTATGAACATTCAAAAGGAAAAAATTGTAGGGGGGACTAACATCTAGAAAATAATATTTATGGTAAGACTATGATGAAATTTAGTCTTCCATTTTTGAAAGACCAAGAAGAAAAAATAGCAAAAATAGTTTTTATCACAAAAGATAAGTAGAAAAGGAAAGAGAATTAATAATTCAATTTGAGACCAAGGCACTTGATGGTTGATTATTCTCTTTTGTGTCTAATTGATTAGATAAGAGGTGACACAAAGAGATAGGCTAAATAGTGCAAAATTGACAATGGACAACATAAATAGACAAATGTGGATCTATAAATTAGCTAAGGTGTACAAAATTCTAAAGAGGATGTAGAGAGGAACCTATGATATAAATCAAAGCTCAAGCTAACTAGACACTATAGCTAGGCACCCTAGTCCTGACATCTCTCTCGGTGGATAATAGGAATTCAGCTAGCTTGAGGATACTTCAAGCCACCTTTTGGTCAAACCTCAAGTTGAAACATCTGGATGATGGTGCTAGGAACCCTAGTCTAAGGGGACAAAGGTGATAGTTGTTAGTCTCTACCTATTTTTTGGTGAAATTTGTCTCACTAGCCTTATCTTTGTTTGTATTTTACTCTTGTACCTTCAATCTAAACCTACAACATATATTTGAGTTTGCAAATGCACAAAAGAGGAGAAAAATGGTGTTGGGGTGCATAGGGGCTTGCCTAGGTCAAACCCTAGGTTGGAATTAACCCTCCAATAATAATGTCTAGAAAGAGAAAGCTTACCCTTGCAAAGCAAAGGCTAAATCTAAAATGAAATACTTGAATAGAAATTCTTAATTGAAATGTAAATACCTTCAATTGATGATGTAATGATCTTAGGATGAGTCATCGATGTCTTGCTGTAATAACATGATGAATCTGATAACTCAATGATGAATGGATAGTACCAAACTGATACTGAGAGGGGGGGTGAATCAATATAGACAAAAACACAATCCTAAACTGGTTTATTAGCAGACACTGTGCTTTGATAGACAAACGGTAACACTGGTCTTCAAAAGAGTACAACCAGCAAAACCCAGAATAACTGAGACAAGCATAAACCGGTTGACACTTATCTTTTCATACAATCTAATACTTCATTTCCATTTCACCCTAGTGCATGAATAGGTAATCTATCATCAAAGATATATAAACAGCTAGATAACACGATTTACCTTCAGACACAAATCACTTAAACCATCACATGAATAACACCACACATGACACATAGATTTTTCATGTGGAAACCCACCTAGGAAAAACCACGGTGGGGATGAATACCCACAAGCTGTTTTTCAACTCTTTAGAAGTCCGCTCTGTTAGGAGCCTTGTCCGGTTAAAGACTGATACAATAGGTTATGTTAGGAACCGATCCTGTTAGGGATCACCTGGTTAAGGGATGGCTACAATACCTAGTTAAGGGTTAAACCCTATTAAAGGTTACCTTGTTAGAGGATTTTAAGAACTCAATGGTTGTAAGTCACCCTGTTAAAGGATTTACAATAAGCCAGTTAAAGCTACCCTGTTAAGGGATTACCCAACTGTTGAAGTGGTTAGAGATCAATAGGTATTACAATGATCTGGTAACAACACTCAATGCTAATGTAGATCCGCTTTAGCTCCTCTTCACCTTCTGCACTTACACTCTGCAGGTATCACTTCTCTCTTTTGGTCTGGCAAGAATCACGTATCTCTTCACTTGGATACTCACACACAACTTTTGCCAACAACCTCAGAAAGAAACACAACATCGACCTTATAGGAAACAGATAGGTCGGTAGAATAAACCCTAAACCTGTTAGGTTGAGCAATTCAAATGGTTCAATCCTGATCGTTGAGAACATAGCATTAAATCCAGTAGTCTTGAACCAATCTCAAGACATTCTTCATTGTTTATTTTTTCATTGATTTCATGTGGCTGATAACCCATCATGCGTTATCACCGTTTACAGACTTTGCACATTCCCGAGGTAGATAGGGACAATCTCCTTCATGCAAGATCCTTCACGTGCATAAGGTTGTCATGGCAACATGATCTATTCTTCGTTACAATGCTAACTCATCACACAAAGTCACCAATTGAGTCACACAGGCTTGAAGCTTATCAACTGAAAACCCTAAGACTACCAACCGGTAGTCATACAAAGCTTCCATGTACCGATTCCCATATCAACATGCCGGTTCACCTTGAACAAACACACCGCTTCACTTTGGCACATATACCAGTTCACAATGTTATACCGATTCTCACATATACTAGTTCTCCCTTCTTCAGCATATTGACATCAATGACAACATACAATGTCATCATGTCCTCATACTGGTTCACATAATGCCAAAAATCTCCCCCTTTGGCATTGATGGTAATATACAAAGATATCTCTCCGCTTCACATCTTCTCCCCCAATTTTTGCAGATATCTTCTCCGCTTCACTTCTTCTCCCCCTTTGACAATAATGCCAAAGTGGAGGCACAAGCTTCCCTGTTCCATTATACTGCTCCCCCTGAGGAGTAGCGTCCTTCAACACATCAATCCTGAAGAAAAATTTGACTATGCAATACTTGACTGATGTGGAGCATATACCTTTAGTTTACCTCCTGAAGGGGTAGCACCCCTAATTCACCTCTTAAGTGCATAAATGTAGCCTTTGGGAGAGGCTTGGTGAATATGTTTGCTAACTGCTCCTTACTAGAAACATGTTCCAGTGCAATCTCTTTGTTCTGAACCTTTTCCCTCAAGAAATGATACTTAAGCTCAAAGTGCTTGGTTCTAGAATGTAAAACCGGATTCTTGGAGATGTTAATTGCACTAGTATTGTCACAAAATATACTTACCAGTTCAGATACAGGAACTTTGAAGCCATTTAATACATGCTTCATCCAAATTGTCTGAGTGTAGTTCATGAAAGCTGCAACATACTCTGCTTTCATTGTAGACTGAGAGATACAACGCTGCTTCTTACTCATCCATGAGACCAGTCTACCACCGAGAAAGAATGCACCATCGGTTGTGCTCTTCCGGTCGTCCACATTACCTACCCAATCAGCATTTGTGAATACTTTCAAGTTGAAGTCCTTGCCATATGGATAACACAATCCATAATCAATAGTTCCCTTCAGATACCTAAGAATCCGCTTGACTGCAACCAAGTAGGATTCTCTTGGACTTTTCTAGAATCTTGCAGTAATGCCAACTGCATGTGCAATATCTGGTCTGCTATGCACTACATAATGCAACTTACCAATCATTGATCGGTATTCCTTCTCATTAACCAATGTTGAGTCATCTTCTTTAGATAGTTTACAACCGGTCACCATCGGTGTACCAGCCAGTTTGCTATCTTCCATGCCAAAGGTCTTCAACACCTCTTTGACATACTTGGACTGAGTGATAAAGATTCCATCCTTCATCTACTGAATCTATAGTCCAATGAAGAACTTAATCTCCCCTATGAGTGACATCTCAAACTCTTTCTTCATCTCATCTGCAAACTCATGACTCATCTTGTCATATCCACCAAAGATAATGTCATCAACAAATACCTCACAGATCAGGATCTGATCTCCTTCATACTTCAAGTAGATATTGCTATCTTCGCTTGTTCTCTCAAATCCAATCTTCACAAGATGGGAGTGCAGGCATTCATACCATGCTCTAGGTGCCTGCTTTAGACCATATAAGGCTTTAAGTAGCCTACATACCATGTCACTATCTTTAGATAGGGAAAACCCATCTGGTTGCTCTATATACACCTCCTCTTCAAGTACACCATTTAGGAATGTAGATTTTACATCTATTTGATATACTTTGAATCCTTTAAAAGCTGCATATGCAAGAAGCATACGAACTCCTTCCAATCTGGCTAAAGAAGCAAAGGTTTCTCCATAGTCTTCTCCTTCTTCTTGAGCATATCCTTTACACACCAGTCCGGCTTTGTTTCTAATCACTGTCCCATCCTCATTCAGCTTATTTCTGAAAACCCATTTGGTACCAATCATATTTTTATGCTCTGGTCTGGGTACCAAAGACCATGTACCATTTCTCTCTATCTGGTCAAGTTCCTTTTCCATTGCCTTGAACCAAACTTCATCTTTATGTGCCTCTTTGAATGATTTTGGCACAAATTCAGAGATCATACATGAGTTTTCTTTGACCTTTCTTCTTTTAAGGATTCGTGCATCCTTATCTCCTATGATCTGCTTAGGATCATGATTCAACTTGACATACCAAGGAATGGTCTTGATAGATTCCTCTTGCTTTTCTTCTTCATCCTCATCTCCATCAATATCAGCATCTACATCTACCGGTGTAGGAACACTATTACTGGTATTTGGTTGACTGACAACCGGTTCCTAGAAGGTTACAACTGGTTCATTTACAACTTGCTCACTACCGGTTTCCTTAGTTTTCTCAGAGGTTTCATCAACTCTTACATTGATGCTTTCCAAAATTCTCTGAGTCCTATTATTGAAACACTTGAGAGCTTTGCTCTTGGTGGAATACCCTAGGAATATTCCCTCATCACATTTCGCATCAAATTTTCTCTAGTGTTCGCTCCTCTTGATGTAACATTTGCTACCAAACACTCTAAAGTAGTTAACCATAGGTGTCTTACCGGTCCAATACTCATAAGGAGTTTTATCCTTACCTTTCTTGATGAGTACCTGGTTCATTGTGTAGACTACGGTGCTCACCGCTTCTCTCCAAAAGGTGTGAGCGACCTTTCCTTGAATCAACATAGTTCTAGTTGCTTCAACCACAGTCTAGTTATTCCTCTCTACTAGGCCATTCTATTGTGGAGTCCAGGGGGCAGATAATTGCCTCTTGATGCCATGTTCTTCACTGTACTTGTTGAATTCACTGGAAGTGAATTCCCCTCCTTGATCAGTTCTCAGGCACTTGATTCTTTTACTGCTTTCCTTCTCCACTAATTCTCTGAAAGATTTGAACTTTAAAAAAGCTTTAGACTTATCTTTCAAGAATGTGACCCACATCATTCTTGAGTAGTCATCAGTGAGAATCATGAAGTACCTATCACCCTACACACTCCTAGTTTTCATAGGACCACACAAATCAGTATGCACAAGATCAAGCAAATTGTCAGCAGTGAAAGGTTTACCTTTAAAGGTCTAGGAAGACATTTTCCCCAATTGACACTCTCTGCACAAGGTATTTTTTAGTTTTCTCAACACCGACAACCCTCTAACTGCCTTGATCTTACTAGCCTTCACAATGCTATCAAAGTTTACATGGCAGAGTCTCCTATGCCATATCCAACTGTCATCAAATTTAGCCATAAGACATGTACTTATATTTGCATTCAGCTGAAATAGGTTACCTTTGGTCTGCATGCTGGTGGCCACCAATTCACCTTTCTTTCCTTTGATTTTGTGCACTCCATTCTTGAATTCCAGAGTGAGACCACTATCATTCAGTTGGGAAACACTCAGAAGGTTGTGTCTTAGACCATCAACCCAATACACATTGTCAACACTACTCTTTCCATTCAGAGAGATGGACCCTCTGCCTTTGACCATACATGGTGCATCATTACCAAAGCGAACCACACCACCATCATACTCTTCCAAGGATAGAAACTTGCTCTGGTCACCAGTCATATGGTGAGAACAACCACTATCAATAATCCACTCATTGGAATTATTAAAGCGAGAGACAAGAGCCTTCTTGTCTGACACATCTTCCTTGACAGCAACAAACACAATATCTTCATTTTCTTCATCTTCTGACTCCTCATCTGTGACACCTTCATCAACTGCCACAAAATAGTCTCTCTGGTTTCCTCCTTTGAATTTCTTGAACCTTTCCAGTTTGTCCTTGTTGTCACCATTAGGACAGTTTACAACAATATGTCCTATCCGGTTACAAGAAAAGCATTTCAAAGGGAGCTTACCTCTATATTTACCGATTCCTTTAGGAATTTTCTTGGCAAGAAGAGCTTCAAATGCCATCAGAATCTCCTCATCATCCATTTCTTTGCTCTGTCTTGGTTCACCACTAGTGCTAGCTTCTTTTCCTTTTCTGGATGGTACAGTAGAAGCTTTAAAAGCTGATTCAGTCTTTTGAACACTACCATCAAAACTATTTAGCTCATAGGCTATCAACTTTGCAATGATGGAGTCTAGGGATACCTTAGTCTTGTCTATTGATCTCAACTCCTGAATAGCAGCAACCCTTATTGCATAGACCGGTAATAAGGATCTCAGGACTTTGCTTACTATGGTGGAATCTTCCATTTTACCACCTACACTCTTGATATCTCCAACAACAGTTTTGATTCTTATTCTATACTGTTGAATGGTCTTCAACCATCTGCATGTTTTCAAACTTCCCTCTAAGGCTTTCTTCCTTAGCTTGTTTTACATGCTCATCACCGCAATAGATATTTTCAAGTGTATCCCATACTTCTTTAGGATTTACTTTGTCTTGGACATCAATAAACTCAATGTCAGATAAACTGCTAATTAGGGCTTCCATGACTTGCCCATTCTCCTGCATCTCTCTCTTTTGGTCATCGGTGAGAGTACTGGTAGGGGAAACATAAGAATTCTCAACATAGCTCCAGTGTTGAGCACCCATGCTTTTGATGTATATCTTCATTCTATCTTTTCATATAGTGAAATTATCTCTGTTGAACTTTGGACCTTCCCTCTTCATCATTAGACTGTGATCTTTTCCTCAAGCGGTTAAGCTTATAACACAAAGGACCTGGAGGGCGCTCTGATACCAATTGATAACTCAATGATGAACAGATAGTACCAAACTAGTACTGAGAAGGGGGGGGTGAATCAGTAAAGAAAAAAACACAATCCTAAACTGGTTTGTCAGTAGACACTGTGCTTTGAAAGACAAACAGTAACACTGGTCTTAAACAGAGTACAACCGGCAAAACCCAGAATAACTGAGACAAGCATAAACCAGTTGACACTTATCTTTTCATACAATCTAATACTTCATTTCCATTTCACCCTAGTGCATGAACAGGTAATCTATCATCAAAGTTAAATAAACAGCTAGATTAACATGATTTACCTTCAGACACAAATCACTTAAACCATCACATGAATAACACCACGCATGACATAGATTTTTCACATGGAAACCCAACTGGGAAAAACCACGGTGGGGATGAATACCCACAAGCTATTTTTGAACTCTTTAGAAGTCTACTCTGTTAGGAGCCTTGTCCGGTTAAAGACTAATATAATAGGTTCTGTTAGGAACCGATCCTGTTAGGGATCACCTAGTTAAGGGATGGCTAGAATACCTGATTAAGGGTTAAACCCTATTAAAGGTTACCTTGTTAGAGGATTTTAAGAACTCAATGGTTTTGAGTAACCCTATTAAAGGATTTACAGTAAGACGGTTAAAGCTACCCTGTTAAGGGATTTCCCAACTATTGAAGCGGTTAGAGATCAACAAGTATTACAATGATCTGGTAACAGCACTCAATGCCAATGCAGATCCGTTTTAGCTCCTCTTCACCTTCTGCACTTACACTCTATAGGTATCACTTCTCTCTTTTGGTCTGGCAAGAATCACGTATCTCTTCACTTGGATACTCACACACAACTTTTGCCAACAACCTCAGAAAGAAACACAACATCAACCTTATAGGAAATAGATAGGTCGGTAGCATAAACCCTAAACCCTAAACCTGTTAGGTTGAGCAATTCAAATGGTTCAATCCTGACCATTGAGCACATAGCATTAAATGTAGCAGTCTTGAACCAATCTCAAGACATTCTTCATCATTTGTTTTCCACCAATTTCATGGCGGCTGATAACCCATCACGCGTTATCACCGTTTATAGACTTTGCACATTCTCGAGGTAGATAGGAACAATCTTCTTCATGCAAGATCCTTCACGCACACAAGGTTATCGTGGCAACACGATCTATTCTTCATTACAATGCTAACTCATCACACAAAGTCATCGATTGAGTCACATAGGCTTGAAGCTTATCAATTGGAAACCCTGAGACTACCAACCGGTAGTCATACAAAGCTTCCATGTACCAGTTCCCATATCAACATGCCAGTTCACCTTGAACAAACACACTACTTCACTTTGGCACATATACCGATTCACAATGTTATACCAGTTCTCACATATATTGGTTCTCCTTTCTTCAGCATATTGACATCAATGACAACATGCATCACACAATAACACCATGATTTTTACGTAAAAAACCCAAGGGGAGAAAAAACCATGGTGAATATCAACTCACAATATATGAAAGAAGTTATTACAAAGTTTATTTTAGGCTTACTGCCAAGGAAGCTCACTACTCCTTGAATGAACTTGCAAGCTAAGGTGCACTACCCTAGGGCATTCTATAAAATACTTATAGTATGAAGATCACTTCTCTAGAGAAAGATACAACAAAATTACAAAAACATACATAAGTTGAACTATTGTAGAATAAGAATCTAACAAATGCAAGTAATGCAGTCCTCTTTGTAGCCCAAATACTCTATCATACGAATTTTGCACACTACATGATCGGTTGAGATATCACTAATTTATTTTTCACAACAAAAAAAATTACATAAACTCTCACATGTCTGCAAATTATTTTTTCTTCCTTATATTTCTTATGCACCATCCAAAAATATCAATTAGGTCAACTCAAATAGGACCTAATAGATGAAACGTGTGACCTAGAATAGGTTGGCTCCAAGCATATTAATCAACCACAAAAATAGGTTGCAAATCAAGCTAGAAATTAACTTATCCTTAAACATATCACAACATGTCTTTCAAGTCTAATGAAATAGATCAAGATCAACTACAACTGAAGGAATATACCCAGTTGACCAAATATCAACACCACTATCAAGATTGCTCACTTTTAACCATTCTATCACTAGGGAGAGACTCAAAACATCATGTGACTAAGATAAAGATAGTTAATATCATCTAAAACATTTCTATAGTATCTCCTAAATAGATCAAACATCAAATGTTGGTATAGAAGAACATCATCACTAAACTAGTAAACATTGTGCAGATCAAACCAACTGTATGACCACAACAGGATAAATACTATGAACTAGACCACCAGCATGTCTAAAATTCATGTCACTTTTTCAATATACTATTCTTAACATCTTCCCAAAACCACATAGGATGGCCAATCACTGCAATAAAGTGGGGAGCATTCTAGTGAGCGAATTGAAACACTTTATACTAACAGACTATGATGTAGAGTTCAAACTCTTATAACTTTTTTTGTGAAAACAGTTAAGTCCTAAGAATTAGTAGAACAATGTTTGACATACTTTGTAGAATGAATCTATAAAAACACACCCAAATCATGTAAGACAAAAGAATGCAAAGCAAAATACCATCATAAGGAAACATGTTATTCTATACTTAGATTTCTTCAATCAACTAGACATGAAAATGAATTCAACAAACAAGTGATAACTTCCTGAACATGTAGACTTTGACCTATATTATAGAAACTTATAATCAAGTCAACAATCAAGTAAACCAATACATACCATTTTCTCTAGACCAATATATTGTCATCAAATGACTCGCCAGATTGTCTTCTATATCTTTGACCAATTATACAATGGATCTCAAACATCTTCAACACATACACATCATCAAATTTCATCAATGACCTCAACACATACTCCAATAATGTCCTTAGTGATAGTAATAATATTAGACATCGAGTTGACATCAATGAAAACACATATTTCTAGCAATATCCCTCTTTGCCATTGATGGCAATACCATATCTACAATCTCTCCTCTTTCACTAGTATCTTTCCCACATACACAATCTATATAATGTCTCCTACTTTGACATCAAGGAAAAAGGGCATAATATCTAACTAACCAAAAATGATACTATACATACTCCCCCTATCAATGGCCATCAACTCAAAATTATCTCCCTTAAATAGAGATCCTTCATCAAAATTGATATTATATGCACAAAAATCTTCAATTATACATTTATAACTGCAAAAATATGCAACCAAGTCTTATCTTATATATTCCTTCTTGGAAGGGAGGATTCTCTTATATTTTACCTTAAATTTGGCCATAGCAGTATTTGATATAGCTTGTGCTAAGGAGAGGATTCAGTAAATTGACATTCAAATTGCATGTATAGATCCTCAATAGTATCCATATTATCTAGAGTCTTCATTTTTTGTTTGCTTCTTACAAAATTATGACAAAAGAAGCCAACCTTAGCTCCACTACTTCCCTTAGCATACAAAATTGCTATTTGATCCGATCTCTCTACTCCTATAGTAAAAATAGTTCTACATGAAGTTGATCTATTTGGGCTCTGATGGATCCATATTTATCCTTGCCTAAATCATATGTGTTGGTAAAATGAAAAATGTATGAATCAATTGAGTCAATTTTTTCCTTGATGCTTTTTGTGTGGCCTGGAAACCTCAAACAAAATTGGTACACTACAACCAATTCATCAACATTGTCTTTAAATTTCTTTATACTTTTCCACAGTAAAATATGTGCATTAACACACTTATCAAAAACTTAAATCTTGTTAGGAAATAATTCTTTAAACCCACATTCTAATAGTCCATTTCCTACATAACCCATGAGGAAAAGGCATATAGACAAGCTTACAGAATCACCATAATGCAAAGATCAAATAGACAAGCCACAAAGATAACATAAGATATACCCTAGGAAAACCCTCATGAGGGAAAATCCCAACCTTCAATAGCATCCATATTCCATCATATTAATTAGCCTGTAGTGTCATAAAATTGCAACCCTAGCAATTTTTGACTACATTAGGGTCCTCACGCATGCGAATTTGAATCCTCTAGCCTGATCAGAGACCGGAGATTGCTCAGCTTGCGGAAACACCTTCTTTCTTGGACTCTACATCACCCCATCCACACTCTACCCTGGAGAAAGGGGTAGGACAGGGGCGTGGTGTGGCATCACTATCCCACTTTGGATAGGGGCATGGCACCCTTTTCCTCCTAGTATAGGGGCATGACACCCCTGTCCCTGCCCTATTTTGGGGTAGGACCCTTCCTAGGGTTGCATTGTTGTTTGTGCCTCGAGAAGGAAACTCCCCCAATGTCGGTCTGTGATGAAATTCAAATCCACTAAC
This sequence comes from Cryptomeria japonica, assembly GCF_030272615.1. Taxonomy (NCBI): domain Eukaryota; kingdom Viridiplantae; phylum Streptophyta; class Pinopsida; order Cupressales; family Cupressaceae; genus Cryptomeria; species Cryptomeria japonica. Next base: position 362,189,912 of record NC_081405.1, on the reverse strand, counting down.
ATGTATTTAACGGGGCATTCATTCTCTCATTTGGATAAGGTAGAAAGTTCAATAAGTTGGATGAGCGCAAAATTCACAAGCGATCAAACATTCTTTTCCAACATTGAGCATTCTCAAGTCTCCCTTCAAGGCTAGGTGTTGCATTCAAGTCAAGGAATAAACCATTAAAGAGGAGATTGATTCCAACATTAAATTCCACACAATAATTTCTATCAACATTGCTACTACAACCTCCCTTGAGGTTGCAGGTGCGCAACTGTACTTTCAGATTTGGGCTTCATTTGCAGAGGCAAAAAAACCCTTTTCATTTCATGGATTTTTCGGAGGACCGTGTATGTTCCCGCCATGATCCAGACAACTTTTTCTCAAATTCACAAGGTGACTTCGTCTCGACATTTTACTGCCAAATCCAAGTGCACAGCTTCATCCCATATTCCGATCTCAAGTTATAATCAATTATTTGTCACTTTTGCACTACATAATTCAATCAATTCCTTTCCAAATCAAATAAGAAAGAGGGGATCAACTTAGCATTCCCAATTCATTCAGAATTCAATCTACCATCTTCGTGTGGAGAGATTAAATCTAGGGAATTATCCTCTCCTCTTTCTAATGTACTATGGTGAAAAGTGCTTGAATGGTAAACGATAGAAAAACTCTCATCTCTCTTTGAGGGAAAGGGTAGTTTCCTTCTTGATCTATCATTCACCATTTTCCCACCATTACATTTTGGTGAACCCGACATCTTGCATGCTTTCCTTTGAACAACATTGCATATTTTTCATTTACAAGTTTCAACTTTCTGCAAACTTAGTGGTTAATTCATTAAAAACCCTAGTTTTTAAAATTAAAATTGAACTTGTGATTTGTAAAAATTGCTTGTGGTTATCTTAGATCTAAAAATTATTTTGATTGTCAAATTCAATTTCCTCATTGTATTGTTCAATTTACAAAATTAAGAGGTTACTTTTTAAAACCCTAATTTTCAAAAATCATCTTGAACTTGTGCAAAAATTGGATTTCAATTTAATTTTCAGATTTCTGATTGTTCTCAGATTTTTTTTCAATTCTACAATTCAAATTTTCAATTTCCCCCCTTTTTTTTCCCAAAATTCAAATTTTAAAATTAACTGGTTAGGTCATCAACCCCTAATTTTCAAAATTAATTGGATTTTCTGTGAATTTCAAATCAATTCCATTTACATACAGATAAATAAACATTTTCCAAGGTGTCCCTATCCATTAGGTTTGACACTTTTCAAAATTGTAATTCAATTCCTCTTTTTCTTCAAAACCCTAATAGGGTCCTATTTTCACATTTGCGCCTTCATTTCGCCCATCTAGAGATCGTAAAATTCGCCAATTTTTTTGGGTTAGCTTTAAAATCATCATAATATCCATCCCTAAAAATTTCAAAAAATGTTGGTCGGACCATGTGCATTCCCACCATAGTCCTCGACTTTTTTCCCGAAATTTCAGGAGACTGTTATGAATGTATTTACTAGCCTAAATCTGGAAGATTGGCTGAAATTATCAATTTTTGATCCCTCTAGAATCGAAAATACCTTCAAAATTCAACATTTAAAATTTCAAGAAATTTTTTAAAATTAAGAGGTTAGTTATAGTCTGTCCTGATTTTAAGATTAAGTGGTATTCCCTTGGCCCTAATTTTAAATCTCCAATTTCCTTTCATTTTTGGAAATTATGTCATCCTCTGCTCCCAACAAAGTTCAAATTGTGTAATCATTATTTTCTTAAATTTTGCATTAACCAATTTTGTAAGCTTTGTTTAACAATTCAAAATTCAAATTTTTCCTCTAGTGCATGAGTTTTACCACTATTAGTCCTACCTATCCTATCCCTGTTAGACGAAGCATTAGAATTAATTCTTCCCAAGGTTTAATTACTGAGGAGATGGGGCCTAATTTAGGTGACTTTTTTAATGAGGATCATGATTATTCTTCCCATCCTAATCATGTGCCTATTCATACCATTAATGAATCCCATGATGAAGAAGAAGCTTTAACTAGGGTTTCTATAGATCAACTTTCTACATTAGACAATCAATTTGATAGATTTCAACAATGGATGTCCCAAGAATACCCTAATAGTGAAGCTCTTCCATTAATTGAAGATCTTAAGCGCATGCTTCAAAGTGATAAGAATGGAATTGATATATTGCATGACATTTCACATTTGTTGATTCTAATGCCATGCCTATCAAGAGTTGTGCCGAAACCCTAGGTTATTCACAACCTTCAACACAATTCAATTCCTTTGTTCCTTTGACTAATCCTATGACTAGTATTCCTACTTTCACATCTAACATCATGACCACTTTAACTCAAAATGTCATCCCTACAACAATTGGTCATGGGGGAAATCCCTCTTCTTCATTTAATCCTCCATCTTTACTTAAGTCTTCCATGAGTGTTCCTATTATTCCTCAACCAATCAGTGTGACACAAGGGGGCAATTCTTTCAACAACTTTATTCCTCCTTTAAGTGTCCCTTTTCCCACCGAGTCATCACCAATGCCTACTTATCATAATGTCCCACCACCTTATTCTCAATCCATGCCTTCTTTCAATAACATCATAGCACCTTCTCAATCGCCTATGACTAACATCAATTCTTCTACCGAAATGACAATTAAAAATCTTGCTCAAATCATGTCTTCCTTACAACAACAAATTACTTCCATGAGTCAATCCAAGTTTAGTGTGCCCACACTAATACATTTGGCCTAAAATTCTGATGAAGGTTTCCGACGGAGAAGGCATATAGCTTACAAATTTGATTTTTTTTTTTTTTAAATGTTTGCATTCGTCGGAATTCCGATGATAATTCAACATTTTGTTTTGACGGAGAAGGAATTGGCAATGAAATTTGTTTTTTTTTAAAAAGTGCCCGTGTTCGTCGAAATTCCAATGACCATGAGCATTACTTGAAAAAAAAAAAAAAAAAACCAAGTCATTTGATAAACATAAATGCTGACACTTCATCCTATCGACCTCTGCCATATTCACAAAAAAATTGGGCATTACAAGGAGGGAAACAGTTCTGGATTGCGGTGCTGCCAAGATCTGGTTGAAGAAAAAAGGTAGGGTAATTAACCAATTCATTCATAGGATGTTTTCTTGAAGAAAAAATCGTTATGTTTGTGACAATGTGTCGAATTCGCTTTATGTAGTGATGAAATTGTTTGAAATATACATAGGAGGTTGCATTTGTGTTGGTTGATGATCAAGTTTTATCTTTATTATAATGAATTTTCCTACTTATAATTTTTTTTTCCCTAGCTCATATTCAATCTAGTAGAAAAAGAGAAAAATAAGATTGATTTGGATGGTTGATAAAATGAAATGATCAATTATCCTCTTTATAGGCATAACCTCTTAGGGCAGACCCTAATTAAGGACCGGGATGACCTAAACCTACGTGATCAAATAGGGAAGAACACAGATTGTGTCACTCTTATATCTGACATTCGTTGGAAGTGACCTAAACGTAGGCTCTAGCTGAGGAGATTACCTCGGGTAAGGATGCTAGTATATATCATTGTGATAGAAACTCCCTACTACAAGGCTGTCAGACCACTGTGTAGTGATCGAGTGCCATTTTTTATCGGTGTTTGGAAGGGAGGATAAGCATACCGTGATAGGAAGGTGGTATAAAATGGAAGCTAAGAGGTATAAGGTTATGAAGTGTGGGTTAGGATAAGATAGGGAGGTAAGTGATGAAGGATGTAATGGTGAAAGAGTAAGTTAGGATATGTTAGGGGTTTGGAAGGTAGGAAAGTGAATGGGGGGAGATTAAAGGATGTGAATTATGGAATGGGGTTAGGTAGGTGTATTGGAATATGGACACTCCAATGAGACATTGTATGTGATTGAAGGTTTTGTCATTGATGGCAACCTTGCAATCCTATGGCTTTGGCAAGACATCATACTAGCAAAGCATTACATAGGCAAGACAGTGCACCGGCATCAACAAGATCACTCTACACCGGCATCGGCACTAGCACAGAAGAAAAGATGTATACCGGCATAGAGGCCGACAGGATTTTTGATATGTAATATTTTGTTTATTATTGTAAGCCGACTTGGAAAATTGTAAAATGACTCTTGTATATAAAGGAGATCATTGTAGACATTTAGTGAGGTAATGTAGCGAGCATAAAGAAAATTATTAGGCAGACCTAATGTGTGAATTATAGGTCAAGGGTATATGTAAAGAACAGAGTTAGAACCGGTACTGAATCTGGCATTGGAGATGCTATTGTAAAGCAATACAAGTCATTGGATTAGTATAATCCTCATTGTAAGTCAGTGTGACTTCTGATTGAGCAGTGAGCTCTCGGCAGTTGGCCTTCCTGCATGTGCAGGCCCCTATTGTAAGTAATATTCTCTTATTGGCTAGTGAGTGAATATCGTGGGTCACAAATCCCACCGAGGTTTTTTCCACATCGGGTTTCCTCATTAAACATCTTGTGTTATGGTGTTCTTTTCATGTGGATGTTTCTGATTCTGTTTATTGCATTAATTCTTGCATACCGATATACTGCTATTTTATGTTTTGCATGTTTCAAATTAAGAAATACTCATTACTTGTTAGATACTGATTCACCCCCCCTCTCAGTATCTGTGGGAATCCTAAAAATTGGTATCAGAGCTTGGTTCTCTATTTTCAAAAGCCTAACAACTTGAGGAAGGTCTTGACACTGGTAAAGATGGAAAATTTGATGAAGCAACTTGAAGGAGCTCTTACTAACTATGATGTAGAGAAGTTGAAAAATATCAAATTAGAAGATGATTTAAGAGCAGCTCAAGATATCATTCAGGCACTTCAAGAAAATCTTACTATTGCAAGAAATAAGAGAACAAAACTTTGTGAAAAATTGCAAAATGAGAATGATGAAAAGGAATCTCTTAATGATATGATAAGCAAGCTGAAACAAGAGATCATGACAACAAAAAATGAAATGCAGGATATGACTATGAGATTTTGCAAAGAGATTGAGGATAGAAAGAAGAATGAAGAAGAATTGACCAGAAGGCTAAGTGATGCAGCAAATGAGAACACAAGACTTAGCTATGAAAATGACATGTTCAAGATAGATCTGATGCATACTCAGAATGACTCAAATGAACTAATGAGACAAAAAGAATTCTTGGAAAGGGAATTGGAAACTGCAAATCAACATAAAGAAAAATTCAATAAAAGCTCAGAAGAACTTCGTACCTTATTGAAGAATCAAAAACCTAAAGGTGACACTTCTGGAATTGGCTTTGAAGTTGGTGAAAGCTCCAGTACTGCAAATACTCAGGATCAAAGAAAACCGATAAGACCACCTAATGCGTATAAATTTAATGGAAAATGCTTTAACTATAATAAGTATGGTCATAGGGAAAATGAATGTAAATCTAGGAATTATCAGAATATCAATACACCCACCGGTCAATGTTCCAAATGCAACAAAGTTGGTCATAACTCTGAAAACTGCAAAATGAATGTGAGATGTTATGTTTGTGGAAGATTTGGACATTTATCTAATCAATGCAGAACACAAACCGACATAGGTTATGGGAAATCTATTCAGAAAAATAATGTAACTTGTTATGCATGTAACAAGATTGGGCATATTGCTAAATTTTGTAGAAGTAAAGGTACACCGGTAGACAACAAAAGTGCTAGCTTGAAAGGAAAATAAAAATTTGAAGAGGTTAAGAAAGAATTCTCAAAGCAATGGATTAGAAAAGATGATCTAAATATTGGGAATACTCCTCTACCGGTAGAACCAACAAATGCTTCACCGGTAGGACAGAGTGATGCTTCACCGACAGGATAGAGTGATGCTTCACTAGTAGGACAGAGTGATGCTTCACCGACAGGACAGAGCAGTGCTCCACTGGTAGGAAGTTCTTCATCTAATTGAAGAAAATTTCCTTGAGGGTTTGGCAATCTAATGATACATATGCTATTATTCCCTTGGTTAGAGATAAGAAGTTTAAAATTACTCATTATCGGCAAACAATGTTAAGTGAATACTTAACCAGCAAGCAATTAATGTGGTAGATGGTGAAAAGACATTATAAAAATAAGGTTTTGGCTCCATTTCATTTCACCGTGATTTCAAACTTTCAGAGAGCGCGAAGATTCTGAGCTAAGGCATTTCGAGCAAGAAGCAAGCACACTCCAAGCAATCATCCATCCAAGATAGAAAAAAAAGGTATTTAATCATGGCATCCACCTCTGCAATTGAATACATAGAAAACCCTACTATTGTGGAAGTAATTAAAAGACCTAGGCCCGTATTTCAGTTAGTCCCTGAAATAGCAAAGAAGGATGATACCTTAGGTGCATTTTCTCAAATCCCTAAAGGTGTTGTATATGTTGAAGACCCTAGAATGTACATCCACTGCAACATTGAAGAGTTAGGAGATGAAGAAATCAAAACCATGTATAAAACTGAGATATGTGATGATATCGGCAATGTTAAAGCTAAACACAAGATTATTGAAACCCTAGGATTCACAGAAATCCTTAGCATCCCTGAATTTCCTAAGGATGTGATTGGGATAGTGTTAAGCAGAGTTCATGGAGAATTTTTCTGGTTAGATGCAATTCATAAGATCACCAAGGAAGCCGTAAAGGCTGTCACAGGGTTATCGGCCATCGGTAAAAGACCAGACAAAAACAAGAAGGTTTCAAATGATTTAGTCATAGACCTAACAGGTGCAACATTTGATAAGAGATCTCTAAGGGTTAACGATGTAAAGGATACAAATGTGAGATTCATAAGAATGATATTAGGTTACAAAGCCACTCATGCTAATAGACTTAACTCAGTTTCAAGTTTATGCATTAAGAGTGCTTATGATATGATAACAGACAATACAAAAATTGACATCTGTGAATGGTTAAAGGATGAACTGATAGACAACCTTGGAAAGATAAAGAAGGATAAGAAAGGAACTTTCAGATTTAGAAATCTGTTAGTATGCCTAATGCTTCATATAATAAAATAGGTTCCCGGTATAGGATATAAAGAACTAGGATATGACATACCAGTAGGAAAGCAATTGACAGAACTGTTTAATTCTATGGGTGAGAACAAGGAAAACAACATTCATGACTTTTTCCAAGCACTGAAGACAAAAATGAAGAAAAGGATAAGGTTATCTTAGAAAATTGTAGATAAATACAAAGATGATATATGCTTTGTTATTAAAAAGGATGAAATATGGATGGAAGCAGTCATCCCAAGGACAATCTGGGTAACTGAAATGGGCTATGAGAAAGATGAACGCATAGTTGAAACTTATGCCAAAGCACTTCTGGAAGCCCCCAAAGAACCTAAGCAAGAAGTATTTAGTAGTACTGAAACCATAGAAAGCCAAATACAGTCCAAGAAAAGAGTGAAGAAGGTAGAGGCATTTGTGAGGAAAGGATCCAGACAAGCAAAGGCCATTAAGGAAGATGTATTAAAGAAAACTGACATAACAGAAGATGAGTTGGCAGCCCCACAACCTGAAGCTCATCTATCACTGGTAGGTACTTCTTTGGAAGGTGATATGCCATCAACCTTTAAAAGAGTTGTTAGGAAAAGAGATCCCTCACCGGCAACCACTCCTTCACCTAGAAGGACAAGGCAGAAGCAACAAGTTGTGAGATCTTCGGTCAAAAAGGTCATACCTAAAAAGAAGCTAACTCCTAAGAAAAAGAAAAAGACAAAAACTGACTTGGCAACCCTAGACATATTGCTAAATGAGATCACAGAGGAAGGAAAACTGAAAAACATAAGGAAAATTTATGACACTCTATCTGCTGATGAGAAAGGGCAAGTTGAGGAAAGTGTAGTACTGCATATGGACATGTACAAAAAGTTTTTGTTGGAAGTAAACAATGAAATTCCTGATGATTTGTACAAAAGACTTGAGGCCAGAAGGCAAGGAGTGATTGAATTAGACAAGAAAATAAAAATAGAAAAACTACTTGCTGTGTATTCGGTAAACTCTCCAAAGGAAATTGATGATCTGATTGCCCAGGCAAACCGGACAGTTTTCTCCACTGCACACCGGCATATTTCACTGATGGCAGGAAGAGTTACAGAAGTTACAGAGGAAACAGAAGATGGTTGGGACAGATTCCTGGTTGAAAAGGAAAAACAAGAAGAATACAGGAATCCCAAGCCTATTAAGGTATATCAGAAGGATAAGGACAAAGGGAAAGGCAAAGTTGGTGGACCTCCAAGCATAAAGGTTAAAGACAACCTACCTCCACCTGTGAAAATTACAACCATTGAAGACCAACCGGTAGCAGAAAGCATGGATGTAGAGGATAGCAATCCAAATCCTGAAGTCCTATACACTGTAAATGTTGATACCCAAAAGATCAACATAACAATTGATAAAGATACAACTGAAAAGTCAGATATGGCTAAAGAGCCTCCGGTAACAGGAGATACAGAGCAACCAGCAGAGGATACAGGGAAAAAGATGGAATTTGAGGCACAAACAGAGAAACTAACAGAGCTAAAGGCTCCGGAACAGGCTCACAAGGAAACAATGCCATCGGTAAGCAATGAAGCAGGAAAACCAGTGCTAAAAGAAATGCAAACACAAACTGACTTGCCAGAGGTCAATACAAGTATGATTATTTCCACCAGCACTCAGACTCTTGGATCATCATCAACATTCAAGTCAACTAATGTGACTAAGGTATTACTTGAATCCATTAAGAAAATAACTGACTACAGTTCACAGGCTTATAAAGCAATAGATGATTCAATACCAATTTTGAAAATAATTTCTCTTGATTGTAATATAGATAATAAAGATTCTTTAGGACAATTAGATACATTATGTAAATACATTTCTGGAAATATTGAGAAAATAAAGGAAGAATCAGTAAAGGACATGGTAGAAAAGGAGAAACAAAAATTCTTTGATGAAGAAATAAAGAAGTGTAACAGAGACTTTGACACACTTCTACCAGAACTATGTAGTTTGTTGAAAGAGTATAAAAATCTGTATAAAGACACATGCAAAACAAACTTCTTGACTATAGATATTGACAAGAAAATAAGCAAGACACAGGATGAGATAAATAAGCTTGCAGACAATTTTGTCAACTCACTAGATTCACTGTCTGTTTTTGAAGATAAGTTAGCAAATTTTGAGGAAGAATTGCTTAAACAGGAAAGAGAGAAAGAGAGAATAATAAACAAGGAAAAACACTTGAGATCTAAACTGAGTCCAAGATTGGACTATCTAGCATCTTTGCGGAAGGAAATTTTAGAGGCATTAGCATAGGGAAGTAAAACACTGGCAGAGCAATTGTAGCATCTCACTGGTACTATGAAGAGGACTGAAACAGCAATAAAAGATAGCAAAAAGTTTATGGATAGTATAAACTTAATTTTGGGCGATCTTTTTTAGATAATAACTACCCAACTACAGGGTTGAGGATATGGACAAATGTAACTACAAACTCTACTAACATCTTCACAACCTTTGTCATTGATGCCAAAGGGGGAGTAGTAGGATGAGAAAGTTCAAAGACAGGAATCATATGCTCAGGGGGAGCCCTTCATATTTTTGGTAAATTTTTTTTGGACCACATTTTGGACACTTTTTGAAATTTCTCATGAGCGTTGCCATCAATGCTAAAGGGGGAGATTGTTGGCATATGGACACTCAAATGAGACATTGTATGTGATTGAAGGTTTTGTCATTGATGGAAACCTTGCAATCCTATGGCACCAACAAGACATCATACCGGCAAATCATTACACAGGCAAGACAGTGCACTGGCATCAACAAGATCACTCTACACCGGCACCGGCACCGGCATAGAAGAAAAGATGTATACCGGCATAGAGGCCGACAGGATTTTTGATATGTAATATTTTTTTTATTATTGTAAGCCAACTTGGCAAATTGTAAAATGACTCTTGTATATAAAGGAGATCATTGTAGACATTTAGTGAGGTAATGTAGCAGGCATAAAGAAAATTATTAGGCAGACCTAATGTACAAATTATAGGTCAAGGGTATATGTAAAGAATAGAGTTAGAACCAGTACTGAATCTGGCATGGGAGATGCTATTGTAAAGCAGTACAAGTCATTGGATTAGTATAATCCTCATTGTAAGTTAGTGTGACTTCTCATTGAGTAGTGAGCTCTAGGCAGTTGGCCTTCCTGCATGTGCAGGCCCCTATTGTAAGTAATATTCTCTTATTGGCCAGTGAATGGATATTGTGGGTCACAAATCCCACTGAGGTTTTTCCCACACCGGGTTTCCTTGTTGAACATCTTGTGTTATGGTGTTCTTTTCATGTGGATGTTTCTGATTCTATTTATTGCATTAATTCTTGCATACCGGTATACTGCTATTTTATGTTCTGCATGTTTCAAATTAAGAAATACTCATTACTTGTTAGATACTGATTCACCCCCCCCCTCTTAGTATCTGTGGGAATCCTAACAAGGTGAAGTAAAAGTAAATGTGTATGAGGTTAAGGTTTAGGATAGGATGTAGGAAAGTGAAGGAGGTTAAGAGAGGGGATATAAAAGGTAGATGGAAGGTAATAATTATAGGAAGTGAGGTAAAGGTTATGAGGTGTGGGTTAGAAAATAGGGTGTAGGAAATGGAAGGAAGGGTCATCCATGCCGTAGTGCTTCAAGAGGAGCACATTCACATGAGGGACAAGAAGAGTCATTTCATGTCGTAGTGTACCTCCTTAAACCTTCCACCAACACCAAACTCAATACCAAACTCTTTCCCAATCTCGCTAATGGACTAACTCAACTCACTATCAAATTGTGATGGTCAATGCAAGGTTTAGGACAGTAGTAATTAGGATCTTCTAATTATGGTGGGGCCTAGCCAACATAGGGTTATATGAGGCAGGGGTAAGCTCAACAATGATGTGTATTAGATTGTCATCAAAGTTTCATGTTAGTTTTACTTTGTATCAGCATTAACCACTTATTGTCATTTCATTATAATCAGTTTGTTATTCCTTATAAGAATTTGTAGTATTACCATAATTTGCATAACCTGAATCTAATTGTATTATGTATTCTTGAGATTATGTGCTAATATATATATATATATATATATATATATATATATATATATATATATATATATATATATATATATATATATGTGTGTGTGTGTGTGTGTGTGTGTGTGTGTGTGTGTGTGTTATATCTAGCAGTAACGTTATGTTATTTTAATGTTGTTTGAATAGAAAGATAAAATTTACCTTCTTAACTTAATATGATATTGATTGTGTCATGCCCAAAATTTAGGGCAAAAACGAAACAATTTTTTTTTTTAAAAAGATACTAATTTAATTAACAATTCACTCTTGCGACAAGTGTTAATGAAATTTTCATTATTAAATTCGAGCTAATTCTGAAACGAACTAAGCATCGATAAATTGTTAAATTTTAATTGCGGAAAACCTACTGGTTAAATTCTATCTCCAAGAGATACTTAGACAATAGGTTTATTAAATTATTCAAACTAAAGGAAATAGGAGAGGTATTTTAATTTATCTTCCAATATGACTATATAGTCTTATCAATTTTTTTTTAAATTTCACTTTATAATTTATCCCAAATTAAAATCAGGAATATATAAATATATATACATATATACATATTTGAATATGCATATATTTATATATTTATAATTTAATTACTTATTCGAAATGCTCAAAATCCATATAATTACATATATATATATTCCCATATATATATATGGAAACATATATATATATATATATATATATATATATATTTTACTTAAATGGCAAATATTTTAATTCTAAATTTGAATACCCTTATAATTTCCTAATTATAAAACAATATTCTCCCCCAAACCTAATTAGGGTTCCAATTTTACCACATTTATAATATCTAAACTAATTAATAATTTTCTTTTCTTTTTAAAACCGAATTGCCCTAGCCCCATCCGGGCTAGGGTTTTATCCCATATATATTTTTTTAACAGTCAAAGTTTTCATACTGGGCCGAAGACCCTAAAGGCGGCCATGAATTTTTATTGCAGGTCACGGGAGTTTGGGAGGCGGGCTGGCCGCGCGCGCCACTGTGTGAGCGCACAGTGGGCGCCGCGGCACCACTATGTGCCCACACAGTGGGCGCCGCTGGCGGCTCCCCACTGTGTGGCCACACAGTGGCGGCCGTGGCCGTCCACTGTGTGCCCACACAGTGGGAGCCGCAAGCGGCTCCACTGTGTGTGCACACAGTGGGCGCCGCACGGCCGTCCACTGTGCGTACACACAGTGGAGTCCGCGGGGACCCGAATCATTATTTTTTTTTATTATTATTATTTTTTTTTTAAATTATAATATATAAATATATGTATATATATATATATATTTATATATACATATATATATGTATAAATTTATATTTACATAACTTTTATAATCATAGTTTAAAAAAAATGAAATTTAATTCAATATAAAATTTATATATAATTTTTCTAAAAGAGAATTTTACATGCAAAATTTTAACTAATATAATAGAGGGGAAAAACATTAAGTTTAATCAAATATATATATATATATATATATATATATATATATATATATATATATATATATATATATATATATATATATATATATATATATATATATATATATATATATATAATAAGCTTTTAAATCAATGCTAACTAAAATACAATTTAGAGTATTATTCAAAGATTCATTATACTTTTTCTGGAAATAAAGAAATTCATTTATTATTTTTTTTTCTAATAAAATATTCACATAAAACAACTTTTTCCATTTAAAATACATAAAAGCTTTCAGCATAAATAAACTTCTAATTTGCCTCAATTAAAAATACAGGTAAAATCTAAATGAAAACAATTCTTTTATTTCTTTCCATAATACAAGAAGCTTTGCTTGCAACACAAATTAACTTTTCTTTTTCAAATATACCAGAAGTAGAAATAACAAGCTATTTTTTTTTTAAAACATCTCTAAGATATTCTACCAATTTACTAAATGTTTTCTCTGAATAGTCACAACATTAAAACTTCAGGTCTACTTTCAAAATTTACAACTTGCTTCTTTTATTTCTATGAATGAGACATATTTCTATAACAACTTTAAACAAACATCTGCAACTGAATTCAAGTATCTTCAATAACAATCTTCTGTATCTCTTTCATGGTTCCTATTCTCTTTCCTCTGAATTTCCTGCATAATGGAAAACACAAATATGACCACGGAGTGCTCACCTCCTAGCCTAGGCTAACTGGTAGCCACCCCCGAGCTCGGAGAACCAATTCCTAGACGGGTAACAAACAGGCAAACACATAGAAAACAATGCATACAGATATTCCAGACACATTCCCAACCTGGCTTTCACAGCACCACACTTTGGTGATGAACATTTTCAAAGGGTGGTAGTGGACCAAATACCCTGAGGAGAACTGCAAGTATGAAATAAACAAGAAGCCACCTCATGGCACAATAATAATATCAATAATCTCAACCCCTTATTCCTTATGCCCCCCAAAGGCATTCTAGCCTTATATCCCTCCTTATGACCCCCATTGCACAAACAAGCCATGCAGCAAGGGTCACACAAAGATCCCTTGTGATCGCTCTCAAAAGAGAGTCTCTCACTCGAGGGTTGTCACTGCTACCACCCTCAAGATCCTCTTCTCTCCCAAGAGTAAGAGATCTTGAGAAAACTCCCAAAACACAACAATTCATAAAGCAAAAATACCAAAAGATTTTCTAACACAAACTTTCAAGAACACAGATTTCTTATACCAACAACTTCCAGACAAAAACAAGAAGAAGATATTAAAAATAATAATTGAAGCCAACCTTAATCTGCCCAAAGGTTATTATGATATTTGATGAAGAGCTGCCCAATCCACAATTCTCTTTTCTTCTACCCTTAATCAATTTTTTTCTATTCCATAACATTATTTTCTTTTCAAATTTTCTTCTGTCTCCAAAAATGGAGAGTGGGTGATTACCCTGCTATTCCCAAAAATCTTCCTTAAGAAGCTCACTCTCTGAGTTCTCACAGGATTCTAAAAAAAAAAAAAAAAGAAGAAAGAAAGCAAAAATGCAAAAAGACTCTCAATCCAAAAGGAAAAATCTTGATTAGATTTAACTTCTAATTTTCAATTTTCGCTCAACTCAAAAAAACCAATTTTTAAAGCGTTAAAAAGATCATTATAAAGTAGAAACTTGCCTAAAATTACCCCTAACCCCTAGGTATACCTTATGGGCTTTAGGAAACCCTATTAAACTACCCCTAGGTGTTCATTTAACCCATTTTAAACCCTTCTGAAGTTTATTTTCGGGTCAAACATAAGTTGACCACCCCAAATATTATATTCCCAAAGTATTTATGACAAAACATTATTTTATTTAAGATTAATTATAATTAAACACTTTCCCACCAAGAGACAAAATAAAACATATAAATTTAAATCCACACATGTGTCAAGTGACACCAATAAAACACCTTTACAAAAATAAAACATGAAATTGCCTCTCGTGGTTTTTACATATAAAATTTAATTAACACTTAACACTCATGCAGCATATACTGATACGAATAAAATACAACACAAACGGGGTGTGGTCTCTCCAAATAGACAACCCCTGGCTTACGAACATACATAAGTCTAGGTTTGATTCTCCGTAATTTCCATGGTCACATGGTAAATTTCCTGCGCATCTCAATTTACACATTAGTACTTCCAAATAATCTCATATAACATAAAACACATGAATAATAATGCACTACAAGCACTCTACATACAATATACATTTATCAATCAATACATCCTTTATCCAAATAACTCCACATAACAATTATCATCATTCACATAATTTTGATCCATACATTAAAACATGCATTCCTATTTCTATCATCATAGTAAGTCCTGCAAATCCAATAATGATATACCTCCTCTCATATTTATCCTATTTTAGGATCATATAGAGTTCTTTATCATAAAGCATATAAATGAAGCATCAACATTCATCAATGTTATCAAATCACGAAATCATATACGTTCTACATTTAGACATAGCTGACATACGTTAAATCAAGATTATCCAGTCATTGAATCTTTTAGGATTTCAAATTCATAATAAATCAAAATGCACACCACAAGGTGCAATAACTCTATAACTTGGTTCAATTACCTTTCTCACCAATCTATCTGTCTAACACAGTCCATTCTATCGAATTATAAAGCATTTATTAATAAGTCAAACATGGTCAACTAAGTAAATCAAAGCTTGGTTTGGGGAGGGCCTTACAGATTGTCATTGACTTGATTAAGAACATCTTAATTTATATTCAATGATGCACAAATCTGAATTTAAATATGTATATCATACTGGCTGATATATACTCTAATGCTAATTCAGGAAATTCATGCTTATACGTACCTGACACTGAACTTACCCCTATCTTTATCCCTGTTGGTAGACTATCATTATTCATCTTGTATATGCTCTCTAAACTTGGGCATTAAGGTTGTCCTATGCATTATCACATAACTATTTTTTCTTGTTCTTAGGGTTGCCTATTGCTCTAAACATGATTAGGATTTTTCACTATGTTGACTACCACCTTTAATGGACTTCCATCATGAAGACTTGTTACTATTACCCTCTTTGATTGTCACAAGATGACTAAAATGTTTGCATAGATATGGGACTAGTAAGATCCTTATATAGTTACTAGGAGTCATGTCAGAGACACATAAAAGCATGATATGCAAGTTAGTAAGATCCTCTAATACTTAGTCATAGATAGCATTCTAACAACAAATAAAAGGTCATATCTTGGTAACCTAACTAGTCCATGAGTATCAGCTCAAAATGTTATCAAAGCTAGGTTAGGTTAGGAGCCCCAAGAACCTATAATGTGTCTTATAATGGGTGTTGAAAATAATCTACACTCAAGCCAACAATGGAATGGTAAGAAAGGGGGCAGTAGCTCAATGGTAGAGAAATTTATTAACAAATAGAATGCCTTAAGTTGGATTCCTAGCTATTTTATGAGTATTAGCTTAACATTTTCATGCGTAAATAACATCTACTCCCACTACCATAGATCCAACTTCCACCATTTCTCCTTCCACAACCTCTAGTCACCTTCATGTACCAAAGCCACTAGTGCCACACCTTCAGTATGAAAAATCCTTCACTTATCATCCACCATATGGCCTATTTATCAAATTTATTTCTTCTACATGTAAATGTCATATGCACAAGATGGAATGACAATTGGTAGATTTAAAATCCATATTCCACAACCTTTGCTAAAATCCTTTCTGCCAATACCAAAATGTGAGGTTTGTAACAGGATGCGACATCCATCAAAGCATAATAGAGATGAGATTTCTAACAAGATGGAAGATCAAACAATGTAGGAAAGCATTGATTAAAAATAAATACAAGATTGCATTTTATAGATTTAACTTCATTTTGTCTTTTTGTGGCATTGAATTTCATAGTGTTTTAAAGAATATATCATAGTTTTTCCAAAAAATGACAAAACCCTGCCTAGTGTTTACCGAGAGGAGTAAATAATGTATAGTTTGGTCTCTCATGCATATAAATTCACCCAAATGTGTGGGAAGGCCTTTGTTCATGCTATGTATCATATTATGTTGTGTGCAGGGCTCCAAATTAGATTTGGTACGTGTTTGGGCATGAGGACAGTCTGATATCTCTATTTATCAGACAGTAAAAGGCAATAAGAGTGAAGAATTTGGTGGGAAGACCAAGAGATTGGTATTTTGAACTGGTTGATGATAGAGAGAGGGGTGAGGAGACACTATGCAACCTTTGGAAGGGTTTGTGGATCAAAACCAAATGAAATAGATTAAATTTCTATGATTGTCCTATGGGTATTGATTGTCACAGTCATAGTTTTACTAGTGATATTGTTTTCGTTTTGACAGAGTTGTGTTTGTAAACCCAAGTGTGGACATGTAATGGAGTCGTGAGATTTCTTAAAACTACATCAATACTTAGCAACAACATAGTGTGTAGGTACCTAAAATATGAAAGGACTACATATTGGAAGGCGCATGTGATGATGCCATGAAAGGTTTGATATCCCTATGTATCAGACTAAGAAAACTAGTGAAATACAACAAAAAAATGCATTGAGAAAGAAAAAGGTTGAATTGCCTAATGTTTGTTGTTGAAGTGATGTGTGGGGAACCTACCAAGTCAAATACCTTGTTGTAGTTTCAAAGGGTGGAAAAAGAATAAGCATTTTATTTAGCATCCTAATAGACCATCCATCATAACAATTATTACCAATGATGTGTGCATTGCAAACAAAGTTCTAGGGGAAGGCTCTTTCTATTGTAATACCAAGTGAGTGTTCATAGACCTTGTGTAGGGTCCTCCAAGCCTAGAGTAAGGAGTTTGAAGCCTAGATACATTGATTTGGCCTTGTGGCCATCAATGAGTGTTGACCCAATAGGAGAAGTCTTGAGACTGACAATTTTGGAAGTGTGGCATTGTTGAGAGCCAACACTTATGTGTGAACCCCGTCTTCACGTATTATGATTAGTTTCCATGATACTTGACCCTATCCTCATGGTGTTGGCTCAATTCATATTAGTGTGTTTTGTTGAAGAAACATGATGTGAGAAGTTTGATGTAGAGGCAAGGGTAGAACTCAGTATTTCATATTAGGACAGCAACCACATTGATTAGGCAAGTTAGATAAGGTCTCTCCAATGTTTAGGATACACAAGGGTAGCATTAGTCATGTAAGTATGCATGAGCATGGGAATGGATAGTTTCTTTCCTTTTAGGCTGATTTGGACAGTATTGAGAGGATCCTATAAGGAATGACTATCACCATACTCTTGATGACTTCACAACATTGATAATGAATTCACATTAGACACTCATGGATTACCCAAATTAGACATTAGTCAACTTAAGATATGATACAAGGACTGCATACCACAGAGCCATTAGATATATTTTGAGATGAAAAAGAAGAGTTAAATGGTTTTGGTTCAATGATGATAATTTCTATGTTCCTGTAATTTAATTTGGTATATTATACTAAAACGTGATTTCATAACTAACATTTCAACTTCTATATAACTAGTTCTATAGCCCGATTTTCTTGCCTGCGAAGAAAGACCATGTCAGACAATATTAGCGAACAACAAAATAAGGAGACAATTGCTAGATTGTGGTCTAACTTGAAAAGAAAAGGTGATGGAAAATGTTATTGTCCCTGAAAATTTTGTAAGGGGTTAAAGACTAGAAGACTTCTAATCAAAATAGCTAAGAAACATTGTAGGTTGCATGGTCACATTGAAGGTGGACATGATTATCATCCATTGGTAAGTTTTTCATTATATCATTTTAACAATTTATATACATAATAAATCACTTCACGATGAGATCATGATCATGGTTTATTTATGTTTATCAATTTTATATAGGTCAAGCACCCCAGAGCACATGATATGGCTCAACAAAACCTGGAGAATATGGTTTTCAAAGTGGATGAACATGGAGGTGTGAATATCCAAGCTAAAGATAATGATCCCATGGAAGATGATGATCATGAGCCACAAAACACAATTGAAGATGATGGTACAAATACATTGATCCATGACACATTTAGTACTCGTGCAGCTGATCATGATGATGAAGATGACCTTGATGTTGTTCATGATGTCCCTCTACTTGAGAAGGCATCTGAGGCCCTTTAGAAAGGCTCGCAGACAAATCTTCTCTCTGTTGTATTGTTGTTGGTGAACTTGAAGGTTATGAATGGTCTATCCAGCATAACAATCTCACGTATGTTAAGGTATGTCATATATGTCATAATAAATGGTGAATCATGTTGTACCATTAATATTCTTTATATTAACAAATTATTATTTTTTGTTGTAGATTGATAGGTGAGTTTTTGTTACCACCATCAAATATTCTACCTCGCTCATACTGAGAATTATCTACCATTATGAAAGATATTGGAATAGAGTATCAAGCAATAGATGTTTGTCCCAATTATCATATTATATATCACAAACAACATGAATTTCAAACTAAATGCCCTAAATGTCATATTAGTAGATATCAAATAGATTAAATAACAAAAAGGGTTCCTCGCAAGGTTCTTCGCTATATTACCATTATTCCACGTATGCAATGATTATTCAAGTGCACTAGCTTGGCACAATTTATGGATTACATTTTTTGAACTTTGTGTTTATTTATAGAATGTGGATTTTTTATTACCTATGTGATGGATGGTGATTTATGATACATATGTGATGGATTACATGTTTATGATGACACATATGTGATGCTAATTATGATGTTCAATTACATATATGATGATACATCATGTGATGCTTATGATGCTTATGATACATATGTATTTATTGTTTATCAACTTACAAATGTAGTAATGCTTATGATGTTCAATTGATGGTGTTTATTTCATGTATAGTACCTATATGATGTTGTCACCCTTGGTGGGAAAGGGTAATTGACTATAGACATCGTTAACCATTTAGTTGAGGATCCTGCATAGTCTACATAAAGTAAAGGTAAAGAATTAAAAAATTTACAATGATTTTGATAACATCTTTTTATTATTTAATACTCTTTTTGTCTACAAAGTTCATGTTGTTCATGTTGTGTACTGTGTATTTTTTAGCTAACATAAGATAATTGAATTACATGTGCAAGAACCTGAACCCCTTTGACGAGGATCCTGCACAGTCTCATGGATGGATAGGTATAACTAGTCAATACACCCTATAGAAACAATTTATTTTTTATAAATTACTTAGAAAACAAACTTCCTCATTTTTTCAAACTTCGACATTAGCAGCAAATCTAATACAATTATCAACACTTGAGGCCCCAATTGGACTTATTCCAATCTTAATCCCAAAATCAACTTTAGGGTCGACTTCTTCATCAACATTACCCTCATTTGAAAAATTTCTCTCTCATTTGATGGAGTGCAGGTACCCCCAAATAGGTATTTGTCAGATCTGTCTTCGTTGAGTGAGGGAAATGCAGGAATAGAAAATGAAAGTGAGACATGTAGTAGGTCTACAATAGGGAGACCAACAAGAGGTCAAAAGATTAGAAGAAAATTCAATAAATGCATGAAATTTTTCCTTGCTCAAGGGGGGGAATTTTCTTATGATGATGAGACCAAAGGCGACATTGAGGTGCCACTGAGGTACAAACATCCACGGAAATAATGGGTGCCCAAGGAACTTCCTCCAATAAACATCGATTTTTGTGTTAATGATAGGATATATCGCATAGTACCTTCATCGTTACATGGTTTTGGCTTATTTTCCATGGATAGCATAAAGGTTTGTTACAACAAAGTTGTTGAATTGATGGAGTTTGTCAGACCTTGTTACAATTACAATAATTGGATGCAGATTGTTTAATATAAAAAAAGTATGCGTATGTATGCACCGTCAACAAATTATATACAATAGAAAGATAATGAGCAAAGTAAATGAGTGGCTATATACATTGATGGTTGGCCAAAAGCAACAGGGAATATTGCAAGTTTTACAAATAGTACATGACCTGGGTCAACTAATAAACAACCCAATTGCATATTTGAGGCACACGAGGGAAATCATGTATTCGTATGTGCAATAAAATCAATAAGTGCAGGCAAAGAGCTTCTAATCGATTACAGTTTGAATCGTATAGATACAAACAAAGTTAATATCATGGGGGTGGTGTGTACTATATACCATTTAATTTAACCAACCTCCAATTAATGAATCCAATATACCATTTTATTATGAAGTTTTTTTGCTAAGTCTATTGGTTTAATTTCGCTAACGTTTTTTATATTTTTTCTTTGTCATAAGGTGACATGGATCCATCACATATCGTAGACAGGGATGTAGGTCGCGACACTTCTACTGAGTAGGTAAACCTCATTGTAATTTTAAAAATTAGACAGAAGCAAACTGTTACATTATTATGTTTGTTTTTTTAGTGATTTAGACTAATTTTGTAATTGTTAATGATATTCTTGACACAGATGGATGTTTGGGGAAAGGGAAAGGGAGTTGCAGTACTTGAGCACCTCTCTAGGGATGTGGAATCAATAGGATTAAGCGATGATGACCCTAAAAATTCCACGCATCCTATGGAATTCATAAAAAAGCCTCTTAGAAAAATTACTAAAGAGATTGTTGCTTTGGCAGCCGTGCATCCTATGACTGATGAGATACGAGAGAGGGTGCAAGTATTGATTTGGATAGCAGAAAACTTGCAACTAAGCAGTAATGAAAGCTTTAATTATAACAAAAGTTCAATAATGGTTTATATTTTATTCTCTTTTATGTCATTAACTAAAATATGTACATGTTATTTTTACAGCAATTTATCCGCCCTCATGAAATTCATTGCCATGATCAGGGTGTTGCAGGTACTTCAGGTGATGACGATTTTATTGTATTATCGCTTGCTTGGCTTATCACTTTGAGTACCCAAAACACATCATACTTGATACTGTCAATCTTCAAAATAAAGTTTCATCCTTGTTTACAATTCTTGCACTTTTCATATATTTAATGTTTGATATATTTAATGTATTATTCTTCAAGTGTTGTCAATGTTCCTATGCAAATTTCATCACCACCTCATCAGAGGTTAGGCCCACTTGTATTGCCGACTGCAATGTTAGTAACATGTAGCATGCATACATGCTCTACTACATGTCATATTAGCACGCCCACTATTGGTAGATCCCTCTTTTTCTCTATCTTCTGTTATGTGCTTATTTCCCTTCAAGCATTCTTTCTTGGGGGAATTTCATACTGGATTCATTTTCTGTAGGAGGAGATGCACATGAGGATGCGCCAAAGGTGACTACTGCTGATAACATACCATCATTTCCTGGATCTTCTCGTATTGCTAGTACGGGAACGTTGCAGGCCAAATTGGTGGTGAGCGATGAAGATATGATTCCCTTAAAGATACAAAAGGTTCTAGGTACTTTAAAATTATTATTATATATAGTATAATTGCAATTTACTTTATGATCACTCATTTTGGACTAATGATCCCATGAATTTTTGGCAGGAAATGATATTTTCTATAAACATCTTAGTGACATTGCATTGAGATATTTGGGCCCACCATACATAAAAGGTGGTACATCATATGTGAACTAACCCTAATCCACTATTTTGATTTCATATCATTGCTATAATAGTTTTCCTTTGTTCCATTTCTTGAAGTATAATAAATGTAGCTTCAGTTCATTTCTGAATCTAACAGGTTTGTTTTTGCTTTAAAAGGTGGAATGACCAAGAAAAAAGGTTAAAAGATGAATTGAAAAACCAAATGGTTGAGTGGTTTGGAAATGACACCTTTGAAAAAACCAAGCTCCTTGAAAAAGCTAGCACATATCTAAAGTATGTGAGGGACCAATACAGGACCCATTTAGAGAGGAACCTAAAGTACGAGCGTCTCCCCATGATTCTAGAGAGGGAGTGGAAGGACTTGATTTTGGATGCCAAGGAGAGAATTGAAAGGAAAAAAGGAAATACACCACCAAACGCCAGAAGAAGGTACGATAATCTAACATATTCCAAACTTTTTATAGACTAAGTGACACGTCAAAGGCAACCAAGGCAAGACAAGAAAAGCATGGGCAACACAAACTCAGCTCTGGTGGTTATATGAAACCTACTACATGAATTGTAAGTATCTCATGTAAACGAAATATTGCATCAAAATATTAATAAATTGCAAACAATTTTTTTTTTATCAAACAATGCAAGCAAAATTCACGATACCAAGCAAAAATGCAGGGCTGAATTCAATAGAGCGCCCATAGAAGATGACAAGAGAATTTCCTACTAGCAAGGCTATTCAACCGTGGCTGATCGGCTAAGAGAACTGAGTGGGCATACACAATATTTGAGTGCATCTGTCACACAGGTAAACATGCTAAATGGAAATTGTTTAAAATTGAATACTTTACCAATAATATAATTGATGTTGAGTTCCAACATAAAGTGACTATATTTGTTTTAAATAAGCAAGCAATAATAACAATGTGCATGACATTTGAATGCAACCTACTAATCGTGAAACACCACTTGCACATGAAGGTCCGGATGTGCATCCCAGTAGTGGAGGTATTCATTTTCTATTCAAATTTATTTATGTAGTTATTAATACAATTAGACATCTTAATTTGTAATTAGAGTAGTAATTAATGTAACCTTTTTTGTTAATAATTTAGAGCATGTAGTCCGTGGTGACCAAGTGGAGCATGATCTAGGTACACAACATCAGGAACGTGATGTTCCCCACTTAGGTAAAGGGGACCATTGTTATTCCTTTAAACAAATATAATTGCAATTGGTGTTCAACATTAATGTAACCTTTAGTACTTCAAATCCAGATATCTAGAGGGTGTTCAGCATGTTGAGGTTGAGGCTAGACAAAATGATGTGGCCCCATCAGGTAAAGAGCGCAACAGTTATGTTCTCTAAATTAATGAAATACTTGTAACAATAATAAAATATGTTTTGAATTTAACCCATTTCTTTGTTATTGCAGAGGACCCCCCTTTGATTCAGTGTCCTCATCCTCAGTATAGGACTAGGCATACATCGAGATCATGAGCAGAGGGCAAAACAACTGCAGAGGGGGGAAATGATGAAGAAATCGATGTTCCACTTAGTCTTTTCATAGCTTCAAAGAAAAAAGAAAAAAATAAATGATTGTAATCTACCTTATTTGATAATGACTGATTTTTATGTGTTAGTGAATGTAATTATGTGCTAATTAATGGTTATGGATGATTAATTAATATTGATGAATGTTGCGTGTTAATTAATGTTAATCAATGTTATGTGTTAATGAACATTATGTGATATTAATGAATGAATGTTATATTTTATCAATGCTAGAAAGAATGAATGAATGAATGTTATAAGATGTTAACGGGGAATTTAGAGTGATGTTAGGGAGGGGGAGGGGCCAAATGAGCTTCCACCTTCACATGGTTGGCCCTGTTAAGTAGATAATATTAAACTATTCTCGAAACCAAGCGAAGCTCAAAAAGATAACACAGTTTTCAATATTTCATTATGTTGCATAGTTAATCTTATTAATTAATGAATATTGAATCTTAATTGTAGGGTCCAACAGAGCCAACACGAACAACAACACCACAAGTTGTTGGGTATAATGAACTCCCATATTGTCTGGTATGTACACTAACAATATGAGTTGCTTCTAGTGTTGATATCCATGGTGGGACTGCAAAAGTTATGAATATGCCTCATCCTTGTAATTTTTTTATTACTTGTCATTTTCTTTATCATTTTTTTACTTCATGAATGAGATGTTTTCAGATGTCTATTCCATGAATACCTCTCTATTGTATGCTTCATGATCTCACTTCTAATTCAACTCTTTATATGTCCTAAAATTGTATGATCCTAATAGCTTCTACTCTTGTTGATAGTTTGGTGGCTCTAAACAATGGCTCCTTTGAAGAAGCATGATCCTTGTAATTTTGGCCTTCCATGATGTGTAAAAGAGGTTATGTTATGAATAATGGTCCAGATGATTTAGTTATTTATTATTATGTTGAGTATGAGTAAATTTGGGCTTCCTTGGGTATGGTCGCTATTTTGTACTAACTATTGTCATTTAGTCTGATTTGAGCATGGACTTCAAGTAATCATGAGGGTGGAAACAATATTCAAGTGTAAGGGGGTACGCGGCCTTGGCCAAGGAATGAAAGTATTGGGAAAGTACAAGTGATTCATGTGTAGATCAATGTATCATTCACCTATTAATTCCTAGCAACATTCTCAAATAAACAAGCAAAGAGGTATGTTGAGTGCATATATACATTTTATGTTGCCATGATATAAGTAAGATATCAAACATGTAACTTAGATTGATTTGCAATTTCATTCATAAATATTAGATCTTCCTTATGGATTTTTGAATGCATAATGTCTCGTTGATTTCAATATCTTTATTGCAAGTATTGTTTTTAGCATGAAACTCCACTCATTGAGGTCTCTTACTAAATGCAAGTCAGTTATCCTATCAATGATGATACATTTTACATGCATTTTATGGGGAAATCTTATTAATATCTATGATTGGGTTGTTAATTGTTTTATGAAAATATATACAAGTAGATTGGGACATTAGAGTTATAAACACCCTAATTTGTGTTTGAGATCATTGTCCTAATTATAACTGTCAACCACCATTGGCCCAAGGCCACACCAACACCGTTGTGACACCAAGGTTTCTGCATACTAGTGTAAGGGCTACTCTTAGGACATTTCATTACCATTCCATATACACACCTAGTTTGGTTTCCAAACACAACTTGTTTGAGTAGGCAGTATCACTGGTAAACTTGTGATTGTCACAATTGGTACCCTTAGGACAGTCATTAATATTTGGTCTATGGCACTTTTTTATGGCTTCTAAATGCTTCTATGTGGTGTACAAGGGTCCCACACATCTCTTCTATAATTCCATCCAATATTAATGTAGTAAAGTTAATTAGAAAGTCTCAACATGCAAAAAGGTTAAAAACTTGTCAATTGACAACTAAAAGTGTCAATTTGACAATAAATTAAAGTTGTAAACATCCAAAAGTGGTTGTATGGGTGGTTAAGAGTTGGTTTTCAGTTTCCATGAAGGGAAGAGGTTTAAATATGTTTGTAATGATCCAAAATTAAGAGGTTGAGGGTCGGATTTTCTTGGCATTGTAAGAGTTTGGGGTTTGGCAATAAAAATACAAGGTTTTCCTTGCAATTTTTGTCTAAAATCTGCACTTCATTGGTTTGAAACTCTTCTTCTTTGCTTCATTTTTTATTGGAAATGTAGAGGAGTGTTTTTAATATCATTTGATACTATTACTGAAGGTTTTACATTCAAATCTGATATACTTCTATTGGTTGTTCTAAAATTTGTTGTACGTGATTGTTTTAGGGAGTTTTGAGAGTCACAATGCAAATGTGACCCGTTCCACTTTATGTGGTTGTTGTTTCTTGTGGAATGGGTCAGTAATATTGTATTATATGTGTCTCTAACCTTACATGTGCAGGAAATAACATGGAGATGAAGTGTTGATACCCTAGGGTAAGAGATTGAGTGAAGAAAAGCATGAAAATGGAGGCATGAGTATAGCAGCAGAAGATCTACCTCAAGGGGGTAGTTTTTCTATGTGAAACAGTGTTAGGGGATGGTAAATTCATGGTGAATACAAAGTTTCAAGACTTGGAAGTGAGTTTTGGAGTTTGAACAAGGAGGCCCTAGTTTTTTAGGCCTAAAAAGGGGGGTTTAGTATCTAACCTATCAAATGAGTGTGTATGGTCTTGAAACTTGGAAAATCTATGGTTTTAGAAAAAAATTTAGGACTTTTTTTTGGTTTGGATTTTTGGTCGTACCATTTGTTGGTACTTGCTTTGGAAAAGAGGGTTAGTTGGGCCTAGTTGGTGTGTAGTAGGGTGTTGGTCTGAGTATTTCGTCCAAAATATCGATAGTTTATTTTCACATATGTTATGTAACTTCCAAAAGGGTATCTAGATATATATAAAAAATTTCAAGTGTTTTGGGATTATTTTGAGTAAAGGTTAGATTACCTGCTTAATAGGGTTACTAGGGATTAGCCTATTTAGGGGCTTGGGTAAGGGTTTGTGAGTGAACCAGTTGATAGGGTGAGTGAATCCTACTGGGTAAAGTGGAATAGGGTATGTAGAGATCCTAGGAAGTGTTGGAACAAGTTGGTGAGGCTGATAGTTCTATTTGGGCATCTTGGTGAAGCCTAGTGAAGGAATGTAAAACAAGAAGAGATGAGTTTTCAAGAAGAAAGAATGATGAGTTGCATCCATTCTCTTGGTGTTGTTCCCAATTAAGTATGTCTTTCTTATGTATGAAAATGGCATTTTTCAATTGAGATAATTTGATGTGTTTGAGATGTCTTGCATTTAGATATGGCATGAGCTTAGTCCTAGAGTGAGACTAGGGGTGGCTCCCACTCGTGTCCCTCATCTGAAAGCATACTTCGTATGCTTGGTATTCATGTTTGGGGAGTTTTGTAATCAAGTGATAACATAAAAATAGATGGTTTAAAACAAATAACAAGAAAATTGGTTCCTTGAGCACGCCTTGAGGGCTATCACAACACCAAGGGCGTTTTGGGAAGGCATGCTCGCACATGGAGCATTGGGACTTGTGCGAAGAGGCATGCCCACTCACACAAGGATCATGTGATCATTCTTCTTGTTCACATGAGAGAATGCTTGGTTCCATATGGTCCATCCCCATGTAGCACATACGATGAAAGGCATGCCTGCACATGGAGCGTTGGGACTTGTGCAAAGAGACATACCCACTCATGTAGCATAGGGATTCTGTGATTGTTGTTCTCATCCATGTGAGAGAATGCTTGGTTTGATATGGTGCATCCCCATGAGAACATACAATGAAAGGCAAGCCCGCACATGGAGCATTGGGACTTGTGTGAAGAGACATATGATGACACTTCCTCCAGTGCACTCTAGAATCTAATGCCTTGTGTAGTTTTAAAGTAGTGACCCTATGTGGATTCATGACTTGGTATCATCCTTCTCTATTGATGTTGCACTGTATTGTTCCATTACTTGTGTCATGTATGCATTGTGTATGGCATGTGTGAGACTATCATCCCCCTTGTATACTTTGATTGACTATTTGGAACTATCTCCACAAGCACGATGGGGTGGACCTAAGGCTTCCACATGGTCAGGTGGCAATGCAAACCACCATTGGGGACCGATGGACTCAATTTGTGATCACCTCGGAGAGAACTTCCACCTCCCTCAACACATGTTCTTTCTCTTTCATCTATTCTTGCAATTTTCAATTCAAATTTATATTGAAATAAGCATCGTAATCATTGATGATATGTATATTAAACACTCCAAGTGGAGATTGATGTAATTGAACATAATTGATATGGTTTATGCTAACTTCACTTAAGTATATTATGGGCCCATAACCCATAGGTCCCAAGATCAATTTCATAACTAGAAAATAAGATATCTAAATGAGTTGAAAATTTTTAGGAGTAAACATGTGGGCATGTTGAACTATACAGGGGGAGAGATGACCTTTAAAATTTTATTTTTTAATACCAAAATTTAAATTCAAATACCCTAGTTACTTAAACAAAAGAAAGTTTGGAACTATTTTATATCAAGTGTTTTGTGGGTGGTCATAATGCATTTATGTTTTCTTTTAAGATGCTAGTAACATTATTTTTAGTACTATCTTTACTTATTGTACTTTTCTATTGGACTTGATCAACCCAATAACCTTGTACATGTGATTTATTTTATTAAAGAGGATATTCATGTAGTCCAGAATGCATGATTATCGTCTTTGAATATATGTTGAATATATAATAATGAGTGACTACTTAGTATGAGATATATATACACTATCTTTACCTATTGTGCTTTGCTATTGGACTTGATCAACCCAATAACCTTGTACATGTGATTTATTTTATTAAAGAGGATATTCATGTAGTTCGGAATGCATGATTATCGTCTTTAAATAAATGTTGAATATATAATAATGAGTGACTACTTAGTATGAGATATATACATGTCATTCAATAGGTATATGTCATGTATTGACATAGGATGACACTTTATATGAGATTATCAATTTGGGATATACTTATAAGAAATATGTGTATACATAGTAGATAAATTCATTTCATGTATATATATAGTAGATAATTTTTGGTAGCTCCCAAGAACAACTAACTTAGATAAGGTAGATAAAGCCATTTCATCTCCCTGATTGGCTTTAAAGGATCTTGTATTTGGGTTAGCTAATTCCCTATCAGCACCATTTTTTATAGGTTTACCAGTACTCAGTGGTTCATACAGTCCTCTTAGGAGTTGGACCATCTCAACCATGGTGCACCTGATCATATTAGCTTGAAACCAGTGCGCCTCATATTAGCTTCAAACCTATGCCCCCTATTGGTAGCTGATGGGGATAGAATATCATTCATTGTACATATCAATGAGGTTTTCTTTCTGTCTAGATAATAATTATTTTTTTTTTAAATAAATGTTTGTCGGAATTACGATGGAGACTAAACTTTCCACCTCCAATGGAATCATCAGACCAACAGCGTTCTCGTCAGTGCAAAGTTTCAGGAATCCATTGAAATTCTGACTCAAACTACACAAACATATAATGAGGATGTTGTATGTTCGACGATGCTTCCTTGTCAGACGGTCGTCGATGCATATTAATCAACCAACGACAAAACTGTTGAACAAACAACATTCCCATTGGTGTAAAGTTTTAGACTTCTGTCGACATTCCCATGCAATCTAAACAAACATCCGACGAGGATGTTGTATGTCTGATGACTTTTTTGAAAGGAAGAGCGATCATGCCCACCATCAGAAAAGTCCATGGGGTTGTCATACTTCCGACAGTCAGAGGCATCGTCGACAAGTTTGATGACGAGTTTTTGACGGCTACTTTTGTCGGCAGTCCGACGAAAAGTAGTTGCAATTCCGACAATCTATCGTTGCAAATTAGCCCCGAATGTACTAGTGCCACCTTCGATGTTACGAGCCCACTTTCTCTTGATATTGTTAAATTTGTGCCACCTAAACATGTTGAGATCCTTCAGATAGAACTCTATAATGGAAAAGGTGATCCTCTTACACATGTCAAAATATTTCAAACCTTATGTACTGATTTTTCTTATGATCAACGATTTCTTGCAAAATTGTTTACAAGAACACTAAGAGATAAGGCCTTACAATGGTATTGCTCTCTGCCTTCTTATTCTATCACTTCTTTTCAACAACTAGAAAATGCTTTCATCAAACAATTTCAAAACAACATTGGTCCTAAAATCACTTTGACTGATTTAATGCATTGTAAACAGGGTGTTAAAGAAAAAGTGATTGATTTCATTAGTAGATATAAGCGTTTGTATGCTCAAATTTCTTTTCATGTACCTAATAATGATATTCAAATAATTTTCATTTCTAATTTACAAAAAGACATCAAGGAAAAGCTTATTTTGTCTAAGTTTACTTCCTTTCCACAGTTGTGCACAACACTCCACAATTATCAACTGGTTGTGAGTCAAATGGAGGAATTCACTCCTATGGCTCGGAGTGATAAGGGGGAGAATGTTCAATAACCATTTGTGAAGTTCAACCCAACAAAAAGCTTCATCAAGTTCAATGATTCAATCAACAACAACAATGTGAATGCTACAATAGGTGCACCTTCTATTTTTAAATTTTTCCAAAGAGAAAGACAGTTTACTCCTTTGAATGAATCTTTACATAGTATCATGTCTTAGTTGTTGCACATAAATGTTATCAAACTTCCTCCTATAAAACAAATTGATCCTTCCAAACTTGCATCTCCTTATTTTGATAACAATTTCTTTTGCAAATTTCATCGTCAACCTGCTCATGATACTAAGAAATGTTTTGCATTGAAAAATAAGGTTCAAGACTTGATTGATAATAATAATATATCTCTGGTAGGTGTGAATGATAAATTCTATAAATCAGTAACACCTCCTAATCAAAATCTTAAGATTTTCACTTATCCCTTGCCATGTCATACCTCTAACATTATTGACATTGTGCCTAATTCTCTCTCTTTTGAAGAATTCACCTCTATGGCTCCAAACTAGGTTAATATGGTAGAAACACAAGATTTGCCTAAGGATCCATGTATTACATTTGACACTTATGAGACCATTAGAGAACCCAATGGCCCTTTATACATAGTTGCAAAGGTTAAGGATATCCCTTGTCATGGGGCCTTGATCGATCCCTCTTGCATGGTTAATGTCATAACTAAAGAGTATCTTTTCACTTTACGATTGCATAAACCACTATATGATACTTCTAATGTGGTTGTGAAGTTATTTGATGGCTTCTCTTGCCCTACCATTGGCTCTATCACCCTTCATGCTGAAGTTCATGCTAAATCCATGGATGTTGACTTTGTTATCATACCTTCTTTTGAGCAGCTCCATGTGAAGTTGGGCTATCCTTGGCTATCTTCCATGAAGGATATTACTTCTCCAATCCATAAGTGTCTCAAATTTCCTCACAATGGAGAAATCAGAACCATGAACCATAGCTTATTTCGTCCATCTGAAAGAAGCTCTGGCGTTCCTATTGATCTTTTTTGACCTAAACAATATCAATCTCTTCCATCAAGAAGCAATTCTCTTTTTCAATCTTATCAAAAATGGAAGAATGATATGATCTTATCCTTAATTTAACCTAGATCGCCAGCACTTGGCATTCCTATTATTCTTCAAGATAAGGTTCTTCCTCTCTCAAATAGAACTAATCTCCCTCCTAAGGAAGATTGTCCACCTACCCCTATGGATGTGACTTTACCTTCTCTTAAGGAGAAAAACAATATTTCTCCTAAGGTTAGCCCCCACTTTAATGTGATGGACTTGGTCTCCTTCCTACACCTAATATTCCCCCTTTCTATGGCGCAGTTCCACCTCCTTCCTCTTATTGAGGGAAGAGGCCTGCTTCTCCTATTGTTCAACCAAAAAGACCTCAACCTAAACCTTCCACTATCAAGGAGAGAAACGTTCCTACTTGTTCAAGTGTTCCTCCTTCTTCTTAGCCTTCCACTAAGACTCGACAAAATTTTTATACTCATGAAGCTATCCCTCAAAATGCTCAATCTCCTCAGACTCCAACAGTTGACATGATTTCCTTTTCTCCTAAGCAAGATGTTCAACCTACATCTCCAAATAATAAGTTTCATAAAACATGTGATGGTTTTAGTCCTATTTGTGTTCTTGTTGCTCTTTCTCTAAACTTTTATGAAGAAATGGGTGAAAATGTTACTCATAATGGTAATGCATCTCCTAATGCTTCTGACAGTGAGTATGAGTATGTTGATGTGGACAAACATTTATCATATGAGTTTTCACAAACCCTAATCCTATCTCCTAAAATCGAACAAAGTGACTTACAACATGAGCATAGTCCTTGTTTGGATCTTGTGATAGCTCCATCTGATGTGCTCGATGTCACTCCTCTGGAATGTTTCTCGCCTTCTTGAAATAGTGATCAGCGAGATCGAGAGGTGGATATCATGCTAGACTAGTGATACTAGCACTGCAGATCTCTCTCTCTCTCCTTTCTTGCTCTTTGTTCTATTTGTATCCATGTTCTTCTATTGTTCCCTTAATGTCTACTTGGGGATGATTCAAAGCATTGAGATATTTTCTTGGTCTCTTTCATGTTGACTCAAAAGATATCCTCTCTTCCCTTTCTTCTAAGGTAGTGTCCTTCTTTGGGGAATAAAGATTATTATATGCATATACATATATGATATACATGAGTTATCATACATCATAATGACCCCAAGTAATGTGACACTACCTCATGTTTGGTGTTCATTATCCTTGTGTTTATACCTTGATTAGGGGCTAAATCCTTGCGATAATGTGCTCCCTCTCTTCTCTCTCTCTTGGGTGTATCCTACCTTAAATCAATTTCTCTCGATAAGGTGCATGTGATCGCTTTAATGTGGGGGCATACACTCTGCTCATATTTTCCTTCTTGTGATACTTAGAATTACTTAGTGCACTTTATTTTTCTTTGTAATCCTTTCTATCTTTGCTTTCATGACTCATAGTGAAGGGAACTTTACTACTTATAGTCATGGTTCTCCCCTTCTCGATATTCCCTTTTAATCTATCAATCGAAGTTGTAAGATCCTATGTCCATTGGAAGCTTGGTGCAACTTGCCTCCTTGACGTGGTAAAAATCTTTTAATCTTGTTTCCTTGTACTTTACCGACAGTATTGGCGTACGCTTATACTCCCATTAAAGTGGGGGCTAAATTTAGTATTATAAAATTGTGACCCTAGCAATTTTTGATTGTATTAGGGTCCTCACGCATGTGAATTTGAATCCTTTAGCCTGATCAGAGACCAAAGATTGCTCAACTTGCAGAAACAACTTCTTTCTTGGACTCTGCATCACCCTATCCGCACTCTACCCTAGAGAAAGGGGTAGGATAGGGGCATGGTGCCACTGTCCCCCTTGGAAAAGGGCGTGGTTCCCTTGTCCTCCCAAGACAAGGGCGTGGTGCCCCTGTCCCTGCCCTATTTTGGGGCAGGACCCTTCCTAGGGTTGCATTGTTGGTTTTGCCTCAGGTGGGAAACTCCCCCGATGTCGGCCCGTGACAAAATTAAAATCCACTGACATGTATTTAAGGGGTAATTCATCCTCTCATTTGGATAAGGTGGAAAGTTCAATAAGTTGGATGAGCAGGAAATTCACAAGCGATCAAGCATTCAAGAGCATTCAAACATTCTTTTCCAGCATTAAGCATTCTCAAGGCTAGGTGTTGCATTCAAGTCAAGGATTCAACCATTGAAGAGGAGATTGATTCCAAAATTCAATTCCACGCAATAATTTCTATCAACACTGCTACTACAACCTCCCTTGAGGTTGCAGGTGTACAGTTGTACTTTCGGATTTGGGCTTCATTTGCAGAGGCAGAAAAACCCTTTTCATTTCGTGGATTTTTCGAAGGACCATGTACGTTCCTGCCATGGTCAAGCAACTTTTCCTCAAATTCACAGGGCGACTTCTTCTCGACATTTTACTTCTAGATCCAGGTGCACAACTTCATCCCATATTCTGATCTCAAGTTATAATCAATTATTTGTCATTTGCTAGTTTTCTTATTGTCATAAATCTCTTGTTTCTATCTCCAATAATTTGATATTCAGAATGATTTAATCTTACATACCTAGGTGTCTTTTGAACTTCAGGTTCACTGCTCTGATCATCAGTCATAGTTCAATTTTTTGATTGTACTAGTGTAACTGTCTCAGCTCCTATACCGGTTGAGACATTCTCAGTTCAGTTATGATCATTTTCACTATCGGTTCCCTATCATATGATATAGATTGATTTTTGTATTGTTCATCCACTTTCACATTAGCACTCTCCAAAATTTTCTGCAATATTTTGTTATAACATCTATATGCTTTGCTCTGAATTGAATAACCAAGAAATATCCTTTCATCACATCTAGTATCAAACTTTCCAATTGAATCATCTCTTTTGATGTAGCATTTACTTCCAAAAATTCTGAAATACTTAACAATAGGTGTATGTCCAAACAATAGTTCATAAGGGGTCTTATCTATTTCACCTTTGATGTGAACTCTGTTGAATGTGTAGACTGTTGTACTTACTACTTCTCTCCAGTAGATATGAGGCAATTTGGCTTTCATCATCATTGATCTAGCTGCATCCAAAATGGTTTTGTTCTTTCTTTCAACTACTCCATTTTGCTGAGGAGTCCTAGGTGTAGATAGTTGTCTCCTGATTCCATTTGTCTCACAATAACTATTAAATTCATGAGAAGTGAATTCACCACCATGATCTGATCTTAGACATTTGATTTTTAATCCAGTTTTTGTTTCAACCTTCACTTTAAAGATCTTGAATTTCTCAAAAGCTTT
The DNA here is from genome assembly GCF_030272615.1 of Cryptomeria japonica. Taxonomy (NCBI): domain Eukaryota; kingdom Viridiplantae; phylum Streptophyta; class Pinopsida; order Cupressales; family Cupressaceae; genus Cryptomeria; species Cryptomeria japonica. The sequence goes on along the minus strand of NC_081405.1, from coordinate 362,155,265 downwards.
AGACTTTTCCCCTAGAAAATTCACCCACATCATTCTAGAATAGTCATCAATAATCAGCATGAAATACCTATCACCTTGAAAGCTTCTAGTCCTTGCTAGACCACATAAGTCAGTGTGAATCAAATCAAGTACATCATTAGATTTATCATGTATGCTCTTAAAAGAACTTCTGACTTGCTTACCCAATTGACATTTCTTACATACCAGATTATGAGGCTTCATAATCTTAGGTATATCTCTAAATGCCTTATTTGAACTGATCTTAACAATACAATCAAAATTAACATGACATAACCTCTTATGCCATAGCCAACTTTCATCAATATGAGCAATCAAACATGTCTTATTACCAGTGTTCAAGTGAAAGATATTACTTCCTATCTAAATACCGGTTGCAATCTCCAAACCAGTCTTGTTAATGATTTTGTATTTTCTATCTTTAAACTGAAGTTGAAAACCCTTATCAACTAATTGACCAACACTCAAAATATTATGCCTTAAACCTTCTACATAATAGACATTATCAGTGTTATGTTTGTCATCCAAATAAATAATACCTCTACCTTTGATCATACATGCCTTGTCATCTCAAAAGATGACTTGACCGCCATTGTATTCTTGCAAGGACAAAAATTTCCTTTTATCTCCATTCATATGATGTGAGCATCCACTATCAATTACCCATTCATCCTTATCTTCAACTTTTTCTGCTAGGGTTTTTTCTTCATTCTTGATAGCCGGTTCTGGTTCATCTTCCTTCAAAGCATAGAACACCCATTCCTTTCCATTTCCAGATCCACTAGGAGAGTCTTCTGTCGGTTCATCTCCAGAGTCATCAGTTACTCCTTCCTCATTTCCTTTTGGTCCTTTAGGTATTCTTCTAGAAAATAAGGCTTCAAGTTGCTCAAGTTCTTCATCTTCTTTCCTCATGTCTTCCAATTCTTTTGCATATAGGGCTTTCTAGTCACTTTTGCTGGTAGATATTGATGATGATGCATGAAAAGCAGGTTCAGAATTTACAGCTCCAGAAGATCCAATTTCTTCAAGCTCAAAAGCATATAGTTTCCCAATCAAAATGTCTCTGTTAACTGAGGTGTTTGCCATTGTTCTTAATAAATTAATTGCAGTTGCCTTCATCTTGTAAGCTAGTGGAAGGGCTCTCAAGACTTTGGAAACTATTTCATCTTCACTTAGAAATCCTCCACAACATTGAATTCCCATAACAATCTCATTTACTCTTTCCATAAACACAGCAATTCTTTCATTATCTTTCGTTTTCAAGTTTTCATACCTTATTCGGTAACCATCAAGTTTAGTAATTTTGACAATAGGGTCACCTTCATTCAGAGTTTGCATGTCCCACATAACCTTAGCCGATGATTTGTTAGTCAATCCCATGATTTTTTGATCAGTAAGTGTAGACAAGAGGGCTTCTCTAGCTCTACAATCATTTTCAATATTCTTATCCAGGTCTATAGGATCAGGATTGCCAAATGCCGGATCATAAGGTGTGTATCCTTTCTTAGTGATCTCCCAAATATCCTTTCCAAGACATCTAAGATGAGTCTCCATTCAAATTTTCCATATCCCATAATTTGTTCCATCAAGCTTAGGGATTTCTCTTCTGAAAATAGTTGTCGGTGGATTAGAAGTGTTAGTTGCCATAGGATCTACCTCAAGTGGTTAAGCTTCCGCAAAAGAGGACCAAAGCTGTGATACCAATTGTTAGGATAACCGGTGAACAACTAAGAGGGTGGGATGTATCAGTTGTTAATAGATTATAACTTTTAATCTACAATACAACCTTAAACAAATCAAGTACCGGTAAAGCATATACAGATGCCAGTAGGAACAAATACCGGTAAACAATACAACTTAAAAATTAACCAGATAATCAATACAAAGCAACCATACCACATAACACCATGATTTGTATGTGGAAAACCTGGAAAGGGAAAAACCATGGTGGGAAGCCTACCCACAGTCAGATGATACTTCTGTAGAAAGTATGTGTTACAAGAGGGGCCTGCACTTGCAGGAAGGTACACTACCTAGAGCATACTGCTCATTACAAAAGAGTCTCATTGACTACAAAGAGGCTAAAACCATCTCAAGATAAATGGACAACAATCCAATAGAGTGAACTGTTGGAAATATCATCTACCATGCTTGATTATAGTCCTAGTTAAGCTCCGTGCCGGAGGACCAAATCCTCTTATGAATCCAATTCGATCACCAATGATCAATCAACTCCTCTGCTTGAATGATATTACAATATTCGCACATTACATTCCTTGACCATGACCTTTTCATTAACCATGATAATTTACAAAGAGTTTCTACCTCTTATTTATACAAACCCTAAGGCCTAAACCGATTAGGTCGCCCACCTATAGATATTACAATAAGGTCATTACATAATTCCATTTACAATGATATTCCATAAATAAAAAATCCATAAATCATCTCGAATCATCCCGGTAACATGTAGAATATTGGAGTTGAGGGAAAAATCAAATCTACAGCTCCCAAAGATCACCTGCATGCAAACCTGTGACAGAAAGATAGAAGCAAAATAGTTATGGAGACCAGAATTCAGAGATCCAAAAAAGAGGAGTCATATTGATTGTGCAACAAGAATGAAATTCAATAATTATAGTTGTTATGAAAAATACAAAGAGAGAATCCTTATAAAAGGATACTCGAAACCCTAAAGGAGAAAACCCTAAAGAATTATAAGATTCCTAAGTTTAGCTTAAGCATAGAGTATAATAGACTAATAATTAAATAAATAATTATTAGCTAATACAAGATTACTCTAACACCCCCCTTAAGATGAACTTAGGGAGTAGCTAAAAAATAACCAAGGACTAAAAAATCATGTAAAAAAAATGTAGGAAAGCAACAATCGGTCCTGACAACTAGGCCTAATGAGGTACCCAAGTACAATAAAATCTCTGTAAAGTGGAGAAAAAGGAGAAAACCCTATGGGAATAAAAATCCTCTCCAAGAAAAGATGAAAGTTCAAGTGAAGGACCAAGAAGCTTCCAAACAAATAGCTACAAACACTGTCGAAGAGTAACTGTTGATCTGAAGAACCTCCACTAAAATAGAACATTACTAGGTAGAGAAGACTGTAATCTGCTTGAGTGCCCTCAAATGACACTACTCGAATCAGATGACAAACAAGGCAAATAACTGAACTCGAAGATACAAATGGCATGAAACATCATAGCCTAAAGAGTTGATCAATCAAACTATGGAAGCATTAGAACAACAGGACAAACCTCCCCATAATGTTGAAAAGGGAGAGGGACAGGTACATTGAAAATAATGGCCAACAACAACTACATGATGAAGAACAAGGAACATCGAAGGTGCAGAGAAAGTACATAGTGTCATGGAAGGAACACTCACTTGACACACATCATGAGGCTAATGTCTTGGAAGGAACAATCATGTGACAAAGGTAGATGGCAAACAAAAGGCAAACATCAACCCCCCCATGGCACTTTATAAGTAGTGCATGTACAATAAGGCACAAGATGTGCAAGATCCCAAGTATACAATGCATGGTGACACTTTATCTCAATGTGTTTGCATAAATAAAATGCTACAATGATAAGAAGAGATAGAAGACTAGAAATAGAAAGCCAAAGATGAGACATCCTACTCAAAGAAAGAGATCCCAGGACCTGAAACATCCAAGATATTCACCACAGTGCTGAAAAAAAAACTAAATAAAATATACCTGGAGAAGAAAATAGAAAAAAAACTCATATGAATGGAAATAACACATAACAACCTTTCCAACGATATAAAGTTTTTGAAAAATGGAGTTCAGATACTCAAGTTGTGTTTCCCGAAGTGCAAAAATGAACCTTTGGCTTTGACTGAAAAAAGTGCCATAAAAAATGTAAAAGAAAAATATCAAACCTCCAAATTTGAATAGAGCTCGGAAAGAGCTTTCTGACAATATAAGGTTTGTCGAAAAAGCCTTTGTATGACCAAGTTACGGCCAAAAGAAAAAAACCCCTCTTTTAGGGCATAAAGAGGGTTTTTTTTGACAAAAATTTTCTGACGCATTTGCAGATATAGCCGTATGGATTTGTGTGCCTCGTAAAGCATGCCAATGAAAAAATCAAGGGCCAGATGCCCTTGTCACCGAAATAGATCGAATTATATATCAAAATTCATGGAAACGACCTTCTGAATCCAAATCATGAGGTCCTTTTGGCACCAAAATGTACCAAAAAATCAGCTACCCCCAGAAATGGAAAAAAACAACTACACAAACCCTCGAATACATAGATCTGAAGAACAAAGCTCAAAATATCTCATGAAAAGAACATGAGAATGCAGATCTGGAGCTCTGATGCCATATAGAAAATGAGAAAAAATACAACTGTTTAGATCCCAAGAGCACCTCCAGAGAAAATCTTCTAAAACAATCAGGAACAAGCAGTAGCAGATGTAGGCTCTGATACCATATTGGAGTTGAGGGAAAAAACAACTCTACAACTCCCAAAGATCACCTGCATGCAAACTTGTCATAGAAAGAGAGAAACAAAATAGTTATGGAGGCCAGAATTCAGAGATCCAAAAAAGAGGAGTCATATTGATTGTGCAACAAGAATGCAATTAAATAATTATAGTTGTTATGAAAAATACAAAGAGAGAATCCTTATAAAAGGATTCTCGAAACCCTAAAGGAGAAAACCCTAAAGAATTATAAGATTCCTAAGTTTAGCTTAAGCATAGAGTATAATAGACTAATAATTAAATAAATAATTATTAGCTAATAAAAGATTACTCTAACATAGAGTACACGTTAGCATGATACTAGTCCATAACCTAGATAGGTATTGGACCTATTCTGGGTCCACCACACCAAAGCAATATCTTCAAGCAGTTGAAGCACAATCAAAGAACATCTTCAGCATCCTGAAATCCATGAAGAAGCTACACCAACACCAATTATACATCCTGTCACAATTCCTCATTGAAAGCTCTATCGATAAAGCCTTAAACTAGTGTCAGTAAGGGTTTACCAGAGTGTATGATAGCATCTGATTACCAAGCCAATACCAACTGACCAAAACATGCTCATAGAACATCTTTACTGATCCAAACATGTCGGAAGTGTCCAATAGATACTCTCTTCTGCCGATAACACTAGATCTTCTACCGGTAACCAAAACTTGTCTGTCGGTAACCAACAATAATAGCTAGTGTTGACATCGATGACAAAACATCAATGCAACACATAATCATTCATCCATAATGCCAACATGGTCATCCATAGTCTTTAGGAGAATCCATCAATTGCCTTAGGTACATGGTTTGATTCAAGCTATATTCTCCCATGCCTTTGTCCTTGTATTTTCCTTTGAGCTCTCCCTGCTTTGATGTGGAAGATTTTGTTGGCAAGAGACACTGCATAGGTTATTATTTGTTGTCATTGATGGAAATTCAAGTCAGTGTACCCATCCACATTTCATTATTTGATCATACCGGAAGTCAGATTGGAGATTTGTTCAAGTCCAACAAGCTAAGAACAGAGCATCTAACAGTGTTCAGTATTTTGGTCGGTACTCTTTTCAGGTTAAAATTTTGTGTTGTGGATCTGAGGGAAGTTTGATGGATGTCTCGACTACCCAATTCCAAATTTTTGTCTCCAATGATGATTGGTGAGTAAGATAGAAGCTTATGACTACCAGTTTTTGGTTTGACAATGCAGAACGACCAACTTGTATGGATAATCCTTATGCGGATTAAGTGGAGTGATTTTGGTGATTGTTTTGATGGTCCAGGTGTTTTTCTGATAATTTTGATAATGTGTAATCAATTATTTTGGTTCGCATTAGTATTTGTGTTCAGATTTTGCCGACGGTTTGTACATGTTTCAATAAAGTGTTAAGTTTTCTTGAGCCAACAAGCAGTTGATCTAACTCTTGTTGCGGATATATATGATTGATGTTTTTGATCATTTTGGTGAGGTGAAAGGTGTTAGTGATTTATTATGTGTAGTTTCACATGCGTGGGATAGAGATTTGTGCTTTGGATCATAACAGTGCAGTGAAACAGGGTAGGATAAGATAAAGTGTAAAAGTGTGCATATTGTGCTTAAGTAGAATTATAATCAGACATTTGTAGATGCTATCCATTAGTTCAAACACTCCAATGATCTTTTGTAATTCATTTGTAGGTAGTGAGCCTCTCTTTTGGACAATGAGCCTCTCTCTTGAGTAGTGAGCTTTGGGCAGTGAGCCCGAATGCATGTGCATCCCCCATTGTAATACTTCTAACAAAGTATACCTATATTGTGGGTTCATCCCCAATGTGGTTTTTCCCTTAACCTAGTTTCCACTTGCAAAATATTTGTGTCATAGTGTTGTGGTTGTTTTTTTTATGTTCTTACATCTTTCTTTTGATTAAATGTATTAAGTGCTTGAAAGAATAGAATAATAATAAAGTTTGCAGAACACTAATTCACCCCCCCTCTCAGTGTTCCCTAATTCCAATAGCTTTCAATGATTTTGGATCAACATGTGTTGAAGATTGAGTCATCTCTCTATTTATTGGAATTATTATTTTTTATCTTGGTCATAGGTTATTGCAATATATGAATGGATTTGGATCACCTTTGACTGTCACTTCAAATCCATTATGTGGGTTCACTTAATATATTGGTGATATGTTGACGGTATTACTCTCATTTCATGTATCCATGGACATCCCAAAAGTATGTTGTATGTGAGATCAAGATCAAGGACTTGGAAAACCACATCCTTTGTCACTGGCTCAACACTTAAAGGTAGGGTGATTGTTCCTTTAGATGAGCATTCTTCATCATCATATTCTTTAATGGTGATCTTATTTCTCAAATCCACAACTTTTTTAGAATATCCCCAATTGTATGATGGTTTTCAATGTACAAATGTTAAGACCTTCTCCTCCATCTATCAATACTCACATTTTATGTGGTTTTTGTGGAGAAAAGCTTCAATATGGAGTGGTGCATTGTGTGGTTGATATGGAGATGCATCATCAACTTCTATGAACGTAAGGCAATGTAGAGTGGAAAGCTATCCCACCATGGCTTGAAATTGGTCCACGTTTAGATCAATGGGAACATATGTCTCTCTTAAGATTTTGTCAAGAATGGCTTCATGTGAAGGTGAAATGCGCAAGAGCTCAAGAATGCAGATAAGGGTGGTGTCTTCCCTAATTGGTCTACAAGGTCATAATCATTCTTGGTAGATGATGGATTTGTTGTCTTAGATGGAACACTTTGTAAGGTAACTTTTCCTTACCGAAGTTTTGACATTGCATTTGGGGTTTTTGTCATTAGATGATGAAGCCAATGGTCCAATGCCTTTCAAAACAACTTTACCCCTTTGGGTAGAACCTTGAGGAGTTTTATCCTTGATAATTATGGTCGACACTTGATTGTCCATTGGAATATGGTTGATTGTGTAATCATAAGATGCGATAGTATAATTGGCATTGTTATCTGTCTTAGGAGATTTTCCCTTATCATGCTTTGGGAATGGTTCCTTAAACGCCGCATGTTCCTCATTAGAAGTGTGACCATCAACTTCTTTTGTGCCAGTATCAATGAGATCTTGGATGAGATTTTCAATCTATTTCAATCAGTAGTCTTATTCTCCTTGCTCTTATGATAATCAAAAAACTCATCAACATTCCACCATGCAAGTTTTACCTTTAGTTCATATGGTAGATTTCCCAGTATTGTTATGAGCTTATTTGCAACCAATTTCATAAATGTTGTCTCAATTGGCTCTCCCAATGGAGTGTATTTTCTTGGAGGCTTTTATGATCTTTCAGCATTCACTTGGTTATTGGTATTATATGAGTTTGGATTGGGGAAAGTTAACTTTACTTTTACCACATTTTCATCTACTACCCCATCATTATTGATATTTTTGTTTTTGTTCCAAAAGCGAGGTTTGTCCTTGAATAACTTAATGGTACTTTGCTCAATAAGAATTTTCTCAACTTCTAGGCCTTTCTCAATGAGATCTTTAAAAGTAGATAAGAAAGCTTTCCTTAATTCATATCCAATGTCCTTATTGAAGTTTTGAGTGAACATTTCAACCATTTATTTTTGTGGGATATCAAAAGAGCAACAACTAGGTAATCTTCTTCATTTTTGTAAGAATGATGCAAAGGACTCCATTTTTTTGTTTGGTATTGCATAAGGTATTAACTAATACACCCATTTCAATGTTGTATAGAAGTTTTGTATAAAAGCTTCTACTAGTTCACCCCATGACCTAATTCCAGGTAGAAGTTGTGAAAACCATTCCATGGCTTGTCCACCTAATCTTTGTGGAAATAATCTCATCAAATAGAATTCCTCTCTTGGCACTTCTATGCAAGCCATGAAAAAATCTCTAAAGTGTGCCTTGGGATCTCCCTTTCCTCTATACTTGTCAAACTTTGGTGACACAAAATATGGAGGAAAATGAGACATTGGTATGCTTTTGTCAAATGGATTTAAGGACATATATCTTTTATTGTGTAGTCCTTTGTTGGTGCATGCACATCTACCATCTATTTTTGTGAATACTTGATCTGTTGTTGCAAGTCATTACTAGGTGGTGTCTTATTTTTTTGAGGTATTCCCATGCCTAATCCACCAAGTGGAGGAGGAGGAATATAATTTGCATGTAGGGATGATATTGGTCATAGATATGCTCATATGGAGGAGGAACATAATTGTAGCTAGTATATGGGCCACTTGGTATCGTATTATAATGAGGAGCACTAGGCCTAGGACGATTGCATGTGTCATGACCTTGAAGATAAGAGGTATTATAAGTATGATCTTGAGTATTGTCCCCAGATCTAACATAGGGTCTCCTGGTATAGGTATTAGCATGATCTTGGATTTTTTCTTGTTGTTGAGCATGTGTATTAGCATTCCTTCGCCATGAGAAAGGATGACCATAAGATTGTTCATGAGAGTTTCTAGCAAGATTGGCATAAGCATGAGTGTTGGTAACTTCTAATTTTTGAAACAATAACAAGGGTAACTCGGGCATGAGACATTCTCTTCTATCACCACTAGCATTTCTTCTGGGATTTGCATTAGCTTGATTAACTTGGTTAGGATCCTCTAAAATTTTTGACACATCAAAATCATGGGGTAGTCTTGCTCCACTTTGTGCAAGCACTTGTAGGAAGATTGATGATCCCTTCTCATAATTTCCTCAATCATTATATTGAACCTTGGATCTATTATAGTCTTTTGAATGTCTGCGGATGTAATAGATTCATTGTCATTGTCATTGTCTTTGTCATTCTCATTCTCTGGTGGATTACTACAATTCTCAAAAACTTGTGGGTTGTAAAATTCATCTCCTTCAAACTCATAGGTACTCATGTTGAGAGATCTTAGAGCTTCTTAAGCTTCTCTTCAAGACCTTTGTGAGCAGGTTTCAGCAATGAACAAAACCTTGGCTAAAATGGAAGATGGAAGAAAATGTGAAGACTATGGGAGACCAAAAGGAATTATGAGATGGAATGAATCTAAGGTTATCCTACAATGTCCAAAATTATAAGTCCAAGATATATGTGATAATATAAAGCAAGGTGTGGCTTTCAAAGAGATGATAGACTCTTGATGAGGTAAGTTGACCTTAACTAAAGATAGCCAAATGGTACCAAAGATGATAGATCTGATGCAGGAACCACCTAGTGATGTGTTGTAACGTGTTTGTAAGATAATATGAGGACTAATAAACAACCTTTTGACTCTAGTTGGAAAAGTGTGTATGGGGAAATTGCAAATGATGACTAAAAAATGTATGACAAAGTCATGATAAAGACTAGTTGACTAAAGTGAAGCCCTACGGAAGAAGTCATAGAATCTCTTTGAACTCAGAACATAAATGCATCGTGAGTTCACAAACATGACAATAATCCACTTATACCCAATTTTAAATTCCAGAGATGTGTTTTCACTATTGATATGTAAAATCTTAGTTTTGATCAAATACGCAATTTCAAAGTGCAGATACACGATAATATTAATCGCAGATGCAATAAAAAGTGTTGACAATGTTTTCTCAATATGCAAATACGTGGTACTAGCATAGACACAATTTTATGTCTTAGATATGCATTAAAAGCAGACACAAATGTGGCCAGAAAGATCAAATAGGCATTGGAATCAAACACAAACACATTTTTGGCAATTTTGTAAATTTTATCTAATTTTTGCAAGTTGTTGAGATTTACTAGATCTTAATGTTGAATGTCTTGTGGCAACAAAACACAACAAATAATGAAGACACAATGTCTGAGGGTGTTTTGTCAAAATTTGAGAGCAATTGTGTATGTTCAGTAGGCCGAATCAACCCAATTTCCATGGATCTAGCACAATTGAAGACACATTAAACACTTCTTAGCCTAAGGTCAATGTTCTTATGGAAATAACCTTAGCCCACAACTTAGAATCTCCATCGACTCAAATGTAGGGACACCTTAAGCGGTGCATACACTATTTTGTCTTTGTGTGAGAGGATAACTAGGGGCCTCCAAGACTGGAAGGATGATCCAAATCACCCTCTATTCAAAAAGCTACAAGTAGATTATACTAAGCCAAGGATTCTTGTCTCATCTCACGGGAGCCTTATGGTGAGTATCCTGGGGAGGAAACCAACTATCCCCTTGCACTGAAGCTATCGTGATGTTTGGACAAAAATAAGGGTGGGCCACTAATCTAAGGTGTCTAGTGGGGGAACTTCAATGGTCCTTGGTGTTTATCAATGTGGTAGTGACCCACTTAAGAGCCTATCCCAGTCCTCATAAGAGGTCTTTTACGGATCTCACACAAGTGTGGATACTGAGGGAACCTGTCACATAAACCAACTTCACCAAGTTGTTGTGGCTTTCACCTAATGTTTTAATTTATATAGTGGGCTGAAGAAGTGTCACTTGGGTCATTCCCTCTCACTTGGCTTTATGGGCTACTCAGGAGGCAAACCCTTCTATCTAAAAAGAAGATGATAACAATTTCTCTTACACTCAAGGTCCAATTGAAGGTGAGGGGATAGGATACTTTTGTTACCACCTTAGGGTTCTAAACACAAAGCGTGCCAAAAGGAACAAGACATTTCAAACAAGTTAATTAACCCCAAAATGAAAATGATGTGACCCTAATTAGACTAAGAATTGAAAATGCAAAGACACACACCTAAATTACCCCTACAACAAAATGATAAGTAGTCTCAATAATCACCTGCACCTACAAGCACACTTGTTAGGTTAATTTTAGAAATTCCCAAAATGAAATGTGAAAAAGGGGCCTTTGACAATACGATTTAGACAACTACACCACTTTTTAAGGCCAAAAAGGGGGTTAGCACAAGAAAATCAAATCTGGAAATGAAACCCTAGATATAAAAAAGGAAAAGTCAAAATGTTGAAACACAGATGCTGATATACCTAACACAGACGCCGAAATGTTATGCAGAGACAGGAAATGATGATTCACATATGCTTTTCTGATAGCCCTAGATGTAGAAAGATGAATCACAGATGCACAACTATGACTCGTAGATGCAAAAAGATGAAATTCAAAACCTTGGAACCTACAAGATCATAAAAACACAAACGCAACAAATTGAAACATAAATGCGATTATAAATGTAAAAAATGCACTAAAACCAAACAAAAATGCAATATGATGCCACACAGATGCGATAGCCTGAGATGCATATGCGAAAATAAAAATCTAGGGAAAATGATGTCACATCTGAGACAAAAATACGGTAAAAAAATACGCAAATGCAATAAAACCACGCACAGACGTGGAAATAAGATGCACAGACACAATTCTAATAAACTTGCAAAACAAAAAACCAGACAGAAACACAGATGCAACAAAAAGATTTGTAAATGTAATTTTGCCTATAATCATCGCTAATCTGACCTACAACTTGACAAAAAAGAATTGAAAATGTAAAAATGATGTTAAAAATAAGGGACAAGAGTCCCATCGAGTGTGCCAAAATGTATACGATGAAATTTGGAAGATAAAACTATTGTAAAACCAACAAAGATCCAACCACATAAACCCTAGTTTTACAATCAAGAATCCACCATACACCAATGAAGAACCTAAAACATGCAAATCACAACAAAATAGAAAGATTATACCATTCACATGCTTAGTAGAGTTTGATCACCATTGTTTCCTATCTCCATTGATCTTATTTGATATGATTGCTCTTAGATTTTGTATTGTACACAAGAGATTAACAAAGAATGGATTGTGGTTTTGAAGTCGCTTGATCGCTTGAAGATTGACTGCATAGGGATGAAAGGATTATCTTATATAGAGAACGCCTTAGAAAATGAAGGGATAGGATTAAGAGGTGAAAGGATAAATGGTCGTCTAGGATTAAAGGGTAGGTAGGGAAAAGGATAAAATATTAGAAACGTGGTTAGGATAAAATCAAGAGATAAATGACAAGTGTCATGGAGGGAAAAAAGCTAATGAATTCATTAAATAAATAAAAATTCATTTAATTAATAAAAAAAGTGGGACAAATTAAATAAATTAAATATTTATTTAGTTTAGGGAAAGGATAATTTAAATAGGGAAAAGCTAGAAAATGCTTAGTGAATTTTAAATAAATAAAAATATTTATTTAATTTAGGCTAGGACAATTTTAGGTGTCTACAATAATTACTAAAGTGCTCCTGTAGAACAAATCTTGTAAGAGATTTAGATAAGTTTACAAACTAAGTGGATATCTATAAGCATAATCATCTATGTTGTTGTAAATTATTTTTAAAATATATATACTTAAAGGTATTTTTGTGCACATACACTAGCAAGGAATTGCAATAAATATTCATGTAATAAAATATTTTAAAAAAAGGTAATATGAAGGAAGATGACTAATGATAAAAACAATTATTTGATAGAATCTTTAATAGTTTATGATTTTATATATCTTAAAGAAAATCCTATTTTTTCACAAACTTATGACATATCTCAATGAAAATCCTAATTTTTAACAAAATGAATTCTTAAGGAAAATGTGCTTAACTAAAGATAACTTACAATTTAAAAGTATAATCATATTACAATTTATCAAAGAAATTAAGAACAATATTTAAACTTTTGTTGAGGAGGTAATCATTTTATGGGCTAACTCTACTAGTGGGTTTTCTAAAGGACACATGCTAGCCAAAGGATGAGTAGATAAAGGTAGCAAAACATTAGTGTTGCTCATGCCAACTTAGCAAGATAGATCAAGTAATCCATTGAAAATAGGGGAGACAAATACCTATATTCATGAATTATCCTTGATAAGTTCCTTGGCATATTCTTCATGGAGGACCATAGTCATGAATAAAATTAGGGGATAACCCATGTGACTCGATCATTGTGTCCATTGTCACATGAAAAATGAATATCAACCCAACAAATGATAGATTTTGCATTGTCTAAATCCATTGTATGTCTGTTGCAGTGATACCCAATTAAAAATTGGGTACATTTGTTGGAGTGATACCAAATTAAAAATTGAGTTACATTGGATGTGAATGTGGATTGAAATAAAGTGAAACAATGAACTATCTCCTCTTGTGATACATGAGTTGTGGCATTCTTATTTTGTAATTAAAACATTTTCGATATTCTAAGATGGTTGTGATTTGTTGATTGGAATTTTTTTGTTGGTTTTTATAAATTCAATTTTAGAATTTTATAAATTAATTAATTTCTTAAATGTCATTGAAAATTAAATAGATACAATTAAATTTTGTGTTGATGTCGGTGTTGGTGTGATCACTGCTTCTATTAAGATATGCTCAAGGCATCTTCAAATGTCCATGAGATTGAAGCATATGCTAGAACATAGTTGCACCATGGGTGAATTTTTGTTGGTTTCTACTCTCTAGTCTTATAGACTACTTGATCTCATAAACGTCAGTTAAAAAATTTAATTTCATAATTTTCTTTATTGATATATACTGTTTTCCATGAAAAAATAAAAGCTCTTGATTTTTTTACTAATGTCAATGTTGTTGTAGCATCCTAAAATTGCACCCCTTTGCAATTTTGACCGTATTTGTAGCCCTCACCTTAGTGTTTGCATCCCTATGCCTAATTAAGGCCTAATTATGCTTATACCATGTAAATTGGGTCGTGTTTCCACTCTATCCCCCACATAAACCCTTAGTTTGGCCCCAAAAAAGGGATAGGACCAGGGGGTGGCACTTTGGTCCTTATTGGAACTAAGGTGCTATGAAATGGTCCCCCTCAATTGGGCCCCTCTTTGATGAATACTAAGAGGGGGGGTGAATTAGTATACCAGAAAATACTGAACTCAAACACTTTAACAGTCTAGCAGTAAACCAGTAAAATAGTTTTGCAAACACACTGGTTAACACACATGTAAACCAAATAGCAAATAAGGCATTCACCCACAGAAGCAAAATCACCATAACACAAGAAATTTTGACATGGAAACTCAAATGGAAAAAACCACGATGAGATGAAACTCACAAGTAACTATCTGCAGAATAGTAACCAGACCGGTTAAGGTCATACAATGTTCTTTACTAGAACAGATCCTATTAGGAATCTCAATCTCTGTTAAGAGATAAGTCTGATTAAAGACTACCTTGTGAGAGGATTTCAGATCCATAGGTGTGAATCACCTTGTTAGAGGATTTACAAAGGCTTTTTTGGGCCTACCTGGTTAAGGGTTTCTGACTTTTCAAAGATGTGAGTAATCAACAAGTGAATGATCTAGCAAATAGCACAATCTGCTTGGTTAGATCCATGATAGCTCATTGCTAATGCATTTCAGCATTACTTCACTCTTCAGTAAATCCACACTCTGTTACAGCACACAGACTTGATCTTCTCTATTAAGATCAGACATGCAAAAACTCATCAACCACCAAAAACCCTAACAGCTACACTACCTAAAACCCTAGACATGATGTCCTTAAAAAGGAATCTGATTTCATGTCATTCCAATAGGATTACATTGCAAGTTCCTAGGTTCAGTGTATCTAGACACATTTGGTAACACGACACAAAATCACTGTCAAAGTGTCAGTGGATGGAAACTCATCACAAAAAATATACCGGTTGGTAACTCATCACAGAGTATTACCGGTTGATACAACTTTACTTATTACCGGTTGGTAGCTCAGAGTAATACCAATTTAGTTATTAAACAGATTACCAGTTGACAAAAAATGAAGACTAGGAAAATGATAACTGGAGCTTTAGTTCCTTTGCTCTGTTCCGCTTGAGATCTTCGAACCACTTGAGATCAATAAACACTTTCTGCAAAACACCGATAGTCTAAAGACTACAACATAATACCGGTTTGGAACAAATACCGGTTAAGCATAATTCATATATTCAAAAAGTGATCTCATAGAAAGTGTGTGTCCATCAATAACAATCACAACATAATCATCAAAAATGACAACAATCTCCCCCTTTGGCATTGATGGCAACACTTAGGAAAAATTTTGACATCTAAGTGTTTTACAAAAAAAAATGCTATAATCAAAATTACTCCCCCTAAGCATATACACTATCCCTTTGCAGAAAATACAATGTATACTACTTCCTTACAGAGATAAACATGAGAGTATACATAACATGCATCAAAATTTTAAATACCAGAATACTTCTCCCCCTTTTCCAACAATGACAAAATACAACTGAATAACCCCTATTTCTATTAGCTGAATAAATGTTTATGACAATAAAGAGTGAAACTTGTCAAAAATAGATTTAAAGTCTTGCATAAATTGCTTCATGGATAAGAACCATGACTCAAGTAATGAGGTAGCAACCTCACTCTCCGTTTGCATCTAGGATACCTGTTCCTCCATGGCGTCCAAGGTACTCATCTCTTGAGTAACCATCAAGGCATCCAGATTGAGATAGCATTTCTGAAGTATTTGCAGTCTTGGTAGTAGAACCAGTTGTAGTTCCTACAAATCCCTGGTCCAATTGCTGATCTCCAAATTAATTCTTGCAGCCTGAAGTTGAAACCGATGAACGGTTTGCCCATAAGCGGTAAAGGAATCATATGGCGTCTTGAAGGTGCTTATGAACATCTGCAAATCAATTTGTAGTTTGTCTTTCTGAGCAAGCACATCATCATAGAAGAGATGGGGTTGACATATCTTGTTGAGAAGTAGATTCCCCTCATCTAAAACATCTTTAATGTCCTTTTGTGCCTTCTGCAAATCGGACCTGAGCTCATGTAACTTTTTCACCAAGGCAGTGTTCAAAGCCTTTTGATGTGTCTTTTTGGCATTAGCTTCAGCAACCTCTTCCAGGCTTTGTACCTGGTCCTCCACAACTATGCATAAGAGTTTTAGTTGGGCCAGAGAGGAATCAATACTAGGGAGGTTGGTATCGGGTATCAAACTCGCAAGAGTGTCCATCGCAACTTGGATCACATCTTGCTCCTTCTTCCTCCTTATCACCTCCAGCCATTCTTGAGCAAGCTTAATGCTTTGCAGCAGCTCTGATTCATTTGTAGATTGGAGGTCAATGGGACTAGTAATGTCAGCCATTTTGTCTTGACTACCAGTTGCCTTTGGGGTCTCCATTGGGTGCTCTGTGTTGCTCCCTCCTTCTCTTTAGCCTTTAGCTTATCCTCTTCTGCCTTCTTTTTCTCCACTTCCTCTGTCTTCCTTTTCTCTTCTTCCTTATTCTCCACTTCTTTATGCTTCTCTTCATCTTCATCCTTCTTCTTCTCCTCTTCTTGCTTCCTCTTCTCCTCTTCCTTTCTCTTCTCCTCTTCCTTTTTCTTCTCCTCTTCCTGTTTCTTTTCTTCTTCCTTTTGTTTCTCTTCTTCTTTCTTTTCCACTTCCTTCTTCTTCTTCTCTTCCTCTTGTCTATTATTCTCCTCTTCTTTTCTATTGTCCTCTTCATGTTTCCTCTTTTCTTCTTCTTTTCTCTTTTCCTCTTCCTATTTCCTCTTTTCTTCTTATTTTCTCTTTTCCTCTTCCTATTTCCGCTTTTCTTCTTCTTCTGCTTGTTTCTTCTTTTCTTCTTCCTATTGCTTCTTCTCTTCCTCTGCCTATTTTTCCTGTCCTGCCGCTTTTGTTGATGTACCCAGAGTAACATCTTCACCGTTCAAGGCATCAACATCAATGGGTTCCATTTGATTAGTGACCAGTGTAGACACCTAAAAATGGTCAACGCTTGCGGAATCATACTTTAACATTTGCGCATTGCCTCATTTTAGGTTTTTGCGTCGCATTAACATTTCTCCTATGTCACGCATTTGGTCTTTATCATTTGCGAGCATCGAGTCATTCTTCTACATTCTTCATTTGTCTCGCTTTCGAATTTGGTCTTGTCGACAATAATCTTCAGTCATGATTTTGGTCGATCTTTGTCCTTGTCAATCTTGTCATATTGCGATTGATTCGTCATCGATCCTTGTCCTTTTCAATCATGTCAATTTGGTCAATTTGTCATTGATTTTTGTCAACCAATCTCAATTAAATCATTTATCAACACTGGTCATTTATCAATTCAAAATCATGACCGAATCGACATCAAATCAATCTTACATCAAGACCTAATTGTCGTTCTTGCATTTCTAATTCATCTTCCAAGGTTTTATGATTTATTCATTTAATCTTGTTTGGCATTTTCCCTCTAGGTTAAATAATTTATTTATTTATCCTAAGTCTTCTTGCCACAATTAAATGTTTATTTAATTGGCTAATTAATTCCTCCTATTTTTGTAAATTAATTAATGAA
The DNA here is from genome assembly GCF_030272615.1 of Cryptomeria japonica. Taxonomy (NCBI): domain Eukaryota; kingdom Viridiplantae; phylum Streptophyta; class Pinopsida; order Cupressales; family Cupressaceae; genus Cryptomeria; species Cryptomeria japonica. Next base: position 362,137,462 of record NC_081405.1, on the reverse strand, counting down.
TGAGAAATTATTAATTAATTTACCTATTTTTCATCAATTTCCTAATTTCCAAGTCATCATTTCTAACCTAATTTTCTAAATTCTCCTAAATTCCTAAATGTCTATTTCTATTTCAAATTCTTGTCATAAATCTTTGCATAGCAATTTGTCATAAATTGTCATAAATTGTCATAAATCCTTGCATAGCAATTTGTCATACATATGTCATAATTTTGCTATTCTTGATTTGAATTTCCATTTGAATCACTATCATGCTAATTTGATCTTTTCTCCAAATTGTCTATAAATTGGATGAATTTCTTCAATCAAAAGCCCTAATCCCTAATCACACTATCGAATTTACGCTTCGAGTATTCTTGTGTCAATGTCAATCTTGCTTTCACAATTAGGTGTATGCACTTGAAGGTGAGATCTACAACAAATCTATTTGGAGAAGAAAGAAGAACAATGGAGCCGCATGAAGAAGCATTCAAATCTACCATTGGTTTGCATATGTCTTTAATTTTGAATGTTTTGATTTCATGTCTCTATTGAGTGTGCTTAGGATAGATTCATTGCCTGTTAGTTTTGTGATTGAACTAGTTTAATATCTATTTGCTTTGATGATTCCTAATTTCCTAGCTACATTAAATGGTGAACCCGACGTGAACACTAACCTTCTAATCCCTTTATTGTGTTTTTGAGTGCTTTTGAGTTGATTTGCAGGCCAAAAACCCAAAAATAGGGTCGTGCAGGGTTTTCTGGAGACTTCTATGCCTGTGTAAGACAACTTGCACCTGTGTTATGCATTTTGCGTCTGTGTAAATGCATTCTGCGCTTGTGTAAAAAAAAATAAAAAATTGTGCTTTTCATTCTGTTTTTTTGCATTCTGGTTTTTGGTACTGATTCTTTGTGCAACACCTTGGCATACGCATGACAAAGGCAATAAATGAAACTACTAACATGTTTTGTGCAGGTTCGATAGTCAAAGACTAAGCATATCAAACTTCTGACTGGTGTTTTGCAGGTTACCTTGGATTACAACTAAACTTTGTGTTTGCAATTAATATTTTAGGCACCTAGTATGATTTCTAAATAGGATGGAATGAATCTATGTTTGCTTTGATTGTTGAGCTTGACATTGGAGTAGGAGAGTATGCTCTCATCCTTTTTAGGGTGATCAGAAATCCAGATCTTCAATACCACGCTCATGTCTTTGATTGTCTGTCACCTTTAGAGGGCCTGCCTTCCTGACCATTTTCTTTTGCAAGCAAGTGATAATCGTGAGAAGGGAACAACCCAAAGTGAGTGCGGCTAGAATACCTTGGCATTCTAACTCACTATAAATAAATACCTGATGAGCGAAAGCTTTGAAGGAAGGGTTACATGGGAATTGCAGTTACTTGGGAAGTGATGACCCTTGAACTCTTTCTCATATCAACATCTAAGTAGGGCCTCATGGGTCTAAATCGTGCTTGCACGACTACATTTGTTTGGTATCTTGGTGGGCTTAATGTCTCAATCACGCTTGTGTGACATCAAGGAGTAACACTTAACAGAAATCCTTACTAAACACCTTGTTTTTAGAGGCCAAAAACCTTTCTAGTTGCTTGAGAAGGACAAGTTCGGATACTTGGAAGAGATACTAAGTTCGCCATGGGGAGATTTCCATGGGGACTGATGCTTGGCTGCCCTGAGAAGTGAGTGCCGTGGAGGGGAGCCCGTGGGGTCAAGCATCTATGTATTCTCCTTGAATCCCATAATGAGTCTACCTCTCAAGTACCTAATGTCCTTGCCTACCATAAGAAATGTGGGAATGAGCATGATTGTCTTGAGTCTATGTTAAAATATCTTGTCTTCTTTACTTGTCAAAAGTTGAATTGCATCTCATTTCAAAAACAAGACAAATTGATTCAAAACAAGGTTAAACACAAGAACATTTCATTCAACAAGGTTCAAAACACCTTCAAACATGGTTATCAAACATTGTTCAAAATCTTGTCTCAACATTCATGTCACTTAGATTTAGGTTCATCCTAGGTTTGCATTTTGCAAAGTCATTGTCTATTACCAAGGTTAAGTTTCACCTAGGTCATACTCCTTTGCATATCACTAAGGGTCATCCATTTGCATATGTACTCTTGCATTAAAGTCATACCATTATCATACATTCATATTTGCATACCTTAAGTCTCTTCATTAAGTTTAGGTCATTATCATATCATATTAGTCATTTGCATATTAGTTTTCTTTTTTCATATAGTGTCAAAACTAGGTTTTGTCATACTTGAGTAATCCAAATCTTTGATAAACCCTAAGTCATTGTTAAGAAGTCTAGACCTTATCAAACTTTTGTCTTTTTGTCATCATTGTCATTTGGTCAAACCTAGCTTAGTATCCAAGCATATAGGTGAGACATTGTCAATTTGTCCTATTGTCACTGGGTCCTTTTGTCCTTTAAGGTCTAGACATCATTTCAATTTCCTAAGGGTCTCTTTTTAGATTTGCATTCCAAAAAGTTTGTCAAAATCTCGAAAAAGTCCAAAAACATTAAGTTGCATTGTCATCCTTTTAGGTTGCATTTGTCAATCCCATTAGTTGCATTGCATAGTGACATGTTTGTTGAAATGAGGTCTCAACCTTCTTATGAAGCCATGTCATCACAATTGAGCAATCAATCATGTCAATCCAATCTCTACATGTCTCAGAACTTGGATCAAACTTATCATGATGATGTAAATCTCCAAATACAAAAACTAGAGGAGAAACTAGCTCAAGAAGAGGAGATATTGGAACAAAGAGTGAAAAACATTGAGAAGAATAGATCACAAATGTCCAAAGTGTTTCGAAAATTTCCAGGTCAAAATCCAAAGATTGAGCCAATTGATGTAAGATCTCTTCTTGAACGATTAGACATACTAGCTCTCCTCTCCCAAATAGAGATGATGAAACAATTTCAAGAAAAGAGACAACAACATTATGTGCCTTCACAACAAGGACAAGAAGGTGTTTACTATCAATCAAATTTTCAACCATCACAACCAATTGTTCAACAGTTCGAACATTTCCAACAGACACAACCAATGGTCCAACATATACAACCAACACAACCAATGATCCAATTTCAACAATATGTCCAACCAACTATACAATGTCAACAAATAGTTCAACCAATGGTGGAATATCAACAAGTTCAATCAACATATCAATGTCAACAACTACAATCAAACATTCAAAAACAAAGGTTGCAGCCCACACCAAGCCAAATTTTGAACATGTCAAACCAATCTGATCAACATCTAGTTCGAAATCAAAACATGACATCAAATCAAAAACAAGTTCAAATTCTAGGTCCAATCATGTCAAAACCTCGAAAGAAAGGAGGCTTTATTGAAATGATCTTAAGGAAACTACCAAGTGAGTTCTTTGAGGAAGATCAAGATAATACACTTATGTCTAGCAATGCCTCATCCCCCCATAAACAAATTGACTCTCTAGTGGCATCTATCCCTACAACTCTAGAAGTTTCCCAAGAACCTTCCATATTGTCCTCATCAAACAATACACCCAAGGATGCAATTACCCAAGAGATATCCATAATTGATTACCAAGATAATCTAATTCATGATGCACATCCTTGTCATGTTTCAGAAATACAAGACTCAATGCCACCATGCACTTTATTGCCATTACCTGTTTTAGAGGACCCCATTCGAAGTCCCTTTTCCTCATGTTCAAGCATTGATTCCTTGCCAGAATCCATCACAAATGTTCAAAGTGCATTTCCTTCATGCCAAAACATTGATTCCTTGTTAGAATCCTCCATGCATATCCAAAGTCCAACCTCATGTCAAGAGGATAATTTAGAGTATGAAGAAATGTGTCTTGAAACAGATCCAGATCAAGATCAAGATCCTGAAACTTTATCATCCCATCCAATTGTTGACCAAGATCCCATTTCCCCAGACACTCATGATGATTCCCCTATTCTTGTCCATCCTATCCAAAGTCCTATTGACACTCCATTCCCTGAGAAAGATCAAGATATCCCTTCCATCCTTTCCGATGATCCCATTGAAAGTCAAGAGCAAAGCACCTTTAAAGAGGAATCCGATGATCTTCCTCCTTGTCAAGATCAAAGTATCCTTCCAAATTCATTTCCAACACAAGACCCTATCATTCCTTCAGATCCTCCACAAGATCCACTTGTTCCTCCATCTCCTTGTCTTAATGCTCCATATACACTCCAAGATCGCATTTCTTTTGATGATCCCATTATTTCTCCCATTCCATCTCTTGAAGAGCCTGTCATTGAACCATGTCCACTACACAATCCTAGTCCCTCTCATGATCCTAATCCCCTTCATGATTCTAACGTGTCAGTGCAAGATGTTCATGAACCCTCGACATGCATAATGGGTTCTTCCACTTTGGTGCAATCCGATCCACTTCAAGATCTCATTATTTCTCTCATATCATATCCACCTCATAACGGACTCGCGTCTTCTTCCCAAAGAAAAGAGTATCCTACAAGTCAAGATATTCATTAAGGAAAAGGAGTAGACCTTCACAAGAAAGAACCCCTCCATATCAAAGAAGATCTTAAGGGTCATGTCTACACAAGTCACTCTCAAGACGTTGGTATCCCTCCATCAAAATCCAAACATATCCCTTCCCCATCATACCTTCCATCCATCTTAGGTCCTTATATTCCTTTGTTCTCTATGCAAGGTCAGCAAAGGCACACATCCTTGAGTAGATTTCATCAATCCAAAATGACTCCATTTCATTCATATCCATCCATGCATTCCTTTCCTCCTCCAAGCAATTTGGACGCCAAGTATAAAAATCATAAGTCTAGCAATCCACATGTATTCAAGGATCAACATGTCCAATATAATCGACATGTCAAAACAAAGAAAAATATGATCTATAAAGAAAATAATATATCCAAAAGGCCACAAAGGTCCACTGAGAAAAATAAAGCAAAGTCAAAATATATATGGGTTCCTAAATCCCTTATGCAAGCAATGCACTCCAAGGAATCACAAAAGCATGAAAAATCAAAAACCATGTGGATCCCTAAGCGGCTCCTTGAAGCACAAAAGCCTAAAGAAACATCAAAATTGGCATCTACAATTTCTATTCCTCCATCCAAACATTCCAAGTCTATTCCTCCATCACCTTCTTTATCCATTTTGGGCCCTTATGTCCCAAAATCACTATCCTTTCCTCCATCCAAATCTCACAATCTGAGATCCATTTTTCCTCCATCAGTCCATCACCCCTCAAGGTGTGTGCCAATGTTGATCTTGCCAACATTTCCATCCACTGAAGCCCAATTCTTCCAATACCCTATCCATTATCCAATGCATATTTTCCATCCTTTGATCCCTTTGATCCCATCCTTTGCATAAATCCTCGCCTTAGTTTCATCTTATTTTCCATGTCCTTATTCTACCAACATCTTTGAGCATACTTTTAAAGGTCATGGTCCATTTATTTCAAGGCTACTATCCAAACAAAAAGATGCTTGAGTCCTTCCATCCCCTATCATGTGTCCATCTTTTATTGAAAAAGTCAAAATACAAAAAAAAAAAAAAAAAAAAAAAGACAAAAGCAAAAAAAGTAAAGAAAAATAATTCGTCCATTAGTGAAAACCTGGCAAACAGGCGCCTTGGGCAAGTACCATGATGAAAACCTGGCAAACAGGCGTCATGCGTAATCTATGAACTTCTTGCACACCACACTTGGGGGCAGGTTTCCTCCTTCATATCCTATTGCCCCTTCACTATCCTATCATACCATATCATTACCCTCCATTATCCTATTGTCCTTCATGTACATATCCCCTTTTCCACCTTTGATCTTGACAAGGCTGACGATCTTCATGAGAATCATGTATCTTGTTTGCAGCTTTTAGTCCATCATAGCTTTTGGTCATTTATCCATTTTCTTATTACAACCTTTCATCCACATTCCCTGTCTTATTGCAACTCTCTGCCACTATCCCTTAGCCAATCCCAACCTTCAGTCCATGTCCCTTATCCATTCTTGGTCTTGCTTATCCTATCCATATCTTATCACTATCCATACACTTTTTTTTCATTCCTTGATCTTGATCTGACATAAAGACGCAAAATTTAAACATGGTTTCAAAAACCTCTTGACATGTCCCGCATGCCATGTCACTGATTTACATTGTCATATCCAGTCTCTTGTCCCATCATGCAATAGCCCTTGAAAATTGCATCTGTATTGTCTCCATACTAAAAGGCCTTTGTCTTCCCTCTATCCACCATCATTTCAGAAAGCCTATTTATTCACCTGTCATATTCCTTGCCTGGCTAGACATTGGGGGCAAAATCATGAAAAAATCTCTAAAAATTGAAAAACGTCCTGAAAAAAAAATCTCATAAAAATTGAAAAATGTCCTGAAATAAAAACAAAAAAATTGAAAAATGTCCTGAAAAAAGATGCTAAATTTTTTTAAAAATGTCCTGAAAAAAATCTTTCAAAAACATTCAAAAATGTCCTGAAATAAGATCATAAAAATCAAAAAAATGTCCTGAAAAAACCCCTAAAAAATCAAATAAAGTCCTGAAAAAACACACAAAAATATTGTAAAATCTCGAAAAACAAGCATTTTGCAATAAATGATCCCCTTTGTGCGTAGACAGATCGCTAAGCATACATCCAATGACTCGCAATCACACACTGTGCTTTACTGAAATCATGTGTAAATAGATGAACTTTTTAATCAAACCAGACATTCAAACTGATTAAACTTGTCATATCAATCAATCAACATCAATATCATTTGTCCTTGTCTCTACTATCATGGGTCTTATACAGGGTGTGGTATACTCGAAAACAGACTGTGTCCTATCTTAGACGGGGTACCGCATGTCCTGAAACCAGATAGCATGATCGTCCTATCAGCGCTTTCAACTTTTGACAATGAAGATCAAGATGTTTGTTTGATTTGTTGGAATTTGTGCATCTTATCTTTTTATTGATTTATCTTCAATCATGTTCCTATGTTGCTCGATGATGTCACTGAGTGATTTAGAGTGACCGGGATGGTTCATGGTCCTTTTCTTTTGGTTGTGATTGTTGTTTGTCTGCAATGTGTCTGTCTTACGCAAAGGGATTGCATTATCGCTCTGGCCTTCATTGCCATGTAGTGCCACATCCATTTTGCCATATCAAATAAAGGTTCTCACCTACTTCTGTGCATCGGTGAAAGCAAGTATTTCTTCATCTCTACATGTCCTCTGTCTAATTTCTGCTTACTAACATTTCTTCGGTCAGTCTTGGCAGTCCGTTTGATCCTATCATTTTCTATCATTCTTATCGATCAATTGGCCTCTTTTCTGCATGTTTCCGGCCAATTCCTCGAGGGGGCATGCATATGTCATTGTTATTGTCTGGGGCATTTTCATATGTCATTGTCAGTGTTTGGGGCATTTTCATTATTGTTCTTTGAAACAACGCTTAAAATCACATTGTCTCAAAGAGGGGCAAAATGTAGACACCTAAAAATGGTCAACGCTTGCGGAATCATACTTTAACATTTGCGCATTGCCTCATTTTAGGTTTTTGCGTCGCATTAACATTTCTCCTATGTCACGCATTTGGTCTTTATCATTTGCGAGCATCGAGTCATTCTTCTACATTCTTCATTTGTCTCGCTTTCGAATTTGGTCTTGTCGACAATAATCTTCAGTCATGATTTTGGTCGATCTTTGTCCTTGTCAATCTTGTCATATTGTGATCGATTCGTCATCGATCCTTGTCCTTTTCAATCATGTCAATTTGGTCAATTTGTCATTGATTTTTGTCAACCAATCTCAATTAAATCATTTATCAACACTGGTCGTTTATCAATTCAAAATCATGATCGAATCAACATCAAATCAATCTTACATCAAGACCTAATTGTCGTTCTTGCATTTCTAATTCATCTTCCAAGGTTTTATGATTTATTCATTTAATCTTTTTGGCATTTTCCCTCTAGGTTAAATAATTTATTTATTTATCCTAAGTCTTCTTGCCACAATTAAATGTTTATTTAATTGGCTAATTAATTCCTCCTATTTTTGTAAATTAATTAATGAATGAGAAATTATTAATTAATTTACCTATTTTTCATCAATTTCCTAATTTCCAAGTCATCATTTCTAACCTAGTTTTCTAAATTCTCCTAAATTCCTAAATGTCTATTTCTATTTCAAATTCTTGTCATAAATCTTTGCATAGCAATTTGTCATAAATTGTCATAAATCCTTGCATAGCAATTTGTCATACACATGTTATAATTTTGCTATTCTTGATTTGAATTTCCATTTGAATCACTATCATGCTAATTTGATCTTTTCTCCAAATTGTCTATAAATTGGATGAATTTCTTCAATCAAAAGCCCTAATCCCTAATCACACTATCGAATTTACGCTTCGAGTATTCTTGTGTCAATGTCAATCTTGCTTTCACAATTAGGTGTATGCACTTGAAGGTGAGATCTACAACAAATCTATTTGGAGAAGAAAGAAGAACAATGGAGCCGCATGAAGAAGCATTCAAATCTACCATTGGTTTGCATATGTCTTTAATTTTGAATGTTTTGATTTCATGTCTCTATTGAGTGTGCTTAGGATAGATTCATTGCCTGTTAGTTTTGTGATTGAACTAGTTTAATATCTATTTGCTTTGATGATTCCTAATTTCCTAGCTACAACCAGTATTCCTTCACTATCATACACCTCATCTGGTTTATTGATTTCTGGTTCTTGCTCAACTTTCATGTTGGCTTCTGCCACTTGGTGCAACTTTAGAGCGGATTGAGCAAGGGAGTGGGTATCTTTTACCACATCAGGAAAGTATTGTGCAAATACTTCCTCTCTTATTTCTTGTTCCTTCTTTATGGCAATGCGCCATTTGTTATCTAAAGAATTATATAAAGAATCAGGTGTCTCGGATTTAATTTTTGATGGCCACCGGTTATTAATACATAAATAATTAATGACTTCCTGTTCAACTTCTTCCTTTTCATCATCATTAAAATCATCAAAGCACTCTTTCAAATCACCAAGCACTTTTCTTCTAATATTCTTAATAGTTCTTTGACAATGTGTCAAAGGTTTGTAGGAGGAAATATCAATATTTACCGGTGCAAATGTTGTCGGTTCATTGCTGGTTGTCTTTGTCTTTTTCCTCGTTTACCTAGTCTTCTTAGGCTGTTTTTGCGTCTGAACTCATCAAAGTATTTGTCCAGAACTTCTGGATAACCGGTTCCAACTGCTTGAAGGCTTTCCTTGATTTACTTTGTAACCGGTTGGCCGACAGGCCACTGAATATCTCCGACTCTTGGGAAGTAACTTTGGAAGTAGAAGAACAACCCAACCAATAGTTGTCCAAACTTAAATCTCAAGGCATTGTCTTGTTTAATCGACTTAAGGTTCACCAGAAGTTGCCTTTGCATACAGGTGCATAAATCAAATGATGCATCTTCCATGATCATCCTGTAGGTAGCATTTACCGTTGCAGGAGAGACAGAGTTGATCCTGCTAACATAAAATGTACGGTAACCTATTACCATGCAGGCATATTTGACCAGATCGTCCTTGATGGGATTGATGGTCATTCCCCGTTGGTTGCTCATAGAACCGGTGAGCTTGGTCGTTTCGGTCTTGCTGATCTTCCTTAGGGCTGGCACTTCACCGACGTTAAAGAAACTGGTGACGTCACGAATAGCTTCCGGTGTGATGTCATGTGTCCGCTCTAAGTACATTTTGTCACCATGCACTCTGCTCAGAATGATGCAGATGTGATCATCTGAAAACTCTTCAAGGAAATAGACTACATTGTGAAGCTTGTTTTTTTATAGACGTTGAATTCTGGTTTGATCTTCTTGTCCTTTCCCCAGAATAAGCTTAACTAAGAATGGATCATCAGAGATCCTAGCTCTTTGATTTTACAATCAATATAATCTGAAATACCTTCCTCCACTATAACACCAACAGGTATTTGAGATAGGGCATTATATTTTGCCTTCCATTGGATGAAGTCTACTGAATCAACAGGTGCACTAGAACTAGAGTGTGATGCGGAAGCCATGATAAACAGAGAAATTCGAAAAATACCTTCATAAATCAAAATTTAGGGCTTGCAAATTCTACTTCGCCACACACTCCTTCGGTTGCTAAAATACCACTTCGTGTTCTACACTTGACCGACTGATATTAGCTTCTCATTCTTCTTCAAGGTTTTGAAATTTTTTTGAATCGCAATCCAAATCGCTTTTCGTCACTCAGCACTTGAAAACTTCTTCGCTCAAGAACTGATAAGTGAAAAATGACTTGAAAAATCCTTTTAAACAAGCTCTTCACCTACCATAATAAATGCTCCATTATTAGGGCATAAACCTTAATTTGCCTTTTATTGTTTCTGGTCCTCTGCCAGTAGACAGGTATCACATATCGGTTAAGGTCTTTTATCAGTGTAAATTGGGGGTTCGAAAAATTTCACCATTTTCTCCCCCTAAGCTTTTTTTATGCTTAGTTTGCCGGTTCAGTAACTTCCACACTAGGTGCAGAAACTGGTTTTTCTTGAGACACTTCTTCTAGCTTCTTCTTCCAGGTTTTGAACAGTTTTAGCATCAATCTTTCCTTCTGGAGTGACCGATATATCATCCGATATATTCTTTCTCATCCTACAGAATCTTGTTGTATGACCCAGTTTGTTGCAATGATAGCAAACCATTCCAGGTGCTCTCCAAGGTCCATTGTTCATGTTTCCATTCTTCCTTCTACATGTTGCAGCAGTGTGACCACTACCATGACAGATCAAACAGGTTGCTCTCCATCCGGTTGCCGCTTGATAGTCACTGCTTCCTAACTGATGATTATAGGTATTAAACCGGTTTGGATTTCAGTTCCCAGAGGGTTCGAGAAAGACTCCTTGACTCCTTTGAGGATACCTTCCGATGTTGTGCATGACAAACCTACATTCAAATGCTTTATGCCCAAAGTTGTTGCATGCATAACAATTACCATTGAATCTATTAGGTCTAAGCTTATCATTTGAAAAATAAGGAAAATTATTGTAAGCCTTACTTCTACATACATTAGCAGTGTGTCCTTCCTTGAGACAATTAAAGAAAACAGGTTTGAACTTTTGCTTACCTTTATCCTTTGGTGCCGGTTTCTTCTTTGATGCTCCATCTTTTGTTCTAGAGGTCTCACCTTCCTCATATTCTGAGAAACCAAGTCCATTGGTATTCTTTACCGGTTTAGCTGATTCAAGCTTTTGCTCTAGCTTAACAGAGCTCTTATTGAATTTGGCAAGTATTTCCTTTGACTTAGTGAGTTCTTTGGAAATAGCAGCATTGGATTTCTTTAAGGTTGCATTCTCAGAAACATCCATGTGTAGTTCACCTTGCATTTCTTCCTTTTCCACTTTACTTTCAGGAAGATGAGAGCTAAGTGCACTGATCTCTTGCTTCAGCTTGGAGATCTCATGATCTTTGTCTTTTACTAGATCTTCAGCTTTCCTCTGGTTGTCAAGCTCTTGACACATTCTGATAGTTAGTCCTTCAATTTCCCTTCTTAGGTTGGCATTGGACTCATTCAGTTTTTCAACTTCTTGAACTAGGGCTTCCATGTCCGCTTCATTAGAAGAACTGTTTTCAGTTAGCTCCACCAATTTTTCAGCATGCTCTCTTCTTTTCATCTAAGAGGCCTTATATTTGACTTTAAGTTCATCATAGGCTTTCTCAGTCTGAGTGAGACAATGAGTAAGTTCCCTCACAGTGTATTCCCCCATATCTCTTTCCAAGTGGTTAGAATTATAGAAAGGTTGGCTCTGATACCAATTGATGAATACTAAGAGGGGGGGTGAATTAGTATACCAGAAAATACTGAACTCAAACACTTTAATAGTCTAGCAGTAAACTGGTAAAATAGTTTTGCAAACACACCGGTTAACACACATACAAACCAAATAGCAAATAAGGCATTCACCCACAGAAGCACAATCACCATAACACAAGAGATTTTGAGTGGAAACCCAAATGGAAAAAACCACGGTGAGATGAAACTCACAAGTAACTATCTGTATAATAGTAACCAGGCCGGTTAAGGTTATACAATGTTCTTTACCAGAACAGATCCTGTTAGGAATCTCAATCTCTGTTAGGAGATAAGTCTGATTAAAGACTACCTTGTGAGAGGATTTCAGATCCACAGATGTGAATCACCTTGTTAGAGGATTTACACAGGCTTCTCTGGGCCTACCCGGTTAAGGGTTTCCGACTTGTCAAAGATGTGAGTAATCAACAATTGAATGATCTAGCAAATAGCACAGTTTGCCTGGTTAGATCCATGATAGCTCATTACTAATGCATTTCAGCATTACTTCAGTCTTCAGTAAATCCACACTCTATTACAGCACACAGACTTGATCTTCTCTATTAAGATCAGACATGCAAAAACTCATCAACCACCAAAAACCCTAACAACTACACTACCTAAAACCCTAGACATGATGTCCTTAAAAAGGAATCTGATTTCATGTCATTCCAATAGGATTACATTGCAAGTTCCTAGGTTCAGTGTATCTAGACACATTTGGTAACACGACACAAAATCACCGTCAAAGTGTCGGTGGATGGAAACTCATCACAAAAAATATACCGGTTGGTAACTCATCACAAAGTATTACTGGTTTATACAACTTTACCGATTACCAGTTGGTAACTCAGAGTAATACCGGTTTAGTTATTAAACAGATTACCGGTTGACAAAAAATGAAGACTGGGAAAATGATAACTGGCACTTTAGTTCCTTTTCTCTATTCCGCTTGAAATCCTTGAACCGCTTGAGGTCTTCATGCTGCTTGAGATCGGTAAACACTTTCTGGAAAACACCGATAGTCTAAAGACTACAACATAATACCGGTTTGGAACAAATACCGGTTGAGCATAATTCATACATTGAAAAAGTGATCTCATAGCAAGTGTGTGTCCATCAATGAAAATCACAACATAATCATCAAAAATGCCAACACTCTTTGATCCCCTCTGCACCTTTTAAAATGACTAGGAAATCTCTCCCTTTGTCGACCTTTATTGGAAAATTAATGCATTTTTCGACGAGCAAGTATATAAGGAGGTTTACCCCTCTCATTTGCATAATACAGATATACAAGAGATCATAAGAGAAGGGTGAATTATCATCATCAAGCATTCAAGCATTCATTAATCATCTCTAGAGGCCTTCAAGGTTGCATTCTTCATTCATCAATTGTGGAGCATCATTACATCATTCATTTGCAAGCATGTGTGTGTGATTAGGGTTTTGTCATGTCCACAACATATGGGATTACATTCATGAAGCAAAGCATCATTATCAATCATTGCAAATATGAGGTATATCTTTCCATCATTTATTTCAGTATTTGCAATATTTCAATCAAGGTTAATTCCTAAATTGGGGTTTGACTTAGGCAAATCCCTATTCCCAACCTATTTCCCTTATTTTCTATGTACAGGAAACAGGTATAAAACTATACTCTTTGAAATAAGAATTATTTGCAGAGACGAATCAACTCCTCTTTGGCGTGCAAAAAAGTAGGAGGACCAGGGCGATGTACACATCGGTCCTGACATTTTTGGAGCTTTTTCGGGGATCAGATTTGAATTTGCATATATTGCTTGTAGCTCACTGTTCCCGCATTTTTATCTTCATTTCCAGCACTTTTCCCTAATTTCAGCATTTCAACTCACAAAAGAGGGTCAATTTATTCACACCACCCTTAAATCCAGTCAGTATTCAAACCTTATCATTCTTGATTTGGGAATGGATCTATTGGATTTCTCCCTCTTTTGAATGTAATAACAAATTAAGGTTTTCATCCCTCTAATGGTGGAAACCCTAATTTTTCACCATTATAGTTGTTATCACTACTTCTATTAGACTACCTAATCTCTATTAAAGCTGGATATGGTTTGTTGATTGAATTTTTTTTTGTTTCTACATAATTCAACTCTCTGGCTCATAGACTAACTAATCTCATAATTGTCCTTTCATTTTATTTTTTTATTGATATTGATTGCTTTTTCAGAAAAAAACAGAGTTTTGATTTTTGTGCTAATGTCAGCATTGTTGCCATACACTACTTCCATTAGGATATGCTCAAGGTATCTTCCAAATGCGCATGATATTGAAGCAAATTTTTTTGATGGTTTGTATATTGTTCAAATTTCCAGTCTTATAGACTACTTGATCTCATAAAAATAATTATAAAACTTTCATCTCATAATTTTATCTTTTATTGATATAGACTGCTTTCCATGAAAAATAGCCGGAATGATTGTTTTTGTTAATGTCAACAATGTTGTTATCTTCACTATTTCTATTAGAATATGCTCAAGGCATCTTCAAATATACTTTAGAGTGAAGGATATGCTAGAATACAGCTGTACCATTAGACAGTAAAGGTCAAGCTAGATATTGTATAAAGGCAGATTAAGAAAGAACATTTGATGAAGGGTTGGTAAATTGCTCCCTCTGTAGAGAGGGAGCACCACCACTGACTAAATTGCTTCCTCTGCACCTAGAAAAAGGGAAAATGCAAGACAATATTTGTCCAATGAAAGACAATATGGGTTTAGCACCAAGCTCAAGTCTGTCATGTTTCCAACCATACTTGTGAAGTCAGGTACAATCACTCTTCTCCTTTCTAGTCTTCATCATGATTTTAGCCTCTCATAAATATTGTCAGACTGTGTCCAACACAGACTTGCCTCTGTAATGCAGGGAGCAATTTAACGAACCCTTCAGCTCTCCAAATCAGTCCATACTGTATTTTTACATGGAGAGAGTGAAGGTGGGTATTACCACTACTCCTATATAGATTGAGGAAGGTATGCAGGGTCATTATGTTTCATATGCTTAATTGTCTCTGTTGTTTGGCGAGGGCATTGTATGTGCAGATTGCAGAGTGGAGGTTCCTTAAGAAAGGGGTTCTTAGAAAACTCTGTTTTAAACTCTGAGAATTCTCAGCTGGGAAATTCGGTACACTTTGGCTTAAGTATATTACAGTTTGGAGCGGATCTATCGTTTTTGTTTCTGTAAGATCCTCCAATTTGGCTGATGAGTGGACGACTAAATGTTTACTGCAGTGAGTGTCCAATGACGAAGATGATGCTTATCCACAGAAATGGATTGATATGACAACAATGGCAATGTCATTCTCAACCTTCCTTAATAATATGGATAAGCATCCACAGCACTTTTCCTTTGCTCGTGTAAAATGTGGTGTGATGCTCTTATGTTTCTAGATATATGTTTCTTTCAACTGTTCAAAAAGCTTAAAAAACAATGGAAGTTGATTGATTGAGGAAAGAATAGCATGAAAGCAATTTTTAGCAATGATACATTTATAGCATTAAAGAAAAATAAACAATTTTATTTATAAATGTGAAGATAGTTGATGTATGAGCAATTTAGGGGTTCTGCAATCTTGTCATAATTGGATTGGAGTTTGTACAAAGATGAGTTTAAAACTAGTGCACACTTTATGGATGATACAGTTTATTTCTAAGCTTGTGTCTATAGTTTGGCTTCACGTAAGAGATGTTCATGCACAAACTGTAGTAAGCTGTCTATAGTATGACAAGATGTTATCAAATGATTAGATAAATGAAGCAGCACATTACAAGATGGATTTCCTTAAACTTTGTAATAGATTTTCTTTTGGAAGATTTTCTAGATCTCATGTAATTTTCTGAAAAAAAATTATGTTAGGGGAGCTAGACTAGAGGTTGGCATAAGACCAAGTTGTCATATGTGATGCTGGTTAACCAAAGATGACAAAGAAGTGGCATGAATAATTTGGTAGTGATTACTAATGGCTAGTGATTAAGATAAAATGATTTTGTATTAAAAATGTTTGACAATCAAGCTTCAACATGAAGGGTTAATATATTTGCTCAAATTTAACATGCAAGCATTGCAAATATTTGGTAACATTAGATATCCAAGTAGGCATGAAATCTAGTTTTAAGAGGCTAGATATCCAGTCACAATGGATTAGCTATATGGTTGGTATCGAGTAACTTCACTTTAATTGATATGATTGGAAACTTTATATTGTTATTTTAAAAAAAAATTATGAGTTTAAGAAGCAAATATATATTTGTCATGCCTTCCTTTATTGTATTTTGCTAAACTTGATTCTATATTGAATAATGAATTGTGATGACATCATTGATTATTGTTGATAACATATATGTTTGCTTGTTCAATTGATTGTTTTTCAGTTTTTATTTGGTTCATACTTGTAATATATGAAATCTAATGATTGTGTTGATTTTGGTGTTTGTAAGAAAGATGTATCATAACATAAATATTTATCTTAGATAAGGGACATGTAGTAAGGAACAAGTGGTTGTGATCATTTGAGTTTAATTTTAGTTTTTTTAACATCACTATTGTAATGATTGTTTTAAGTCTTTTTCCTTCGGCCATTTGAACTTTGATTATATGGAATCTTGTGAATTCTTCTATTATCCTTTCTTATTGATTTTTCTTATATATATATATATATATATATATATATATATATATATCACCTAAAGGTAGTTCATGTTTTATTCATTACATGGCTTATAAAGAGGGATGGTGAGCATAACCAAGACCAAAATCCTCTACATATATTCATTCTCAATATCATCCTATAGATTGTATTTGATAAGGTCCCTTCTAAGGAGGCAAAGAGTGTCCCTCAACATGCTATAATCGTTGAGCTCATGTAAGAGAAAGACACCAGCTAGTCATTGGCATATCCTCGTAGAGGACCATATTATCCACATGAAAATGAATATCAACCCAACAAATCACATATCATGCATTGTCTAAATCCATTGTCTACTTGTTGTAGTAATTCCCAATTAAAAATTGGGTATAAATTGAATGTGAATGTGGGTTGAAACATAGTGAAAAGGGACCTGTCTTCTCTTGTGATACATGAGTTGTAGCATCCCTACCTTGTAATTAATTTTTTTTCTAATTTATGTTAGTTAAAGTTGGTTGTGATTTGTTAATTGGATCTTTTTTGGATTCTATATAGTTCAACTTTGGAGTCTTATAGAATACTTGATCTTATAACACATCATTAAAAATCTTCATTTCATTTTCTTTATTGATATAGATTGCTTTCCATGAAGAAACTGACATCTTTAATTTTATTTTTTTGCTGATATCAGTGTTGTTCTCATCATTACTTCTATTGAGATATGCTCAAGGTGTCTTGAAATGTCCATGGAATTGAAGCATATGCTAGAATACAGTTGCATTATGAGAGAATTTAAATTGGTTTCTATATAGTCCAACTTTCTGATCTTATAGGCTACTCGTAAACATCATTAAAAACTTTCATTTCATAATTTTACTTATTTTAATATAGATTACTTATCATAAAGAAACAGGTACCCTTTAGTTTTTATGCTAATGTCAATGTTGTTGTCATCACTATTTCTATTAGGATATGATCGGGGCATCTTCAAATGTCCATGAGATTGAAGCATATTATAGAATATAACTGCAATATGAAAGAATTTAAATTGGTTTCTATAATTCAACTTTTTTATCTTATAGACTAACCAATCTCTTGTAAACATCATTAAAAAAATTTATTTCATAATTTTATTTTGGATTGATATAGACTGCATTCCATAATTAAAATAGACACCCTTGATTTTTTGTGCTGATGTCAGTTCTGTTGTCATCACTACTTCTATTAAGATATGCTCAAAGCACCTTCAAATGGCCTTTGGATTGTAGGTTGTTTATATCTATGTGTAATGATGGATATGTTAGAGTTAATATCAGTTGTTTACGTGCGGAACCCATTTCCACTATAAAGAAAGGAAATGCATATTAGAGTTTAAGCTATTCTGATGATTTATATGAAAGAACCTATTTTATATAAACACCAAAAACACCATCAATGGATTGATTTTCATACAGGGACTTTAAACCCTTTCTTCAACATGAAAATAATTATTGACATTAGATTTCCACATCTATTATGTTGACAATTTGTTGTTTCTGAATTCAATTATAACTCATTGAACTATTGAATAACACTCATTGATATTATGTTAACAATTATTTTTTTCTTTTGAAAAGCTTAATAGATTACTTGTCCTGGATGAAACTTGTTGGAGTGATTTAGATCATTGCATTCAAACGAGAGTATGGCCAAGCAGGGCTGCAAACATTGCTGAGAAATTTGAGGATTAATAAAGAATTTTTTAGTGGTCATAAAATAATGTATTGACTTTTTTAAAAGTATAGGGAACAATCTAACTTTTAATATAAAATAATCACCTAAATATCATCCTTCTTTATAAAGAAATTTGTCAGAATTTTCAAGAGACTTTCCTAAAATATACTTCAATTAACCTTATTTGATGTTACAGAACTGGTACTGCTATGCCAAAACTGTTGCAGAGAAAGCTGCATTTTATATTTAGATTATTTAATCTAAATTTAAAATTTTTGAGGTAACAATTTAATTTAGATATGTTTGAATGTAAAAGCTTTTTATCTTCATAATGTAATTATATCTTTGCTCCATGGTTAACTAAATCTTATAGATGAAAAAATATAATCATTTTCAGATTTATTGCACTAACATATTTTTTCTAGTTTGACATAGATCTACATATTTTCACCATGATCAAAGAATAGACATAATTTTTGTGCACATACCATTGTGAAGAATTGCATTAACTATTCTTAAAACACAATATATCTTAAAGGTAATATGATGGAAGCTTGTGAATGATACAAAATTTCATTTGATAGAATCTTTAATGACTTATGATTTCATACATCTCAATGAAAATCCTAATTTTTTACAAATTTATGATTTCACATATCTCAACGAAAATCTTAATTTTTACCAAAATAAATTCTTAAGAAAAATGCGCTTAACTAATAGACAACTTACAATTCAATTAAGTATAATCATATTATAATTCCTTAAATATGCAGAAATACACTCTAAATATTGTGAAAATAGATCCTCATATCAAATATCAATCAAGAATACTCTCTACAATTTCTCGCTCGTTATGGGCGAAAATAGGGTTATTGGCGCATGGGCCGATGTGGGCTGGGATGATCCGTCGCATGTCCCATAGCTGGTCTTTACGAAGGGTAAATGGGTGGATATGGCGGCGCAGAATTGGTTGAGGGTAGACAAAAGGAATTTCAGGCCAGTCTCCAAGTATTTTCGAGGTTTTTTCAGAGGTCCAAATAGTGGAAATTGGCGGAGTATGGACAGATCTGGTGAAGGGCAGAAAAGATTTGTGGATCGTAGGCATTTTGGTCAGGGCTTGAGGCAAAAGTTTATTCAAAATCGTTTTATGGAGCTTCCGGGCAAACGATCTATAGAGCTGGGAGGAAAGGCATCCTATGAGAAAGTTGTGAAGTTTTCATCTGTAAACGAGGCAATTAGGGTTTCTCGGCTGAACGCTGGTGAAAAGACGATGGACAAATAGTCTAACAATAACCCGCTTGAGCTATCTTCGTCACATCAAAGGGGGGATAAGGTAAGGGAATCTTCGACATCAAGAAAAGAGGATAAGGTAAGTGAAAATCAAATCGGCTCTAATTTAGGAGGTGGGTCTTCGCACGTATGGGCTCCTGTTCCATGCATTGATTTACTTGATTCTTATGTGGATTTGAAAGCTCGTTGTTTGCATACACATGCTATTTCGGGGGAAATATGGGGGGATATAACTAGTTTATCTAAATTTCATCATAAATTGTAGAAAAAATGGTCTGATATGCAATATTTTCAATTACTCTCTGCAAATGCATTTATTATTGTTTTTAACTCTTCTTCTATTAAGGATGAAGTTTTAAAATCTTCACATTATTGGTTTGGTAAACATTTAGTGTTTGTTTCGGCTTGGAAACCATTATATGTCCATGCTTGGTCAAGTTTTAAATTAGTGCCTTTCTGGTTTGGCTTGCCCAAATTACCATTTGAATTTATGGACCCAGAAGTTTTGGAACAAATTGGTAATACTTGTGGTTCTTTCTTATCTTCAAGATTTGATTTTGTGGAGGGGGAGGTTCTAGTAAAAATTTATGTCCCGACTAACCCTAATATTGTTTGCCCTCGGACCTGTATCATCAAATCTCATGAGGTTATCTGGAAACAACCAATTAATAAGCTAGAGAAAGAGTTTGGTAAAACATCCTTGCAATTGGATGCTCCTTTGCTTATGGATTTCTCAAAATCCTCTGTTCTGGATAAGGCAGAACCTTGCTTGGGTAGTAAAGATAATCCATTTTTGGATAAACTATTAGTTAATGGGTCCACAGGGAAAGCTCCCGCCGCTTCTGAGGTTAACCAGGTTATGAGGGATGTTGGGAAGCGAGAGGTTTGTGTCTCACGATCCGGAGTCTGTACAGTTATTTACAAGTAAGGATAGGATAGTAACATCTCACCAGAATATTGTGGTTTCAGGGGGTAGCAATGTGGATGATCTGCTTCCTAATCTCAATACCTCGAATTCCTTGGATAATGTCTCTCTTTTATTATCACCAAATGATGGTGGTGGGAATCCTGTCTGTTCTGAGAAGACAAAAGAATACTTAGAGGGTTGCCAAGGGATTGGTCAGATTTTAGCTAAGAATGATGGAGTTGTTTCGGAATCTAATGTTGGGGCTTCTTCTCTAAGGTTTCTTGATGATGCTACCCTCGCTCAAAAAGTCAAAGAATTGGTGTCTAATAATTCTTCGCAGCATTTTGATGTGGATGTGGATAATAACACCACCTTAGGAAATAATATTCCGTCGGGGGATATTCCTGTTATTGTGCGAGATGAAAATCTAGTTCAACAAGTAAATGATCTTTTTAAAGATCATGAGCATCAGATGGATGAGGACATTACAAATAGGGATATTTGTTCCATTGAGAATGACTTGGGGGGAATTAAATTGACCCTTCCTATCTCTGCATCTACTAACCCTTTTGAGGTTTTGGCTTCAATAGAAGTGGGCATCATCGATAATCTAGCCATGACTTCTCCTAAGTCAAGTTAGAGTTTACCAATTGTCCAAACTACTCTAATTAGGGCTTCATCTGTGGTTTCTCCTGGTAGGGGTAGGCCTCCAAAGAATCAAAAGACTCAATTGGAAATTGATGTTGGGATTCAGCAAACTTTGTCTCTTTCTCTTGGTGATGGGAAAGGGAAGCATTCAATTTCTCTTGGTAACAATATGAAAGCAATTTGTACTCCTAAAGGTAAGAGGAGTAAGAGGTTTGTTAACAGTCCTCCTATGACTAGGTCAGGGGCTGTGAAGCGTAATCTTCAAAGTAGTTTTGGAGAAGGGAAGTCTTCTTTGTCTAAAAGAAAGAGGGGAGCCTCGGGCTCCCCCCGAAAAAATGAGAATTATATCTTGGAATGTTAGGGGCTTCAATGCCCCTAACAAGAGGCGCTTAATTAAGTCCCAGATGGACTTAGTTAAGTGTGATATTTTCATGTTGCAAGAGACAAAATTGTCAAAAGAGTCTGCTACTTTGGTTTTTTCTTCGTGGAGAAAGTGGGATTTCCTCTCCTCTCCAGCTTGTGGTGTGTCAGGGGGTTTAGCATTGCTTTGGAATAACTATAACATTGAGGTTGAGCTAGTTACCTCTGTTGTAAATTGGATGTTGGCCTTAGTTAAAAGTAAGCTTTCGAAGGTTAAGTTTTGGCTTTTTAATATTTATGCTCCTTCTGGTATTCAAAGGAAGACTAAATTATGGGAAGAGCTTAAGAGGATTCCCTCCCCTTTAAGGCATGGTCCCTTTATAATCTTTGGGGGGGATTTTAATGCTATCACTAATTTGGGAGAAAAGAAAGGACATATTCTTCCTAATAAAAAAATTATGGAAGACTTTGGAAAGTTCATTAAGGAGATGAGTCTTTTTGATTGTCAGTTTCAGAATGGGATTTTCACATGGACAAATATGCGAAAATATTTTTCACAGATTGCGGAAAGTAGACCGATTTTTGTTATCAGATGTTTGGATCGATTTAGAGTTTGATTTTTTTTCCTCTATTCTTCCAGTTTCGGGGTCAGATCATTTTCCAATTTCCCTATCAATTCTGGAAGACAAAGCTCCTTTTAAGTCACCTTTTAAATTTGAACCTATGTGGTTTAGAGATTCTTCCTTTTTGCCTTTGCTCAAAAAATGGTGGAGTTCTGCTCCTTATTGCTCTGGATCCCGAATGTTTCAGATTGCTAAAAAGTTAAGTTTTTTGAAATTGAATATTAGAGAATGGAATATCTTGCATTTTAAGAACATCTTTCAGGAAAACCAAAGGATTCAAGATATGATTGAATGTCTTAATTCACATGTGATTCAACATGGTATGGTGCCACTTGTTTTAGATGAACTAAAGTTGCTAAAAGCAGAGCTTGAAGAAGTTTTGACCAGAGAAGAAATCTATTGGAGATAGAAATCGAGGGAGATCTGGCTTTCCGATGGTGATAGAAATACAAAAGAAATTCACTCTTCAACAAAAATTAAGAGAAGTAGAAATAGTCTATCTTGTATTGAGTGTCCAAATGGCAAACTTTTAACAAAACAAGAGGATATTGCTTTAGAGGCAATTAGGTTTTTTAAGTCACTATTATCTTCGGAGCTTGGAGATCTTCATAATAACATTTCTTCTAATATCCCTTCTTTGGTATCTTTGAAAGATAATAAAATGTTGATGTCTCCTTTTTCTTTGGATGAAGTTAAGAATGTTGTTTTTGCAATGAACCCTGATAAGGCTCCGGGACCGGATGGTTTTACTCCTTTATTTTTTCAGAAATGTTGGAATTTTGTGGGAAATGATGTTTTATTGGCCCTTGAGGAAGCTAGAAGGAATAGGTCTATTTTGAAAGAGCTTAATACTACAATGATTGCAATTATTCCTAAAAAAGAGGTTACCAAGGCATTTGCTGATTTTCACCCTATTGCTTTATGTAAGACTTTGTACAAGATTTTTACCAAGGCTATTTTTTTAAGGTTGGCTAAAATTCTGCCTAGGATCATTTCTTTAGAACAAGGTGGTTTTGTTCTAGGAAGGGAGACGACATAGGGAGCTATAGTGGCGCATGAGGTTTTGCATTCTATTTCTACACAGAGAATCCTGACCATGATCCTCAAATTAGATATGATGAAGGCATATGATAGAGTAGAATGGGGGACTTTGTGTGTTGTTCTACTTAAATTAGGCTTTTCCAAGGCACAGGTCAAATGGATTCGTGCTTGTATTTCTTCTGCAAGGTTCTTGGTTCTAATTAATGGCTCCCCTTGTGGTTTTTTCTCCTCTTCTAGGGGTTTGAGGTAGGGGGATCCCCTGTCTCCTTTCTTGTTCATTCTTCTAGCTGAAACGTTCAGTTGGGCTATTAGAGCCGCTAAGCTGGGAGGGCTTTGGAAGGGAATTAGGATTCAGAATGTTCCACAAAGCATTTCCCATTGTTTGTTTGCAGATGATACCTTGTTATTTGGTTAGGCTTCTTTGGGTGAGGCAAGAGTGATAAAGGGGATAATACATAATTATGCATCCTTTGCTGGTCAGAGAGTAAATGTTGATAAGTCAAATATTTTTTCCTTCATGCTTCATAATTGGTTCAGAATAGATTGAAGATTTTTTGGGGATTTGCATCTAGAAATCTTCCTTGTTCTTATCTTGGTATACCTTTCTTCATTAAGCAAGATAAAGTTGAGTTTTGGGATAAGATTATTTCAGTTATCTCTAGAAGGATTCTATCCTAGAATCATAGATGGTTAACCTTGGCTGGTAAGATTGTTCTTATTAAGTCCGTCCTAAATGTTATTCCTATTTATCTCATGTTTGTTTTGCAGTCTCCGAAAGCGGCTATTGTTAGTTTGCAAGATACTCTTAGGTCCTTCCTTTGGAGTAATAATAAAGATGGTAAGAAGAAACCCCCTCTGGTAGCATGGGATAAAGTTTCTTGCCCAAAAACCTTGGGGGCACAGGTATTAGGAGTCTGGAAAGTCAAAATTTAGCCTTAGGTGCTAAGCTGGTTTGGAAATTGTATGAGAGACCGTCCTCCTTTTGGGCACAAATTATGTTTTCTAAATATTTAAATAATGGACCAAGAGAGTATGTTTTTCAAGTTTCTAATTTACCGTCTGGTTCAGCGATTTGAAATTTTCTATGTAAATGTAGATCAATGATTTTGCCTCATCTCTCATGGATTGTTCATAATGGTAGAAAGGTCAAGTTTTGGGAGGAAGTTTGGAATGGACATCCCCCTCTCGTGAATACAAGGGATTGGTCTCCTTTAATTTCCACTCTTTCTTCCCTTTTGGGTGTCTTTGTGGCTGATTATTTTGAGATTGAGTATAGTGGGAGTCTTAAGGTGGCAAGATGGAAATCAATTGAGTTTTTAGATATTGATCAAAATATGAAATTGGAATATGAAAAGATGTTGGGGGAGAGAGTAATAATTCTTTCTGATGCTGACGATGAACTTATCTGGACAAGGAATATCTCTGGTAAGTACAGAGTTAGGATGGCTATAATTCTCTCTTGGTTGCTAAAGATTTATCTACTTGGCCATACAAGCTATTTTGGCATATGACTTGTCTCCCAAAGGCTGGTGCTTTTGCTTGGTTAGCAGTGCAGGACAGAGTCCTTATAGGTATGAGGTTGGACAGGTTGGGTATTACTGCAATATTTCCTTGTGTTTTTTGTAATAAAAATTTAGAATCCTCTGCACACTTGTTTCTTCACTATGATTTTTCCTATGCTTGTTGGCAGTGGTTGTTTGAAAAGCTAAATATATCCTTTGTTATTGGTACGGATCTCCTTTCCCACTTCAGTGCCTGGCCTCTCCTGTTTGCTTCATCTTTTTATGCATGTCTCTGGATTATTTCTCCATCTATTGTGATTTGGAATATTTGGTTAGAGCGTAATAATAGGATTTTTAAACAAACAAGCTCTTCCTTCGCTGAGGTTTTATTGAGGATTGAATCTTCCATCTCTGAAGTTGCTTTGTCTTTTATTTATAAGAATTTGGAAAATCTTACCTCTTTTTCTCATTGGGATAGTAGGGTAACTCGAGTCTGGAGGATGTTATCAATTTTACCTACTCATAGATCTATTTTGAATAAGACTAGTGTTATAAGTAAGAGAAATTTTGCTTGTTGGAAACCTCCTTTGCAAGGGCTCTTTACATTGAATTTTGATGGTGCTTCTCGTGGGAACCTTGGCTTGGCAGGGGCAGGTATAAGATTTATTCAGGGTCATTGTCATGTGATTGGTTTCAAGACTAACAATTGTGCAGAATTCTTTGCTTTGTCTTTTGGTTTGGATATGGCTATATCTTTGGGAATTAAGGACTTGATAATTGAAGGTGATTCTATGGTTATTATTCAAAGTGTCATGAAAAAGAAGTCGAATTGTTAGCAATTACAATATATACTTGATCATATTTTGCAAAAAATAGTTTTTTTTTATTCCTTCTTGATTTCCCATTGTTATAGAGAACTGAAAAAAATTGCAGATTTCTTGGCTAAATTGCAGATACTTACCGAATATGCCATAAGACAAAGGAATTATGATAAGGCATATAATACCCTCCTTGTTGGGTGTGGCTTTTCTTTCATATGTGACATTGAGGAGGGTGTTGTTCGCCTTATGATAACTCGCTTGTTAATGGCATATTCAACAAGAATTTCTACATGGAACAAGGAGAGTGTGGGGTCTACAATTGTGTGCCTGATTGGTTTGGCATGTGATATTTTTTGTTCTATATAAGTCTGGCATGGCTTTCATTTCATATTTAATTGGCCTATTATTAGAAAGGTGCTTTGAGTTCTCGGGGTTGTTTAGCGTATCTTTCAGGAAGTACTCATTACATTTTATTGTTTGTTGTTCTACGCGGGCACATTCCTTTAATCATTTCTTGGTGTTGGGTTTGTGTGTGTTAATCATGTTCGGTTAAGTTGGGAGGGATGTCTTGGGTATCTTCACTCGTGTGTTCTCCTTGTTCGGGCATTCACTGATGATTACAGTGACATGTTAGTTTGCTTCATTTCTAGGTTTTCAGTGAGAATTGTAGTTTCGTGGCATGCTCGTTCCACATTATATTGGGTAATTTCACACTGCCAGCCTATTGCTCTCTTTCTTCATATGATTATAAGGATTGATCTTCTATCATCATATTTCGGGGATGCGCCTTGCACACTTGTGGAGGTTTCTACGGTTTTTAATAATGCTCCTTTGTGTGAATGGTATATATGGAAGTTTTGTGGTTGGCTTTTATGTCTCTCTCTTTTTTGTTACTGCGTATTATATGTCAAGATGTTTTGTTTCGTCTGGAAGCTTTTGGTTCGGGTTGGTGGTTGGTGGCTGTCCTTCAGATCTTGGAATCTACAGATCAATTGGTATCTGAGTTGGCTCCTTCTTTTGTTGCTTTTTTCTTGGATCGTTTTGTGGTCTTTTTCTGTGGATTGGATTTATTTTGGCTCCACGAGGACTTCAACATCCTCTCTTTCTCCTCATTTGGGTTCTGTTATGCTTGATCACAATGTTTATTTTGACAGGGTCTCTGATTATGGTTTCCTTTCTGCTATGTGGTATCATTCTAACCAGTGGTTTGGAGAATTGTGTTTCATAGACAAGGGTGGTTCCGATTGGTGTTTTTTTTGGCAGCAATGGTTATGCATCCTCCTGAGATCATTCTTTAATCTTCCTCCTATATGCGCGGCTTCCTTTCTATCTAATGTGGCTTATGTAATTGGGATGGGTTTTTTTTTATGTAGTATGCCAATGGGCTTTTTGTATTGGGTAGAATAGGCTTGTGTTACTTAAGCAATATTGAAGGGTTTTCATACTGGTTCTTTCCCTTCAGCACTTTTTAAACCAGACACTGTAAAAAGCTTTTAAAAATTAATGCATTTCAGTGATTCTATCCACTTTTATCAAATAAATAAATAAATAATAAAATGTCCAAAAATGTAAAAAAAAACATTTAAAAATTAATATAATTCAATAATGTTATCCACTTTTATAAAAAAATATAAAAAAAATCCACAAATTCGAAAAATAATTTTTTAAACTCATTTACTTTGATGATCAAGTGAATAACAAGAAGTTGGACATCTAGCAATTTATCAAAGAAAAGAACAATATTTAAACTTATGTTGAGGAGGTAATCATTTTAAGAGCTAACTTTATTAGTGCACTAACCATTCACAATGTGACGCTTTCCTTTTCTAAAGGACACATGTTGGCAAGAGGATGAGTAGATAGTCTTACAGGAGACAAAGGTAGCAAAACATTTGGGTTGCTCATGCCAACTCAGCAAGAGAGCTCAATTAATCCATTGAAAATATACAAAATAGGGGAGACAAATACCCACATTCATGAATTATCCCGGATAAGTTCTTGGCATGGTCATGATTAAACCAACATGACTCAATCACTGTGTCCATTGTCTATCTGTTGCAGTGATTTGCAATTAAAAATTGGGTATGTATTGGATGTGGGTTGAAACAAGAACTGTCTTTGTTGGTGGGAATTTTGGGTGGTTTTTATATAGTTCAATTTTGGCTTATAGATTACTTTATTAGAAGATATGATTGAAAATCTTAATTTTTTTTTCTTTTTGTCATCATTATTTCTATTAGAATATGTTCAAAGCGTCTTCATGTGTTCACCAGATTGAAGTTCATTATAAGAGTTTTTTTTTTTTTTTGTTGGTTTCTAAGTTATATTTCAACTCTCTAATCTTATACACTATTTGATCTTATTGACGTCATTAAAAAAATGTCATTTCATAATTTCATCTTTTTATTGATATATTGTTTTTCATGAGAAAACAGACACTCTTGATTATTTTACTGGTGTCATTGCTTTTGTCATCATCCACTATCTAATCTCTATTACAGTTGTTAGAGTTTGATATGGTTTGTTGATTGAATTTGTTTTTGTTTCTATATAGTTCAACTCTCCCCCTCATAGACTACCTAATCTCTGTTAAAGTTGGATATAGTTTGTTGATTGAATTTGTTTTTGTTTCTATATAGTTCAAATCTCTCCATCACAAAATACCTAATCTCATAGACTACTTAATCCTGTAAACGTCATTAAAAAAAATTATTTTATTTTTTATTGATATCGATTGTTTTTTCGTAAAGAAAAAGACACTCTTGATTTTTTGTACTAATGTCAGTGCTGTTGTCATTCACTACTTCCATTAAGAAATGCTCAAGGCATCTTCAAATGTCCATGCAAATGAAACACAGATTTTTGTTGGTTTCTATATGATTCAAATTTTTGATCTTACAGACTACTTCAATTCATAAAGATAATTAAAAAGCTTTCATTTCATAATTTTATTTTTTTATTGATAAAAACTGCTTCATGAAAAAACAGATCTTTGATATTTTTGTTAATGTCAATGCTGTTGTCATCATTACTTCTATTAAGATATGCTCAAAGCATCTTGAAATGCCCTTTGGATGTACCATGAGACAGTAAAGGGATGTACCATGAGACAGTAAAGGTCAAACCAGATATTGCATAAGAGCAGACTAAGAAAGAACATTTGCTGAAGGGTTGGTAAATTGCTCCCTCTGTAGAGAGGAAGCACCATTGGCTAGAGAGGCACTACAGATTAGAACAAAGGAAAATGCATTTTGTGCAATGAAAGACAAATGGGTTTAGCAGCAAGTTCAAGTATACTTGTGAGGTCAGGTACAGTGGGCTTTTCTCCTTTCTAGTCTTCATAGATGATTTATGCACACAGTCTTAGGCTCTTCTGTGGCATATTCTCAGATTCATACTTCATATAATGGCTATATTTTCAGATCCTGTCCAACACAGACTTGCCTCTGTGATGCAGGGAGCAATTTAACGAGCCCTTCAAATCAGAACAGCTTAAACGGTCTTCCACCTGTTTATTTTCAGCCCTCCAAATCAATCCATATTGTGGTGTTTTTCCATCAAGAAATGAAGGTGGGTATATATAGATTGAGGAAGGTATGCAGGGCCATATGTCTGAACATTTGTTGCAGTTTACAAGATTTGAAATTACAGTTGCTGTGTTATATGTTTAATTGTCTCTGTTGTTTGGCGAGAGCATTGTATGTGCAGATTGCAGAGTGGAGGTTCCTTAACGAAAAAGGTTCTCAGAATTCTCAGAAAACTTTGTATTAAGCTCTGAGAATTCTCAGCTGGGCAATTCGGTACACTTTGGCTATATTACAGTTTGGAGCGGATCTTTCAGTTTTGTTTCTTTAAGATCCAGATGAATGAACGACTAAATGTTTACTGCAGTGAGTGTCCAATGACGAAGATGATGCTTATCCACAGAAATGGATTGATATGACAACAATGGCAATGCCATTCTCAATCTTTCTTAATAATATGTATAAGCATCCACTGCACTTTACTTTTGCTCGTGTAAAATGTGGTGTAATGCTCTTATGTTTCTTTCAACTGTTCAAATAGTTTAAAAAACAAGGGAATTGATTGATCATGGAATCCAGGAATAGCATTATAGAATTTTTATTTTTTATTTTTTCAATAACACATTTATAGTTAAAAGAAATGAAGCAATTTTAGTTTTGAATGAGAAGATAATTAATGTATTCTATTAAGGGTTGTGTAATCTTGTTATATTTAGAAATATGATTAGTATGTGAACTATTTGTTTGTGTGCATATTATGTATATCTATTCTGATGCATTAGACTTATGTGGACACATTTGTGTTTGTTTAAATTTGTAGAAGATTGTGGTGAAAGTTTTTGTTTGCACATAGGTGTATGATGATACGGATTGTTTCTAAGCCTGTATGTATACTTTGGTTCCACATAAGGGATGTTCATGCATAAACTTATTGATATGTGGAAAAATGTAGTAAGCTGTCAATTATTTAGGAAAGAGATCTACTACAAGATGTGATCTAATGACTAGACAAATGAAGCAGCACATTAGAAGATGGATTTTCTTTCCTTAAAATTTGTAATAGTTTTTCTTTGGGAAGATTTTTTAGATGATCAATTAGGGGAAGTAGACTAGAGGTTGCAATATGCTAGAATATAGTTGTATCATAGAGAAATTTCTTTTATGATGTAATTGTATTTTGTATTTTTGTTATTTAGTTCAATTTTAGGGTCTTATAGACTACTCGATCTTATAAAACATCATTGAAAATCTTCATTTCAATTTTTGAGAAAGGGGCACCCTTGATTTTTTTGACTAATGTCAGTGTTGTTGTCATAACTACTCTTATTAGGATATGCTCAAGGTATAGTCAAATGCCCATGGGATTGAAGCATGTGCTAGAATGTAGTCTATGTTTCTTATAGACTACATTATCTCATAAACATCATTAAAAAACTCTCATTTCATAATTTTACTTTCTTTTGATATAGATTGCTTTTCATAAAGAAGCATACACCCTTGATCTTTTGTGCTAATGTAAGTGTTGTTGTCATCGTTATTTCTATTAGGATATGCTCAAGGCATCTTTAAATGTCCTTGATATTGAACCATATGCCAGAATACAGTTG
The DNA here is from genome assembly GCF_030272615.1 of Cryptomeria japonica. Lineage (NCBI taxonomy): Eukaryota > Viridiplantae > Streptophyta > Pinopsida > Cupressales > Cupressaceae > Cryptomeria > Cryptomeria japonica. The sequence continues at coordinate 362,106,871 of NC_081405.1, read as the reverse complement.
CATCATAAGAAATTTTTTGTTGGTTTCTATACATGGTTCAACTCAGTTTTATAGACTGCTTGATCTTATAACTGTCATTAAAAAAAATTCACTTGATAATCTGTTTTATTGATATAGATGCTTTCCATGAAAAAGCGCACCTTTGATATTTTTTGCTAATCTCAATTTTGTTGTGATCACTACTTCTATTAGGATGTGCTCAAGACATCTTCAAGTGTATGGAATTGAAGCATATGCTAGAATACAGCTGCATTATAAGAGAATTTAAATTGGTTTCTATATAGCTCAACTTTCTGAAATTATAGACTGCTTGATCCTCTGAACATCATTAAACAACTTTAAATTTTAGATTTTTATTTTTTTATTGATATAGATTTCTTTCCATAAAGAAATAGATACCCTTGAATTTTTGTGCTAATGTCAGTATTGTTATCATCACTATTTCTATTAAGATATGCTCAAGGCATCTTCAAATGGCCATGGGATTGAAGCATATGCATTATTGGAGAATTTATATTGGTTTCTATATAGTTCAACTTTCTGATCTTATAGACTACCTCATCTGATAAATATCATTAAAAAAATTTTATTTCATAATTTTTTTTTTTTTATTGATATAGATTGCTTTCCATAACGAAACAGACACCCTTGATTTTTTGTGTTAATGTGGTGTGGTTGTCATCACTACTTCTATTAGAATATGCTCAAGGCATCTTCAAATGCTTGTGAGGTTGAAGCATATGCTAGAATACAACTGCATTATGAGAGAATTTAAATTGGTTTCTATAAAGTTCAACTTTCTGATCTTATACTTATAGACTACCTGATCTCTTGCACATCATTGATTAATTTCATTTTATAATTTTATGTTGATTGATATACACTGCGTTCTATAACAAAACAGACACCCTTGATTTTTTGTACTAATGTCAGTGCTGTTGTCATCACTATTTCTATTAGAATATGCTCAAGGCATCTTCAAATGGCCATGGGATTGAAGCATATGCTAGAATATAGCTGTATGAGAGAATTTAAATTAGTTTCTATATAGTTCAACTTTCTGATCTTATAGACTACTTGATCTCATAAACATCATTAAAAAAAATCATTTCATAATTTTATTTTTGATTGATATAAAAAAAATTTCATACTGAAAATAGATACCCCTCAGATACCCTTAATTTTTTATGCTACTATCAAAAATTATGCTACTATCAGTGTTGTTGTCCTCATTATTTCTATTAAGATATATGCAAAGCATCTTCAAATGCCCTTTGGATTGAACCATATACTAAAATACAACTGTACCCTGAGACAATAAAGGTCAAACTAGATATTGTATAAGAGAAGATTAAGAAATAGCATTTGATGAAGGGATGGTAAATGGCTCCCACTGTACGGAGGAAGCAACACTGGCTAATTTACTTCCTGTATTTAGGATGAGGCACTACAGATTATGAGAAGGGAAAATGCATGTCGTCCAATGAAAGACAAGTGGATTTAGCAGCAAGCTTAAGTTTACTATGTCTCCAAGTATACTTGTGAGGTCAGGTGCAGTGAACTTTTTTCCTTTCTAGTCTTAATAAGTTTAGTTTTATACACACAGTCTTAGGCTCTTCTGAGGCATAATCTCATATTCATATTTCATATAATGGCTATATTGTTAGACTGTCCAGCACAGACTTGTCTCTGTAATGCAGTGAGCAATTTAACAAACCCTTCAAATCATAACAGCTTAAACAACGTTCCATCTGTTTATTTTCAGCCCTCCAAATCAGTCCATATTGTGGTGTTTTTTCATGTAGAAATGAAGGTGGGTTATTCTACTAGTTATATATAAATTGAGGAAGATATGCAGGGCCATATGTCTGAACATTTATTGCAGCTTAGAAGATTTGAAATTACAGTGGCATTTTTATATGTTTAATTGTCTCTGTTGTTTGGCGAGGGGATTGTATGTGCACATTGCAGAGTGGAGGTTCCTTAACAAAGAGGGTTCTCAGAATTCTTAGAAAACTCTGTATTGAACTCTAAGAATTCTCAGCTGGGCAATTCGGTACACTTTGGCATGGAGTATATTACAGTTTGGAGCCGATCTTTGAGTTTTGTTTCTTTAAGATTCTCCAATTTGGCTGATGAGTGGACGACTAAATGTTTACTGCAGTGGATATCCAATGACGAAGATGATGCTTATCCACAGAAATGGAATGATATGACAACAATGGCAATGTCACTCTCAGCCTTCCTTAATAATCAAGATAAACATCCACTGCACTTCACTTTTGCTCGTATAGAATTTAGAGTGGATCTTGGCGTAAGAGCAAGGTGTGAAAAGTGATGCTGGTTAATCAAGCGACAAAGAAGTGGCATGAATGGTTGGTAGTGAAAGTGATTACCAATGGTTAGAGAGGTATGTTCATCTCAGGAATGCCAAAAACTTGAATAGATTATTCAGAGTCATGTATTCCTACATTTGTGGTTGAAATCTCCATATGTGAATAATAGTTATTTAATCTATTATTCATAGTCATGTATTCTTGCTTTTCCAAATAATTTGTTTTGTCTTTAGGCCAATGCAAAAATGTTGAGGGTCTATTGAAAATGTCCGACAGCCAAGCTTCAATATGGAGGGTTAATTTGACATGTAAGCTTTGTAAATATTTGGTAACATTAGATATTCAAGTAGGCAAAGCCAAAATGTTTATATTAGAAACTTAATATTGTTATTTTTTTTTTTTAAATAGTGAGTTTTATAGAAGAATCTATAATATCTATTTTTCATGCCCCTCCTTCATTGCATTTTTTTAAACATGATTTGATATTGAATAATGAATTGTGATCATACTATTGATTAATGTTGCTAACATATATGTTTGCTTACAGTTCAATAAATTATTTTTCAGTTTTTATATGGTTTCATATTTATAAATGTATGGAATCTAATGATTGTGTCGATTTTGATTTTTGTAAGATCATAAACTTTTTATCTGAGAAGGGGCATGTAGTAAGGAATAAGTGGTTGTGATCATTTGAGTTAAATTTTAGTATTTTTAACATTACTATTTGTAGCGTCCTAAAATTGCGACACTTGCAATTTCGACTACATTTGGGTCTTCACGATGGCGATGCAACACGGAACCTGAATGGAGACCCCGAAACTTGTTCATGACACCAAAAACTGCATTTTTCAGCACCCTGGCCTGATCCTCCTTGCACCTTGCTGTCCCTGGAGGTGGGACCATGGCGCCCAGCGCCCTGGTCCCTGGCCCTATTTTGGGCCCGGTCTCTTATGGGGCTTCGGGTCTTTATGATTGCAAATTGGAAAATAACATTTCTTGGTCGGCCTAAGGTCGGGAAAATCAATCTATCAGCCCTAATTGACAAGTATATAAACTACATTTCCTCTCCCATTTTGGTAGATGAAAAAAAAGGCGGAAACGATATTCAAGCATTCAAACATTCAAGCATTCAAGCATTCCTTCAAGCAATTGATCATTCTAAGTCTCCATTCAAGGCCAAGTGTTGCATTCAAGACAAGGATTCAACCATTGAAGAGGAGATCACTTACAACACATTACATACTACATACATTACACCTTCGCATGTAAGAATACAAACATTCTTACAACAAGGTATCAGTACTTGTTTACATTACAAACATTTACATTTACAGCATTCTCATTTCTTGGTTAATTCCAAAACCGGGGTTTGACCTAAAGGCAAACCCCTCATCCCTAACCCCCCAATCGTCCTCTCTTTTCTGTGTGTAGGTTGCAGGTACGCGACTATAATTGAAGATCTGGAATCCTTGTGCAGAGACGAACAGATCCACCTTCGTTTCGCGGATTTTTCGGAGGACCGTGTGCACGCCGGGCGTCATCGTCCCGTCAACTTTCGCTCAAATTTGCAGAACAACACCGTCTCGGCATTTTACTGCTAATTCCAGGTCCGCAGCTTCATCCCATATGCCTATCTTTGTTTATAAGTGAATCTTTCCTACTTTACATACATTCCTAGTTCAATCTTTCTATCTACATTCTTTACAAAAGAGGGTATTCTTGATGTCTTAACCCTTGAAACTCATATAGAATCCAATCTTGCATTGCGTGGGATTGGATCTTGTGGGTTTCAACCCCTCTTTTGAATGTAAAGTCTCTCATAAGTGAAAACCATCAACCCTAGTGATTCTCCCTTCTCTCTCCTTGGAGTTGGGGAGGGGAGAACGACTAGGGTTCGATTTTTCCGCTTTACACTATTATAATTGTTATTTGAAGTTTTTTCCTTTAGTCAATTGAATTTTGATTATATGAAATGTTGTGAATTCTTCTATCATCCATTCTTATTGATTTTTCTTATATATATATATAATAAATCAAAAGTTATCACCTGAAGAAAGCTCATGTTTTATTTATCTACTAAAAAAAGAGGTGGTGAGCATAACCAAAACCAAAATCCTATGCATATATTCATCCTTCCCTCATCTCATTTGATTCACAATCCCATAGAATTTGTCTATATGATATAAAAAAAAACCTATTGAGCTGAACCATTCCTATTCTCTAATTAAAATATTTTCTAATTTCTGGATATGGTTTGTGGAATTGATATTTTTTTCTTAGTAGTTCAACTCTTCCCTCGTTTAAATGTTATTAAATTTTTATTTATTTTACTGATATAGACTGGTTTTCATAAAGAAACAAACCTCTTGATTTCTTTTTTAGTAATTTCAGTGTTGTTATCATCACTATTTTTATTAGGATATGCTCAAGACATCTTCAAATGTCTATGGAATTGAAGCATATGGTAGAATACAACTGCATTATAAGAGAATTTAAATTGGTTTCTATATTGTTTAACTCTCTAATATTATAGACTACCTAATCTCATAAACATGATTAAAAAACTTCAAATTTCATAATTTTTTTTTTTATTAATATAGATTGGTTTCCATAAAGAAATAGACACCCTTGGTTTTTTGTGTTATATTAGTATTGTTGTCATCACTATTTCTATTAGGATATGCTCGAGGCATCTTCAAATGTCTATGGGTTTGAAGCATATGCTAGAATAAATCTGCATTATGGGAGAATTTTAATTCATTTCTATATAATTCAACTTTCCGATCTTATAGAATGTCAGATCTGATAATTATCATTAAAAGAATTTCATTTCATAATTTTATTTTTGATTGATATAGACTCCTTTCCATAACAAAACAGACACCCTTGATTTTTTATGCTAATGTCAATGCTGTTGTCATCAACAGAATATGCTCAAGGCATCTTGAAATGCCCTTTGGATTGAATCATATGCTAGACTCCTGCTGTACCATGAGACAGTAATGATCAAACTACATATTGTATAAGAGCAGATTAAGAAAGTAACATTTGATGAAGGGTTGGTAAATTGCTCTTTCTGTACAGAGGAAGCACCACCACTGGCTAAGTTGCTTCCTCTGTATTTATCAGCAAGACAAATGGTTTTATCACCAAGATCAAGTTTATCATGTTTCCAAGTATACTTGTGAGGTCAGGTACAGTGGGCTTTTCTTCTTTCTAGTTTTCATAGATGATTTATGCACACAGTTTTAGGCTCTTGTGAGGCATAATCTCATATTCATATTTCATAGCATGGCTATGTTGTCAGATTCTGTTCAACACAGACTTGTCTCTGTAATGCAGGGAGCAATTTAACAAGACCTTCAAATCAGAACAGCTTAAACAGCATTCCACCTGTTTATTTTCTGCCTTCCAAACCAGTCCATATTGTGGTGTTTTTCCATGGAGAATGAAGGTGGGTAATACAACTAGTTATGTATAGATTGAGGAAGGTATGCAGGGCCATATGTCTGAACATTTATTACAGTTTACAAGATATGAAATTACAGTAACATTTTTATATGTTTAATTGTCTCTGTTATTTGGTGAGGGCATTGTATGTGCAGATTGCAGGGTGGACGTTCCTTAATGAAGAGGGTTCTCAGAATTCTCAGAAAACTCTGTATTGAACTCTGAGAATTCTCAGCCGGGCAATTCGGTACACTTTGGCTTGAAGTATATTACAGTTTGAAACAGACCTTTTAGTTTTGTTTCTTTAAGAACATAGAATTTGGTTGACGAGTGGATGACTATATGTTTACATCAGTGGATATCCAATGACCAAGATGATGCTTATCCACAGAAATTGATTGATATGACAACAATGGCAATGTCATTCTCAACCTGCCTTAATAATATGGATAAGCATCCACTGCACTTTACTTTTGCTCGTGTAAAATGTGGTGCAAAGTTCTTGTGTTTCTCCTTACAAGGGAAGTTGATTGATTGAGGAACGAATCCTGGAAATAGTATGATACGTATTTTTTAGCACTAATAAATTTATAGTTGTAAAAGAAAATAAACAATTTCATTTCTGAATGAGAAGATAGTTGATGTATGAGCATTTTAAGGGTAACTCAATCTTGTCGTACTTGAAAGTATGGTTAGGGTGTAAGTCATTTGTTTGTGTATGTCTATTTCAATAAATTGGATCTATGTGGTCATACTTGTGCTGGTTTAGATTGCAAAAGATTGTGAAAAAAAAATAATGAGCTTGATAGAGAAAAATGTCTACTTGTCAAACTTAATTCAATATAATGCATAGTGATGATCTCATTGATTATTATTTACAATATATATGTTCGGTAGTTCAATTGATTGTTTTCAATTTTCATTTGGTTCATACTTATAAGGAATATAATGATTGTGTTGATTTTGGTTTTTGCAAGAAAAATGTATCATAACATTAACATTTTACTTTAGAGAAGGATCATGCAGCAAGGAATAAGGGTTGTGATAATTTCAGTTAAATTCTATTTTTTGTGATAACACTATTGTAATTATTATTTGAAGTCTTTTTTCTTTGGTCGTTTGATCTTTGATTGCATTGTGTTGTGAATTCTTCTATCATCCATTCTTGTTGGTTTTCTTTGTATATGTCTTTATTTGTGTATTATGGGTGTGTGTGTGTGTGTATGCATATATATAATGATTTTAAAAGTTATCACCTATGAGGTAGCTCATGTCTTATTAATTCACAAAGAAAAAATTACATAGCTTATAAAGAGATGGGTGTGAGCATATCCGAGGCCAAAATCATCTACATATATTCACCATTATCTTTCATACCACTTAATTCGTAACCCCCATGAAATTTGTTATGTATGATATACAAAAAACCTTGAATAATCTTATTTTCCTTAGCTTGCTTCTCCTTTCTTAAGAGTGGCAATTTACTACTCGGTTATCTCTTAACTCCTATAGATTGTATTTATAAGACTCATTCTAAGGAGACAAAGAGCCTCCCTCAACACATTACTATCTTTGAGCTCTTATAAGAGGAAAACACCACCTATGTCAGTTGATCCCTCATCAATAGTGTATCCTTTTTATATCTCAAGTGTATTTGACTATAAATCCTTCTACATATTATTGGAAATGGTCAACTTGTCCCATGTTTCCTTACTAAAATATTCACAAAATTCTCTACAAAGGTCTTCAAAAATTGTTAGTGAAGCACATTTCCATTCTCAAGGCATATGGAACCATTAATAACCATAATGAGGCTTTTGCATAGTTTGCACCTTTATAAAAAAGGTGGTTTAATTGAACTAATTCTTACATTCACAAATAAATTCCTTCGAAGAAATTTGGACATGTTGAAAAATTGGGGTAACCCTACAAAATTTTGGCCCATTTGTGGTTCAATTTCTCTATGCATGCACTTCAAGATGACTTTTTCATCTTGCATGTGGTTGTCATTTTGCATTCCAATTTATTCTCCTTTTTATGTTCTAAGTGTAAATCAAGATTATGAACCCAATTTACACCATTTTTGGCCTCTAGATGCAAATTAGGTTCATAAACTCGATTTACACCTCCGTTCATTGCCTTTCCCTTTGCACAAAGGTGTAAGTCAAGTTTGTGAACCCAAAATGCACCTTGTCATAATAATAAATGAAAATCAGGTTTACAAACCCGACTTGCACCTATTAATGACACTAAGTGATATTAATTCCCCTTTTTCTACTTCGATTAGGAGTCATTTTATCTTGCTTTTAATCTTTTTGGCTTATCACTTTGGCTCTAAGGTAGCTTTGTGGAATGTATTTCTCCTCCGAATTCATAGGATATCTTCCTCTTTGCCGATGAGTTCTTTTCCTATTTATTTTCTACGGGTTTCCTTTTCCCATTTCAGATCTATTCCATTTTGGTGCGTTCAGGTTTCAAAACCCTAGATGTATTGTTTTTCCTTGTAATAGTTTTCGAATTTTATGATAACCAAATGCATCACCTTTTTCAATTTTACCCATTTTTAGTGATATTCAGGTTGGAGAACCCAAATCACACCAGTGTATGGTGTTGTTCGGGTTCGCCAACCTGAATACTCTTGTTGTCTTAGCCTTTGTTTAGTGGCACTACGAATGCACACCTTATCAATTCCCACTTTTGGTGTTGTTTGGGTTTACTGACTTGAACAACATCATATACATGGTGTTGCTTGGATTTGTAAACCCAATTAGCACCTTTTATCTCATGTGCGAACAAAAGGTGGGGTTCGGGTTTGTAAACCCGAACCACACCAACTAATGGTGGTGTTCGGGTTTAGAAACTCGAACCTCACCATTCCTTAGCTCTTTTCCTTTTTTGGTGTATGGCGGGCCTACAGGCCCGACAACACCATGGATCCCACTTTTGGTGTATGGCAGACCTATGGGTCCGGCCTACACCTTGTTTTAGTTGTTCACTTTTTGGTGTAGAGATTGGACCTATAGGTTTGATCTTCATCAATCACATGTTTTTACCCAAGGTGCAGTTCGGGTCCATAGGTTTGAACTACACCTAGACATTTTTGCAAGTGTAGTTTGGGTCTACGAACTCGAACTACACCTTTGAGCCACATACCCTTAAGTGTGATTTGGGCCTATGAACCTGAATTACACCAAATGCACACATGTAAATAGGGTTCATAGGCCCGATTTATACTTGTTCTATCATGATGCAATGAGGGTTTTTGTAACCCTAATATCACCAAATGTAGCACTTGCATGATCTTGTTCAGTTCAAATGATCAAGATGATTGATGATTGTTCTTCTCAAGTAGTGATGATTTCTCTATGCTACAGCTCCATTATTGCCTAGATGACAGAACCATCTCTAAGAAAGAAGACCATGAAGTTCAAGAAGTAAGATCCGCATCTGGTCTTCCCACCTTCGCCAATGTCTTCCAATATTGATCATATAAGGGAACTGAAATAGGTCATATGGACCTGACATAATTTCTTAAAAGGTTTGAGCAACCACCCTCATACTATAAGATGGAGTCTACCATCAATAGTGGTATTCATCTGGTCTCAACATTCCCAATGTTTGTTCAAGATTCTAAATTTGTTATGGCAACTACAAACCATTTTGATCCTATTAGCAAGAGTCTTGAGGATACAAGTGGCAAGAAACTAATCAGGCTTGATGAAGACTTCTTTGAAACTATCTTCAAGTGTCTGAGCATTGAAAAGTATTATGATATCACCATGCAGTCAACACAAGCTTACTATGATAGGAATTCAAATAATTGTAGAAATAATATGAATGACAATTGGTTAAAGACCTCAAGACCTACAATTCCCAGGTGGTTGAAAACCTTTCCTAGAAGTGATTTCATTGAAGAGGTCAATGACTTGGTTACTCTCTTGAGCAGGGTAAAAGGGATTCCTACTTCAAATACCTACTATGAATTGATGTATTAGTATATCCATGTCATTAGGAAAAATAAGGAGAAGATATTTTGGAGCAAGCATATAAGTGATGTCATATGTGATGAACTTGCTAAGGTACCAACTACTCTCAATTTTTACATGACATCTTATTTGGTGTACGCAAAAACTTCTATGAGGCATTTCCCAGGTTTGTTTGGGTAAGTGCACCAAGATTGTGAACAAAAAATTGGGCACCAACAAAAAAATGCCTAAAACGGATGAAATGTGATTATGCTTTTAATCAATTTGAAAATCGCGTACGTGTTAAGGCTTGGAAAATTCGAGCCAAAATGCATACGGGTTCTTTAAATAAAAAACACGTATAGGATTTTTGAAACAAAAATGCGACCATGTTTTCAAAAAATGTGATCATGGTTTTAAAAATAAAAAAGTGTACGAGTTATGTTTTAACAAAAAAAACGTGTACGCATTATGCTTACATTAAGTTAGATAAGAAACATGGATTTAGATGGCACTTCCTTTAGCATTTCCTTAGTATTTTCATCAGGATATATACATAAAATATAACATTTAAGTATATATTTTCTCTTTGTACTTTAAGTTGTATTTTATGTATATATTGTAAGGATGTTTGAGAGTGGTTTCAAATAATATAGATTTTAGATTTTAGGAGATCTTATAATATTTTAGATTGTGTCAAATTTCAGTAATCAATAGGCTTCTATCATCATTCTCTTTCTATCTCTCTATCTTATGCTCTTTGTTTCCCCTAAGCTCTAGACTTATCTATTTTCCTATTTCTCTCCTTCTCCTCCCTCTCTACCTCTCTCCATCTCACTCGCTCCCCTCTCCCCAAGCTCTAGATCTTATAATTTCTCACACTTACTTAAATTTTAGTAATCACTAAGCTACTATCAGTCTCTTTGTATTCTTCAATCTCTAAACCTATCACTCTTCCTATCACTCTCCCTCTCTATCCCCCTATCTTTCTATATCATTCCCTACTCTCTCCCTAATCTATAAACCTATGTCTCTCACAGTTCTACTTTGTATCTCCTCTCTCTTCTCTACCTACCTAATGCACATTCTCTCATCTCTATCTCACCTCTCTCTCACCCTCCCCACCCATCTCTCTTTTTTCCTCTATTTATCTCTATCTCCTCTCTCCCTCTTCCTACATACCTCCCCTTACTCCCTTCATTTTCTACATACCTCTCTCTCTCTCTCTCTCTCTCTCTCTCTCTCTCTCTCTCTCATTAATCCAACCTCCCATGCTTCCTCTCTACTTATCTCACTCTCAACCTTTCCCTCTATATTAACCTCTATCTCCCCCCTCTCTCTCTACATACCTCTACATCCCTCCCTCCCTACCTCTATTTTCCTACATATATATCCCTTTCTCTCACTCTCTCCCTCTCTCCTTCCCTCTTTATTTCTCTTTATCTCACTCTCTATCTCCCCTAAGATGTATACCTATCTCTCTATATCACTCTCCCTCTCTCCACTATCTCTACCTCTATCTCAGTCTCCTCTCCACCTCAAGATCTAGACATATATTTGTAATACCCTAAAACTGCTCATCTAAACCATGGGCCCCTAATCTTGACAATATCACCTAGGTCCTAACCAAAGGCAATTAAATCAATCTTGAGCACATTAATTAATTATTTAATCAACACATGCCACATGGCAAATGAATTACTCAATATTAATTAAATATTTATTTAATTAATCGAGTCATTCCAAGAATATCATTTTGATCAATTATCCTATTTTAGTTTATTAAATATCCTAGCATATTTAATAAATTAATAAATTTGCCATTTAATCATGCAAAAAAGGAATTAATTTATTACAAAAGAGGAATTAATCACAAAGCAAGAGTTAAATTGAAAATAAAATAACAGAATTAAATTGAGAGAGAAATCAAACTTGAGATATTATTTCTTTCTTCTAAATTAAGAACTTGAAATTAGAAAACAACTAAAAGGAATTTAATTGCTTTCTCTAAAATTGGAACTCCAAGCTTTTGAGAAAAAGAAGTTCAGTTGCATTGAAAAGACTCATTTCTTGAATAAACCAAAGAATTATCTATTTTTATAACAAATGCATGAAATTAATTAATTATTTTTTCTAATGAAACTTGAACTTCTTATCTGAATGCATTTCAATTAAACTATAATTGGAATCTATCTCAAAGTTAAATGAACCTGATTTCTCAATTATTTCAATTAATTCTAAATTGTGCTTTTTCTTGATCTCTCTTGTGAATTTCTATAAATTCAGCCTTCAACTCTCATTCAAATCACCCCAGAGATATTTGAGAAACACCTTGGAGATTATTATTATATTGATTTTTCTCCGGAGTCATTGAAGATATTGTGCTTGCTTTTTGAGATTATTGCATCTTAGTTTATCTTTTTTCCATATTTAGTTTATTTCATTATTGCTTGAATCCATATTTCTTGAATCACTATGCTTGAATTATTCATCCATCTTGCATCCATATAGCTTAAATATCATGCTCATATAGATTAAATCCATTGTCTTGGTGTAGTCTAGTCACTGGTATTGCTTATAAAAATATGAGAGCAATCTTATACTCGCATCTTTTAGAAGGCAATTAGTCGCTTTGTTATGGTTTATTATTTATTGATTATTGATTTACTAACCATACATGTAATGACTTAATTGAAGTGTTGTGCCTGTAGCTATCAAACCTTATTTCACTTTTTCACACACACCTTTCTAGTGCCCATTGTGGGGCAAAAGACTACTTTTTTTCGGCCTCCAAGACTAACTATTTATTTTTTATTTTTTATCAAATTTTTGACTTTTTGGGTTTTCGTCCGTACAGTTTCAGTGAATTGTCGTACAACATTTCCCATATGCCCGAACAACAAACTACAGGTGTCGTATGATCTGGTACGGTTTATCGTATGGTCTAGTAAAAATTGTCGTATGATTGTGTATTTTCCTGGTTAAAAAGAAAATTTCATTCTTCCAATTTTTCTGTCCAAATTGATTATATTGACGCTGACCCTGGCTAGTTATCTGTTTATCTGAGAAATTTTCACAGCCTAATCAATTTTTGCAGAGCACTTGTCGAGGAATATGCTTGTCACACAAAGACAATATGACTATTGATTCGTTGTCTTTGCAGGTTGCCTAAGGAGATTCGAGCAAACATCATGTATTCTTTAAATTCATTTTTAGGTACCTAACTTGCTATCTGGTTAAAGAACAAATCTATATTTCATGTTTTAAGTAAATTCTGAGAGGTAGGAGAGTATGCTCTTGTCTGTATAGACAATCAAAAATCCAGACCCTTGAGGCATTTTCTTTAAGTTTGAGATTTGTACATCTTTAGTGGGCTTGCCTTCCTGAGGAGCTAATAACTCTTTAAGCCATTACGACCGGTGAGGGGGGAACGATCCAAGTGGGAATGGATAAACTCCAAGTACTCCAACCCACTATAAAATAAACGTGATTTGATGAAAATCAAGTCAACGATAGTGCTCGGGAATAGCTCTCCTCTATACCTTCGAGTATATTAAACCTTGGTTTTCAAGGCTGGGAGACCTCTTAATTGAGTTTATACCTTGACGAGCCGAACGAACCCCTTACTAGTTACAATTCAAATTAGAAGCTACCTGGTTCACCTCTGAAAGGGGGGATAATCTTCCAACTTGCTTCGATGGACATGCAAATTGTACCCTTAGCTAATTTGCTCGTCCTGATTCCATTTTCGAGATCGAAATCGAAATTCGAGATCATTCTGCTAGTCAATTTCTAAAATTTGGACCACTTGGCACTTTTCAATAAAAACTCATTCTTTCTTCAATTTGCGCTCAATTTCATCAATGCTAAATTTTCAAAAATTCCTCTGAATCAATTTGTTCTCAAATAATTATCATCGCTTAACAATTTTCCTCTATCCATGTCCATGTCCCTGCGTGGGGGCATCATCCTCTACCTCCTCTATGCGAGGTGTCTGCTCAGCCGGATCTATAAATCTTGGGAATGGATGCTATTGGAACCAATCTCTATGTTGGGGCAAGACCCCCACATTTGTAACATCATCCATATAGTCCCATCTGAGACATTGTAGCCTAGTCAACTCTTGCATGCTCAAGGCGTAACATAATCTCGATGCCCATCCCTGCCTCTCCTCATCTGCATAACGCGCATATGCAGTGAACTCCTGCGAGATCCCCTAAGGTCTACCATACTGCCTCATCACTCGAGAAACAATGAATTGCTCAACTATAGTATGTGATCTGTCGATGAGTGGTTGAGTCACGAACAAATCCCTACGAACAATCCTCCAATCGTCCCATGGCTCTAGACCCCTGTACGGTCTCCATATCACATCTATCAACTCATCTAGTTGTCGTCTCCAAAAATCTGTCTTGCCTAGATGGGGCTGAGTAACATATCCTAAATATCTGTATACAATGGGCTGACCAGGATTCCTTTCGTCATTTACAATCGGCCTGCAAACTAGGAGGTGCTCCCAAGCCCATACTTGTAAAATCAAAACTCCTGCAACCATACTCTTCCCCTCCCTATATACAATCTCATGCATCTCGTGATACATGTGTACTAATATACAAGAGCCCTAGCCTAATCTCTAAGGGGTCTCAATAAGCTTGTCTAACATCTTGCCCCATCCACACAAAAATCCCTGCTTTCCCCTGTCCAACATCAGAAAACAGTCGATAAAACCTACCAAGATGCAAGCGAGTGGAAAGTACTCATTGTACCTACCCATCATCACGACCCAACTAATAGAATGTGTCAAAATATCAGGATCCCTAAAAAAAATGTCTAACAACTAGTAACCCAGGAAGCTGCGCTACATCATAATCAACCTTATCCCTAGCAAAAGGGATACGAAGAATCCTGTACACATCCTCAGGAGTGATGGTCATCTCCCCAACTAGAAAACAAAATGTGTTATGATCTAAGTGGAATCTCTCAACTAATGCGGTTAGCATACCATGATTCACATGAATATCAGGTAAATCAAGAAGGTGGGTCAATCCGCACAAATCAATATGGGCCTGGTCAACCTCTAACAATTGACGTACTAATGTCATCGTCGGTGGATATGCACATCTGAACAACACATGAGGCAATTGAACTTGCAAAAATCAAACAATGGAGCATCAAAAAAATTTCAAGTAAGCATATAAGAGAAGTAAAACATCATGCAAATTCAACTACATAAATTGCACAATTAAAATTTCAAGTTTGCACCTTCAAAAATGCTCACTATTTTCCAAATGACAAAATATCACAGGGGCAGAAACTCGTACGAGTCAGAAATAGGTCTAGTACGACAAAAGACTCCCATACGAAACAAAACTAGCCTGAGGACGACAAAAGGGGCTCTTTTGAATGTTATCGTACGACATAAGGGTAGGCCTAGTACGACAAAACTGGTCACTTTAAATGACAAAATAGACTTAATTAGTTTGTCGTACGAGACAAGATACTGTCTCGCACAACAAAACAAAAATGGTAGACTTAAACATGCAAAAATTAAAAAATTCAAAAAAAAAATTCAAAATTCAAATAATTAAAAGGCTTAAGATAGGTCATCTCTGGCACTCAAATCGATGCATATCAGTGGGAACCACCATTTTTTTTCACAGAAGGCTTTTTGAATTTTCAAACTTGGAGGGTTAAAATGAATTGAAAATGACACTTTTACCCCATATATAGCCAAAACCCTAATTTTTCAACTTGCTTCGATGAACATGAAAATTGTACCCTTAGGTACTTTGCTCATCCTGATTCTATTTTCGGGATCAAAATCAAAATTCAAGGTCATTCTACTAGTCAATTTCCAATATTTGGACCACTTGGTGCTTTTCATCAAAAGCTCATTCTTTCTTCAATTTGCACTCAATTTCTCAATAAATCAATGCCGAATCTCAATTTTATTCTACAAATCAACTTTGCGCTCAATTTCTCATCAATCAACACTAAATATATAAAGATTCCTCTAAATCAATTTCTGCTCAAATAATTATCATCGCTAAACAATTGCCTATAATCATGTACCCTCGCTATCTTTCGATTTCACTCCTGAGGGGGCATACTCATGACCTTATGACCTCACATCTTCAAATGTTGAGAAAATTTTAAAATCTTCAAGAAGCTAAGATTCATCAAATCAATTGCTAGGGGCATATCAGTTTCATCGCTTTAAATCAAGCTGATGTTTGTCTTCATCTAAATCAGTCTCTTAACATTAATCAATTTCATCACTTTTCATCAAGCTGATTATTCATTTAAACTCAATCAAGGGTTTAAAGAGTATCTTTCATCACATGCTCAACCTAAGCAGGTGTTCAGTTTCATCGCATCAAATCAAGTTGGACAGTTTATCTTCACTCATCGTATCTTGATCCATCAAGTTCAAGATCGATTTTATCATTGCTCGCTGTGTCTAGATCAATCAAGTTCTAGATCAATAAGATCCGCTTCTTGATCAATCAAGTTCAAGTTTGGTATCTTTGCTCTCTATCGTTCCTAGTTCAATCAAGTTCAGGATCGGTATCACTTTAATCAACTTTGTTCAGCTTCATTGCTTCAAATCAAGCTAAACACCTCGCTTTTCATCTAGTTCATGATCAATCAAGTTCAGAATTGGCATCTCCTAGACATCAACTATTCTTTGAACCAACGCGTTGCTCGCAGATTAATTCAAAGAGGGGCAAATGTAATACCCTAAAATTGGTCATCTAAACCATGGGCCCCTAATCTCGACAATAGCACCAAGGTCCTTAGGACCAAAGACAATTAAATCAATCTTGAGCACATTAATTAATTCTTTAATCATCGAATGTCACATGGCAAATGAATTACTCAATATTAATTAAATATTTATTTAATTAATTGAATCATTCCAAGAATAGCATTTTGATCAATTATCCTATTTTAATTTATTAAATATCCTAGCATATTTAATTAATTAATAAATTTGCCATTTAATCATGCAAAAAAGGAATTAATTTATTACAAAAGAGGAATTAATCACAAAGAAAGAGTTAAATTGAAAAAAAAAAAAAAGAATTAAATTGAGAGAGAAATCAAACTTGAGATATTATTTCTTTCTTCTAAATTGAGAACTTGAAATCAGAAAAATAATTAAAAGGAATTTAATTGCTTTCTCTAAAATTGGAACTCCAAGCTTTTGAGAAAAAGAAGTTCAGTTGCATTGAAAAGACTCTTTTCTTGAATAAATCAAAGAATTATCTATTTTTATAGCAAATGCATGGAATTAATTAATTCTTATTTCTAATGCAACTTGAACTTCTTATCTGAATGCATTTCAATTAAACTATAATTGGAATCTATCTCAAAGTTAACTGAACCTAATTTCTCAATTATTTCAATTAATTCTAAATTGTGCTTTTTCTTGATCTCTCTTGTGAATTTCTATAAATTGTACCTTCAGCTCTCATTCAAATCACCCCAGAGATATTTGAGAAACACCTTGGAGACTATTATTATGCTGATTTTTCTCTAGTCTTTGAAGATATTGTGCTTGCTTTTTTGAGATTATTGCATCTTAGTTTAGCGTTTTTCCATATTTAGTTTATGTCATTATTGCTTGAATCCATATTGCTTGAATCACTATTGCTTGAATTATTCATCCATCTTGCATCCATATAGCTTAAATATCATGCTCATATAGATTAAATCCTTTGTCTTGGTGTAGTCTAGTCACTGGTATTGCTTATAAAAATCTGAGAGCAATCTTATACTTGCATCTTTTAGAAGGCAATTAGTCACTTTATTATGGTTTATTATTTATTATTGATCTACTAACCATACATGTAATGACTTAATTGAAGTGTTGTGCCTACAACTATCAGACATTATTTCACCTTTTCACACACACATTTTTACCAATGTAATACCCTAAAATTGGTCATCTAAACCATGGGCCCCTAATCTCAACAGTATCACCAAGGTACTAACCAAAGGCAATTAAATCAATCTTGAGCACATTAATTAATTCTTTAATCATCAAATGTCACATGGCAAATGAATTACTCAATATTAATTATATATTTAATTAATTAATTGACTCATTCCAAGAATATCATTTTGATCAATTATCCTATTTTAATTTATTAAATATCCTAGCATATTTAATTAATTAATAAATTTCCCATTTAATCATACAAAAAAGGAATTAATTTATTACAAAAGAGGAATTAATCACAAAGCAAGAGTTAAATTGAAAATTAAATAAAAGAATTAAATTGAGAGAGAAATCAAACTTGAGATATTATTTCTTTCTTCTAAATTGAGAACTTGAAATCAGAAAAACAATTAAAAGGAATTTAATTGCTTTCTCTAAAATTGGAACTCCAAACTTTTGAGAAAAAGAAGTTCAGTAGCATTGAAAAGACTCTTTTCTTGAATAAATCAAAGAACTATCTATTTTTATCATAAATGCATGGAATTAATTAATTCTTATTTCTAATGCAACTTGAACTTCTTATCTGAATGCATTTCAATTAAACTATAATTGGAATCTATCTCAAAGGTAAATGAACCTGATTTCTCAATTATTTCAATTAATTCTAAATTGTGCTTTTTCTTGATCTCTCTTGTGAATTTCTATAAATTCAACCTTAAGCTCTCATTCAAATCACCCCAAAGATATTTGAGAAACACCTTGGAGATTATTATTATGCTGATTTTTGCTCTTGAGTCATTAAAGATATTGTGCTTGCTTTTTTGAGATTATTGCATCTTAGTTTAGTTTTTTTCCATATTTAGTTTATTTCATTATTGCTTGAATCCATATTGCTTGAATCACCATTGCTTGAATTATTCATCCATCTTGCATCCATATAGCTTAAATATCATGCTCATATAGATTAAATCCATTGTCTTGGTGTAGTCTAGTCACTGGTATTTCTTATAAAAATCTGAGAGCAATCTTATACTCACATCTTTTAGAAGGCAATTAGTCGCTTTGTTATGGTTTATTATTTATTGATTATTGATTTACTAACCATACATGTAATGACTTAATTGAAGTGTTGTGCCTGCAGCTATCAGACCTTATTTCACTTTTTCACACACACCTTTTTGGTGCCCACCGTGGGGCAGAAGACTACTTTTTTTCGGCCTCCAAGACTAACTATTTATTTTTTATTTTTTATCAAATTTTTTACTTTTCGGGTTTTTGTCCGTACAGTTTCAGTGAATTATCATACGACATTTCCCATATGCCCAAACAACAAACTATAGGTGTCATATGATCTGGTATAGTTTATCGTACGGTCTAGTAAAAATTGTCGCATGATTGTGTATTTTCCTGGTTAAAAAGAAAATTTCATTCTTCCGATTTTTCTTTCCAAATTGATTATATTGACACTGACCCTGGCTAGTTATCTGTTTATTTGAGAAATTTTCACAGCCTAATCAATTTTTGTAGAACACTTGTCGAAGAATATGCTTGTCACACAAAGACAATATGACTATTGATTCATTGTCTTTGCAGGTTGCCTGAGGAGATTCGAGCAAACATCGTGTATTCTTTAAATTCATTTTTAGGTACCTAACTTGCTATCTGGTTAAAGAACAAATCTATATTTCATGTTTTAAGTAAATTTTGAGAGGTAGGAGAGTATGCTCTTGTCTGTATAGACAATCAGAAATCCAGACCCTTGAGGCGTTTTCTTTAAGTTTGAGATTTGTACATCTTTAGTGAGCCTGCCTTCCCGAGGAGCTAATAACTCTTAAAGCCATTATGACCGGTGAGAGGGGAACGATCCAAGTGGGAATGGATAAACTCCAAGTACTCCAACCCACTATAAAATAAACGTGATTTGATGAAAATCAAGTCAATGACAGTGCTCAGGAATAGCTCTCCTTTGTACCTTCGGGTATATTAAACCTTGGTTTTCAAGGCTGGGAGACCTCCTAATTGAGTTTATACCTCGACAAGCCAAACGGACCCCTTACTAGTTTCAATTCAAATTAGAAGGACACCATATGACTCCTTATGACACCATATGACCCATTAGATAATATGATGTCCTAAGGTGTCATAAGGGGACATATTGTGTCCTAAGGGGTCATATAGTGTTTTAACATGTGTGTGGGCCCTGAGGACACTAGATATGACCCCTTAGGACCATATGATGTCCATATGGTGTCCTAAGGGGTCATATGGTGTTCTAACACATGCGTGACCCCTTAGGACCCATTATGACCCCTAACGACACCATGTAATCCCTTATGACACCATATGACCCCTTAGGACAATATGATGTCCTAATAGGTCATATGGTGTTTTAAGGGGTCATATTATGTCATAAATGGTCATATTGTTTCCTAAGGGGGCACATGGTAAGATACACTTGAGAGAAAGATAAAGAGAGGGGGAGGAAGAGAATGGGAGAGAGATACACTTGAGAGAGAAGAGTGAGATGGAGAGAGAGGCAGAGAGGGAGAGAAACTTAAGAGAGAAAGAATCAGAGAGAAAGAGATGGAACAAGAGTTAGAGAGAGAGACAAAGAGAGTGAAAAATAGTTAGAGGGAAAGAGAGAAATAATGGGAGAGAGAGACACCTAATAAAGAGAGATGGAGAGAGATTTAGAGAGAGAGGGGGGGTTTAGGAGAGAATTAGAGAGAGATAAAGAGAGAGGTTGACAAAGACAAGTTGATAGAGAGAGATCTCAAGAGAAAGGGATAGGGAGGGGGGAGAGAGGAGGGTTGAGGGGAGAGAGAGAGAGAGAGAGAGAG
The DNA here is from genome assembly GCF_030272615.1 of Cryptomeria japonica. Taxonomy (NCBI): domain Eukaryota; kingdom Viridiplantae; phylum Streptophyta; class Pinopsida; order Cupressales; family Cupressaceae; genus Cryptomeria; species Cryptomeria japonica. The sequence continues at coordinate 362,086,332 of NC_081405.1, read as the reverse complement.
AGAGAGAGAGAGAGAGAGAGAGGGAGAGAGAGAGAGAGAAGAGGGGGGAGGGTGGGAGAGAAGAAGGGGTCTGGAGGAAGGGAGAGAGAGAGAGAGAGAGAGAGAGAGAGAGAGAGAGAGAGATGGGTAGGGAAAGAATGGGATAGAGACACCTAACATAGGGGGAGAGAGATAGGGAGAGAGACATCCTAGTACACAACATGGCTCATTATGACACCATATGACCCCTTAGGGTAATATGATGTCCTATTGGGTCATATGGTATCCTAAGGAGTCATATGCTATCCTAAGGGATCATATGGTGTTATAACACATGTATGGGACATTAGGACCCCATATGACCCCGTAGGACACCATATGATACCCGAGGACACCATATGACCTCTTTTAACATCCTAGTACATGACATAACCCCTTATAAAACCATATGACACCTTAGGATACCATGTGATGTCCTAAGGTGTCATATGGTATTCTAACACATGTGTGGACCTTTAGAACCCCTAATGACACCATATGACCCCTTAGGACACCATATGACCCCTCAGAACACAATATGACCCTTTTAACATCCTAGTACATGACATGACCCATTATGACACCATATGACCGCTTAGGACACCATATGATGTCTTAATGGGTCATATGGTGTCCTAAGGTGTCATATGGTTCTCTAACACATGTGTGGGCCCTTAGGACCCCATATGATCCCTAACGACACCATATGACCCCTTAGGACACTACATGACCCCTAAGGACTCCATATGACCCCTTTTAACATCCTAGTACATGACATGACCCCTTATAATTGAATATGACCCCCTAGGATACCATGTGATGTCCTAATGGGTCATATGGTGTCCTAACACATGTGTGGATCCTTAGGATCCCATATGACCACTAACGACACCATGTGACCACTTAGGACACCATATGACCCTTATGTTAAACACAGAGTACCATTGAGAGGAGGGCGAATAAGTGGTTCCTAACTCTTTTGACTTTCAAATCAACTTCAGAATACTAGTTAACCACTCAATCTCTAAGTAACCAAATTGGTAAAGAAAAAAGGAAAACTAAAGGGATCAAACACATAGATGCAACTCACAACACTAGATATATGAGGAAAACCCAATATGGGAAAAACCTCGATGAGAAATACTGCTGGAAACTGCTATTCCAATCCAGCCTCATAAGTAAAACACTAGGTTACAAAAATTTAGGGCACCAATCCCTACACTTTTAGGGCACCAACCCAAGGAGCACCAACCCCTGTACCAGGCTTCAACTTGGTGATGTATGTTTAAATACTAATTGAATACAATTGAGGCTTCTTGTTGCAAATGAATTTTGCAACTCTTCGATCAAATAACTCACTGCCGGTTGATAGTCTTTTTTCCTCCATTGAATCTCACACCATCGGTTGTGGGATTACTTTCTCTGATTCTCAGCCTTAGTTATCTTCCTCTCCCTTTCTCATAGAGTCTCTCAACACTTTGTCTCACACTTGGATGTTGCCTGCTTTACCACACCTTGTTGGTTAGGCTCAAATGCGAAACTATAGTTATGTCGGTAGAATCCTCTCACCGGTATTCTTGCTCACATACTCTGCAACTATTTTTGAGGCTAGAAAATTCTTCTTTTTTACCAAACCTCTCTCTTTTCTCTTCCACTTCTCAATAGCATCGACACACTCTGTTTCGAGCTCTCCTCTTTTATCCCATGGTTTCCCACCAGAAAACAATTCAAACTTCAGACCGGCTAGGATTTCCTCTTCCCGACACAATCTTCATGAGATCTGATCCAGCCTGTCTTGGATTGATCACATGTCCTTCAAAGATGCATCTATTCACAGTTTCAATTGTCCAATGCATATCTACTAAAAATAGCAATCTTGAACAAGATCTCCTACCTTGAAATCCATCAACACATAAAACCACTTCAGCTATTTCCTTTTTGAGGACTTCCTGAATCAGATTTCCTCTGCACTGATTTAGGCGCCAACTACTCCCTGATCTTTCTCTATTATCCTTTTTTTCTCAAGCCACAATAGTCAGATACAATCCCATGATTTGTGGTTGTTTCATTAATGGTGATTATCTGTTTCAATGACCCTATCGATGGGGCTTCACCGACCACAACATGTTTTCCACCTCTTCTCCACATGGCATCACAACAAGCAAGACGTGGCCCACCAATTCACAGTCGGTCCAACAAGCTCATACCAGTACATTCCTTTGCTGGTAGAACTTTCTTCTTCTTTCAACCAGTAGAGAACACTATACCGGTAACACATCTTCACCTCTAGTGGTTTGTGACAACTTTCACATTTTGTCTCTTCATCATAAACAAGCAACCAACCTTTAGACCAATTTGTACCTTATCGGTAGGCCTTCATTGTTTCTGCTGACACTCATGTGAATATCCATCATGCTAGTTGACATCAATGACAACTTAATGCCAAAATACCAACACCTTGAGGACACCATATCACCCCTTTTAACATCCTAGTACACAACATGACCCCTTGTGACACCATATGACCCATTAGGTTACTATATGATGTCATAATGAGTCATATGGTGTCATATTGTGTTCTAACACATGTGTGGGCCCTTAGGACCTCATATGACCTCTAACGACACCATATGACCCCTTAGGACACCATATGACCCCTTTTAACATCCTAGTACATGACATGACCCCTTAGAACACCATGTAATGTCCTAATAGGTCATATGGTGTCCAAAGGTGTCATATGGAATTCTAACACATGTGTGGGCACTTAGGACCACATATGACCCCTAATGACACCATATGACCCCTTAGGATAGTATATTACCCTTGATGAAACCATATGACCCCTTAGGACACCACATGATGTCCTAATGGGTCATACCGTGTCCTGCGGTGTCATATGGTGTTCTAACACATGTGTGGGCCCTTAGAATTGTTGGCATTATACACTTAGATGAGAAAGGTTGATGTTGTCATTGATGGCAACAAGGTTCCACAGGTTTAACCGGCCATAGACTTCACCTACCCGCACCAGCAGACACAACAAGGCTTATTCACACTGGCATCTAGTTTACATCGATAGAAGATTATATCGGCATTCCAAGCTGACTTGACAATAAGTATTGTTTATGCAAAATAAATTATATTGTAAATTATAATTGTATGGCCGACATGTTGTATTGCAAAGACTCATATATTTATGAGTTCTTGTAGGTCATTTGAATAAAAATCAAGCAGTAATATGAGATAAAATAAGATATGATAGCGAATAGTTGTATATGGATTTTGATGTGTTTGTTTTGGAGTGAATAAGAAGCAGAGTAGAGCGAAGAGTATTCTGTATAAGCATAATCATTTTACAGCATACCGGCTAGGGTTTTTGGTAGAGGTAGAACCGGTATCAGACAGAGCACAACAACAAACTCATCTAGCATTTTGATGCAAGTTGTAAGAGTTTAGTTTATGTTTTCATCAGTGTGATGTTGTAGTCAGTGAGACTCCACTTTTGTTGTTGAGCAGTGAGCTCTAGGCAGTTGGCCTTCCTGCATGTGCAGGCCCCTTTTGTACTAAGTAATATTTATTCATATGGCCAGTGAGTAAATACTGTGGGTCACAAATCCCACTGAGGTTTTTCCCTTACTGGGTTTCCTCGCCAAAATATTTGTGTTATGGTGTGCATTGATGTTGATTCCTTTGTTTCTCTTTACTACATTATTGTTTGCTTACCGACATATTAATCTCAGTTACAAAATCGTAAATAAGTTTAAATCTTTCATAAATCGGTCAGACACTGATTTACCCCCCCCCCCCTCTCAGTGTCTTTGGGATTAATCAATTATCTAACAATTGGTATCAGATCTTGGTCCTCTATTTGCAGAAGCCTAACAACTTGAGGAAGATTTTGAAATCGGTACCCATTGAAAGTTTGAGACAATAGTTGGAAGCGGCTCTTGAAGATTTTGATGCAAAAAAATTAAAGAATATCAAACTGGAAGAAGAACTCAGATCTACTCAAGAATTCATCAAAGCACTTCAAGAAAACCTGGTCATGGCACAAAGTAAGAGAAAATAATTACATGAGCAATTGTGAAAACAAGATGATGAAGAAAAAAAAAATCTCAGAGAAACTGAGACAAGAGAACAATAACATGAAGAATGGGATGCAAGACTTAACCATGAGACTATGTAAGGATATTGAAGATAGGAAAAAAGAATCAGGAAGATTTGGCCAGACGACTTAATGAAATATCAGATGAATCTATAAGGCTTAGTCATGAAAATGATATTCTTAAAATAGAGTTGATTCATATGCTATATGACAAAGAGGAACTTATGAGACAAGTTAGACTCTAGAAAGTGAGTTGGTCACTACAAATGAATACAAAGATAAATTCAAAAATAGCTCAGCCAAGCTTGATGATATGCTGAAAAATCAAAGACCTGATAAAGATGGAGTTGGACTTGGATTTGAAAATGGAGAAATTTCTAGAACTGCAAATAATCATGATCACAACAAACCAGTAAGGCAACCTAATGCTTATAAATTCAATGGAAAATGTTTTAATTACAATAAATTTGGTCATAGAGAAAATCAATGCAAATATAGGAATAATCAGAATACAAACTCATTTACCAATCAATGTTCCAAATGAAATAAATATGATCATCAATCAAATGATTGCAGAATGAATGTAAAATGCTATGCTTGTGGTAGATTTGGACATCTATCTAATCAATGCAGAACTCAAACCAGGCAAGTTTATGGAAAAGTTATTCAAAGAAACAATGTAACTTGTTATGCATGCAACAAGATTGGGCATATTGCAAGATTTTGTATAAGCAAGAATGTACTGGCAAACAATAGAGGATATAATGAAAAAGGCAAAGAAAAGGTGAATGAAATCAAGCAAGAATTCTCTAAACAATGGGTCAAGAAGACAGATCAAAGAAATGATGAATTTGGCCATGCACCGACAGAACAAAGCAATCCTGCACCGGCAGGAAATTCTTCATCTAACTAAGGAATAATCCTTAGGGGTAAGGATACTAATTGAAGATCATGCATTTTTCCCCTCAGATGATGGTAAAGTCATAATCCTTCTTTACCGGCACATATGTTGAGTTACAATGGAAATTCACTTAATTGGTGAAGCATTTAATGCAGTTGTTAGTTAAATTTTTGGCTATAAAGCATTGAAATTTCTCATTTTGACTCACCAAGCATTCGAAGAGCACATAAGTAGAGCACTAACATTCAAGAAGTGGAGAAGAAAAGATTTTCTAGGGCATCCAAGGTTTTCACTTGCATTCGACAAAAAAAGGTATTTATTTTGCGTCATGGCTTCTTCATCTTCTGTTCCTAAATTCTTAGCAAACCCTACTGTTGTGGAGAATATCAAATGTCCTAGGCCAGTTTTTAAGATCATTCCTAAGATAGCTAAGATGAATGACTCTATTGGAGCATTTTCAAAAATTTCAAAGGGAGTCGCATTCGCAGAAGACCCTAGGGCATACATTCACTGTAATATTAAAGATTTAGGGTCTGAGGAGATAAAGAACATGTTTATGAAAGTCATGACAAACAGCCAATGTGTAATCAAACATGAACATAAGATTGTGGAAGATTTAAGGTTAGTAGACATCCTTTATATGCCTGAATTCCAAGATGAAATTGTCTAATATGTTCTAAGTAGAGTTCACAATGAATTCTTATGGCTTGACTCCGTCTTCAAAATTATCAAGGAAGCTATTAAAGCTGTTACAGGTTTACCCTCTACCGGCACAAGGCCTAAGAAGAAGAAGAAGAAAATTCCAAACAAAGGTGTTATGGATCTAACCGACACTACATTTGATAAAAGATCACTCAGGGTAAGTGACATAAATGATGACAATGTTAAATATGCTAGCATGGTTATTGGTTACAAGGTTGCACATACAAATAGGTTGAATTCTATTTCCATTCTATGCATTCATGGTGCTTATGAAATGGTAAAGAATAATGCAAAAATTGATCTTTGTGAATGATTAAAAGATGAATTGATAGATAACTTGGACAAAATCAAGGGTGATAAAAAGGGAACATTCAAATTTGGGAATTTAATTGTGTATTTGATGCTATACTTCTCAAAGGAGATTCCTGGCATAGATCATAGAGATTTTGCCTATGATATTTCTATTGGAAAACAGATTAAGGAGGCAATTTCCGGCATGGGTTTAGAAGGAAACAAGCAGGTAAAGGAATACTTCAAAAGCTTTCAAGCAATAATGAAGCAAAGGGAAAGAATCCCTTAGAGTATTGTTGATAAGTATGACAAATTTATATGATTTGTTATAAAGAGAGATGAAATATGGATGGAGGCTGTCACACCTAGAATTGTTTGGATAATAGAAATGGGATATGAAGTGGACACCAACATTCTGGAAACTTATGCCAAGAGACTTCTAGATGCCCCACCGGAACCTACTGAGAAGATCTTTGGCATTGCTAAAACCATAGAGAAAGATGTTGATATTTAGAAGCAAAGAAAGAAAAGGGATAAAATATTGAAAGATGCTGCAAAATTTGTCGAAGATGTTACCAAGGGATTATTGAAACTTGAATAGTTAAGTGATGTTGTTGCAAGCATAAAAGAAAGAAAGTCTAACCAGCAACTGGTAACACATGTTTCCCCTATTGTTACCTCATCCAAGACTGATAGTGACAAATATGTGGAATTTAAAAGGGTGGATAGGAAGAAGAGAAAATCTCCACCGGCACCTACTTCGTCACCTAAGAAGACAAGGACACTTAGAAAGAAAGAACAAGCTGTGAGAGAGCCTAGTGGTCCAAAGAAGAAGATTACATAGAAGCAATCAGTACCAAAGAAATCTAATACACTTTCCCTAGCAGAGCTCGTTAACGAAATAAATCATGATGGTAATCTCAGCAATGTCAGTAAGTTTTATCATTCTTTTGATGATTCAGATAAGAACACTATTGAAGAAAGCATAATCTTGTATTTAGATATATATAATAAAGTTCTTATTGAAGTCGTTGATTTTCTCCCCAATGACTTATATCTAAGACTTGAGGCAAAAAGAATGTCCATCATGGAATTGGATAAGAAATTGAAGGTTGAAGCACTGTTGGTTGTTCATCCAGCTAATTCTAGACAAGAAATAGATGAATTGATAGCATAAGCTAACATAACTATTTTTGTAAGTGGTCATCGACAAGTAAGCCTCATGGTTGACAAAATAAAGGAAATCGGAGATGTGACAACAGATAAATGGGATAGTTTCTTTGTGGAGAAAGAGAAAAAAGAAGAAAAAGAAAGACAAAAAGCTGACAAATGTTTTACTAAGGTATATCAAAAAGGAGATAAAGGGAAGAATAAAGTTGGCAATGCTCCTGACCTAAAAATAAAAGATAACTTACCACCACCAACTTAGGACACCCCATCAATAGAAATAGAGGCACATGTAGGAGTACATAATCAACCCGCAGAAAAGACATCAGAGGAAGAAAAAGAAATAGATGTCGTTGATCCCGAGTCAAACATTCTATTCATAATGAAGGTTGATACTCAGGACATCAACATTACAATGGATGATACCTCTATTCCAGAAATTGGATATAAGTAATGATAAGGTCATCGATGTTGAGATGCCAGCAGATAGAGCACAAGAACAGATAGCATCTGAACCGACAAAGGATGAGAATGAGAATAAGGAAGATAAAGAGATTAAGATAGTTGAACAGAAAACAAAGGAAGGGTCAAAGAAATTAGAAGAAGAGAAGAAAGATAATACAGAACCTAGCACCTCTCTCGGTACTTCTATTTTGGATTTCAGACCAACTTTTGTCACAAAAGTATTATTGGATTCTATAAAGAAAATAACAGAGTGTAATGCCTTAGCATTTAAGGCTATCGATGATTCTCTATCAATTTTGTAGATGATTGCACTGGAGTGCAAGGTAGATCATATTGTTGGCTCGACAGGTAAATTGGACACATTGTCCAAATTCATTTCTACTAACATTCAGTCATTAGACAAAATAAATGAGGAGACTATTCCAAAATTTGATAAAGAAAAGGAGGCATTCTTTGGTAGAACAATAAAGGAATGTACTCAACGGATTGATACACTTCTACTAGCATTGAATTCTACCATTTTGGAGTATAAGGAATTATACCGGGAAGCTTGTAAACCATATCAACTAATAGAAGATATTGATGATCAGATCAAAAAAACTCAAAAGGAAATTGATGATATTGCGGATAACATAATTGGTTCTTTAGAAATAACATCAATCATAGAATAGGAGATGGCTATACATGAGGAGAAGATTGAGAATATCGAAAAAGAAAAGGCAAGACTGAAAATGAAAACCAGGGAGCTGAAGAATAAGCTTGGTCCAAGATTGGACAATCTAATCACTCACCGAAATGCACTATCTGTTGGCAAATGCACACTCCAATGAGAAATTGTAGGTGATTGAAGGTTTTGTCATTGATGGAAACCTTGCAATCATATGATATCGGCAAGACAAATATACCAGCACTGACAACGACAAACTCTACACCAGCACACAGAACACTGACAGTGAAAGGATGGATACCGACACTCTGGTCAACATGAATTTTGTTGATAATATATTTTGTAATTAATTGTAAAATCATTGAAGCCGACATGGCGAGTTGTAATATGACTCATATATGTATGAGATCATTGTAGAACATTTAAAGATAATGTGATAGGTGAAATTATGCAGACCTAATATGCGAATTATAAGTTAAGGGTTTATGTATGAAGTAGAGCTAAAACCGGTACTGGATCTGGCATAACAAATGCCAATTTGAAGAAGTACAAGACATTGGATTTGTATAATCCATTTTTGTAAGTTAGTGTGACTTCCTTTGTAATTGAGCAGTGAGCTCTAGGCACTTGGCCTTCCTGCATGTGCAGGCCCCTCTTGTAAAACAGTAATATTCCCTTATTGACCAGTAAGTGAATATTGTGGGTCACAAATCCCACCGAGGTTTTTCCCACACCGGGTTTCCTTGTTAAACTACTGTGTTATGGTTTCCTTTTCATGTGGTTGTTGTTATTCTTGTTTACTGCATTATTTTTGGTTTACCGATACACAGTATTGATATGCTTTACACGTTTTAAATCAAGTAAATTCATGAACCGGTAAGATACTGATTCACCCCCCCCTCTCACTATCTTTGGAAATCCTAACACTATCAAAGGCTACAATTCAAGGAGATAGATCACCGGAACAACAAATGCACTATCTTACCAGAAGGATCAGACAAATAGAAACATTAATTATCAATAGTACGAAGTTCATGCAGGGTCTGAACTTAGTTCTTGCATATATTTTTCAAGTTCCGATTAATAAGAAAAACAAGTTTTCAGGACCCGAAACCTTTAACACAAGAGATAAAAAAGGATCATCATAGAGTATCCAGACCATATAAAAATGGCTTACAAAATGACTGGAAATAAAGCCAGTAAACAAAAAGGACAACAAAAGATAGAAACAACAAAAACTAGGAAAACACAGTACAATTATAGAGTCTTCAGGAGGTCCTTCACCTTAATCACCAGCTGGTCGTAGTTGGCTACAACAACTTTGAGTTCATTCAAGTCCTTATTTGGCTTCTTCTCCTTCTTTTTACCTCCGGTTCTTGTTTTGGGTCCTTGAACATCTCCTATGCCTTCAGTGTCAGGGTCAATTTCTAGGATGTCCTTCTCCTCATCCAATTTGCTGATGAGGGTTTTGGTATTGCCAGCAGAGACCTTCAAAATGTTTAAGCTTTTCTCTACAATAGTTTTGAGACATTCCTCAATTTTGCTGACTTTACTGACAGTTTCTAACATTGTTTGATCCATAGCATTAGCATTTGTTTTCCTCTCAATCAGGTCTTTCTCAATTTGCTCAAATCTAGGGTTGAAGGAGTCTCTTATATTTTCAGCTTTAGCAACAGTTTTGGTCAAATCCTCCATATAATCTGCCGTAGTCTTCCCTTCGCCAGTGTTGATAGTTTCCAGAATCTGGATTCTGTGGCTAAGCTTCTTGTTGTCCTCCACAACTTTCTTGTAACCGGTGATTAACTATTCCATGGTGTCCAGAAAACCTTTCATACCCTCAGGAGGAGGGTTTGAGGAGGGATTTGTCTTACCGGAGTTGTCCTATTCCTTATTTAGGGTGTCACCAACAGTGCCTTTATCTTCAGCCCTATGAACTTCCTAGTGGTCACTTCCTCCAAGTTCTGATAAGCTTTCAAAATCTTTTTCTACTTTTGTTCCTCCAACTCCTTCACTTTCTCATCCTTTCTCTTTTATTTGTTTCTGGTCTAAATATGAATTTTAGTATTCTTTTTCAGAGAACTCTAGGGTTTCTCCTTCTCATAATCTTCAGAGACCTCCTCCTCCTCCGAGGAGCTAATCTGGAGAATTTTGCCTTTAGATTTCTTACCCTTCGAGGATGAAGGCTTGGTTTTCAAATGTTTTCTCTTCTTACCTACTTCAGTTTTTGAGTCATCCATACTCTCCTTAGACTCACTCATTGGATCACTGTTAGAACCCTCATCCAAAGAAAAAATAGAGTCCAACCCTTCCTCCTCAGACTCAGAAATAGAGGTTTGAGGGCGGGCTATTTGGTTAGCCTTGAGGTGGTCATAAATAAGAGCCATTAAGCCTTGATGCATGGCAGTGTCACCCGTAGGGTTCTCTTTATAGTCCTTAATGGTGGTATTCATAGAACATAACAGAAAATATGGAATGTTCACTTTCTCGTCAAGCCTAAAATGATTCAGCAAAACAAAAAGGTAGCCATAGACTTTAGTGAATCTACCATCCAAAGTAATATAGTGTATTATAACAAAAAGGACCTCCCTCCATGGTTTAACAAAAGCCCTAAGGGGATAGTAAGTTTTACTTAGCTTCACCAGGTGTTTTTTCTCCTTTTCAGTTTCAGGATATCTTTCAATGGCCTCCTTGCTCACTTTTCTGTCTCTGTAGTAGTTGCTTCCTTCCCTTTGGAGACCCATGGCTTGAGCAATGAGGTCTTCATCAATGACAAAATATTGGTCTCTCATCTTCAAAGTGCCCTTTCTCTAATTTTTACAAAATAAATTAGTGACTGTGGTGTCCCATCCATGGAGCCTCTCCATAAATTTTAAAAACCCGCCTTTCTGCATAATGTTCCAGACTGCCTCCTTTTGCTTCCACTCCTTACAACTGCTAGGTTTGCAACGACATCTATTACCTCCCATATTTTTTCTATTCAAAGCTAAATGCCGAAACTTGTAGAAAGCTTTAGACATAGAGTTTCTCGGAGCTACCAAATTTACCCAAAAATCATGGGAAGTGATTGATTGAGTGTTATAATAAATGGTGCTAACAATATTATAATTGATCGAGGCACTCCTTTTAATTTGTTTCATTATTATTTTGTCCATTTATAATTTTAGGGGTACTATTATATTGGTCCTTAAAAATGATTGATCTGACATCCTCTAGGAGGCCTTGTTCTCCCTTCCAAGTAATCATTTCATCTTGATTGACCGCCACATTGGCTGCCCAGTCAGTAGAACCATTAGCTTCATGGTAGATATGAGATATGTAACTTTTCTCAAAAATGTTAATGAGGTCTCTAGCGGCCTTTATAATGTTATTGATAGACCATGAGGGTTTAGAGGTCCCCTTGAGGCATTTGATGATGTTGTTAGAGTCCCCTTCAATCCATATGCAGGGGCACTTCCATCTTTTTGCGAGGAGAATACCTTGGAGTGCTGTCATTGCTTCTACCTTGTGATTTGTTTGGCTTCCTATTGGAATAGCAATCATTTCCTTGCATATACCTTTATCATCTCTAAGAATAGCTCCACATCCTGCAGGGCCCGGATTACCTTTTCTAGCACCATCAAAATTGACTTTGGACCACCCATGAGGGGGAGTTTGCCATCTTGCTTCTAATCTTTTGTTTTGATTGGGGTCAGATCTGCTAGCATTCTTCAAACTCCAAGAACTTAAAATGTGAGATTCCAATGGATTGGTCAAAAAGCAGGGACCCCCAATGATCCCTATGTTCTCCACAATTGCCCATTGTATTTTCTGGAACATAATATCCTGAGTGAGAGAAGTGTCCCTAAAAATATGATTGTTTCTTTCTTTCCATAATCCCCATTGAATGTGAGGGAGAGATAGCTGCCACAGAGATCTCAAAAAAGAGTTAGACCAATGGTAATTCCAGGAGTAGAACAACTCACTGATAGTGTTAGGAAACACCCAATCAATACAAAAACTCTTAAGAATTTTTTCCTAGGTTGAAGCAGAATAGGAATAGTGGATGGCCAGATGGTCCATTGACTCTTCCTCCTTAAGACACAGAGCACATCTATTAGGAAAGGCAAATCCTCTACCCTTGAGGTTATCTAAGGTCAAGATTTTATTTTGAAGAATAGTCCAATAGAAAAAGTTGATTTTGGGGGTTAGACCCTTTATCCAAGCTTTAGACCAGAAAGGATTTTCAGAAGGAGCGGAGGAGAGAACACCATACATTGAAGAGACAGTAATGTTACCTTTGGGTTCAAATTTCCAAATGAGGGAGTCTTCCTCTTTATTCAACCAAGCCGAAGATAGATGGTTTTTAAGCTTAATAAGGCTTGGGTGGATACTTTCAATGTTTTGCCATTTATTACCTATCCAATACCCTTCAACTAAAAGACCAAAAGTTGTAATACAGGAGGAGGCATAAGGGGCCCATTTTGGGATATCAATCAAAGGTTTTTCAAAAAGCCAAGGGTCTTCCCAGAATTTAACTTTCCTACCATTGCCAACTTTCCAAATAACCCCTTTAGCAATGCTATCTCTACACTTAGAGGCATGATTCTAGATATGAGACCCATTCATACTGATTTCAGAATTGATAAAAGTGGAAAGAGAGGAGGACAGAAGAGAGTACTTACTTTGCTAGATTTTACACCATTCACTATCTGAGTGGAACATTCTCCAAACCTGTTTAGACAAGAGAGATTCATTTAAGGTCTAGATTCTTCTTAGGCCTAGACCTCCTTTACTTTTTGGTTTGCATACCTGATCCCAAGCCACAAGAGACATTCTTTTCTTATCCTCAACCCTTGACCATAGAAATTTTCTTTGAATTTTCTCAATTGCATCATCATATTTAACTGTAATTCTGAAAAGGCTTAGGGCATAGATAGGTATGCTTTGAAGAGAAGCTTTTAGAAGTTGAAGCTTTCTAGCCTGACTTAAAAGGGATCCTTTCCAACCAGCTAGCTTTTTGTGAGATTTGTCCACTAGAGAGCTCCAAAAAGAATCAGGAGGTGCAATGCCCAAGGGGAGGCCAAGATAAGTGGCAAGAAGATCAGCAATCTGACATTCCAGGATTCTGTTGATTCTGTGTTGTCTTCCCTCTAGTGTTTTGATGAAAAAAAATTCGCTTTTGATCCAATTGATGAGCTGACCAGATGTAGAGGAAAACTTACAAAGAGTGTCCTTCAAGGTTCTAGCTTTTGAGATACTTGATTCCCCATGACAATGGTATTGTACACAAACTATTGGTGAGAGCAGATAAGATCGACTAAGGAAGGTTGAAGTCCCTTAAAAGATCCTCGCATAACCATGTTTTCCATAGACCTACCAAAACATTCAGCCATAATAATGAAGAGGCTAGGGGAAATGGGATCCCCTTGCCTCAGTCCTCTAAATGCTTGGAAGAAGGGGGATGGGGAACCATTGACAAGAACAACAAAAGAGATAGAGGTAATAAGCTGACTAAAGAGGTCAACGCATTTGGTGGAAAACCATAAGCCACAAGAACCTTCACAAGAAAAGACCAGTCAACTCAGTCATAGGCCTTAAAGAGATCAAGCTTGAGGATGAGACCATGTTTCTTAGTCCTAACAAGAGAATGAATATTCTCATGGATAGTAATAATGGAGTCAAGAATTTGTCTTCCAGGGACAAAATCATTTTGCTGATGATTAATCAAAGAAGGAAGGACAGTCAAGATTCTGGTGGTAAGAACCTTGGAGATAATCTTATAAAAAGAATTGCATAAGCTGATTGGTCTTAACTTGTCCATGGAGTCAACGCCTTGGGTTTTGGGAATAAGGGCAATGAAAGTGCCATTAATTTCTTTCAAAATTCTTCTGGCCCCAAAAAATTCCTTGACTCCGTTGGAAACATCTTTTCTGACTATGTCCCATAAATCTTGGAAAAAGAACATGGGGAAGCCATCTAGACTGGGGCTTTGTTACCATCAAAAGAAAAAACAACATTTTTGATTTCCAAAATCGAAGCAATTGAAGAAAGGGAGGCATTCATCTGCTCATCAATGAGACAAGGAATGTTTTGAAGAAAAGAATATTGAGCATCAGCGTCCAACCTGTGATCCCTTCTCAGAAGTTCCGAAAAGTACCTTTTGGCCTCATTCCTTATTTCTTCCTCCTTGACTAGCTCCCCATTGTCCACTGCCAATTTAGTAATCCTATTTGCCACTTTATGTTTAATTGTCGACATATGAAAAAATCTTGTATTCCTATCTCCTTCCTTTAGCCAAATGCATCTTGATCTCTGCTTCCAAAAAGTTTCCTCTTTAGCAATCATTTCATGGTATTTTTTAAGGTTCTCATTTTCTTCAGCAATAGACACAGTACTGAAACCATCCTTCTGAATTTTGACCTGTATTTTCTTAAGGTCATCCTGGACTTTTCCTTTAGCCTCAAAAATGTTCCCAAACTTGGATTTATTCCAGAGTGTTATATTGTCCTTTACACTTTTGAGTTTCTTAACAACTCTGTAAATAGTAGTTCCCTCAACTTGGATACTCCACCATTTTTGAATATTGCGAGTGATATCTGGGTGATGAGTCCACATTTTTTCAAATTTGAAAGGAAAATGTCTTCTTCTATTAATAGGGTCAGCAATGAAGGTGATGGGGAAATGGTCTGACCCAACCCAGATGTGGGAAGACATGGATCAGATGTAATGTTTGTACCAGTCATCAAAGATAAGAGCCCTGTCAAAGCGAACTTGGATAAGATCATTACCAATTCTCCTATTAGTCCATGTGTAAGTGCATCCCTGTATCTCCACATAGTTGAGAGCCTGATACTCCATGAGGGCCAACCTACTTTCCAACTAAGAGGGGCTTCCACCAAAATTTTCCTCCTCTCTCAAAGGAGTATTAAAGTCTCCCATGACCAGCCAACTAAGATTCTTGAAGTTGTCCCTAATTTCTATTAGTTTTTTCTAGGAGTTTCTAGCTTTCAAGGTGTTGGGTGCATAAATGTTGATGAGGACCCAAGACGTTCCATCTTTTAAATGCTCAAATCTAATGCAAGAGAAATTTTTTTCTTGAATAAGAACATGGCCTTTGACACTATTAAGATTCCAAATGGTAGCTATGCCTCTCGAAGCACCTTTCGAGCTACCACCATTGATGCTCCCATTTTTAAAAAACTTCAAAGATTCAACTTGTTCTCTACTCATTTTGGTCTCTTGAATTAGAAAAACATCAGGTTTACTAACTCTTATCATATTCCTAATAATATCATGTTTATGAGGATTATTAAGTCCCCTAATATTCCAAGAGATAATCTTCATAGTTACTTACCGATTCCTAACTCCTTAAGAGTCTTCTGAGTTCCATCTACTATATTCTTACTGGCCTCCTTGTCTCTGACTTTATGGTTAGAAGGTGGACCTGGGGAAGAGGAGATATACCCAACATCTACTTGAGCTATTCTATTGGATTTCCTTAGTTGAGAAGCCGAGGGAGTGGATCCTCCCTTGTTCCTATATTTTGGTATTTTCTAGTCAACTTCTTTCTCGAGAACCGCTTCCGGATTACTGAGGATTCTGGATATTTCATCTTCATTGCCCCAATTAGGGAATCTAGAATCATGTGAAGCACTGTTTACTATTTTTGAGTTTTGATTTGAATCCAAAAGGTTCATACCTAGTATTGCACATTTTTGGGCTTCTTGCATTTCAGAGCTTATCATGAGCGGGGAAGAGTCAGAATTTCATTCTTGGGAGCCAAAGATCTCCCCTTCCTCAGGTTGTTCCTCTTTCTTTTGTGTTTCCTTACCAGCATAAGTATCAACGATTACCACTTCAGTTGTGTCTTTTGAAGATTCAGTCTGTTCTTTCGATTCCTTTATTCGGATCTGCTCTATCACAGGGATGTTTACTTTAGTTGATTCATTTCTCAATACTTCCTGGGTTGGGGAAATGGAGACAAAAGTTGAGGATACCACTTCCTTATTTTCCCCTAAGGGTTCAAAACAGTTGTCAATAAAGTCAACTTCCTTAATCTTTGAGTTTTTAACTTGCCATACCTTTTTTTCTAGAACCTTTTTACTTTCGACTGGGGGTTTAGTCTTCTTGAGCTCTCCTTTAGGCTTGATAGGACATGATTTTGCCCAGTGACCTACTTTCTTACAATGGAAGCAAGAAAAGGGGATATATTCGTATTCTATTTGTTGTTTCTATGTCCCCAACTTTGAAACTATATCTATCTGTTCTGGCATATCTACATCATGGGCTATCCCTACACAAAACCTAGCATGGGTGAGTCTCCTTTTTGAAGTTATGATTGGGTCTATAGAGAGGAGTTCACCAAAGGAGCTTGCTAT
Source organism: Cryptomeria japonica (assembly GCF_030272615.1). Taxonomy (NCBI): domain Eukaryota; kingdom Viridiplantae; phylum Streptophyta; class Pinopsida; order Cupressales; family Cupressaceae; genus Cryptomeria; species Cryptomeria japonica. The sequence continues at coordinate 362,069,656 of NC_081405.1, read as the reverse complement.
TCCTGAGAAAATGCTTTCTGCCCAATATTCAAGAGGCAGACTTGGTAACTTTACCCATACTGGAACTTGTGCCAAAAGAGAGTCATTCATGTTCAGATTCAGATGCCATTTCTGAAGAACCAAGGCTATCTTTCCTACCATCCAGGGGCTACCACAAAGTATCCTTAATTTATCTTCTTCACATGAGAAAGTAAAAGATAGGAGTGTTAGGAATCCCATAGATACTGAGAGGGGGGGGGTGAATTAGTATCTGACCAGTAATTAGAATTTCTTAACTTAAAACATGCAGAACATATTATAACAGAGTATCGGTATGCAAGAAATAATGTAATAAATAGATTCAAGAACATCCACATGAAAAGAACACCATAACAAAAGGATTTAATGAGGAAACCTGGTGTGGGGAAAACCTCAGTGGGATTTGTGACTCACAATATTCACTCATTGGCCAATAAGAGAATATTACTTACAATAGGGGCCTGCACAAGCAGGAAGGTCAACTGCCTAGAGCTCACTGCTCAATGGGAAGTCTCATTGACTTACAATGTGGATTATACAAATCCATTATCTTGTACTGCTTTACAATAGCATCTATAATGCCAGATCCAGTACCAGTTGCTGCTCTGCTTCTTACATAAACCTTTTAGCCTATATTTCGCATAATAGGTCTGCCTTATATTTTTTCTTTTTCTTTTTTTTTTCCAAAATGTCTACAATGATCTCTCTTATATATAAGAGTCATTTTACAATCATTTTACAATTTGCCAAGTCGGCTTACAAAGTTTTTACAATAATAAAAAAAATCCCGTCGGCCTCTGTGCTGGTATACTTCCCTTCTTTGTGTCGGTGCTGGTGGCCTGAGTGCCGATGTAGAGTGTGAACTGTTGATGCCGGTGTACTATCTTGTCGGTGTAATGCCTTGCCGGTGCCATAGAATTGCAAGGTTGCCATCAATGACAAAACCTTCAATCACCTACAATGTCTCATTGGAGTGTGCATATCCCAACAATCTCCCCCTTTGCATTGATGGCAACACTCATGAGAAATTTCAAAAGTGTATCAAAAAATTATCCAAAAAGTGTGAAGTCCAAAAAATGTTACCAAAAATGTGTGTGCTCTCCCAGAGCATGTGATTCCTATGATGTTGAATTTTCTCATCCCACTACTCCCCCTTTGGCATCAATGACAAAGGTTGTCAAGATGTCAGTAGAGTTTGTGGTTTCAACCTTGTAACTGGGTAGTTACAATTTGAAATAGATCTGCCAAAATCAAGTTTATACTCTCCATAAACTTTTTACTATCTCTTATTGTTGTCTCTGTTCTCTTAACTATATCGGTGAGATGTTGCAAGTGCTCTGCCAGTGTTTTCTATCCCTGAATTAGTGCCTCAGATACTTCCTTCCGTAGTGATGCTAGATAGTCCAATCTTGGACTCAGTTTTAATCTTAGATGCTTTGCCTTATTCACTATTCTTTCTTTCTCTCTTTCCAATTTAAGTAAATCTTCTTCAAAATTTGTTATCTTCTCCTCAAAAACTGATAGTGTATCAGGTGAGTTAACAAAATTATCTGCAAGTTTATTGATCTCATCCTGTACCTTGCTCATCTTCTTGTCTATATCTACAGTCAAAAGGTTTGTCTTATAGGTGTCTTTGTACAGAGTTTTGTACTCTTTTAATAAATTACAGAATTCCGATAGAAGTGTGTCAAAATCTCTGTTACATTTCTTTATTTGCTCATCAAAGAATTTCTACTTTTCAATTTCTACTTTATCTTTCAATGTCTCTTCCTTTATTTTCTCAATGTTTTCTGCCAGTCTCTTCTGTGTGTTATCAAGGAGGCCTTTAGGCAAAGCCAAGATTTCAACGTTACCCTTCAGAGCCCATTTCCGTTTGACATAAGCCCTTACAAATTCGATATTTGGGTGCGAACCCATAAATTTTCCTACTAGGGAGTTCAACATACTGTTTATATTATAATCCAGAATCAGATCAGGGATAGAGATAGCGAACTTTCCACTGGATGGATTAGGAATATTATTGACAAGAGGTAAAGAGGATTTACCAGATGGTTTTGTTCCAAAAAGGGATGACCATTTTCTAGATTCTTTTTCGTTCTCCAAGGTCTCTTCACGTGGGCTGGGACCCTCCCCCGAAAACCCATAACCCTCTTTCTTCTCTGGCAGAGTACCACCAGTCTGCAGAATGTCAGCAACCTTTGGAATGTTCAAAGGCTTGTCCTTCTCTCCCATAGGACCAACTCCTTTGTTCTGGCTGCTCCCACCATTGGAACCAGAGTTCCCACCTTTCAAAGAATTTGAATTTTGAATTCTCCCATTGCTACTTCCTACTCCTCCCAGCCGCATGTTCTCAGTCCACTTCGGATTGTTGAAGATGTTACCATACAATTGATTGTTGGCATTGGATATTTTTCAAGTTGTACACAATAGACTTCAGGGTTCTTAGTATTTTTTGAATTTTTGAATTTTTTTTACATCCTTCGTCATTGATGGCAAAGGGGGAGTGGTATAGTGAGAAAAATGTACTGAGTAAAGTATGTAGAAGATGAATAGATCATTTGCTCAGGGGGAGCACTCACAGTTTTTAATTTTTCTCATGAGTGTTGCCATCAATGCCAAAGGGGGAGATTGTTGGCATTATACACTCAGATGAGAAAGGTGGATGTTGGCATTGATGGAAACAAGGTTCCATAGGTTCAACTGGCCATAGTCTTCACCTACCGACACCAACAGACACAACAAGGCTTATTCACACCAGCATCTAGTTTACACCGACATAAGATTATATCGGCATTTCAGGATGACTTGACAATAGGTATTGTTTATGTGAAATAAATTATAATGTAAATTATAATTGTATGGCTGACATGTTGTATTGTAAAGACTCATATATTTATGAGTTCTTGTAGGTCATTTGAATAAAAAGCAAGTGGTAATATGAGATAAAATAGGATATGATAGCGAATAGTTGTATATGCATTTTGATGTGTTTATTTTGGAGTGAATAAGAAGTAGAGTAGAGTGAAGACTATTTTGTAAAAGAACAATCATTTTACAGAATACCAGCTAGGGTTTTTGGCAGAGGCAAAACCGGTATCAGATAGAGCACAACAACGAACTCATCCAACATTTTGATGCAAGTTGGAAGAGTTCATTTTATGTTTTCATCAGTGTGATGTTGTAGTTTGTGAGACTCCACTTTTGTTGTTGAGCAGTGAGCTCTAGGTAGTTGGCCTTCCTGCATGTGTAGGCTCCTTTTGTACTAAGTAATATTTATTCATATGGCCAGTGAGTAAATATTCTGGGTCACAAATCCTACCGAGGTTTTTCCCTTATTGGGTTTTCTCGTGAAAATATTTGTGTTATGGTGTGCATTGATGTTGATTCCTTTGTTTCTCTTTACTGCATTATTGTTTGCTTGCCGACATATTAATCTCAATTACATAATTGTAAATAAGTATAAATATTTCATAAACCGGTCAGACATTGATTCACCCCCCCTCTCAGTGTCTTTGGGATTAATCAATTATCTAAAAAAGAACCCCATATGACCACTAACAACACCATATGACCCCTTTGGACACCATATGGCCCCTAAGAACACCATATGACCCTTTTAACATCCTAATACATGACATGACCCCTTATGACACCATATGATGCCTTAGGACACCATATGTTGTCCTAATGTGTCATATGGTGTCCTAAGGTCTCATATGGTGTTCTAACACATGTGTGGGCCCTTATGACCCCATATGACCCCTAACAACACCATATGACCCCTTAGGACACCATATGACCCTTGAGTACACCATATGACCCCTTTTAACATCCTAGTACACAACATGACCCCGTATGACACAATGTGACCCCTTATGACACCATGTGATGTCTTAATGGGTCATATGGTGTCCTAAGGTGTCATGGTGATCTAACACATGTGTGGGCCCTTAGGACCCCATATGACCCCAACTGACACCATATGACCCCTTAGGACACCATATGACCCCTGAGGACATCATATCAGCCCTTTTTACATCCTAGTACATGACATGACCCCTTTTGACACTGTATGACTTCTTAGGACATCACGCGATGTCTTAATGGATCATATGGTGTTCTAAGGTGTCATATGGTGTTCTAACACATGTGTGGGCCCTTAGGACCCCATATGACTACTAACAACACCATATGACCCCTTAGGACACCATATGAGACCTATTAACATCCTAGTACACTACATGACCCCTTATGACACCATATGACCCCTCAGGATACCGTGTGATGTCTTAATGGGCATATGGTATCCTAAGGTGTCATATGGCTCTCTAAGACATGTGTGGGCCCTTAGGACCCCATATGACCCCTAATGACACCATATGACCCTTAGGTTACCATTTGACCCCTTTTAACATCCCGGTACACAAAATGGTTCCTTATGGAACCATATGACCCCTTAGGACACCATATGATGTACTAATGGGTCATATGGTGTCCTAAAGTGCCATATGTGGGCCCTTAGGACCCCATATGACCCCTAACAACACCATATGACCCTTTAGGACACCATATGACCCCTAAGGACACCATATGACCCCTTTTAACATCCTAGTACACAACATGACCCCTTATGACACCATATGACCCCTTAGGCCCCTAAGGATAGCATATGACCCTTTTTAACATCCTAGTACACAACATGACCCCTTATAACACCATATGACCCCTTTTAACATCCTAGTACACAACATGACCCCTTATGACACCATATGACCCCTTAGGACACCATATGATGTCATAATGGGTCATATGGTGTCATATGGTATTCTAACACATGTGTGGGCCCTTAGGACCCCATATGACCCCTAATGACATCATATGACCCCGTAGGACATTGTGTGACCCCTTAGGACACCATATCACCCCTTTTAACATCCTAGTACATGACATGATCCCTTGTGACACCATATGATCCTTTAGGACATCATATGATGTCGTAATGGGTCATATGGTGTCCTAAGGTGTCATATGGTGTTCTAACACATTTGTGGGCCCTTAGGACCCCATATTACCCTTAACGACACCATATGACCCCCGAGGACACCATATGACCCCTTTTAACATCCTAGTACATGACATGGCCCCCTAGGACAATATGATGTCATAATGGGTCATATGGTGTCCTCCATGGTCATATGTTGTTCTAACAAATGTGTGGGCCCATAGGACCCCATATGAGCCCTAATGACACCATATGAGCACTTAAGACACCACATGACCCCTGAGGACACCATATCACCCCTTTTAACATCCTAGTACACGACATGACCCCTTAGGACACTATATGGTGGCCTAATGTGTTATATGGTTTCTTAAGGTGTCATATGGTATTCTAACTCATGTGTGGGCCCTTCGGATCCCATGTGACCCCTTAGGACACCATATCACCCCTTAGGACACCATATGACCCCTTAAGACACCATATGATCCCATATGACATGAGACGAGGAGAGGGGAAAATATTTAGAGGGAAAGAGAGAGAAAGAATGGGAGAGAGAGAGAGAGATAGGGATATGGGGAGGGAGAGAGGGAGAGAATTGAGAGAATGGAAAGAATGAGAGTGATAGTTGAGAGAGAGAGAGAGAGAGAGAGAGAGAGAGAGAGAGAGAGAGAGAGAGAGAGAGAGAGAGAGAGAGAGAGAGAATGGGAGAGAGATACACTTGAGAGAGGAGGAGAGTGAGATAGAGAGATAGAGGTAGAGAGGGAGAGAGACTTAAGAGAGAAAGAATGGGAGAGAAAGAGAGGGAAAGATAGTTAGAGAGAGATAGAGAGAGAAGGAGAGAGGGAACAAGATGAAGAGAGGGAAAAAGAGTTAGAAGGAAAGAGAGAGAAAGAAGGGGAGAGAGAGAGACTTGAGAGAGGAGGAGATATATAGATAGATAAATGTTGAGAGCGAGAGACTTGATAGAGAGAAGGAGAGAGACTTGAGAGAAAGAGAAAGGGAGCAAGAGGGAGAGAGAGAAAGAGAGATAGAGGGAAAGAAAGACTTGAGAGAGGAAGAGAAAGGGAGGGGGAGGGAGAGGGAGAGAATGGGAGAGAGAGACACCTAAGAGAGGGGGAGAGAGTGAGAGATAGAGATACTTGAGAGAGGGAGAGAAAGAGAGAGCCCAAGTGAAAGAGGGAAAGGGAGGGATAGATGTGAGAGAGAGAGAGAGAGAGAGAGAGAGAGAGAGAGAGAGAGAGAGATGGGAAAGAGAGGGATAAATACATGAGAGAGGGAATTAAGTAAAGAGGGAGAGACCTAAGAGAGAGAGGTAGGGGTTAAGGAAGAGAGGGGGAATGTAGGGAAGATACCAGAGAGATAATGCTGATACGAGCATGTTGATTACTGAAATTTGACTAAGTTTGAAATCTATATGAATACTCAAAAAACTAGAATCTACATTATAACTCCTAGGGATCTAGAACCACTCTCAAACATCCTGACAATATATACATAAAATATAACTTAAAGTATAAATCACATTTCTATTTGTTTGACTTATACTTACATGTTATATTTTATTTATATATTCCAAGAGAGAGAAATTTTTTATTTAAAAGATGAAAAATTTCTATGCAATACATTTGGCATGCACCAAATATGGCGCACGTCAAATAAGGTGCCTGCCAAATGGACTTTTGAATTTTTTTCATTTGGTACACGTCGTGCATCATATTTGGGGCTCGCCAAATGTACTACCTTGGAAAACACCAAGCCAAAGGCTTAGATTTTCCTTGGGAATCCAACCCAAAGGCTTGGACGCCCTTTTTAGGCTTGAGACATGTTTTCCAGCAAATATTGAAAATTTTCTTACTTTTTTGTCCGTGCTCTTCGTTAGGTTTGCATGTGTTTTAATGCAGTAGATAAAACACCATACAATCATCAAGCTCTCTCTTAGCTATCCAAAAATATAATTATTTTCAAATTTTGATAATGTTAATGTCTTCATCCATAATTTCTTTTGTTAGTGTGTCCCTTTTTTGCCAAAAACCAACATGTCGTATTTTGACAATAGATTTTTACTCGTTTATTGAATTTTGAAAAAAAAAACTTTTTTAGAAACTAGACTCCATTCTACACAATTTAAAAATAAAATAAAATAGATTTTTTATTAATTTTCATAAATTTTTAGGGGGAGAATGCTCAAATTTATGCTTTTTAGGATGTGTCCACTTCGAAAATTAGTAAAAAATCATATATTCATTAAAAAATTAGCCAAAAAATTTGGCATAAACTACATGGTGTTAGCTAATTTCTCATTGAAGTGATTTTAAAAATTCCAAAAAAAGTTGACATTTTAGGGGGAGCACACCAGGTGCTATGTTATTTTTTTCTAGAAAAATGCACCACTTTGTGTGCTCCCCCTTTTTGAAACCCTTAATCTCCACCATTTAAAAAAAAATAGTAGTTTAGAAAGTAGACTCGGAGCACTACAACTCTTGTTCTTACTGCATCGTCATGTTTTGAGTGTAACTATCTTCATTTTATTGTCAAAGTTCAGACCTTGCCAATTTCAGAAAAGTGGCACCTTAAGACCGCTTTTTGGTCCCCCATATTTGTGCACTTACCCTAGAAGAAGAGGTGTACATAGAGAAACCAAATGGATTTCAATTGGCTGATCAAGGAGATATGGTTTTCCGATTGAAGAAAGCATTATATGGATTGAAGCAAGTGCCAAGAGCATGGTATATCGGATTGGATAAGTATCTATTGAAGCTAGGACTCAACAAAGGTATTGCTGATAGTAATCTATATTTCAAGATTGATCATGATAACATTCTGATTGTTGAAGTTTTTATTGATGATATTATTTTTGGAGGGAATGATAATTTGTGCAAAGAGTTTGCTAATGAAATGCATAATGGATTTGAAATGTCTATGATTGAAGAAATGAAATTCTTTTTGGGTTTGCAAATTACTCAGTTAGAAAAAGGAATCTTTATATCTCAGTCCAAGTATGTGAAAGAGTTATTGAAGAAGTTTGGTTTGGATGATACAAATCCAATTGCAACTCCTATGGTCGTCAGATGTAAGTTGACTAAGGGTGATGATTCCCCTAAAGCAAATCAAACCAGATACAGATCTATGATTGGTGGATTGCTTTATTTGACGCAGACCAGACCTGATATCATGAATGTCATTTGTCTTGTTGCTAGATTTCAAGATGATCCTAAGGAATCTCATGTTGTAGCTGTTAAAAGAATTTTTAGATATTTGAAGGGAACTATTGATTTTGGTTTATGGTATCCTAAAGATGACGATTTTACTTTGAGTTCTTTTACTGATGCTGATTGTGCAGGTGACGTGGATGACAGAAAGAGCACTAGTGGTGGTACATTTTTCTTGGGAAAAATATTGGTTTCATGGTTGAGTAAAAAATAGAATTCAATTTCTCTATCTACTGTAGAGGAAGACTATATTGTTGTTGCTAAAAATTATACTCAGGTGGTAAGGACAAAACAAATGTTGAAATATATTAGAGTAGTTTATGATGAGCCTATTGCTATCTATTGGGACAATTCAAGTGCTATTAACATTTCCAAAAGTCTGGTGTTGCATTCAAAGACTAAACATATATCAATCAAGTTTCACTTTCTGAGAGATAAGGTCAATGAGAAGGAACTCAGATTGGAGTATGTGCTTACAAAGGAATAGATTGTAGAAATTTTCACGAAGCCTTTGCCTAAGGATACTTTTGAGTATCTCAAAGGGAAGTTAGGGGTGATTGCCCCTCCTGATCAGAACTAAGATGCATTGATATGCATCAATTTGGTGCATTTCATAGTCATATCTTGTGATCTGGATTGATGAGTGGAGGTTCCTACTCAGGGGGAGTAGTCAGTAAGTCAGTTTTGTGGTTTGATTGCAAATATGTTTGTTTAGCATCGATGTCAAAGGGTAGAGAGAGTCATGTGAAAAAGTATGAAGAGTTTAGGGGGAGAGAGTATCATAAGAGATTTAAGAGTGGGAGATTTCTGTCATTGATTATTTTTCACATCAAATGTTGCCATCATTGCCAAAGGGGGAGATTGTTGGAGATTGTTGGTAGTATGTTGCAAGTATGTGCTTGAGAGATATCTGAGAGATGTGTTGTCATTGATGTCAAAATATTTCTCTATCTATGATAATGATGCAGTGAAGTTCAGTGAGTTAGCTTGTTCAACATGTTGAAGATCAGAGTTTGTGGATTAAAGGGTTTGTAGAGGATCGTGTATAGTTGATTAAGTTCAGGTTTTCCAAAGTTTCGCATGAAGATTTGAGTAAGTTATGGATATATGTGTTGTGTCTAGTTTTTCAGTTGTTCAGTGATTACAGTGTTCAATATTTTGATCTACATTGCTCTGCATTGTAATATCTCGATCTATGAATTTGGAGGAATTTTTGCAATGTTGATGTGTATCTTCAATTCAAGTGGTTCATGGTTTGGAGCTTTGTAAGTTATTTTTCCAGGTTGGCAATCATTTTCTTGAGGTTCAGTATAATGATGATGCGATTCTAGTAATTTGTGTTGGTGCGGATGTTGCTATGGTAATTCATGATGCTTGTGGATGTTTCTGGATCGTGTGTCTTTTGTGTTGGTGGTCCACATTGATCGTTGAGCTCATGATTGATGATTTTTCTCTGGTGCATTAGTGTTCTTCATGTTTTTGGCTGATCAGATACTTGTAGTGTGTTGCATATGTTAGAGGTATAATTCCTGGAGGTGTAGCATGTTTGAGGTATTGATTTAGGTCCATACTATGTCTTAGCTAACATTTTTTTGGTCCACATGTGATAATTTGTATCTGATCAACAACTATATCATTGTAATTGTTTTATGTGTGTTGAGCGGACCTTGGAAAGATAGGTTGATGTCATATATAAATAAATGTAATATCTTTGTATTTGAGTGTGGTTGTGGATGAGAGTGAGCGAATAATGTATTGATCTTTCAGAAGTAGAGAAGAAGTGTGAAGAAGGGAAGTTGTTTTGTGGTTAACTAGAACTATAACTAGGCATTCAGGAGAAATTATTTTCTAGTTCATGATCTTCAGATGTGATTTGAATCTGTTTGTAAGGTAGTGAGCCTTCTCTGGGTTGTTGCCCTTGTTGATTTTTGGCAATGAGCTCTAGGTAGTGTGCCTGAATGTATGTGCATCCCCATTGTATTGATTTTATACTTCTAACAAAGTATAATCTTATTGTGGGTGTCTTCCCACCATGTTTTTCCCCTTGACTGGGTTTTCCACGTTAAAAATCTTGGTGTTATGTGTGTTTATATTGTGTTTCTGATTTATGCTTTCACGTTTAATTATTAGATTGGAGAATAAGTTTAAGGTGTGTAGGTTTTTGAGACAACTGATTCACCCCCCTCAATTGTTTGCCCTATTCAGAGTTATTTCATCAGTATCTTTTAATTCCTTCTAATGTTGTGTCTAAGGACCCTATAGGGTATGTGTAGGATCATGGTGGGCCAAACAAGCCCTTAAGTGGCAATGAAAATTAGAAAAATAGAGTTAGGCAACTTGATTTAAAAATTTGAAAAAGTTACCAACATTATTATAAAAATATGTAAGAACAGAATCTATAGCAAATTGAATGTAGTTTCTAAGATACTAGTTGTTTTCTGAAAACAAATAAATCTATTTGTTGAAAATTTAAAATTTCAATACAATAGTACTAAAATTTCAAGAAAAAGATAAGAAGCAGGTGTCTATCTAACCACCCTAACCACAATCAAACCATAATAATTTTTATAGGATTTTAGATATAAGTAGAAGACTCGTGTCTAGATGTGACACATATTGTTTTGTATATTTTTTGGAATAAATAATTAATTATGATTTTCTTACAACAACTTTTTAAAAATATAAAAAAATCGTATGCCTAACCACCATAACTTGGTCAAAACCTTATGAAATTCATCTTTTTAAAATCCTATAGTATTCGAAGAATAGAATGTGATGCATGTTTCGGATTCAAAAAATGTGTGATATTATTTGAAATGAAATGGTATCAATATTTTTCAATCAGCCTATCAATCGTTACTTTAGTCAAGATATCACCACTTTTTGGCCCCTCATGATCCTACACATACCCTATATTTAATGTGAACCTTCCTCTTCCAAGATTTTTCAACATCTCTATGAAAAGGTGAAGGACCTATACAAAAAGATTTTTAAAGATTGCAAAAAGCTAAGAATCCTCTTTATTACCTCTCTGGCTACTATGTAAATAGGTTCAAGCCCTTCTCACTTCATCTAATCAAAACAACAATTTATGAAGATGATAAAAAGGAGGAGAATCATGTATACATGTAGAGATGTGTGGGCTTGTTGGAATATGTCCTAGTTCCTTATTTTGACTCTAGTAGAGATAAATGGAGTTGTACAATGTTAATCTAAGAATTTTACTCATGTATTAGGAGTATCTTAGGCCAATGAATAATCCTACATCAACAAAAAATATTTATTTCAATTCATATTATTTTTCATATCGATTTATTATTTTCTAAACATTTTTTTTAATACAATAGTTATATTTTATTGGTATGGTCTTTAGTGAGCACTCAAAATAGTAGATTAGAATCATTTTATATTCTAGCTATTGGTCACAATACAACACAGTTTTATCTAGAAAAGTAGTGGAGCATCACAAGCATGCAAATGAGTTCGTTTGATTTTTCATGATAATTTAACTTTATGAAATTCTAGATCAACTAAGAGAGGTATATGAGATGTGTATCAGGGTTTACAGAATTGTGATAAAGGATAATTAATTGGGAGGCCTTATGGTCCCATGTAAGGCCTTATTTATCATTGCCTTGAGTTTAGAAGGATATTTCTCATTCTAGGCTAACCTAGAATCCTTTTCATCAAGTATTTCTATATACAAGGATGTTTAAAATATTTGTAGAGGAGTAGCGAAGTGCAATGAGAGCTATGAGAACCAATAAGTATCTAGTTAGGCTTAGGGTAGAAGAAGAAAATTAAGATTAATTTAAGGGTTCCCATATTTATGGTTGCACTTATGTGTGTTTGAAAATGTGTGTTGTATGCCTTGCATTGTGTTTATAATGTAAAATTAATATTTATTTTTGGTACACCTAGATAATATAGGAATGTGTGCATCACATAGGTTAGACATTCTTGGGGTCACGTTGTATGGTGTATGTAACATTAGGATAAATATTTAATGTGGGTTGCACATTGATAAAATATTTAATATTCAAAATATTTATTTCTAAATTAAGTATAAACTCAATACCAAAAAGCAAACGAGGAGGATATGCCTTTGTAACCTCATAGACTAGTCACATAGTTTATGTAATACCACTTGGTGGTTTGTGTAAGCTTGTTTCTATAAAAGAAAGCACATGATTAGTCATTAGGGTTGGATGTCATTTGTATTGAGCTCTCTTGAAGAGTGCATATATAATCTAACATTCACTCTAATAACAATTGAACAATGTTATGACCCTCTTAAATTATCTCTGTGATGATTCTTCTAAGATTTAATATGCTAAGATCCGTGTCTAAATATAACATCTTTAATGCTAAGTTTAAATAATTGGATTTACAAATTGATAAGTAACAATCCACTTTTCAAAAGATATTGATTAGAGATTCATAATAAAAATTAAATTTAGACCAAATAAACTAGATAACTTTTACAATTATACTTACGATATAGAATTGTACCTGCTATTTAATTAAGATAAAATAAATAATAAAAATTTACCTAGATTTGAGAGAAAAACCTCTTTTACTATATTTTATCAACTTATATGCAAAAATAAATGGAGTTGACCACTAAAAATGCATTCCAATACAAATTAATGGAGCATAGAATATTACCATACAATAATGTAAAATAATACTTAAAAAGCCATTCATCATCTTAGAGTCTAGGTAGTGGGGTCTGGCGCTTCTTCGGACTACGGAACCATATATTCTAAGCATATTCTTTATGCCATTATACCGCACATAAAAGGGCATGCTTCTCCATCGAATATACTGCGGATATTTTAAGTACCCTAATAAAAATATTAATATAATAATAACAAAGCATGAGAAAAATATTATGAAACCCTTTGTATTCGCCGCTTGATGTTTGCAGCGCAATCTTTACAATGGGCCGAAATTGGCGACAATAAGTGTTTGTATGTATAAGCAGGCAACTGGAACGCTTTAGTGGCGTTAAACAATATAATTCCATGGAAGCTGCGCTCCTGAATAAGTATTTTCATGGAGCCTGTCGCAGGTATCAAAACGGCTGACTGAGATCGGTCTTGTTATGGATCATTTCATACAATCGAGCAATTCAGAAATCTTTGGCAATATAATATTGTATCAGATCTTCACTCTAAATATATAGTCAGATCTTTGAATAAGGTCCGTAATTTCTGTGAGACATTTTTTGTCTGATAAATTTAGAAGAGTTCGTTGAATTTTTTTGAAGTTTTTTCTCAGATAAATTTAGATGAACTCATACTCTGTAAAGATACAGACAGGACTGTTACAATCGCCGATTTTTTTTTAACGGCTAAGTATTGGTATTTCTTTGATAGATTTAGTTGTGAATATGCTTTTATAGCTCTGTAAATTCTTTACAAAAAGATCTGTAAATTTTCGGTGACATTCTGTAAATTTTCCGTGACATTGTTTATCAGATAAACTTAGATGTGTTCTTTTAGCTTCTTTTTCCGTTATTGTCATCGATTTTTTCTCAAAATTTTTTCCTCTCATATAAATTTTAGATGAGTTCATACCCTGTAAAGATGCAGACAGAGACAGGACTGTTAAATGCGCCGATTGATTTGTTCACGACAAAGTATTGGTAACATTTAGGTAGATTTAGTTGTGTATAAGATTTTGGCTTCTCCGTCTGGTGAAGAAAGAATCTCTGCACTGAATAGACATTTGTTACAATCGTCCTCTCTTCTTTTCTTAATCATTACTATTCTTTGACAAACTTGAAAATTAGGGCAAAAGAATTTTAAATTTAATATTTATGTATGTGATAAGTTATAGTTTCTTCGATTTAATTTAGCACTTTTAATTAGTGAAAAATATGTTAAGGAAATTTAAAAAATTAATATATTTTTTAATAATTATTTTTTCAAAAATATTTTGTGATAAAATTAAATTTAATGTGAATAATTATTTATTTTTATATTTACCTAAACATTTTTTAGCATTATTTATTGAATATTTCTTTTATTGTGTTTCAGTAATATAATTTATTTATTTTTCAAATTTTCACCATTCTATATGTTAAACACAATATATCTTTTTTCCAGCTATTTTAATAATTATATTTAATTTATCTATTTATTTATTTTTACTATGATATTAAACTTTTTTAAAAAGTTTTTAATTTTTACTTTTGAATTTGTGTTTACAAGGAAACTATAATTGATCAAAAATAAAAAATTATTTATTTTATATTTTATATTTACTTAAGATTTTTTTGTAACATCATTACACTTAATCATTTAATATTATTGTAGAATGTTTATTGATATAATAAAAATAACCATGGTTTTTAGATACACAAAATTAAAGAGTCCTCTGATGTTACCCTATATCCATACATATTATTTTTTATATTTTTTTGATAAAAATGGATAAGACCATTGAAATATATTAATAATTTTTTTTTATTTTTATTTTACATGTGTCTAGTTCAAAGAGCACTGAAGGGAAAAAACCAGTAAGAAAACCCTTTAGTAATGCTCAAGAAAACATAACCCTCTCTACCCATTACAAAAAGCCCATAGGCCCCAAGAAAACCTTCCCAATTACATAACCAGCCACATTAGATATAAAGGAAGTTGCCTTAAGAAGCATACATAAGAGAACTTGTGAGAATGAAACATCCCCCAGAAGTGCACCAATCCCAGACAAATCAAAACTGGATCAACCCTATCTAAGAAGCACAAGTCTCCAAGCCTTTGATTAGAATGAAACCCACAACCAGAAGAGAACCTATGATAAGTGAACCTGCCAAAACAAATATTGTGAGCAAACATAGAATAATCTAGATAAGGAGAAGGGAAGGATGTTGAAGACCCCGAGGAACCATAATAGACCAAGCCATAGAGTAATCTACAACAACAACCAAAAAAGTAGCAGAAGGATGAGAGCCCATCTCAAACACCAGTCTATCTACATTTTCCAATTTCTCGAGGACAACCACCAACCACCAATTTTAACAAATCCTCTCCAAATAAAACAAAGCATCTTTCTCAGGGAATACCAATACCAAAGAAACAATCAATACAAGAAGAACATCGACCATCCAGAAATGGAAACAACCATCCCCAAGCCACGAAGACTCATTGAAAGAATGATAACCCACTCCAAATCATGATAAACAAGCAGTTCACAAGAGGAGTGAGAAACCATAATGACTAGAGGAAAGGAGAAGATCAAAGGATGACGATCAACCAATGATGAGGCGAAATCATAAATCAGAAGCTCATCCCACACTCATTACCAAAGCACGAAATGAAAAAACTGCCAACACATCAACACATAACGTGTAAGTGACCAGAGCGAAGCCGAGCAATTATACAGAAACCAACCAACTCAGAGACATGATTACCAATCACATTACCAAACTGCAAAAAGAGTCATAATAACAAAATGATCCCAAACCTCCAACCAACCTAAAAATTTGAAATAATCAATTTGTGCCCAGACAAAACCATAGACATCCAAAAAGAGCATAAATTAATATTTCCAATCAAAGAATGGTTTGAGCCAATATTGCCATGCGGCCACCAAAATCACATAAACCCAACAGAGGGCCAAATTTATCCAAAGCACAAAGCCAATGCAAAAAAAAAGGAAAGATACAGGTCAAGCAAGAGTAGCCTCATTGCCCTCCATGCTCCAGGAGGAGAAACTTACCGAATATACCAACAACAAAGATGTTGCCATAAGGCAAAACAACATCCTCCTTGCTGACATATGCGAAAGAAAAATAACACCCAGTAAGGAGTATGAAGAAGACTACAACGCAAGGTCCGACTCTCTTTAAGAAAAGGCCAAAATATGAAAGATACAGATCAAGCAAGAGCAACCACCACATCTTCAGGCTGAATGAGGAGATACTTACCAAATATATTAACAAAAAAGATGTTGTCATAAGGCAAGACAACACCCTCACTGCTAACATATGCGAAAGAAAAACCACATCTAGCAAGGAATATGAGGAAGGCTACAAAGCAAGACCTGACTTTCCTTAAGAAAGAATCCTGATGCAAGAGGCTGGAATGTCCGAAGGGAGAACCTCTAAGAACTTAGCACCCTCAGCAACAACCCTATTATAACACCTGAAATTTTGCTACATTATTAGAGCTCACACCAATATATCCATAGATATTATTACTATACACATAAAAATCAAAGTACGATCTAAAATTAAAACTATAAATTAATCTTAAGTAAATAATAATAATAATTAATCTAATAATTTAAATAAAATAAACAATTTAATGGTAAAATAAAAGAAATTTTAAGTTAAAAATTAAAAAAACATTACTTTTTAATATAAATATTTTTTTAATACATAAAAAAATTAAAAACTTGATAAACGTATTTAAGATTAGTAATATTATAAACCATAAAAATGATATTTAAGATTAGTAATATTATAAACCATAAAAATGATATTTAAGATTTAGATAAACGTATTTAAGATTAGTTTTGAAAATTTAAATAAAAATAAAATAACTTGTAGTTTAAAAAATTGATATTCCTTGGTAGTTTAAAAAATTGATACAATTAATTGTATAATATTATTAACAATTAGATGGAAACAAATTATTTATTTCTTCTTTTAAAAATTATGTTATTATTAATATTAAATAATAACTATTTTCTAAATGTATAGACCATTTTGAGGAAATTAATAGAAGGCATGCTAAAAAGAAACAACAAACTAAGTGTCCAATGTGAAAGGCTTATATAAAATTGTTGATTCATATTTAAATTATAAAACATAAAAATATTTATGAAATATAGAATAAAGAATGATAATGACAATCCTTTCCTTTTTTAATTAAAAATTCTTTAAAAAAATTAAATATATACAATGAAATGTTTAGTATTAAAAACTTCAACATAACGTCAAAACATATTAATAATCATTAGTCACTTATATTTTTGCCATTAAAAAAATATATTGTATATATATGTCAAAATATAATAATGAACCACTTTTTTATGTTATCCACTTACACTATACTCTAATAATTTTTGTGTTGAATGTAATGTTCTCTCACTAACAAAATCTACTTTATAAATGTCAAAACATAATAATGAACCACTTTTTCATATCAATCACTTACTCTGTATTCATAAATCATCATCTATGTGTTGAACAACGGTATTTTCTTATCTTAGAAATCTATTTTCATATAAAGAACAAGAATAAGATAATTTTATATGTTTTTTATTATATTTTTCACCTAATCTTAGAAATCTATTTTCATATAAAAAAAGAAGAAGTAATGATTATTATTTTATGATTAAATTTCTAAAGCGGTTTTAACTTCACTATTTTCAATATATAAAGCAAGGAAGGGCCCTTGAACCCTTACATATAGTGAAGAAAAGTCTTAATAAAATTACAAAGATAGTAAGAACATAAGACCAAAGTAAGAAACAACACTTAGAAAACACCAAAATAGAGCCAAAGATAAGCCACAACAAGGACCTTAAAAAAGATCTTTAGTCCTAAGTCATGGGGCTAAGTGTCTCATCCTAGCAAGAAGCACCCAACAACCGCTCCTTATTATTTTATTTTTTTGGTTATTGCTAATCATCATCTAAATTTTGTTTCTTATTCCTGTTAACCTTCAAAACATGTTTTGCTCTCTATTTATGTAATGTTTTCGATTAAGGGTAAAACAAGTTTTGAAGGGACCCTAAAACCCTTTACAAAAATGAATAGATTATGTATAAGATAAACTATACCAAACAAAAACCATTAGCCAAACAACAAAAAGACAAACTCTACAAACCAACATCCAATCAAACACAAGTAGGTTTTGAAGGGCTTCTAAAATCCTATACAAATAGTTGAAGGACCCAAAAGATGGAAACTAAACTACCCATGGAACCTTCTAACCACCATGAGAACCCTTTACCAGGAATAGAGAAGTATGGTTATTCTTATGAAGATCTCTCTTCCTACGTTGCACAACCAACCAAAAAATATCATCCTTTGAATCTATAGAGAAAGGGGAAGTACGAGGACAAGCTACCAAATACTCTAAAGGTAGAGACATTGGAGAAGAAATCATGGCTAGATTATCATGTGAGCAAGCCATAATAGGCTCTAGAAGAAAAGTTAAATTCACACATTTTTCAATAGGACCATCAGGGATCACTGAAGTAGCCACACGTTTAAAAGCCACTTTCTCATCCCTAGAATCATCCTTAAGATAAAAAACTCTCCCATAGTAAGATGCTTATGAAGAGAATTTTTCCACCATGTTGCATCATTACGATGAGATTTTTGATAATCTGTAGCCAAGTGACCAGTAGAAAAACATCTCTTGCAACAAAAAGGGAGACCCTCGTAATAAGAATATAAGACCACTATCTATCTCCAACAATCAAGATGACTTCTCTAGGAAAATATTTTGAGGTATCAATTTATCCACAAGAATGTAGACAAAAGTAGGATGATCATAGAATAGAGAAGAAACATTAGTCATAAAAAATCCTACCAATAGCATTTCCAATAGATTCAAAGCAAGAATTATCCCAATAATGGAGAGGCAGATTAGGAAGTCTAACCCAATACTAGTAAAAACACTACTAGATTCGGAAAGAGGGTTGAAGGAAGGGAACCAAGGTCTAAGAGAAAGTGAATTCTTACCCCATAACTAAACACCACCTTCCAACACTCAAGCTCTTTCATCCTTCGATTGGAAGGTGGCCATGTAAAAACCCCTAGTTGCAGGATAAAGTTCAATCCTATCAACAATAATGCGCCTCCAAGAATTTTAAACTCATTTTCTCAAATTTGGAAGGGAAGGCCATAAACCATTGAACCTACTAATAAGGGAAACTTAAGAGAAATACTCTTCTTTTTCCAATACCTCCTACCCACAAATAATAGAAGGGGGGGAAGGAGAAGAACAATGCAAGGGTTTACACCGATGAGAGGGATGAGTAGGAGAAGGAGAGGGTTTACCACTAGAAGACCTAGCCACCTTAGAATAGGAAAGAGATGTTAGGTGATAAACAAGGGCATCCACACATAATGAACTAAAACCCAAAGGTGGAAAATATGTTGTAGTAGGGACACCACCATTCCCTGAAAGTGAACCAATAGTAGACAATAATAAAAAACCAATGATGGGTGGCAAACCATTGGTAACTAGTGATAGAAATTCAATAGAAAGTGGCAAACTAGTAGCAAACAACAAACTAGTGTATGTTGGAATTAATTAACCTCCAAACATGTAGATCAAGATCAATAGAAATATGATCAAAGAGCATGATCAATGAAACATGAGTGACCTATATTACACTACTAAAAGTGCCCAGTGTTGTACATAAGTACAAGAATCTCACAAATGATCTACTGAATTAATACTTCATATGAGAGATATAGAGAAAATCTATGTGACCCCCATACAAATTTGTGAAGTCCATATGGATCCACTAAGGCTCCTCAACTATTATACTTATAATAAAAAACAACAATAACCATGTCATGACTCCTTTCTTAATTCTAATGAGGAGGTGATAATGGGAAACCAATTGAAATTGAGCACAAAGATGTGCACATGAATAAGACCCAACATTAGATTAGCTATTCCATCCTTAAAGAATACACATTCACTTTTGTGGCATTTTATATGAGTGAATTTGTAGAATTACTTATTGTGAACTTAGTTCTTAGATGTTTTGTGTCACGAGGTGGACAATGAAGACATATATCAAGTTTTCTTTCAAACCTCAACAAAATGAAAAAGACCTCAAAATGAAAACCTCATTATGCAAAACATGAACTTCCCTAAAAGTATACAATGATATGGAACTTTATTTGAGTGAATGTATAGAATTTAAAAAGATGTAGAAGTCCTCAAATGAGGCACCTTTAGAATCTAATTTATTGAAATATTGTCATGAAGAAAAAAACACCACCACTGTGTAGAGATCATAAAATCATGCAAGTTCAAAAAAGGAACCCAAAAAGGTGTTCATCTAAGCCCAAATGAGCCTCTGAAAGTTCCAAATATTGGGGCTATGTAGGAGGTCCTCTGATAAACACTAAATTGGAAAAAAATTGTACTTTATTTTTCAAAACAAGTTGTACCACTAGATAGCTCAAGACCAACAAAATACATAGTGAAAACATTTACTCAAAAAAACCTCTGAGTGAGGGCGAAACAACCTCCCAAAGTTGAGGCTAAAAAAGGTGTTTATGGAGAGGGGTCCAAAGTTGGGGGAAGAATTTTCAATGTTAGTATGAAATTAGCATAAAATATTTCCTAAAAAATGAATATTTACAGGAATATTGTGCAAGCAGTAGATGATGTGGCAATGACATCATCGTACAAAATGCTAACATGGGTTGATGTGGTTGTATGGTGGTGGCAAAAATAGTTTGATAAAATATTTTGTCTACTTTATTAAATATTCTTTCACCAATGGTAAGGTAGGATGAATAGGCCTATACAAGGATGACATCATTCTACATAAGTAGGGTACGTACCCAAAAAAGTAATTTATTTTTAAAAAATATTTTTTTTCTTGGGAGACTAAAGAGGAGGGTAATTTATTTTTATGAGTAGGATGAGATGGGTACAAAATACTAATGAAAGCCTGACTATGTAGGGTATGAACATCATATGATCATACAAATCTATAGGCATCTAAAAATGGTCAATGCTTGCATCACTGCATGTTAACATGTCTGTGTTACCTTCTTTTAGGGTTTTTGCATCTTATTAATGTTTCTTCTATGACGCATTTGATCTTTATCATTTGTAGACATCTTATCATTCCTCTACATTCTTTTCCTATTCGATTTCATCTTCTTGAATTTGAATTAGGTCTTTTCAATATCAATCTTGATTCTTAACAAGTGATTGTGATCAATTTGATGTAAAAATTGGACATCATTTTAACCCTAATCGGTGTCAATTAGGGTTTTGACCTAAGTCTTTTTCATTTTTGGTATCAATCATCCCTTGATCAATCATCAATCAATTTAGATTAATTTGTGTCATTTCCGATCTTCTATCATCAATCATTTATCAATTTTGATCGATTAATCATCGATCTTTATTAATATTAATCAAATCAACCTTTTTGTCAATCTTTGATCGGTTTGTCATCAATCTCAATTAGTCATCAATATTTGTCAATTTTGATTGATTCATCATCAATACCTTATCCATCATCATTAATCAAATCAAATTAATTTTATCATTTTTCGATCAATTTGTCATCGGTCTTTGTCAATCAATATCAACATCTTGTCAGTTGTCTCTTTGATCACGATCACCATTATGCACTTTAATATATCGATTGCATCATGACCTAATCTTGACCTAATTCACTTCTTGGTCTCTTTTTAGGGTTTAATAAAATTCTTTAATTATTAATCATTTTTAACATCTTTCTTAGGTTAAGTGGATTTATTCATTTATCCTATGTCTTTTGAGTCACAATTAAATATTATTTATCTGGCTAATTGTCCCTTTTTGTAAGAGAAATTAATAAATGAAAAAAAAATTAATTTCTCCCACCTTTTTCTCTCCTATTTTTCTCCCCTCTTTTTTCTCCACTAATTTGGCTCCCCTTTTTGTGCTCAATTTGTTATAATTGAGAAGCTACACTTTCTCTCTAATTTGTCATAGATCAATGAAAAATATTTGAAGCTAATTTGTCATAATTGGGAAGCACAAATTGCTGTCAATTTGTCATAAAATTTTCATAGCAAATGTGATTATCTTGGAATAGAAAATTGTCACCAATTTGTCATAACTTGTCTCCCAAATCATGCCAATTTTTTATTCAATTATCTTTTCAATTGTTCACACCATTTTTGAGACTTTTTCCCTATAAATTGAGCTCTCTTCTCATTCATTTTAACAACCATGCTTCGAGTATCCTTACATTGTTTAAATTGTTTTTCTATCATCTTTCTTGCCACATGCTTTGAATTTGTAGGTGAGATCCACATACCCAAGTTTGAAGGAGAAAGAAGGACAATGGAATAACATGGAAGGAACGCTTTGTTTTGTTTGCATTTGGTTTTAAGTGCTTTATCTCTATGCTTCTATTAAATGTGTTAGGATTAAATTTCATGGCATTTAGCTTTGTGGCTGGCTAATTTATTTATATCATGAATCCTTTACCTAATTCCTACCTCACATTTTCTGGTGAACCTGACATGAACATGCATAACGTGTCTTTTTGCGCGATTGCAAGTCTAAATTGCAGGAAAAGAAGCCTTTCAGGACTTTCTCAATAATTTTGCACACTTGTAGACTAGTTTTGTGCCCTTTTTCTCTAGAATTGTACACTTGTAGCCTGGAATTGCAGACTTGTGCCCATAATTTATGCAATTGTAGCCTTGACTTGAGTGCTTGCAACTGTTCTGCGCACTTGCTCATAATGCTTTCATTTTTAAAATTGATTGATCTTTTTTGGATGTAGTGTTAGATTAGTATTATAAAGTGTTTAATAAGTCTTAAAATGAATTCACATAGTCCTAATTAGGTGATTGAGTCAAAGAACAACAAATTCTCATCTTTACTTTTAATGCAATTTGATAAAAAGAACAACAAATCTCATTTCAATTTGGTTTAAAATGAACTCACATCCTACTAATGTGTTACAATTTGGTTGAATTTTATGTAATTAGAGCTTATAAAGGATAAATGAACCCACATAGTCTAAGTAGGATGGAAATTAACAATAAAATCCACACTTTAGCTTAATTAGGGTTTCTAGAAAGGCAAGTTCTACATTTCACTTAGGACTCAAAAGCTTTCAATTTCACTATCTAGGGTTTGTAATAACTTCAATAAGTGTGGATTGACCTAATGATGCTTTAAAGTTGAATCATGTATTGCAATCATAGAGAATTTTGAGGTCAAATAGTACCATTTTTAACAAAGTTAGGGTTTTTATGACCATATTAGCTTCCTATTTGGCAAAATTTGGCCTCTGTGTGACTTCCCACCTCTGATTTGAATGTATACAAAGAAATTGCACAGGTGTGGCCAAAAGTTGTGTAGATGTGACTAGAAATTTTTTAGGTGTGGCTAGAAACTATGTAGGTGTGTTCTCTATTCTACGTGGGTGTGGTCTCGGTTCTGCACACTTGTAGGGGTAGAATGTTACGTATGATGTTGGAATTAAGTTTTCAATCATTCCAAAATTAGCTCATTATCAGGTGCTAGGATTTTTGTGTTACTGATAATCTATGCAACACCTTGGAGCTTGTTGGGAGAAGACATAAAACCAAACTACTAACATATTTGATGCAAGACATTGTTAAAGACTAAAAATTGAAACTGAGTGTTTTTGTTTGATTAGTTAGACAATATTTGGATTTGGGCTTAAAATGAATATGTGTTTTCTATGATTGGCACACTTGTGTGTGTAAGTGGACCTATTGCTAACATACACTATCCTCTCCCCTGGCTCTCGTGGTCTTGGGTGCAAGAAAAAGGTGTTAGCAATGCTCAAGTTTTTAGTTTTTGGTAGAGGGACCACCTCTCGAGTTCCATTTTGGTCGGTGAGAGGGAACAAACCAAGCAGTACTTCGTCATCCCACTATACATACTAATAATTTATGTGAAAGATCACCATCGCATGGGTAGTGTTGGAATCAAGGATTACTGAGAGGGGTGGGGGAATCAGTGATCTACTAGTTAGCAGATTTTCAAACTTAACTTTCAACCACCAAATGCAAACACTTAAAACTGAAATGCAAAAACATGAAACAAACAACCACAAGATAACACCAATATTTTTACGTGGAAACCCAAAACAGAAAAACCATGGTGGGATTTGAACCCACAATATTATTCCACTATGGCCAGTAGAAAAACAATATTACAAAATGGGAATGCACAGGCATTTAGGCACACTGCCTAGAGCTCACTACTCAATTACAATAACCCGAAAGGATACAACCCTCATAGAAGTCTCATTGAATTACAAAGTTGTTACAGTGATGAAATACAATGTATGAACTTTTAAATAGAATCTACAATGCCCAGGTGAGTTCCGGTTGAGTGTTGAATAAATTGACTAGAGAACCTTCTCTGTTCTACTCTATTCTGCCCTGTCCTCTATCTCAGTCAACTACCTGATCAAGAATGCACACATGAAACTATGCCAAAATGGATTCTCGATCACCTCTTGCTCACATAAAATCACACCATCTACCAAAAAGATCACCCACATCAAACTTATATATCAGTACCCACAAAATAGGTCATACATCATGTCGGCCTGAAAGTGTAACGTGTAGTCACATGTCGGCTTCACCGGATCTAAAAAGATAAGTGCAGATCACCAAAACAATAGAAAAATGATGTGTCTAAGTTAGCCCAATTAACAAGAAAATGATTCAATGCACCACAATCACTGGAAAGCTTTCGTACCCAAAAATGCTCTGTTCTACCTGAAATACCAGTTAACACCTACTTCTGGATAAGAAAAATTATGACTTTCAGATCAAATCTCCATGAGGAGTTACCATCAATGACAACCCTAAACCAATAATCATCCACCAGAAACCAACAGAAATCACCAAAGACCACCAGATGAGTGTCAGTTGCCAACAATCTCCCCCTTTGGTATTGATGGCAACACTCGTCAAAAATGACTAAGTGTTGAGAACAGTACACCAGTTCAAAAGAATCAAAATAATTTCTAAGGCTCCCCCTTAGTCAAAGATACTGTACATTTTTCACCACTCCTCTCCCCCTTTGACATCAATTCCAAAGATGGGGTGTTGTCCAAAATTTACGTATATGGATATTTATAAATACTTGAATAAGTAGTCTTCAAAAATCCTAGGTGGGTATCCCACCCACTCTTCAAGTTGTCCAAAACTGTGATAAATGCACTAAATATAGTGGCATGAATTTCTAACTCTCTCAGATTAGATGATACGAGTCGAGCCATCTCCTTCATACAATCCACCTTATTACTTAAATTTTCTCCTTATCTACTTGAAGGCTTGAGATTTGATCATGTAGAGCTATAATCTGCCCTTCAACACTTCTGGTTAATGTTACATTAGGATCAAAGGACTAAGAAATGCTAGCAAGTTTTCCCTAGCAAACACCTATCTACTTATCAATATCTACAGTGAACTTAGGCAAAATTAGGCAGGATTTGTACAATTTTCCATGTTTTGACAATGTGTCAGAATTAATCTGCAATCTCTTATTCAGTCTCACTCTATCATCCTATATCATCTTCTAGAATTTTTTCTTCCTAACATCCTTGAATTTATCTAAAACTTTCTATGTAGCAGTTTTCTCCAAAGAATCAAAATTGGTATTCACACTGTTAATTAATTGTAACAATTTACCAGAGGGGTTATTATTAGAATTCAACTGTACACTTGGAGCCACCTTCTACAAATATCTATAGACATCAAAATTATCTTTTTATCCTCAGACTTTGAATTCACCAGATCCTGGCTAGCCTAAGCTTGTACATTAGCTGCGAGCATGAGCTTATCAGCAGGAGACATCTTCCCAATATCAACAACACCACCAAGATTAAAAGGGATCTAAGGCGGGGTCCCTATAATCGAAGGAGTGACAATTTCCAGATCAGCTATACCTTTGCCTTTGTCAACCTCACCAACCTTAGCCTCGGCTGTCTCAAAATTCTTCTTCTCCTCTCCCTTATTCCCTTTATCTGTTGCATTGGTGTTGCCACTTCGTGTAGTATCAACCTGTTGGATCTTAGGGGCTGTAGATCTATCCACCACCAGAGGAGCATTGCCGATCTCAGCATCAAGTGTAGTGTTACCTTGGTCTTCTGGATGATCCTCAGCCTGAGTCTCAACCTTTTGACTTTCAAAAACACTTTGCTTCTCTTCCGAATGAGATGACTTGAATGCATCCTTGTCCAAAGGGTGATACTGAATTATCTTTTTCCATATATCCTCTATTTATTTCCTCACCTCCTCTACATTTCCAATCATCAATTTTTTAATCCTGTTTTTACTTCTAAATTCCTTCTTGTTTGCCTCTTTAATCAGACTCTTTGCTTCACTTTGTGAAACACAGGGGAAAACATTTATTAACTCTCTCTCTTTCATTTATCTGTCAATCTTACTTGCATTCATTCTTCTTGCATCAATCAGACTATACAAATCTTTTGGAATGGTCTTCTCTAATTCAATTAATGTCTTACTAAAATTAAGTAAATATAGTAAGCTCCAATATTCTTCAAATTGCCATCAACTATTATTTCATCTATCAACTGATTTGTTGATAGTGGAGGAACAATCATGTACTTACCATGTAAGTTACCAGACTCAAGGTCTTTGTTAAGTTTACTTTTGACTTGTCTACCTCTTTTAGATCTTCTAGTAGGAGCAGGGTCAGATTTTGCCTTGGATTATTGGGATCCACCAAACTGTGACTTCCTCACCACTCAGACAAATTGTCATTTCTTCTTCGCCTTTCCTGCTTCTTCCTCATACTCAGTTTCTCAGGCTACCAGAGATACTACAACATAGGATCTTTTAGGATTCTCCTTCCACTTTAACACACCTTTCTTGGATGGGCTAGGTTTTGTAGGTTGTGTCACTGGAGCAAGAGCAGACTTGGTCTCTTTTGATTTGACCTTGGAGGGAATCGGGTCAAACTTGGTTTTCTTGGTTTCCTCCTTGGCCATATTTTGTGCATGACTCTCCCTTTCTTTCTTCATCGCCTCCCAGGTGAAACCCATTTGAACTGCCACCTCCTCAACCATATTTGTAACCTTCCTTTTCCTGGTAGGTGCAGTGAATTGCATGTGTAGATTGAGGTCCTTCTCTTTGAAAGTCCCAAATCTCCCTTCCCTGGGATCCACCGGTTGACTTAGAAGATGTTGGGCATATGCCTCAAGTGTAATAGAGTAAAATTCAGGGCATGATCCACACTATTCGAGGTTCCACTACTTCCATTAGGCACTGATCCTTGTCAATCATGAAGAAAATGGTTTGCTCATACTTTTCAACAACCTCCTTAGGAAACCTTTCCGTGCTCTTCATTGTAGCTTAGAAGGTTTTGAAGTATCCCCTGAAAGCAGATATTCTCATGGTTGCATCTCCAATCCCCCACAATCCTTCTTTGATCTGCATGGCTACCGATCTATCATAGGCCCATTAGACCTTCCATTTTATACCAGGTATCTCATTCAGGAAGTACAAAGCCAAGAAAATAAGAAGTGTACCATATTTAAATGTGTGCTTTTTATCCTATTTGATCTTCTTCAAATTTCTCAATAGCTCATTCAGGAGGGTAGTGCACAGGTCGTACCTTTTGTCTTCCTTGAGCATATGGTATGTAGAGTATATGGCAGTACTAGAGATAGAGTTGTACTTTCTTGATTGGTAAACCTTGTA
Organism: Cryptomeria japonica; assembly: GCF_030272615.1. Lineage (NCBI taxonomy): Eukaryota > Viridiplantae > Streptophyta > Pinopsida > Cupressales > Cupressaceae > Cryptomeria > Cryptomeria japonica. The sequence goes on along the minus strand of NC_081405.1, from coordinate 362,041,986 downwards.
ACCAATTACCATTGATGAAAATTTGACATCATTCTCCAAAATGTCATAAATGATCATTGATCTACTATCAAACCTTGAGCCAGTGGTGGCTATCACTATGTCATTTGATACTTTCCTTAAGCCGGGTACCTCACCGGTTTCACCTAGGCCTGTCACAGGACAAATCGCCTGCTTGGTGATCTTGTGTGGCCTGTCAAGCCATATAAAGCTATCATGAACTTGACTAAAAATATATCGGATCCATTCTGCCTCATCAACCATTGGAAAATGCATGAACTGTGAGAAACCCTTTTCCTGAAGCACCTTGTACTTGGGTTTGAGATTCCCTAAACCGCCAGCCACATGTTTGTTGTATAGGTCTAGTATATCTACATTTCCAAGCTCCTTGAGATCATAGTGAATGTAAGCCTTGCTATCTTCTTTATGAAGCACACCATAGGGCATAGATGAAAATGCACCTTCTAGATCATCCTTAATTGACTTGAAAGGGTGTTTCTTGAAAATAGGTTGGGCCCTATCCTTAATGTCAACCACTAGAGGGGTAGAAACACTAGAAACTGAAGCCATTTTGAATGCTAGGGTTTGTGAAAACAGAAAGCCTGAACATATAAATATTTTTCTTCACAACCGGGCATTGAAATTTGCTTAGAAGTCACTGAAATCGCTATAGAAATCACCAAATCACTTCACTCTCTTCTCTTCTCTATCTGCTTGATTGCATTGTGACAAATGAAACTTTGAAATGCACTTTTATCCTTCGGAAACCTAATTTTCCATTGTAATAAATTCAGCAATTGGTTACCACAATTTTCATGAAGTCGCATACCGGAGCTTCAAATCATCTCTAAAACTTTTAGATATCATCTGCACATATGATTCAATCCTTCTACAACCTTCCTAAATCGAATGTAGAACATTGGAAAGGGGATTCTTAGAATCTACATGAATAGCCCCCCCAAGGCATAAAGCCCTAGTTACAAGATGAAGATCCTACATTGGATTTGAGTGCAGACCCGTTGTCAGCTTTAGATTCATCCTTTTCAACCCACATCTTCTCATGCTTCTCCTTGATCTCTTCTACTTTCTCTTTTCCCTTCTCATTTGATTTTCTCTTGTCTACCAGAACACTATTCTTGCTTCTACAGTACTTTGCAATGTGATCAATTTTATTGCATGCTCGACAAACAACATTGTTTTGCATAGGTCTGAACTTCATCTGATTTGGTCTTGTCCTGCACTGATTAGAGATGTGTCCAAACACTCTTGTAACATCTTTTGTTTTGTAAATTATTCATTATTGCTCTTCACAGATTTGACTTGTGACCAAAAGTATTAAATATGAAACACTGACCAGTAAAGGTAGGAACATTATTCATGTTGTTCATTCCATTATTCATCCTACTTCTACATTGATTCGCCATATGACCAAATTTATTGTAGGTAAAGAATCTACCATTAAATTTATGAGCATTAGGTTGTCTTACTGCAGGATTCTTGCTATTCTTTTGATCAGGTTTTGCATTGCCTTATCCAGATCTAGAGTATTCACCTTTCTCAAATCCAAGTCCTCGCATGTCCTTTCCATGTCTCTGAATTTTCAACATCTCATCAAGCCTTGCTGATCTATCTTTGAATTTGTCTTTGTACTCATTAGCAGTAGCAAGTTCATCCCTCAAGGTAGCAATCTGCCTTTCAAGTTCTTGACCATTATTTCTTGACTGAGTCAACTCAATCTTTAACTGATCATTCTCATAGGTAAGCTTGAAGCATTGATCAACTCTTTCTTTCAATGATTGTGCCAAATTATCTTCATTCTTATTTTGGTCCTCAATCTCTTTAGTCAACCTCATCACAATGGATTACATCTCATTCTTCAAAGCAACATTCTCTCTTTCAAGCTTGTTAACTTCATCAGCTTTATCCTAGTATTCCATGATTTGATCTTCTTTCTCCCTCAGCTTGTCCATCAGTTCTTTCTTCTCGTCTCTAGAGATGTTTGCTTGATCCTTCAAGTCATTAATGAAATCATCAGTAGCATTCAGGTTTTTCTTCAAGGTACATATCTCATTTCTACCCGTATCAAGATCCTCAAGTGCCACACTAAGTTGTCTCTAAAAACCAGAATCCATTGAATCAATCTCCCAGACCATCCTCAAGAAGTTAAGCTTCCTCAAAGGTACTAGGATTTGATACCAATTGTTGGAATTAGGGATCACTGAGAGGGGGGGTGAATCAATGATCTACCAGTTTGTTAAAACTTAACTTTCAACCATCGGATGCAAACACTTAAAACTGAAATGTAGAAACATGAAACAAACAACCACAAGATCATAACACGAGTATTTTTACATGGAAACCCAAATGGGAAAAATCATGGTGGGATTTGAACCCACAATATTATTCCACTATGGCCAGTAGAAAAACAATATTACAAAATGAGAATGCACAAGCATTCAGGCACACTGCCTAGAGCTCACTACTCAATTACAATAACTTGAAAGGCTACAACCCTCAAGGAAGTCTCACTGACTTAGAAAGTTGTTACAGTGATGAATTACAATGTATGAACTCTAAAATAGCATCTACAATGCCCAGATGAGTTTTGGTTGAGTGCTGAATACACTGGCTAGATCACCTTCTCCGTTATGCTCTGTTCTACCCTGTCCTCTATCTCAGTCAACTACTGGATCAAGAATGCGCACGTGAAATTGAACCAAAATGGATTCTAGTGCACTAAAATGGATTCTCGATCACCTCTTGCTCACATACAATCACACCATCTACCAAAAAGATCAACTACATCAAACTTATATACTGGTACCCACAAAATAGGTCATACATCATGTTGACCTAAAAGTGTAATGTGTAGTCACATGTCGACTTGACCGGATCCAAAAAGATAAGTGCAGATCACCAAAACAATAACAAAATGATGTGTCTAAGTCAGCCCAATCAACAAGAACATGATTCAATGCACCACAATCACTAGAAATCTTTCGGACCTAAAAATGCTCTGTTCTACCTTAAATACTGGTTAATTATCTACCAGTTAGCACCTGCTTCTAGATAAGAAGAAGTATGACTGCCAGATCAAATCTCCATGAAGAGTTGCCATCGATGACAACCCTAAACCAATAATCATGCACCAGAAACCACCAAAAATCATCGGAGACCACCAGATGAGTGTCAATTGCCAAAAAGTAGACATTGGATTCTATTGAAGTTCCCCCACTATGAGCCAAAATTGTTTTAGTTGCCAAAAAACCCTCCATTTACTAGCACAAGAGGTCAGGCCTTTGAAGTTGTCCCACAAACTTGCTATTCATAATTGAGATAGAAAATTTCCTGATATCTTTGGATCTTTGGGAATTCAAAGTCTATTGTGCTTGAGAAGTGTGTGTCATGGAGAGGAGCCAGTGTCACTAGAATTTTATACTATCCAATATGAATTAGTGTGGCTCAGAGAAATTGGCAATGGGAATCCAGTAAATATTGTCCTTGCCAAACCTAGGGTTGTGCTTGAATGTGTTTTATTTCATGTAAGAGTCAAATGGCCATTCTATTTTCCATGTTTTTAAAAAGTTCACATTAAAAATAAAGGTCATGAACAACATAAAATGTTGGCATTTGGAGGAATTGATTATGTGTTTAATTGATGTTTTGTCATTGATGGAAACACTGACTGTTTTGATTATTTACCAATTTTCAGTTGGTTCCGATAGAGTGGTTAGATTATGATATTGATCTGGTATGCTCCAGTATACTTTGGTTTGTGGAATTGGTTTGGATCTATCATTCATGCTATTAAGATGTGTATCATATTCAGTTGGTTCAGTATTTGATGACTCAGGAGCTATCATTTGTTCTAGTAAGCCTTTTGGTAACTGGTAAGGGTTTTACTGGTAGAGCTTTGTTGAAGATCTTTTGATGCACGTGATAAGTGGTGTTGATGCAGCTTCTAGATGGCTTTTAGGATGCTGTTGGTTATCTTTTTCATGTTCCAATTCATCGATGGTGTTGGATTTGGTTTATGGTGACCTATTTTGGGTCTGATGTTATCTAGGTTATGGGCCGATTTCTGTAACATGTTGGAGGATGTTCTTGATGCGTTACCAACGGGATTTAATGATTGGTTTATGTTGTTTTTGGCCTAAGCCAACTTGGTTGATCATTGGATTGCGGGTTTATGCTATGAACTTATTGTATTATCTTTTAGGTGGCTGACCTAATTGTTTAGGTCTCGGGTTGGTATAAATATGATGTAAGATCTCTTTGTAGAATATAGGTAAAGGTTATGGGATTATTTGTGTGTGAATAATGTTGTAATCATATGCAGAGGTTTTGGTCGATCATAGGAGATTGAATTGGGTTTGTGGAAGAGTTTTAAGACCTCCAGTACTGAGCTTAACCAAAACTATTCTCAGGCATAAGAGATGCTGTCTTTGTAGTTCACTCTTCTTTTCGGATTGTAGTGTAAATTTATTTTGTAGTCAGTGAGGGTCCTTTTTGTGACGAGCAATACACTCTAGGTTGTTGGCATTCATACATGTGCATGCCCCTCTTATTGTAATCACATACTTACTGCAAAAGTATTATCTTACTATGGGTAGGATTCTCACTGTGGTTTTTCCCTTTACTGGGTTTTCCACGTACAAATCTTGGTGTCATGTGTTCTGGATGAATGGTAACTGTTCTATGATTTTTGTTTACATTTGATTGCTATAACAGTTATTCTGGTATTTGGTTTATGCATTCTGGTATTGATTTTATGTATTTCGGTAATAAGGATTTGAATGCTTAAAGTTCTATAATCTATTGACAAATGATTCACCCCCCCTCTTAGTTGTCCCCCAGTTATCTGAGCCGTCTAACATAAACAAACACAAAGTTTCGTATCAATACAAAGTAATAAACAACCTTGGTCACACGATTCAAACAAAGATTTTAAAAATTCAAACTTCTCTCAAAACAATCTAAGTTATCATACAACATTAAAAAGATGTCAATAACATGGGTTATCAAACAATTGGATTCCTTGGTTTAAAATCCATGTCATTCCAAGCTAGGTTTTGGATGGTCCAAACTTAGGTCTTAGGACATATTCATTTTCATCATAATATTCCATTTGCATTATCACCATTCCCCTTTGCATCTAGGTTTCAAAGTCATTATCCTAGGTCTCCATCATTCATTTTCCTTGCATTAGGTCTTTGCTTAGGTTGCATTTTAGATATTCCAAGTCATTGATCCTCACATATCCTTATTACATTGATCTTGATGTTACGTGGTCCAAACCCCTAGTTTTGTCCTAGGTTGTGTTATCATATCATATCTTTAGATCTTATTGTATGTAGGAAATGTGGAAATCATCAAAGCAAATCAATATTAGTCTAGCTCAATCACAAAAGCTCAAATGCAATGACCAATCCTAAAAAAACTCAATAAAGACATGAAAACAAGACATCAATTCAAACGCAGACCATTGCAAACGTGAATGTCTCCTTCATGTGGCTCCATTGTCCTTCTTTCTCCTTCAAATAGCTTTTGTTTGTGGATCTCACCTTCAAGTGCATAAACCTAATGTGAAAGCAAGATTGACAAGTAGCGCAAGAATACTAGAAGCGTGATTGATTCGGCTAGGCAGGGATCAGGGATCCGAAAAAGTGATTAGTTGGGATTGAAGAAATTCATCCAATTTATAGACAAATTGGATAGAAGATCAAATTAGCATGAAGAGATTTGAATGGAAATTGCAAATCAGGAATGACAAATATGACAAATTATGACAAATTTGCACTTTCTATGCAAAATTGATTGATTGATAATTCATGACAAAATTATGACAAATTTCTATGTCAAAATTGATTGATTGTCAATTATGACAAATTATGACAAATTGAAATGTCATTCCCATGAAATTAGGAGGAAAATAGGAGAGAATTGAAAAATAGATGAAATAGAAATTAGGAAATTAGGAATTAAGTGAAATTAGGTAAATCAATTAATAATTTGTCATTTATTAATTAATTCACAAAAAGAGGAATAATTAGTTAGCCAATTAAATAAACTTTTAATTGTGACATGAAGACTTAGGATAAATAAATAATTTATTAATCCTAGAGGGGGAAATGTCAAACAGGGTTAAATGAATAAAATCATGAAACCCTAAAAGATGAATTAGAAAATGCAAGAATGACAATTAGGTCTTGAAAAAAGATAATTGATATCGATTCGATTTGATCATGATTCTGATTAACAAAAGACCAATGCTGACAAACGATTTGATTAATAAATGTGCCAATTGACAAGGAACAATGACTAATTGATCCAAATTGACACAATTGAGAAAGACGACGATCAATGACAAATCGATCACAAAATGACAAAATTGACAAGAAGACAAGGATCGATGACAAAATAGATTGCAAAATGACAAGATTGAAAATGTCAACGATCGATGACAAATCGATCACAAGACAACAAGATTGATGAAAAATTGATCAAAAGACAAGGATCAATGACAAATCGATCGCAAGATAATAAGATTGAAAATGACAACGATTGTGTGACAAGATTGATAAGAGGACAAAACCCTAATTAGGATTGACAATGTCCAAAATGACAACAAATGAATATGCACATTGATGCGACAGGATAAGATTGACCAAAATCATGACAAATATTGTTATCGACAAGACCAAATTCAAAAGTGAGACAAATGAAGAATGCAGAAGAAAGACTCGATGCTCGCAAATGATAAAGACCAAGTGCGAATCATAGGAGAAATGTTAATGCGATGCAAAAACCCTAAAATAAGGCAATGCGCAAATGTTAAAGTATGACTCCGCAAGCGTTGACTAGTTTTAGACGTCTACATTTTGCCCCTCTTTGAGACAATGCGATTTTAAGTGTTGTTTCAAAGAATGATAATGAAAATGCCCCAGACAACTGACAATGACATATGGATGCCCCCTCGAGGAATTGGTCGGAAATGTCCAGAAAAGAGGCCAATTGATCGATAAGAATGATAGAAAATGATAGGAGCAAACAGACTGAAAATTGGGGATCGGATGCACGAAGGACAAGCAATTGAAGGTGCAAAAGATCACGACCAACATAAGATGGAGAGGGTGCACGTCCATCTATGCACTGACAAAGATCTATAAATGAGACAAAGAGAGTGAAAAGAGCTCATTTGCACTAGCCAAAGAGGAGGATTTGTTGCTCTGTGTAGCGTCCTAAAATTGCGACACTTGCAATTTCGATTGCATTTCGGTCTTCACGATGGTGACGCAACACGCAACCTGAATGGAGACCCCAAAACTTGCTCACGACACCAAAAACTGCATTTTTCAAGCACCATTGGCCTGAACCTCCTTGCACCCCGCTGTCTCGGAGGTGGGACCAGAGCGCCCAGCGCCCTGGTCCCTCAGGACCAGAGCGCCCAGCGCCCTGGTCCCTCAGGACCAGGGCGCCCAGCGCCCTGGTCCTCCAGGACCATGGCGCCCAGCGCCCTGGTCCCTGGGTCCTATTTTGGGCCCGGTCTCCTAAGTGATATCGGGTCTTTTTGATTGCAATTTGGAAATATACTTCCCTGGTCGGCCTAAGGTCGGGAAAATCAGTCTATCAGCCCTAATTGACAAGTATATAAACTACATTTTTCTCTCTCATTTGGCATGAGGAGGATATGTGTACAAAGCGTGGAAACTATACTCAAGCATTCAAGCAATCAATCATTTCAAGTCTCCATTCAAGGCTAAGTGTTGCATTCAAGACAAGGATTCAACCATTGAAGAGGAGATCACTTATTACATGCTACATACTACAACATACAACATCTAAACCTTTGCACATAAGGATACCAACATCCTTAGAACAAGGTATTAGTACTTGTTTTACATTACAGTCATTTACATTTACAGCACTTGCTCATTTCTTGGTTAATTCCAAAACCGGGGTTTGACCTAAAGGAAAACCCCTAATCCCTAACCCCCCATCGTCTTCGCTTTTCTGTGTGTAGGTTGCAGGTACGCGGCTGAAATTGAAGATCTGGAATCCTTGTGCAGAGACGAACCGACCCCCCTTCGTTTGACGGATTTTTCGGAGGACCGTGGCGCCGGGCGCCATCGTCCCGACAACTTTTGCTCAAATTTGCAGGACAGCGCCATATCGACATTTTACTGCTAATTCCAGGTCCGCAGCTTCATCCTATAACCTAAACTCAATTTATAAGCGAATCTTTGTCACTTTCTATGCATGCTTAGCTTAATTCTTCTATGCACATTCTTTACAAAAGAGGGTAGCCTTACTTTCCTAACCCTTGAAATTCATTTAGCATCCAATCTTACATTGTGTGGGATTGAATCTTATGAGTTTCAACCCCTCTTTTGAATGTAAAGTCTTCCCCTTAAGTGAAAACCCATCGAATCCTAGCGAACCTCCCTTCTCTCTCCTCGGAGTCGGAAGAGGGGAGAACAACTAGGGTTCGACCGCGATTTTCCGCTTTACATTTTGGTGAACTCGACGTGAACATCCTTTCTGATTTTTCATGCTTAGATCTGAAAAGTTGATTACATTTCCATGTTTGATCTTTTGAAAAATTTTAGAGGTGATTGCATAAAAACCCTAAATTTTCTTTTTGAACATTGAACTTGCGAAATGTTTAATTGTTAATGCTTGCTTCAGATCTGCTTTTCTATTACAAATTATTAATTCATGTCTGTACTTTAATTTTGAAAATTAAGTGGTTAAAAGTCAAAACCCTAATTTTTGAAACCCTCTTGATTCAACCTTTGTCCGACAATTTCACTGATCAAAACATCTCCAAATCAGCTGTAACTTTGGATTCCGCAATAAAATCACATTATCCTTCATGCCTGAAAATTTGGAAAAAAGTTGCGAGGACCGTGTTGCACTCCGAGCGCCATCGTCCCCGACATTTTTTCCGAAATTTCGGGAGCGACATCTTACTGTGTTTTTTTGCTAAAATCCAGAATTTTGGCTGATTTTATCAATTTTAACACCTTCAAAATTACAGTCAAAGTTGGTCTTGCGATTGCTTGGTCTAAGGCTCCTAATCATTCAAAAATTGTCGAAATTAAAATTTTGTGTCAAAATTGCGTTTTTATTATCATAAATCTGAAAAGTGTGTCTACATTCATTCAAAATTTCAGTGCTTTATTCAAATTCTTGCAATTTATGACTTTTGAAATTAAGTGCTTAATTACAACAACTTTGATTTCCGCTTTCAAAATTGAATTTTGTGTGAAATTGAGTCAATTTTTAATTTTCAAAATTTGCATTGCTTTTGACATTCCCTCTAAAATCATAAAATTCAAAATTTCAGTTTCCCTCTCTTTTTCAAAAATTCAAATTTTGCATTTTTCGACAATCTTGATAGGGTTCAATTTTGAATTTGCAACTTTAATTTGGCCTATCTACAGATCGTAAAATCCCTCAATTTTTTCAGATTAGCTCTAAAATCATCATACCTTTCATCCCTGCAAATTTCGAAAAAAGTTGCAAGGACCGTGTTGCACTCCGAGCGCCACGGTCCCGGACATTTTTTCCGAAATTTCGGGAGACTGTTGTGGTTGTATTTAACAGCTTAAATCTGGAAGATTGGCTGGTTTTACTGAAAATTGCTACCTCTAAGATCAAAATCTTTTCTCTCTCTCTAGTGCATGAGTTTTACAACAGTAAGCCCTACTTACACTATTCCCGTTAGACGAAGCCGTAGAATTAAGTCCTTCCGAGGTTTAACTACCGAGGAGATGGAACCTAATTTGAATAGACTTTTTAACGAGGACATGGGTAATTCCTCTAATCCTCCTAATGATGAAGAAGCTCCCCATGAAGTTTCCATTGAACAACTTTCCAAATTGGATAACCAATTTGACGATTTTCACCAATGGATGTCTCATGAGTATCCCGATAGTCAAGCTCTTCCTTTAATTGAGGGTCTAAAATGCATGCTTCAAAGTGATAAGAATGGAATTGATGTTTTGCGTGGTATCGCACATATTGTGGATTCGAATGTGATGCCTATGAAGAGTTGTGCTGAATCTTTAGGTTATACACAACCTCCTACACAAGTCAATCATTCTATTCCTTTGACAACTACTATTGCTAGTATACCTACCTTTACATCAAACATCATGGCTACCTCTATACAAGACATTCCTCCTGTGATCACTAGTCATGGGGGCAATCCTCCCTCTTCTTCAATTAATCCTCTTCTTTCATTCAATCCAACTTCTTCGTACATTCCTTCAATGAATGTTCCTATTACATATTCACAAATGAACATGACGCAAGGGGGCAATTCATTTAACCATTCCATTCCTCCTTGTAGTGTTCCTCCTATCCAATCATCCCCTATGGTTGATTATCATAGGGTCCCACCACCTTACTCTTTACCTTCTTTCAATAACATCACACCTCCATCTCAATCTAACACACCCAATATGAATTCTTCGACTGAAGCGACCATTAACAATCTTGCACAAACTGTCTCTTCTTTACAGCAACAAATTGCCTCTATGAATCAATCTAAGTTTAGTGTTCCCACATTTGACGTTGCGAGCCCACTTTCTCTTGATATTGTTCGAGCTATCCCTCCTAAACATGTTGAAATCCCGCATTTGGAGCTTTATAATGGTAAAGGAGATCCTCTAACACATGTTAAGACTTTTCAAACAATTTGTACTGATTTTGCTTATGACTCAAGGTTGCTTGCAAAACTGTTCACTAGAACATTAAGAGACAAAGCCCTACAATGGTATTGCTCGTTGCCTTCTTATTCTATTAATTCTTTCGAACAACTTGCAAATGCTTTCATTCAACAATTTCAAAACAATATAAGTCCTAAAGTTACTTTGATTGATTTAATGCATTGTAAACAAGGTGTTAAAGAAAAAGTGACTGATTTTATTGGTAGATATAAGCATTTGTATGCTCAAATTTCTTTTCCAGTGCCTGATAATGATATTCAAAGAATCTTTATTTCTAATTTACAAAAAGATATTCGAGACAAACTTCTGTTTTCTGAGTTTACTTCTTTCCAACAGTTGTGTGCCACTCTTCACAATTATCAACTGACTGTGAGTCAAATGGAACAATCACATCCTATGGCTCTGAGTGATAAGGGTGATAGCAGTCAACAACCATTTGGGAAGTTTAAACCGAACAGAGATTCCATCAAATGCAATGAAAACATCATCAACAACAATGTGAATGCAGCATCAGGTGTGCCTCCTATTTCTAAATTTTTCAAGAAAGAAAGAAAGTATACTCCTTTGAATGAATCATTGCATGATATTATGAATAAGTTACTGGGACAAAATGTGCTTACTCTTCCTCCTGTACGACAAATTGATCCTGCAAAAATTACTTCACCTTATTTTGATCACAAAGCTTTTTGTCATTTTCATCGTCAGCCTGGTCATGATACTGAAAAATGTTTTTCTTTAAAGGGTAAAATTCAGGATTTGATTGATAATAATACTATTTCTGTTTCTGGAGTGAATGATAAAGGCAACACATCTGTAGCTCCTCCTAACCAAAATCTTCAGATTTTCACTGATCCATTGCCTTCTCATACCTCTAATGCAATTGAGGCTAATGATTCCTCTCTTTCATCTGATGGTCTTGTGTCTATGACTCCGAATGTGATTAACTTTGTAGAGCAGCAAGAAATCCCTAAAGAACCTTCCATCACATTTGATTCTAGTGAAACCATTAGAGCACCTGATGGTCCTTTATACATAGTTGCAAAAGTCAAGAATACACCTTGCCGTGGAGTGCTTGTTGATCCTTCGTGCATGGTTAATGTTATTACTGAAGAATTTCTTTTTACTTTGCAATTGAATCAAGTGATCTATGACAAAACAGATGTGATTGTGAAACTATTTGATGCATTTTCTTCTCCTGCAATTGGTTCTATTACATTGCCTATTGAGGTCCATAATAAATCTCTTGATGTGAACTTTGCTATTATTCCTTCTTCCGAACAATTTCGTGTGAAGCTTGGCTATCCTTGGCTATCTTCCATGAAGGCTATTGCTTCTCCTATACATAAGTGTTTGAAATTTCCCCATAATGGTGAAGTTGTTACTGTCAATCATAGTCTCTTTAAACCAGCTGAAAGAACCTCTAGTGTTCCTATTGATTACTTTTGGCCTAAACAATTCCAATCTCTTCCCCCGCGAAGTGATCATCTTTTCAAATCTTATCAAAAGTGGAAAACAGATATGATCCTATCTTTAAGTGAACCTAGAACACCTAAACTTGACATTCCTATCATTCTTGAGAAGGAAATTCTTCCTTTGAAAGATAAAACTAATGTCTTTCCTCAAGAAGATTCCCAACCCGTCCCCATGGATGTGACTATGTCTATGCCTGATAAACCTTCTAAGAGTAGACCTATACCTCCTCGTCATGATGGACTTGGTCTTCTCCCTAAACCAAAAATTCCTCCTTTATATGGAGCAGTTCCTCCTCCTGCCTTTTATAGAGAAAAGAGACCTTCTTCTTCTCCTATTATCCAGCCTAAGAGACCACAACCTAAACACCCAAGTGCTAAGGATGAGAACATTCCTCCTCCTCAATCTTCTACACTTCCTACTAAGACTAGACGTAATCGTTCTGCACGCGAACGCCAACGAAAACGTCGTCTTAGGGCTCAAGCAGCCGCTTCTCAAAATTTACAATCTCCAAAAACACCTTCAACAAGCATTATTCCATTTTCGCCTCAGCCGGATATTGAGCCTAAATCTCCTAAACACAAGATACATGATGGTCTTGATCCTGTGCGAGTTAAAGATCCTATTTTTATAAATCTTGATGATGATATAGATGAAAATGTTATGCATGATGAAAATGTTACTCCTCTTGCTTCTGATAGTGAATATGAACTTGTTGATGTTGATAACCATTTATCTAATGAATTTTCTAAAGCACTTATCCTAGCTCCTAGACAAGAACAATGTGGCTTGGAACATGAACATAGCCCTTGTTTGGATCTTGTGATAGCTCCATCTGCTGTGTTGGATGTTCCTCCTCTAGCGTGTTCCCTGCCTTCCCGAAACATTGATCAGCAAGATCGGGGGGTAGATGACGTGCTAGACTAGTTACATTAGCATAGCAGATTCTTTCCTCCTCTCTTTCGTTACTTCTTCTATATGTTATTCTCATTCTTCTATTTGTTGTCCTTGGTGTTGTCTACTTGAGGACGATGCAAAGCATTGAGATCTTTCGGTCTCTCTCATGTTGACTCAAAAGACACATGTGTTCCCTTCTTCTAGGTGACCTTCCTTGATTGGGGAATGAAGAACAATTATGCATACATACATATGATATATACATGACTTATCATACAGCATACTGACCCCAAGGAAAGCGAAGTCACCTCGTGCTTTGTGTTTTGTGTCTATTATCCTTGGGTTTATCTCACACTTGGGGGCTAAATCCTTGCGATAATGCGCTCCTTTCTTTTCTCATTTCTTATGTGTATCACTACGTTAAAACAATCACCCCCGTTGAGGCACGTGCGATCGCTTTAACGTAGGGGGGCATACACCCTGACTATCCCTTCACGATACTTGAAAATTTCTTGGAGAACTTAGCTTTGCCTTGAAAATTTTCAGTATTTCTCTTACATGACTCATAGTGAGGGAACCTTACTACTGACAGTCATGGTTCTCCCTCGTGATCTTCCCTTTTTCTTTTGTCAATCGAAGTCGTAAGATCCTTAGTCCACTGGGGGGCTTGGTGTATCTTGCCTCCTTGACGTGGTGAAAGTCTTTCAATGTTGTTTCCTTGTACTTTACCGGAAGTATGAGCATACATACTCCCGCTAAAGTGGGGGCTAAATGTAGCATCCTAAAATTGCGACACTTGCAATTTCGACTGCATTTCGGTCTTCACGATGGCGACGCAACACGCAACCTGAATGGAGACCCCAAAACTTGCTCACGACACCAAAAACTGCATTTTTCAAGCACCATTGGCCTGAACCTCCTTGCACCCCGCTGTCCTGGAGGTGGGACCAGAGCGCCCAGCGCCCTGGTCCCTCAGGACCAGGGCGCCCAGCGCCCTGGTCCCTCAGGACCAGGGCGCCCAGCGCCCTGGTCCCTCAGGACCAGGGCGCCCAGCGCCCTGGTCCCTGGGTCCTATTTTGGGCCCGGTCTCCTAAGTAATATCGGGTCTTTTTGATTGCAATTTGGAAATATACTTCCCTGGTCGGCCTAAGGTCGGGAAAATTAGTCTATCAGCCCTAATTGACAAGTATATAAACTACATTTTTCTCTCTCATTTGGCATGAGGAGGATATGTGTACAAAGCGTGGAAACTATACTCAAGCATTCAAGCAATCAATCATTTCAAGTCTCCATTCAAGGCTAAGTGTTGCATTCAAGACAAGGATTCAACCATTGAAGAGGAGATCACTTATTACATGCTACATACTACAACATACAACATCTAAACCTTTGCACATAAGGATACCAACATCCTTAGAACAAGGTATTAGTACTTGTTTTACATTACAGTCATTTACATTTACAGCACTTGCTCATTTCTTGGTTAATTCCAAAACCGGGGTTTGACCTAAAGGCAAACCCCTAATCCCTAACCCCCCATCGTCTTCGCTTTTCTGTGTGTAGGTTGCAGGTACGCGGCTGAAATTGAAGATCTGGAATCCTTGTGCAGAGACGAACCGACCCCCCTTCGTTTGACGGATTTTTCAGAGGACCGTGGCGTCGGGCGCCATCGTCCTGACAACTTTTGCTCAAATTTGCAGGACAGCGCTGTATCGACATTTTACTGCTAATTCCAGGTCCGCAGCTTCATCCTATAACCTAAACTCAGTTTATAAGTGAATCTTTGTCACTTTCTATGCATGCTTAGCTTAATTCTTCTATGCACATTCTTTACAAAAGAGGGTAGCCTTACTTTCCTAACCCTTGAAATTCATTTAGCATCCAATCTTACATTGTGTGGGATTGAATCTTATGAGTTTCAACCCCTCTTTTGAATGTAAAGTCTTCCCCTTAAGTGAAAACCCATCGAATCCTAGCGAACCTCCCTTCTCTCTCCTCGGAGTCGGAAGAGGGGAGAACAACTAGGGTTCGACCGTGATTTTCCGCTTTACACTCTGGAAAAGGACACTTGTAGAGAGATGGCAAACATTCCAATGGCATATCACCCCGGAGAACATGTACGCACCTACAGATGACCGGATGACGTGGGAGCAGCGGTATGTATCTCAAAAACCCATATTTTCAATTTTATGAATTTGACTTGCTTGCGGGACATTGCGGGGCCCACAGGGAATGCAGAAACTGTCTTCTGCACTTGTGTAGGGTGAATTCTGTGCTTGTGTAGGGTCTTCTACGCTTGTGTAGGGGAAATAGGTGCAGGTTGTGTTACACAGGCGTAGGACTTATCACACAGGTGCAGTTGTGCATTGTGAACCTTAATTTAATCAAAAACAGCATGCAAATGATCCGAAAAGGGGGGATAAGGGTAGAATAGGTCAGAATAGATTAGAAACACCCTGATTTGTGGATGAAATGAGGAAATGCAACCCGTAGGAGTAAACCCTAAAATTGACAAAATATGCCCCAATTGTGATGCAGAGTCGACAGTATCCATAGATCACATGGGAGAACCGACTAGACTGCTTCATGTTATGACATAGACTCAGTAGCACATACAGAGATACATTAGTAGGACTTGGAATATACTATATCACATTCATGCCCAAGATTAGGGCAAACACAGGACTACTTACCGCATTGGCAGAGCGATGGCATTCGGAGACCTCCTCTTTCCATCTGGCGACTGGAGAGGTGACTGTGACACTAGAGGATGTATGGCGTATCCTTCGCATTTTGATTCATGGGGAGATGGTAGAGTATGACCCAGTGACAGGGAGAGATGCATTGTGTAGATTATTTGAGTGCGACGTAGATGATCTGGATATCATAGAGAGGGAGATCGGCTGGGAGACCATGGCATCAGAGTATGATCGATGATATGTGGTGATAGCATGCCTACTAGCAGGGGACAGATGAGGACATGGATTCCCAATTAGATGGGGAAGAGTGTTAGAGTGGATGGTGACAAAGGGGACCGTGTACGCAATGGGGACCATGTGTACTGGCTATGCTATATTTTCAATTGCATCAGATAGCATATCATAGAGTGCAGACTTTGAGCTGTGGAGTCACATTGTTACTAGTATGGGCATTCGAGCACATAGCCATATGTCGACCGATTGTAGAGAGACAGGTATTACCACATCGACCATATGTGTACTGCTATGGGGGAGCACTGAGACATGGTCCATTTGGATACATATTGTATTGGCGACACGAGCTAGATAGACTGAGAGAGTTCACATGGAGGCCATATCATGATTGCCCTGGATGGTCAAATGATAGTGATGAGCTACCATATTGTAGATAGGAGAGGTACCTGATTGGGCGACCAGTGAATTGCCAGAGAGTGATTGAGATGTACCTACTAGAGAGAGTTAGATGACAGTTTGGAGAGAGGTAGGATGTACCTAGGAGGACTGCACACTTTGCCTGATCTCATAGAGAGACGAGTCAGTGGGGGAGTATGATTCAGCCACACATAGCATATGCTGACTTCACATAGCTATAGAAGAGACAGTGGGATTAGAGATCAGATGTGGAGGATGCCAGGATGACAGAGGAGTATGAGAGATGGTTTTCACGATGACGACCAGTGCCATTGACAGATCTTGATATTCCAGTACCTAGGAGACAGGAGGACTTCCCACTCGCTGGAGAGGAGGAGGGAGATGACGAGGACATGGAGGATGAGGGAAGGGATGAGGATGAGGGGGATGATGAGGATGGAGATGATGAGGGGGATGACGATTATGAGCTAGGTGCAGCCGATCAGGAGTCATTGCAGGATATACCCATAGAGCCGGAGATAGCTAGGATAGAAGAGATGGAGATGTGCAGGGCTACCATAGCGAGTTAGCATGATCACATTGTGACTTTAGAGAGACAGAATGCCATCTTGAGGATAGAGCAGGATCAGTTCAGAGCGGAGATAGCCAGACTTACAATGGCTTGAGATACAACAATAGCTTAGGCACAACAAGAAGAACAGAGAGTCATTGAGTATATTGGGTTGATTAGGGACGCCAGTGTATGGGAGATGGCATAGATGTTGGTAGAAACCAGAGAGGAGATATGCCATTGGAGGACACTATATGAGAGTGTAGTTCCACCAGAGCAGAGAATAGCTTCATATCGGGCACGATCGAGGACAGAGAGCAGGGCACGCTCTCGGAGGTTAGTGAGTAGCATGGGGGTGAGTGGACCTATGAGACCACCACAGCCAGGACTTGGGACAAGAGGGACATCATCCTTGAGACATGGCAGGGATGAGGAGGATAGAGGGAGCACCCAGTGACAGAGGCACATGCTCCTTAGGATAGAGATAGATGTAGTGTGACATTATGTAGTCAGCCTGCGGGCCATACTTAGGACAGACAGTCCAATTTTGTACTCTGATATTATTTGGATATATGATATGATATGCATCGATATGATAGAATGCAATGTGTTATGACTTATAGTTGTTTTCTATGTATGGATGGTGTATGCACTATTTATGTATTATTATGGAACATGTATGGATGTATTTTTTATGTGTTTTTGATGCATTTATAATATGAAATGGATAAAATGCTTGATGTGATGCTTGATGTAATACAAATGTACTAACCGTATGGATGCAGGATGCAGCATATGTGTTTGGGGAAATCGGAGCACTAGACTGAACTGACTATCTGAACTGATGGAAGAAATGTTAGAGACAAAGAAATTGAGACAGAGGACAGTTAGAGATGAAGAAAAACTTGCTTTCAGTAATGCACTTTGTAGGTGAGAACCTTTATTTTAATGTAGCAAAATGGATGCGTAGCATCATGGCATTGAAGGCCAGAGCTGAAATGCAACCCTTTTTGCAAAAGATAGACACATTGTAGACAAACAACAATCACAACAAAAAAGAAAGGGACCATGAACCATCCTGGTTACTCTAAATCACTCAGTGACATCATCGAGCAACATAGGAACATGATTGAAGATAAATCAATAAATGATAAGACTCACTAATTCCAACAAATCAAACAAACATCTTGATCTTCATTGTCAAAAGTTGAAAGTGTTGATAGGATGATCATGCTGTTTGGTTTCAGGGAATGCGGTACCCCGTCTAAGACAGGACACAGTCTGGTTTTGAGTATACCACACCCTATATAAGACCCATGATAGTGTGCCAAGGATGAATGATAGTGATGCTGATGTTCGATTGATATGACAATGTGATCAGTTTGAATGTCTGGTTTGATTGAAAAGTTCATCTGTTAATGCGTGATTTGCAGTAAAGCGCAGTGTTGGATTGCATGTCGTTGGAGGGATGCTCAGTGATTTGTCTTATGCACAAAAGGGATATATTTTTTTTTTTCTTTTCGAGATTTTACAATTTTTTTGTGTTCATTTTTTTCAGGACATTTTTTGACTTTTTAAGGATTTTTTTCAGGACATTATTTGATTTTTAGAGATTTTTTCAAGACATTATTTGATTTTTTTGGATTTTTTTCAAGACATTATTTGATTTTTAGGGATTTATTTCAGGACATTTTTCAATTTTTTTGGATTATTTCAGGACATTTTTCAATTTTTTTGGATTATTTCATGACATTTTTCAATTTTTTTTGTTTTTATTTCAGGACATTTTTCAATTTTTTTGTTTTTATTTCAGGACATTTTTCAATTTTTTTGGATTATTTCAGGACATTTTCAATTTTTTTTGGATTTTTTCAAGACATTATTTGATTTTTTTGGATTTTTTTCAAGACATTATTTGATTTTTTTGGATTTTTTCAGGACATTTTTCAATTTTTATGATTTTTGTCCCCAATGTCTAGCAAGGTAAGGAATATGACAGGTGAATAAATAGGCTTTCTAAAATGATGGTGGATAGAGGGAAGATAAAGGCCTTTTATCATGGAGACAATACAGATGCAATTTTCAAGAGCTATTGCATGATGGGACAAGGGACTGGATATGACAATGTAAAGCAGGAAGATGGCATGAGGGACATGTCAAGAGGTTTTTGAAACTATGTTTAAATTTTGCGTCCTTATGTCAGATCAGGATCAAGGAATGAAAAAGAGTGTATGGATAGTGATAAGATATGGATAGGATAAGCAAGACCAAGAATGGATAAGGGACATGGACTGAAGGTTGGGGTAGGCTAAGGGATAGTGGCAGAAAGTTGCAATAAGCCAGGGAATATGGATGAAAGGTTGTAATAAGCAAATGGATAAAGACTAAAAGCTATGATGGACTAAAAGCTACAAACAAGATGCATGATGCTCATGAAGATCCTCAGCCTTGTCAAGATCAAAGGTGGAAAGGGAAACTGGACATGAGGGACAATAGGATAATGGAGGGTAATAGGACATGAAGGAGTATGACATTGTATGATAGGATAATGAAGGGCAATAGGATATGAAGGAGTATGACATGGGTTCAATAGGATAATGGAACAATGAAGGACAAAAGGATATGATAGGATAAAACCTGCCCCCAAGTGTGGTGTGCAAGAAGTTCATAAATTACGCATGATGCTTGTTTGCCAGGTTTTCATCACAGTACTTGCCCAAGGCGCCTGTTTGCCAGGTTTTCACCAGTGGACGAATTATTTTTTGTGTTATTTTTTTCTTTTGTCTTTTTTTTTTTCACTTTTTTTTTCTGAATTTTTGACTTTTTCAATAGAAGATGGACACATGATAGGGGATGGAAGAAGGACTCAAGCGTCTTTTTTTTTTTTTTGGATAGTAGCCTTAAAAACAAAAATGGACCTTGACCTTTAAAAGTATGCTCAAAGACCTTGGTAGGATAAGGACATGGAAACTGAGATGAAACTAAGGCAAGGATTTATGTAAAGGATTGGATCAAAGGGATTCAAGGATGGAAAATATGCATTGGATAATGGATAGGGTATTGGAAGAATTGGGCTTCGGTGGATGGAAATGTAGGCAAGATCAACATTGGCACACACCTTGAGGGGTGATGGACTGATGGAGGAAAAATTTATTTTGGATATTGAGATTTGGATGGAGGAATAGCTTGGGATTTTGAGACATATGGGCCCAAAATGGATGAAGAAGGTGGTGGAGGAACAAATTTGAGAGGGTTGGATGGAGGAATAGCTTGGGATTTTGAGACATATGGGCCCAAAATGGATGAAGAAGGTGGTGGAGGAACAAATTTGAGAGGGTTGGATGGAGGAATAGCTTGGGATTTTGAGACATATGGGCCCAAAATGGATGAAGAAGGTGGTGGAGGAACAAATTTGAGAGGGTTGGATGGAGGAATAGCTTGGGATTTTGAGACATATGGGCCCAAAATGGATGAAGAAGGTGGTGGAGGAACAAATTTGAGAGGGTTGGATGGAGGAATAGCAACTTTGGATGCCAAGTTGGATGTTTCTTTAGGCTTTTGTGCTTCAAGGAGCCGCTTAGGGATCCACATGGTTTTTGATTTTTCATGCTTTTGTGGTTCCTTGGAGTGCATTGCTTGCACAAGGGATTTAGGAACCCATATATATTTTGACTTTGCTTGATTTTGAGAAATGGGCCTTTGTGACCTTTTGGATATTTCTTTTTCTTTATAGATCATATTGTTCTTTGTTTTGACATGTTGATTATATTGGACATGTTGATCCTTGAATACATGTGGATTGCTAGACTTATGACATTTATACTTGGCATCCAAATTGCTTGGAGGGGGAAAGGAACACATGGATGGATATGAATGAAATGGAGTTCTTTTGGATGGATGAAATTTACTCAAGGATGTGTGCCTTTCCTGACCTTGCATAGAGGACAAAGGGATATAAGGACCTAAGATGGATGGAAGGTATGATGGGGAAGGGATATGTTTTGATTTTGATGGAGGGATACCAACATATTGAGAGTGAGTTGTGTAGACATGACCCTTAAGATCTTCTTTGATATGGAGGGGTTCTTTCTCATGAAGGTCTACCCCTTTGCCTTTATGAATATTTTGACTTGTAGCATACTCTTTTCTTTGGGAAGAAGACACGAGTCCATTATGAGGTGGATATGATATGAGAGAAATAATGAGATCTTGGAGTGGATCGGATTGCACCAAAGTGGAAGAACCCATTATGCATGTCGAGGGTTCATGAACATCTTGCACTGACACGTTAGAATCCTGAAGGGGATTAGGATCATGAGGGTGACTAGGATCATGTAGTGGACATGGTTCAATGATAGGCTCTTCAAGAGATCGAATGGGAGAAATAATGGGATCATCAAAACGAATGAGATCTTGGAGTGTATATGGAGCATTAAGACAAGGAGATGGAGGAACAAAAGGATCTTGTGGAGGATTTAAAGGAATAATTTGATCTTGACAAGGAGGAAGATCATTGGAATCCTCTTTAAAGTTGCTTTGCTCTTGACTTTTAATGGGATCATCGGAAAGGATGGAAGGGATATCTTGATCTTTCTTAGGAAGTGGAATGCCAATGGGATTTGAAAGGACATTTTTTTCATGAAATGGAAGGGGATCATTTGGGATTGGATGGACTGGGGTATCTTGATCTTCCTCAGGGAATGGAGTGTCAATAGGACTTTGGATAGGATGGACAAGAATAGGGGAATCATCATGAGTGTCTGGGAAGATGGGGTCTTGGTCAACAATTGGATGGGATGATAAGGTTTCGGGATCTTGATCTTGATCTGTTTTAACACACGTTTCTTCATGCTCTAAATTATCCTCTTGACATGGGGTTGGACTTTGGATATGCATGGAGGATTCTGACAAGGGATCAATGTTTTGGCATGAAGGAAATGCACTTTGAACATTTGTGATGGATTCTGGCAAGGAATCAATGCTTGAACATGAGGAAGAGGGACTTTGAATGGGGTCCTCTAAAACAAGTAATGGCAATAAAGTGCATGGTGGCATTGGGTCTTGTATTTCTGAAACATGACAAGGATGTGCATCATGAATTGGATTATCATGGAAATCAATTATGGATAGCTATTGGATAATTGCATCCTTGGGTCTATTGTTTGATGAGGACAACATGGAAGGTTCTTGGGAAACTTCTAAAGGTTTAGGGATAGATGCCACTGGAGAGTCAATTTGTTTATGGGGGGATGAGACATTGCTAGACATAATTGTATTATCTTGATCTTCCTCAAAGAACTCACTTTGTAGTTTCCTTAAGATCATTGCAATAAAGCAACCTTTCTTTCTAGGTTTTGACATGATTGGATTTGGAATTTGAACTTGTTTTTGGTTTGATGTCATGTTTTGATATTGGACTTGGTTCAATTGTTCCGACATGTTTGAAACTTGGGTTGGTGTGTGCTGCAAGCTTTGTTTTTGAATGTTTGGTTGTGGTTGTTGACATTGATATTCCACCATTGGTTGAACCATTTGTGGACATTGTATAGTTGGTTGGACATATTGTTGAAATTGGACCATTGGTTGTATTGGTTGTATATGTTGAACAATTGGTTGAACCATTGGTGGTATTGGTTGAAAATCTGATTGATAGTAAACACCTTGTTCTTGTTGTGGAGGCACGTAATGTTGAAATTGATGTCGTCTCTTTTCTTGAAATTGTTTCATCATCTCTATTTGGGAGAGGAGAGCTGGTATGTCTAATCGTTTAAGAAGAGATCTTACATCAATTGGCTCAATCTTTGGATTTCGACCTGGAAATTTTTGAAACATTTTGGACATTTGTGATCTATTCTTCTCAATGTTTTTCACTCTTTGTTCCAAAATCTCATTTTCTTGAGCTAATTTCTCCTCTAGTTTTTGTATTTGGAGACTTGTTTCATAATAAAAAGTTTGATCGATATTGCCTTGTTGTTGGATTGGATATAATTGTGATTGCCTTGGATTAAAATTCGATTGTATTGTCGGTTGATACGTCAAACTTTGTTGCATCATTGGTGCTTGGAACCTTGTTTCAGTAGACATGTCACTATGCAATGTTTTTGGGATTTTTTATTTTAAAAGGATGATGTATGATATGAAACTAAATGCAACCTAAAAGGATGACAATGCAACTAAATGCAAACTAAATAAATGAGAATTCAATCTATGTCAAGAATACAACCTATGTTTTTGGTTGTTTTTCAAGATCTTGACAAACTGTTTGGAATGCAAATCTAAAAGAGACCCTTAGGAAATTGACATGATGCCTAGACCTCAAAGGACAAAAGGACCAAGTGACAAAGGACAAAGTGAAAATGTCTCCCCTATATGCTTGGATACCAAGCTAGATTTGACAAAATGACATTGATGACAAAAGACAGAAGGTTTGATAAGGTCTAGACTTCTTAACAATGACTTAGGGTTTATCAAAGATTTGGATTACTCAAGTATAACAAAACCTAGTTTTGACACTATATGCAAAGGGACAATTACTATGCAAATGACCCTAATATGATATGATAATGACCTAAGCTTAATGAAGAGACCTAGGGTATGCAAATGCAAATGTATGGCAATGGTATTACTCTAATGCAAGAGGACACATGCAAATGGATGACCTTTATTGATATGCAAAGGAGTATGACCTAGGTGAAACCTAACCTTGGATATTGACAATGAATTTGCAAAATGCAAACCTAAGATGAACCTAAATCTAAGTGACCTGAATGTTGAGACAAGATTTTGAAAAATGTTTGACAACCATGTTTGAAGATGTTTTGAACTTTGTTGGATGAAATGTTCTTGTGTTTAACCTTGTTTTGAATCAATTTGTCTTGTTTTTGAAATGAGATACAATTCAACTTTTGACAAACAAAGAAGACAAGATATTTCAACTTAGACTCAAGACAATCATGCTCATTCATAGATTTTTTATGGTAGGAAAGGACATTAGGTACTTGAGAGGTAGACTCGTTATGGGATTCAAGGAGAATACATAGATGCTTGACCCCACGGGCTCCCCTCCACGACACTCACTTCTCAGGGCAGCCAAGCATCAGTCCCCATGGAAATCTCCCCATGGCGAACTTAGTATCTCTTCCAAGTATCCGAACTTGTCCTTCTCAAGCAACTAGAAGGATTTTTTGGCCTCTAAATACAAGGTGTTTAGTAAGGATTTCTGTTAAGTGTTACTCCTTGGTGTCACGCAAGCATGATTGAGACATTAAGCCCACCAAGATACCAAACAAATGTAGTTTTGCAAGCATGATTTAGACCATGAGGCCCTACTTAGATGTTGATATGAGAAAGAGTTCAAGGGTCATCACTTCCCAAGTAACTACAATTCCCACGTAACCCTTCCTTCAAAGCTTTCACTCATCAGGTATTTATTTATAGTGAGTTAGAATGCCAAGGTATTCTAGCCGTACTCACTTTGGGTCATTCCCTTCTCATGATTGTAACTTGCTTGCAAAAGCAAATGGTCGGGAAGGCAGGCCCTCTAAAGGTGACACACAATCTGAACCAAGAGAATGGTATCGAACATCTAGATTTCTGATCACCCTAAGAAGGATGAGAGCATACTCTCCTACTCCAATGTCAAACTCAACACTCAAAGAAAACACACATTCATTCCATCCTATTTAGCAATAATACTAAGTGCCTAATTATGAATTATAAACACCAAGTTTAGTTGGAGTATAAGGCAACCTGCAAAACCACCAAGTCAGAAGTTTGATTTTCTTAGTCTTTGACTAGCGAACCTGCATACAATGTGTTAGTAGTTTCATTTGTTGTCTTTGTCATGCGTATACCAAGGTGCTGCACAGAGAATCAGTACCAAAAACCAAAAAGCAGAAACAAAATGCAAAACAAAATAATTTGCAAGTAAAAAAAAAAAACACTGCCTTTTACCTCTGTTTCTGGCCCTACACAGGCGCAGAATGTCTCACACAGGCACAAAATGCTTGACATAGGTGCAGATTGTCCTTGACACAGGTGCAAAATTCTTGACACAGGCACAGATTGTCTCACACAGGCGCAGAAGTTCTCAGAAAACCCTGCATTACCCTGCTTCTTGGGTTTTTCACCTGCAAATCAACTCAAAACCACTCAAAAGCATGATTAGGGGGTTAGTTCACATTGGGTTCACCAATTAATGTATGTAGGAAATGTGGAAATCATCAAAGCAAATCAATATTAGTCTAGCTCAATCACGAAAGCTCAAATGCAATGACCAATCCTAAAAACACTCAATAAAGACATGAAAACAAGACATCAATTCAAACGCAGACCATTGCAAATGTGAATGTCTCCTTCATGTGGCTCCATTGTCCTTCTTTCTCCTTCAAATAGCTTTTGTTTGTGGATCTCACCTTCAAGTGCATAAACCTAATGTGAAAGCAAGATTGACAAGTAGCACAAGAATACTAGAAGCGTGATTGATTCGGCCAGGTAGGGATCAGGGATCCGAAAAAGTGATTAGTTGGGATTGAAGAAATTCATCCAATTTATAGACAAATTGGATAGAAGATCAAATTAGCATGAAGAGATTCGAATGGAAATTGCAAATCAGGAATGACAAATATGACAAATTATGACAAATTTGCACTTTCTATGCAAAATTGATTGATTGATAATTCATGACAAAATTATGACAAATTTCTATGTCAAAATTGATTGATTGTCAATTATGACAAATTATGACAAATTGAAATGTCATTCCCATGAAATTAGGAGGAAAATAGGAGAGAATTGAAAAATAGATGAAATAGAAATTAGGAAATTAGGAATTAGAAATTGATGAAAAATTAGGAAATTAATAATTTGTCATTTATTAATTAATTCACAAAAAGAGGAATAATTAGTTAGCCAATTAAATAAACTTTTAATTGTGACACGAAGACTTAGGATAAATAAATAATTTATTAATCCTAGAGGGGGAAATGTCAAATAGGGTTAAATGAATAAAATCATGAAACCCTAAAAGATGAATTAGAAAATGCAAGAATGACAATTAGGTCTTGACAAAAGATAATTGATATCGATTTTATTTGATCATGATTCTGATTAACAAAAGACCAATGCTGACAAACGATTTGATTAATAAATGTGCCAATTGACGAGGAACAATCACTAATTGATCCAAATTGACACAATTGAGAAAGACGACGATCGATGACAAATCAATCGCAAAATGACAAAATTGACAAGAAGACAAGGATCGATGACAAAATAGATTGCAAAACGACAAGATTGAAAATGTCAACGATCAATGACAAATCGATCACAAGACAACAAGATTGATGACAAATTGATCAAAAGACAAGGATCAATGACAAATCGATCGTAAGATAATAAGATTGAAAATGACAACGATTGATTACAAATCGATCGCATGATGACAAGATTGATAAGAGGACAAAACCCTAATTAGGATTGATAATGTCCAAAATGATGACAAATGAATACACACATTGATGCGATAGGATAAGATTGACCAAAATCATGACAAATATTGTTATCGACAAGACCAAATTCGAAAGCGAGACAAATGAAGAATGCAGAAGAAAGACTCGATGCTCACAAATGATAAAGACCAAGTGCGAATCATAGGAGAAATGTTAATGCAACACAAAAACCCTAAAATAAGGCAATGCGCAAATGTTAAAGTATGACTCCGCAAGCGTTGACCAGTTTTAGACGTCTACACTTATCATTATCATTGCCTTTTTTGCATTTACTTTTAAAATTAGGTTTTTTCAAACTTGAAAAATAAAAAATTTAGATCATATCCTAAGTTGTTAGTGATTCTTAACCTTGTCAAAAATTTATCAACACTATCACGTCAAACCTAGCTTAGTATCCAAGAAAGAGGTGAGACATTGTCATTTGTCCTATCATCATTTTGTCCTTTGTCCTTTTATCAATTAAGGTCTTGACCTCATTTCAATTTCCCAAGGTTGCATCTTTAGGTTTCCATTACAAAGGTTTGTCCAAATCTTGGAAAATCCAAAAACATAGATTGCATTCTTGTCCTAGATTGCATTATCATCCTCTAAAATTGCATTTAGTTACATCTCATTATCATCCCAATCTAAAAAAGTTTAAAATCATAAGTTGCATTATTGTCCTTTTAGGTTTGTATTTGTCATTCCATTATTTGCATCTCATTGAATCCTCAAAATCCAAAAATCTAAAAATCACAACATAGTGACATGCCTGTTAAAACAAGGTTCCAAGCTCCTATGATGAAACAAAGTTTGACATATCAACCCATGTTTGGTCTAATGAACAACACAATACAATCAAGTTTTAATGCAAGAGAATCACAATTCTATCCAACCCAACAACAAGGCAATATCATACAACCAAATTTTAATCCAAATGTTGGTCCTACTACAAACATGCTACCATAGTATGGAACCATTCAATTAGGACAACCACCACACTTTGAATCAATTTTGCAACGAGGATATGGCAATATTTCACCAATACCACCAACAAATGTGTCACCGATTTTTGATTCAAATTAGTTAAGTCAAGGTCACTTCCAAGAAAGGCCTTTGTCAAATGGCCAACACATCTTTCATCTAGATTTTGGTTATATTCAAATTCAATCACCACCAAAATTTCAACAAGATGCATATTCCAATGAACAATCAGACACAGAATTTGAAGTTGATGAGGCATTGAATATTCTTGAGGTTGTGGAATTTTTGGAATGATGGATATTAAGGAGACCTCTAAAATTCCTTGGACGCATTGTTGAAGAAATGGCCTCAAGTCCTGAGTAGCGATCTCCAAAGTGACACAAATCTACAAAATCTATATGGTTTCAACATGGATACTCTTGAAAACATAAAAAAATGAGTAGTCACTTAGATACAGAGTATTCTATATGAATTTTTTTTATCTTCTCTTTGGAGCGCAACCATGACATTAGTTTTTCTTCGTGGCATACCATTTCATGCTTAATACCCATAACCTTCACAAAATCAAGAGAGCAAGGGATATTTTTTTCAAGAAAGCTTGAAATCATGTTGGAACTAATGGATATTTGGGAGATTTCCTTAATGATATCTGAGAGATGTGTTGTCATTGTTGTCAACATATTTTCTTTGTTTAGTGCAATGTTGCCGTGAAGTTCAGTGAGTTGGTTTTTGCTGTATATTGATGATTAGTGTTTGTGGATTAATGGTTTTGTAGAGTGACATATCTAGTTGATTAATTGCA
Source organism: Cryptomeria japonica (assembly GCF_030272615.1). Classification (NCBI taxonomy): domain Eukaryota; kingdom Viridiplantae; phylum Streptophyta; class Pinopsida; order Cupressales; family Cupressaceae; genus Cryptomeria; species Cryptomeria japonica. The sequence goes on along the minus strand of NC_081405.1, from coordinate 362,013,712 downwards.
AGTTTCAGGGGTCGACATGATTATTTGAGTGAGTTATGTGTATTTGTGTTGTAGCCAATTTTTCTGTAATTTAGTGTTGCTAGTGTTCAGTACTTTGATATGCATTTCTCCATATTATAATATCTTGGTTTGCAAATTTGGAATTATTTTTGGGACATTTATGTGTGTCCTCAATTCAAGTGGTTTATGGTTTGGAGCTTCGCAAGTGATTTTTCCAGATTGATAGTCAGTTTAGTTATTGTTCTTGAAGTTTGGTATGGTGATAAGGATGATTCTAGTAAATTGAGTTGGTGCAGATGTTGCAACAGTAATTCAGGATGCTTGTGGATGTTTCTAGATCACATGATATTCATTTTGGTGGTCTGCATTGATCAATGAGAACATTATTGATGATTTTTTTAAATTTGGTGGTATTCTTCATGTTCTTGGTCAACTTGATGCATGTAGCGTGTTGTAGATATTTGATGAATAATTCTTGGAGGTGTTTCATATTCGAGGTGGTGATTTAAGTCCATGCTATGTCTGAGCTGACATTTTTTTGGGCTACATGTGATATTTAGCACGTATAGATATATATTTGTAATTAGGAGATATGTATTGAGTTGACCTTGATGATATTAGTTAAAGGTTGATCTCATGTAAAAATAGATGTAAAATCTTTGTAATTGAGTATGTTGTGGATGTGTGTGAATATACAAATATTGTATTAATCTTTCAGTGGCAGAGTCGAACTGTGGAGAAGTGTGAGAGATGCTATGTGCTTAACTAGAACTATAACCAAGCTTGACAAGATTCTATTTTCTCAATTCATGATTTTTCGTATGTAATCTGAATGTGTTTGTAAAGTAGTGAGTCTTCTCAAGGTTGTTTCCCTTTGTTTTTTTTGAGTAGTGAGCTCTAGGTAGTGTGCCTGAATTCATGTGCATTTCCCATTGTAATATTCCATATACTTCTAATAGGGTATCATCATATTGTGGGTATGTTCCCACCATGGTTTTTCCACATAAAAAATCTTGGTGTTGTGTTGTTGATTTATGCTTTCACTATTAATTATCAAATCTAAGATTAAAATAAGTTTCTGTAAAATTTGGCGACAACTGATTCACCCCCCCCCCCCCCCCCAAGTTTAATAGCTTGAGGTGATTTGAGATGGCAACTTACAAGAAGGAGAGTCTGAGATTTGATGGAACAAATTATTCTCTTTGGAAGAACCAAATGGAGTGTCACTTGAGATGCATTGGTGAAGATTACTAGAAAGTTACTAGAGACAAATATACTATTCATGCAAATGGTCCTTCAACTTTGGATGAGATTAAGAAAGATAAATACAATATCAAGGCCAAGGAAGCATAATTGAGTGCTCTGATTGATTTGGAAATGACAAATGTGATGGAATTGTAGACTGCTCATGAGATCTAGAAGAAGTTGGAAACCCTATATGAAGGAGATAGCTATGTGAATATTGCTAAATTGCAAATCCTGAAAGGAAAGTATGAAATGTTGAGAATGGGAAAAGATGAGAACATTACTTCTTTTATGCAAAAGGTGAATGTTCTTGCGTCCAATATTAGATGTGTCAGTGGAAAGTTGGAAGAATCATAGATTGTTGTTAAAGTGCTCAGATCCTTGCCTGCATCCTATAAACATAAAGTTGTTTCTATTGAGGAGATTTGGACTGTGACTAATATGACCAGAGACATGTTGATTGGTAAGTTATCAACCTTTGAATTAAGTGAATTTGGTGATTCTCTTCCTAAGGTAGAATATGCATTCAAAGTCTTTGTTTCCATAAAGGCCAAGCAAAGATTTGATCTGGATGAAATTTCTTCAAGGTGGATATATAGATATGAGAAAGAGATGAAGAAAATTGAAGAAGAAGAGTGAGAGCTTGAGGAACTTGAAGCACTGATTGTCAAGTGATTGCCTAAGGGAGCCGGTAAATATGAAGGAAATTTGCCTCTTAAATATTTTTCATGCAATAAGATAAACATTTTGCTTCAAGGTGTTCAAAAAGAGTTCCTAAGAAAACCTACAAGTCTAAATTTTAGAAGAGATGTTATTATGTTGCTGATGAATGTGTGACTGATGATGAATCTTACAAAGGAAATTCAAGTGATAATGAATGGGTGTTTATGGCTATCAAGGAAGATGATCCAATACCTACTGACTCTACTAGTTGCATTAATGAGGAAAGAGCTTTGGTTGCACAAGTTAAAGAGAAGGATGAATGGGTGATTGATAATAGATGCTCTCATTATATGATAGGTGATAAGAAAAAGTTTGTGATCTTGGGAAGTATGATGGTGGTGTTGTTAGATTTGGTGATGACAAAGATGGTATAATTTGTGGTAGAGGTTCTATTTCTCTTGATGGGAAGCACAATACTAATGCTATCTTGTATGTAGAAGGCCTAAAGCATAATCTTCTAAGTGTTGGACAGATGGTTGACAAGGGATATGATCTTCAATTCAAGAATGGGAAGTGTAGAATCTTGAGTAGCTCTGAAAATGAGATTGCATCTGGTACAAACACAAAAGGTAATATCCTTCACTTGATTGCCACTGGTAAAATTTATTTTATTTGTAAGATTGATGAAAGTTGGTGATAGCATAGAAGGATGTGTCATGTGAATTTTGATAGCATGATTAAGATAAGTTCTACTCAAGCGGTAAGAGATCTTCCTAAATTGAAGAAGCCTACTAACTCAATACGCAAAGAATGACAATTGGGGAAGTAAACCAGAGTTTATTTCAAAAGTAAAAATCATTTTTTTAATTGATTGTTATTTCTTGTGAATATTGATTTGTGTGGTCTCTCTAGAGTCAAAAGCTTGCAAAGAGATAAATATATCATGCATGTTAATGATTGATGATTATTCAAGGATGATGTGGGTTACTTTCTTAAGGGAGAAGTCTGAAGCTTTAGAGAAATTAAATATTTTCAAGGCTATGGTTGAGACAGAGACAAGATTAAAGCTGGAGTGTTTGAGATCTGACAGAGGTGGTGAATTCATCTTCAGTGAGTTCAATTCATTCTGTGAAGAGCATGGGATAAAGAGACAATTATCTGCTCCAAGAACCCCTTAGAAAAATGGAGTTGTGGAAAGGAAGAATAAAACCATTTAGGAAGTTGCTAGGACAATGATGATTGAAGGAAATGTTTCACATATGTATTGGAGAGAAGCTATGAGTACTACTATTGACACTCTTAACTGGGTGCATGCCAATGGTGATATTGGTAAGACTCCTTATGAATTATGGTTTGGTCATACTCCTACTATTAGATATCTTATAATTTCTGGAAGAAAATGTTATATCGAAAGGGATGAAGATTTAGGAAAGTTTGATGCTAGATGTGATGAAGGAATATTTCTTGGTTATTCTACTAAAAGAAAGACCTATCGGTGCTATAATAAGAGATTGAGGAAGATAGTTGAGAGTGCTAATGTAAAAGTTGATGAAGATATGGAGAGACAACCTAGATGCTCTAGATATGATTCAGATGATCAAAATGATAGCTCTGACAAGGAAAGAAAGTTCAGAATTAGAACCAAGTTCAGATTGCTCCGATGAATCTAGTGACTCAAGGTGAAGCAAGTAGTGTAAGTATAGACAAAAGAAGACAAGATTTAGAAGTTCAAGAAAATCCTAAGACTCTGAGGTATGTAAGATTAAATCATTTAGAAAATAAGATTATAGGAGATAAAAATAAAGGTGTTCAAACAAGGAGAAGAATTGTAGAAGATCAAGTTGAATATTGTTTGATTTCTAAGATTGAACCTAAGGATGTGAGTGAAGCATTTAAAGATGAACATTGGGTTAAAGTGATGGAAGAAGAATTAAATCAGATTGAAAAGAATAATACATGGATTCTGGTACTCGGACTTAAGGACAAGAATATAATTGGAACTAAATGGGTTTTCCAAAAAAAATTGAATGAGGAAGGTGAAGTTGTTAGGAATAAAGAAAGACTTGTTTGTAGAGGATATTCACTGATGGAAGGAATTGATTTTGAGGAGACTTTTTCTCTGGTGGCAAGAATTGAAGCTATGAGACTATTTATTTCTTATGCTTCTTACAAGGATTTCAAGGTCTATCAGATGGATGCCAAGTTAGCATTTCTAAATGATGAGTTGGAAGAAGTGTATATTGAGCAACTAGATGGATTTCAGTTGATTGATGAAAAAGATATGGTTTTCTATTTGAAGAAAGCTTTGTATGAATTGAAGCAAGTCCCTTGGTATGCCAGATTGGATAGGTATTTGCTATAGTTTGGATTCAATAAAGGTATTGTTGATAGTAATCTATATTTCAAGATTGATCATGATAAGATTTTGATTGTTGAAGTTTTTGTTGATGATATTATTTTTAGAGGTAATGATAGTTTGTGCAAAAATTTTGTTGATGAGATACAAAATGAGTTTGAGATGTATATGATTGGTGAAATGTAATTCTTTCTAGGATTGCAAATTACATAGTTAGAAAAATGTATCTTCATATCTCAGTCCAAGTATGTGAAGGAATTGTTGAGGAAGTTTGGATTAGAATATTCAAATCCAGTTGGTACTCCTATGGTGGTTGGATGTCAGTTGACTAAGGATGATGATTCCCCTATAGCAATTTAGACTAGATAAAAATCTATGATTGGTAGATAGTTATATTTGAATCAGACTAGACCAGATATCATGAATGTTGTTTGTCTTGTTGCTAGATTTTAAGTTGATCCTAAGGAATCTCATGTTGTTGCTGTCAAAATATTTTTTAGATATCTAAAAGGAACTATTGATTTTGGATTATGGTATCCTAAGGATTATTTTTTTACTTTAAGTTCCTTTAGTGATGCTGACTGGGGAGGAGATGTTGATGACCATAAGAGTACTAATGGTGGTACATTTTTCTTGGGTAAGAGATTGGTTTCTTGGTTGACTAAGAAGCAGAATTCCATTTCTTTATCTACTACAGAGGCATAATATATTCTTGTTGTTAACAATTGTACTCAAGTGGTTTGGATGAAGAAAATGTTGAAAGATATTGGAGTTGTGTATGATGAGCCTATTACTATTTAGTGTGATAATTCAAGTGCTATTAAAATTTGTAAGAATCTAGTGTTGCATTCAAAGACTAAGCATATATCTATCAAGTTTCATTTTCAGAGAGAGAAGGTTAATGAGAAAGAAATTAGATTGGAATATGTATCTACAATGGAACATATTTCATATATCTTCATGAAGCCTTTACCTAAGGATACTTTTGAGTATCTTAGAGAGAAGCTAGGGGTGTGTTGGTTCCCAAATCAATAGATCCTTAAACCCTAAATACTTATCCACATTTCTATCTACAAGTTCAAGGTTGGATTTGGCCAACGAATGAGATTTAGCCGCACAACTGAAATCTCTTCCACTTTTGGCTCTCCAAGACCAAGGTGGGTAGACCTTAACAATTCCTCACAATACCAAATCTACACATGGGTTGCCATTGTTATATTAAGAAAATGTCTCAATGAAAATATATCATGGAAAGATGGATAAACTCTTGGTTCTAGCTAAAACCTCAGTTTATATCCTTTGTGCTTGCATTGAGATTGGTTTTCTAAACTAGTAGCTACTCCTACTGTAGAAATATGAAAGGTGACATAAGAATGAAAAAGGTAAGATAAGGATATAAAAGGTGAAATAAGAATGATTCCGAAAGTGTTATTTGACCAGTGCCTATCTAGGGAAAATAGAGTCCATCCTATAGAATATCAATAATTGCTATGACATACATTCAATAAACCATTTTGAACATATTATGACTTGCACAACGTGTTCAAAAAATCATACAGAATAACAAATACTTCAATCAAACACACACTATAATGATCTTGAAAACAAAATTTAATTCTTTCATTAAAAGAGACCCATATTTAAAATCATACACCCTTACTTGAAGAGGAAAAATTCATATGTCATGGACATAGAAATTCATACATGTGGACATAAAGTATGAGACAAACTGAAAAATGGCTTTCTTTAATTAATTTTTATAAATATAAGTATACATGATAACAATGGACATCTGTAGAAAAGAAATTCTTACTCCTATATTTCCTTTTGGCCTCTATTACATACTACTTAGAAAAGAAAAATAGAACCTTGTCACAATGGCCCTAAATTCCCTTTTATAACAAGGGAGCAAAACAAGCTTCAGGCCGAGTGTGACACATGTCAAAATGTGATTAGTTACATATTTTTAAAATTCTACAAAGTAGCTCAAAAAATCTTGCACACACATCATCATGGTTCATTAATTACAAAGATCTACAAGGATTGCATCTTGGAGTTGGAATTGCATTTTCATTAGGCCTTGTTGGGTGGTCCCTCCTGTACTTGTACTTGTTACAGTGAATATCTAGACTCTGGAGTTGGAGCAAGTGCACTGGGATGGGTACAATGTGGTTGAATTCTCCAATCATTTTTCCAAAATGATAACCTGCATAGGAAAAGGAAAATACAAAAATGGATACAACTTTAACTACTCCTCTTCCTCGAGATGATCTTATTCCAAGGAGCAGTACCTTTTATGCCAAGCCTCAATTTAATTGGTTGGCTAAACAAAATATCTTAAGCCCTACAATTTACTCATTTCTTCTCTCATCCTATAAGATGGTGCAGTAATAGTCTCCAATGTAAACTTATGATACAGAGAATCTACATCAATGATTTTATCAATGATCAAGTGATAAGTAGTCTCCTAATTGGGTGCATTGGTCAATGTTCTTAGGACTATATTAACCGCTGATTTGAAATATTCCTTCCATTTGACAAGATCTTTCACTTGTCCATCCTCTATCAAAATTGTGGGGATATCCCACTTCTGCAGGCCCTTGAATGATCCAATCATTTTTGTCAATGTTTTCTTTTCCTCCTCCATGTGGGGGAGTTCTTTAATTAACAAATTATAGTTCTTCCACATAGCCCCCACATTTTGGGGTGCCTTAGGGTCATTCTTGACTGCCTAAAAAAAATCATTTTAATTGTTGTGCTTTTGGGAACCAAACAGTCCTAATGGGCTGAAAAAATGAAAGAATATCATCTAATTGGTCACATAATTGTGACACCAAAGAATAGGAGGCATGGACCTCATCCAATTTGTCCAAAACCCTAGTTGAGAATTGCAAAATTGTTGACTTTCTTATTTCAAAATAATTCTTCTCTGCCTCCTCCTTTTCCTTTTGTAATTCCTCTTTCATTTTTTCCAATTCTTCTGGCCTGGGACCCATTGAAGACATTGAATCTCTTTTTTATAGATCAACCTTTAGTTTTGTATTTTCAATGAAAAGACGACCATTGTTATCATTAAGGGCCACCTATAAGATCTTGAGTCTTTTGTGTTGTTTCTCCTGCTCCTCTGCAACTAGCTTGGCAAAATGGGATGCATGCATTGATATGGCAGCAATCTCTAATGCATTTGTGTCTGCCAAAATTTTGATGACTGCATCACCCTCCTTATGTTCTACCCATTGCAACACCATAGGTTTATCTATATTAGGAGCCTTGGACAGTAAAGAAAATTCTTTTATGCTTGGGTTCACCTCAAACCCATGTTCTCCAAATTCCTATGCATACATGGGATCTTCTTGTCTCATGACCTAGTCTAAAACAAAAAAAATCTCTAGGTCCCATCCTGGCATCAATAGTATACCACTCTTTTTCACTACCTCCCTATCTACTTGAGGAGTACACTTAATGTTATTCTTATCAAAATTTTATATTTCCTCCACTGACAAATCTTTTAATTTATCCCACAACCAAAGAGATATAAATTCATCCGTGTTGATGAAATTATAATCTGCCAAGAATTGTTTAGAGGCAATTACCCTCTCATTTGTAACTTCATCGTCTAGGATGACACTAGGGATAATTTCCCTATACACATCCATCAAGATCTCTATAGCCTCATCTTCTTTAAAGGAATCATGAGGAGGGGAAGGTGGTGGCACACTGGTATTCATCTCCTCTTCAACTATATCAACAAAATAAAAAAATTTAGCCTCTCTCTTTTCAATCTTTCTTTCTATTCTAGCACTTGGTTGCTTTGTTCCTTGGGAGCCTTTCTAGGGAGATTCTTGCAAAGATTCCCCTATCAAACCTGCCTTCACTTTATATCTTATAGAGAGATTGTATGCAAGTTTCTCCTCTGGTGCTTTGTTGGGCTGCTTAGCTTGCCTTTGGGATAGCTAAGTTGTAATCAATTCATCAAAAGTTCTCACTTTGTGTGACATTATAACAAAGTCATTATGAATGTTTACCAAAAATCCCTAGAATTCAGGGTCTTCTTCTCTTCTTTCCCTTTCCAATTTATTCAAATAATCCCACTTTTTTCTTCTTTATAGGGCTTCAGATGGGTAGGCATTTCTAATCAAATCTTCTCTTTCATCAAAGTGATGAGTAAAACCCCTCACCTTTAATTTATTTACCCTCACATCATTTATATAGCTCTTCAGATCAAAATTCCTTGCTTGGCTGACCTTGAGTCTATAACTATTTACAAGAAAGTCTTGCACCTTATCAAGGGTGTCACACCCCATAGTGAATTCATTGAACTTTGTTACTCGAGGGAGATGCCTCCCTTTCTTTTCTATTCTTATTTGGTCTTTCTCAGACCATAGTATCTGCCATATAAATTTTATTAATGCAAGCCTAGTAGAAACCTTAATGGGTAGCATGTGAGGTACCTGATTACACTCATATACTCTAATCAATGTATAATTGGAATAGAAAAAGTCCCCAAAATTGTGGGAGAATTCTCCCTCAGGGTAAACAACATTATTTTCTCTAGCACTCTTGACCTTTAAGATTTTTATTATGTCTTTTGGAAGCCTAGGCAATGTAACCCCCATCATCATTAGGACCCTCATGACAAAACAATCAAAGAATACTTTATAATATGAATATTTGGACCCCTTGTCCTATACTTGGGTCCATCTCTACATCGGCCATACTAGCCATCTTGCATGAGTCCTTGGATAAAAAATATTTATCTTCAAAAATTATTCCCATTCGGTTATGTTTTGGTAAAGAATTAAATGGCATAGCAAAGAATAGTGTTTGCAATTTAGTCCCTCATTAGGGTTCCTTGCTTTCATTAGCCCCTCATGCAATTTTTATTGAATGATTATGGTGAAGTCATATAAATCATTAGTGTCTGAATGCTGGATCTTTATGGCCATCACCATGAATTCTACAGGAGTCATTGTTAATCCACAATCCTCACCAAAAATTTGACACAAAGCATAATATGTTTTTGCAAAATAATCCTCAAAATGGGTCAAATTGAAAGGTTCCTTCTCCGATTCTAAAAGGTAACTCTTCCCTCCTTGATACAACTTCTTCTAGAAAATAGGAAGTATCTTCTTCCTATAAAAGTCCTTCTTGGCATAGTATTCTCTTATCAACGTGTTTTTATCAATGCCTCTGAGGGCACTCCTATCCAAATCAAAACACTCAATTATGACCTCTTTACTTAAATGTACTAAGACATGACCACTTGCTATCTTGATAGTCATGCTTTGGGGGTGATACCTTTTACTCCACAAAGCTCTCTGATCAACAATGGCTCCACAAATACATTTGGGACCACAAATTTTTCCAAATTGAGCCTCCATGGGTTTGACATCGGGATGGGTTTATCTTTATTTTCATAAAAGTAATAAAATATTTCCCACCCTTGGTTATTGGTATCGGCATCTCTGCATCCAGGCTCATGGTCATTGAATTCATTCTTGAGGTTCTCTTGCATAGTTTAACCTTGGAACAGTTCAAGGAGATCCTAATGTATACCCCTCACTTCCCTCTTCTACCTCTGCTCCATTTCTTCTAGTTGTTCCTCCACTTCCTTAGAAACTTCCTTGGAACCTTCCTTGGCTATTTTGGATGGGGCAAGTGGAGTCGAGGCCTGTGTGTGTTGTTTTCATTGAGTAGGAGCTTTCTCCTCTTTTGCAAAACTCTATTTAGTTTTCTTGGTAGCCCTAGGTGTGGCTTTTTTGGTGGGATTCCTTCTTTCCTTGGGTTTTGAGGACTAATCTTGTCGGTTTGACCCCTCAACTTGTGGATTTTCTATGAGGGAGGCTTTTGTAGATGATTTTTTGGTGGAGGTTTTATTAGCAACCCCCCTTTTCTTTTGATTTGTCTTCCTAGATTTTGGGGGAGGGTTGGGGTTATCAGATGATTCTTCATATGTCAAAACGACAGTTACTTTCTTTGATGCCCTATTTCTTTTAGGCTAAGAGGGTGTGTTTTTTGGTGGAGCACTTGGTTTGGCCTCTGGGGATGCATGAGGAGTAGCTACGGGGGTGGACACAATAGTAGGCACATTTACAATCTTAGGCATAGGATGGATTAAGGTCAATGATATGACATGGGTGATTTTAGGCATGGATGAGCCTATTCCCACTTCGTGAGCTTTAGCAGTGGATGAGGATGGGGTGTTTTCAGAAGAGGATGCCATTATAATTCTTTTTCAAATGAAGAGATGCAATAAATTCATAGAAATAAACCCCCTCCCATACTACTAGGGCAAGAAATGCAAAGTTTCTTCCTAAAATCCCACACAATCACAATTATTCTTTAGAATGCAGAGGGATGGTTTAAAATAGACTTACCCATTTTTAGAAGCACAATTTGATCACTCTGAACTCTTGGGGGATGCACTAGTTCATCTTCAGTTGACTTTCAATCGATCTAGTTGTTATTTGAATGCAGGGTGCATAAAAATGCCCTTGAATTTTGCTTTTATGGCACATAGGTTGATCACCATTAATTCCTATGTGCATGGTGTAGCAGGCTGGTGGCTTCAAAATTTGAACTTGACCATTGATTCATAGATGATCATCTGAGATTACCTTTTGAAATTCCTTGACTGCTGACATGGTGGCTAATAAATCACCTTTTGATCATCCTTGATTTTGAGAATTTCATTATTTGTCAAATTTTAACCCTGTGGGATAGCTAGGAAGGATTTATTCCTCATCTTCTATTGCCCTGCATCACCTTCTAAGATTTATTTTTTCCCATGTGGGGTGAATCCTTCTTTGTATCTCAACACATCCCACTGTCCCATAAATATTTATTTTTTCTTCCATTCTGCCCTAGGCTCTGTCATTGCAGGATAGCGGGGAATACTATCTCCTTTGTTTCTTTTATCCCATGTTTCCTTTTGTGTTCTTATATTACCCCTGCGGGGTAAAGATCTATTTATCCTTTATGGGCTCCCACTATCCCGCATATCACTTTGCCTTATCTTTATACATCTTAGCTTTTCCTTCTTTGTATCACCCATACATTATTAGATGCAGTATGGTGGGGAGTAATAAACTCTTTAGCCCCCTTCTCCCCATGCTGCTTCTTTTCTATGCTTTCAAACCTTGTAGGGAATGAATCTCTCTTGGCTGTCATTATTCTCACTAACCCACAAGATGTTAGTTTCTAACTTTGGTTGTAAGAGATTCCCTGTTATCAATTTCCCTAATCCTATGGATGGTAGGAAGAACGAACTTATCAGCTTCCATTTTCCCCACACCACTCATTGTTAGCACCTTCAAGCTCTACAGGATAAGAACATCCTTGATATATTACCTTTCCCACTACCTCGCACACCCCATAGGATCTATAGTTTTTATCTTTTCTCACAATTGTGTGGGGTGGCAGGGAAACTCATCCTTCACCATGTATCCTTAGCCGACAATGCTACTTGATGCAGATCATGACCCCTGCGAGGTAAACTCCCAATACAATTCATCAATTCATGCTATCCCGTGGGGATCATTTTTCTCTTTGTCTCCTTCACAATTATAGACCATATAATACCAAGTGGGGTAAGCGCCTTTGTTCTCACTGAGTAATTTATTAGCCCACACGAACAAAATTTCAAGCACAAAGGTCATGTGGGGTAAATATATCCTTTAGCAATAACATTTCCCACTACCCTGTATGGCTCGAGACGAGGAAAAATGACCATTGTGGGGTAATCTTTCTCAGCATTTAAGGTTGATCCTGCTATCCCATGACCTTTGAGATATCTAAACCAACACTTTAAGTGAGTCAATTGAGCACATGATTACTTATGAAAGCTAGAAGGGGTCATGGATAGAATATACGCTAGGACTTAGAGACTTAGGAATCTTTCATGACTACAGGTAAAAATAAAACCTTGTGATTTTTTCAATTAAAGAGACCAGCCTGACCAACTAGGCTTGACAAAAGGGGCTGATAATCACACAACACAAGACCCTTCTTATGATAACTTAAAACCAATGAAGTTGTAGTGTCATAAATTGTACACCCTTTCTAGGGTGGTACAATTTCACACTTAGTTTAGCACCCACCTTAGTGTGTTTTGCATCTTGCATTTCTAATCTTTTTTAAGCATTTAATTAATTAATTAAATTAAATCTAAATTCATATTTCACCTCTTAACATGTTATAAAATTGGGCCCTTTATCCTAGAGTGTGCCCCTTTTATTTCTTCAATAAATCATTTAGTCATAAACCCTAATTATGTCCTATTTCAACCTTTAAGGCCCGATTTTGCATACCAAAACATCTCAAAATCAGCTTTAACTTTGGGATTCTCTATAATATCATCATATCTAACGGCCCCAAAAAATTGGTGAAAAAATTGGTTGGACCATGTTGAAAGTGCACATGGTCCTTGACTTTTTCCTCAAAATTTTGGGAGCATAATCCTATGATATAATAATGCTTAACCCCAAAGGATTGGTGGGAAATTCAAATCCTAGGTCAGCCTAAACATGAAATTAAGATCTAGGGTTTCATACTTGAGAGCTATCTTTCTTCATTTGAAGGGGTCTTCTTCTAAGAATCTAAGAGAAGGTTTTTGGAGCATAAAGAGCCTTCTTTGCAGCAAAAGAGTAGATCTTTGAAGTCTTCAACAACATTCAACATTCATCCATCAAACATTCATCAAGCATCATTTCATCAATTGGGGGCTTTTGAAGATGTAGGAGAACAATAGGAGATCATCGATTGAAGATTGGCTTGTACCTCTCCCTTAGGGTTGGGTATGGTTTAATGTTGTTTTCATGTCTTTGTATAAGCTTAATTTTTATTCATATTCATGCTTCAGATCACTTTGCATCATGGATTTAGATAATTTATTTAATCAATTATAAGCAATTAGGGTTTACTCTTTAGGGTTGCTCTAGATTGTTTGCTTTCATTTTAAGATCTTGCACACACATTTTTAGTACATTATATGTTATTTGGTGAGGTAGAAATCACCAAAATGGGGGTTTGACTAAGGCAAAACCCTATATAGCCACCTGAAACCCTCCTTTTTAGCTACAAGTATAGGTTCAGATCTGAGTGTCGCTGGAAGTTTCAGGACTGACAGAGTACACAGAGGCTATCCCATGGTTTAGAACTCATCAGAAACCCCTAGGATAGGGGCGTGGCACCCTAATCATGCCTGTTTTCAATAGCATTTGGCAGTGCAACAGTTTGCAAATCCTAGAATCTAGTCTTTTAGTTGCAGCTTCAAACTTGCAAAATCAAGACAGTGGCATGGCACCTAGTCCTAGACATTTTGGCTCATATTTGAGACACAGGTGCACCTCTGATTTTTCTTCCTAATCTTTACTTTTCAAAAATTTATCTATTATTTTTTGTTCTATATTTCCAGATTAGGGTTTTCTTGCTTACTTGCACTTTAGGTTAAATTCCATTTTGAATCATTCCTCTCCCTCATTTACAAAAAAGGAATAGAAACCCTAAGAGGTAATCCATGACTCTCTCTTTCTCACAAGAAGTAGTTGAAGTGCGTTACCTCCCTAGGCTCTTTCATATTTCATTAGTGTGTATGAGAGTGGGATTAGGGTTTCCATACTTAGTCTCACTTTTCCCCTTACACATTTTGGTGAACTCGATGTGAATCCAATTACATTTTCATTACATTGCATTGTTAGATCTAGATTTGGTATCTTTTATTTTTCTTTATAAACATAAAGGTCCAAAAAAAAAGTGAAAACAATTCAAGAAAGAAAAAAAAGAGAGATTTCCCTTTATTTGCTTGCATTGTGTGTTTAAATTTCATTCAATTTCCATTTCAAAATGTCTGATTTTTATTTGCAAGATGTTCATTAATTTTGTGATGTATGCAATTTTGTTTATTATGAGTTTATTAAGGATTAATTAGATGAAGCTCTAGATGATTTTTTCAATCCTAAGCCTTCTGAACCCTCATTGTGTCAAAAACTAATCAACCTTGTTACTATGCCATTTCGTGGTGATGAGAAAGATAAATTGAATGATTCTTGTCATGGGTAAATTCCTATCAACTCCTCCACTAAATATAATAACATGGTTGCCTACAACAATTTCCTTTATGAGGTTATGCCTCCTTTTGAGTCCAAAGATAAACCTTTCAATCAATATGACTGTGCTTTATTGGAAGATGCCCTTGATGAATTTATTTCTTCACCTAAACCTCCAAATAAAAACAATACATCTAAACGGTTAATTAACATGATCAATGTGAATGAACATAGTAAACCTATTTTTGTGGTCCAAGGTGCTTATCCTTCCAACCTGTGTGGGGGAAAAAGTGAGACTAGGTTATCATGCCCTAATCCTACCTTTTGTCACACATTACGGAATACGAAAGAGCCTAGAGGTATCACACAATTGGCTACTTCTTTTTTGTGAAAGAGAGAGCGGCGGGCTACCTATTAGGGTTTCTATTCCTTTGTTGTAATTGAAAGGTAAGATTATGCAAGTTCAATTCCTAACCCTAGAATGCAAGTATGAACTAATAACAAGATTGCAGAATTGAACTTAAACAAGGGAAAGCTGTAAGTACAAGGATAAGACAAGGATGCAAATGCATACCTGGAGTCAAAATCTGAGTGGAAATGTTCGGGACGGGGGCGCGGGCGCCACTGTCCTGATTCTGCACCTGAAACTGCACCTGAAACCACTGTTTTTGCACTCTGGAAACTGTCTAAAATGCTGTCTGTCAGGAGGACCAGGGCACCCAACACCTCTGTCCCAAGGACCAGGGCACCCAGCGCCCCTATCCTGGTAGGACCAGGGTGCCCCACGCCCCTGTCCTGGTGTTCTGCTCTGCAATTTGATGCAGAGTGCTGTCTCGACCTGTTCTCTCCGGATCTGTATCCTACGGCATCGTCCGAGTCCCGAAACCTGCACTTGTATCTGAAAAAGGGTGTATGGGCAGCTATATAGGGTTTTGCCTTAGTCAAACCCCCGCTTCGGTGATTTCCACCTCCACGAATAGCCAAGTTGTTTTGTAAAATGTATTGTGTGTGTAGACCTAGTGTGTGTGCAAGGTCCTAAAATGCAAGAAAGCAAACTAGAGCAACCTAGAAAGTAAACCCTAATTGCTTGTAAATGATAATGTAAATGCTCTAAATCAAGATGCAAAGTGATCTAAATCATGGATAAATGATATATTGAAGCTTATGCAAAGACATGAAAACAACATGAAATCATACCCAACCCTCAAGGGAGGAGTACAAGCCAATCTTCAGTTGGTGATCTCCTATTGTTCTTCAATGTCTTCCAAGCCCTAAATGGATGAATAGATTTGATAAATGCTTGATAGAGGGATGTTGAAAGTTGTTGAAATCTTCAAAGATCTGCTCTTTCGCTGCATATGAGGTTCTTGAAAACAAAATTCGGATCTCTTCAAATGAAGAAAGAGAGCTCTTATGTATGAAACCCTAGGTCGTAATTTCGTCTTTTGGCCGACCTAGAGATTGAATATCCTGCCAATTTCTTGGGGTTAAGCTTTATTTTATGATTGGATCGCGCTCCTAAAATTTTGGGAAAAATGTCCGGGACCGTGTGTACTCCGGGCGGCACGGTCCTGACAACTTTTCACCAAATTTTCAGGGCCGTCAGATATGATGTTTTTAGAGAGAATCCCAAAGTTACAGGTGATTTTGAGATGTTTTGACCCCCGAAATCAAGCCCCCAAGCTCAGAATAGGGCCTAATTAGGGTTTTTGATTAAGTAGTGTATTGGAAGAATAAAATGAAAGGGGCACGCTTTAATGAAAGGGCCCGACTTTATGATGTGGAAGATGATGAAATAGAACCTTTAGACCTAATTAATTTGATTAATTAAGTGCAAAAGGGGAAATGAAATGCAAAATGCAACTGCACCAAGGCGGGTGCTAAACTAGGTGTTAAATTGTACTGCTTTAGCAAGTGCGTACAATTTATGACGTTACACAACCTTACCTATTTCTAATCAACCCCTTTTCACATTTCAAGGTGGATATAATCATGATTCCTTTAGCACTCTAATCAATCCTATCATTACTATGCAAGGAGGAAATCCCACTAAGAGTCCTTATAGCTATGATAAACGATTAACTAAAGAGAGTTATAATGCGGTTTCCCATACCTATAACATGAGAGACAATAGGCAACCTAATCTTCCCCTGGTTACCCCAACTTCTCTTCCTGATCCTCAGCCTATTATTCCTCAAGCACCTCGCATTTCGCAAACCCTTGGTAAGGAATATGATCATGTTTAACAACTTAAAGCCACTCCTACCAAGATATCCTTTTGGGACTTGATTCAAACTTCTTCAACTCATCATGGATTTCTACAAGATGCCTTGAAAATATTGAATGTCCCAACCATAGTGACATCTAATAATATGGCCTCCTTGATTAATTCTATCACAACTCCTAAGGCTCAAATTGTGTTTACACAAGATGAGCTACCCACTAGTTAAATTCAACATCAATATGATCCCTTAATGATTGTGGTTATTATAAATGATAGTGCAATAAGATGAACACTAGTGGATAATAGTTATTGCCTTAATGTTTGTAGCAATAATTTGTTGCATAAGATCAATGTTGATACATCTCTTATTAAGCCCGATTCTCTCACTATCCGAGGCTTTGATAATGTTGCTAAATATTCATTAGGTATCATCACCTTGTCAGTTAGGGTAGGTCCTGTTACTTTACCCACACCTATTCATGTCATGTCTGGAGAATTAACATACAACTTATTACTAGGGAGACCTTGTATTCATAGAATGCAAGTTGTCCCCTCTACATTACATAGGAAAGTTAAGTTCAATTAGAACAATAGGATATATACCCTGCTAGGTGACATAAATCTCGAGGCTTGTCTACAAACATCAACTTCCAAATCCTCTTCAATTGGTTCTTCCCCAACTATCTTGGATGATTACTCTAAAATTTATAGTGTGTCCACTTCATCAAACCAATATCCTACTTTTGAATCGCTTCCCAATACTTCCTCAAGTGGACCTAAAATTCTTGAGGAAGACTCTTCTCAACTTGATTTTACTTTTGAGGACACTTTCTCTCCTGAAAAGGTTCTTGCAAAAGACGATTGGGGATCCCTTAATTTTAATCCTACCTTCGTAGGGGAATATAAAATCCCCCTAGAGAACCTAAGGTCAAAAGGAAGGAAGAAAAAGAAGAACCTAAAAAGAAATCCACTCTATCTGGGCCTTTGAGTAATAACTTTGTGGCAGCTTCCTAGACTTCATCTCCCTTAGTTTTTGACCTAGAGGACTTTGACCTTTCACTTTATGAAAATCCTCCTTGTCTCTTAGAAATGGCTAACCTTTATGGTCTTAGTTTTCACATCCTAGCTAGGTGTGGATATAATGGTAATGGATGTGGTGCTCAAGAACAAGGGATAAAGGTTCCCTTGGAAAATAACTTTTGTGATATGACATTCGGGCTTGGTTATGATCCTTTTAAGCATACTAAATCCTCTAAGAGAACATCTATTAGTGTTAATGTCATTTCTATCTCTCTCCCGATAATTAATCTAGAGTATATTGTTCGTGACTCTTTTAGTGTCCTCACTTTGGATATTTTTCCTACTGATGATTCCTTAGCTGAATTCTTAGGAGTTTATGACAAACTTCCTTGTTAATCATTGCTTTACCTATTGTCTAAATGCGGAAGTTGACTTTGGGAAGGAAAGAAATAATGATGAGATAGTTAAAGAATTTCCTCAGTTAAAAGACGCTCCTCAACAAACCAATCTCCTAATAAGTGACACTATTGATATCATAATAGATCCTTATGTTGAAGATAAAATCATCAAGACAGGGAAATGTCTTGACAAAAAAGAGAAACAAAAATACTCTGAGTTATTACACGAATTCCCTGAGATCTTTGCTTAGATGTACTCTGACATGGCTGACATAGATCCTAAGATTGTCACTCATAACATTGCCCTAGTTCTTGATGCCAAACCTGTGAAGTAAAAGATTTGTAAGATTCACCCTAAAGTGGCATTACTCATTAAAGCTAAGATTGAAAAATTGTTGGATGTTGGATTCATCCATCCTATCGATTATTCCCCACGGATTTAAAACATTGTGGTTGTGGCTAAGTCTGATAATAAGATTAGGATGTGTACGAACTTTTGTGATCTAAACAAAGCCTCTTTAAAACATGATTTCCCTCTCCCAAATATCGATATGAGTGGATTCTATAGAGGGTCATGCCTTATTATCCTTCATGGATAGTTTCTCTGGATATAATAAAATCTTCATTAATCCTCAAGATCAATACAAAACTGCTTTCACCACCCCTTGGGGCATGTTTGGCTGGGTTATGATTCCTTTTGGATTGAAAAACGTAGGCACAACCTATCAACATGCTATGACTCTTATCTTTCATGATTACATGGATTAAACCTTAGAAGATTATGTTGATGATATCTTAGCTAAATCTATTCTTCGCACAGATCATGTTAAGATCCTTCGTCAGGTCTTTGAGAGAATTTATAAGTATAGCATGTGCTTGAATCCCCCAAAAATGTTTTTTTGGTGTGGATAGTGGAAAACTATTAGTTTTCATAGTTTCACATCGTGGAATTGAGGTGGATACAAAAAAGATAGATGCCATTGTTAACATGCCACCTCCTAAAAATCTCTCCCAAATCAAAAGTTTGCAAGGAAAGATTCAAGTTATTCGTAGGTTTGTATCTCAGCTTGTGGATTGTACCTTTCCTTTTACTCGATTTATTAAAACGAATATCACCTTTCAGTGGAATGAGGATCATCATCAAGTATTTGAAGACCTAAAAAATTATTTGGCCAATCCTCCTGTTCTTCAACCTGCTGACCCTTCTAAACCCTTTTTCCTATACACAACTGCTTCCCTTCATTCTCTTGTAGCTTTATTGGCACAACATGATAAGGATGGTAGAGAATTTCTAGTTTATTATATAAGTCATACTCTACTTGATTATGAAGTCCAATATCCTGCGATAGAAAGACAACACCTTTGGTCTTTGCAACCCAAAATTTAAGGCATTACCTTTTGAATGCTGAAGTCCATGTTATCATTAAATTTGGTCCTCTCAAGCATCTTTTCTCTAAAGATGATCTTTCAAGATGCTTAGCTAAGTGGGTTATGATGTTGACTGAGTTTGACCTTAAGTTTGTCTCGTAAAAGGCAATAAAGGGTCAAGCTTTGACTGGCAACTTAGTTGAGGCTCCTTCACCCTTCTCCCTACCTAATTTGGAGTCCTTTCCTAATGAATACATTTTCTCTATTGAGATTGATGAGATTTGGGAATTATATTTTGATGGCTCTAGATGTCGTATATGATTGGGGGCAAAGGTGGTCTTAATTTCTCCCAAAAAGAAGCCTATCTAGTTATCATATCGTTTCAATTTCTTATGTACCAACAACATTGCTGAATATGAGGCTCTTATATCTAGAATTAAAGTACCTTTCACACTAAATATAAAACATCTACATATCTATGGAGACTCTCAACTAATCATAAGACAAGTGATAGGGAATTATCAAGCCAAAAAAGATAAACTATCACAATATAGAGATTTAGCTATATCTTTGTTGCAAAAGTTTGATTCTTATACCATGGAGCCTGTTCCTCAAAAAGATAATCAACATGTTGGTGCAATGGAATGTGTAGCCTCTCTTCTATCCTTAGAGGATCCCTTGGTAGATCTTAAGTTCACTATTCACAACCTCACTACACCGGCTATTGCTGATAATCCTAGTGATTTGGCATATTGTTGCATTATAGATTCTGACAAATGGTACTTGCATATCATGAGATATTTAAATGATGGTTCCTTTCACAATTCTACAAACAAGAATACTAGGGCTAGGATTCACAAGTTGGCCGCTAGATACATTATCCTTTCTAATGTTCTTTATAGAAGGGGTTATAATGGTCTTCTCCTTAGATGTCTTAACAAAGCTAAAATCCCTATTGCTCTTGAGGAAGCACACTTGGGTGCTTGTGGGGGACATTTTGGGGGTAGATCCTTAGTTCAAAGATTTCTTTGAATGGGATATTATTGGCAAACCATTGAAAATGATTCCTTTGCATTTGTTAAGAAATGTCATTAGTGTCAGCAACATAGCAATTTAATCCATGCTCCAACCCAACAGATTCAATCTCAAGTAGAATCTTGGCTCTTTTCTACATGGGGTTTAGATCTCATTGGTAAAATATCTCCTCCTTCATCCCAAGGACATACTTTCATCATCACTGCAACTGACTATTTTATGAAATGGGTGGAAGCAGTTCCTCTTCGATCCACTACCACTGAGGTAATTTGTCAATTCATCTTAGAGAATATTATTTCTCGATTGGAATACCTTCTTCCTTAGTTTTAGATAATGGAACATCATTTAAAAATAAGGATGTGAAGAAGTTTTGGTGTAGGAGCACCCTTCCAAGCTCTTCCTCCTTCTTTGTTTTGTTGGGGTTGTGCTTCTTTTGAAGCCATTATGTATGTAATAAGAGCCATGAGCTCATTTGTGTTTGACTAGGTCCTAGTTTTAGGTCCTTAGTGTTTTTGTTGTGATTTCTTGTGCAGGAGAAGTTGAGTGTGCCTAGGATGTTTGTTAGGCCTTATTGGCTTGTTACTGTCCTTAGGATAGCCCAAAATAGGCTTAGGAGTCATGAAAAGCAACAATGGCAAAGTTGCTTAAAAGATGCAAAAAGTTGCATGACAACTTTTAAAAGTTGTCAAGCAACTTTTCCACCCAAATGGTCAAAGACCCTTGTTGAGTGTGGAGAGCCCTAATTTTAGCACACTGACTATGGTATGGGTAGTGTAAGTATTTGCAAACCCTAAATGAATGGGTTGGATGCCAGATATTGTACGGCCTAAACAAAGTGACCTGACTGTGACTATTTGTTGGTTACCAATCAGTTTGAACGAAGCAACCAAGAAAGTTAATCGATTGATTTACATGCAAAACTGTGTGGATTGTCTTCTATGGTGTAAATGATTTCATTCTGAGCAATTAGATTAGGTTTTTATTTGCAGATTGTGAGGCCCTACCCCAATTCAGTTTGACATTTTCAGTTATTTGCATATTGAGGCTATTATGGATGCTTTATTTTATGCATTATGGACTTAGAACTTATCTGATACCATGATTTGGACCGCACTGACATTTGTTGATGTTTTATTTCATGCATGATGATTATGGAACCTTAGATATGTTACTAGAATAGAATTACATTATGATGGTGAATGTCATTTGCAGGATTTTATTTTGATAAAAGAAAAATGATGCATATTTATGAATGGTTCATTTTTGGGAAATTATGTTGTTTGCTTATGTGAAATTGAATGTGAAAACAAATGAGGAATTGAATTATTGTTGCCTAATGTATGAGTGTTTGATTTGCAATAGAATCCATGTATTTGATTATGAATAATTGTGATTATTTGGAGTTACTAATGTGTTAAATTGAGATGCGCAGGAAATTATCCATGTGACCATGGAATTTATGGAGAATCAAGCCTAGACCAATGTGCGTTTGTTAAGCCGGGAGTTGTCTATTTGGAGAGACAACACCCCTCCCCTTGTAATGTATTTTATTTGTGATGTGTATAATGCTTGAATGTAAAATTTAATTTATATGTAATTGTGTAATCCTTCAAGAGACCAATTTTCCATGTGTGATTTTTATATTTTATTTTTGTTGTGTCACTTGACACATGTGCTGATTAAGTGTCATTGAGTTGACTTGTCTCTTGGAGGGAGTTTTGTTTCTACCAAAGCCATTCAAAAACATGAGTGTGGTCCCAAATTTGTCTTGGGTAGGGAGTCATGGGAGTGGTCAACTCATGCTTGACCCGTAGGTAAACTTCAGTGGGGTTTCCAAAGGGTTTAATGGACTCCTAGGGTAAGTTTTTAGGCTTTTCCAAAGGTCCTAAGGGTATACCTATGGGTTAGGGGTGTTTTGCAACATGTGGCTTCTCCCATGTGACTATGAAGTCACTTCAAAAAGTGATAATTCCAAGATGCACGAAAATTGAACTTAGAAAGTTCTCCCTAGGATAGAGAACCTTCCCTTTAGGAGTCAAACTCTCTTCCCCATCTTCTTCCACCTTTTCCCTTTCCAATTTTGGTAATGTGTAAGAGTTTGGGAAGGGCAACCAATGGGAACTCACACCTCACCCAAGGGGTTGGGAAGTGTGTGAGAGGCCTTCTTAGGCAAGAATTTTCAAACTTAGTGAGTAATCACCCACTCTCCTCTCTTGGAGATTTTGCTTGTTTTGGAAAAAGTTAGTAGGAGTTGACATTTTTAGTGGAATTTTGGGAGAAAAGATAGTGGAAATTGGGCAGCTCATCCCCAACTAAAGTTAGCATACCTTTTGGCAGAATAAGGTTGGTTACTCCCTTCTTCTCTTGTTATGTGGTAAATGTTAATTTGTGTTGTTTTGTGAAAGCAAAGAGTTGTATGTAAGAATGTGCATTATGAAGTTTTTTTTATTGTTGAGGTTAAAAATGTGTAGTTTCTCTTCTTTGTAATTTGTTTGTGTTCTTAATGTTTTGGGAGTGTCCAAGATCTCCTATCCTTGGGAGGGTAGGAAGATCTTGGGGTGGAAGGAGTTTGACAACCATGGGTGAGAGGCTCTCCTTTTGGAGAGTGTTCTCAAGGGAGTCCTTGGTGACCCTTGATGCATAGCCTTGTGTATGCATTTGGGGGTCATAAGGGGAGCATATATGGTCTTGAGCCTTTTTGGGGGGCATAAGGTTGTGAAAGTATTTGGGTTGCATTTGTGTTGCCATGAGGTGGCTAATGTAGTATTATTTTTTTTGGCATGCATTCTCCCCATAGGTACTTGGTCCACTTCCACCCATGGAAGAGTCACCATGAAAGTGGTGAATGTGAAGCTTGGGAAGGGGAAATTTGATTGTAAATATGTTCCTATGTTTTGTCGTGGTTTGCATGTTTGTAACCCGTCTAGTGCTTGGTTCTCCAAGCTCGGGGGTGGCTTCTAGTAAGCCTAGGCTGGGAGGTGAGCTTCCCATGGTCAAATATGTTTTATTGCAGGTTGCATGGGAATGGAAAAAGAAACAAATGAAGAACTAAGTTGCTGTTTTATGTTGCAATATATTCTCTTTTGGAGATGTAAATGAAAAGAAGAAAAAAAAAGGGGGTGGGCTAGATAGTGTTTATTTACATGGGAAGAAGGATGTTTATATGCATCATTAGCTTGTAAAAGAAAGAGAAGGACATTGTGTATTTGTTTTCAAAAAAAAAAAATGTAGCAACGTATTTCTATTATCTTGAAAAGGGGGAAATGTAGATGTTTTAAACTTCAAAGCTTCTTTGTAACCATGCTCATTGTATTTAAATCTGTTAAAGAAGTACATGATGTTTTCACTATTCTAGTTAGTTGCAAATGAAGCATTAGTGTATTAGATTGTCTGAAAATTTTGTGTTTAACTAGGGTGGAAAAGTAGATGCATTATATTTCTTTTATGTATTCTGCAAATAGATGAAACCATGTTGCTGTAAATTTAATAAAACACTCTTTTATTTTCTGGTTATTGCAGAAAAGGAATTTTATTAAACAAGTTTATCCTTTGCAAAAAAAAAAAGAACTTTTAGTTTTTAATGCTATCATTTTGTTACAAAAATAGAAGAATAGATCTAGAAATCCCCCTAGAAATGTATTTTGTTGTTTACCAATTTAATCAGTCACAAAGGTATTTATATATATAAATATATATCTATATATATATATAAATATATATAAATATATATCTATATATATATATATAAATATATATTTATATATATATTTCTGTTATACAAATTTAAACATTAAAGAATCTGATTTACACTAAAAATAATGTTCACAGCCTGATTATATTAATTTTTCAGACAAAGGGATCTGAAAACAAATCATTCAAAAACATAAATCTGCTCATATATATATATATAAATATATATATATATATATATATATATAAATATATATATATATATATATATATATATATATATTTTTTTTTTTAAATAAAGAATCTGCCTGAACTGTGACAGTGAAACCCATGTGCCCTAAACCCTCTGCGTGTGTGTATATATATATATATATATAAATATATATATATATATATATATATATAAACATATATATTTTGATATTATATTTAAACAAAAAAAAAAACTATGTTCAAAGCACATCTATTACCGAGGGTTATTAAACCCGTTTTTTTTAAAAACTCTGCAAAAAACACGTTTAAACATACAAAAGCAAACTGTGCGAGTTTGGACTCGGGCCGCAGCACCTGGCTGCGCCGGCCGTAGCCTGCGACGGCCGCAGACTGCGGGCGGCGACGCCGCAGCCTGCGGGAGCCGCGGTCTGCGGCGGCGCCGTCCGCGGCCGCGGTGCCGCCCAACGCTCCGCCCCGTAACCCTGTTCACCACTCCTCCTCCGCCCGAAACAAGAACCTCCGCCGATAACAAAGGCACAAACGCAAAAGAAAAAAAGGGGGCATGGGTGGGGAAGGGGGTTAAGCCCGGCCCGCCCTGCGCGCGGTCCCTTGGCCGCCGATCCTCTTCCTTGCACCCTGCGCGCACAACACAGAGAGTTAGAAGTAAAAAAATAAATAATAAAAAAACAAAAAAACAAAGAGAAGATAGAATGCCTCGGTAAGGACAAAATTCGCCCTAACCCTAGTTCGGGTTAGGGCAAGCTCACACACAATTTTGAAATAAACATGTGAGAGTGGTGGAGGGAGATGGGTTGACGAGAATTAATAAAAAAAAAGGGGGGGGGGTTCATACCCCTACATTCTGTTAGGAAAACAATTGGTAAATGGTAATAATATAGCTAGGTGTTTAGATGATGTGTAAAACTATATATATATATATATATATATACATATATATATATATATATATATATATAAATAAGTAAGATTAATTTAATATTTAAATTAATTTAAAATTGTTATATGTTTAGTTATGAATACTTTCGTCAAACATTGGACAACGAAGAAGGAAGCGTTATAAAAAGGATTTTAATTCTTAGTGGACTAAAATATAAAAAAAAAAAGAAAATATATATATATAATAATAAATAATAAAAATAATAATAAGATAGTTTTTAAACGTTTATAATCGAGTTTAGCTCGCCATTAAGTATTGTAATTTAATTATTAAGGAAGCTTCGTGAACTTCCGTTTGGGAGGAATTTTAGTCATGGATAACTTAGTCACCTCGTCTCCCTAAATTGAATTCAATTACCTGAATGACTCAAACATAGTTATGACCTAACCCAAATGCATTATTTATTAAAGTTAATCGCACTAAGTGGCATTATTTTAATTTAGTTAGCCGATAAATAGTTAAGTATTTTAAAAAAAAAATTTCCGTTCGTGCCCAAGAGTTGGGCATGACATTTTGGTATCAGAGCAAGGTTGCCAACACTAGGGAACCTTACTCCATTACGTTTCGCTATAATTATTTAATTAATTAAATTGTATTTAATTTTATTTTGAACTAGCTAAAATATTTCCCCATAAAATAGTTATTTATTTCATTTTATTTTATTCTCTTAAAAAGGATGCCTCCAGCTACGCGACAAGCTCGCAAACGAGGTAGAGGCCCTAGGCGTGCACGCATGGCACGCGAAGAGGTCATTAGGGAGGAATCAGTTCAGGAAGTGGACCCAGCAGCTCCTCCTGAGAAACCAGTTGATCCAAACCAAGACATCTTGGTAGCCCTTCAGAACCTGATTGGATTAGTACAGGATAGGCTTCCAGCAGCAGACCATAATGTTGAAAACCAGAACTCAGGAAGTCATAGAACAGTAGAACGGGAACGGAGTAGGAGTCCACCTCCTAATCCCGTGGAGAGTCAGGCTGGGCATGAGCCCGAACCCATTCACCTACCAGCACCACCTCCAGCCGTAGCACCAGTGTACATTGAGAGGGCACGTAGAGATCCAGGGGATCTGATCAGAGAGGTTATGCGTCTTCAGCCACCATCATTTGGGGGATCTACCGATGGGGTAGAGGCAGAGGCATGGCTTTTAAGCCTAGATAGGTGCTTTGCATTGCGCTCTTATGAGAGCAATCTAAAAGCACGTGCAGCGGTCCACCTATTGCGAGGAACAGCCTCCACATGGTGGAGACAGGAAGAATATAAGTGTGGCTTAGAGATAGAGACCCTCACTTGGGAGATTTTCACAGAGAGATTCAGGGAGAGGTATCTATCAGAGCATTTCAGACAGCGTAGGGTGGATGAGTTTCATGACCTCCAGCAGAAGGGTATGTCAGTGACACAGTACGAGAACAAGTTCTTTGAACTTTTGCCTTATGTGGACTACTTGAAAGATGAAAAGCTTCTCGTCAACCGATTTATCAGAGGATTGAATTCCGGCATAGCAGGACCAGTGAGAATGGCCGCTCCAGGGAGCCTCCGGGTTGCCGTGGAGAAGGCTTTGATAGCCGAGGAGATTCAGGTCAGACTGCATGACTCGAAGGATCAGTTTCAGAACCATAACCCTTCACCACAGACTTATGGGTTTTAGAAACCCCATTGGAAAGGTAACAACAGGCACTCATCGGGGTTCTCCAAACCCCCTCCTCCGCAGCAGACTCAGCAAAACCAAAGGCAAAAGCCTCCGCAGAATCAGCAGGGCACAAAGCCCAAGCAGTGGCAGTCACAGGGTCAAAGGCGAGATCAGAAATCTCAGGCTCCTTACACACCTCCGGCTAGGACTCAGCAGTCCTCTAGAGGTGGGTACAGTGGTTCTAGTAGGACAGGGGGACAGTCTTTCTCTAGACCACAGGGAGTACAGTTTCAGACACGAGGCCCTTGCTTCACATGTGGAGCCATGGGACACATAGCGAGAGAGTGTCCTCAGGGTCAGATGGTAGGGAATCAGAGGATGGCAGCATCAGAGCCGACAGTTGGGGACATGGGCAAGTCCCACAGAGTCTTCGCAGCGGTTGACAACCGCCAGGCAGAGCATCAGGCCACGGTTATTGAGGTAGCAGGTATGATCAGAGGTAGCAGTGTATCTATATTGTTTGATTCAGGAGCTACTGATTCTTTTATATCTCCATTGGTTGTGGAGCGTTGCGGGCTAGTGGCAACTAGGCAAGAGGTCAGTTGGGAAGTGGAATTAGCTTCAGGGGCTAGAGTGTCAGTGGAATCAGAGGTTAAGGGATGTCAGCTTCAGATTGGCAATATCACCACCTTAGTGGACCTTAGAGTTACACCACTTGGATCATATGGCGTCGTACTTGGCATGGATTGGCTTTATGCCCACAGAGCCAAGATGGATTGTCACCTGAAAAAGATCGAGTGTGAGGATGATCATGGCTCTCCTATAGTGATCACTGGAATTCAGAGACCCGTGTCTCTTCGTATGATCTCCGCCATGCAGCTTAAGCGGAGCATGCGAAAGGGATGTCAATTATTTGCCATCACCATTAGTGATAGGGAAGAAGAGGAGGAAAAGGAACCATCTATTGATGACCATCATATCCTTAGAGAATTTGCAGATGTTTTTCCTTCAGAGTTACCTGGTATGCCGCCCCGTAGAGAGATTGATTTTCATATAGACCTTGTTCCAGGAGCTGAACCAATTTCAAGAGCACCATATAGAATGACTACAAATGAGCTTAATGAGCTCAAGATTCAGCTTGAGGAACTCCTAGAGAAGGGCCACATTCGCCCTAGTGTATCCCCTTGGGGTGCACCAGTCATCTTCGTGAAGAAGAAAGATGGATCTCTCCGATTATGCATGGACTACCGTCAGTTGAACAAAGTAACCATCAAGAACCGATATCCATTGCCCAGGATCGATGATTTGTTTGACCAACTCCAAGGTGCCAAAGTATTTTCCAAGATTGATTTAAAATCAGGGTACCATCAGTTGAGAATAGTGGAAAGTGATATCCACAAGACCGCATTTCGCACCAGATATGGCCACTATGAGTTCACCGTGGTCCCATTCGGTCTTACGAATGCCCCATCAGTTTTTATGAGTCTCATGAATGGAGTATTCCGTACATTCCTCGACTGCTTTGTGATTGTGTTTCTCGACGACATTTTGGTATATTCACGGAATGAGGAGGAACATGAAGAGCACTTGAGGCAGGTTTTGCAGTGTTTGAGGGAAAATCAGTTGTATGGCAGTTTGTCGAAGTGTGCTTTTTTTAAAACTGAGATCAAGTACCTTGGTCATGTTATATCCGGTGATGGGATCTCAGTAGACCCGTCAAAGATCAGAGCCATTATGGATTGGCCAGCACCTACCAGTGTGACAGAGGTCAGGAGCTTCATGGGCTTAGCAGGTTATTACCGACATTTTGTTGAGGGATTCTCTAGAATTGCTCATCCTATCACTTCTCTTCAGCGCAAAGGGAAGAAGTTTGAGTGGACGGAGAAGTGCGAGAAGGCCTTTCAGGAGCTTAAAAAGGCACTTACTACCGCACCTATCCTTGTAGTACCGGATCCTTCAGCTGATTTCATGGTTTGCACAGATGCTTCCCTAGATGGTTTGGGAGCAGTACTTATGCAGAATGGCAGAGCTATAGCGTTTGAGTCTAGGAAACTCAAGACTCACGAGCTTAACTACCCCACCCATGACCTTGAGCTTGCAGCCGTAGTGCATGCACTTGTGAGATGGAGACATTTCCTTTTGGGTCATCATTTTGAGTTGCACTCAGACCATCAGAGCCTTCAGTACATATTTACTCAGCCGAATCTTAATGCACGTCAGAGGAGATGGATGGAATTCTTGTGTGAGTATGATTTTGACGTTCACTACATCAAAGGGAAAGAAAATGTAGTTGCAGATGCTTTGAGTAGGAGACGTCACGAGGTATTCACCATGTCTATGAGCACGGATTTGAGAGATCGGATCTTGCAGCGACTGCCAGAGGACAGATGGTATTTAGAGGTTTGCGAGGCTATTCGATCTCAGGGAACTTTAGAAGGGAAATATGTGGATTATTCCTTAGAGCCCGATGGTTTATTACGCCATAGAGGGCGCATCTATGTACCTTCTACCGGGGAATTGCGAGAGTTCATTATCACAGAGGCACATAGAGCTCCTTATGCAGCGCATCCCGGTGTCAAGAAGTTGCATGCAGATTTGAGAGAATTTTACCATTGGCCAGGAATGCGACAGCTTATCGCCGAGTTGGTAGCACGATGCCTTGAGTGTCAGAGAGTTAAGGCGGAGCACAGCCATCCAGGTGGGTTGCTCCAACCTCATGCTATACCAGAGTGGAAATGGGACACCATATCTATGGATTTCATCATTGGTCTCCCTATGTCATCTCGCCGCCATGATGCCATCTTGGTGACGGTTGACAAGTTGACCAAAGTGGCTCACTTTTCACCAGTCCGTACCACCTTCACAGCACCAGCAGTAGCATAGGTGTTTTTGCGGGACATTGTCAGACTTCATGGTGTTCCACGTAAGATCATTTCCGACAGGGATTCCCTCTTCACTTCCTCTTTTTGGAAGGCATTACAGGCAGCTATGGGTACCAAGCTCAATTTCAGTACAGCCTATCATCCAGAAACGGATGGCCAGACAGAGAGAGTTAATCAGGTGTTAGAGGATATGCTCCGCATGTATGTCATGGATCACCAGACCAGATGGGAGGAGTATCTTCCCTTAGTGGAGTTTGCCTATAACAATGGGCATCACACGTCCTTGGGAATGCCACCCTATCAGGCATTATATGGCAGACCTTGTAGGACACCGTTGAGTTGGGACCGCATAGAGGATAGAGTTGCTATTGGTCCAGAGATAGTTCGGGATATGGAACAGCAGGTGGATTTGATTAGGCAGCGTCTTAGAGAGGCACAAGATAGACAAAAGAAATATGCAGATGCAAAGAGGGTTGATCGTAGCTACTTAGTTGGAGATAGAGTCTTCTTGAGAGTGCGACCGCATAAGAGTCCAATCCGTTATGGAAAGGGTTCTAAGCTCGCACCTCGATTTGTAGGACCATTTGAGATCCTTGAGAGGATAGGGCGAGTTGCCTACCGTCAAGCATTGCCACCTAGCCTGTCACACATCCATGATGTGTTTCATGTTTCAGTTTTGAGGAAGTATATCTATGATGAGTCTCATATTCTAGATTGGGATGCCTTGCAGGTGGAGTCGGACGGGCAGCTAGCTTTGGAGCCCATTCGCATTTTGGCACGCCGGACGCTGAGCCTTCGAGGGCGAGAGCTGGACCAGGTTAGAATCCAGTGGGATTGCTATGATGAGGTCACAGCCTCATGGGAGGATGCAACACTTATGAGATCACAGTACCCCCACCTTTTTGATGAACTCCAGGAGGAAGTTCATGCCTAGAGGGGGAGGGTGTGAGGCCCTACCCCGATTCAGTTTGACATTTTCAGTTATTTGCATATTGAGGCTATTATGGATGCTTTATTTTATGCATTATGGACTTAGAACTTATCTGATACCATGATTTGGACCGCACTGACATCTTTTAATTTTTTATTTCATGCATGATGATTATGGAACCTTAGATATGTTACTAGAATAGAATTACATTATGATGGTGAATGTCATTTGCAGGATTTTATTTTGATAAAAGAAAAATGATGCATATTTATGAATGGTTCATTTTTGGGAAATTATGTTGTTTGCTTATGTGAAATTGAATGTGAAAACAAATGAGGAATTGAATTATTGTTGCCTAATGTATGAGTGTTTGATTTGCAATAGAATCCATGTATTTGATTATGAATAATTGTGATTATTTGGAGTTACTAATGTGTTAAATTGAGATGCGCAGGAAATTATCCATGTGACCATGGAATTTATGGAGAATCAAGCCTAGACCAATGTGCGTTTGTTAAGCCGGGAGTTGTCTATTTGGAGAGACAACACCCCTCCCCTTGTAATGTATTTTATTTGTGATGTGTATAATGCTTGAATGTAAAATTTAATTTATATGTAATTGTGTAATCCTTCAAGAGACCAATTTTCCATGTGTGATTTTTATATTTTATTTTTGTTGTGTCACTTGACACATGTGCTGATTAAGTGTCATTGAGTTGACTTGTCTCTTGGAGGGAGTTTTGTTTCTACCAAAGCCATTCAAAAACATGAGTGTGGTCCCAAATTTGTCTTGGGTAGGGAGTCATGGGAGTGGTCAACTCATGCTTGACCCGTAGGTAAACTTCAGTGGGGTTTCCAAAGGGTTTAATGGACTCCTAGGGTAAGTTTTTAGGCTTTTCCAAAGGTCCTAAGGGTATACCTATGGGTTAGGGGTGTTTTGCAACATGTGGCTTCTCCCATGTGACTATGAAGTCACTTCAAAAAGTGATAATTCCAAGATGCACGAAAATTGAACTCAGAAAGTTCTCCCTAGGATAGAGAACGTTCCCTTTAGGAGTCAAACTCTCTTCCCCATCTTCTTCCACCTTTTCCCTTTCCAATTTTGGTAATGTGTAAGAGTTTGGGAAGGGCAACCAATGGGAACTCACACCTCACCCAAGGGGTTGGGAAGTGTGTGAGAGGCCTTCTTAGGCAAGAATTTTCAAACTTAGTGAGTAATCACCCACTCTCCTCTCTTGGAGATTTTGCTTGTTTTGGAAAAAGTTAGTAGGAGTTGACATTTTTAGTGGAATTTTGGGAGAAAAGATAGTGGAAATTGGGCAGCTCATCCCCAACTAAAGTTAGCATA
Organism: Cryptomeria japonica; assembly: GCF_030272615.1. Classification (NCBI taxonomy): domain Eukaryota; kingdom Viridiplantae; phylum Streptophyta; class Pinopsida; order Cupressales; family Cupressaceae; genus Cryptomeria; species Cryptomeria japonica. The sequence continues at coordinate 361,981,708 of NC_081405.1, read as the reverse complement.
CCTTTTGGCAGAATAAGGTTGGTTACTCCCTTCTTCTCTTGTTATGTGGTAAATGTTAATTTGTGTTGTTTTGTGAAAGCAAAGAGTTGTATGTAAGAATGTGCATTATGAAGTTTTTTTTATTGTTGAGGTTAAAAATGTGTAGTTTCTCTTCTTTGTAATTTGTTTGTGTTCTTAATGTTTTGGGAGTGTCCAAGATCTCCTATCCTTGGGAGGGTAGGAAGATCTTGGGGTGGAAGGAGTTTGACAACCATGGGTGAGAGGCTCTCCTTTTGGAGAGTGTTCTCAAGGGAGTCCTTGGTGACCCTTGATGCATAGCCTTGTGTATGCATTTGGGGGTCATAAGGGGAGCATATATGGTCTTGAGCCTTTTTGGGGGGCATAAGGTTGTGAAAGTATTTGGGTTGCATTTGTGTTGCCATGAGGTGGCTAATGTAGTATTGTTTTTTTTGGCATGCATTCTCCCCATAGGTACTTGGTCCACTTCCACCCATGGAAGAGTCACCATGAAAGTGGTGAATGTGAAGCTTGGGAAGGGGAAATTTGATTGTAAATATGTTCCTATGTTTTGTCGTGGTTTGCATGTTTGTAACCCGTCTAGTGCTTGGTTCTCCAAGCTCGGGGGTGGCTTCTAGTAAGCCTAGGCTGGGAGGTGAGCTTCCCATGGTCAAATATGTTTTATTGCAGGTTGCATGGGAATGGAAAAAGAAACAAATGAAGAACTAAGTTGCTGTTTTATGTTGCAATATATTCTCTTTTGGAGATGTAAATGAAAAGAAGAAAAAAAAAGGGGGTGGGCTAGATAGTGTTTATTTACATGGGAAGAAGGATGTTTATATGCATCATTAGCTTGTAAAAGAAAGAGAAGGACATTGTGTATTTGTTTTCAAAAAAAAAAAATGTAGCAACGTATTTCTATTATCTTGAAAAGGGGGAAATGTAGATGTTTTAAACTTCAAAGCTTCTTTGTAACCATGCTCATTGTATTTAAATCTGTTAAAGAAGTACATGATGTTTTCACTATTCTAGTTAGTTGCAAATGAAGCATTAGTGTATTAGATTGTCTGAAAATTTTGTGTTTAACTAGGGTGGAAAAGTAGATGCATTATATTTCTTTTATGTATTCTGCAAATAGATGAAACCATGTTGCTGTAAATTTAATAAAACACTCTTTTATTTTCTGGTTATTGCAGAAAAGGAATTTTATTAAACAAGTTTATCCTTTGCAAAAAAAAAAAGAACTTTTAGTATTGAATGCTATCATTTTGTTACAAAAATAGAAGAATAGATCTAGAAATCCCCCTAGAAATGTATTTTGTTGTTTACCAATTTAATCAGTCACAAAGGTATTTATATATATAAATATATATCTATATATATATATAAATATATATAAATATATATCTATATATATATATATAAATATATATTTATATATATATTTCTGTTATACAAATTTAAACATTAAAGAATCTGATTTACACTAAAAATAATGTTCACAGCCTGATTATATTAATTTTTCAGACAAAGGGATCTGAAAACAAATCATTCAAAAACATAAATCTGCTCATATATATATATATATATATATATATTTAAATAAAGAATCTGCCTGAACTGTGACAGTGAAACCCATGTGCCCTAAACCCTCTGCGTGTGTGTATATATATATATACATATAAATATATATATATATATATATATAAACATATATATTTTGATATTATATTTAAACAAAAAAAAAAACTATGTTCAAAGCACATCTATTACCGAGGGTTATTAAACCCGTTTTTTTTAAAAACTCTGCAAAAAACGCGTTTAAACATACAAAAGCAAACTGTGCGAGTTTGGACTCGGGCCGCAACACCTGGCTGCGCTGGCCGTAGCTTGTGACGGCCGCAGACTGCGGGCGGCGACGTCGCAGCCTGCGGGAGCCGCGGTCTGCGGCGGCGCCGTCCGCGGCCGGCGGTCGCCGCGGCTGCGGTGCCGCCCAACGCTCCGCCCCGTAACCCTGTTCACCACTCCTCCTCCGCCCGAAACAAGAACCTCCGCCGATAACAAAGGCACAAACGCAAAAGAAAAAAAGGGGGCATGGGTGGGGAAGGGGGTTAAGCCCGGCCCGCCCTGCGCGCGGTCCCTTGGCCGCCGATCCTCTTCCTTGCACCCTGCGGGCACAACACAGAGAGTTAGAAGTAAAAAAATAAATAATAAAAAAACAAAAAAACAAAGAGAAGATAGAATGCCTCGGTAAGGACAAAATTCGCCCTAACCCTAGTTCGGGTTAGGGCAAGCTCACACACAATTTTGAAATAAACATGTGAGAGTGGTGGAGGGAGATGGGTTGACGAGAATTAATAAAAAAAAAGGGGGGGGGGTTCATACCCCTACATTCTGTTAGGAAAACAATTGGTAAATGGTAATAATATAGCTAGGTGTTTAGATGATGTGTAAAAATATATATATATATATATATATATATACATATATATATATATATATATAAATAAGTAAGATTAATTTAATATTTAAATTAATTTAAAATTGTTATATGTTTAGTTATGAATACTTTCGTCAAACATTGGACAACGAAGAAGGAAGCGTTATAAAAAGGATTTTAATTCTTAGTGGACTAAAATATATAAAAAAAAAGAAAATATATATATATAATAATAAATAATAAAAATAATAATAAGATAGTTTTTAAACGTTTATAATCGAGTTTAGCTCGCCATTAAGTATTGTAATTTAATTATTAAGGAAGCTTCGTGAACTTCCGTTTGGGAGGAATTTTAGTCATGGATAACTTAGTCACCTCGTCTCCCTAAATTGAATTCAATTACCTGAATGACTCAAACATAGTTATGACCTAACCCAAATGCATTATTTATTAAAGTTAATCGCACTAAGTGGCATTATTTTAATTTAGTTAGCCGATAAATAGTTAAGTATTTTAAAAAAAAAATTTCCGTTCGTGCCCAAGAGTTGGGCATGACATTTTGGTATCAGAGCAAGGTTGCCAACACTAGGGAACCTTACTCCATTACGTTTCGCTATAATTATTTAATTAATTAAATTGTATTTAATTTTATTTTGAACTAGCTAAAATATTTCCCCATAAAATAGTTATTTATTTCATTTTATTTTATTCTCTTAAAAAGGATGCCTCCAGCTACGCGACAAGCTCGCAAACGAGGTAGAGGCCCTAGGCGTGCACGCATGGCACGCGAAGAGGTCATTAGGGAGGAATCGGTTCAGGAAGTGGACCCAGCAGCTCCTCCTGAGAAACCAGTTGATCCAAACCAAGACATCTTGGTAGCCCTTCAGAACCTGATTGGATTAGTACAGGATAGGCTTCCAGCAGCAGACCATAATGTTGAAAACCAGAACTCAGGAAGTCATAGAACAGTAGAACGGGAACGGAGTAGGAGTCCACCTCCTAATCCCGTGGAGAGTCAGGCTGGGCATGAGCCCGAACCCATTCACCTACCAGCACCACCTCCAGCCGTAGCACCAGTGTACATTGAGAGGGCACGTAGAGATCCAGGGGATCTGATCAGAGAGGTTATGCGTCTTCAGCCACCATCATTTGGGGGATCTACCGATGGGGTAGAGGCAGAGGCATGGCTTTTAAGCCTAGATAGGTGCTTTGCATTGCGCTCTTATGAGAGCAATCTAAAAGCACGTGCAGCGGTCCACCTATTGCGAGGAACAGCCTCCACATGGTGGAGACAGGAAGAATATAAGTGTGGCTTAGAGATAGAGACCCTCACTTGGGAGATTTTCACAGAGAGATTCAGGGAGAGGTATCTATCAGAGCATTTCAGACAGCGTAGGGTGGATGAGTTTCATGACCTCCAGCAGAAGGGTATGTCAGTGACACAGTACGAGAACAAGTTCTTTGAACTTTTGCCTTATGTGGACTACTTGAAAGATGAAAAGCTTCTCGTCAACCGATTTATCAGAGGATTGAATTCCGGCATAGCAGGACCAGTGAGAATGGCCGCTCCAGGGAGCCTCCGGGTTGCCGTGGAGAAGGCTTTGATAGCCGAGGAGATTCAGGTCAGACTGCATGACTCGAAGGATCGGTTTCAGAACCGTAACCCTTCACCACAGACTTATGGGTTTCAGAAACCCCATTGGAAAGGTAACAACAGGCACTCATCGGGGTTCTCCAAACCCCCTCCTCCGCAACAGACTCAGCAAAACCAGAGGCAAAAGCCTCCGCAGAATCAGCAGGGCACAAAGCCCAAGCAGTGGCAGTCACAGGGTCAGAGGCGAGATCAGAAATCTCAGGCTCCTTACACACCTCCGGCTAGGACTCAGCAGTCCTCTAGAGGTGGGTACAGTGGTTCTAGTAGGACAGGGGGACAGTCTTTCTCTAGACCACAGGGAGTACAGTTTCAGACACGAGGCCCTTGCTTCACATGTGGAGCCATGGGACACATAGCGAGAGAGTGTCCTCAGGGTCAGATGGTAGGGAATCAGAGGATGGTAGCATCAGAGCCGACAGTTGGGGACATGGGCAAGTCCCACAGAGTCTTCGCAGCGGTTGACAACCGCCAGGCAGAGCATCAGGCCACGGTTATTGAGGTAGCAGGTATGATCAGAGGTAGCAGTGTATCTATATTGTTTGATTCAGGAGCTACTGATTCTTTTATATCTCCATTGGTTGTGGAGCGTTGCGGGCTAGTGGCAACTAGGCAAGAGGTCAGTTGGGAAGTGGAATTAGCTTCAGGGGCTAGAGTGTCAGTGGAATCAGAGGTTAAGGGATGTCAGCTTCAGATTGGCAATATCACCACCTTAGTGGACCTTAGAGTTACACCACTTGGATCATATGGCGTCGTACTTGGCATGGATTGGCTTTATGCCCACAGAGCCAAGATGGATTGTCGCCTGAAAAAGATCGAGTGTGAGGATGATCATGGCTCTCCTATAGTGATCACTGGAATTCAGAGACTCGTGTCTCTTCGTATGATCTCCGCCATGCAGCTTAAGCGGAGCATGCGAAAGGGATGTCAATTATTTGCCATCACCATTAGTGATAGGGAAGAAGAGGAGGAAAAGGAACCATCTATTGATGACCATCATATCCTTAGAGAATTTGCAGATGTTTTTCCTTCAGAGTTACCTGGTATGCCGCCCCGTAGAGAGATTGATTTTCATATAGACCTTGTTCCAGGAGCCGAACCAATTTCAAGAGCACCATATAGAATGACTACAAATGAGCTTAATGAGCTCAAGATTCAGCTTGAGGAACTCCTAGAGAAGGGCCACATTCGCCCTAGTGTATCCCCTTGGGGTGCACCAGTCATCTTCGTGAAGAAGAAAGATGGATCTCTCCGATTATGCATGGACTACCGTCAGTTGAACAAAGTAACCATCAAGAACCGATATCCATTGCCCACGATCGATGATTTGTTTGACCAACTCCAAGGTGCCAAAGTATTTTCCAAGATTGATTTAAAATCAGGGTACCATCAGTTGAGAATAGTGGAAAGTGATATCCACAAGACCGCATTTCGCACCAGATATGGCCACTATGAGTTCACCGTGGTCCCATTCGGTCTTACGAATGCCCCATCAGTTTTTATGAGTCTCATGAATGGAGTATTCCGTACATTCCTCGACCGCTTTGTGATTGTGTTTCTCGACGACATTTTGGTATATTCATGGAATGAGGAGGAACATGAAGAGCACTTGAGGCAGGTTTTGCAGTGTTTGAGGGAAAATCAGTTGTATGGCAGTTTGTCGAAGTGTGCTTTTTTTAAAACTGAGATCAAGTACCTTGGTCATGTTATATCCGGTGATGGGATCTCAGTAGACCCGTCAAAGATCAGAGCCATTATGGATTGGCCAGCACCTACCAGTGTGACAGAGGTCAGGAGCTTCATGGGCTTAGCAGGTTATTACCGACGTTTTGTTGAGGGATTCTCTAGAATTGCTCATCCTATCACTTCTCTTCAGCGCAAAGGGAAGAAGTTTGAGTGGACGGAGAAGTGCGAGAAGGCCTTTCAGGAGCTTAAAAAGGCACTTACTACCGCACCTATCCTTGTAGTACCGGATCCTTCAGCTGATTTCATGGTTTGCACAGATGCTTCCCTAGATGGTTTGGGAGCAGTACTTATGCAGAATGGCAGAGCTATAGCGTTTGAGTCTAGGAAACTCAAGACTCACGAGCTTAACTACCCCACCCATGACCTTGAGCTTGCAGCCGTAGTGCATGCACTTGTGAGATGCAGACATTTCCTTTTGGGTCATCATTTTGAGTTGCACTCAGACCATCAGAGCCTTCAGTACATATTTACTCAGCCGAATCTTAATGCACGTCAGAGGAGATGGATGGAATTCTTGTGTGAGTATGATTTTGACGTTCACTACATCAAAGGGAAAGAAAATGTAGTTGCAGATGCTTTGAGTAGGAGACGTCACGAGGTATTCACCATGTCTATGAGCACGGATTTGAGAGATCGGATCTTGCAGCGACTGCCAGAGGACAGATGGTATTTAGAGGTTTGCGAGGCTATTCGATCTCAGGGAACTTTAGAAGGGAAATATGTGGATTATTCCTTAGAGCCCGATGGTTTATTACGCCATAGAGGGCGCATCTATGTACCTTCTACCGGGGAATTGCGAGAGTTCATTATCACAGAGGCACATAGAGCTCCTTATGCAGCGCATCCCGGTGTCAAGAAGTTGCATGCAGATTTGAGAGAACTTTACCATTGGCTAGGAATGCGACAGCTTATCGCCGAGTTGGTAGCACGATGCCTTGAGTGTCAGAGAGTTAAGGCGGAGCACAGCCATCCAGGTGGGTTGCTCCAACCTCATGCTATACCAGAGTGGAAATGGGACACCATATCTATGGATTTCATCATTGGTCTCCCTATGTCATCTCGCCGCCATGATGCCATCTTGGTGACGGTTGACAAGTTGACCAAAGTGGCTCACTTTTCACCAGTCCGTACCACCTTCACAGCACCAGCAGTAGCATAGGTGTTTTTGCGGGACATTGTCAGACTTCATGGTGTTCCACGTAAGATCATTTCCGACAGGGATTCCCTCTTCACTTCCTCTTTTTGGAAGGCGTTACAGGCAGCTATGGGTACCAAGCTCAATTTCAGTACAGCCTATCATCCAGAAACGGATGGCCAGACAGAGAGAGTTAATCAGGTGTTAGAGGATATGCTCCGCATGTATGTCATGGATCACCAGACCAGATGGGAGGAGTATCTTCCCTTAGTGGAGTTTGCCTATAACAATGGGCATCACACGTCCTTGGGAATGCCACCCTATCAGGCATTATATGGCAGACCTTGTAGGACACCGTTGAGTTGGGACCGCATAGAGGATAGAGTTGCTATTGGTCCAGAGATAGTTCGGGATATGGAACAGCAGGTGGATTTGATTAGGCAGCGTCTTAGAGAGGCACAAGATAGACAAAAGAAATATGCAGATGCAAAGAGGGTTGATCGTAGCTACTTAGTTGGAGATAGAGTCTTCTTGAGAGTGCGACCGCATAAGAGTCCAATCCATTATGGAAAGGGTTCTAAGCTCGCACCTCAATTTGTAGGACCATTTGAGATCCTTGAGAGGATAGGGCCAGTTGCCTACCGTCTAGCATTGCCACCTAGCCTGTCACACATCCACGATGTGTTTCATGTTTCAGTTTTGAGGAAGTATATCTATGATGAGTCTCATATTCTAGATTGGGATGCCTTGCAGGTGGAGTCGGACGGGCAGCTAGCTTTGGAGCCCATTCGCATTTTGGCACGCCGGACGCTGAGCCTTCGAGGGCGAGAGATGGACCAGGTTAGAGTCCAGTGGGATTGCTATGATGAGGTCACAGCCTCATGGGAGGATGCAACACTTATGAGATCACAGTACCCCCACCTTTTTGATGAACTCCAGGAGGAAGTTCATGCCTAGAGGGGGAGGGTGTGAGGCCCTACCCCGATTCAGTTTGACATTTTCAGTTATTTGCATATTGAGGCTATTATGGATGCTTTATTTTATGCATTATGGACTTAGAACTTATCTGATACCATGATTTGGACCGCACTGACATTTGTTGATGTTTTATTTCATGCATGATGATTATGGAACCTTAGATATGTTACTAGAATAGAATTACATTATGATGGTGAATGTCATTTGCAGGATTTTATTTTGATAAAAGAAAAATGATGCATATTTATGAATGGTTCATTTTTGGGAAATTATGTTGTTTGCTTATGTGAAATTGAATGTGAAAACAAATGAGGAATTGAATTATTGTTGCCTAATGTATGAGTGTTTGATTTGCAATAGAATCCATGTATTTGATTATGAATAATTGTGATTATTTGGAGTTACTAATGTGTTAAATTGAGATGCGCAGGAAATTATCCATGTGACCATGGAATTTATGGAGAATCAAGCCTAGACCAATGTGCGTTTGTTAAGCCGGGAGTTGTCTATTTGGAGAGACAACACCCCTCCCCTTGTAATGTATTTTATTTGTGATGTGTATAATGCTTGAATGTAAAATTTAATTTATATGTAATTGTGTAATCCTTCAAGAGACCAATTTTCCATGTGTGATTTTTATATTTTATTTTTGTTGTGTCACTTGACACATGTGCTGATTAAGTGTCATTGAGTTGACTTGTCTCTTGGAGGGAGTTTTGTTTCTACCAAAGCCATTCAAAAACATGAGTGTGGTCCCAAATTTGTCTTGGGTAGGGAGTCATGGGAGTGGTCAACTCATGCTTGACCCGTAGGTAAACTTCAGTGGGGTTTCCAAAGGGTTTAATGGACTCCTAGGGTAAGTTTTTAGGCTTTTCCAAAGGTCCTAAGGGTATACCTATGGGTTAGGGGTGTTTTGCAACATGTGGCTTCTCCCATGTGACTATGAAGTCACTTCAAAAAGTGATAATTCCAAGATGCACGAAAATTGAACTCAGAAAGTTCTCCCTAGGATAGAGAACGTTCCCTTTAGGAGTCAAACTCTCTTCCCCATCTTCTTCCACCTTTTCCCTTTCCAATTTTGGTAATGTGTAAGAGTTTGGGAAGGGCAACCAATGGGAACTCACACCTCACCCAAGGGGTTGGGAAGTGTGTGAGAGGCCTTCTTAGGCAAGAATTTTCAAACTTAGTGAGTAATCACCCACTCTCCTCTCTTGGAGATTTTGCTTGTTTTGGAAAAAGTTAGTAGGAGTTGACATTTTTAGTGGAATTTTGGGAGAAAAGATAGTGGAAATTGGGCAGCTCATCCCCAACTAAAGTTAGCATACCTTTTGGCAGAATAAGGTTGGTTACTCCCTTCTTCTCTTGTTATGTGGTAAATGTTAATTTGTGTTGTTTTGTGAAAGCAAAGAGTTGTATGTAAGAATGTGCATTATGAAGTTTTTTTTATTGTTGAGGTTAAAAATGTGTAGTTTCTCTTCTTTGTAATTTGTTTGTGTTCTTAATGTTTTGGGAGTGTCCAAGATCTCCTATCCTTGGGAGGGTAGGAAGATCTTGGGGTGGAAGGAGTTTGACAGCCATGGGTGAGAGGCTCTCCTTTTGGAGAGTGTTCTCAAGGGAGTCCTTGGTGACCCTTGATGCATAGCCTTGTGTATGCATTTGGGGGTCATAAGGGGAGCATATATGGCCTTGAGCCTTTTTGGGGGGCATAAGGTTGTGAAAGTATTTGGGTTGCATTTGTGTTGCCATGAGGTGGCTAATGTAGTATTGTTTTTTTTGGCATGCATTCTCCCCATAGGTACTTGGTCCACTTCCACCCATGGAAGAGTCACCATGAAAGTGGTGAATGTGAAGCTTGGGAAGGGGAAATTTGATTGTAAATATGTTCCTATGTTTTGTCGTGGTTTGCATGTTTGTAACCCGTCTAGTGCTTGGTTCTCCAAGCTCGGGGGTGGCTTCTAGTAAGCCTAGGCTGGGAGGTGAGCTTCCCATGGTCAAATATGTTTTATTGCAGGTTGCATGGGAATGGAAAAAGAAACAAATGAAGAACTAAGTTGCTGTTTTATGTTGCAATATATTCTCTTTTGGAGATGTAAATGAAAAGAAGAAAAAAAAAGTTGGTGGGCTAGATAGTGTTTATTTACATGGGAAGAAGGATGTTTATATGCATCATTAGCTTGTAAAAGAAAGAGAAGGACATTGTGTATTTGTTTTCAAAAAAAAAAAATGTAGCAACGTATTTCTATTATCTTGAAAAGGGGGAAATGTAGATGTTTTAAACTTCAAAGCTTCTTTGTAACCATGCTCATTGTATTTAAATCTGTTAAAGAAGTACATGATGTTTTCACTATTCTAGTTAGTTGCAAATGAAGCATTAGTGTATTAGATTGTCTGAAAATTTTGTGTTTAACTAGGGTGGAAAAGTAGATGCATTATATTTCTTTTATGTATTCTGCAAATAGATGAAACCATGTTGCTGTAAATTTAATAAAACACTCTTTTATTTTCTGGTTATTGCAGAAAAGGAATTTTATTAAACAAGTTTATCCTTTGCAAAAAAAAAAAGAACTTTTAGTATTGAATGCTATCATTTTGTTACAAAAATAGAAGAATAGATCTAGAAATCCCCCTAGAAATGTATTTTGTTGTTTACCAATTTAATCAGTCACAAAGGTATTTATATATATAAATATATATCTATATATATATATAAATATATATAAATATATATCTATATATATATATAAATATATATTTATATATATATTTTTGTTATACAAATTTAAACATTAAAGAATCTGATTTACACTAAAAATAATGTTCACAGCCTGATTATATTAATTTTTCAGACAAAGGGATCTGAAAACAAATCATTCAAAAACATAAATCTGCTCATATATATATATATATATATATATATATATTTAAATAAAGAATCTGCCTGAACTGTGACAGTGAAACCCATGTGCCCTAAACCCTCTGCGTGTGTGTATATATATATATACATATAAATATATATATATATATATATATATAAACATATATATTTTGATATTATATTTAAACAAAAAAAAAAACTATGTTCAAAGCACATCTATTACCGAGGGTTATTAAACCCGTTTTTTTTAAAAACTCTGCAAAAAACGCGTTTAAACATACAAAAGCAAACTGTGCGAGTTTGGACTCGGGCCGCAACACCTGGCTGCGCTGGCCGTAGCTTGCGACGGCCGCAGACTGCGGGCGGCGACGCCGCAGCCTGCGGGAGCCGCAGTCTGCGGCGGCGCCATCCGCGGCCGGCGGTCGCCGCGGCTGCGGTGCCGCCCAACGCTCCGCCCCGTAACCCTGTTCACCACTCCTCCTCCGCCCGAAACAAGAACCTCCGCCGATAACAAAGGCACAAACGCAAAAGAAAAAAAGGGGGCATGGGTGGGGAAGGGGGTTAAGCCCGGCCCGCCCTGCGCGCGGTCCCTTGGCCGCCGATCCTCTTCCTTGCACCCTGCGCGCACAACACAGAGAGTTAGAAGTAAAAAAATAAATAATAAAAAAACAAAAAAACAAAGAGAAGATAGAATGCCTCGGTAAGGACAAAATTCGCCCTAACCCTAGTTCGGGTTAGGGCAAGCTCACACACAATTTTGAAATAAACATGTGAGAGTGGTGGAGGGAGATGGGTTGACGAGAATTAATAAAAAAAAAGGGGGGGGGGTTCATACCCCTACATTCTGTTAGGAAAACAATTGGTAAATGGTAATAATATAGCTAGGTGTTTAGATGATGTGTAAAAATATATATATATATATATATATACATATATATATATATATATAAATAAGTAAGATTAATTTAATATTTAAATTAATTTAAAATTGTTATATGTTTAGTTATGAATACTTTCGTCAAACATTGGACAACGAAGAAGGAAGCGTTATAAAAAGGATTTTAATTCTTAGTGGACTAAAATATATAAAAAAAAAGAAAATATATATATATAATAATAAATAATAAAAATAATAATAAGATAGTTTTTAAACGTTTATAATCGAGTTTAGCTCGCCATTAAGTATTGTAATTTAATTATTAAGGAAGCTTCGTGAACTTCCGTTTGGGAGGAATTTTAGTCATGGATAACTTAGTCACCTCGTCTCCCTAAATTGAATTCAATTACCTGAATGACTCAAACATAGTTATGACCTAACCCAAATGCATTATTTATTAAAGTTAATCGCACTAAGTGGCATTATTTTAATTTAGTTAGCCGATAAATAGTTAAGTATTTTAAAAAAAAAATTTCCGTTCGTGCCCAAGAGTTGGGCATGACATTTTGGTATCAGAGCAAGGTTGCCAACACTGGGGAACCTTACTCCATTACGTTTCGCTATAATTATTTAATTAATTAAATTGTATTTAATTTTATTTTGAACTAGCTAAAATATTTCCCCATAAAATAGTTATTTATTTCATTTTATTTTATTCTCTTAAAAAGGATGCCTCCAGCTACGCGACAAGCTCGCAAACGAGGTAGAGGCCCTAGGCGTGCACGCATGGCACGCGAAGAGGTCATTAGGGAGGAATCGGTTCAGGAAGTGGACCCAGCAGCTCCTCCTGAGAAACCAGTTGATCCAAACCAAGACATCTTGGTAGCCCTTCAGAACCTGATTGGATTAGTACAGGATAGGCTTCCAGCAGCAGACCATAATGTTGAAAACCAGAACTCAGGAAGTCATAGAACAGTAGAACGGGAACGGAGTAGGAGTCCACCTCCTAATCCCGTGGAGAGTCAGGCTGGGCATGAGCCCGAACCCATTCACCTACCAGCACCACCTCCAGCCGTAGCACCAGTGTACATTGAGAGGGCACGTAGAGATCCAGGGGATCTGATCAGAGAGGTTATGCGTCTTCAGCCACCATCATTTGGGGGATCTACCGATGGGGTAGAGGCAGAGGCATGGCTTTTAAGCCTAGATAGGTGCTTTGCATTGCGCTCTTATGAGAGCAATCTAAAAGCACGTGCAGCGGTCCACCTATTGCGAGGAACAGCCTCCACATGGTGGAGACAGGAAGAATATAAGTGTGGCTTAGAGATAGAGACCCTCACTTGGGAGATTTTCACAGAGAGATTCAGGGAGAGGTATCTATCAGAGCATTTCAGACAGCGTAGGGTGGATGAGTTTCATGACCTCCAGCAGAAGGGTATGTCAGTGACACAGTACGAGAACAAGTTCTTTGAACTTTTGCCTTATGTGGACTACTTGAAAGATGAAAAGCTTCTCGTCAACCGATTTATCAGAGGATTGAATTCCGGCATAGCAGGACCAGTGAGAATGGCCGCTCCAGGGAGCCTCCGGGTTGCCGTGGAGAAGGCTTTGATAGCCGAGGAGATTCAGGTCAGACTGCATGACTCGAAGGATCGGTTTCAGAACCGTAACCCTTCACCACAGACTTATGGGTTTCAGAAACCCCATTGGAAAGGTAACAACAGGCACTCATCGGGGTTCTCCAAACCCCCTCCTCCGCAACAGACTCAGCAAAACCAGAGGCAAAAGCCTCTGCAGAATCAGCAGGGCACAAAGCCCAAGCAGTGGCAGTCACAGGGTCAGAGGCGAGATCAGAAATCTCAGGCTCCTTACACACCTCCGGCTAGGACTCAGCAGTCCTCTAGAGGTGGGTACAGTGGTTCTAGTAGGACAGGGGGACAGTCTTTCTCTAGACCACAGGGAGTACAGTTTCAGACACGAGGCCCTTGCTTCACATGTGGAGCCATGGGACACATAGCGAGAGAGTGTCCTCAGGGTCAGATGGTAGGGAATTAGAGGATGGTAGCATCAGAGCCGACAGTTGGGGACATGGGCAAGTCCCACAGAGTCTTCGCAGCGGTTGACAACCGCCAGGCAGAGCATCAGGCCACGGTTATTGAGGTAGCAGGTATGATCAGAGGTAGCAGTGTATCTATATTGTTTGATTCAGGAGCTACTGATTCTTTTATATCTCCATTGGTTGTGGAGCGTTGCGGGCTAGTGGCAACTAGGCAAGAGGTCAGTTGGGAAGTGGAATTAGCTTCAGGGGCTAGAGTGTCAGTGGAATCAGAGGTTAAGGGATGTCAGCTTCAGATTGGCAATATCACCACCTTAGTGGACCTTAGAGTTACACCACTTGGATCATATGGCATCGTACTTGGCATGGATTGGCTTTATGCCCACAGAGCCAAGATGGATTGTCGCCTGAAAAAGATCGAGTGTGAGGATGATCATGGCTCTCCTATAGTGATCACTGGAATTCAGAGACTCGTGTCTCTTCGTATGATCTCCGCCATGCAGCTTAAGCGGAGCATGCGAAAGGGATGTCAATTATTTGCCATCACCATTAGTGATAGGGAAGAAGAGGAGGAAAAGGAACCATCTATTGACGACCATCATATCCTTAGAGAATTTGCAGATGTTTTTCCTTCAGAGTTACCTGGTATGCCGCCCCGTAGAGAGATTGATTTTCATATAGACCTTGTTCCAGGAGCCGAACCAATTTCAAGAGCACCATATAGAATGACTACAAATGAGCTTAATGAGCTCAAGATTCAGCTTGAGGAACTCCTAGAGAAGGGCCACATTCGCCCTAGTGTATCCCCTTGGGGTGCACCAGTCATCTTCGTGAAGAAGAAAGATGGATCTCTCCGATTATGCATGGACTACCGTCAGTTGAACAAAGTAACCATCAAGAACCGATATCCATTGCCCACGATCGATGATTTGTTTGACCAACTCCAAGGTGCCAAAGTATTTTCCAAGATTGATTTAAAATCAGGGTACCATCAGTTGAGAATAGTGGAAAGTGATATCCACAAGACCGCATTTCGCACCAGATATGGCCACTATGAGTTCACCGTGGTCCCATTCGGTCTTACGAATGCCCCATCAGTTTTTATGAGTCTCATGAATGGAGTATTCCGTACATTCCTCGACCGCTTTGTGATTGTGTTTCTCGATGACATTTTGGTATATTCACGAAATGAGGAGGAACATGAAGAGCACTTGAGGCAGGTTTTGCAGTGTTTGAGGGAAAATCAGTTGTATGGCAGTTTGTCGAAGTGTGCTTTTTTTAAAACTGAGATCAAGTACCTTGGTCATGTTATATCCGGTGATGGGATCTCAGTAGACCCGTCAAAGATCAGAGCCATTATGGATTGGCCAGCACCTACCAGTGTGACAGAGGTCAGGAGCTTCATGGGCTTAGCAGGTTATTACCGACGTTTTGTTGAGGGATTCTCTAGAATTGCTCATCCTATCACTTCTCTTCAGCGCAAAGGGAAGAAGTTTGAGTGGACGGAGAAGTGCGAGAAGGCCTTTCAGGAGCTTAAAAAGGCACTTACTACCGCACCTATCCTTGTAGTACCGGATCCTTCAGCTGATTTCATGGTTTGCACAGATGCTTCCCTAGATGGTTTGGGAGCAGTACTTATGCAGAATGGCAGAGCTATAGCGTTTGAGTCTAGGAAACTCAAGACTCACGAGCTTAACTACCCCACCCATGACCTTGAGCTTGCAGCCGTAGTGCATGCACTTGTGAGATGGAGACATTTCCTTTTGGGTCATCATTTTGAGTTGCACTCAGACCATCAGAGCCTTCAGTACATATTTACTCAGCCGAATCTTAATGCATGTCAGAGGAGATGGATGGAATTCTTGTGTGAGTATGATTTTGACGTTCACTACATCAAAGGGAAAGAAAATGTAGTTGCAGATGCTTTGAGTAGGAGACGTCACGAGGTATTCACCATGTCTATGAGCACGGATTTGAGAGATCGGATCTTGCAGCGACTGCCAGAGGACAGATGGTATTTAGAGGTTTGCGAGGCTATTCGATCTCAGGGAACTTTAGAAGGGAAATATGTGGATTATTCCTTAGAGCCCGATGGTTTATTACGCCATAGAGGGCGCATCTATGTACCTTCTACCAGGGAATTGCAAGAGTTCATTATCACAAAGGCACATAGAGCTCCTTATGCAGCGCATCCCGGTGTCAAGAAGTTGCATGCAGATTTGAGAGAACTTTACCATTGGCCAGGAATGCGACAGCTTATCGCCGAGTTGGTAGCACGATGCCTTGAGTGTCAGAGAGTTAAGGCGGAGCACAGCCATCCAGGTGGGTTGCTCCAACCTCATGCTATACCAGAGTGGAAATGGGACACCATATCTATGGATTTCATCATTGGTCTCCCTATGTCATCTCGCCGCCATGATGCCATCTTGGTGACGGTTGACAAGTTGACCAAAGTGGCTCACTTTTCACCAGTCCGTACCACCTTCACAGCACCAGCAGTAGCATAGGTGTTTTTGCGGGACATTGTCAGACTTCATGGTGTTCCACGTAAGATCATTTCCGACAGGGATTCCCTCTTCACTTCCTCTTTTTGGAAGGCGTTACAGGCAGCTATGGGTACCAAGCTCAATTTCAGTACAGCCTATCATCCAGAAACGGATGGCCAGACAGAGAGAGTTAATCAGGTGTTAGAGGATATGCTCCGCATGTATGTCATGGATCACCAGACCAGATGGGAGGAGTATCTTCCCTTAGTGGAGTTTGCCTATAACAATGGGCATCACACGTCCTTGGGAATGCCACCCTATCAGGCATTATATGGAAGACCTTGTAGGACACCGTTGAGTTGGGACCGCATAGAGGATAGAGTTGCTATTGGTCCAGAGATAGTTCGGGATATGGAACAGCAGGTGGATTTGATTAGGCAGCGTCTTAGAGAGGCACAAGATAGACAAAAGAAATATGCAGATGCAAAGAGGGTTGATCGTAGCTACTTAGTTGGAGATAGAGTCTTCTTGAGAGTGCGACCGCATAAGAGTCCAATCCGTTATGGAAAGGGTTCTAAACTCGCACCTTGATTTGTAGGACCATTTGAGATCCTTGAGAGGATAGGGCCAGTTGCCTACCGTCTAGCATTGCCACCTAGCCTGTCACACATCCACGATGTGTTTCATGTTTCAGTTTTGAGGAAGTATATCTATGATGAGTCTCATATTCTAGATTGGGATGCCTTGCAGGTGGAGTCGGACGGGCAGCTAGCTTTGGAGCCCATTCGCATTTTGGCACGCCGGACGCTGAGCCTTCGAGGGCGAGAGATGGACCAGGTTAGAGTCCAATGGGATTGCTATGATGAGGTCACAGCCTCATGGGAGGATGCAACACTTATGAGATCACAGTACCCCCACCTTTTTGATGAACTCCAGGAGGAAGTTCATGCCTAGAGGGGGAGGGTGTGAGGCCCTACCCCGATTCAGTTTGACATTTTCAGTTATTTGCATATTGAGGCTATTATGGATGCTTTATTTTATGCATTATGGACTTAGAACTTATCTGATACCATGATTTGGACCGCACTGACATTTGTTGATGTTTTATTTCATGCATGATGATTATGGAACCTTAGATATGTTACTAGAATAGAATTACATTATGATGGTGAATGTCATTTGCAGGATTTTATTTTGATAAAAGAAAAATGATGCATATTTATGAATGGTTCATTTTTGGGAAATTATGTTGTTTGCTTATGTGAAATTGAATGTGAAAACAAATGAGGAATTGAATTATTGTTGCCTAATGTATGAGTGTTTGATTTGCAATAGAATCCATGTATTTGATTATGAATAATTGTGATTATTTGGAGTTACTAATGTGTTAAATTGAGATGCGCAGGAAATTATCCATGTGACCATGGAATTTATGGAGAATCAAGCCTAGACCAATGTGCGTTTGTTAAGCCGGGAGTTGTCTATTTGGAGAGACAACACCCCTCCCCTTGTAATGTATTTTATTTGTGATGTGTATAATGCTTGAATGTAAAATTTAATTTATATGTAATTGTGTAATCCTTCAAGAGACCAATTTTCCATGTGTGATTTTTATATTTTATTTTTGTTGTGTCACTTGACACATGTGCTGATTAAGTGTCATTGAGTTGACTTGTCTCTTGGAGGGAGTTTTGTTTCTACCAAAGCCATTCAAAAACATGAGTGTGGTCCCAAATTTGTCTTGGGTAGGGAGTCATGGGAGTGGTCAACTCATGCTTGACCCGTAGGTAAACTTCAGTGGGGTTTCCAAAGGGTTTAATGGACTCCTAGGGTAAGTTTTTAGGCTTTTCCAAAGGTCCTAAGGGTATACCTATGGGTTAGGGGTGTTTTGCAACATGTGGCTTCTCCCATGTGACTATGAAGTCACTTCAAAAAGTGATAATTCCAAGATGCACGAAAATTGAACTTAGAAAGTTCTCCCTAGGATAGAGAACCTTCCCTTTAGGAGTCAAACTCTCTTCCCCATCTTCTTCCACCTTTTCCCTTTCCAATTTTGGTAATGTGTAAGAGTTTGGGAAGGGCAACCAATGGGAACTCACACCTCACCCAAGGGGTTGGGAAGTGTGTGAGAGGCCTTCTTAGGCAAGAATTTTCAAACTTAGTGAGTAATCACCCACTCTCCTCTCTTGGAGATTTTGCTTGTTTTGGAAAAAGTTAGTAGGAGTTGACATTTTTAGTGGAATTTTGGGAGAAAAGATAGTGGAAATTGGGCAGCTCATCCCCAACTAAAGTTAGCATACCTTTTGGCAGAATAAGGTTGGTTACTCCCTTCTTCTCTTGTTATGTGGTAAATGTTAATTTGTGTTGTTTTGTGAAAGCAAAGAGTTGTATGTAAGAATGTGCATTATGAAGTTTTTTTTATTGTTGAGGTTAAAAATGTGTAGTTTCTCTTCTTTGTAATTTGTTTGTGTTCTTAATGTTTTGGGAGTGTCCAAGATCTCCTATCCTTGGGAGGGTAGGAAGATCTTGGGGTGGAAGGAGTTTGACAGCCATGGGTGAGAGGCTCTCCTTTTGGAGAGTGTTCTCAAGGGAGTCCTTGGTGACCCTTGATGCATAGCCTTGTGTATGCATTTGGGGGTCATAAGGGGAGCATATATGGCCTTGAGCCTTTTTGGGGGGCATAAGGTTGTGAAAGTATTTGGGTTGCATTTGTGTTGCCATGAGGTGGCTAATGTAGTATTGTTTTTTTTGGCATGCATTCTCCCCATAGGTACTTGGTCCACTTCCACCCATGGAAGAGTCACCATGAAAGTGGTGAATGTGAAGCTTGGGAAGGGGAAATTTGATTGTAAATATGTTCCTATGTTTTGTCGTGGTTTGCATGTTTGTAACCCGTCTAGTGCTTGGTTCTCCAAGCTCGGGGGTGGCTTCTAGTAAGCCTAGGCTGGGAGGTGAGCTTCCCATGGTCAAATATGTTTTATTGCAGGTTGCATGGGAATGGAAAAAGAAACAAATGAAGAACTAAGTTGCTGTTTTATGTTGCAATATATTCTCTTTTGGAGATGTAAATGAAAAGAAGAAAAAAAAAGGGGGTGGGCTAGATAGTGTTTATTTACATGGGAAGAAGGATGTTTATATGCATCATTAGCTTGTAAAAGAAAGAGAAGGACATTGTGTATTTGTTTTCAAAAAAAAAAAATGTAGCAACGTATTTCTATTATCTTGAAAAGGGGGAAATGTAGATGTTTTAAACTTCAAAGCTTCTTTGTAACCATGCTCATTGTATTTAAATCTGTTAAAGAAGTACATGATGTTTTCACTATTCTAGTTAGTTGCAAATGAAGCATTAGTGTATTAGATTGTCTGAAAATTTTGTGTTTAACTAGGGTGGAAAAGTAGATGCATTATATTTCTTTTATGTATTCTGCAAATAGATGAAACCATGTTGCTGTAAATTTAATAAAATAGTCTTTTATTTTCTGGTTATTGCAGAAAAGGAATTTTATTAAACAAGTTTATCCTTTGCAAAAAAAAAAAGAACTTTTAGTTTTTAATGCTATCATTTTGTTACAAAAATAGAAGAATAGATCTAGAAATCCCCCTAGAAATGTATTTTGTTGTTTACCAATTTAATCAATCACAAAGGTATTTATATATATAAATATATATCTATATATATATATAAATATATATTTATATATATATTTCTGTTATACAAATTTAAACATTAAAGAATCTGATTTACACTAAAAATAATGTTCACAGCCTGATTATATTAATTTTTCAGACAAAGGGATCTGAAAACAAATCATTCAAAAACATAAATCTGCTCATATATATATATATATAAAAATATATATATTTATATATATATATACACTCATATATATATATATATATATATATATAAATAAAGAATCTGCCTGAACTGTGACAGTGAAACCCATGTGCCCTAAACCCTCTGCGTGTGTGTATATATATATATATATATATATAAATATATATATATATATATATAAATATATATATATATATATATAAACATATATATTTTGATATTATATTTAAACAAAAAAAAAAACTATGTTCAAAGCACATCTATTACCGAGGGTTATTAAACCCGTTTTTTTTAAAAACTCTGCAAAAAACGCGTTTAAACATACAAAAGCAAACTGTGTGAGTTTGGACTCGGGCCGCAGCACCTGGCTGCGCCGGCCGCAGACTGCGGGCGGCGACGCCGCAGCCTGTGGGAGCCGCAGTCTGCGGCGGTGCCGTCCGCGGCCGGCAGTCGCCGCGGCTGCGGTGCCGCCCAACGCTCCACCCCGTAACCCTGTTCACCACTCCTCCTCCGCCCGAAACAAGAACCTCCGCCGATAACAAAGGCACAAACGCAAAAGAAAAAAAGGGGGCATGGGTGGGGAAGGGGGTTAAGCCCGGCCCGCCCTGCGCGCGGTCCCTTGGCCGCCGATCCTCTTCCTTGCACCCTGCGCGCACAACACAGAGAGTTAGAAGTAAAAAAAATAATAATAAAAAAACAAAAAAACAAAGAGAAGATAGAATGCCTCGGTAAGGACAAAATTCACCCTAACCCTAGTTCGGGTTAGGGCAAGCTCACACACAATTTTGAAATAAACATGTGAGAGTGGTGGAGGGAGATGGGTAGACGAGAATTAATAAAAAAAAAGGGGGGGGGGGTTCATACCCCTACATTCTGTTAGGAAAACAATTGGTAAATGGTAATAATATAGCTAGGTGTTTAGATGATGTGTAAAAATATATATATATATATATATACATATATATATATATATATACATATATATATATATATATACATATATATATATATATATATATATATATATATATATATATATATATATATATATATATATATATATATAAGTAAGATTAATTTAATATTTAAATTAATTTAAAATTGTTATATGTTTAGTTATGAATACTTTTGTCAAACATTGGACAACGAAGAAGGAAGCGTTATAAAAAGGATTTTAATTCTTAGTGGACTAAAATATAAAAAAAAAAAGAAAATATATATATATAATAATAAATAATAAAAATAATAATAAGATAGTTTTTAAACGTTTATAATCGAGTTTAGCTCGCCATTAAGTATTGTAATTTAATTATTAAGGAAGCTTCGTGAACTTCCGTTTGGGAGGAATTTTAGTCATGGATAACTTAGTCACCTCCTCTCCCTAAATTGAATTCAATTACCTGAATGACTCAAACATAGTTATGACCTAACCCAAATGCATTATTTATTAAAGTTAATCGCACTAAGTGGCATTATTTTAATTTAGTTAGCTGATAAATAGTTAAGTATTTTAAAAAAAAAATTTCCGTTCGTGCCCAAGAGTTGGGCATGACACAGATTGAGTGTGTTTGTAAATAGTTTGTAAATTGCCTTCTTACTATCCAGTTTTGTATAGGATTGTGTAAATGGCTGCATAACTCTTTTCCCCATTGTGGAACCACCATGAAACCATGGGGAATGAGAGTGCAGGCATTTTACCATAATTCAAAGCAAGCAAGGCCCTTGAAAATGTAGGGAGGCCATCAAGAGACCTAATCCTAGGCGAGACTGAACAGTGCTCGGCTAGGAAGGGTTAAGTTGCAGAGGTCTTAGAGAGCAAGGTTGGTCAGAGAAGAGAACACCCTTTGAAGGAGTTGGAGAGGGGTGAGAGAAGCATCATCAGTGTGAAGGAGAAACTTCCACCAATCTAGACAAGGTGGCAAAAGCAACAAACCCACACTGTGACCCTGGCAGCCCTGAAAACCCTCCTAAAAACCCTTAAAAACCTTAAAATCTACCTAGGGCACTATACGGCCTCTTGGAGGCCTAAAACATAGTAAATACTTGAGCCCTTGCCAAATGAATGGTAGTCCATTTTGGGATTTTTGGTTGTTTGTGCATCGTTTGTGAGAGGGAGCCCTAAAGGACTGGGTAGGAGGCCTAATTGGTCAAAATCCTTGTAGCCCTATTTTGTAAGCAAAAACACAAAATAGTGAAATCGGTAAGGGGTTGGAGTCTTGAAACTTCTTGGGGGCACATGAATGGGTGGAAAGACCATGAATTAGACCTGATATAACCTTGCTAAGACCTTGGAAGGTGTAGAACAAGCCTATCCCTTATTAGCCATAGTAAGAGGTTTTGAGTCTCATGTGTAGGTGAGACCTTAGGAGCAACATTGCAACTCATTGGTGGGTGGATTGGGCAAGGTCAGGGGATTCCTCAAGTTAGGGAAGTCCTAGAGACCCTAGAGTGTGAAGAGAACACGAGGTGATCCAAGGAAAGGATCCAAGAGCATAGACTAGGCCAGTCTATCCCAAACCCCATCCCATCAAGTTCCTTGAGAAATATCATATTCAACATAAATTTTCTACACCCTACTATCCTCAATTGAATGGTCAAGTCAAATCTTCTAATAGGATAATTGAAAAAATTCTTTGAAAGACTATAAACAAGCATGGTAAGGATTGGTATACTCAATTAACCTATGCTCTCTGGGCCTATCAGATGAATGTATGTGTTGCTATGTGTTGTATGCCTTATACTTTTGTTTATGACATTGATGTCATTATGCCTTTAGAGTTACAAATTCCTTCTTTGAGATTTTCTCTTAGGGGTATAGTGGATGGCAATTCTTATAGAGAAAAAAGACTTCAACAACTTGAGATGCTCAATGAACGATGTATAAATGCTCTTGAGCATATTCAAGCATATCATAAAACTTTACAATGGAGCTATAATTATAAAGTCATTTCACGTTCCTTTTTAGTGGGTGATCTAGTGCTTTATGAGAATTAGTGTAACATGAATGCTTTACCCAAGGAGAAAGGCAAATTGAGCCCTAATTGGCTTGAACCATACATTGTTATCAAGGTCTATGGATCAGGTGCTTACAAGATAGCAGATGTGGAAGGTATTACTCTCAAGGAACCTATAAATGCTATGCACCTTCATCGATACTATGCCTAGCCTCTTTTTCTTTCTTTCTCTCCCTCTTTTCTTTCTTTCGAGTTTATATTCTCTCTCTTTGTACCTTTTCTTTCTTCAAAATTGGATAATGTGTTAGAATATCTTCATTAAAGTATGTGGTATTAAATGATATTGTATTGTTTAGTCTACATTACTTCATTCTTGAGAAGCATGTTCCTTTACTCTGTTGTTTGTCTTGGATTCATTTATGTAAATTGTAATAGATTTAAATTTTATGTGCTAGCATGTTATACAATTTCTTATGTGTTAAGTAGGATTATATCATGTTGTGTTTAATTAGAGTTAATTAAATAACATTAGTCATATAGTTCTTAAGCTTAATACATTTCTCTTCTACATTATCAAAGTAGCATTTAATTAAATACTTAATTATTTAATTAAATCACACATGTATCAATTTAATCATGAAGCATTGATAAATCAATCACATGGAAATTAAATTAGACATACATTTTCATCACCAAATGTTTTACTTTTAATCTAAGCAATGCATACATTATTTAATTATTAAAATAACATGTTTGAGATATAACATGGGCATAAATACATATATATCCATGAGTGTCATAACATATAAGTCCACAAAATGTCTCCTAATGAAGTAGAGTCATCTCCTATCCCTAGGACTAGTTCCTGGAGGATGGTGACTAGATGTCGCCTCCTAATCTGGCTGTGTGGGTGGGCCCATGGGTGTGTATCGTGATATGGAACGTGAGTGACTCTGCGAGGAGCTCATGCGATCCCTGTCCATCATAGTCCCATATGTGGCTTCCTCTGTCTAAGATGTTGCTAGATCATGCTCTATCTGTTGTAATATCTCTAAAAAATATCTCTCTCTATCTTGCCAAACCTCCATCTCCATCTGAATGGGGGTGAATAGGTCCTCATGTCGTCTTGCCCTTCCTGTGATCTATGTACTATCTGCAAGGAACTAGGGATGTGTGCAGACATGATGAGGTCTATCATTGCATGCAAGATAAGGGAGTACCATTTGTGGATGCTAGCTACAGAGAGAGAGAGAGAATTTTTCATCATTAACATTCTATTTCATCAAATCTAAACAAATAAGATGCAAAAATTAGACAATCATAAAACACCTTACCTAGATCTCTCTCTCACTAGTAGGGGTCATGGAAATGAACCGCTTGAGATTGGTACCTACTAGGCTCTCCACACTCGTACTATCTCTACATAGTAGGCATAGGCTGATGGGGACTGGAATTAGGACCCCTTATAGGGTCTTTCTCTGCTTGTGATGGGAGATTTAGTGGATCTAGTGGTATGGTGTCATCCCTAGAGTGATGAGGAATTGCATCCGTCTCATCCTCCTATACCTTCTCCTCAATCTCCTCATCCTCCTCATCCTCATCCTCTTCCTCCTCCTCCTTGTCCTTGTCCCCTTACTCCTCCTCTCCATCCTCCTCATCATCTCCATCTTGATCTCCCTCTCCCATATTAGGATCATCTCCATCACTACCCACCTCCTACTATCCTACATCGTCAACTGAATCATATGTGCCCTCCTTGGATATATCGATTCCCTCCTCATCACTTGTCTATCTCCATGGTCCAGGATTCCCTCTACGATAACCTATTGGAAAGATGCCTCTAGGGTATGTCCTCCCCCACCATGTGTTGTACCATTAGTGCACACCCACATCATCTCTATAATCCATCGCGACATCTCGATCTGGTCCATCTGAGTCCACGATGTCAATCTCATCGCTCGTAGGCCTTGGAATAGCTCCCAGCCTATGAGTCACGCGTGAGTGTCAGATGTAGATAGGCACATCAGTAGGAACACACTTCTCAAACCCAAATTGTTGTCAGACTCAATCGAAGTAGAAGGGAATGACTATGTGACTATACCATCCCTCTAGTAGACGGTTCCTCAGCATGCAAAATAACTTCTTGTGTATCCCTGCCCACATATACATCCCGAGGTAAGGTTTCCATATGATCATACCCACTGTCAATCTATCTAGACTCAATCTCCAATGCTGTAGATCCTCGAACTACCACTCATGGGTAAGTGGATAAGAAAATACCCTAGGCTTCTCTAGAACTAAGTTCATAAGGACTCCAACAGGCCTAGTGCATGTGATATGCTCAAACATCCACACCTATAGTAGTGTGCAGGTCATCAGATTACACCCCTATCCAAACACATACTCTCCAAGGTGTGATAAAGATGTGCAAGCATGCTCCAACCCCAAGAGTATACTCTTTGATGTCTCTCCATAGTCCTAATCATGTAGGTGAGTCCTCCATGCATGTAGATGTCGTACCCATTGGGGCACACGGCTAATACAATGGTAGTGATCAAGAGACGCCTCGCTAGTGGAACCTCATCGGTAGGGTGTAGGAGCCAACTGACCATGATGCGGCCCCTCATCTTGTCGAGCATCACTCTCCCTACACAATAGACCTGCTCCCTCTTGTACTTGGTAGTGGAGAGATCAAATTGATATCTAATGGTCTCCCCCTTGATGGGAAGGCATAGAATACAATATACATCCTCAAGGGTAACCGTCATCTCCCCCACAGGTAGGAGGAATGTCAAGGTATTTGTATCCCACCTCTCCATCAACTCCATCAACATCGTAGGATGAAACTTGATGGTGGGCATAGTCATCATATACCATAAGCCTACACCGTGAAGTAAATCTCTCACCTCTAGTGTAAGTCTTGAAATCTGATTCCAAAGGCTCTGGAAGGTGTGACCGATAGTGTGCTCATGAATGTATGGAAGAATCTGCAAATTAAAACATCAAATCATCAGTAATTAATCGTTGATCATATCAATCGAATCAACAAACATCATCAATCTATTCTATCTATCTTACGTTTAATCCAATGCACCCATGGGATGCCTCAAATAGGGACCAAGGAGCCCTAAGTGGACAAGGGTGCCCCCTTAGGACCAGGGCACCCAAGTGGGACCGGGGTGCCCTAGGAGGACTAGGGCACCCTCATCGGACTAGGGAACCCATGGAGGACAATGGTGCCCTAAGAGACCATGGTGCCCAAATAGGGGGCATGAGCATGATCTCAGTGATGACATCATTCAACATCAAATTTGGTGCAAACATGAAAAGTGAAAAATGAGTCTATGACAAGTCAACTCACCTCGTCCAAGGGTCATATTGTTCACCAAATTTGGTTAGCCCAAGAACACCTACAAATCTATCTATGAGATAGCCAATCTCAATCAATGAAACACTTTAGGGCTTAGACAACATAACATAGGACCCTAACTGATCCTCCTGCACTTCAGGTTCTGCTAGACCTAGGGGGGGACACCCTTTTAATGCATTAAATACAATGATTACAGGTACATAACTGCATCAACAACAAGCAAATAGATCATTCCACAGACTTACCAAATTTATAAACACATTACAGATTGGCTAAATCTGTATAAACCACAGATGAAAAAGATCTTGGAATGAAAGAACACAACCCCTAAACACAAAGGGAAATAGATTTTCTTTTTAAAATGTATATCTGAAACCATCCCCATATCTGTCAAAGACCAGTGCCTTTTTCATTGGGCAACAGAGTCACACATAGAAATACAAAATGCCAATCACAGCTAGAAATTTGTTTTTCCTTACAAGATATCCCTGCATTAATACCTTATACTAATGCATTACTCAATCCATTCACAAAATTATCAGATTTGGGATACATTCCATTGTTTATGACTCATTATAGAATGTAAACTCTTCATTGAAGAATGCCTACAAACAATCATACAATCTCCTTGAGATGACAAATTACAAGCCTCCTTGAGGATTCAATTCATAACAATGAAATACATGCACAGAGACAATATTATGGGAAATTTACTCATGCCTAACACAAGTAAGACCTACAACTAGAAAACAATCTGTCATCCTATAATGTAATCTCTATACCCTGAAGAGATCCATAGAATTCTACAAATTTGGGTCAAGATATTCAGAAAATGGAAGCCATGAAAAGTGGAGCACTCCATCCAAAATTATGGAACCCCTAAACATGAGAAGAATTGAGAATAAGAAGAGGAGGGAAAGATCAGATCTGCATAACACACTGCCAAGTGTCTTTTTTTCTAACTGAATTTCAATCCCTTTCTCTTTCCCATGTAAACTGCTCTCAAAATATCCCACATTTGTTAAAATTAACTACCTGATTGGATTCCTTATCTCGAGAGCTTTCTATCAATATATATTACTTAGTATTTTGACCAAAAATAAACCTCTGGGCGAATTAATCATTCATGTGTGCACAATCATTTAAATTTTTCAATTTTCTATATAGTTTCAACAATATAATTTAACTTTGATTTTTCCCTCTTTTTTGGCCTGACGCCCTGCCACATGGTGGTCTCTGATTTGCCGATGGGGTCCACTAGGTGCCACCTCGGATGACACCTCATCCATCTGCCATGTGTCTGCCTCCAGGCTGCTTGCTCATTGCCACATCATCGCCATGTCATCACCACATGTCTACCACGTCACTGCCATGTCACTGGGACCCGCGAGCTGGACCTCCACCTGGACCTGCCACCTGTCTTTCGCTATTTTGTGATGGCTAATGAGCTTGCATCTTTCCTTTGTGAATCCATGTGCACCGTCGGATCATCTGGAACTTGCAGGGTACTTTGGTTTTTCGCACATGTTTTTTCACTATTTCGCAGACCTTAACTGGTGAGCATCTTTCCTTCACAAAGTCGCATCGACCGTCGATCTCCTGTAAGCTACTCACTAGTTAAGTCAGCCTTTCTTTGCAAAATTTGCCTCAAGATTCATGCCTACGTGGGGTCTAGCTAGTCGCCACTCAGTTAGCCTCCTCAGTCGCCTTGGAATCCGTGCCCTCATGCATGGGGTCTACCTTGGGCGCCCACAATACCATTCGTTAAAAGCCTCTAAAGCTTTGACTCTATGAATGACTGTGTTTTTACTTATAAATACCAAAACATTTCATTCCCCAGCCAATGTGGGATAAATGACTTTGCCGGGGACTGCACTTTGAAGGTTTTACCCTGAGTTTTAATGGCTCCTTTGCATTTGTTTGGGATTTTTTGAGGTTTTTTCATGATGCCTTACAACTGCCAATGACATTTTCTTCAAGATTTTGATATCTTTCCTGCTAAACCCCATGTGAAGGAGGGATCATGGAGCTGGTTTAACCTGCCATAAGCATTTGGCTGAAGTTTTAAAACATTTCCCACACCATTGGAGCTCCAACGTAGCCTTCCAAAATCCACGTGAAACATAAAGGACTGGAAAAGGGCATGGATTTGTGTTTACATCTACCAAGGGAAACTTGCATTGAAGTTTAAAAAATTCTGCACCCACCTCACAAAACCTCATGGCAAGGAGGAGAAGGCTACCAATTTACAATTTGTTGAAGTTCCCTTGGTGCTGCTCACACGTGGGAGGGAGAGTGCTGGTCTGCAACTGCAATTTCATTAAGTTTAAGGTTTATCAAACCTTTCCCAGCTGCCATGGTCTATGCATTTGTTTGAAACTTTGAATGCCCTTTACTTATGCACACAGAGAGGAGGCCAACAAAGGTCATGTTGGAGCATTTGCAATACACATGCCAATTTCCATTTGCTGTTTGAAGTTCATTGCCTTTGCTGAATCCTTAACTTCAGTCTTTCACCATGCTACGACAAAGAGCTACTGGCAGATTGCATTTGTTTGAAAGATTAAAAAATGCCCACTCCAGCTTATACGTGGAGGGAGGAGTGACTGCTGGAGATTAATGGAGAACACCAACCATGTTACAATTGCTAAAAGCCTCTGAATAGCCTCTAAACTCCATGGTAGAGGGAAGATGCTAATTACATTTGCATAAAAGTTTTTATTTATTTATTTTTTAAATGCCTTCCATTGCATTTGCTTGGAACTTATTTTATATTGCACTCCCAGACATCACACACAACAAGGAGAATGCTGGGAAGGTTGTGGAATTTGGCTTTACACCAACCAAAGGCATTTGTTTTAGATCTATCACATTCTCCTTTTTTTTTGAACAATTTAAAATCCTCTGGAAAGACTACCCTGGACACTTCATTTACCAATGAACAACCATTTAAATATTCTGAAATTCCCTCAGAGAACCAAGTCGCTAATAAAATCAATGTACTGACATGAGCCAGGTCGGGCCCCAAAGTGGGTCCGACTAATTTTTTTTTGTTTTCATGCAAATGACCTTTGAAATACCTCAAGAACCTTAAAATTACCTCTGGAATCGATTGACACCATTTTCAGATCATCAAACTGAGTTTTGCAACTTTCAGGTGCTTGCGCCACATTTTCGCATTTAATCGTGAAGACGTAATTTTCAAACCAGTCAAATCATCTTTCTGGACCTCACCATTTGACAGGCGTGTACTTTGATATACAAGCATGAACTATACCAAATGGTTTTCCAAGACAAATCCCGAGCGAAGAGATATTAGTTTCCAAAAATGACCAACTGGCTTTGTCGGCACTGCAGACCTGATGAAGTCAATGTTTTGGCAATGCATGATGCCTTTCTCAAAAATATCAAACGACCTCCGTAGGCCCTCAAATTTGAAACATAGTTACCTTGAAGTACATATTAAAACTTATAATACTCAGTTTGACCAAAAGGATGACTGGGTACAAACGATGCACTCATGAAAATAGCAACTTTAATTGATACGACAATGAAAGTACGGATCACTGAAAAAATGGCTCAAGAAACCCTTTTGAAAACCAATCAAATGGATTGGAAGAGGCTTGAAACTTGAAACATATCTTGTCATTTATACCAATAATAACCCAGAATAAACATTCTAGCATGACATTAAATGAGCCAACTTTTACACTTATGCAAAAACAGGGACTTGTCAAAACACACAAACTGCGAACAGATTGAGCATTGAAAACTGAGCAAATGGATTCATGAGGACTTCAAATTTGACATGCTGACTCACATTTATGCATAGAATTCAATCCACTTTTAATTTCTTCATGATGATCAACAGGGCAAAAGATATAAGTGTTAGGTCTCGGAGACAACTGAGGGGGCGGTGAATCAGTTGTCTAATAAATTCAAACCAAAAATCAATTAACCAACTTAATGCTTAATGCCAGTAAAGCAGTTAAGTATGCCAATAGATAGTGTTAATAGTAAATTGCTATACCGGTAAATATTAATGCATGAAACATAAACATAAAGTCATCCACAACACATAACACCAATATTTGTACGTGGAAACCCTGTAAGGGGAAAAACCACGGTGGGAAACCTTACCCACAATCAGATGATACTACTGCAGATAGTAAGTGTACATAAATGGGGTTTGCACATGCAGAAAGGCCAACAACCTAGAGCTCACTGCTCAATCACAAAATGGGAGTCACACTAACTACAGTTGGATGGTTAAATCCAATAAGAATGTACTATACAAAATAGCATCTTCATATGCTAGATTCAGTACCGGTGTAATGCTGATATGGTTCTACAAAAACCTAGCTTCACCTTCAAATTCTATCTTCATGTATACCTCATCTTAATATCGCATGTACCTTCTCACAATTCTTCTTCGCATTCCACATTCGATCTTACAAATAAGATCTTACATTTATACCCTAAGACCAATTTTGGTAGGTTGGCTCTACAAGACATTACAATAAAAACATTTTACAAATAATATAATATCTAATGCAATAACTGATTGAACATGTTGGCTTAATGCATTTACAACAATAATAAATCATCTCTATAGCGTGCCATGCTGATCTGAAAAAGATAAACCTGTCGGTGTAACCCTAGATAACCCTGGACCTGTTTGCCGGTAAAAGCAAATATGTAAATATGAATATACCAATGATTAATTCTTAAAAACAAAGTGTCCACATGATGTCTTCAACATTACCAAGTGTCTTCCATATCATTCCAAGTGCTGTCGAACATTATATCCTGCTGGTGAACCATATACCAGTAATTGTGCAATAGTTACTTGCTTGCCGGTGAATGTTGCTGGATCTCCAAAGTGCTAGTGTTTAGGTAGGTGTTGACATCAATGACAAAAACATACCAAAATACCAACAATCTCCCCCTTTGGCATTGATGGCAACACAAGATGGAAAAACCATCAAAGTGTCAAAACATAAATGCCAAATACCAAAAACCAACAATCTCCTCTAAACAATTTCTCCCCCTAGGAGCAACATGTGTTTATCCAAAGATTTTTCAATACCAATCTCTCCTCAAAAGATAATGTGTTTTTCCATAGATATCTCTCCCCCTTTGACATCAAATGCCAAAGTTACAAAAATCAAGTTCATATACAAACTACCAATCAATTCAATATACCAACTACTCCCCTTAAGAAGTAGCTTCTTCATCAAAGACTGGAGTAAAAGATTTGTCTTTCAATTCTGTTGGTTGATGACAATCATCAACCATCTAAGTCTCTACCGGTGGTGGTATGACTCCAAGCTGATCTCTGAGATATTCAAAAGTCTCCTTAGGCAAAGGTTTTGTGAAAATATTTGCAAGTCGTTCTTTAGTATTCACATAAACCAGTTTTATCTCCTTTTCTTCTACTTTTTCCCTTAGAAAATTCAGTTTGATAGAAACATGTTTTGTTTTAAAATGTAATACCAGATTCTTAGATATATCAATTGCTGCAGTGTTATCACAATATATAGTAATAAGTTCCTTGCATTTTACCTTTATGTCTTTCAACATTTGCTTAAGCCATAGTACCTGTGTGTAGTTAGTTGCTGCTGCAACATATTCTGATTTTGCTGTTGAAAAAGATGTACAACTCTGTTTCTTACTCAACCAAGAAACTAATCTCTTTCCAAGAAAGAATGCTCCTCTAGTGGTGCTTTTTCTATCATCCACATCTCCTACCCAATTTGCATCTATGTATGCACATAGATAAAAATTTTCATCTCTAGGATACCATAATCCAAGATTTGCAGTGCCTTGTAAGTACCGGAAAATCCTTTTTACTGCTGATTCATGATTTTCCCTAGGATTAATTTGAAATCTAAAAACAATACATACTGCATTCATAATATTAGGCCTGGTTTGTGTCAAATACAGTAGACCTCCTATCATAGATTTGTATCTAGTTGAATTAACAGGTGTAGATTCATCCCTTTGAGATAATTTGTCATTTGTAGTCATAGGTGTGCTTACTGGTTTAGAGTTCTCCATCCCAAATTTCTTTAGTAATTCTTTCAAGTACTTGGATTGACTAAAAAATATACCTTTATTAGTCTGTGAAATCTGTAATCCTAAAAAGAATTTTATTTCTCCAATCATAGACATTTCAAATTCTTGCTGCATTTTAATAGAAAATTCCTTACATAATCCATCTTCTCCTCCAAAGATTATATCATCAATGAATACTTCTATAATCAAGATGTCATCATTAGTTATTTTGTAATATAAATTGCTGTCTACATTTCCTTTAGTAAAACCAATCTTTAAAAGATACTTATCCAACCTTGCATACCAAGCTCTTGGGGCTTGTTTCAATCCATACAAAGCTTTTCTTAACCTGCAAACCATATCATTGTCATCTGTGAAAGAAAATCCATCAGGTTGTTCAATATATAATTCCTCTTCAAGATCTCCATTCAAAAATGCACATTTAATATCCATTTGATAAACTTTGTAGTCCTTGTGAGCTGCAAAAGCCAAGAATAATCTGACTACCTCAATTCTAGCTATCGGTACAAAGGTTTCATTGTAATCAACTCCTTCTTTTTGAGAATATCCCTTACACACTAGTCTTGCTTTATTTCTGACAACCTTACCATTTTCATTAAGTTTGTTTCTAAATACCCATTTGGTTCCAATTACATTTTTATCTTTAGGCCAGGGAACTAATGTCCAAGTATTATTTTTCTCAATTTTTCCTAATTCTTCTTCCATAGCTTTAATCCAAAATTTATCTTCACATGCCTCATTGATAGATGATGGTTCAATTTGAGAAATAAGACATACCTCTTCATTTGCCAATCTTCCTCTTGTCATAACTCCTTTAAATTTGTTTCCAATTATCTGATCTTTAGAATGATTCAATCTTACATACCGGGGTGTCTTAGTTTGCTGTTGTTCTTCAATTACTGTGGAATCCTTTGATGGTACCAGGATAACTAGATCTTCATTATGTACCGATGGATTTAGTGTAGGTTCATTTGTCACACTTTCTATTGCCAGTTCAGAGTCTATATACCTCGAAGTTCCTCTGAATTGTTCATCAATCTTTACATTTGTACTCTCAACAATTTTCTACAATCTCTTATTAAAACATCTATATGCCTTTCTCTTAGATGAATAACCAAGAAATATTCCTTCATCACTTCTAGGGTCAAATTTGCCAATATACTCATCTCTTCTAATATAACATTTACTTCCAAAAATTCTAAAATACTTAAGAGTAGGAGTATTACCAAACCATAGTTCATGAGGGGTCTTATCGGTTTCACCTTTGATGAGAACTTTGTTGAATGTATAGATAGCAGTGCTAACTACTTCTCTCCAATACACATGGGGTAGATTTGCTTCAGATAACATACTTCTTGCTGCATCCAAGATAGTTCTATTTTTTCTTTCAACAACTCCATTCTGCTGTGGTGTCCAAGGTGCTGATAACTGTCTTCTGATTCCATTCACTTCATAGAATGTATTAAAGTCCTTAGATGTGAATTATCCTCCTTGATTTGATCTTAAACATTTGATTTTCTTACCGGTTTCATTTTCAACCATTGCTTTGAACAGTTTGAACTTTCCAAGTGCTTTTGATTTTTCTTTGAGAAAAGTAACCCAACACATTCTAAAATAATCATCAATAATTAGCATGAAATATCTAGCAGCTTGTAAGCTTTTAGTTCTAGTTGGACCACATAAATTAGTGTGAATCAAATCAAGAGCATTATTGGATTTGTTTGGAATACTTTTGAAACTAGCTCTAACTTGTTTTCCAAATTGACATTCCTTACAAATTATATTCTGAGGTTTCACAATTTTAGGTAGATCTCTAACTGCCTTAGAAGTACTGATTTTCACCATGCAATCAAAGTTTACATGACATAGTCTCTTATGCCATAACCAACTTTCATCTATTTGTGCAATCAAGCATGCCTTTTCACTATTAGTCAAATGAAAGATATTACCTCTAGTCTGATTACCGGTTGCAATTTCCAAACCAGTTCTATTCATGATTTTGCATTTTCCATTTTTAAATTGTAACTGAAATCCCTTCTCAACTAATTGACCAACACTTAAAAGATTATGCTTTAATCCTTCAACATAGTAGACATTGTCAATTTTATGCTTACCATCAAGAGATATTGAACCCTTACCTTTGATTGAACAGGCTTTGTCATCTCCAAATCTTACTAAACCTCCATTGTATTCTTGAAAGTTAAAGAATTTACCTTTGTCTCCTGTCATATGATGTGATCATCCTGAGTCAATGATCCTTTCATCCTTTACTTCAACTTTAGCTACTAGGACTTGTTCTACTGGTTGAGTAGTAGGTGTCAGTTGATCTTCTATTATAGCAACAAAAACCCATCCATTGTTTGCTGGATCCTCATCAGAATCATCAGTCACACCTTCATCAACAATGTAACAAGATTTGTCTTTGTTCTTCTTAAATATGTATCTCTAATATTTAGGATTAGGCTTGTATGTTCTTCTAGCTTCTTCTCTTAGTCTAGCATGTCTATCAGAGCATCTCGAAGCCATATGACCAATTTTATTGCAGTTGAAACATTTAAAGGGTGCTTTACCTTCATACTTACTTCCAACTAGACCTTTTGGCATTTTCCTTGCAAATAGTGCTTCAAGTTCTTCAAGCTCTTCATTCTCCTTCCTAGTTTCTTCAAGTTCTCTTGCATAAAAGGCTTTCCAGTCTAATTTGTCAAATGATGGAGCAGATGATGTTGATGCTTTGAAGGCCAAATCTGTCTTTATAGTAGCAACAAGACCAAATTCCTCAATTTCAAAGGCTGAAAGTTTTCCAATCAATGTATCCCTAGTTACTGATGTATTAGGCATTGTTCTCAACTCATTTATAGTAGTAACCTTCATTTTATATGCCGGTGGCAATCCTCTTAAGATTTTTGAAACAATTTCATCCTCACTCAGGGTTCCTCCACCACATTTAATACCCAAAACAATTTCATTTACTCTTTCCATAAAAGCAGAAATTCTTTCATCTTCTTCCATTTTCAGATGTTCATACCTGACTCAGAAGCTTTCAAGTTTTGCAATCTTGACTATGGAATCTCCTTCATTTAGTGTTTCCAAATGATCCCAAATAGATTTAGCAGTATACCTATCTGATAATCCCATGATTTGTTGATCTGATAATGTGCTCAAAAGTGCTTCTCTTTCTTTGTAATCATTCTCCTCATCTTTAGCTAAGGTAGTTGGAGCAGTCTGACCAGCTATAGCAGTAGTATAACCATTCTCTGTAACTTCCCAGATGTCTTTACCAATGTAATTCAGATGTGTTTCCATCTTGATCTTCCATATCCTATAGTTGGTTCCATCAAGTTTAGGACTGTCCTTCCTGAAATAATTAGTAGATATTGGATCTCCTCGAGTTGTTAAACTTCTG
This sequence comes from Cryptomeria japonica, assembly GCF_030272615.1. Classification (NCBI taxonomy): domain Eukaryota; kingdom Viridiplantae; phylum Streptophyta; class Pinopsida; order Cupressales; family Cupressaceae; genus Cryptomeria; species Cryptomeria japonica. The sequence continues at coordinate 361,945,824 of NC_081405.1, read as the reverse complement.
CAAAAGAGGACTAAGCTTTGATACCAATTGTTAGGTCCCAGAGACAACTGAGAGGGGGGGGGGGGTGAATCAGTTGTCTAATAAATTCAAACCAAAAAAAAATTAACCAACTTAATGCTTAATACCGATAAACCAGTTAAGTATGTCGGTAGATAGTGTTAATAGTAAATTGCTATACCGGTAAAGATTAATGCATGAAACATAAATATAAAGTCATCCACAACACACAACACCAATATTTGTACGTGGAAACCCTGTAAGGGGAAAAAACCATGGTGGGAAACCTTACCCACAATCAGATGATACTACTGTAGATAGTAAGTGTACATAAATGGGGTCTACACATGTAGAAAGGCCAACAACCTAGAGCTCACTGCTCAATCACAAAATGGGAGTCACATTGACTACAGTTGGATGGTTAAATCCAATAAGAATGTATTGTACAAAATAACATCTTCATATGCTGGATTTAGTAACGGTGTAATGCTAATATGATTCTACAAAAACCTAGCTTCACCTTCAAATGATGTCTTTGTGTATACCTCTGCTTAATCTTGCATATACCTTCTCACAATTTTTCTTCGCATTCCACATTCGATCTTACAAATAAGATCTTACATTTATACCCTAAGACCAATTTTAGTAGGTCAGCTCTACAAGATATTACAATAAAAACATTTTACAAATAATATAATATCTTATGCAATAACTATTTGAACATGTCGGCTTAATGCATTTACAACAATAATAAATCATCTCTATAGCGTGCCATGCTGATCTAAAAAAGATAAACCTGCCGGTGTAACCCTAGATAACCCTGGACCTATTTGCCGGTAAAAGAAAATATGCCAATATGAATATACCAATGATTAATTCTTCAAAACAAAGTGTCCACATGATGTCTTTGACATTACCAAGTGTCTTCCATATCATTCCAAGTGCCGGTGAACATTATATCCTACCGGTGAACCATATACCAGTAACTATGCAATAGTTACTTGCTTGTCGGTGAATGTTGCTGGATCTCCAAAGGGCTAGTGTTTAGGTAGGTGTTGACATCAATGACAAAACCATACCAAAATACCAACAATAAGAACTCAAAGTAGGCTACTTAATAAAATCTGCAATTGTGCCTAAAATGCACTTTCAACTCACCCCTCGAAATGGGTACCTGATAAACTTATCCAAACTGAATTTTGAAAGTTGCACATCACTGAATAGGCCAAATGAAAGGTGTAGGACATGTTTCCTAAGCCATACTCTTTGAAAATCAACTGGCTCCATTTTGCCCTCTCTCTAACCAGGCCATTCAAATCGACTCATTTGGAAATGTAGAGCAAAATTTTGAAATGGGCCTCTAAACTTGAATCAAATTTAATGAGTCCCAACAGGTCGGTCGACGAGTATGGAGTACCGCAAGATCTCCATCCACGTAGGTTGTTTGGGTTGGTGTCGAAGCATGATGGCGAATAAGTGGGCTCCTCTATAGTGAATAGTGCTGAAAAGTTAAAAGTGACAAATGAAGGTGTCACTTTCATATTTATGAGGTATGCACTTTTTTGTTTATGCTTTCAAGTTATAAACGCCAGTTTATGCACTTTTGCTTCAATCGGTCATATCTTGAGCTAGAGAGCTCATATTTTTGCACCATTGGTTGCGTTGGAATCATGAATTCTCTCTCTCTCTCTCTCTCTCTCTCTCCGCATTGGTTCCATAAAGCACTTGGATGCACAACCGAGCCTTGTCATGAATATAGTTATCAAAATTTAATCACAATTCATTGTGGTAAACATGATACCCTGTTTCACCTCACTAATTAGCAAGCTAGAACAAGGGGGGGGCATATAGCTACCCGCAAATTTCATTGCCTCCCTTATTAAGAATTAGGTGATTTTGTGATCTAACATGTGGTTTTGTAGGGTGTGGTTCCTAACTATGTACTACAGATATCACTGGGGGCTTTGTCCGACAACTTATGGATACATTTGTTGGTATTATGGATGTGTTGCATTAGTTTTGTCATTGATGTCAACACTTATCCTTCTGGAGATCTACATTGTTGATTTGGAACTATGTTTATATTGGTTTACTATTGAACCAACACATTGTGTTCACCGACAAGTTCAGTGACTTATGCATAGTCACTGGTATACTGTTCACGAATAGGTTATATGGTTCACCAACACTGATGATGACTTGTTATCATCTGGAGATCAATTGATTATGTCAAAGACATGGTTTGGATACTTGTTTTTGGTTTTTTGGTTATTGGTCTAATCAGGTTGACATAATTGTTGTTACTGGTAGATTGGTCTAGGTTATGGACCGATATGCGTTATCTATTCCAGATTAGCACAACATGTTACATAGATGATTTATTGATTGGATATTGTTGTAAATGTATTGATCCAACATGATGCATCACATCAAGACTTATTTATAATTGATTTTATTGTAATATTCTTCCTAAGATGACCTACACATTTGGTCGTAGGTTTTGTATATATGTAAGATCTCATTTGTGAGATGAGATATGGTTATGGTATGTAAGGTTACGGTATGGTATTGTAACATGGTATGTGTGAATACTGAAGATCATATGAGAAAACCATAGAGAAGGTTCAAGGAAGGTTTGAAGGTATTTGTTAGAGCTTAACTGGTACTGAATCTAGCATTGGAGATGCTATTTTGAGCAATACATTATTCTAGGATTTAACCATCCTACTGTAGTCATTGTGACTCCCATTTGAGTAGTGTGCTCTAGGCGGTTGGCCTTTTTGCATGTGCAAACCCCATTTGTATACACATACTATCTGCAATAGTATCATCTAATTGTGGGTAAGGTTTCCCACCATGGTTTTTCCCCTTACAGGTTTTCCATGTCAAAATATCTATGTTTTGTGTTGTGGATGTTGTTTCTCTTTCTGTTTCATGCATTAAGTTTCACCGGTATTAATAATAACTGCTAATCTATTAACCGACATTAAGTTTGGTTCACCGGTATAAAGTATAAATTTTAATTAAGTAATAATTGGGATGAAATTCATAGACAACTGATTCACCCCCTCCCCCTCTTAGTTTCCTTCCGATTCCTAACAATTGGTATCAGAGCATAGTTCTCTTTTTGGAGAAGCCTAATAGCTTGAGGAGATTCTATGGCAACAAACATTTTTAGGAAGGATAGTCCTAAACTTGATGGAACTAACTATGGTATATGGAAGATCAGAATGGAGACACATCTTAATTGCATTGGAAGAGACATATGGGAAGTTACAAATAATGGTTGTGTTGGTCCTATTCCGAATCAACCTAATCCACCAACATTGGGTAAAGATCAAGAAAATGATTACAAAGCAAGAGAAGCACTTTTGAGCACATTATCAAATCAGCAAATCATGGGATTATTAGACCAATCTACTGCTAAAGCTATTTGGGATAAATTAGAGGCATTGAATGAAGGAGATACCACTATCAAAATTACAAAATTGGAATGTTACCGGGTTAGGTATGAAAATTTGAAAATGGAAGAAGATGAAAGAATTTCTGCTTTTATGGAAAGAGTTAATGAAATTGTTTTAGGAATACAATGTTGTGGAGGATCCTTAAGTGAAGATGAAATTGTTTCTAAAGTTTTAAGAGCTTTGCCACCGATAGACAAAATGAAAGTAACTACTATTAATGAATTGAGAACAATGCCTAATACATCAATATCTAGAGATACCTTGGTCGAAAAACTTTCAACATTTAAGCTTGAGGAATTTGGTCCTGTTGCTACAATTAAGATAGATTTAGCCTTCAGAGCATCATCATCCACAACATTATCATCATCATCTAACAAATCTGATTGAAAAGCACTGTATGCAAAAGAACTTGAAGATATCAGAAGGGAAAATGAACAACTGGAAGAACTTGAAGCACTATTTGCAAGGAAAATGCCTAAAGGTCCATTTGGAAGTAAGTATGAAGGTAAAGCACCATTTAAATGTTTTAATTGCAATAAAGTTGGTCATATAGCATCTAGATGTCTTGACAGACAAGCAAGATTGAGAGAGGAAGATAAAAGAACATATATGCCTAATCCTGAATATTAGAGATACAGATTTAAGAAGAACAAAGATAAATCATGTTACTATACTGATGATTTTGATGAAGAACCTACAGACAATGGAAGAGATTTTGTTGCAATAAAAGAAGATCAACCGAAACCTACTGTTCCACTGGTAGAGCTGGCCCTAGCAACTAAAATTGAAGAAAAAGATGAATGGATCATTGATAGTGGATGTTCACATCATATGACTGGTGATAAAATTAAATTCTTATCTTTTCAGGAATATAGTGGAGGCCTAGTAAGATTTGGCGATGATAAAGATTGTTTAATCAAAGGAAAAGGCACTATATCTTTGGATGGTAAACACAATACTGACAATGTTTATTATGTTGAAGGTTTGAAACATAATATTTTGAGTGTTGGTCAATTAGTTGAAAAGGGATTTCAGTTACAATTTAAGAATGGTAAATGAAAAATCATGAATAGAACTGGATTGGAGATTGCAACCGATAATCAGACTAAAGGTAATATCTTTCATTTGAACAATAGTGATAAAACATGCTTGATTGCACGTATTGATGAAAGTTGGTTATGGCATAAGAGACTTTGTCATGTGAATTTTGATTGCATTGTAAAGATCGATTCAACTAAGGTAGTAAGGGATTTACCTAAAATTGTGAAACCTCATCATCCGGTATGTAAGGAAAGTCGAATGGGAAAGCAAGTTAGAACAACTTTTAAGAGTATTTCTGAAAAATCCAATAATGTACTTGATTTAATTCATACTGACTTGTGTGGTCCGGCAAGAACAAGAAGTATACAGGGAGATAGATATTTTATGCTAATTATTGATGATTATTCTAGAATGTGTTGGGTTACTTTTCTCAGGGAGAAATCATAAGCTTTTGGAAAATTCAAATTATTCAAGGCAATGGTAGAGAATGAAATCGGTAAGAAAATCAAATGTTTGAGATTTGATCAAGGAGGAGAATTTACATCTAAGGAATTTAATACATACTGTGAAGTGAATGGAATCAAAAGACAACTATCAACACCCCAGACACCTCATAAAAATGGAATTGTGGAAAGGAAGAACATAACTATTCTGGAAGAAGCTAGAAGCATGATATTGGAAGAAAATCTACCTCATGTGTACTAGAGAGAAGCAGTGAATACAATGGTTTACACTTTCAACATAGTTCACATCAAAGGTGAAACCGGTAAGACCCCTTATGAACTATGGTTTGGTAATACTCCAACTCTTAAATACTTTAGAATATTTGAAAGCAAATGCTATATTAGGAGAGATGAGTATGTTGGTAAATTTGATCCTAGAAGTGATGAAGGAATATTTATTGGTTATTCATCTAAGAGAAAGGCATATAGATGTTTTAATAAAAGATTGCAAAAGATCATTAAGAGTGATAATGTGAAGATATATGAACATTTTAGAGGAAATTCAAGGTCTGTAGATTCTGAACTGGCAGTTGAGATGATCTTAAATGAACCTATATAGAGTGCACCGGTACAGAATGTGGATCCAGTCACACCGACATCATCAGAGAATTCCACAGTGTTTGAAGAACACCATCATTTGAATAGACCCAGGTATGTAAGACTGAATCACTCAGAAAATTAGATAGTTGGGAATAAGTATCAAGGTGTTATGACAAGAGGAAAACTGACAAATGAAGAGGTATGCTTAATTTCTCAAATTGAACCAACATCTATTATTGAAGCATGCCAAGATGAATATTGGATAAAAGCAATGGAAGATGAACTAGAACAAATTGAAAAGAACAATACATGGACATTAGTTCCCCGACCTAAAGACAAAAATGTAATTGGAACTAAATGGGTATTCAGAAATAAACTTAATGAAGATGGTAAGGTAACCAAGAACAAAGAAAGATTAGTGTGTAAAGGATATTCATAGAAAGAGGGAATTGATTACAATGAAACTTTTGCACCGGTAGCTAGAATTGAGTCAGTTAGATTATTTCTTGCATTTGTAGCTCATAAGAACTATAAAGTATACCAAATAGATGTAAAATGTGCATTTCTGAATGGTGATCTTGAAGAGGAAGTTTACATTGAACAAACTGATGGATTTTCATTAACAAATGTTAAAGATATGGTTTGTAGATTAAGGAAAGCTTTGTATGGATTGAAGCAAGCTCCTAGAGCTTGGTATGCTAGATTGGACAAATATCTTTTGAAGCTTGGTTACACTAAAGGTAATGCTGACAACAACTTATATTTCAAAGTGACTAATAATGATATCTTGGTTATTGAAGTTTTTGTTGATGATATCATTTTTGGAGGAGAAGATGGATTGTGTAAAGACTTTTCTAACAAGACGCAGGAAGAACTTGAAATGTCTATGATTGGGGAGATTAAATTCTTTTTAGGATTGCATATTTCACAAACTAACAAAGGTATATTCATATGTCAAACAAAATACTTGAAAGAACTACTGGATAAATTTGGTATGGAAAACTTTAAACCGGTAAGTACTCCTATGACTACAACTGATAAATTGACATTGAAGGATGATTCAACTCCTGTTAATCCAAAAAGATACAAATCTATGATTGAAGGTTTACTTTATTTGACACAAACAAGACCTGATATAATGAATGCAGTATGTATTATTTCAAGATTTCAGAGTAATTCTAAAGAAAATCATGAATCAATAGTAAAAAGGATTTTCCAGTATCTACAAGGAACAACAAATCTTAGTTTATGGTATCCTAAAGATGAAAATTTTGATTTATATGCATACACCGATGCAAATTAGGTAGAAGATGTAGATGATAGAAATAGTACCACTGGCGGTGCATTCTTTCTTGGTAGCAGATTGATTTCATGGATAAGCAAGAAGCAGAGTTGTACATCATTATCAACAGCAAAATCAGAATATGTTGTAGCAGCAACTAATTGTACTCAGGTATTATGGATTAAGAAAATGTTGAAGGACATAAAGGTAAAATGCAAAGAACCTATAATCATTTATTGTGATAACTCAACAGCAATTGATATATAAAAGAATCCGGTTTTTCACTCTAAGAATAAGCATGTTTCTATCAAATATAACTTTCGAAAAGAGAATGTTGAAGCAAAAGAAAGATTGGTTTATGTGAATACTAAAGAGCAGATCGCAGATATCTTTATTAAGCCTTTGCCTAAGGAAACCTTTGAATATCTCAGAGAGCAGCTTGGGGTAACACCCTCACCAGTAAAGACTTAGACAGTTGAAGATTGGCATCAAACTGATAGAAACTTACAGAGAAATTTTCTTTTCTGGCTTTGATGGATGAGAGCTACTTCTTAGGGGGAGTAGTTGATTGTTTTAGTTGGTTGTATGTTCTGGTATTTTTTTATTGCTTTGGCATTTGATGTAAAAGGGGGAGAGAGATCTATGGAAAAATATTCTTGGAAAACATTCTCGGGAGAGAGATCTATGAGACATTATTCATTGGGGGAGAGATATATACTCTTTGTATTTTGACTTTGATTTTTGCTATTGATATATTCTGGAGATTGTTGGTTTTTGGTTTTTGGTATTCTATTTTGGAACTTAGATGTTTTTCCATCTAGTGTTACCATCAATGCCAAAGGGGGAGATTGTTGGTATTATGGATGTGTTGCATTAGTTTTGTCATTGATGTCAACACTTATTCTTCTGGAGATCTACATTGTTGATTTGGCACTATGGTTATATTGGTTTACTGTTGAACCGACACATTGTGTTCACCAACAAGTTTAGTGACTTATGCACAGTTACTGGTATATTGTTCACCGACAGGTTATATGGTTCACCGGCACTGATGATGACTTATTATCATCTGGAGATCACTTGATTATATCGAAGACATGGTTTGGATACTTGGTTTTGGTGTTTTGGTTATTGGTCTAATCGGGTTGACATATTTGTTGTTACTAGTAGATTGGTCTAGGTTACAGACCGGTATGCGTTATCTATTCTAGATCAGCACGACACGTTATGGAGATGATTTATTGATTGGATATTGTTGTAAATGTATTGAGCCGACATGATGCATCATATCAAGACTTATTTGTAATTGATTTTATTGTAATATTCTTAGTAAGCCGACCTACACATTTGGTCTTAGGTTTTGTATATATGTAAGATCTCATTTGTGAGATGAGATATGGTTATGGTATGTAAGGTTACAGTATGGTATTGTAACATGGTATGTGCGAATATTGAAGATCATATGAGAAGACCATAAAGAAGGTTCAAGGAAGGTTTGAAGGTGTTTGTCAGAGCTTACTCGATACTGAATCTAGCATTGGAGATGCTATTTTGATCAATACATTATTCTAGGATTTAACCATCCTACTCTAGTCATCGCGAATCCCATTTGAGCAGTGTGCTCTAGGCAGTTGGCCTTTCTGCATGTGTAGACCCCATTTGTATACACATACTATCTACAACAGTATCATATAACTGTGGGTAAGGTTTCCCACCATGGTTTTTCCCCTTATAGGGTTTCCACATCAAAATATTTATGTTATGTGTTGTGGATGTTGTTTCTCTTTCTATTTCATGCATTAAGTTTCATTGGTATTAATATTAATTGATAATCTATTAACCGACATTAAGTTTGGTTTATCAGTATAAAGTACCAAGTTTGATTAAGTAATAATTGGGATGAAATTCATAGACAACTTGTTGGGACTCATTAAATTTGAGTCAAGTTTTGAGCCCCATTTCAAAATTTTGATATTGCATTTTCAGAAAGACACGTAATCTCATTCAGGTGGCCTAGTTAGAGAGAGGGTAAAATGGAGCGAGTTGATTTTCAAAGGGTAAGGCTCAGGAAATGTGTCCTACACCTTTCATTTGGCCTATGCAGTGATGTGAAACTTTCAGATTTTAGTTTGGATCAATTTACTAGGTACCCATTTCAAGGGGCGAGCTGAAAGTGTATGGTAGGTGCAAATGCAGATTTTATTAAGTAGCCTACTTTGAGCGATTATATCTTTTGCCCTGTTGATCATCATGATGAATTTTAAAGTGTATTGGATTCTATGCATAATGTGAGTCAGCATGAAAAATTTCAATTCTTTATGAATCCATTTGCTCAGTTTTCAAAGCTCAATCTATTCGCAGTTTGTGTTGTTTGACAAGTCCCTGTTTCAGGACCTAGTCGGAGCCCTGTTTTTGCATGTGTAAAAGTTGCCTCAGTGAGTGTCATGTCAGAATGTTTTTACCGGGATATTTTTGGTATAAATGAAGAGCTATGTTTCAAATTTCAAGCTCCTACCAATCCGTTTGATCGGTTTTCAAAAGGGTTTCTTGAGCCATCTATTTTCAGTGATCCGTACTTTCATTGCTATATCAGTTAATGTAGCTATTTTCATGAGCGCACCATTTGTACCCAATCAGAATTTTTGTCAAACTGAGAATTCTAAGTTTTTATATGTACTTCAAGGTACCTATGTTTTAGATGTGAGGGTCTATGGAGGTCATTTGATATTTTAAGAAAGGCATCATGAGTTGCCTGTGCGTTGACTTCATCAGGTCCGCAGTGCCGATAAAGCCAGTTGGTCATTTTTGACAATTAATATCTCTTCACTTGGGATTCATCTTGAAAAACCACTTGGTAGAGTTCATGCTTGTATATTAGAGTACACGCCTATCAGATGGCGTGGTCTAGAAAGTTGTTTTGATTGTTTTGAAAATTACATCTTCACGATTAAATGCAAAAATGTGGCGCAGGCGCCTAAAAGTTGCAAAACTCAGTTTGATGATCCAAAAATGGTGCCGATCGATTCTAGAGGTATGTTTAAGGTTCCCGAGGCATTTCTAAGGTCAGTTGCATGAAATTTTTTTTTTTTTAAGTCAGACCCACTTTGGGGCCCGACTTGACTTGCCACTTCATGTGTCTTTCAAGCAAAGTTTAAATTGTTATATTTGCAATCATATGTTTATATGATTTAACTATGAAGGAATGGTATTTGTATCATCGAAAAGAAGAGATTTGTGGAGTTTGGGGAGCATATAAAACTATAAGCAAATGCCAAATCTCCTTCCCTATGCATGGCATTTGGGGGATGCAATATTAACTCCCACCAGAATGCAAGTTGGCAAATGTAAATGTCAGCATCTCTCCTCTACCTTGCGTGGAAGTGGCTGGGTAAAGAGGGCATCATTAATGGAAGTCTTCAGTAAATTGCAAGTAGCAAAGTAAACACCATTTCAACTCCTCCTGCATGGCATGGTGCAATCAAAAACTTTTGTGCAAATGCAAGTTGCAGGTGTAGCTTCTGCGTGAGAGTGAGGAGAATATGAATGAAGTTTAAAGAAATTTCTGCAATCCCAAAGGCTCATCCTCTCCCTCTGCATGAGCATGTAGAAAACTTCCAAACCAATGCAATGGAGTGGCAGTGTGGTTCTGAAAAGGCAATTATTATCAAACAAATGCTTTTGGCAGGTGTGAAGCCCAACCAACACCCTTCTCCTCCCTCTGCATGGTTAATAAAATGGGAAATAATAAAATTGAGCAAATGCAATTGGCAGTGATCCTTAGCATGGCATGTGAAAAGGCAATTACAGTTCAAACAAATGCAATTTTGGAGGTCTGAAACAAGACAAATCTCCTTCCCTATTGTGTGCGTAGTGTTTGAGAGATATTAGTTAAAACTTTCAAGTAAAAAGAATTGGCAAGTGTAAAGCTTGGTTCCACGACCTTGCCAGCATCATTCCCAACCATGGTGTTTCTAAAAGGGCATTTGGAATATTCAACGAATGCAAAGTTGCAGAGAAAACCCTCAAAACTTGCAGTTTTAGGCAAAATGTTTTATCCCACATTGTCTGGGCATTGAGATATTTTAAATATTTATAAGCAAGGCTTTACACATTCATAGTGTCAAAAGCTTGAGTCTTTTGATGAATGGTGCCAGTAGGGTGCCCAAGTAGACCCCATGCGTGTAGGTGACTTAGGAGGATGACAAGTGGAGACCAGGTGGATCCCACGCAGGCACAGATCCTGAGGCAGGCGAGTTTTGCAGAGAATGGACGACTTAACTAGCGAGCAAGTTGAGGAGATAGGACAGTGCACGTGATCTCATGAAAGAAAGATGCTTGAAGAATAACCATCACGAAATGGTGAAAAGCACGTGCTCAAATGACCAAGGTTAGCTGAAGGTTAAAGAGTGAGCAGGTTCAAGATGATCCAATGGCTTGCGTGACTTCGTGACCCGAAGATGCAAGCTCGTTAGCCATCACGAAATGGTGAAAGATAGGTGGCAGGTCCAGGTAGAGGTCCAGCTTGCAGGTCCCATCCAATGGCGCTGAGGTGGTGATGACATGACAATGATGTGGCGTACAGATGGAAGTCCAGTGGCGCCGAGGTGGCAGTGACGAGGTAGTCCAGGTGGCGAATTAGTGAGGTGTCATCCTAGTGGATCCACAAGCGAATCGCAGGCTGCCATGTGGTAGGTCGTCAGGCCAAAACCAGGGTCAACAAATGGATGAAAAATAAAATTTAAATGTATAGTTGAAACTATATTAGAAATTGAAAAATTTAAATGATGTGCACATATGAAGGATTTAACTCACCCAGAGGTCCATTTTTGCCCAAAATACCAAGTATCATATATCACCGGAAAGCTCTCAAGATAAGGAATGCGGTTATGAAGTTTGTTTCAACAAATATGGGATATTTATAGATAAATTTCCATGGGAAGAAGGAAGGGATTGAAATTTAGTTGGAAAAGAGACACTTGGCAATTTGGTTGCAGACCTAATCTTTTTCCCTCTCCTTCTTATTCTGATTTTCTTCTCATTGTAAGTGTTCCAAAATTTTGGAGGAAGTGCTCCAGATTTCATGGCTTCCAATTCTGAGTTCTCTTCAAGATTGTACAGGGCAGTGCTTCTCTTTTAGTAATAGAGTATCTTCTTGTTGTAAATTTTTTTGTTGCAAGTCATGTATATGTAAGGCATATATACAGTTTATTGGATTGTCTCTAAGAATTTCTCTATTTTCAGTAAATCCAGTCTTCAAGGGAGTTTGGGTTTATCCTCTCAAAGGGGGAGTGTAAGGGTTGTTTTTAGGTACTCTTCAAGGAAGAGTTTAAATTCTATGAGCAATCATTTTGGATTCAAGATAATGTCTGGATATGTATAATCCTCTGTCTGAGTTTAGAATGTATTAATGTCAAGCATTAATACAGGGATACCTTTCTTAATAAATTGGATTTGCAATAAAGGTTTTCATTTTTAGTTTGATGTATGACTCTGTTGCTCTTGGATAAGGCACTAATCTTGCAGATTTTGGGGTTTTCTCAGAGATTTAAAATAAAAAATCAGAATATCTACCTTTATTTTATGTTCTGTGGGAATGTTTCATCCATCTCATGCTTCAACTTAGTTGAGATGTCAATGTGGATCTAGCCCATCTACAGTAACCTCCTAGTTGTTAAGCCTTGAGAGATCTATCTGCTTTGTTGATACTGTCATAGGTGTGTAATAGGTTTAATTTTAAGCATCAAAGGTATACTCGCCTAGGTTTTCCAGAGCCTGAAGAGTAGAAGGATTCATATCCTTGTCATGTTGTCCAAGCCCTGAGGTTCTTTAAAAATTGAATTGGCTACTTCATAGATCAATTGCAGGTGTACTTGGGTTAATCATTTTTGATGAACAACACAACTAATTCACCCCTCCTCTCAGTTGGCTTCCGGTTCCTAACAATATCCTTTTTCAAATGATGTTTACTTTTCCTGTACTTTAGCTTGCATATGCACATAGTGTCATATGACTGCTAAAGTGGGGGCTAAATGTAATGTCGTAAATTGTACACCCTTGCTAGGGTGGTACAATTTCACACTTACTTTAGCACTCTCCTTAGTGTGTTTTACATCTTGCATTTCTAATCTATTTTAAGAATTTAATTAATTAATTTAATTAAATCTAAATTCATATTTCACCTCTTCACATGTTATAAAATTGGGCCCTTTATCCTAAAGTGTGCCCCTTTTATTTCTTCAATAAATCATTTAATCATAAACCCTAATTATGTCCTATTTTGACCTTTAAGGCCTAATTTCACATATCAATAGATCATGAAATCATTTGTAACTTTGGGATTAGCTCTAATATCATCATATCTAATGGCCCCAAAAATTTGGTCAAAATTTGGTTGGATCATGTTGAAAGTGCACATGGTCCTTGACTTTTTTCCTAAAATTTTGGGTGCATAATCTTGTGATATAATAATGCTTACCCCCAAAATATTTGTGGGAAATTCAAATCCTAGGTTGGCCTAAACATGAGATTAAGATCTAGGATTTCATACTTAAGAATCTAAGAGCAGGTTTTTGGAGCGTAAAGAGCCTTCTTTGTAGAAAAAGAGTAGATCTTTGAATTCTTCAACAAAATTGAACATTCATTCATAAAATATTCATCAAGCATCATTTCATCAATTAGGGGCTTTTGAAGATGTAGGAGAACAATAGGAGATCACCAACTGAAGATTGGCTTGTACCTCTCCCTTAGGGTTGGGTATGGTTTCATGTTGTTTTCATGTCTTTGTATAAGCTTCATTTTGATTCATATTCATGCTTTAGATCATTTTGCATCATAGATTTAGAGAATTTACTTTGTCAATTATAACCAATTAGGGTTTAATCTTTAGGGTTGGTCTCGATTGTTTGCTTTCATTTCAGGATCTTGCACACACATTTTAAGTACATTATCGGCTATTTGTTGAGGTGGAAATCACTAAAATAGGGGTTCTACTAAGGAAAAACCCTATATAGCCACCCAAAACCCTTCTTTTTAGCTATAGGTACAGGTTCAAATCCGAGCATTGCTAGAAGTTTCAGGACCGATAGAGCACGCTGAGGTTGCCTCGGAGTTCAGAAATCATCAAAAACCCCTAGGATAGGGGTGTGACACCCTTGTCATTCCCAGGATAGGGGCGTGGCACTCTGGTCCTACCTATTTTTAGTAGCATTTGGTGGTATAGGAGTTTGCAAATCCTAGAATCTAGTCTTTTAGTTGAACCTTTAGACTTGCAGAATCAGGACAATGGCATGGCACCCTGGTCCCGAATATTTTGGCTTAGATTTCAGACATAGGTGCACCTCTGATTATTCTTTGTAATTTGTTTTGTATTTCTAGATTAGGGTTTTCTTTCTTACTTGCACTTTAGGTTAAATTGGATTTTGTATCATTCCTCTCCCTCATTTGTAGCAAAAGAATAGAAACCCCAAGAGGTAATCCACAACTCTCTCTTTCTCACAAGAAGTAGTCAAAGTGCGTTCCCTCCCTAGGCTCTTTTGTATTCTGTTAGTGTGTACGAGAGTGGGATTAGGGTTTCCATACTTAGTCTCACTTTTCCCCTTACACAAAAGTCATCATTACCGGTCAACCAAAAAATATAACAAAGCTAGGGATTTTGCAAAAAATAATGCCAAAGTCCTTAAACCCTACAAAAACCCTACTTACCAAACTCATTCAAGAGGTAAAACGACATGGATATGAGCAAAATTTTAACACTCCCAATAGGGTGATTGCCCCTTCTGATCAAAACTAAGGTGCATTAGTATGCATTAGTCTGGTGCATTTCACAGTCATATCTTGTCATTCGAATTGATGAGGCATCTTTTACTTAGGAGGAGTAGTCAGATGTTTAGATTTGTGAGGTAATGTGTTTGCAAATATGTGTTTCTATCATTCAAAGGGGGAGAGATTCATGTGAAAAACCCTATAGTGATTTAAGGGGGAGAGATTATTTGTAGTATGAGAGAGTTATATGAGAGAGTTGTTGATTTCTTTGACATTGATTATTTTTCACATCATATGTTGCAATCATTGTCAAAAGAGGATATTTTTGTATGTTTGGGAGATTGCCTTAATGATATCTAAGAGATGTGTTTTCATTGCTCCTAACATATTTTCTTTGTTTAGTACAGTGTTGTAGTGAAGTTTAGTGAGCTAGTTTGTGTTGTATATTGATGATCAATATTTGCGGATTAAAGGGTTTGTAGAGTGATATCTCTATTTGAATTAGTGCAAGTTTCAGGGGTCCTCCTCAAGATTTCATTGAGTTAAAGTATTTGTATTGTAGCCAATTTTTCTATTATTCAGTGTTGTCAATGTTTAGTATTTTGATCTTCATTGCTCTGTATTGTAATATCTTGGTTTGGAGATTTGGAATTATGTTAGGACATTGATGAGTGTCCTCAGCTCAAGTGGTTCATGGTTTGGAGCTTCGCAAGTGATTTTTCCAAGTTGATAGTTAGTTCAATTATTGTTCTTGAAGTTCAGTATGGTGATAACGATGATTATAGTAATTTGAGTTGGTGCGGATGTTGCTGCAGTTATTTAGGATGCTTGTGGATGTTTCTAAATCATGTTATATTTGTGTTGGTGGTCCATATTGATCGGTGAGCATATTATTGATTATATTTCTTGATTAAGTGGTATTCTTCATGTTCTTTGCCGACATGATGCATGTAGTGTGTTGTAGATGTTTGATGCATAGTTCTCAGAGATGTTTCATATTCGAGGTGGTGATTTAGGTCCATGCTATGTCTTAGTTGACATTGTTTTTGTCTGCATGTGATATTGTAGCGTTTATGGTTTTATTTTTGTAATTGGGAGATATGTGTTGAGCTGACCTTGATGATATTGGTTCAAAGTTGATGTCAAGTATAAATAAATATTAAATATTTGTAATTGAGTATGCTACAGAAGTGTGTGAATATGCAAATAATGAATTAATCTTTTGTTGCAGAGAAGAAGTGTGGAGAATTGTGAGAGATGCTATGTGCTTAACCGAAACTATAACCAGGTATGAGGAGATGCTATTTTCTCAATTCATGATTTTCCAGATGTAATCTAGATGTGTTTGTAAGGTAGTGAGTCTTCTCAGAGTTGTTGCCATTTATTTTTTTTTAGCACTGAGCTCTAGGTAGTGTTCTTGAATGCATGTGCATTCCCCATTGTAATATTTCATATACTTCTAACAGGGTATCATCATTTTGGGTAGGTTCCCACCATGTTTTTTCCCTTGACTGGGTTTTCCACGTCAAAAATCTTGGTGTTATGTGTGTTCATGTTGTGTTGTTGATTTATGATTTCACTGTTAATTATCAAAACTAAGATTAAATTAGGTTGTTGTAAAATTTGGTGACAACTAATTCACCCCCCCTCCCTCTTAGTTGTCTACCCTATTTTCATCAGGAACAACCAAGATCAACTTGCAAAAAAATTTCTCCATAATAAGAAATATGCAAAATGATATATATCATAAGAAAATCAACATGATACTGTACAAAGGAGTGTTATTATAAAGGTACTAAAAGAAGAGGTGAGAAGGTAGAAGTGAAAGTGTAACTACCCCTTCATGAGTGAAACAAAAGTATAAGTTTATAGAAAAGTATTGGGACACTTGGTGAGTCTACACGAGGTGAGATATAAGTCTAGCTTACCTCCAAGTGAGCTCAAGTGTAGTGTGAATAGAAATCTATTAGTAATATGTTGGATTTGGTTAAGTATTGCCATTGATATCAATACTATATCCTAGTTGGAGACTATCCTGGTTAGTCTTGGTGATGTTTTTTCTTTTTGTTGTGATTATGACCCGATATGATCAGGCCTCTGGAATCGGTTTTGGGTCCTTATTCTGATGGTTATATGCTTTTTATATTCTGGTGGTTTCATGGTTTGATTATTTCTTTTTGTATTTCTAATTACTGGTTGGTTTATGCCTTTACCAGCTAGCTTTTGGATTTACGAGCTTTTGGAATTCTCGGTTAGCTTTACTGGTATGCTATTTTGGTGACTTGGTTAGTGGATTTTCGGTCCGACTTATGGAATTAGTCTCTTTTATGCCATTGGTGCTTCTTGATCATATCCCGAGTGTTTGGCAAATTTTCTTGGGATGGTGTGCTATTATGGTGGTCCTATTTGGATCTGGTCAAACTTTCAGTGAGGGTTTCTACGGGCAAGTGAAGCGTGTTGGATTTTGGTCTTAGCGGAATCCCCGATGGATATAATTATTTGGTTACTTGATTTAGGTCCACGCTATGTAATGTAAATTATAATGTTAGTCCGATCGTATCATTTGATGTATTTTTTATTATTATGGGTTTATGGTTTAGCTGACCTTGTCAATAAGGTTGATGATCTATATTTATAGGTGACTTTGTCATGTAATTTAGATATAGATGCGATGGTCAAAGTTGGTTAAGTCTGCATTATCAGAGAAGGATTAAGTGCGAATAGTCATATCATTCAAGTGAAGGTTGGAAAGGTTTTGTATTGCAGAGCAGACATCAATGCTTAACTAGAACTGTATCTATTGGCCATTTGGAGGAATTGATTATGTGTTGCATTGATGTTTTGTCATTGATGTCAACACTACTTGTTTTGGCTACTTTACAGGTATCCTTCTCATCTCGGTCGGTTGTTTGGTTTATGGTTGGATTAGATCATGATGATCTGATATGCTCCAGTATGTTTTGTCTTTTTTAATTAGCTTAGATATGCTATTCATGCTACTTAGATTCATGTTTAGTCAGTTGGTTTTGATTTGGTGATCGAATGCTATCCTGTATGCTGGTAAGCTTGGTTTGTTGATCCCATGGGGGTTTCACCGACAGAGCTTTGTTGAAGATCTTTTGATGTTATGCATAAGTGGTGTTGGTGTGGATTCTAGTAGAGATTCAGGATGCTAATGGTGATCATGTTCAAGACTTGGTTGATTGGGATCATTGTTTTAGCATGTGTGGACCTAAATTCGGTCCAATACTATCTAGGTTACAAATCGGCTTAATGTAATGTGTTGATTATAATTCTCTATGTGTTTGTGGGATGTCTTATGGGTTGGATATTATTTGTTTGGTCTCAGGCCGACATGTTTTGTAATTATGTAATTGCTTTATTGTCTGCTGGCTAACCTTATTGTAAGATCTCATTGTAGATCATGTAAGGGATAACATATGGATATGTAAGGAGTGAATAATGTAATAATAATTCATGCAGAGGATTTGGTCGATCATTGATGATTGAGTTGGGTTTATGTAAGAGGATTTAGTCCTCTGGTATTGAGCTTAACCAAAATTGTACTCAGGCATAGGAGATGCTATCATTGTTGTTCATTCTTCCTTCTAGATTGTAGTTGGGATTTTTATGTAGTCAATAAGATTTGTTTTTTAATGAGCAGTGTGCTCTAGGGTGTTGGCCTTCTGGAAAGTGCAGGCCCCTCAATTTGTAATCACATACTTACTACAGAAGTATTATCTGACCGTGGGTAGGCTTCTCACCATGGTTTTTCCCTTTACTGGGTTTTCCATGTACAAATCTTGGTGTCATGTGGATGGTATTCATTCTCTAATTGTTGCTTGTTCTTAATGGATATATCTGCTATTTTGGTAATTTGTTTATGCATTCCGATATTGGTCTTATGTGTTTCGGTATTAAATTTTCAATTTCTTAAGGTTCTAGTAATCTAGTGACAACTGATTCACTCCTCCTCTCAGTTGTCTTTTGGTTATTTGAGCTATCAAAAAATTGGTATCAGAGCTCTGGTCCTCTCTGCAGAAGCTTAAACATTTGAGGAAGATCCTATGGTGAATAACAATTCAAGTTCATCTAGTTCATTTGTTGTTGTCTTTTAGAGAGAAATTCCTAGGCTTGATGAAACAAATTATAGAGTATAGAAGATTCAGATGGAGATTCATCTGATAGGTCTTGGTAAGGAAATTTGGGAAATCACAGAGAATGGTGTAACTCTTTTTAATGTGTCATCTAGTAATCCTCCTCTGGAAAACTTGGTTAAGGAGATTGAGAATGATTGTAGAGAAAGAGAAACCCTCTTGTGTGCACTTTCTAATAAGAAAATAATGGGATTAAGTGATAAATCAATAGAAAATGCTATATGGGACAAGTTGGAGACTCTTAATGAAGGTGATCCTACTCTTAAGATTTCTAAACTTGATGGTTACTAAGTGAGATATGAAAACTTGAAGATGGAAGAAGATGAAAGGATTAATACATTCATGGAAAGGGTAAATGAAATTGTTATGGGAATTAAATGTTGTGGTGGATCTTTGAGTGAAGATGAAATAGTTTCTAAAGTTTTGAGAGCTTTACCACTAGCTTTAAAGATGAAGGCTACTTCAATTAATGATTTGAGAACAATGGCTAATACCTCTATCAATAGATATACCTTGGTTGGGACATTATCTGCTTTTGAGCTTGAAGAATTTGGACCTTCTGGAGCTATGAAGTTTGAACTTGCTTTTCATGCATTTACATCATCAACTGACATGCAAGATTGGAAAGCTTTGTATACAAAGGAATTGGATAATCTGAAGAGAGAAGTTGAAGAATTTGAGAAACTTGAATCCCTATTTTCTAGAAGAGTACCTAAAGGACTGGTAGGAAGTAAGTATGAAGGAAAATCACCTTTTAAATATTTTGCATGTAATAAGATAGGTCATTTTGCATCTAGATGTCTTAAAAGGAATTCAAGATTTGAAGAAAGAGCTAGAAGATCTTTTAAGCCTAACCCTGGATATCTTAACAAGTATAAGTACAAGAAAAACATAGATAAATCATGCTACATTGCAGATGAGGAGGTGTGACTGATTCTGATGATGAACTGACACAAGACTCTACTAGTGGTTTCGACAATAGAAAGGAATGGGTGTTCCTGGCTATCAAGGAAGATGTTCTGAAACTGGAAGAGAATGTACCTAAAGAGAAGGCTCTTGCTACTAAAATTGAAGATAAGGATGAATGGGTAATTGATAGTGGATGTTCACATCATGTGACTAGAGATAAAAGGAAGTTTCTATCTTTGCAAGAATTTGATGGTATTCTGGTTAGATATGGAAATGACAAAGCATGTATGATCAAAGGAAAAAGAACTATATCATTAGATGGTAAGCACAATACTGATAATGTTTATTATATTGAAGGTTTACGGCATAATATTTTGAGTGTAGAAAAATTGGTGGATAAGGGATTTCAATTACAATCTAAGGATGGAAAATGCAAAATCATTAATAGATCTGGATTGGAGATTGCAATCGGTACTTAGACAAAAGGTAATATATTTAATCTAAATTCCAGTGAGAAGACATGTTTGATTTCAAAAATTGATGAGAGTTGGCTATGGAATAAAAGGCTATGTCATGTGAATTTTGATTGCATGGTAAAGATCAGTTCAACTAAGGCAGTTAGAGATATACCTAAGATTGTGAAGCCCTATAATCTGGTATGTAAAGAATGTCAAATGGGAAAACAGGTTAGAACCTCTTTTAAGAGTATACAAGATAAATCTAATGATGTTCTTGATCTTATTAATATTGATTTGTATGGCCCTACTAGAATTAAAAGCTTTCAAGGCAATAGATATTTTATGCTAATCATTGATGATTATTCTAGAATGATGTGGGTTACTTTTCTAAGGGAAAAATTTGAGGCTTTTGAAAAGTTTAAAATATTTAAAGCTAAAGTTGAAACTAAGACAAGATTGAATATTAAGTGTTTAAGGTCAGATCATGGTGGGGAATTTAGATCCGGTGAGTTTAACAACTTTTGTGAGAAGCATGGCATGAGGAGACAATTTTCTACTCCCCGGACACCTCAGCAGAATGGAGTTGTGGAAAGAAAGAACAAAACTATCTTGGATGTTGCTAGAACCATGATGATGGAAGATAATCTACTTCATATCTAGTGGAGAGAAGCAGTGAGAACAATATTTTATACATTCAACAGAGTTCATATCAAAGGAGAAACCAGTAAGACACCTTATGAATTATGGTTTGGTAATACACCTACAATTAAGTATTTCAGAATCTTTGGTAGTAAATGTTATATCAGGAGAGATAATTTCATTGGAAAATTTGATCCTAGATGTGATGAAGGAATATTTCTTGGTTATTCTAATGAAACCAAAGCATATAGATCTTATAACAAAAGATTGCAGAGTATTGTGGAGAGTGCTAATGTCAAGGTGGATGAGCTGAATAGAAGTCAAATCAGAATTTATGAGAAAGAACCGACATTGGAAATGATTATATCTGAACCGGTAGCACCTTTATTGGAACAAAGTATTGAACCAGTTACTTTGGCAGTATTACAAAATTCAACAGTAATTGAAGAACATGAAAGAGGAATAGAGAATCAAAAGATTCCTAGGTATGTAAGGTTGAATCATTTAGAAGATAAGATCATTGGGGATAAGAACAATGGAGTGATGACAAGAAGGAGATTGGCAGCTAATGAGGTATGTTTAATTTCTCAAGTTGAACCGGTATCCATAATTGAAGCATGTAAAGATGAATGTTCGATAAAAGCTATGGAAGAAGAATTAGATCAGATAGAGAAGAATAACACATGGACTTTAGTTCCCCGGCCTAAAAATAAGAAAGTTATAGGAACTAAATGGGTTTTTAGGAATAAATTAAATGAAGATGGACAAGTTGTAAGGAATAGAGCTAGATTGGTTTGTAAAAGATATTCTCAGAAGGAAGGAATTGATTATGTTGAGACTTTTGCACATGTAGCTAGGATTAAAGCTGTAAGATTATTTCTTGGTTTTGCTGCACATAAAAACTACAAGGTTTATCAGATGGATGTTAAGTGTTCTTTTCTGAATGGGGATATTGATGAGGAAGTTTATATTGAGAAACTTGGTGGTTTTTAACTTTCAGATGATAAAAACATGGTTTGCAGGTTAAGGAAAGGTTTATATGGATTGAAACATGCACCCAAAGCTTGGTATGCAAGGTTACATAAATAGCTTTTGAATGTTGGTTTCACTAAAGGTAATGCTGATAGTAATCTATATTATAAAGTCACTGATGATGATATATTGATTATTGAGATCTTTGTTGATGACATCATTTTTGGAGGTGAAGATAAGTTGTGTTGGCAATTGACACTCAATTGGTTGGTTTCACTATGTTTTCATTGATGGAAACATGGTATTGTGTTCTGATTTCATGTTTTGGTTTGGTTGTGTACCGGTAGACACTTCACAGATTCTACACCGGCATGGACACCGGCAAGATAGAAGGATTTCTTTGGTAACCGATAATGTACACTGAAATCATTTAGTAAAAGGTTATCGGTATTGGAGGCTGACATCTCTTGGATATGGCATCCACAATTGGCTTTAATATTTATGCATTTATGTTATCTGGATGACATGTAATTTGATATTGTATATATCTTTGTAAGCCGACATAAGGCATGATAATTTGTATAGGGTATATAGGTCAGTTTGATAGATCATTTTGAAAGAGACATGAAATAGGAGATTAGGGATATGCGAATGTTATAGGATGCAGAATATTTCAGAGAGTTTATGTATGCGAGGAAATTTATGTAAGGGTTATTCTGGTAAAGGGTTTAGGGTTTCAGATCGGAACAAACAGAGCTTAAATGGGAACTGTATTCAAGCATAGAAGATGCTATCTTAATAGTTCAATACTTCTCTGGATTGTAGTCTAGATTTATATGTAGTCAGTGTTGGTTTTTTGGATATGTTGGTATGGTTTTGTCATTGATGTCAACACTTGTCAACACTTATCAACACTTGGAGACTCTTGATTATGTTCACTGGCAAGAACAGTCACTGGTATTTGGTTCACCGATAGGTTATATTGTTCATTGGCACTTGGAATGACTTGAAGACTACTTGGTTATGTTGAAGACATTGTTTGGACACCTTGTTATGGTGATTTTTTCATTGGTCTATTCGGGTTTGCATATTTGTTGTTACCGGCAAATTGGTCCAAGTTATGCACCAACAATAATATCTATTCTAGATCAGCATGGCATGTTATGAAGATGATTTATTATTATTGTAAATGCATTGAGCCAACATGATGCATCAGATATTGATTCATTTGTAAATGATTTTATTGTAATATCTTTAGTAAGCCGACCTACTCATTTGGTCTTAGCTTTCGGTATAAATGTAAGATCTCATTTGTGAGATTAATATGGGAATGTTAGTAAGTGTGAATAAGGTACATGCGAAAATAAGTAGAGCTATACACAGAGACATCATTCAGATTGAAGGAAGGTTTGAAGAAGGCATATCAGAGCTAAACCGATATTGAATCCAGCATATGAAGATGCTATTTTGAGTAGTACTTTATCATTGGATTTAACCATCCAATTGTAGTCAGTGTGACTCCCATTTTGTGATTGAGCAGTGAGCTCTAGGAAGATGGCCTTTCTGCATGTGCAAACTCCATAATGTACACACATACTATCTGCAGTAGTATCATTTGATTGTGGGTAAGGCTTCCCATCGTGTTTTTTCCCCTTACAGGGTTTTCACTTACAAATGTCTGTGTTATGTGTTGTGGATGTTATTGTCTTTCTGTTTCATGCATTAATCTTTACTGGTACTGCAATTAACTGATAAACTATCTACTGGCATAAAGTTTGGTTTACCGGTATTAAGCATTAAGATTTGGTTAAGTTAATTTTGGTTTGAATTTATTGGAGAAGTGATTCATCCCCCCTCTCAGTTGTCTTCGAGACCTAATAGTCACTAAGGCTCCTTTTGAGATTGAGCAGTGTGCTCTAGGCTATAAGCCTTCCTGCAAGTGTAGGCCCCTCATATTTTGTAATATCTCTTCATATGGCCATTGGATTCATATTGTGGGTCACAAATCCCACCGTGGTTTTTCCTCTTTGAGCTTTTCCATGTATAATTTTGTGTGTTATGGTTCTCATTTATGTGATTGGCTTATTGGTTGCTTTACTTCTTTCAGCTTTGTATGTACCGGTATACTAGTTGGTGTATGCATGTTTTATTAAGGTTAAAATTGAACATCCCAGTATAACACTGATTCACCCCCCCTCTCAGTTTTATTGGATTCCAACAATTGGTATTAGAGCCTTATGCCTCGGAGGAAGTTTAACAACTTGAGGAAGATCCTGAATCCAGAATCCATGGATATGGCTTTGGAGAAGCAACTTGAGATGGCACTTGAAGATTATGATGCTGAAAGGTTGAAGAACTTAAAGCTACAAGATGAATTGAATTCTGCTAAGGAATTCATTCTTGTCCTACAAGAGAGGCTATCATCTGTTTAGGCTAGGAGGAAGGAACTTTTGCAAAGTCAGGATGATGAAGAGAAAGATGCACTTAAGGAACAATGTCATAAATTAAGTCAGAAGAACATGGTTATAAAAAGTGAAACGCATGTTATAACTATGAGGATGTCTAAGGAGATTGAGAACCGGAAGAAGAAGGAAGAAAATCTTGTTGTATCCCTGAAGAACAAATTTAAAGAATGTGGTAGGTTGGTTCATGAGAATGATATGTTGAGAACTGATTTATTACAATCCTAGAGTAATGAACAAGAACTTGAGAGACAAATGATAATTTTGAGAGAAGATCTAACTACTGTAAGTGAGTATAAAGAAAAATTCAAGATTAGCTTAGCGCAGCTAGATGAGTTATTAAAGAGACAAAGGAAGATTGGTTATTCTAGTTGACTTGGATTTGAGCAAGGACAGAGTTCCAATACTGCTAATGAAGATCAAAAACATAAGGCACTAGTAAGGCAATTTAATGCTTATAAATTTAAAGGTAGATGTTTTGTTTGCAATAAATTTTATCACATGGCTAGGCAATGTAGAAACAGAGAAAATTAGATCCCTGATTCTACTCTCGGTAAATGTTCTATATGTAATAAGTATGGTCATAAAACAAAATATTGTAGAATGAATGTTAAATGCTATGCATGTGGAAAATTTAGACATATGGCTAATCAGTGCAGGTCAAATAATTTCACTGGTTTTAGCAAAGCAATTCAAAGGAACAATGTTACATGTTATGCATGTAATGAGGTTGGACATATTGCTAAATTTTGTAGAAACAAAAATCCACTGGTTGGTAATGGAGGATCAAATGATAAAGGAAAAGAGAAGGTTAGTGAAATTTGGCAAGATCATACTCAGAGATGGGTTAGGAAGACTGAAGAACAATCATTAGATGGAAATGCACCGGTTACTTATTTGACATAAGAGGTTGCTCCTCCACCGACAAGTAGCTCATCCGGTAACTGAGGCAAAAGCCTTAGGGGTAGGCAAAATTCATGAAGATTCTGCATATGCCCCGGGAAGAGGTTCTGGGAGATGTTCCAGATATTGGAGATGATTATTCGACATGGATATGTTTTTGTAGCATAGGAATTCGGAAATCATCACAAACAATATAAACATACTAATCATTAGCTCAATCACGAAAACTCATTGCAATGATCTATCCTAATACACTCAATAGAGACATAAAGATAAAACATTCAAAAAAGATTATGCAAACCAGAGGTAAATCCAAATGCTTCCTTCATGCGGCTCCATTGTTCTTCTTTCCTCTTCAAATAGTTTGGTTGTGGATCTCACTTACAAGTGCACATACATAATTGAAAGCAAGTAGACAAGATTATTGATCAAGAGTACTCGAAATGTGATTGACAAAGTGATTATAAATTCGATAATCTAATTAGGGGTCCGGGATTGAAGAAATTCATCCAATTTATAGAAGAATTGGAGAGATGGATCAAATTAGCATGATTCAATTCAAATGAAAATTGCAAATCAATTATGTCAATTATGACAAATTGTGACAAATTATGCACTTTCTATGCAAAATTTGTTGATTGATAATTTATGACAAATTATGACAACTTCTATGTCAAAAATTGATTGATTGTCAATTATGACAAATTATGACAAATTGACATGTCATTTCCATGAATTTAGGAGAGAAATAGGAGGAATTTGAAATTAGGAATTTAGAAAATTAGAAAATTAGAGAATTAAGAATTTAGGAATTAAGAAATTGATGGAAATTAGAAATTAGGTAAATTAATTAATAATTTATCATTTATTAATTAATTCACAAAGAGGAATAATTAGCCAATTAAATGAACATTTAATTGTGACAAGAAGACTTAGGATAAATAAATAATTTATTAATCCTAAAGGGAGAAATGACAAACAAGGTTAAATGATTAAATCATGAAACCCTAAAAGATGAATTAACAATGCAAGAACGACAATTAGGTCTTGATGAAAGATAATTGATGTTGATTCGATCATGATTTTGGATTGATAAATGATTTGATTGATAAATGCGCCAATTGATGAGGAACAATGACTAATTGATCCAAATTGATATGATTGAGAAGGACGACGATCGATGACAAATTGATCGTAAAATGACGAGATTGACAAGTCGATAAGAGATTGACAAGATTGACCAAAATCATGATTAAAGATTATTATCGACAAGACCAAATTCGAAAGCGAGACAAATGAAGAATGCAGAAGAAAGACTCGATGCTCACAAATGATAAAAACCAAGTGCATGACATAGGAGAAATGTTAATGTGATGCAAAAACCTAAAATGAGGCAATGCGCAAATGTTAAAGTATGATCCTGCAAGCGTTGACCATTTTTAGGTGTCTACATTTTGCCCCTCTTTGAGACAATGCGATTTTAAGCGTTGTTTCAAAGAATAGTAATGAAAATGCCCCAGACAATGACAATGACATATGCATGCCCCCTCAAGGAATTGGCCAGAAACATGCAGAGAAGAGGCCAATTGATTGATAAGAATGATAGAAAATGATAGGATCAAATGGACTGCCAAGACTGACGGAAGAAATGTTAGTAAGCAGAAATTAGACAGAGAACAGATAGAGATGAAGGAAAACTTGCTTTCAGTAATGCACTTTGTAGGTGAGAATCTTTATTTTTAATGTAGCAAAACGGATGCTTAGCATCATGGCATTGAAGGCCAGAGCTGAAATGCAACCCTTTTTGCAAAAGACAGACACATTGCAGACAAACAACAATCACAACAAAAAAAAGAAAAGGACCATGAACCATCCCGATCACTCTAAATCACTCAGTGACATCATCAAGCAACATAGGAACATGACCAAAGCCAAAGATAAATCAGTAAAAAGATAAGATGCACAAATTCCAACAAATCAAACAAACATCTTGATCTTCATTGTCAAAAGTTGAAAGTGCTGATAGGATGATCATGTTGTCTGGTTTCAGGGAATGTGGTACCCCATCTAAGACAGGACATAGTCTGGTTTCGAGTATACCACACTCGGTATAAGACTCATGATAATGTGTCAAGGATGAATGATTTGGAGGTTGATTGATATGACAATTGTGACCAGTTTGAATGTCTGGTTTGATTGAAAAAGGTCATCTGTTAATGCATGATTTCAGTAAAACACAATGTTGGATTGCGTGTATGCTCAGTGATCTGTCTTATGCACCAAGAGGATACTTTATTTTTTTGTTTTGTTTTTCGAGATTTTACAATTTTTTTGGTGTTCATTTTTTTTTTCAGGACTTTATATGATTTTTTAGGGATTTTCACAGGACATTTTTCAATTTTTTTGAATTATTTCAGGACATTTTTCAATTTTTTTTGAATTATTGCCCCCAGTGTCTAGCAAAGCAAGGAATATGATAGGTGACTAAATAGGCTTTCTGAAATGTTGGTGGATAGAGGGAAGACAAAGGCCTTTTATCATGGAGACAATACAGATGCAATTTTGAAGGGCTATTGTGTGATGGGACAAGAGACTAGATATGACAATGTAAAGCAGTGACATAGCATGAGGGACATGTCAAGAGGTTTTTGAAATCATGTTTAAATTTTGCATCCTTATGTGAGATCAAGATCAAGGAATGAAAAAGAGTGTATGGATAGTGATAAGATATGGATAGGATAAGCAAGACCAAGAATGAATAAGGGACATGGACTGAAGGTCGGGATTGGTTAAGGGATACTGGCAGAAAGTTGCAATAAGCTAGGGAATATGGATGAAAGGTTATAATAAGCAAATGGATAAATGACCAAAAGCTATGATAGACTGAAAGCTGCAAACAAGATGCATGATGCTCATGATGATCTTCAGCCTTGTCAAGATCAAAGGGTGGAAAGGGAAACTGGACATGAGGGACAATAGGATATGAAGGGTAATGACAGGGGTTCGATAGGATAGTGGAAGGGCAATAGGATATGAAGGAGGAAACCTGCCCCCAAGTGTGGTGTGCAAGAAGTTCATAAATTACGCATGACGCCTGTTTGCCAGGTTTTCGTCACGGTACTTGCCCAAGGTGCCTGTTTGCCAGGTTTTCACCAGTGGACGAATTATTTTTGCTTTATTTTTTTCTTTTGTCTTTTTCTTTTTTTTTTCACTTTTTTTTTTGTCTTTTTGACTTTTTCAATAGAAGATGGACACATGATAGGGGATGGAAGAAGGACTCAAGCGTCTTTTTTTTTTGGATAGTAGCCTTGAAAAAAAAATGGACCATGACTGTTAAAAGTATGCTCAAAGACATTGGTAGGATAAGGACATGGAAAAATAAGATGAAACTAAGGCGAGGATTTATGCAAAGGATTGGATCAAAGGGAACGAAGGATGGAAAATATGCATTGGATAATGGATAGGGTATTGGAAGAATTGGGCTTCATTGGATGGAAATGAAGGCAAGATCGACATTGGCACACACCTTGAGGGGTGATGGACTGATGGAGGACAAATGTATTTTGGATATTGAGATTTGGATGGCGAAAAGGCTATGGATTTTGGGACATAAGGGCCCAAAATGGATGAAGAAGGTGATGGAGGAACAAATTTGAGAGGGTTGGATGGAGGAATAGCAACTTTGGATGCCAAGTTGGATGTTTCTTTAGGCTTTTGTGCTTCAAGGAGCCACTTAGGGATCCACATGGTTTTTGATTTTTCATGCTTTTACGATTCCTTGGAGTGCATTGCTTGCATAAGGGATTTAGGAACCCATATATATTTTGACTTTTCTTTATTTTGCACAGTGGGCCTCTGTGGCCTTTTGGATATATCTTTTTCTTTATAGATCATATTGTTCTTTGCTTTGACATGTCGATTATATTGGACATGTTGATCCTTGAATGCATGTGGATTGCTAGACTTATGACTTTTATACTTGGCATCCAAATTGCTTGGAGGGGGAAAGGAATGCATGGATGGATAGGAATGAAATGGATTTCTTTTGGGTTGATGAGATTTACTCAAAGATGTGTGCCTTTGCTGCCCTTTCATAGGAGATGGAGGGATATAGGGACCTAGAATGGATGGAAAGTATGATGGGGAAGGTGTATGTTTTGATTTTGATGGAGGGATACCAATGTCTTGAGAGTGAGCTCTGTAGCCATGACCATTAGTATATTCTTTGATATGGAGGGGTTCTTGCTCATGAAGGTCTACTCCTTTGCCTTTATGAATATCTTGACTTGTAGGATACTCTTTTATTTGGGAAGAAGACGCGAGTCCATTATGAGGTGGATATGATATGAGAGAAATAATGAGATCTTGAAATGGATCAGATTGGACCAAAGTGGAAGAACCCATTATGCATGTCAAGGGTTCATGAACATCTTGCACTGACACATTAGAATCATGAGGGAAATTAGGATCATGAGGGGGACTAGGATTGTGTAGTGGACATGGTTGAATGATAGGCTCTTCAAGAGATGGAATGGGAGAAATAATGGGATCATCAAAAGGAATGAGATCTTGGAGTGTATATGGAGGATTAGGACAAGGAGATGGAGGAACAAGTGGATCTTGTGGAGGATCTGAAGGAATAATTTGATCTTGACAAGTTGGAAGATCATTGAAATCCTCTTTAAAGGTGCTTTGCTCTTGACTTTCAATGGGATCATCACAAAGGATGGAAAGGATATCTTGATCTTTCTCAGGAAGTGGAATGTCAATGGGATTTGAAAGGACATTGTGCTCATGAAATGGAAGGGGATCATTTGGGATTGGATGGGCTGGGATATCTTGATCTTGCTCAAGGAATGGAGTGTCAATAGGACTTTGGATAGGATGGAAAAGAATAGGGGAATCATCATGAGTTTCTGGGAAGATGAGATCCTGGTCAACAATTGGATGGGATGATAAGGTTTCGGGATCTTGATCTTGATCTGTTTTAACACGCGTTTCTTCATGCTCTAAATTATCCTCTTGACATGGGGTTGGACTTTGGATATGCATGGAGGATTCTGACAAGGAATCAATGTTTTGACATGAAGGAAATGCACTTTGAACATTTGTGATGGATTCTGGCAAGGAATCAATGCTTGAACATGAGGAAGAGGGACTTCGAATGGGGTCCTCTAAAACAGGTAATGGCAATAAAGTGCATGGTGGCATTGGGTCTTGTATTTCTAAAACATGACAAGGATGTGCATCATGAATTGGATTATTTTGCCAATCAATTATGGATAGCTCTTGGATAATTGCATCCTTGGGTGTATTGTTTGATGAGGACAATATGGAAGGTTCTTGTGAAACTTATAAAGGTATAGGGATAGATGCCACTAGAGAGTCCATTTGTTTGCGGGGGGGGTGAGGCATTGCTAGACATAAGTGTATTATCTTGATCTTCCTCAAAGAACTCACTTGGTAGTTTCCTTAAGAGCATTGCAATAAACCCACCTTTCTTTCGAGGTTTTGACATGGTTGTATCTGGAATTTGAACTTGTTTGGAAAGGAGTTGGTCTTGGTCTGATGTCATGTTTTGATATTGGAGTTGGTTCAATTGTTCCAACATGCTTGAATTTTGGGTTGGTATGTGCTGCAACCTTTGTTTTTGAATGTTGCGTTGTGGTTGTTGACATTGATATGTTGATTGAACTTGTTGATATTTCACCATTGGTTGAACCATTTGTTGACATTGTATAGTTGGTTGGACATATTGTTGAAATTGGACCATTGGTTGTGTGTATGGTGAAAATGGATAACAATAATAACAATATTGAAAGGCTAAATGAATTCAACCACAAAACCCTAGCCTAACAATCAACAAAGATCCACCATAACATATGAAGATTACCTAAGACAATGCAAATCACATGAAATCACAAAGATTATACCATCACATGTCCAATAGGGTTTTGATCTCCATTCTTCCTATCTCCATTGATCTTGCTTGATATATTTGCTCTCAGATTTTATATGCACAAGAGCTCAACAAAGAACGAAATGTGGTTGCAAGTAGGATCGTAGTGTAGTCAAGTCCTTCAAATTGTCGATTAGGTCATTAGAATGCTTCATTAGGATGAATGATTAGGGGCTTGATAATGAAGGAAGCATCTCCTTAAATAGAAGACACAATATGAAATGGAGGGATAAGATTGAGAGGTGTAAAAAGGAGGTCGGCTAGGATTAGAGGGTAGGTAGAAGAAATAGTAAAATAATGAAAGAGGTAGGTAGTGTATGAATTAAGAGATGAATGACATGTGTCATGTGTAGAAAAAGATAATGACTTAATTAAATAGATAAAGATTTATTTAATTAATAGAAGAAGTAGGATAATTAAATAAATAAAATATTTATTTAATTTAGGAAAAGGATAATTTAAATAAATAAATGTATTTATTTAAATGAGAAATAAGGCTAGAAGAGGATAATTTAAATAAATAAATGTATGTGTTTTGGCCCACCTATATTATGAGCTTCACCAGTTTGTCTACCATGGATCAGTAGGACTGGGTTGTGGAGTGACACTATTGCAGGTTTGGGCATACGAGCATCTGCCTATCATGTGGCTGATACATTTTAGAGGCAGGGGTCATGGATGGAGTTTTGTTCATTTGTATGACATGATCACGTCACAGCCTCGGATTGGCAGGTTGGAGTATTGGCGGCGAGTGATAGATGACATTGATGTCGTCATCTGGAGGTCGTATCTGGGATGCGAGGAGTGGGAGGATGATGCAGTGGAGCTGCCTTACACCTTCAGGAGCAGATATTTGATTGGGTGGATGCCCTATATACTGGAGAGGCAGCTGGTGGACAGGGTTGGCCGACAGTTTGGCCGGATCCAGCGGATGCCACGAGGCTCGGGTATGTATGCCCGTACAGTTAGGGATCAGTCGTAGTTCGGGCTGTTGTTGTCATATGATCAGGCAGTCACGCAGCTAGCAGAGATGATACCCCTTCCTTGGGACATGTGGCCTGAGATTGAGGACATCGGGATGGATGCAGAGTATACAGCGTATTGGGCCGAGCATCCATTCCCTCGATTGACAGATCCAGGAGAGCTACTGGATGGAGATGGAGGAGGAGATGATGATGATGATGGTGGGGGTGATGGGGGTAGGGGCCGATGATGGCAGAGGGGAGTAGTTGGGGAGAGGAGGGTGGCACCTCGGAGAGAGGGTGGATAGGAGGGACAGGCCCAGGTGGTGAGGGGTCACGGTGGAGTGCCCCTGCAGGTACCAGCAGCACATGGTCCTAGAGCACAGGGACAGAGACAGGGACAGGTGCAGGGACAGGTACCAGTACAGGCACAGGGATAGAGATAGGTACAGGGACCTAGGCATGTACCGAGACAGGTACCCATTCAGGCACCAGTACAGGTACAAGGAGAGGTAAAGGGGCAGGCACCTGCAGAGGGAGAGCCACGGGCAGAGGCAGAGGCAGAGGCAGAGGGGGGTGACCTAGTGGAGGCTGAGCTGCTGGATCTGAGGGAGATCTGCCAGGGCCAAGTAGATGAGATTCAGGATCTAGAGAGGGAGAGGGATCGGCTCAGGACCAGGCTCAGGGATACTGAGCGAGAGCGGGATCAGGCTATCCAGCGCTACATAGAGGCTGAGACAGCGCTGAGGGCAGGGAGGCAGGCGGCGGAGGACACAAGAGCAGGCTACACATATGTCCTATGAGCTGGAGAGGAGATTGCCTACTGGAGGGACCTGTATTATGGTGTCGTACCAGCAGATCAGCGGGCGAGGAGCTTCCATAGACCATCGTGGACAGCGACAGCTACGGGAGGGAGCCGGAGGAGACAAGCATCGAGTGGTGGGGTCATGGGTCCTCCACCACCACCAGATAGGCAGGGTGATCCTAGAGTGGGTCCTTCTAGGGCTCAGATTCTGTCGAGGCCAGGCGGCTCTGAGGGAGGGAGTTCATCATAGCCATAGAGGGCTCCCTTGTATCAGTATTTGTACCATTTTTTGTATTGTAGACACCTGCGGGTGATTGTAGCCATATGATTTTTTGACATCATTGTATCATGACATTTTTGATTATATATATATGAGAGATGATTCATTTTTGCGGAAGCTATATGCATGTGTACCTATGTGATGAGATGTTCTTATGTGATGCTTATGATATGGATGCAAATATTTACATGATGCAATGCAATATTTTTGTTCTTTTATGATTCTATATGTTATGCTAATGCAAATGTGAATGTATGTAATGTAGATGAATATGATAATGCAAATATAAATTGTGCTAACAGATGTTGTGTGCAGGATGTGATGTAGTTGTGATATCTATATGTATGTATGAGATGCTTATATGTGGTAATGCAGGTGCAACTACATGAAATGCAAATGTTTTTTGGTGTGTCATTATACTCAGTCATGTGATAGTAGGCTACGTGGACTCGAGAAGGACGCTGGAAGTCAATCAAGAAAGGGGGATGGAAGACAGAAGATATGAAAGTGAAAGAGCTTCTTGTGTGTTATCATCATTGAGCTTTATTATGGCAAAATAGGTTATGACAATCGAGGCATATGTTTGACCCAGAAATTCATTGTACCTGTTTGCATGGAGACAAGACAGTCACAAACAAGGAATGCCCCAGTTCATACTAGACTCACAGTGTCCTCATATCCTTGGACAAGTCATAGCATTACTAAGAGACAATCCACAGACAGCAAATACAAATAGGTGACGATACCCCATCCTCGCCTTTCTAGTCAAAGACATCCTGGAGATAGAATCTCTAGTCAAAGACATCCCAGAAAAGCTAAAAGACATGTCACCAAAAGAGATGAAATCAAAAGAAAACCAAGACTCGACAACAACATCCACTGTAATCCTCAAGTTTAGTGTCTCTTGTCACTTGTATAAGTCTTATTTGATTGTGGTCACAATGTTTACTTTCACAGAAAGGATAGATAGCACTGAACCATAATGTTGTCTGAGTCTGTTGAAAGATTTGATTTGTTGAAGCCCATTGTTGCTGCTATGTCTCATCTGAAACTGACTGAATCCATGAAGCTGATACTTTATTGCAGAGAAGATGAAACTTTATTGCGGATCTGGCGATGCAAATGTTGCTTTATTGCGGATTGTGCGCGAATAGACTGGAGAGAACTGGAAGAAACTGTACTCCTCGAAACATGTGATGTTCTTAGTTCCACACCCATCACT
Organism: Cryptomeria japonica; assembly: GCF_030272615.1. Lineage (NCBI taxonomy): Eukaryota > Viridiplantae > Streptophyta > Pinopsida > Cupressales > Cupressaceae > Cryptomeria > Cryptomeria japonica. Next base: position 361,911,508 of record NC_081405.1, on the reverse strand, counting down.
AGACATAGGATTTGCCTTAGCCACAGATAGGATCTAATTTATTATGGATGGAAAGGGAGGTGTAGGAATGTTTATTATGAATGGCTAACCAATCTTAGGTAGATCAGTAACAAGCCATGATGGGAATGGGTAAGTTTGTTATGAACGAATTGGTCGTGAGTGTGTGCAAAGTGAAATGATGAAAGAGAATCCTGAAGGAGGGAGGAGCAATGTCTCTACGCATGGCGCTGGGAACCCAGTTTTCACCATGGTACTTGCCCAGGGTGCCACCGAAGTGGTTTTCACCATTGGACGAAATTATTTCTCTTTACTTTTTTTGATTTTTCAATGTTTTTTGTGTCACAAGGCACCTGTTTGCCAGGTTTTCACCAAGTAACGATTTTTTTGTTTTTATAATTTTTTTGTATTTTTGAATTAGGATATTCCGACGAGCTATGTGTAGAACTTGCGAAGGTGCATGCTATTGATAGGATCCTCCAAAGGTTCACCTTCTGTAGTAGAGAGCTAATATGCCCCAGAGCCATATACTGCTGTGATGATGTAAGGACTAAGCCAGTTTGGTTCAAACTTGCCCTTCTTCTCTCTGTCTTGCTGATTCTTGGGGTTTTCTCTGAGAACCAAGTCACCTACCTCAAATGTGCAAGGCTTGACCTTGTGATTGTAGCTGCGACTCATTCATTGTTGGTAAGCCTTGAGATGATTAAAAGCAGTTTGTCTCCGTTCATCCAGCAGTTCTAGTTCCTGTAAGCGAGAGACCCTGTAGTCTTCATCAGTGATGATGTTTTGCAAAGATACCCGTAAAGAGGGTAACTCGACCTCAATAGGCAAGATGGCTTCAGCGCCGTAGACAAGTGAATATGGTGTAGCTCCTGTAGGTGTGCGGACACTTGTGCGGTAGGCCCAAAGTGCAGGATTAAGTTGGATATGCCAGTTACGGCCAGCGTCGTCGACTGTCTTCTTGATGATTTTAAGGATTGTTTTATTAGACGCCTCAGCTTGGCCATTACCTTGGGGGTAATATGGTGTGGAGAAATGATGGGAAATATGGAAGCGGTCACAGAGTTCACGAACATCCTGATTTTTGAAGGGACACCCGTTATCAGTAATAATGGACTTAGGAATACCATATCGGCAAATGATATAGTTAAGGATGAAAGTAGCAATTTGTTTTCCAGTGACTTGTGTGAGAGGCACGACTTCAATGCATTTTGTAAAATACTCTGTGGCAGTGATAATGAATTTATGACCATTGGAAGAAGGAGGGTGAATCTTGCCTATGAGATCGAGTCCCCACTGACAAAAGGGCCAAGGAGACGCAAGTGGTTGTAGTTCTTGTGCCGGTGCATGTATGAGGTCTCCATGAATTTGACATTGCTTACATTTCTTGACAAACTGATATGAGTCTTTTTCCATATTGGGCCAGTAATATCCAATCTTAATGAGTTTCTTGGCCAAGGTAGGACCACTAGCATGTGGACCACATATCCCTTCATGCACTTCACGTAACGCAATCTGAGCTTCGTCGCTTTCTAGACATCTAAGAAGAGTGCCATCTAGACCTCGTCGGTATAGGATATCAGCTAGAATGACATATCAAGAGGATTGATGAATGAAAGTGCGGCGTTGGTTGTTTGATAGATCAGGAGGTAAGATATTGTCGCGAAGATATGTGAATATGGAACCATATAACTGGGATTCGGGACCAACAACGCATATCATTTCAGTAGGAGTGATCTCATATGATGGAACCAATAGGTTGTCTGCCAAGAAGCAGGTCTCATTTTGAGGTAGATCAATTAGTGAAGCAATTGTAGCCATGGCATCTGCAGCACGATTCTGCTCTCTTGGTATCTGCTCAAAGTCTATCTTTGTAAAGTGCTGTTTTAGATTATCCACCATTTGCTTGTAAGGCAGTAATTTTTCATCTTTTGTTTGGTAATCATCAGTTGCTTGACGGATAACAAGTTGGGAGTCTCCAAAAACACGAAGTTCCTGGATCTTCCATTGAACTGCAATTCGTAATCCTGTTGTTAATGCCTCATATTCTGCTATATTGTTGGTGCAAGGAAATGATAAGCGGTATGATTTTGGTATAGAATCACCTTGAGGAGTTATAAAGAGGATGCCAGCTCCTGCCCCATGCTGTGTGTATGAGCCATCGAAGTACAGTTGCCATGGCTTTGCATGTGACACTGTTAAAATGGATTCATCTGGAAATTCTAAATTTAAAGGAACATCATCTATCATGGGAGCATCTGCTAATTGATCTGCGATGGCTTGTCCTTTTATTGCTTTTCTGTCCACATACTCAATGTCAAATTCACTCAATATCATTACCCATTTGGCCAGCCGCCCAGTAAGTGTAGCTTTATTGAGAAGGTATTTTAATGGATCAATTCTTGCAATCAACTTAGTCTTGTGAGTGAGCATATAATGTCGTAATTTCTGTGAAGCAAAGACCACAGCGAGACATGCACGCTCGATTGGTGTGTAGTTTAGCTCATATCCCACCAATGTGTGACTGATATAGTATACTGCTTTTTCCTTGCCGTCAGCTATTTGTTGCACTAGGAGTGCCCCCAGTGCTGTTGGAGTAGCTGATATGTATAGTAACAGTGGTTGATCTGGAACTGGTGGCATCAGAACTGATGGATTTAGAAGATAATATTTGAGTGTCTGGAAAGCCTGTTGACAGTTATCATCCCATTTGAATTTGATGTTTTTATGTAGCAGGTCCTGAAAAGGATTACACTTATCCGCCAGTTGTGCTATGAATCTTCGGATGGACTGGAGTCTGCCCTGTAAGGATTGAAGTTGACTGATATTTCTTGGTGGTTGGATTTCTAAGATAGCTTTGACTTTTGCTGGATCCGCTTCAATTCCTCTTTTGGATACAATGAATCCTAGGAGTTTCCCGGAGGTTACTCCAAAGACACATTTCTTGGGGTTTAATCTTACTTTGTATTTTTCCAACCGATCAAAGACGACTGAAAGTATGTCCAAATGTGTATCTCTGTCTATTGATTTACCCAAGAAATCATCAACATAATCTTCCATAGTTATGTGCATGAGATCATGAAAAATAGTGGTCATTGCTCTTTGATATGTAGCACCTGCATTTTTCAGCCCAAAGGGCATGACATTCCAACAGAAAGTTCCCCATAGACAAGTGAATGATGTTTTATGTTGATCCTCGAGTGCAATTCTTATCTGATTATAGCCAGAGAATCCATCCATTAATGATAGCATTTCATGACCTGCTGTGAGATCAACAATTAAGTCAATGTTTGGTAATGGGAAGTCATCTTTCGGACAAGCTTTGTTGATGTCTCTGAAATCTATACATATTCTAATGTTGCGGTCTGGTTTACTGATAGGTACTAAATTGGAGATCCATTCGGGATAATCAATTGGGCGTATGAATCTGACATCCAATAATTTCTCCAGCTCTGCTTTGACTAGTAATGCCACTTGTGGATGCATTTTCCTTAATTTTTGTTTCACTGGCTTTGCCCCTGGTTTGACTGTCAAATGATGCATTACCAAATCCGGATCCAGTCCAGGCATATCAGCGTATGACCATGCAAAGTTGATTTGTCATTCTTTGAAGAAGCTTATGAATTTTGATCTTTCGGACTCTGTTAATGATTGAGCCAGGAATATGTTGTGTGGAACCTTTTCTGTACCAATGTTTGTTTTGATAGTCTCCTCTACCAACATGGATGACTTTTCCTCATATGATGATGGGAGAATGTCGAGCCTTCCATCTTTGGGTGCCTCAGAGAGGTTTTCGCCCTCAGATACGTCCTTTCTTTTTACTTTTTTGGGGTCAGATAGCGCCACAGTGTGGTTTTCACCATAAGACCCTTGATTTGTTCTTATTTTCACATTTTTGCGACTGGAAGGTCCGACACCCTCACCAAAATATGCCATGTTGTTGAGTTCTATGGTGTATCCTGCTTTGTGGTCCCCAGGGGGAAGATCATCTCGTATGCCAAGATAGTCAATAATAGCTTCGTCATTCTGAAATGTGTCAAATTGTGCTGGCCCTTCATAATCCTAGTCAATGAGTTGGTGGTGAACAAGGGGAAGGCCTTTAATGTTTTCAGAGTTTGCAAGGCTAAGAGTGAAGATATGGTTATATTCGGGTATATCGAGGCAATCGTCGAGGTCATCGATGGCACTCTCCTCGTCAGTTTCGATCGCAAGTGAATCCAAATTGTCGTTACTAGTACCGCCTTCTGGGATAGGTGTCCTCATCCTATTTGATTTTGACCTAGAACCTTGAGACGAAGACTGTGCGGAATCCTTATGGGTTGTTTCTTGACCAACTCTGAACTTTTTATAAAATTCCTCTTCTTCTGTGGGTTCATCTGGCTCTCTGAATGTCTCGGTGAGCTCGTAGTCACTAGAGGATTTGTCTGAACCCCATTCCCATTCGTTGGAATCTGTGGAATAGCAATCTTCTTGTTGAACTTTGGCAACTTTGATTTGTGATGCCTCTTCTGTCGTTTTTGTGTGGATCTTGGAAGTCAGAAAACCAAGTCCCTTTGAGCGTTCTCTTCTTATAGTCAATTCAGGTTGTAGGGGTTCCATGACGCCTTCTTTGTGTAACCCAAGAGGGATTTTTCCATCATACCCGAATTTTTGTAGAATCTTGAAGCCTTTGCCATATTTCTCACAAGGTATATTGATCTGATCATGTGTGTCATCTTCAATGTCTTTATAGAGCATTTTGTATAAATCTTTCTCTTCCAGTTCGCCCCATCTTTGAAAGGTAGTAGGATCCCATTTGAGCGTCATGATGAATGTTTGCTTGTTAGGATGTGGCCTTCCAAATTCTTTTGGAGAGCTCATGACTTGTCGTAAATACATGGTCTGATTTAAAGTGTATTCTCCCATGCCTTTGTCCTGAAATCTGCCTTTAAGTTCACCTTGTTTTGATGTCGAAGGTTTTAATGACTCAGGGTCAATGTATGCCGAAGAAGGAACAGCTTCACGATTACTGGGAATGATGGTCTCCGTATGTGATCTCAGGTTATTGCAATATATGAACGGATTAGGATCACCGTTAACTGTTACCTCGACTCCATTATGAGGAAACTTAATGCATTGGTGATATGTCGATGGGACTGCCCTCATTTCATGAATCCAAGGACATCCTAGCAATATATTATAAGTGAGATCTAAATCCAGGACCTGACAAACAAAATCCTTTGTAACTGGCCCAATTCTTAGAGGTAAGGTGACCGTGCCCTTGGATGAGTGTTCTTCATCATCATATGCCTTGATGGTAATTTGATTCTTTAAATTCACAGCTTTATCGGAATATCCCAATTGTTTAATGGTGCTCAATGTACAAATGTTTAGACCAGCTCCTCCATCTATCAGGACTCGCTTTATTCGATGCTTGTGTATGAAGGCTTCAATATGTAATGGTGCATTATGTGGCTGACTTATGGAGGCGTCATCAGCTTCTGTGAATGTAAGGGAATGTGGAATGGATAGGTATCCCACCATGGCTTGAAACTGGTCCACGTTCAGATCAGTAGGAACGGCGGTGTCTCTCAAGATTTTGTCAAGAATAGCTTTATGAGCGGGGGATATGCGTAAGAGCTCAAGGATGGAGATGAGCGTCGGTGTCTTCCCTAACTGTTCTACAAGCTCATACTCAGGTTTAGTAGATGAAGAAGTGGTGTTTTTAGTGGAGGCACTTGGCAATGTAATCTTACCTCGACGAGTTGTAACATGACATTCAGAGGTAGGTTCGGAAGAAGATCCAACACCTCTTAGAACAATCTTGGGTCTCTGAGGAGGATTCTCAGGATTTTTGTTCTTGATGGTAATAGTAGAGATATGATTGTCCATTGAGATGTGATTGATAGTTGAGTCATAGTTGTAAGGTGCTCTAGTATAGTTGGCCTGATCATCTGTGACTTGGGCTTTTCCTTTGTCATGCTTTGGGAATGGTTCCTTAAACATCTCATGTTCTTGATTAGATGAATGTCCCTCAATCTCAATGTCACCTCTATCAATGAGATCTTGCACGATATTCTTCAGTCGATGGCAATTTCCTATCTTATGACCCTTGCTCTTATGAAACTCACAATACTCATCATCATTCCACCAATTTGGTTTGACCTTTGGTTCATATGGAGGAAAATCTGGAACTGTGATCACTTTGTTTGCCACTAGCTTTTTGAAGACTGATTCAAGTGGTTCTCCCAATGGAGTGTACTTCCTTCGTGATCTGGAAGTTTTTTGAGTATTCACTTGATTGTTTGTAGAACTTGATCCTGAAAAGATGAACTTGGGTCTCACTGTATTGGCATCAACAACGCCATCGTTGACTGTGTTCTTGTTTTGATTCCAAAATCTTGGCTTGTCTTTTCCTTTAAAGTCATCTTTGTTTTCCTTGAATAGCTTGATGACTCCTTGTTCAATTAGGACCTTTTCTATTGCTAAGCCCTTTTCAATAACATCCTTGAAGGTGGACAAACAAGCTTTCCTTAGATCATAGCCAATATCCTTGTTAACGTTTTGAGTGAACATTTCTACCATTTGTTTTTGAGGAATTTCACAAGAGCATCTGCTGGCTAGATTTCTCCATCTTTGTAAAAATGACGCAAAAGATTCTCCCTCCTTTTGCTTAGTATTGCACAAAGTAGTGATTGAGATATCTGTTTCTATGTTGTAGGAGAAATGCTAAATAAATGCCTCTGCTAAGTCACCCCATGACTTAATACCAGGAGGTAATTGAGAGAACCATTCCATAGCTTGATTGCCTAAGCTTTGCGGGAATAACCTCATCAAATATGTTTCTTCTGCCGCTACCTCTATGCAAGCTGTGAAAAATTGTCGTATGTGTGCCTTGGGGTCTCCTTTTCCTCTATACTTGTCAAATTTTGGCGTCACAAAGTGTGCCGGAAATGGAGGCATTGGAATGCTCTTATCAAATGGATAAGGACATATGTCTCTCATAGTGTATGTTGGTTTTGGTGTACTCATGTCCTCCATTTTCTTTTGTAAATCTCTGATTTGTTGCTCCAAATTATTCTTAGGTGGCGATCGATTTCTTGTAGCATACCCCATGTTTGGGACACCAACTTGAGGAGGAGCTTGTTGCATGTATGGATGATATTGATCATAGACATGTTCATATGGAGGAGGCTTATATTGATGCGGCATATAGGGAGCACTTGGTATAGCTTCATGTTGAGGAACCCCATATCTATTTTGTGCATATATACCATATTCTATAGTCACGTCGGGCTCTATTATGTTGCCCCCAAATTTGACATGAGGTTTCCTTATGTCCAAATTTTGAGCATGCCTTTGAGTGTCCAATTGTTTTGATTGATCCATAGCTTGAGCATGTGATTGAGCATATCTATCTGCATAAGGCTTCCATGATGGTCTTCGAAGGTAAGTATCATATGTTTGACCATGTGTATGTGTGACTTCTGGTTTTTGAAGCAAAGCTGATGGTGATTCAGGTACCATGTGTGGTCCTCTATTTCCTCCACTATTGGGTCTCCTTTGATCCATGTTGGAGTGAGTTTGTTGCGAGGGTCGGTTTTCCATAAGTTGAGACATGTCAAAGTCATGAGGTATTTTAGCTCCACTTTGTGCCATCATGTGTAAGAAGTATTGTCTATCCCTCTTCATTATCTCTTCAACCAATCTATTGAAATGAGGATTCATTATGGATTCTTCTATATCTGCTGATTGTATTGAAAAGTTGTCCACATTGTCATTGTGTGTAGCCTTGTTGTTTGTAGTGTCTGTGTTTTCCACATTTGGAATGTGTCTATAAACATCCATGTCAGGCAATGTAGTGTGCTCAGGATTGAAAAATAAATCATTGTCATACTCATAAGAACTCATGTTGGTGGACTCTTGAGCTTCTTTAGCTTTTCTCCTAGATTTTTGAAGATGGGTTTCAACCATGAACTAGGTGTTTGACCAAGATGTGTAAGACTAGATGAAAAATGGAAAGAGTATGGAAGACCAAGAGTTGTATGGAGTGTAAATGAATCTTGAGGTGTACTTGCAATGTCCAAAGTGTAAGACCAAGTATGTAAGTAGTAGAGTAGGTGTGACTTCCAAAGAGAGGATAGTTTCTCTTGATGAGGTAAGCTGACCTTGACCCTAAGTAAGACCAAATGAGACCCAAAGGTAAGAAAGCTTGATGAGGGACCACTTAGCAAAGTGTAGTAGTAGTATGTAGTATGTTGACAAAGTATGATGAGGACAAGCAAGTGACCTTTTGCCTCAAGTTTAGACAAGTATGAATGTAAAATGAGATGTGAAGCAATGATGAATTGTATGAGACCCAGGGACAGGTTGAATGCTAGATGAAACCTGAAGAAACAACCTAGGAAGCTCAAGTATTCCGAAACTGATTTCTTTTATTTGTTGGACTCTGAAATTTTCTTGCAATTTTGAACACAGACGCGATTGTATACTACACAGATGCGGTTTCCTGAAACAGATGCTACTCTGTTTAACCCAGACGCGCTTCTGCGATTTTCCTGTTTATGTTTGTTGGACTGTAACATTTTTTCAATTCTGGACACAGACGCGACTGTATACTGCACAGACGCGGTTACCCGACACAGACGCTACTCTGTTTAACACAAACGCTGTTATAAACACAGACGCTATTCTGCCCTTCACAGATGCGCTTAGACAACATAGACGTGGTTAAAACAGACACAGATGCGTTTCTGTAAACTTCGTGCAATTTTTCCAATCTGTGAAGTTGTTTTGTTGTGACCAAATCTGACTGTTTGATTGTTTTTCATGACAAGAGGACACAATGTTGATGAGGACTCAATGTTTGCAAATGTTTAGACTCCAAAAGTGTGTTGTTTGATGTAAAATGTTTTGCATACACTTGAAGACACAAAAGACACAATGTTTTGCTGTTTGATCTTGAATGCTTTGAATGTTTAACATAAGTCAAGCACAATTCTTATGGCTGGCCAAGACAAAAGTTGTTGATTCCACATAGGGTTTTACCCCCGAGGCTACGCTATTCAGAGCGGATACTTAGATGCTTGACCTCATTGGCTCCACCCTCGGCACTCACTTCTCGGGTCAGCCAAGCATCAGTCCCCATGAAAACTCCCCATGGTGAACTTTGTATCTCTACTAAGAACCGTATGTGTGTGGGCTGCTACCAGAGGTCCGACCTCCTGCCCCAACAACTAGAAGGATTTGGGCCTCTAAAAAAAAATGGTGCTAGTAAGGGCATCCACTCGTGTGACCATACATGCGACACTTTCAGCTCTGTAAATACAGAAGGCTCCCAGCTGGTAGGGGTTACGCCCTACAACTGATCAAATAAATTTGATCAAATGGGTTTATGGGGAGACATAGTGTCGGTATGAACTAATCAGCACACGTTATCCATAGTTTTCACCATGAATACATTTGATTATAGTGGTTCGGATGAGGTGGGTTTTCCTCGCTACCACTTGGGTCGTCCTCTTCTCACTAGTAGTCCTAATGACCACACGGGAAGACAGGCCCTCTAAAGATTAAACAAAAAGAGCCTATTGCTCAAGACACAAAAGACAATGATTCAATTTTAGTGCACCAATGGAAGTGTTTGCTAATCTATGAAAACAAGGCACACAACAAAATTTCAAAACTCTAGCCAAGGACCTGCAACAAAATTTGTTAGTAGTTTGGGTTGTTTCAAATGATCACCCCTTCCTGCAGGCACACAAGTTAGGTAAATTTTAGAAACCCAAAAGACTTTGTGAAAGAGGGGCCTTCAACCAAAATGTTTTAGCTTCCAAGGCGAGCTGCACCAACTTAGTTAGCTAGATCTGAAAGGGTTAGTCCAAAAATAAACCAGATCTGAAACCCTAAGTACGAAATCCGAAAACCGAATCAATGAAAATTTGAAAATTTCAAAACATTCAAAACATAGACGCTATTACCTATGACACAGACGCAGTTCTGTGACTCACAGATGCAGTCAAAAATCACAGACGCCCTTATTGGACATAGACGCTATCAAAAACAACACAGATGTGCTTAGAAAACATAGACGCCCTTGTCTGAGACCTGCAAAATAAAATTTGTTAGAAACACAGACGCGACTCCAGTATCCACAGACGCTCCTGAAAATTAGAGACGCGATCCGAAAGTTCACAGACGCGAAAAAACCTAAAATGTCATCAAAAATGTCCAATCTGCAACTTCAAAAACGCAAAATCTACAACAAAAAAGGTTAAATGCAAAGGGACAAGAAGTCCCACCGGGCGTGCCAAAATGTGTATGGTGAAAATGGATAACAATAATAACAATATTGAAAGGCTAAATGAATTCAACCACAAAACCCTAGCCTAACAATCAACAAAGATCCACCATAACATATGAAGATTACCTAAGACAATGCAAATCACATGAAATCACAAAGATTATACCATCACATGTCCAATAGGGTTTTGATCTCCATTCTTCCTATCTCCATTGATCTTGCTTGATATATTTTCTCTTAGATTTTATATGCACAAGAGCTCAACAAAGAACGGAATGTGGTTGCAAGTAAGATCGTAGTGTAGTCAAGTCCTCCAAATTGTCGATTAGGTCATTAGAATGCTTCATTAGGATGAATGATTAGGGGCTTGATAATGAAGGAAGCATCTCCTTAAATAGAAGACACAATATGAAATGGAGGGATAAGATTGAGAGGTGTAAAAAGGAGGTCGGCTAGGATTAGAGGGTAGGTAGAAGAAATAGTAAAATAATGAAAGAGGTAGGTAGTGTATGAATTAAGAGATGAATGACATGTGTCATGTGTAGAAAAAGATAATGACTTAATTAAATAGATAAAGATTTATTTAATTAATAGAAGAAGTAGGATAATTAAATAAATAAAATATTTATTTAATTTAGGAAAAGGATAATTTAAATAAATAAATGTATTTATTTAAATGAGAAATAAGGCTAGAAGAGGATAAATGAATTAATTAAATAAATAAAGATTTATTTAATTAATAGAAGAATTAGGCTTAGATAATTAAATAAATAATATTTATTTAATTAGACATGACAATTTTAGGTGTCTACAGGTTGTATTCGTTGTATATGTTGGACAATTGGTTGAACCATTGGTTGTATTGGTGGAAAATCTGATTGATAGTAAACACCTTCTTGTTCTTGTTGTGGAGGCACATAATGTTGAAATTGATGTTGTCTCTTTTCTTGAAATTGTTTCATCATCTCTATTTGTGAGAGGAGAGCTGGTATGTCTGATCGTTCAATAAGAGATCTTACATCAATTGGCTCAATCTTTAGATTTCGACCTGGAAATTTTCAAAACATTTTGGACATTTGTGATCTATTCTTCTCAATGTTTTTCACTCTTTGTTCCAATATCTCCTCTTCTTGAGCTAGTTTCTCCTCTAGTTTTTGTATTTGGAGATTTGTTTCATCATAAAGAGTTTGATCGATATTGCCTTGTTGTTGGGTTGGATAGAATTGTGATTGCATTGTCAGTTGATATGTCAAACTTTGTTGCATCATTGGTGCTTGGAACCTTGTTTCAATAGACATGTCACTATGCAAATGCAATATTTTTGGAATTTTTCAAGGACAATATACGATATGCAACTAAATGCAAACTAAATAAATGAGAATGCAATCTATAGCAAGAATGCAACCTATGTTTTTGTTGATTTTTCAAGATTTTGACAAACTTTTTGGAATGTAGATCTAAAAATGAGACCCTTAGGAAATTGAAATGATGTCTAGACCTCAAAGGACAAAAGGACCAAGTGACAAAAGGACAAAATGACAATGTCTCCCCTATATGCTTGGATACTAAGCTAGGTTTGACGAAATGACAATAATGACATAAAGAGAAAAGGTTTGATAAGATCTAGACCTCCTAACAATGACTTAGGGTTTATCAAAGATTTGGATTACTCAAGTATGACAAAACCTAATTTTGACACTATATGCAAAGGGAAAATTAATATGAAAGTGACCCTAATATGATATGGTAATGACCTAAGCTTAATGAAGAGACTTAGGGTATGCAAACATGAATGTATGACAATGGTATGACCTTAATGCAAGAGAACAAATGCAAATGGATGACCCTTATTGAAAAGAGTATGACTTAGGTGAAACCTAACCTTGGTACTTGACAATGAACTTTGCAAAATGCAACCTAGGATGAACCTAAATGTAAGTGACATGAATGTTGAGATAAGATTTTGAACAATGTTTGCTAACCATGTTTGAAGATGAGTTTTGAATCTTGTTGAACTTTTGTTGGATGAATGTCTCTTGTGTTTAATCTTATGTTGGATCAATTTGTTTTATTCTTGAAATGAGATACAATTCAACTTTTGACAAGAAAAGAATACGAGATATTGCAGCGTAGACTCAAGACAATCATGCTCATTTCCACATTTCTTATGGTAGGCAAGGACATTAGGTACTTGAGAGGTAGACTTGTTATAAGATTCAAGGAGAATACATAGATGCTTGACCCCGCGGGCTCCCCTCCATGACACTCACTTCTCAGGGCAGCCAAGCATCAGTCCCCATGGAAATCTCCCCATGGAGAACTTAGTATCTCTTCCAAGTATCCGAACTTGTCCTTCTCAAGCAACTAGAAGGGTTTTTGGCCTCTAAAAACAAGGTGTTTAGTAAGGATTTCTGTTAAGCGTTACTCCTTGATGTCACGCAAGCGTGATTGAGACATTAAGCCCATCAAGATACCAAACAAATGTAGTCGTGCAAGCATGATTTAGACCATGAGGTCCTACTTAGATGTTGATATGAGAAAGAGTCCAAGGGTCATCACTTCCCAAGTAACTACAATTCCCATGTAACACTTCCTTCAAAGCTTTCGCTCATCGGGTATTTTTTTTATAGTGAGTTAGAATGCCAAGGTATTCTAGCCGTACTCACTTTGGGTCATTCCCTTCTCATGATTACCACTTGCTTGCAAAAGCAAAGTGGTCGGGAAGGCAGACCCTCTAAATGTGACAAATGATCAAAGACACAAGCATGGTATCGAAGATCTGGATTTCTGATCACCCTAAGAAGGATGAGAGCATACTCTCCTACTCCAATGTCACACTCAAAAATCAAAGCAAAACCATGTTCATTCCAACCTATTTAGAAATCACTAGGTGCCTAAAACATTAATGACAAACACCAAGTTTAGTTGTTTCTCCAAGGCAACTTTTAAAACGCAAGTTAGAAGTTTGAGGTGCTTATTCTTTGACTATCGATTCTGAATAACACATGTTAGTAGTTTGATTTTTTTTCTTTGCCATGCGTATGCCAAGATTCTGCACAGATAATTAGTACCAAAAACCAAAACACAGAAAACAGAATGCAAAAACAAGACAATTTTCAAGTAAAACACTGCATTTTTACCTCTGTTCTGGACTTTACACAGGCGCAGAAGTCATGACACAGGCATAGAAGACATGACACAGGAATAGAATGTCTTCAACACAGGTGCAAGATGCTCAACACAGGCGCAAGTTGTCTTACACAGGTGCAGAAGTCCCCAGAAAGCCCTGCATTACCTTGTTTTTGGGTTTTTTGGCCTGCAAATCAACTCAAAAGCACTCAAAGACACCATAAAGGGGTTAGATGGTTAGTGTTCACATCGAGTTCACCAATTAATGTAGCATAGGAATTCAGAAATCATCACAAACAATATAAACATACTAATCATTAGCTCAATCACGAAAACTCATTGCAATGATCTATCCTAATACACTCAACAGAGACATAAAGATAAAACATTCAAAAAAGATTATGCAAACCAGAGGTAAATCCAAATGCTTCCTTCATGCGGCTCCATTGTTCTTCTTTCCTCTTCAAATTATTTGGTTGTGGATCTCACTTACAAGTGCACATACATAATTGAAAGCAAGTAGACAAGCTTATTGATCAAGAGTACTCGAAATGTGATTGACAAAGTGATTATAAATTCGATAATCTGATTAGGGGTCCGGGATTGAAGAAATTCATCCAATTTATAGAAGAATTGGAGAGATAGATCAAAATAGCATGATTCAATTCAAATGGAAATTGCAAATCAATTATGTCAATTATGACAAATTATGACAAATTATGCACTTTCTATGCAAAATTTGATGATTGATAATTTATGACAAATTATGACAACTTCTATGTCAAAAATTGATTGATTGTCAATTATGACAAATTATGACAAATTGACATGTCATTTCCATGAATTTAGGAGAGAAATAGGAGGAATTTGAAATTAGGAATTTAGAAAATTAGAAAATTAGAGAATTAAGAATTTAGGAATTAAGAAATTGATGGAAATTAGAAATTAGGTAAATTAATTAATAATTTATCATTTATTAATTAATTCACAAAGAGGAATAATTAGCCAATTAAATGAACATTTAATTGTGACAAGAAGACTTAGGATAAATAAATAATTTATTAATCCTAAAGGGAGAAATGACAAACAAGGTTAAATGATTAAATCATGAAACCCTAAAAGATGAATTAACAATGCAAGAATGACAATTAGGTCTTGATGAAAGATAATTGATGTTGATTCGATCATGATTTTGGATTGATAAGTGATTTGATTGATAAATGCACCAATTGATGAGGAACAATGACTAATTGATCCAAATTGATATGATTGAGAAGGACGATGATCGATGACAAATTGATCGTAAAACGATGAGATTGACAAGTTGATAAGAGATTGACAAGATCGACCAAAATCATGATTAAAGATTGTTATCGACAAGACCAAATTTGAAAGCGAGACAAATGAAGAATGCAGAAGAAAGACTCGATGCTTGCAAATGATAAAAACCAAGTGCGTGACATAGGAGAAATGTTAATGCGACGCAAAAACCTAAAATGAGGCAATGCGCAAATGTTAAAGTATGATCCCGCAAGCGTTGACCATTTTTAGGTGTCTACAGTTTTGTATGAGATCCAATATATTTCACCGAAAGTCATTTATGTCAATGGAAGATTAGGGTTTTTCATGGAGGTTAAAAGGTCAAATTCACTTCATTATTGATCACCTTGAATTCATAGCGATTAAGAGAGACTAAGAGCGATCAAAGGAATTATAGAGAAATCAGATTTCTTCTTGAGGGATCAAAAGGTATTTATCTTTAAACATGGAAGCGTGAACATCATCTATTCCTACTTTTGTTGTAAACCCGAATATAGTAGAGGTTAAGGACTGCCCCCAACCAATTTTCAAGCAGTATCCACATGTGGCTACCCTGGAAGATTCTGTTGGAGCATTTTACCGTGTTCCAGAGTGAGTTTTCTATGTAGAAGATGTTAGGGAATTTATTCACTATCACATTGACTTGGGAACTTCTAAAATTAAGGGCATGTATATGAGTGAACTGATGGGAGAATCTGGAAATATCAAATTGACATACAAACACATTGAAGACTTAGGGTTTACTGACATTTTGGATATTCCAGAATTTGAAGATGAGATAATCAGATATGTTTTGAGCAGAGTACATGGGGAATTTATATGGTTAGACAGACCTAACAAAATCACTAAGGAAGTCATCCGGGAAATCACTGGTTTACCATCGGTTGGGCAACATCCAGACAAGAAGGTTTCAAATGATTTCGTGAATAAAATCACCGACACGACATATGACAAAAGATCTATGAGAGTGAGTACTATTACCGACACAGACATCAGATTCGGTAGCATGATCACTGGGTATAAGGTAACTCAGTCAAATCAACTAAATTTTGTTTCCAGTTCATACATTTTAGCTGCATACAAAATGTTGAGAAAGGATATGAATTCAGATCTATGCGATTGGATGCTTGATGAGTTGTTAATAAACCTAGGAAAGATTAAGGGAGATAAGAAGGGTACATTCCGATATGGCAACTTGATAGTTTTCTTAATGTTATATTTCATGAAAGATACACCTAGTTTTAGTAAAAGGCAATGGGCATTTGACATCTCGGTAGGGAGACAATTGAAACAATAAATTGCTACTTTAGGAAGTCAGAGAGATGATAAGGTATGGGGATATTTAAAAGCATTATAGAAATCTATGAGGTCTAAGGTAAGCATACCTGAGTATATTGTAGAAAAATATTCAACTGACATATGCTTCATGGTAAAGAAGGATGAAATACTTATGGAAGCAGTTAAACCTCGAAAGATTTGGATTGAGGAAATGGGGTATGAGGTGGAGGCAGAGAAGCCCTATGGTACTTCACAACAAAAAACACATGAGGTTCAAATAGAGTTCAACCAAAAGAAAAGAGGGAAGCAAGAAGGAAAAGCAAGCAAATTTGTTGAGAATGTCTCATAGGACATTAAAGCATTAATTGATGCTATCTTGGAGAAAGGCAGGAAGATGAAGAATCCAGAATTACACATTAAGCATGTTACTGTTGAGTTTGAATCTAAAGATGACACAGCGTTGGAATTCAAGAGGGTTGTGAGAAAGAAAACATAGGAAACAAAGGTTGAAGCTAAAAAGAAACTGGTTAGGAAGGTTACATTCAAAATATTGACACAGAAGCAAGCACCAAAGGTAACCACTTCAGGTGCATCCGATACTACAAAGAGGAAGAAGAAGAATGACATTGATTCTGGTAAGGTTCCACCTAAAACTTGTTTAGAATTAGTAAATCAAATCACTAAGGATGGCATGTTAAATGATTTACAATTCTACTATGATCATTTAGAAGAGGATGAACAAAGAGAGGTAGAGGAAGCAGTTTTATTATACTTGGATATTTATAAGAAAGCCTTAATAGAAATTAAAAAACAAATATCGGCTAAGTTGTATAATATGATAGATGCTAGAAGACTGTCAGGTATGCAACAAGATAAGCATATTAAAATTCAAGATCTATTATCTATTTGTGTTACTATTGCTCCAGATGAAATGGAAAAGACAATTAAGGTGGCAGATAGAAATTTTTAAAATAGCAAACATAGAATAAGTAGTCTGATGATAGGAAGGGTAAATGAAATAATTAAGGAAACTCAAATAGCATGGGTTATGTTCCTTGGAGAGAATAGATGATTCTTTACTTTACCAGAAACCAAGATAGACATTGTTGACACCTAGGCTGAAGGAAAAGGAAAGGGGATTATGGGTACTTCACCCTCAGTTTTGAAAAATATTAAGATAGTGGAAATCAAGCCCTCGGTTGACACAGATGTACAGACAAACATTGAGATACCCGTTAACATAGAGACAGAACAAGTTAATGTTGTATAGGATACTAATATTGAGGATAACAATCCTCTAGATACAAATGTATAGGTTGAGGTTACAGTTCCTATAGAGGAACCGATAGTTACACAGATTGCACCAAGTGGCGAAGCCAACGGTACAAGTGAGGAAGTTATAAAGGATAAATCTTCAGAGGAGAAGACAGGGGAGTCCAACAGGGAACCGGTAGTTGGTCCATAATTATTGTCAATTGAAACCTCATAGGTCAAAAAGAAAAACATAATAGAGATGAGTCCTACTGAACTCATGATGATGGCAACACAAAAAATGATGAAGGAAGGATCTACAAATAAAAGGATTATTGATCAATCAATCACTATTTTACATAGACTAGTCATGGAGTGCAAGATTAACAATGAAGCGAGCCCATCTGGAAAGCTTAAGATAATTACTAAGCATATTTCAAAGGATTTTCACTCCTTACAATAGATTTCAAACCAACAAGCATTGGAGAGATTTACTTGGGCTAAGAGAGATACATTTGATTAGGTAATTGAATCAGAGAAGAAAAAGATTGATGAGAATCTGAAACTAATAGAAAATTCTTTGAAGCAATGTACAAATATTTATAGGGTATGTTATAACACTGATATACTTACACCTAATGTGGATAAGAATATAAAAGAACTTTAGGAGAAAATTGCAAATATAGCTAATTATTTTGACGAATTGATTTCATTGACTACTTCCAATGATGGTCAAATTTTGATTTTGGAAAACCAAATTTCTGTTCTTGAGAAGGAAAGAGACAAAATTATCAGAAGAGCGAGAAGTCTGAGAGGCTTGGTGAGTCCTTGGTTGGATTCACTTAGTGTAGATAAAAAAGAGTGTATGGATATGGTGAGAAAGCTCACATCGACAGAGGTAAATGAGAAAGAGTCATTTGCACATATACTAAATGGACTTGTATCCATTTTCAACACTTTAAAAACAGGTTGGGATACCTATCTTGAGCTATTGGAGAAGGCCTATCTAGAAATTTTGAAATTTGTTAAGCTCCAGTAAGATATTTTGGGATATTCATGGTACAGTTTTTTGAATCTTTGACATTCTTTTAAATTTTTTTGAAGGTATTGATGTTAAAGCGGGAGTGATATAGATGTGAAAAAGAAAAAAAGGTTGATCTTTTGGTGCAACGACAACCCTAGTTTGTAACAAGTTGTACATGGAATTTGCTAAAAATATAGAGAATGAATTTGAAATGTCTATGAATGGGGAAATAAAATTTTTCTTAGGTTTGTAGATTACTCAAACCGATAAAGATATTTTCATCTGTCAAACTAAGTATGCTAGGGAATTGTTGAAGAAATTTGGTATGGAAGAATCTAAACCATTAAATACTCCTATGGTTACAAGTGAGAAATTGACAAGGAAAGATGAATCTGCACTGGTAAATCCTACAAGATACAAGTCTATGATTGGACATCTACTATATTTGACTCAGACTAGGCCTGATATAATGAATAATGTTTGCATTGCATCAAGATATCAAAGTGATCGTGGAGAAAATCATGAGAGTGCGGTGAAAATAATTTTTAGATACTTGCAAGGTACATCTGAATATGGTTTGTGGTACCCTAAGGATGATGACTTTACTTTATGTGCATATACAAATGTAGATTGGGCAAGCGATGTTGATGACTAGAAAATTACTTCCGGTGGAGATTTCTTTCTTGGAAAGAAACTTATTTCATGGATCGTTAAGAAACAATCATGCACTTCTTTATCTACTGCTAAAGCTGAGTATGTTGTTGCTGCTACTAATTGTAAACAAGTTCTATGGATGAAGCAAATGTTGAAGGACATAAAAGAGCATTACATTGGACTGGTAGTTATTTACTGTGATAACTCTATTGCTATAGATATATCAAATAATCTGGTATTTCACTCTAAGATAAAGCACATATCTATCAAGTATAACTTTTTGAAGGAGAAGGTGGAAGAAAATGAAGTTAGATTGGTTTATGTGAACACTAAAGAGACGATTGCAGACATTTTCACTAAACCTTTGCCTAAATAATCATTTGAGTACCTTAGAGATAGATTAGGGGTTTTTGCCCCTCTGGTAGGAAACTAATTGATGCTGTTTAGCATCAGTTCGATATGCATTATTAAAGGTATTATTCATTCCGGATTGATGCGGTGATGCTACTGCTCAGGGAGAGTAGTTAGCTTTGTGATTTGACGGTTTTTTATTTTTGCTTTGATATTTATGCCAGATCTTTGGCATTGATGTCAAAGGGGGAGAGATAATTATGTGAAAAACTTAAGGAGATATATACATTAGGGAGATAAATTTGCAGAACATAGTTGTGATATTGTTTAAATGGAATATGGATTAGAACTTCATTGCTATATTCTTGTGTGGGAGATTTGTTAGGCAATTCTTGGCACTTGGATGCTTTTTACATCTAGGGTTGCCATCAATGCCAAATGGGGAGATTGTTGGCCATTTGGAGGAATTGATTATGTGTTGCATTGATATTTTATCATTGATTTCAACACTAGCTATTTTGGCTGCTTTATCGGTATCCTTCTGGTCTCGGTAGGTTGTTTGGTTTTTGGTTGGATTAGATCATGATGATTTGGTATGTTTTGTATTTTGGAATTGGCTTAGATCTTCTATTCATGCTACTCAACTTCTTGTTCAGTCAATTGGTTTTGATTTGGTGATTAGATGCTATCTTGTATGCAAGTAAGCTTGGTTTGTCAATCTGGTGAGGGTTTCACCGACAAAGCTTTGTTGAAGATCTTTTGATGTTATGCATAAGTGGTGTTGGTGGGGCTTCTAGTAGAGATCCAAGATGCTAATGGTGATCATGTTTGAGACTTGATTGATTGGGATCATTGCTTTAGCATGTGTGGACCTAAATTGGGTCTAGTACTATCTAGGTTATGAACCGACTTAATGTAACATGTTGATTGGACTTTTCGATGTGTTTCTGGGATGTCTTATGGGTTGGATATTATTTGTTTGGTCTCAGGCCGACTTGTTTTGTAATTATGTAATTGCTTTAGTGTCTGGTGGCCGACCTTATTGTTAGTGGTCAAGGGTTTGTATATATATGATGTAAGATCTCATTGTAGATCATGTAAGGGATAATGTATGGATATGTAAGGAGCAAATAATGTAATAATCATTCATGCATAGGATTTCGTTGATCATTGGTGATTGAGTTGGGTTTATGTAAGAGGTGTTAGTCCTTTGGTATTGAGCTTAAACAGAACTATACTTAGGAATAGGAGATGCTATTGTTGCAGTTCATTCTCCCTTCCGGATTTTAGTCTAGATTTTTATGTAGTCAGTGAGACTCCTTTTGTAAAGAGCAGTGTGCTCTAGGCTGTTGGCCTTCCTGCAAGTCTAGGCCCCTCAATTTGTAATCACATACTTATTGCAGAAGTATTATGTGATTGTGGGTAGTCTTCCCACCATGTTTTTTCCCTTTACCAAGTTTTCCACATACAAATATTGGTGTCATGTGGATGGTATTTATTCTCTAATTGTTTCTTGTTCTTAATTGGTATATTTGCTATTTTGACAATTGATTTATGCATTCCGATATTGATCTTATGTGTTCCAGTATTAAAGTTTTAATTGCTTAGGGTTCCAATAATCTGGTGACAACTAATTTGCCCCCCTCTTAGTTATCTTCTGATTAATATGAACTGTCTAACAGTATCAAGAATTGGTAGATGCTACTCTCACAATTCATTGTTTCCTGGATTGTAGTCCGATGATTTTGTAAGTCAGTGAGACTTCCCTTTGTGATGAGAAGTGCGCTCTAGGCAATTGGCCTTTCTACATGTGCAAACCCCATTGTAATTATTCATAGTACTACTATAGAGTATTCATCTAATTGTGGATAGGGTTTCCCACCATTCTTTTTCCCTTTTTGGGTTTTTCACATCAAATATTGGTGTTATGTGTGTTGTGCTTTCATGTTATATTCTTCATTGGGCTGTGCTCCAGTTTAAGGTTTATAATTTAATTGATTATTGTTATTGTTAGTAAACTGATTCACCCCCCCTCTAAGTTTACTACCTATATTTGTGCAATTCAATAATTGGTATCAGAGCAAGGTCCTCTCTACAGAAGCTTAACTACTTGAGGAGATCTTATGGCAACTGCATCTAGTTTTACATTCAATCCTTACTGGAAGGAGATTCCCAGATTTGATGGTACAAATTACAAGATATGGAAGGACAGAATGAATATTATGTTAGGATAACCGGTGAACAACTGAGAGGGGGGGGCGGTGAATCAGTTGTTAACAGATTATATCATTTAATCCACTTAATAACCTTTAACTAGATTAAGTATCGATAAAATAGAAATAGATACTGGTAAGCAATAAAACTTAACAATGAAAATAGATAATCAATACAATGCAACCATACCACATAGCACCATGGTTTGCATGTGGAAAACTCAAAAAGGGAAAAACCATGATGGCAATCCTACCCATAGTCAGATGATATTTCTACAGAAAGTATGTGATAAAATGAGGGGCCTGCACATGCAAGAAGGCACACTGCTCATTACAAAAGAGTCTCACTCACTACAGAGAGGTTAAAACCACCTCAAGATAAATGGACAACAATCAAGAGTAATGAACTACCAAGGATAGCATCTACCATGCCTGATTACAGTCTCAGTTAAGCTCAATACCAGAGGCCTTTGACCTCTTCCTTAATCCCAATTCAATCACCTATGATTGATCAAATCTCCTTCGCATATGATTTTACATTCCAAGACCATGAATATATTTATATTTCCATGCTACGATCTACAATGAGATCTTACATCATTTTATACCAACCCTAAGGCCTAAACCAATTAACCAATTGCGTCGGCCACCTAAAAGATATTACAATAAGATCATTACATAAGTCCATATTACAATGATATGTCATGTCAGCTTAAGACCAAAACATCAATAACCAATCCATAGATCATCCCGAAACATCCCAGTAACGTGTATAGTACACATTAACATGATACCAATCCATAACCTAGATAGGCACCAGACCAATTTTGGGTCCACCATGCCAAAGAAATGTCTTCAAGCAGTTGAAGCACAATCAAAGAACATCTTCAGCATCCTCAAATCCATCTAGAAGCCACACCAGCACAACTTATGCATCCTGTCAAGATTCCTTAGTGAAAGCTCTGTCGATTAAACCTTAAACCAATGCCAGTAAGGGTTTACAAGAGTGTATGATAGTTTCCGATTACCAAGTCAATACCATCTGACCAAAACATGCCCAAGGAACATGTAACACATAAAATCAAACATACTCCTTTGATCCAAACATGTCGGAAGTGTCCAACAAATAGTCTCTTCTGTCGATAACTCTAGATCTTCTATCGGTAACCAAAACCTGTCTGCCGGTAACCAACCATAACAACTAGTGTTGACATCCATGAAAAAACATCAATGTAACACATAATCAATTTGTCCATAATGCCAACAATCTCCCCCTTTGGCATTGATGGCAACACTAGATGTGAAAAAAATCTAAGTACTAAGAAATGCCAAACAAGTCTCCCCCCGTGGAAGACAATAAAAAGTCTCCTGAATATTAGCAACTCCCCCCCTATGAATGATATCTCTGTAAGGTTCTGAATTTATTTTTCACATCACTATCTCTCCCCCTTTGACATCAATGTCAGAAATCTAACAAAAATATCAAAAAGAATATAAACCTCTGAATCTCAAAGCTGACTATTCCTCGTGAGTAGTAGCACCACTCATCAGTGCCAAAAAATAATATTTCTGATAATGCATGTCGGACTGATGACAAACTACATCAATCAAGTCTCTATCGGAGGGGCAAAAATCCCTAACCTGTCTCTCAAATACTCAAATGGTTCCTTAGACAATGGTTTAGTGAATATATCTAAAATCTATTCTTTAGCATTCACATAAACCAATTTGACTTCCTTTCCTTCTACCTTGTCCTTCAGAAAGTTATACTTTATTGATATACGCTTAGTCTTAGAGTAAAATACCAGATTATTAGACATGTCAATAGCTGCAAAGATATCATAGTAGATAACTACCGGTTCACTACAATTTACCTTGATAGCCTTCAACATTTGCTTCATCCACAAGACTTGAGTGCAATTAGTTGCTGCTACAACATACTTAGCTTCTACAGTAGATAAAGAAATGCATGACTATTTTTTGCTGATCCATGAAACTAGTTTCTTTCCAAGAAAGAAAGCTCCACCAGAAGTGCTCTTCCTGTCATCAGTATCTCCTACCCAATCCGAGTTAGTATATGCACATAAAGTGAAATTGTCATTTTTAGAATACCATAAGCCATATTATGTTGCTCCTTGCAAATACTGGAATATCCTTTATACTGCACATTCATTATTTTCTTTAGGATTACTTTGATATCTTGAAACAATACTTACTGCATTCATAATATTTGGTCTAGTCTGAGTTAAATATAACAAACCACCAATCATAGACTTATACCTTGTCGGATTTACCGGTGTAGAATTATCCTTGATAGATAATTTCTCACTTGTCACCATAGGAGTACTTACCAGTTTGGAATTATCCATACCAAACTTCTTCAACAATTCCCTCAGATACTTAGTTTGATAGATAAAAATTTCATTGTCAGTTTGAGTAATCTGCAAACCTAAGAAAAATATCATCTCACCAATCATGGACATTTCAAATTCATTCTCCATATTGTTAGCAAATTCTATGAACAATTTATCTTCTCCTCCAAAAATGATATCATCAACAAATAATTCAATAATCATAATATCATCATGAGTGATCTTATAATATAAATTACTCTCAGCACTGCATTTAGTAAAACCAAGATTCAAAAGATATTTATCCAACCTTTCATACCAAGCTCGAGGAGCTTGTTTCAATCCATATAAATCTTTCTTCAATATGCAAACCATATCTTTATCATCTGTTAGTGAAAATCCATCAGGATACTCAATGTATACTTCTTCCTCAAGTTCACCATTCAAAAATGCACATTTAACATCCATTTGATAAACCTTCTAGTTCTTATAATCTGCATAGGCAAGAAATAGTCTAACGACTTCAATTATAGCTATAGGTGCAAATGCCTCACCATAATCAATTCCTTCCATTTGAGAATATCCTTTACAAACAAATCTAGCCTTGTTTCTTACAACTTGACCATCCTCATTCAGTTTATTCCTAAAAATCCATTTAGTTCCAATAACTTTCTTATTTTTAGGGCGGGGAACTAAAGTCCAAGTTCCATTCTTCTCTATCTGATCTAATTCATCTTCCATAGCCTTTAACCAATGTTTATCTTTACAAGCTTCAATAATAGATGCTGGTTCAATTTGAGAAATAAGACATACTTCTTCATTTGCCAATCTTCTTCTTGTCATAACTCCCTTGTTCCTATCTCTAATGATTTGATCTTTAGAATAATTTAATCTTACATAACTTGGTGTCTTCTAAACTTCAAGTTCACTGCTCTGATCATTAGTCACATTTGAATTTTCTGGTTGTGTTGATGTAACTATCTCAGTTTCCTATATCGATTGAGGTATTACCCGTTCAGTTATGATCATTTCCACTGCCAGTTCCCTGTCATATGATCTAGATTGATTTCTATACTGCTCATCCACTTTCACATTAGCACTGTCCACAATTTTCTGCAATCTTTTGTTATAACATCTATATACTTTTCTTTGAATTGAATAACCAATAAATATCCCTTCATCACATCTAGGATCAAACTTTTCAATTAAAACATCTCTTTTGATATAGAATTTACATCCAAAAATTCTGAAATATTTAACAGTAGGTGTATGTCTAAACCATAATTCATAAGGGGTCTTACCGGTTTCACCTTTGATGTGAACTCTATTGAATGTGTAGACTGTTGTACTCACTACATCTCTCCAGTAGATGTGAGGCAATTTGGCTTCCATCATCATAGATCTTTCTGCATGCAAAATGGTTTTGTTCTTTCTTTCCACTACTCCATTCTGCTGAGGAGTCCAAGGTGTAGATAATTGTCTCCTAATTCCATTTGTCTCATAGTAACTGTTAAATTCATGAGAAGTGAACTCACCACCTTGATCTGATCTTAGACATTTGATTTTCAATCTAGTTTCTATTTCAACCTTTTCTTTAAAGATCTTTTATTTCTCAAAGGCTTCAGATTTTTCCCTTAGAAATGTCACCCACATCATCCTAGAATAGACATCAATAATCAACATGAAATACTTATCACCTTGAAAGTTTCTAGTCCTTGTTGGACCACATAAGTTAGTGTGAATCAAATCAAGTACATCATTAGATTTATCATGTATGCACTTAAAAGAAATTCTAACTTGCTTTCCCATTTGACATTCCTTACATACCAGATTATGAGGCTTCATAATCTTAGGTATATCTCTAACTACCTTAGTTGAACTGATCTTAATAATACAATCAAAATTAACATGACACAACTTCTTATTCCATAACCAACTCTCATAAATATGAGCAGTCAAACATTCCTTATTACCAATGTTCAAGTGAAAGATATTACCGCTAGTTTGAGTATCGGTTGCAATATCCAAACCAGTCTTGTTAATGATTTTGCATTTTCTATCTTAAACTGAAGTTGGAAACCCTTGTCCACAAATTGACCAACACTCAAAAGATTATTCTTTAAACCTTCTATATAATAGATATTGTCAGTATTATGCTTGCCATCCAGAGAAATAGTACATCTACCTTTGATCATACATGTTTTGCCATCTCCAAATCTGACTTGACCACCATTGTATTCTTCCAGGGACATAAATTTTCTCTTATCACCAATCATATGATGTGTGCATCCACTATCAACTACCCATTCATCCTTATCTTCAACTTTTTTTGCCAAGGTCTTTTCTTCATTTATGATAGATGGTTGCGGTTCATCTTCCCTTAAAGCATAGAAAACCCATTCCTTTCCATTGTTAGATCCACTAGCAGAGTCTTCTACCAGTTCATCCCCCCACAACATTGAATTCCCATAACAATCTCATTTACTCTTTCCATAAACATAGCAATTCTTTCATTATCTTCCATCTTTAAGTTTTCATATCTTAATCGATAACCATCAAGTTTAGCAATTTTGACAGTAGGATCACCTTCATTCAGATTTTGCAATTTATCCCACATAACCTTATCCGAGGATTTATCTATCAATCCCATGATCTGCTGGTCAGTAAGTGTACACAAGAGGGCTTATCTAGCTCTACAATAATTTTTAATATTCTTATCCAAGTCTGTAGGAGCAAGATTGCCGGATGCCGAATCATAAGGTGAGTATCCTTTATCAGTGATCTCTCAAATATCCTTTCAAAGACATCTAAGATGAGTCTCCATTTGAATTTTCCATATCCCATAATTTGTTCCATCAAGCTTAGGGATTTCACTTCTGAAAAATAGTTACCGACGGATTTGTAGTGTTAGCTACCATAGGATCTACCTCAAGCGGTTAAGCTTCTGCAAAAGAGGACCAGAGCTCTGATACCAATTGTTAGGATAACTAGTGAAAAACTGAGAGGGGGGTGGGTGAATCAGTTGTTAACAAATTATATCATTTAATCCACCTAATGACCTTTCACCAGATTAAGTACCGGTAAAAAAGAAACGAATACTGGTAAGCAATAAAACTTAACAATGAAAATAGATAATCAACACAATGCAACCATACCACATAACACCATGATTTGTACGTAGAAAACCCAGAAAGGGAAAAACCATGGTGGGAAGCCTACCCACACTCAGATGATACTTCTGTAGAAAGTATGTGATAAAATGAGGGGCTTGCACATGCAGGAAGGCACACTGCCTAGAGCGTACTGCTCATTACAAAAGAGTCTCACTGACTACAGAGAGGTTAAAACCACCTCAAGATAAATGGAAAAAAATCCAGAGTAATGAATTTCCAAAGATAGCATCTACCATGCCTAATTACAGTCCCAATTAAGCTCAATACCTGAGGCCTTTGACCTCTTCCTTAATCCCAATTCGATCACCTATGATTGACCAAATCTCCTTCGCATATGATTTTACATTCCAAGACTATGAATATATTTATATTTCCATCCTATGATCTACAATGAGATCTTACATCATTTTACACCAACCCTAAGGCCTAAACCAATTAGGTCGTCCACCTAAAAGATATTACAATAAAATAATTATGTAAGTCCATATTACAATGATATGCCATGTCGGCTTAAGACCAAAACAACAATAACCAATCTATAGATCATCCCGAAACGTCCCGATAACTTGTAGAGTACACGTTAACATGATACCGGTCCATAACATATAGATAGGCACTAGACCTATTATGGGTCCACCATGCCAAAGCAATGTCTTCAAACAGTTGAAGCATGATCAAAGAACATCTTCAGCATCCTGAAATCCATCTAGAAGCCGCACCAACACCACTTATGCATCCTGTCAAGATTCCTCAATGAAAGCTCTACTGGTTAAACCAATGTCGGTAAGGGTTTACAAGAGTGTATGATAGCATCCGATTACCAACTCAATGCCAACTGACCAAAACATTCTCAAGGAACATGTTACACATAAAATCAAACATACTCCATTGATCCAAACATGCCGGAAGTGTCCAACAGATAGTTGCTTCTGCTGGTAACACTAGATCTTCTATCGGTAACCAAAAACTGTATGTTGGTAACCAACCATAACAACTAATGTTGACATCAATGACAAAACATCAATGCAACACATAATTAATTCATCCATAATGCCAACAAATTCATCGTAGATATCATGGAGATGAAGTTTTTTGAGATAGTGGAGAAAGGGTATATACCTCATGATCCTAATTCTAGAACACAGACACTTGTTGATGAACAGAAGAGAGATGAAAATGATGTAAGAGGAAAAGAAGCATTGTTGAGCACCCTATCTGATGAAAAGCTATTGAATGTCATAGAGCTGGAGAATGCTAAGCTGCTCTAGAAAAAGATTGAAAATCTTTATGAGGGTGACTAGGCTGTAAAGATTGCTAAACTTGAAGGTTTCTAGGTAAGATATGAAACTTTGAAGATGTAAGAAGATGAGAAGATAAGTTCTTTTATGGATAGAGTCAATGAGATTGTCATGGGTATTAAATGTTGTGGTGGATCTGTTAGTGAGGATGAGATAGTATCAAAATTTCTAAGAGTTCTACCTCCAACTTACAAGATGAAGGCTATTGCTATCAATGAACTTCAGACAATGCCAAGTACCCCTATGACCAGAGATACACTACTTAGGAAATTGACTACTTTTGAACTTGAAGAACTTAGAGATCAGAGTGCTGCTAAAACTATGATTATATTTAGAGCATCTACATCTGGTAAATAGAAGATATATTGGAAAGAAATGTATGCTAAGGATATGGAGGAAATTGAGAAAGAAGAAATAGAGCTTGAGGAGCTAGAAACCCTGATTGTTAGAAGAATTCCTAAAGGACCAACTGGAAATAAGTACGAAGGAAAAGTCCCTTTTAAATGTTTTTCATTCAATAAGATTCATCATTTTGAATCTAGATGTCCTGAAAGAGCTGCTAGGAATCATGAAAGATTTATGAGGAATTATAAGCCTAATCCTGAATATCAGTAGACCTAGATTCAAAAGGAATAAAGATAAATCATGTTATTATGTTGGTGATGACAATGGTATTTCTGATGATGATGATGATGATGATGATGATGATGAACCTGTGAGTGGATCCGGTAATGGTGCTTCATCTGACAAAGATTGGGTCTTTATTTCTATCAAGGATGATTGTTCGAAATCTATCATTGAACCAACACATATTGAGGAAAAGGCCTTGGCTGCTAAAATTGAAGAAAAAGGATGAATGGGTTATAGACAGTGGATGCTCACATCACATGATTGGTGACAAAAGAAAGTTCTTATCACTGCAAGAATTTGATGGTGGATTGGTCAGATTTGGAGACAACAAGGCATGTAGGATCAAAGGCAAAGGAACAATATCATTGGATGGTAAGACTATTATTGATAATGTTTATTATGTTGAAGGATTAAAGCATGATCTTTTAAGTATAGGTCAGATGGCGGATAGAGGATTTCATTTGTAATTCAAGGATGGAAAATGTAAGATAATTAATAAATTTGGATTGGAGATTGCTTCGGGAACTCAGACTAATGGTAATATCTTTCATTTGAACTCCGGTAAGAAGGTTTGCTTGATTGCCCAGATTAATGAAAGTTGGTTATGGTATAAGAGGATGTGTCGTGTTAATTTTGATTGCATAGTAGAGATAATTTCAATACCGGTTGTCAGAGATTTGCCCAAGATTGTTAAATTTCATAATCCAGTATGTAGAGAATGTCAAATGGGTAAGTAAGTTAGAACTTCTTTCAAAAGTGTACAAGATAAATCTAATGAAATTTTTGATCTTATTCATACTGATTTGTGTTGACTGACAAGGACTAAAATTTTTCAAGGTGATAGATATTTTATGTTACTTATTGATGACTATTCTAGAATGATGTGGGTGACATTTTTGAAAGAGAAATCTGAAGTTTTTGAAAAATTCAAAATCTTTAAGGTTGTGGTTGAGACCTAGACAAGACTGAAGATTAAATGCTTAAGGTTATATCATGGTAGTGAGTTTACATCCGATGAGTTTAAAAACTTTTGTGAAAGGAATGGTATTAGGAGGCAAATTTTTGCACCTTGAACACCACAGTAAAATGGATTGGTGGAAAGAAAGAACACAATTTTTTGGATTCAGCAAGGACTATGATGACTAATTACCTAATATATATTAGAGAGAGGTTATCAATACTGCTGTATACACTTTCAACCAAGTACACATTAAAGGCGATACCGGTAAGACTACTTATGAACTATGGTTTGGTCATACTCCTATTGTCAGATATTTCAGAATTTTTGAAAGAAAATGTTACACTAGAAGAGATGATGCATTAGGAAAGTTTGATCCTAGAAGTGATGAAGGAATATTTTTTGGGTTATTGTACTAAGAGAAAAGCATATAGATGTTATAACAAGACATTGAATAGGATATTGGAAAGCATAAATGTCAAGGTGGATGAGCATGACAGTAATTAGATCAGAGCATATGATTATGTACTAGAAGATGAATTTATCAAATCTGAATTGGTAATGCAAGAATCACTTCAGAACATTGAACCAATGACACTAGTAGCATCCGAAAATTTGACAGTGACAGAAGAACAACATAATGAGTCAGCAAATCAAGAAAATTCAAAGACTTCCAGGTATATAAAGATAAATCATTCTAAAGATGAAATTATTGGAGATAAAAGGAAAGGTGTGATGACTAGGAGAAGGTTAGTTGTTGAAGAGGTATGTTTAATTTCTCAAATTGAACTAAAATCTTTCATTGAAGCAAGTAAGGATGAAAATTGGTTAAAAGCAATGGAAGAGGAATTAGATCAGATTGAAAAGAATAAAACATGGGAACTTGTACCTAGACCTAAAGACAAGAACATTATTGGAACTAAATGGGTTTTAAAGAACAAATTGAATGAGGAAGGTCAAGTGGTGAGGAACAAGGCTAGATTGGTTTGGAAAGGTTATTCATAGGAATAAGGAACTTATGCCCCGGTTTCTATAATTGAAGCGGTAAGACTTTTTCTTGCTTATGCTGCACACAAGAACTACAAAGTTTATCAAATGGATGTTAAATGTGCTTTTCTAAATGGAGATCTTCAAGAGGAAGTTTACATTGAACAACCTAATGGATTTTCTTTATCAGAAGACAAGGACATGGTTTGTAGATTGAAGAAAGCTTTATATGGACTAAAAAAGGCCCCTAGAGCATGGTATGCTAGATTGGATACGTATCTTTCAAAGCTTGATTTTAGTAAAGGCAATGTTGATAATAACATATTATAATATTGAGCATGATGACATATTGATTATTGAAGTCTTTGTGGATGATATCATTTTTGGAGGAGAAGAAGGTCTATGCATGAAATTTGCTAATGATATGAAGAATGAATTTGAAATGTTAATGATTGGTGAGATGAAATTTTCTTAGGTTTGTAGATTACTCAGATTGATAAAGGTATTTTCATTTGTCAAACTAAGTATGTGAAGGAGTTACTTGAGAAATTTGGACTTGAGAATTCTAAACCTGTCGGTATTCCTATGATAACCGGTTGCAAATTGTCAAAGGATGATGAATCACCTAAAGTGAACCCAAGCATATTCAAATCAATGATTGGTGGTTTGCTATACCTAACTTAGACTAGACTTGATATAGTGAATGCTATTTGTATTGCTTCTAGATTTTAGTCAAATCCTAGAGAAACTCATGATATTGTTGTCAAGAGGATATTTAGATATTTGGCAGGTACAACAAACTTTGGGTTATGGTATCCAAAGAATGATGACTTCACATTATGTGCATATACAAATTTTGATTGGGAAGGAGATGTGGATGACCAAAAGAGAACTATTGGAGGTGCATTCTTTCTTGGGAAGAAGTTGGTTTTATGGCTTAGTAAGAAACAATCATACACTTCATTGTCTATAGCTGAAGCAGAATATGTTGCAGCTACTACCAACTGTACTTAGATTTTATAGATGAAATAGATGTTAAAGGATATAAGGGTAAGTTATGATGAGTCTATTGTTATCATTGTGACAATACTATTGTTATTGATATGTCAAAGAATCTAGTATTTCATTCCAAATCAAAACACATTTCTATAAGGTATAATTTATTGAAGCAAAAGGTTGAAGCAAAGGAAGTCAGATTGGTTTATGTGCCTACTAAAGAACAAATTTCAGATTTTCTAACGAAACCATTTCCTAAAGATACTTTTAAATATATCAGAGATCAATCGGGGGTTACCAACCCTCCAGAAGAGACTTAGTGATGCAGAGTTGCATCAATCTGGTGACCTTATCAAACATACTTTTCTGATCTGGGTTGATGAAGATGGTGCTAATACTCAGGGGGAATAGTCAGCTATTTGTTTCAGTACTCTTGGATTAGTATCCGTCCTTTGTCATTGATGTCAAAGGGGGAGAATGTATTCATGTGAAAACTGCTAGATCTTTTGATGGTTTTGGAGTTTGTTGGCATTCCTTGGCACTTGGATTTTTTTCACATTTAGTGTTTCCATCAATGCCAAAGGGGGAGATTATTGGAAAAATATCCTAGATTTGGTTAAGTGTTTTCATTGATGTCAAAATTGTATCTCGGTTGGAGACTATCTCGATTAGATCTATCCCAGTTATTCTTAGTGATCTTTTTGGTTTTTGTTGTGATTTTGATCCGATATGATCAGGCCTCTGGAATCAGTTTTGGATGCTTATGTTGGACACAATGGATCACTGAGAGGGGGGTGAATTGGTGATTTAAATAAGTTTTACCTAATCAGAGCTATACGAGTTCAATATGAAATACATAAGATGTAGACCGGTTACCAAATAAATGCAAATAATGTGTGTAGGAGAAATAACGAAAGGATTAATACTTCACACACATGAAGATGCAACACATAACACTAGATGTATGAGGAAAGCCCAATGTGGGAAAAACCTTAGTGAGAATAGTTGTTGGAGATCTTCTGCTCCAATCCAGCCTCACAATGAAAAGATCTGATTACAAATTTTAGGGCACCAACCCAAGGAGCACCAACCCATGATTTATGAGCACCAACTCAAAGGAGCACCGATCCCTACACAATTTATAGGCTACAACCTAAAGGAGCTACAACCCCTACACTAAGAACCTACTCAGTGAAAGTAATATGAAAACTTAGATATACAAATGAGATCCTTGTTGTAAATGAAGTTTTGCAACCCATCAAAGCTCCACACTGCCGATTTCTATCTTACTAGTTTGAATCAACTCAACACACACTGCAACTTAGCCTTTTTGTTGGTTCTAACTCTGCTTAATCTTCTCTCCCTCTATTCTACTGAATTCAAATCACACTTGGTCACTCTCTATCAGGTACTGCTTCTTTTAGTTTATCACCTCTGCATTCTATGCTCACTCTACCTGTTTGTTCCTTACACCGGTTTACCCTACTTCTCCTTACCGGTACAATATTCACTCACAAAACACATAAAGTATTTTTATTTTTGGCTTTCAAACAACAATTTCACTCTTTTATTCACCCTTCAGCAACAACACTTTCTGTCTTAGGTTGCCACATTTAAAATGAAGCTTTCTCACCAAAAACAATTCAAACAGAGGGTGGCCAGCCAAATATGTATCCAATCTGATCTGATCCACCTTGGATTGCACATGTGCATTGGAGGAATAAACCATCACACATTTTTCATCTATCCAAGGTATGTTTGCCAAAAATAGCAAATTCGACCATGATTTCCAGCCTTAAAATCTGTCAACTCATTTATGACCCAACTATTTCCTTCTCAAGGTCCTCTTGCAATCCGATTTCCTTGCTTCGATCTAGGCACCAACAACTCCTTGGTCTTTCTCTATCATTCATTCTTCCTCAAGCCACATCAATCTGTTATCAACCCATGATTTGTGGCTATTTCATTTAATGTCGACTAACTGCTCCACCAACCATGTCAATGGAAACTTCACCGACCTCTGCATGCTCGCCACCTCAGCTCCATGTGGCATCACATTGACATACATTCACCTCACCGACACAAGGTTGGTTTAAACCTGAACATTCAACAAACTCATACCTGTACAAGCCCTTACCAGCGAGACCTTCCTCTAGAGCTAATCGATAGTATACACTACACCGGTAGCAAAACTTCACCTCAGGTGGTTCATGATCTCTTTGTCACTCTGCCTTTTTATCACAAACAAACAACTAGCCTTTATACTAGTTACAACTTGTTATGCCAACACACAACATCATATCACCTCTTACCGGTGATGTTACTAACAATCTCAATACCTTCTTATCTGCCATACCTTCATACCAGATTTGTCTTCCACCATACCGGTTGACAATCCTTCATGTTAATATTCGTTATGCCGGTTTGACATACCCTATTAATAGCCTTCAATATCGATTGACATCAATGACCACTCAATGCCAAAAATCTCCCCCTTTGACATTGATGTCAACATTTTATGTTTTATGTTGCAGTTTCTCTCCCCCTTTAATAAAAATGGCAAAGGGAACCTTGGTTTGACACAAATCATACTACCAGAGTCTACATCCAGTTATGACACATTCTCCCCCTGTGTCCATACTTCATGATTCAAGAGTCATATGATAGTAATAATTATTGACTCCCCCTAAACCATGCATCCTTCTACACATTTAAGTGCTGTCGGATGGTGGGACGACTCCCATCTTGTGTGTCAAGTACTCAAATTGACCCAAAGAAAGTGGCTTGGTAAATATGTCAGCAATTTTCTCACTAGTTGGAACATATTAAACAATGACCTCCTTGTCTGCTACCTTCTCCATCAAGAAGTGATACTTGATTGCAATGTGTTTTGTTCTTGAGTGCATTACTGGATTCTTGGAGATGTTGATTGAACTTGAGTTATCACACCGAATCGGAATAGGATCCGGTATCTCCACCTGTATGTCCTTCAATGTCTACTTCATCCATAGCACTTGTGAACAACATGTAGCAACAAATATATATTTGGCCTCAGTAGTGGATAATGATACTAAGTCTTGCTTCTTGTTGTGCCATGATACTAACTGGCCTCTTAAGTAGAAAGCAGCACCGCTTGTGCTCTTTCGATCATCAATACATCTTGCCCAATCTAAATTAGTATAAGCTTGCAAAGAGAAGTCTCCTTTCTTTGGATACCACAAGCCATAACTGATATATCATTGTAGATACCTGGAGATTCTTCTGACTGCATTTAGGTGAGACTGTTTAGGAGAAGCTTGGAATCTTGCTACCATGCAAACAACTTATACAATATCTCATCTAGATGTTGTTAAATATAACAGACTACCAATCATAGACCTATACAATGTTTGCTCAACTTCTGGTGACTCATCTAGTTTGCTCAACTTACAACTAGTAACCATGGGAGTACTTACCGGTTCATTGTCCTCCATTTTAAATTTCTTGAGCATGTCTTTCGTATACTTGGTTTGGGAGATGAAAATTCCTTTCTCCTGCTATGATATTTGCAAACCAAGAAAATAGGACAACTCACCCAGCATGGACATCTCAAATTTTGTCTTCATCTAATCTGCAAACTCTTTGAACATGATGTCTTTGTCCCACCAAAGATAATATCATCCACATATACAAGTACTATAATCATGTAATCTCCATTTACCTTGACATACAAGTTATTGTCTGAATTCCCTTTGTGGAATCCTTTCTCCTTCAAGTATTTATCCAACCGTGAATAGCATGCTCTGGGAGCCTACTTCAAACCATACAAGGCTTTCTTCAACCAGCATACAAAACACTCATCATCATGTAAGAGATAACCCTCTGGTTGTTCCATATACTTCAAGGTTACCATTCAAAAAGGTAGATTTGACATCCATTTGGTAGACCTTGTAAACTTTATAGGCAAAGAAAGCTAAAAACATTCTTATTGCCTCTAACCTAGCAATCGGTGCAAAGGTTTCTTCGAAGTCAATACCTTCCACTTGAGAATACCCTTTGCAAACTAACATTTCTTTATGCCATATTATCTTGCTATCTTCATTCATCTTATTTTGGTAGACCCACTTGGTACCTATGAGATTCATGTCTGCCAGTCTAGGAACAAGTTCCCATGTTTCATTCTTCTCAATTTTTGTCAACTCTTCATCCATGGCATCTACCTATTTCTTACTTTTGCTAGCTTCATCAAAATTTTTGGGTTCAAGTTTTGTCATGAGGCAGAAATTTACTTGCTCATCATTCTAGGCTAGTCTTCTTCTGGTTTGCACACCTTCATTTTTATCTCCTATGATATGTTCTTCTAGATGGTTCTTTTGCACATACTGGTTGGATTTTGTTCTTGGTTCTTCCTCTACTTGTCCATTTTCAGATCGATCATCATGCTCATCATCTAAAACATCAATATAGGGTGCTGGTGTAGATTCTTTCTTGTGTAGGTCTTCATCTATTCTCACATTTATACTATCAACCATTTTTCTCAAATTCTTGTTGTAGCATTTGTAGACTTTTCTGTTGGTTGAGTAACCCAAGAAGATTCCTTCATGACTTTTGAAATCAAAACTTCCTAACCCATCTGCATCTCTCTTGATGAAGCACTTACTTGCAAACACTCTAAAATGCTTGAGTGATGGTTTCTGGTTGTACCATAACTCATAGGGAGTCATTCTACTATTTACTCTTAGTTGTACCTGATTTAATGTATAGACAATAGTATGAATTGCTTCCTTCTAGTATGTATCTAGTATGCTAGCCTCATTTAACATTATTCTAGCCATTTCCTTTACTGTCCTATTCTTCCTTTCTACCACACCATTTTACTGTGGTGTTCTTATTGCTGAATATTATCTCTGGATTCCCTGTTTCTCACAGTAATCAATAAACTCATTTGAAGAATTTTCTCCACCCCGATCTAATCTTAAACACTTAGATCGGTGTCCACTATCATTTTCAACCATCCTTCTAAAAATATTGAATCTTTCAAATGCCTGTGATTTTTCATGCAAAAATGTCACCCAAGTCATCCTTGAGTAGTCATCAATGAACAACATGAAGTATCTCTCACCGGTCAGAGCCCTTATCCTCGATGACCCACAAAAATTTGTATGCACTAGTTTTAGAGGTCTTGAGGTATTGTACTCTTTTGTTTTGTAACTTACTTTGATTTGCTTGCCTCTGATACATTCATCACAAAAAGTACTTGTTGGTTTTATTATTTGTGGAATGTTTCTTACACATTGATTCTTGCTTATCTTCACCAGATTGTCAAAGTTCACATGACCTAATCTCTGGTGCCACAACTAGCTTTCATCAACCTGTCCCATCATGCATTGGGACTCATAGCATTCCTTCAGATTGTAGACATTACCATCTGTTCTCTTTTCCTTCTGCCACAACCTGACTGATAATCTACTTTCTTATCTAACAACCAGTAGAGTCAAATGTGAACTTGTATCCTTTGTGACATATCTAACTTACACTCAACAAATTGTGCTTCAGTCCTTCCACGTTGTACACATCATGATCCTTAATCTTTCCATCTATAATCAATGTACCACGACCTTTAATTTTGATGGAGGAGTTATCACCAAAATGGATAGAACCACCATTCCAATCATCAATCTTGATAAACTTTTTCTTGTCTTCGGTCATGTGATTTGAGCAACCACTATCAACTACCCATAAATTCTTCCTTTTAGCATGTAGAGAAGTTTGCACAATTAAGCTTGACACTGTCTTGTTCTTCTCTTTCTATATCCAAACTTGTTTCTTTTATTTCTTCTCCTCTTCTATCATCTTGTGTTCCAGTTCAGTCTCTATCTTTTGATTCGGTATAGTTTTGTTTTTCTCACCGGTTCTCAACCTACAATGCCTTGGTA
Organism: Cryptomeria japonica; assembly: GCF_030272615.1. Lineage (NCBI taxonomy): Eukaryota > Viridiplantae > Streptophyta > Pinopsida > Cupressales > Cupressaceae > Cryptomeria > Cryptomeria japonica. The sequence continues at coordinate 361,873,704 of NC_081405.1, read as the reverse complement.
TGTGACCAAAATTTTTGACACTTATAACATTTAAAATTATCATTGAAAGATGTATCCAAAGCATTCTTGTAGGACATCTGCACACTTCTTCTACACTCGTAAATCTTATGACCAAACTCATTGCAATTATAGAAAGTGACATTTGTACCTTGGAAAGAAGCAAATGAGTTTCTACTCTCAAAACTAGGGTTTACATTCATTTTTCTACAGTTTGCCATTCTATGACTGAACTTATTACACCGGTGACAATAATCATGAAAGTTTGGAACATACCAGTTAGATTGTCTTGGTCCTACAAATGATTGCCTCACCGAGGGTCTTCCTTTCATGTTGCCGACTCTAGTGAATCCTTCATGATCAACTCTTGCATTTCTCATTTGATCTGCATGTTGGTGCATTGAGTATGGTCTCTGGTTCATTGATTGCATATACCGGTTTGCGTGATGGTTGTTAACAAAATTTGCATATGTCTTCTTACCAGTATCTTTACTTACTATGAATGTCTTCTTCTCTTCACCTTCATTTTAAGAAGTAAACAATATCTCCTTACTAGATGTGTCTTTTCTATTTTAACTTTGACCCTCTTCAAATCCTAAGCCACTGGCATCCTTAGATTTCTTTTGTTTGCTCAACATCTTGTCTAAAGCTTCGGTGCTGCCTTCATATTTGCTTCTCACTTTCACTTCTTCCTTGTTTTTCTCTACTTCCTTCCAGAGCTTGATAATTTCTTCTTCTAGGTTCTGATGCTCCTTCTCCTTTTTACTCAAAATGGTTCTAGTAACTTCATATATCCTCTTGGCTTCTTCCAATTGAAGTTTTAGATCTGCAATTGCTTTCTTGGACTATTCAAGAGATTTCTCCAACATCTCTTATTCTTCAGTTGCAGCCTTTTTCACCTTCTTCAGATCTCTTGTTTTCTTCAGCTCTTCCAAGGCACTGATGAGCTCAACTTCAAGATCCACTTCTCCTTATTTCTCTTCCTCTTGTTCTTCAGGTAACAAAACTTCTTGGGCCATAAAAAGGGTTGCACTAACATCATCTTCACTGCAACAGTCATCTGAGACACTTTCCTCATCTATGGTATCATTTTCATGTGTAAAAACTATTTTGCTTTCAGTTGCCTCTTCTACCATACTGGTAGACATCCTTATTCATGTCCTTACCATATGATCTATTACCACTTGATTGATCATCTTCATTCTTACCACCATAGGGACATTTGGTGGCAAAATGTCCAATCTTTCCACAATTGAAACATTTCAGGGGCAACTTGCCTTTGTAATTTCCTAAACCCTTCTTGAGTCTTCTGAAAAAGTTTGGCATGATATCATCAGATTCTTCACCAGTTTCATCATGAGAAGATGCTTATTTTCCTTTTCTTGATGTTTTGAATGCATCTTCTTTCTTCATAGCCTCAATATCGGCAATCCTCATTTCATAAGTGGCTAGGGAACCATACAAATCATCCATTATAAATACTTTCAGATCTTTTGCTTCTTCTATTGCTGAAACCTTTGTATCATACTTATGTGTGAGGGATCTAAGTACTTTCTTTACTACCACCTCATCTTTTATTTCTTCTCCAATCCCTCTAATGGTGTTTGTTGTTTCATCAATCCTTTGGAGAAAGCCATCAATCTTTTATTCATCTCTCATCTTGAAACCCTCAAGTTGTGCTCTCAATGTCTGTAACCTGGCTTCCTTGACTTTAGCAATGCCTTCAAATATTCTGCAACTTATCCCAAGTTGCTTTGGTAGATGAGTCGTGCATGGCTTTAACAAACTCATTATCAGATAACCCACTAAGAATAACATTTTTTGCCTTAGCATTGTTCTCATATTCTTTCTTACCATCTAGATTAGTAGTAGGATTATTAGGGACTGTATATCGATTCACAACCAACATCCATATATCACAACCTAGAGAGGACAAATAGGTTTCCATTCTTCTAATCCAAAAGGAATAGTTGAGACCATCAAACATAGGGGCTTTTGAGGAGGATAATTAATTTATTACCATTGTGAACACTTAATAGGATCTACCCAAGCTAGAGAACACTTTGACAAAATAGGGTGCCTACACTATGATACCAATTGTTGGACACAATGGATCACTAAGAGGGGGTTGAATCAGTGATTTAAATAATTTTTACCTAATCAGAGCTATACCGGTTCAATATGAAATACACAAGATGCAAACCGGTTACCAAAGAAATGCAAACAATGTGCGTAGGAGAAATAACTAAAGGATTAATACTTCACACACATGAAGATGCAACACATAACACTAGATGTATGAGGAAAGCCCAATGTGGGAAAAACCTAGGTGAGAATAGCTGTTGGAGATCTTCTGCTCCAATCCAGCCTCACAATGAATTGATCTAATTACAAATTTTAGGGCACTAACCCAAGGACAACCAACCCTTGATTTATGAGAACTAACTCAAAGGAGCACCAACCCCTACACAATTTATATGCTACAACCTAAAGGAGCTACAACCCCTACACTAAGCACCTATTCAGTGAAAGTAATATGAAAACTCATATATACAAATGAGATCCTTGATGTAAATGATGTTTTGCAACCCTTAAAAGATTTGAACTACCAGTTTCTATCTTACCAATTTGAATCATCTCAACACACACTGCAACTTAGCCTTTCTGCTAGTTCTAACTCTGCTTAATCTTCTCTCCCTTTATTTTGCTGAATTCAAATCACACTTGGTCACTCTCTATTAGGTACTGCTTCTTTCAGTTTGTCACCTCTGCATTCTATGCTCACTCTACCGATTTGTTCCTTACACCAGTTTACCCTGTTTCTCCTTACCAGTACACTCTTCACTCACAAAACACTTAGAGTATTTTTATTTTCAGCTTTCAAATAGAAATTTCACTCTTTTCTTCACCTTTAGTAGCAACACTATTTGTCTTAGGTCACCATATTTAAACTGAAGTTTTTTTGCCAAAAACCAATTCAAACATAGGGTGGCTAGGGTTTTCTTCTACCGACCAAATCTGTATCTAATCTGATCCGATCCGCCTTGGATCGCACACCTGCATTGGAGGAATAAGCCATCACGTGTTTTTCATTTGTCCAAGGTATGTTTTCCAAAGATAGAAAACCCTATCATGATTTCTGACCTTGAAATCTATCGACTCATTTATGACTGAACTATTTCCTTCTCGAGGTCCTCTTGCAATCTAATTTACTTGCTTTGATCCAAGCGCCAACAACTCCCTGATCTTTCTTGTCATTCATTCTTCTTCAAGCTGCATCAATTTGTTATCGACTCATGATTTGTGGTTGTTTCATTTAGTGTTGACTAACTGCTCCACCAACCATGTTGATGGAAACTTCACTGACTTCTACATGCTCTACACCTCAGCTCCATGTGGCATCACATCGACATACACTTAGCTCACCAAAACAAGGTCAGTTTAAACCTAAACATTCAACAAACTCATACTAGCACAAGCTCTTACCGATGAGACCTTCCTCTACAACTAACTGATGGTATACACTACACCGGTAGCACAACTTCACCTTAGGTGGTTTGTGATCTCTTTGTCACTCTGCCTCTTTATCAAAAACAATATCACAAATAAATAGCCAACCTTTATACTGGTTACAACTTGTCATGCCAACACACAACATCATATCACCTCTTACCAGTGATGTTACTAAAAGTCTCAATACCCGCTTTTCTGCGACACCTTCATATTGGATTTTTTTTCCACCATACTAGTTGACAAGCCTTCATGTTAATCTTCCTTATGCTAGTTTGACATACCCTACCGATAGCCTTCAAGACTAGTTGATATCAATGACAACTCAATGCCAACAACTTAGTCTAATGATTATATGCTTGCTATATTTTGATGGTTTCATGGTTTGGTTATCAGTTTTTGTATGTTCGATTACCAGTTGGTTTATGCCTTTACCGGATAGCTTTTGGCTTTATCAACTTCTAGCATTCTTGGTTAGCTTTACTGATATGTTGTTTTGGTGACTTGGTCTATGGATTTTGGGTTTGGCTTATGGAATCAGTTTCTTTCATGTTGTTTGTGCTTTTTGATCATATCCCGAGTGTTTGGCGACTTTTCTTTGGATGTTGTTCTATTTGGATCCGGTCAAACTTTGACTAAGGGTTTCTATCGACAAGTGAAGCATGTTGGATTTTGGTCTTAGCAGAATCCCCAATGGATATAATTATTTGGTTACTTGATTTAGGTCCATGCTATGTAATGTAAGTCATAATATTGGTTCGGTGGTATCATGTGATGTAATTTTTGTAATTATGGGTTTATGGGTTTAGGGTTTAGCCGACCTTGTCAATAAGGTTGATGATCTGTATTTATAGGTGACTTGTTCATGTAATTTAGATATAGATGTGATGGTCATGGCTGGTTAATTCTACATTATCAGAGAAGGATTAAGTGTGAATAAAGTCATATTATTTAGGTGAAGGTTGGAAATGTTTTGTATTGCAGAGCAGACATCAGTGAATAACTAGAACTGTATCAAGCATTAATAGATGCTACTCTCACAATTCATTGTTTTTCAGATTGTAGTGCAATGATTTTGCAAGTCAGTGAGACTTCCCTTTGTGATAAACAATGCACTCTAGGCTATTGGCCTTTTTGCACATGCAGAACCCATTGTAATTATTCATAATACTACTGCAGATTATTCATCTGATTGTGGGTTGGGTTTCCCACTATGGTTTTTTCCTTTCCGAGTTTTCCACGTCAAATATTGGTGTTATGTGTGTTGTTCTTTCATGTTATATTCTTCATTGGGTTGTGCTCCAGTTTAAGGTTTATAATTGAATTGATTGTTGTTATTGTTAGTAAACTGATTCACCCCCCCTCTCAGTTTACTGCCGATATTAGTGCATTCCAATAGAATCAACTATGTAGGCTAAAAGGAAACTAACTTTAGAGAAAATGACTTTTCACACTAACAATTTCTTCTAATAATAAATAAAATCATAATTATATTTTTTTCCCACATGTACATGAATTAAATAGTTTTAATTATTTAATTATATGAATATTTTTACCTCACTACCTAACTAATGCTCACTCTACGTCATATGATCAATCAATTCTAGTTCACTAAAATCATCCAATTAGTTCACTGAAATCATGCAATTAGCTCACTCACATATTTGGTCATCAATTCCTCTCATCAAATCTTGACCATATATCTTCAAATCTATCTCAAATGATCTCCACTATTCATTGATATCAAAACAATCTATAAGTACACCCTTAATTCATCGTTATATTTTAACCACAATCTTTGAGCTTTCGTTTGATCATACTACAACTTGTGCTTATGAAAATCTAAAAAAAACTTGCCATTCATGTTGGTATTTTGATTATGTTTAGTTGTGATTGTCATTGATGGATACACACTTATTTATTATATGAATTATTCTTAACTGGTACTATGTGATGTATTTCTCGAACTGGTATTGTATGCCATTGTATGCATAGTCTTTGTTTGTTAAAGACTATCGGTGTTTGCAGAAGGAGCTTACCAGTCAAAGCATGATCGAGGATCTCAAGTGGTATGAGGATGTCAAAGAGGTAGGGGGACCCCAAGCAACTACCAATATTTTTAGGAGTGGAACACTATGTTCTAGTTTACCAGTCTTTGTTTGTAAAACTGGTAATCGATAAACTATGTTTTATTAACCGACAAATGTCATGCCCAAAATTTTGGGCACAAACGGAATAATTTTTTTTTTAAAATACTTAACTTAGAATGACTACTTAATTAAAATAATGCAAACTAGTTTGGTCTTAACTATGTTTTGAGTGTACCAAACAATTAAATTAATTTGGTGATAAAATTATCTAAGTTACCAACGACCTAATATCTCTCCAAAAGAGTTATCACTAATCTTCCATTAATAAATAATTAGACTCCCCTAGAGATTAATCTCAAACTTAATATATAATCTCTAAAATTAATTGTCCAATAATCTCCTATAGTTCTTTAATTACCTAGGGTCTAAATAAAAGGACCTAGTTATTAAATTTAACAACCCTATTAAATAAATTCTCCATAAATTGAAATGCCTTATAATTTAAAATTTAAATGGGCCACTTGACCCTACAAATATTGCTATATTTTTTTTCCCAAAGGTTTATCCTTCCAAAGAGTTTAAAATCTTCTTATTAAAATGCTTCTATATTTATTTACAAATTTAAAAGTGCATTACCTAATTTAAAATTAACCATTTTAATTCCAAACAAAATATAGAATTTAATTACATATATACATATATGTTGATAACTCATGTATATATATTTATATTTCAAACAAGTGTGAGGAAATGTGAACAGAATATATTCACACACACACACACACACACACACACACACACACACACACACACAGATATATATATATATATATATATAAAAACATACACACACACACACACACACACACACACACACACACACACACACACACACACACACACACACACACATATATATAAATGTGTGTTCATACCCAAGGGTTAATGGAGCCCTCTTTTCTTTTATTGCCTTATTTTGAATTTGCGCTAACCCGAAGTTAGGGTTAGGGCATGTATGTGCCCACATAATATTCCTTTCTTTTTTTTTTGTGTGTGTGCAGGTGTGGGCGTGGCGGCCTGAGCTTCAATACTCAGCGGAGCCGAAGGGAGGAATGATAGAGAGAGAGAGAGCTGAGTGGCGAGAATGGTGTTCGGCGGGTGGAGGGAGCATTGTGCGAAGGGCGCTGGCGGAGGTAACCCCCGGACGCCACTGTGTTTCCCCACAATGACGGCCGAGCGCCGCCCACTGTGGGTAAACATAGTGGCGGCCGGGCGCCTCCCGTGCCACCATTGTGGTTGCCCACAGTGACGGTTCCCATGCCGTCCACTATGGGAAACCACAGTGGTAGCCTGAGCCATGCCGGCCACTGTGTTTTCACATAGTGGTTCGACATTTCCCAAACCCTCGATTTTTGCAAAAGTTTATTATTATTATTTTTTTTTTAAGTTTTCAAATTTAGGTAAAGCAAAAATAACATTAATATATAAAATTATATATATATATATATATTTATATATATATATATATATACTGATATATACATTTAAATATATGCCTAAAAGGAATCATGAAAATACATCCTGTTTTTTTTTTTTTTAAATCAGATTTTCAGAATAACATTTCAAGGAATAAAACATATATATATATATATATAACTACCTTTTTAAACTATATCTCATTTAGGCAATTTCTGAGTTTATTATTTTTGTATATCTTTAAAATGCATGCAGAGATTTTCCTAATGTTACTTGTAGTTTGTATAATGGGAAAAATACTTTTTTTTCAAAAAAGGCTGGAGAAATATATGTTGAATATTCTGGTTTTTTTTTGTTTAAAAACAACATTCTGTAACTAACATCTACAATGCATTCTAACAACAACTTAATATATATTCTTTTTTGGTAAACAAATTTAAGACTAGAACTATATGCTATTTTTTTTTTATGAAATAAACTACTACTATAGGATTTATTTTCTGCTTTAAATGAAAGTAAAAATGACAGATTTAATTAAATTTGCAGCAACATAAGTAAAATAGGAATATAATGCATGAGCTTTCATATACCATTCCTATCTTGCATAAGTGAATAAATAAACCTTTAGTTGCAGAATAAATATAAATGCTACAACTTTATTTCTTTTTTTTTTTGAGGATTCAAATACAAGCTAATATATTACATCTTTTCTTTTTGCAAAACTAACCAAAATAGGAGAAATACATTTCTTTAGCAAATTAAAAATACAAGGTAAATGACAATACAAATAGGTTTGAAAACCCAACAAGTATTCTCCCTTCCATAGTGATATGAATAAAATAAATACACTTCTTTCTTTTAGGAAATAAATACAACAATGGCTCTTTTTTTTCTTTACAAGCTACAATATTAAATACATTTGTCTTTTAAACTTTTCTGCAACATTAAACAACAACTATTCCCTTTATCTTTTCTGTTTTTTCCATCCCAAGCAACCTGCAATAAAACACAACTTTGACCATGGAGAGCTCACCTCTTAGCCTAAGATTACTAGAAGCCACCCCCGAGCTTGGAGAAACAAGTACTAGATGGGTTACAAACAAGCAAACAACACAACAACAAAGCAACCACTTTAACATACATTATCCTATCCCAAGCTACACTCTCACCACAACTTGTGATGAACTTTCCACGGGTGGAAGTGGACCAAGTACCATTGGGGAGATTGCAAGCTTAATACAACTCAAGCCACCTCATGGAAAAACAAAATACAACAAATTTCCCCTCCACACCTTATGTCCCCCAAAGGTATAAAAGCCATATTTCCTCCCCTTATAACCCCCAAATGCATACACAAGGCTATGCAGCAAGGGTCACAAAGGACACCCTTGAGAATCACTCTCCATAAGGAGAGACTCTCACCTAAGGCTGTCATGCTTCTTCCACCCCAAGACCATCCTACTCTCCCAAGAGTAGGAGGTCTTGGACACTCCCAAAACAAGAACACATAAACAAGAACATGGAAATGAAAACTTACATTTTTCTCCTACAACAAATTACATATACACATCTTTTCATACAAGCATTTCTTTCTTCAAAAATACAACATAAACCACATAAACATAAGGAAGTAAAACCAACCTTAATCTGCCAATAGGTATGTTAGACTTAGTTGGGGATGAGCTACCCAAATCCACACAACTTTCCACCAACACCTTCACCAAAATTCTATTCCACAACTAAATTTCAAAAATTGCATAATCTCCAACAATGGAGAGTGGGTGATTACTCACTAAGTCCCTAATCCTTGCCTAAGAAGGCCTCTCACACACTTCCCAACCCCTTGGGTGAGGTGAGAGTTCCCATTGGTTGCTCTTCCCAACCTCTTACACATTACTAAAACTGGAAAGGGAAAAGGTGAGTGAGGATGGGGAAGAGAGTTTGACATCAAAAGGGAAGGTTGTCTATCCTAGGAGGAACCTTCTAAGTTGAATTTTCGCTCACCTTGAAAAAACCACTTTTTGAGGTGACTAAACAGTCACATGGGAGTAGTCACATGTTTCAAAATACCCCTAACCCATAGGTATACCCTTTGGACCTTTGGAAAAGCCCTAAAATTGACCCTAGGAGTCCATTTGACCCCTTAGAAACCCAACTAAAGTTAACCTACGGGTCAAACCTGAGTTGACCACTCCCAAGACTCCCTACCCAAGGCAAATTTGGGACCACACTCTTTTGTTTGAATGGCTTTGGTAGAAACAAAACTCCCTCCAAGAGACAAGTCAAAATCAATGACACTAATTAGCACATGTGTCAAGTGACACAATAAAATACAATATAAAAATCACACATGAAATTTGTCTCTTGTAGGTTTACACAATTAAATAAAAATCAAATTAACACACATGCATAATTTACTTTCACAAATAAAATACATTACAAACGGGATGTTGTCTCTCCAAATAGACAACCCCTGGCTTAACAAACGTACATTGGTCTAGGTTTGGTTCTCCATATAAATTCCATGGTCACATGGATAATTTTCCTGCACATCTCAATTAACACATTAGTAATTCCAAATAATCACAATTATACATAATTAAATACATGGATTTCATTACACATCAAACACTCATACATTTGGCAACAATAATTCAATATCTCATTCATTCAAATTCGATTCCACATAAGCAATTAACATAATTCTCAAAATTGAACCATTCATAAAATAAGCATCATTTTTCTATCATCAAAATGAAGTCCTGCAATTCCAATAATGACATTCACCATTTCAAAGTAATTGTATTCTAGCAAAATATAAAGTTTCATAATCATCAAGCATAAAGTAAAGCATCAACGTATGTCAATGTGATCCAAATCATGGAATCATATAGGTTCCAAATCCATAAAGCATAAAATAAAGTATCCATAATAGTCTCAATATGCAAATAACTGAAAATGTCAAACTGAGTCGGGGTAGGGCCTCACACCCTCCCCCTCTAGGCATGAACTTCCTCCTGGAGTTCATCAAAAAGGTGGGGGTACTGCAATCTCATACGTGCTGCATCCTCCCATGAGGCTGTGACCTCATCATAGCAATCCCACTGGACCCTAACCTAGTCTAGCTCTCGACCTCAGAGGCCCAGTGTTCGGCATGCCAAAATGCGAATGGGCTCCTAAGCTAGTTGCCCGTCCGACTCCACCTGCAAGGCATCCCAATCTAGAATATGAGACTCATCATAGATATACTTCCTCAAAACTGAAACATGAAACACATCGTGGATGCGCGACAGGCTAGGTGGCAATGCTAAACGGTAGGCAACTAGCCCTATCCACTCAAGGATCTCAAATGGTCCTACAAATCGAGGTGCGAGCTTAGAACCCTTTCCATATCGGATTGGACTCTTATGTGGTTGCACTCTCAAGAAGACTCTGTCTCTAACCAAGTAGCTACGATCTATCCTCTTTGCATCTGCATATTTCTTCTGTCTATCCTGTGCCTCTCTAAGACGCTGCCTAATCAAATCCACCTGCTGCTCCATATCCTGAACTATCTCAGGACCAATAGAAACTCTGTCCTCTATGCGGTCCCAACTCAATGGTGTCCTACAAGGTCTGGCATATAATGCCTGATAGGGTGACATCCCCAAGGACGTGTGATGCCCATTGTTATAGGCAAACTCCACTAAGGGAAGGTACTCTTCCCATCTGGTCTGGTGATCCATGACATACATGTGAAGCATATCCTCTAACACATGATTAACTCTCTCTATCTGGCCATCCGTTTCTGGATGATAGGCTGTACTGAAATTGAGCTTGGTACCCATAGCTACCTGTAATGCCTTCCAAAAGAATGAAGTGAAGAGGGAATCCCTATCGGAAATGATCTTGCATGGAACGGCATGAAGTCTGACAATGTCTCGCAAAAACACCTGTGCTACTGCTGGTGCTGTGAAGGTGGTACAAATTGGTGAAAAGTGGGCCACTTTGGTCAACTTGTCAACCGTCACCAAGATGGCATCATGGCGACGAGATGACATAGGGAGACCAATGATGAAATCCATAGATATAGTATCCCACTTCCACTCTGGTATAGCATGAGACTGGAGCAACCCACCTAGATGGCGGTGCTCCGCCTTGACTCTTTGACACTCAAGGCATCGGGCTACCAACTCGGCAATAAGCTGTCGCATTCCTGGCCAATGGTATAATTCCCTCAAGTCTGCATGCATCTTCTTGACCTCAGGATGTGCTGCATAAGGAGCTCGATGAGCCTCTGTGATAATGAACTCCCGCAACCCCCCAGAAGAAGGTACATAGATGTGCCCTCTCTGGCGTAATAAACCATCAGACTCTAAGGAATAATCCACATATTTCCCTTCTAAAGTTTCCTGAGATCGTATAGCTTGACAAACCTCTAAATACCATCTATCCTCTGGCAACTGCTGCATGATCTGATCTCTCAAATCCATGCTCATAGATATGGTGTATACCTCATGACGTCTCCTACTCAAAGCATCTGCAACTACATTTTCTTTCCCTTTGATGTAGTGAACGTCAAAATCATACTTGCACAAGAATTCCATCCATCTCCTCTGACGTGCATTAAGATTCGGCTGAGTGAATATGTACTGAAGGCTCTGATGATCTGAGTGCAACTCAAAATGATTGCCCAAAAGGAAATGTCTCCACATCACAAGTGCATGCACTACTACTGCAAGCTCAAGGTCATGAGTAGGATAATTAAGCTCATGAGTCTTGAGTTTCCTAGACTCAAAAGCTATAGCTCTGCCACCCTACATAAGGACTGCCCCTAAACCCTCTAGGGAAGCATCTGTGGAAACCATGAAATCAGCTGAAGGATCTGGTACTACAAGGATAGGGGCGGTAGTAAGTGCCTTTTTAAGTTCCTGAAAGGCCTTTTCGCACTTCTCCGCCCACTCAAATTTCTTCCCTTTGCGCTGAAAAGAAGTAATGGGATGAGCGACTCTAAAGAATCCCTCAACAAAATGTCGATAATAACCTACTAAGCCCATGAAGCTCCTAACCTCTATCACACTGGTAGGTGTTGGCCAATCCATAATGGCTCTGATCTTCGATGGGTCTACTGAGATCCCATCACCGGATATAACATGACCAAGGTACCTGACATCTATTCTAAAGAAAGTACACTTCGACAAATTGCCATACAGCTGATTATCCCTCAAACACTACAAAACCTGTCTCAAGTGCTCCTCATGCTCCTCCTCATTCCGTGAATATATCAATATGTCGTTGAGAAATACAATCACAAAATGGTCAAGAAATGTGCAGAATACTCCATTCATGAGACTCATGAAAACTACTGGGGCATTCATAAGACCGAATGGGACCACGGTGAACTCATAGTGGCCATATCTAGTGCGAAATGTGGTCTTGTGGATATCGCTATCCACTATCCTCAACTGATGGTACCCTGACTTTAGATCAATCTTGGAAAATACTTTGGCACCTTGAAGTTGGTCAAATAAATCATCGATCCTGGGCAACGGATATCGGTTCTTGATGGTTACTTTGTTCAACTGACGGTAATCCATGCATAATCAGAGAGATCCATCCTTCTTCTTCACGAAGATGATTGGTGCACCCCAAGGGGATACACTAGGGCGAATGTGGCCCTTCTCTAGGAGTTCCTCAAGCTAAATCTTGAGCTCATTAAGCTCATTTGTGGTCATTCTACATGGTGCTCTGGAAACTGGTTCGGCTCCTGGAACAAGGTCTATATGAAAATCAATCTCTCTTCGGGGTAGCATATCGGGTAACTCTGAAGGAAATACGTCTGAAAATCCCTTAAGGATAGGATGGTCATCAATAGATGGTTCCTTTTCCTCTTCTTCTTCTCTATCACTAATGGTGATGGCAAATAACTGACATCCCTTTCGCATGCTCTGCTTAAGCTGCATGGAGGAGATCATACGAAGAGACACGGGTCTCTGAATTCCAGTGATCACTATGGGAGAACCATGATCATCCTCACACTCGATCCTTTTCAGGCGACAATCCATCTTGGCTCTATGGGCATAAAGCCAATCCATGCCAAGTACAATGCCGTATGATCCGATTGGTGTAACTCTAAGGTCTACTAAGGTGGTGGTATTACCAATCTGAAGCTGACAACCCCTAACCTCTGATTCCACTGACACTCTAGCCCTTGAAGCTAATTCCACTTCCCAACTGACCTCTTGTCTAATTGCCACTAGCCCGCAATGCTCCAGAACCAATGGAGATATAAAAGAGTCAGTAGCTCCTGAATCAAATAATATAGATACACTGCTACCTCTGATCATACCTGCTACCTCAATAATCGTGGCCTGATGCTCTGCCTGGTGGTTGTCAACTGCTGCGAAAACCTATGGGACTTGCCCATATCCCCAACTGTCCGCTCTAATGCTGCCATCCTTTGATTTCCTGCCATCTGACCCTGAGGACACTCTCTCGCCATGTGTCCCATGGCTCCACATGTGAAGCAAGCGGCACATGCCTGAAACTACACTCCCTGTGGTCTAGAGAAAGACTATCCCCCTGTCCTACTAGAACCACTATACCCACCTCTGGAGGACTATTGAGTCCTCACCGGAGGTGTGTAAGGAGCCTGAGATCTCTGATCTCACCTCTGACCCTGTGATTGCCACTGCTTGGGCTTCACGTCCTTCTGACCTTGCGGAGGCCTTTGCCTTTGGTTTTGCTGTGACTGCTACGGAGGAGGGGGTTTGGAGAACCAAAATATGTGCCTTTTGTTACCCTTCCAATGGGGTTTCTGAAACCCGTAAGTCTGTGGTGTAGGGTTACAGTTCTGGAACCGGTCCCTCAAGTCCTGAGGTCTGACCTGAATGTCCTCGGCTATCAAAGCCTTCTCCACGGCAACCCAAAGGCTCCCTGGAGCAGCCATCCTCACTGGTCCTGTGATGACGGAATTCAATCCTCTGATAAATCGGTTGACGAGAAGCTTCTCATCCTTCAGGTAGTCTACGTATGGTAAGAGTTCAAAGAACTTGTTCTCGTACTGGGTCACTGAAAGACCCTTCTGCTGGAGGTCATGAAACTCATCCACCCTACGCTGTCTAAAATGCTCTAATAAGTACCTCTCCCTGAATCTCTCTGTGAAAATCTCCCAAGTGAGAGTTTCTATCTCTAAGCCACACTTATACTCTTCCTGTCTCCACCATGTGGAGGCTGTTCCTCGCAATAGGTGAACCGCTACACGTGCTTTTAGATTGCTCTCATAAGAGCGCAATGCAAAGCACCTATCTAGGCTTAAAAGCCATGCCTCTGCTTCTACCCCATCAGTAGATCCCCCAAAAGATGGTGGCTGAAGATGCATAACCTCTCTGATTAGATCCCCTGGATCCCAACATGCCCTCTCAATATACACTGGTGCTACGATTGGAGGTGGTGCTAGTAGGTGAACAGACTCGGGCTCATGCCCAGCCTGACTCTCTATGGGATTAGGAGGTGGACTCCTACTCCTTTCCCATTCCACTATTCTATGGCTTCCTGAGTTCTGGTTCTCAACATTATGATCTACTGCCGGAAGCCTATCCTGTACTATGCCAATCAGGTTCTGTAGAGCTACCAAAATGTCTCGGTTCGGGTCAACTGGTCGTTCAGGAGGGGCTTTTGGGTTCACTTCCGGAACCGATTCCTCCCTAATGACCTCTTCACATGCCATGCGTTCATGCCTAGGGCCTCTACCACATTTGCGAGTTTGTCGCGTAGTTGGAGGCATCCTTTTTAAGAAAATAAAATAAAATGAAATAAATAAATATTTTAGGAGAAATATTTTAGCAAATTTAAATATAATATAATAAAAATAATTTATAATTTAATTAATTAAATAATTATAGCAAAACGTAATGGAGTAAGGTTCCTAGTGTTCGCAACCTTGCTCTGATACCAAAATGTCATGCCCAAACTTTTGGGCACAAATGGAATAATTTTTTTAAAAAAATACTTAACTTAGAACGACTACTTAATTAAAATAATGCAAACTAGTTTGGTCTTAACTATGTTTTGAGTGTACCAAACAATTAAATTAATTTGGTGATAAAATTATCTAAGTTACCAGCGAGCTAATATCTCTCCAAAAGAGTTATCACTAATCTTCCATTAATAAATAATTAGACTCCCCTAGCGATTAATCTCAAACTTAATATATAATCTCTAAAATTAATTGTCCAATAATCTCTTATAGTTCTTTAATTACTTAGGGTCTAAATAAAAGGACCTAGTTATTAAATTTAACAGCCCTATTAAATAAATTCTCCATAAATTGAAATGCCTTATAATTTAAAATTTAAATGGGCCACTTGACCCTACAAATATTGCTATATTTTTTTTCCCAAAGCTTTATCCTTCCAAAGAGTTTAAAATCTTCTTATTAAAATGCTTCTATATTTATTTACAAATTTAAAAGTGAATTACCTAATTTACAATTAACCATTTTAATTCCAAAAAAAATATAGAATTTAATTACATATATACATATATGTTGATAGCTCATGTATATATATTTATATTTCAAACAAGTGTGAGGAAATGTGAACAAAATATATTCACACACATATATACATATATATATACATAAACATATATATGTACACACACACACACACACACACACACATATATATATATATAAATGTGTGTTCATACCCAAGGGTTAATGGAGCTCTCTTTTCTTTTATTGCCTTATTTTGAAATTGCCTTAACCTGAAGTTAGGGTTAGGGCATGTATGTGCCCACATAATATTCCTTTCTTTTTTTTTTTGTGTGTGTGTTCTTTTTTGTGTGTGTGTGTGCAGGTGCAGGCGCGGCGGCCCGAGCTTCAATACTTAGTGGAGCCGAAGGGAGGAATGGCGGAGAGAGAGAGAGCCGAGTGGCGAGAATGGTGTTTGGCGGGTGGAGGGAGCGTTGTGCAAAGGGCGTTGGCGGAGGTAACCCCCAGATGCCACTGTGTTTCCCCACAATGATGGCCGAGCACCACCCACTGTGGGTAAACACAATGGTGGCCGGGCGCCTCCCGCGCCACCACTGTGGTTGCCCACAGTGACGGTTCCCATGCCGTCCATTGTGGGAAACCACAGTGGCAGCCCAAGCCGCACCGGCTACTATGTTTTCACACAGCGGTTCGGCATTTCCCAAACCCCCGGTTTTTGCAAAAGTTTATTATTATTTTTTTTTTTTTAAAGTTTTAAAATTTAGGTAAAAAGAAAATAACGTTAATATATAAAATTATATATATATATATATATATATATATATTTATACTCTTTTCTTTTTTGTTTGAAAGTTTAATA
The DNA here is from genome assembly GCF_030272615.1 of Cryptomeria japonica. Lineage (NCBI taxonomy): Eukaryota > Viridiplantae > Streptophyta > Pinopsida > Cupressales > Cupressaceae > Cryptomeria > Cryptomeria japonica. The sequence continues at coordinate 361,857,296 of NC_081405.1, read as the reverse complement.
AGTTGTATTTTCCGTCCTTTTTTTTTTTATAGACTTGATTTATTTATATATATATATATTTATATATATATATACTGATATATACATTTAAATATATGCCTAAAAGGAATCATGAAAATACATCACTATTTTTATTTTTTTTTAATGAGATTTTCAGAATAACATTTCAAGGAATATATATATATATATATATTACTACCTTTTTAAACTATATCTCATTTAGGCAATTTTTGAGTTTATTATTTTTGTATATCTTTAAAATGCATGCAGAGATTTTCCTAATGTTACTTGTAGTTTGTATAATGGGAAAAATAATTTTTTTTCTAAAAAGGTTGGAGAAATATATGTTGAATATTCTATTTTTTTTTTGTTTCAAAACAACATTCTGTAACTAACATCTACAATGCATTCTAACAGCAACTTAATATATAATCTTTTTTGGTAAACAAATTTAAGACTAGAACTATATGCTATTTTTTTTTTATGAAATAAACTACTACTATAGGATTTATTTTCTGCTTTAAATGAAAGTAAAAATGACAGATTTAATTAAATTTGCAGCAACATAAGTAAAATCAGAATATAATGCATGAGTTTTCATATACCATTCCTATCTTGCATAAGTGAATAAATAAACCTTTATTTGCAGAATAAATATAAATGCTACAACTTTTTTTTTTTTTTTTTGAGGATTCAAATACAAACTAATATATTACATCTTTTCTTTTTGCAAAACTAACCAAAATAGGAGAAATACATTTCTTTAGCAAATTAAAAATACAAGGTAAATGACAATACAAATAGGTTTGAAAACCCAACAAGTATTCTCCCTTCCATAGTGATATGAATAAAATAAATACACTTCTTTCTTTTGAGAAATAAATACAACAATGGCTCTTTTTTTTCTTTACAAGCTACAATATTAAATACATTTGTCTTTTAAACTTTTCTGCAACATTAAACAACAACTATTCCTTTTATCTTTCCTTTTTTTCCCATCCCAAGCAACCTCCAATAAAATACAACTTTGACCATGGAGAGCTCACCTCCTAGCCTAGGCTTACTAGAAGCCACCCCTGAGCTTGAAGAACCAAGTACTAGACGGGTTACAAACAAGCAAACAACACAACAACAATGCAACCACTTTAACATACATTATCCCATCCCAAGCTACACTCTCACCACAACTTGTGATGAACTTTCCACAGGTGGAAGTGGACCAAGTACCATTGGGGAGATTGCAAGCTTAATACAACTCAGGCCACCTCATGGCAAAACAAAATACAACAAATTTCCCCTCCACACCTTATGCCCCCCAAAGGCATAAAAGCCATATTTCCTCCCCTTATGACCCCCAAATGCATACACAAGGCTATGCAGCAAGGGTCACAAAGGACACCCTTGAGAATCACTCTCCATAAGGAGAGCCTCTCACCCAAAGCTGTCATGCTTCTTCCACCCCAAGACCATCCCACTCTCCCAAGAGTAGGAGGTCTTGGAAACTCCCAAAACAAGAACATGGAAATGAAAACTTACATTTTTCTCCTACAACAAATTACATATACACATCTTTTCATACAAGCATTTCTTTCTTCAAAAATACAAGATAAACCACATAAACATAAGGAAGTAAAACCAACCTTAATCTGCCAATAGGTATGTTAGACTTAGTTGGGGATGAGCTGCCCAAATCCACACAACTTTCCACCAACACCTTCACCAAAATTCTATTCCACAACTAAATTTCAAAAATTGCATAATCTCCAACAATGGAGAGTGGGTGATTACTCACTAAGTCCCTAATCCTTGCCTAAGAAGGCCTCTCACACACTTCCCAACCCTTTGGGTGAGGTGAGAGTTCCCATTGGTTTCTCTTCCCAACCTCTTACACATTACTAAAACTGGAAAGGGAAAAGGTGAGTGAGGATGGGGAAGAGAGTTTGACATCAAAAGGGAAGGTTGTCTATCCTAGGAGGAACCTTCTAAGCTGAATTTTCGCTCACCTTGGAAAAACCACTTTTTGAGGTGACTAAACAGTCACATGGGAGTAGTCACATGTTTCAAAATACCCCGAACCCATAGGTATACCCTTTGGACCTTTGGAAAAGCCGTAAAATTGACCCTAGGAGTCCATTTGACCCCTTAGAAACCCAACTGAAGTTAACCTACGGGTCAAACCTGAGTTGACCACTCCCAAGACTCCCTACCCAAGGCAAATTTGGGACCACACTCTTTTGTTTGAATGGATTTGGTAGAAACAAAACTCCCTCCAAGAGACAAATCAAAATCAATGACACTAATCAGCACATGTGTCAAGTGACACAATAAAATACAATATAAAAATCACACATGAAATTTGTCTCTTGTAGGTTTACACAATTAAATAAAAATCAAATTAACACACATGCATAATTTACTTTCACAAATAAAATACATTACAAATAGGGTGTTGTCTCTCCAAATAGACAACCCCTGGCTTAACAAACGTTCATTAGTCTAGGTTTGGTTCTCCATATAAATTCCATGGTCACATGGATAATTTTTCTGCGCATCTCAATTAACACATTGGTAATTCCAAATAATCACAATTGTACATAATTAAATACATGGATTTCATTGCACATCAAACACTCATACATTTGGCAACAATAATTCAATATCTCATTCATTCAAATTTGATGCCACATAAGCAATTAACATAATTCTCAAAATTGAACCATTCATAAAATAAGCATCATTTTTCTATCATCAAAATGAAGTCCTGCAATTCCAATAATGACATTCACCATTTCAAAGTAATTGTATTCTAGCAACATATAAAGTTTCATAATCATGAAGCATAAAATAAAGCATCAACATATGTCAATGTGATCCAAATCATGGAATCATATAGGTTCCAAATCCATAAACAATAAAATAAAGCATCCATAATAGTCTCAATATGCAAATAACTGAAAATGTCAAATTGAGTCGGGGTAGGGCCTCACAACAAACTTGTAAAGTGTGACGAGTTATCATCCATCAACACCATTGCAATGATTCTATTGTCGTGTTACAAATTGTGTCTAGATGCACTGTACCTAGGAAATTGTAGTCTAATCTCATTGGACCGACATGAAATTAGATTCCTATATGAGGACATCATGTCTAGGGTTTATGTGATAGAGGCTGAATGTGCTAAGGATAGAAGACTGAAGTAATGGTGCAATGCATTAATAGAGAGCTATCAAGGATCTAACTAAGCATTCTGTGCTACTTTCTAGATTACTTACTTATTGATTACTAATCTCTTCAACAAGTCTGAAACCCTTAACCAGGTAGGCTTAGTTAAGCCTGTTTAAAAATCCTCTAACAAAGTGGTTCACAGTTATGGATCTAAAATCCTTTAACAAGGTAGTCTTTAACAGGACTTATCTCCTAACAAAGATCTAGATTCCTAACAAGATCTATTCTGGTGAAGAACATTGTAAGGCCTTAATCGGTCTAGTTGCTATTCTGCAGATAGTAGACTTGTGAGTTTTAGTCATCATGGTTTTTCCCATTTGGGTTTCCACGTCAAAATATCTTGTGTTATGGTGATTGTGTTATTGTGGGTGAATGCTTTATTTTCTATTTGGCATTTCTATGTATTAATTGGGTTAATGTTTAAAAGGCTATACCAGTGTGCAATAAATTTTCTTAAATGTTTGGTAAAGTTTTTTGGTATACTAATTCACCCCCCATCTAAGTATTCATCAATTGGTATCAGAGAAAACCTTTCTTTAAGTCTAGCCATTTGAAAGGAGATATGGGGGAATATAGCATGAGGGAACTTACTCAGCGTCAGGCTGAATCTGAGAAAGCCTATGATGAAGTTAAGGTCAAATATAAAGCCTCTTTAGCTAAGAGAAGAGAAATTGCTGAGCAAATGATGGAAATTATTGAAAATAGGTCTTCTAATGAAGCAGACATGGATGCCCTAGTTGAAGAAGTGGAGAAACTAAATGAGTCCAAAACTAACCTGAGGAGGGAGCTAGAAGGACAGACCATTAAGATGAGTTAGGAACTGGAAAACTGAAGAAAAGATGAGGATCTAGTGAAGGACAAGGAGCATGAGATCTCTAAGTTGAAATAAGAAATTGGTACCATTACCGCTTATCTGCAAGAGGGTAAGGAAGAGAAAGAAGAATTGCAAGCAGAACTAAATGCAACTATTTCTCATAATGAAACCCTAATAAAGATCAAAGAAGCTCTTTCCAAGGAACTTGCTAAGATGAAGGAGATACTTGCAAAGTTCCATCGGAGTACTGCAAAGTTGGACCAAAAGATGGAATCAATGAAGCCATCAAAAATACCTCTGGACTTGGTTTCTCTGCATATGAGGAAGGTGAATCATCTGGAACCAAGAGTGACACATCAAAAGATCAATCAGTACCTAAGAACAACAATAAATGCAAAAATAAGCCAAAGTTCAAACCTGTATGCTTTAACTGTCATAAGGAAGGACATACTACCAATGTATGTAAGAGAAAGGCTTATAATAATTTCCCTTACATGCAAAACAATATGTATGACCACAAGGCTAGAACTAGTAGATTTAATGGTCATTGTTATGCATGCAACAAGTTTGGGCATAGATCTTTTGAGTGCAGGTCGATTATGAACAACTCTGGAGGTTATGCATCGAGATCAAAATGAGTTGTCCTATAACCTCTTATGAATTAGATATAGAACCTATAACCATAGGTCAAATGGTTATGGAGCAACGAACAGTTGGAGAGAAACCTATGTTATCTGTTGTGGTAATGGTCACACTACTGCAACCTATAGGAGAAAGAATGGAAAGGTGAACCCCAGACCATGGAGAGCACTCGGTATGGTATGCTATCATTGTAACAAACTAGGACATCTTGCCAGAGCATGCAGAATAAGACATAATCCATTAGAAGACAATGTGGTCAACCTAGAAGGTAAAGGAAAGGTCGATGTTGAAACTATTCAGGCTGATATGGATAAAATTTGGAAAAAGAAATTTGAAGAGAAGCCACAAGATGCACCAGTTTCTACACCCAGTGTGGAGACCCCTAAATCAGAAAATTGTTCTTCGAAAAGCTTAAGGGGGAACATATCAACAACAAAGTTTTGAACCCTCAGAGTATATCAGTAAAATGCTTTTATCGGTATTAGTTACTTGCCAACCGACAGAAGAAATAAAGTGGTAAAAGGTAAAATTAGGGTTTTTACCCTAACGATGATGCATTTATTATGGTAGGTAGGAGCATGTATAAAGGGGATTCTTGTAGTCATTTTTACTTACCTATTTTCAAAGAAGCATTTTCTAACCTAAGTAGAGTGACAAAAGTGATCAATCTTGCATTTGAAGAAATCCAGAAAGAAATCTTGAGCTAGATCCAGTAGTCATTTCAAGTTATCCAGAGTGGAGGTCAGAGTGGTAAAGCAAGATTTTAGAGAAGTGTGTTGTGCTCAACATCGGTGAACCCTAGTTCAGAGTGAAAAGGTATTTTTCATCGATTCATTCTTATCATTCAAAATTATTTAGACATGGCTTCTGCATTCAAAGTCTCTTCTAGTTCTTTCACACTTGAGGAGTCATCTGAATCTCTTAGAAAGAAGGTGAAATACAATGCCCTATCTCAAATTCCTGCCAGAGTCATTGTCTAAGGGGATGTTTCTAGTTATATTGATTGTAGACTGGAAGACCTAGGGTCTCTAGTGATTCACTCCCAGTTGAGTTTGTTCTATGGAAAAGATAAGAAGATAAAACTAGAATACAACATGATCGAGAAGAAATTCCACAATGCAATTTATTTTCTCGAGGAATTCACAGAAGATCATATAAGAATTATTCTCAGTAGGGTTCATGGTGACAAGATGTATCTTGAATGAATCCATGATATTATGCCGGAGGCCATCCATATCATGTCTAACTTCTGCAATATTGGAGAAGTCCCCATTCTTTGTAAGATCACAAAAACCAAAGTGACAGAGCTCACCAGTTCTGTGAGCGACTAAAGGGCAATGACTATCAACACTATTGAAGATGACTTGGTGAATTATGTGTGCATGGTGATCGGATATAGAGTATTATATGCCAGCAGAATGAATTATTTTCCTATAGTTGTGGTGCATGTTGCTTATCGAATGATTAAGGAAGATGCAAAGTATGACTTCTGTACTTGCATGCAAAAACAACTCATGGAGAATTTGAAATCCATCAAAGAGGACAAGACACTAAGGTTCAAATTTGGTCAACTACTTGTCGGGTTGTTTTTCTACTTTCAAGGGTATTTTCCAGGGAGTTGGTGATGTTTAATGGTCAAGTGACCTACCGGTTACAAGACAAATCAAGGAGAGTCTGCAAGCAATGGGATCTACTTATCCGAAGACTCTGAATAGGTATTTTGATGAGTTCAGATTGAAGATGTACCAGAGAACAAGCATATCAGGTGGCCTGGTAAAGAAGTATGAAGATGATATTTGTTTCATAATCAAAGTGAATCATTGCATAATGGAGGCAGTTGAGACTAGACAAGATGAAGTTGAGCCTATGGGCTATGAAGTGGTGAATGATATACTTACTAGGTATGCCTCTACCCTACTTTCTTCACTGCTTGATCCAACGAAGAAGATGACCGGTACCTACTCTAAGAGGGTTAATACTACTATAGTACCAAAGCAGAAGAAGAGGAAAGTTATGCCATCAACATCTACACCAATTACATCTGCTGCCAGTCCAAAAGTAACCAAGAGGTCACCAGCCAAGAAGAAACCAAAGGCTATTCCACCAAAGGTATTTGAGAGGAAGAAGAGAACCAAGAACAAAGCATAGGATTCATTAGACACTGAATCAGAAGAAGAAATAAAGAAGGTGAGGCAATCAAGTAAGAAGATCAAGCCAACCAGTAATGTACCTATAACCTCTGCACCGATAAATATACATGTTGCTTCTTACAAGCATATGACACATTTTCAAAGGATTATGAAGAACATTAGAAGGAAATTTCTTGGTGATCTAAAAGATCATTTTGATAATCTTAGCGATATTGAAAAGCAAGAGGTGAAGAAATAACTTATTAAGTATTTATATGATAATGATTGGTCTTCGATTGATATTAAACCTGTTGTTTCTAATTATTTGTATAAATCTTTAGATAATAAAGGGCACATTGTCATTGAAAAAGAGCAAGAAATTAGAGAGCAAATTTTTGCTCAATATTTCTACATGCCATTAATTCTGAATTATTTGAGCTTCTTAATCGATACAAAGGCATCTTTTTCATGAGAAAGAGAAGACTTTAGTTACTTGGAGGTAAAATCTCTGATGTGGAAAAAGACACTCATTTGTAGGCTAAAGAAGCTGTCAAGATGCAGAAGGCATCTGAAGCAAATCGTCAGGCTGAGCAAGAACCTGACCTATCAAAATCTAAACCGAATGAAACCTTCAATGATAAAGGAGAAAGAATAACTGAGAAAAATTATCCTATTGATGTGGATGCATTAGATGTTGAGATTACTAAACTGGAGGAAGCAGAGAAAGAAAGAGCAGATAAGGAGAAAGAGAAGAAGGAGAAAGAGGAGAAAGAAAAAGTGGAGAAGGAGAAAGAGAAGAAAGAGAAAGTAGAGAAAGAGAAAGTAGAAAAAGAGAGAGCAGAGAAGGAGAAAATAGAGAAAGAGAAAGCAGAAAAAGAGAAAGCGGAGAAGGAGAAAATAGAAAAAGAGAAAGCGAAGAAGGAGAAAATGGAAAAAGAGAAAGCAGAGAAAGTGAAAGTGGAAAAGGAAAAAGAAGAGAAAGAGAAGGCAGAAAAGGAGAAACTGGAGAAGGCAGAGAAGGAGAAACTAGAGAAAGAGAAGGTAGAAAAGGAGAAACTAGAGAAGGAGAAGGTAGAGAAGGAGAAACTAGAGAAATAGAAGGTAGAAAAGGAGAAATTGGAGAAGGAGAAGGCAGAGAAGGAGAAATTGGAGAAGGAGAAGGTAGAGAAGGAGAAACTGGAGAAGGAGAAAGAGGAAAAAGAGAAGGCTGACAAGAAGGCTAAGGAGAAAGAAGAGCAAGAGAAGAAGAGACAAGAGGAAATCAAATCAAAGGAAGGTGGATAAACTTCTGAGACTCCCAAGGCAACCAGACATCAAGGTCAAGTTAAACAGGTTGATTCCATCGGTCACAATGTATTGACTCTTTCCTGTCTCACCAAATTGGTAGATGAAAATGAGCTCTTGAGAAGTATTCAACTTGCTCAATAAAGATTGAAGGAACTAAGAAGGAAGAAAGAAAAATATGTTATTCAACTTGCTGTTGACACTCTTTCAACCTTGGTCCCCGATACTGATCTTTCTGGTACCGATTCCTCATTGGCCCAATTAAAACTTCTATGCACTATAGTGGGTGATCAAGTGCAATCACTGGAAGATGCTACCTAGGCTACCATAGAGAAAAAGCATGCAAAGGAACTAAAAATTTCATTGGTGAAGCAATTTAATGAAGATAGAGCCAAGCTAATACATCAGAGAGATGATATTAGTCTGGCCATGGCTGAAGGTAATAAACTTCTAAGCAAAATCTGTCAGCCCGATCTATTATGTGATGATGCTCTGAAGAAGAAGGGTCAACTCCAATCAAAGTTAAAGCAATATATAGACAACTTCAAATTGCCATAATATTCCTTCACAGTGTATGGGAAGACTATACAGACTCACTAGAAATAGATTAATAGGATTGATTCAGAGATTTGCAAGAAGTCTCAAGATCTATAGAAACTTCAGTTGTTGTACTTACCTAAGTTACAGATTCTTCAGAAGTACTTTCTGAACATGGACGCTATTATTGTCACTCAGGAATTGAGTACTATTGATGCCATGGAGGAATTAGCATTCCAAATGAAGACTCAGAGTGAAATTGTTGCCTCACTCCTAGATATCTGGTCTATCGACATGAAGGAATTTTTGAGAAACTTTAAATTCATGTTTGAAAAGTTTACTCATTATTGTCATAGAAATATACTCTATTTTTATGTTATGCAATACAATTTTGGAATGTTTGTATTACTTTGTCATTGTTGGCAAAGGGGGAGTAATTTTGGTTTGAAAATTTTATGGGGAGTGGTATGGAAGTAGTACATGCTTTCAATTTTGGCAAAATGAGTAGTGTATATGCTTAGGGGGAGTAATTTTGATTATGCCTTCATTTTTGTTTTGTAAGAACTTAGATGTCAAATTTTCCTAAGTGTTGCCATCAATGCCAAAGGGGGAGATTGTTGGTATTTTGATAATGTTTAGTTGTGATTGTCATTGATGGACACACACTTATTTGTTATATGAGTTATTCTCAACTGGTACTATGTTTGTTAAAGACTATCGGTGTTTGCAGAAGGAGCTTACCGATCAAAGCATGACCAAGGATCTCAAGCAGTACGAGGATGTCAAATAGGTACGAGGACCCTAAGTGGCTACCAATATTTTTAGGATCAAAACACTATGTTCCAGTTTACCAGTCTTTGTTTGTAAAACCGGTAATTGATATACTATGTTTTATTAACTGGCAAACTGGTAAAGTGTGATGAGTTATCATCCACCGACACCGTTGCGGTGATTCTGTGTCATGTTACAAATTGTGTCTAGATGCACTATACCTAGGCAATTGTAGTCTAATCTCATTGGACCGACATGAAATCAAATTCCTATATGAGGACATCATGTCTAGGGTTTATGTGATATGAGTGTGAAGTGTTGCGTAAGAAGATTAGGTTTTTGCAAGAAAGTATCTTACGACAGAGATTGAACGTGCTAAGGATAAAAGACTGAAGTAATTCTACAATACATTAATAGAGAGATATCAAGGATCTAACTAAGCATTTTGTGCTACTTTCTAGATCACTTACTTGTTGATTACTAATATCTTTGACAAGTCTGAAACCCTTAATCAGGTAGGCTTAGTTAAGCTTGTTTAAAAATCCTCTAACAAGGTGGTTCATAGTTGTGGATCTGAAATCCTTTAACAGGGTAGTCTTTAACAGGACTTATCTCCTAACAGAGATTTGGATTCCTAACAGGATCTATTCTGGTGAAGAAAATTCTAAGGCCTTAACTGGTCTAGTTGCTATTCTGCAGATAGTAGACTTGTGATTTTTACTCACTGTGGTTTTTCCCATTTGGGTTTCCATGTCAAAATATCTTGTGTTATGGTGATTGTGTTATTGTGGGTGAATGCTTTATTTTCTATTTGACTGTGTATTAATTGGCTTACTGTTTAAAAGGCTATACCAGTCTATAGTAAATTTTCTTAAGTGTTTGGTAAAGTTTTTTGGTAAACTAATTCACCCCGCCCCACTCTTAGTATTCATCAATTCATTGAAGTAAAATTAAATGGACAATGTAGATAAGAAAGACAATTTGTGAGGTATACTTTATTATGTTATTATTAATTCATGCATTTTCTTTACATTGTCTATTGGTAGATTGAAATAGTGTATAAATTGGAGGGTTTTGTGGTTTAGCCTTTGATTATTCATGTGGTTTTAATTTTTATCCATAAATCACAATTTGCATTTTCCTTCATGTGACAAATGTCCCTCTCACATGACTAACTAAGACCTTATTTTGATTTTTTGAACCTAGACATTACCCTAAAAGTCAAAATAACTTTTCATCTTATCCATCCATTTCATACTAAATCTTTAAATTATATTCATTCACATTTAAGGACGTTCCCCTAATCCATTTCTAAACCTAAGCATTATCCCTATTTATCACTCATCACATGAATACAACTTTGATCCAAACCCTAGTCCTTAATTAATTAGGTAGTCCTCAATCAATTCTAGTCCTCCATTAACTAATATATCTTGACTCTTGATTTATCTCCTATAAATTTTATTTATGAGTGGATTATCATCCCATTTGGATGTCTACTTATTTAATGGTCTTATGTTGTTGAATTATCTATCTAATCTTCCACTACCTTATGGACTCAACATATCCTTATTTCATCCATTTTATAACTTATCATATCAATCTTATCATTATGCTATTGGTTTCATAAACAATCAATTTATAAATAAAACAATAAAATCAAGTGGAGCTAGGGTGCATTGAACTTTTTCTCAATCATAGGAGAAAGAAGGGTTTTAGGTGAAGTTATTGTGTTTGTATTGCACTAATCGTCTATTTTATTTACCTTACATTTTTTCTTGTCTTCACTTCTAAAATTGGTAGCACCAAAGAGATAATGTACAATTTGACTTATTAGAGTATTGTATTTATTTCCATCACATCTCATGCATATAAAAAACTAACATTGCCAAACTAATAAACCACATTAACATTTTCTCCTAGAAGATAAAATCCCTCATGCATCATGGAGTGAAGGTGAGCTCCTCACTCAAAACAATAATGTGAAGGGACTATGTGATGCAATGGATGTTTCTAGAGATCCCAATTTAATAATATTTTTGTACTTACCCCATCAAGTGCACACATAAGCATTAACAAGATAATCATAAAGCATCAAATTGTCATAGGAAAAACACAACACTATAGTAATTGGAAGGTATGAAATGTAATTTAAGAACACATGGCATGATATCCTTAGGTTTCTATTTTAACAAAATATTATGACTAAAAATTATGATGTGAAGGATCCATATGATATGAAATAATGAGTCACTTGTCTTCCACCACATAAGATATTTCTATGTTGAAACCAAATTAACATACCTATAGGAAATAAAAAACCATCATGCATTGTGAGAATGAGCTTGTGTGACCCATATTCAAAGCTATCACGTGAAAGATTGTTACATCCCATTTTGGACCAAGCTGATTATGCTATTTTGACTAACACTAAGTTAGAAAATTTGGTATGTGATATTATGTTATTAAAAATTTCTTTCATAGACACTTGTACTATGATTTAATATCTACTTTATTATATTTGATGCTACTTCTAGATTATACTATGTGCACTTTTTCATTAAGAGTTTGGATCAATCTCTATTGTCCATCATCATAATGATAGAGAGCTAAGAAATACATAAGATCTACTTTATTCTCTTAGGAAAAGGAAAGAATTCTATTGATATTGATTATAGAGATGTAAATGTGCAATCATTATCTTTGTGATGTTAATGAGTGATTCATATTATGATATAATAACATGGTTTCAAAATAACTACCTTGTTGGTTGAATAAGTTGGATGCAAGAAATTATCTTTCCCCCTTCTAGAGGAGGAGGGAGAGTATTTGTTAAAACATAATGTTATTAGGGGTCATACCCTTATAACATTTATATAATGTTCCAAATAAGGCTATAAAAATTTATATACTATATTCTTTATAAGAATATCCCATTTGAAATTTATAATCTAATAACTATTAGATTATTAATTATTTATGAATGGGGGTTATTGTAAATGCATGACTACTGAAGTCACCCTTCTACCTGTATTTAAGGAGGTCCTCTCTCATTTGAGAGGTGTGTTGGAACCTATAAATAAATGAGTTTTCCACAAGATCATGCTATTCCAAATTATTTTCCCACTACTATCTATACATTTGAATCAGATAAATTCAACATGTTAAGTTCCATTTCAAAGAATAATTCAATGTGTTTATTTGTACGTCGAAAACCCAAAAAGGGAAAAACCATGGTGGGAAGCCTACCCATAGTTAGATGATATTTCTGCAAAAAGTATGTGATACAATGAGGGGCTTGCACATGCATGAAGGCACACTTCCTAGAGTGTACTGCTCATTACAAAAGAGTCTCACTGACTATAGAGAGGTTATAACCACCTCGAGATAATTGGACAACAATCCAAAAGAATGAACTGCCAGAGATAGCATCTACCATGCTTGATTACAGTCCCAGTTAAGCTCAATACCAGAGGCCTTTGACCTCTTCTTTAAATCCAATTTGATCCTCAATGATCAACCAAAACTCCTTCGCATATGATATTACATTTCCATTCCATACCATGATCTATAATGAGATTTACAACATTTTATACCAACCCTAAGGCCTAAACCAATTAGGTCGGCCACCTAAAAAATATTACAATAAGATCATTACTTACATCCATACTAAATGATATGCCATGTCAGCTTGAGACCAAAACAATAATAATTAATTCATAAATCATCCCGGTAACATGTAGAGAACACGTTAACATGATACGGATCCATAACCTAGATAGGTACCATACCTAATTTGGGTTCACCATGCCAAAGCGATGTCTTCAATCACTTGAGGCATGATCAAAGAACATCTTCAGCATCCTAAAATCCATCTAGAAGCCACACCAACACCACTTATGCATCCTATCCAAGATTCTCAATAGAAGCTCTGCTGATAAAACCTTAATCGGTAAGGGTTTATAAGAGTGTATGATAGCATCAATCACCAAGTCAATACCAACTGACCAAAACATACTATAGGAACATGTAACACATAAAAACAAACATACTCCATTGATCCAAACATGTCGAAAGTGTCCAACAGATAGTCCATTATGCCGGTAACACTAGATCTTCTATCGGTAACCAAAACCTGTATGTCAGTAACCAACCATAACAGCTAGTGTTGACATCAATGACAAAACATCAATACATTTCATAATCAATTCATCCATAATGCCAAAAAATACCCCCCTTTGCAAGTGATGGCAACACTAGATGTGAAAAATATCTAAGCACCAAGAAATGCCAAACAAGTCTCCCCTTGTGGAAGACAACCAACAATCTCCTAAATATCAATAACTCTCCCCCTGTGAATAATATCTTTGTAAAGTTTTGAAGTTAATTTTCACATCACTATCACTCCCCCTTTGACATCAATGCCATAAATCTAACATAAATATGAAAGCAATGATATAAGCCTTTGAATCTCAAAGCTGACTACTCCCCCTAAGTAGTAGCACCACTCATCAGTACCAGAATGAATAGTATCTCTGATCATGCATGTCGGATGATGCCAAACTACATCAATCAAGTCTCTTTCGAAGGGACAAAAACCCCTAACCTATCTCTCGAATACTCAAATGATTCCTTAGACAATGGTTTAGTGAATATATCCGCAATCTGCTCTTTAGTGTTCACATAAACCAATTTGACTTCCTTTTCTTCCACCTTGTCCTTCAAAAAGTTATACTTTATTGATATGTGCTTAGTCTTAGAGTGAAATACTAGATTCTTAGACATGCCAATGACTGTAGAGTTATCACAATAAATAACTACCGGTTCACTACAATTTACCTTGATATCCTTCAACATTTTCTTCATCCACAAGACTTGAGTGCAATTAATTGCTGTTGCAACATACTCAACTTCTATAGTAGATAAAGAAATACATGACTATTTTTTGCTGATCCATGAAACCAGTTTCTTTCCAAGAAAGAAAGCTCCCCCAAATGTGCTCTTCCTATCATTAGTATGTCCTTCCCAATCTAAATCAATATATGCACATAAAGTGAAGTGATCATGTATAGAATACCATAAGACATATTCTATTGTTCCTTGCAAATACCGAAATATCCTCTTTGTTGCACATTCATGGCTTTCTTTAGGATTACTTTGATATCTTGAAACAATACTCACTGCATTCATAATATTTGGTCTAGTCTGAGTTAGATATAACAAGAAACTAATCATAGACTTATACCTTGTCGAATTTACTGGTGTAGATGTATCTTTGATAGATAATTTCTCACTTGTCACCATAGGAGTACTTACTGGTTTGGAATTATCCATACCAAACTTTTTCAACAATTCCCTTAGATACTTAGTTTGATAGATAAAGATGCCTTTGTCAGTTTGAGTAATCTACAAACCTAAGAAAAATCTTATCTCACCAATCTTGGACATTTCAAATTCATTTTTCATATTATTATAGAATTCCATGCACAATTTATCTTCTCCTTAAAAAATGATATCATCAACAAATACTTCAATAATCAACATATCATTATCAATGATCTTATAATATAAATTACTATCAGCACTTCCTTTAGTAAAACCAAGCTTCAAAATATATTTATCCAACCTTGCATACCAAGCTCTAGGAGCTTGTTTGAATCCATATAAAGCTTTCCTCAATCTACAAACCATATCTTTATCATTTGTCAGTGAAAATCCATCAGGTTGTTCAATGTATACTTCTTCCTCAAGTTCACCATTCAAAAACACACATTTAACATCCATTTGATAGACCTTATAGTTCTTATAAGCTGCATAGGCAAGAAATAGTCTAGCAACTTCAATTCTAGCTACAGGTGCAAATGTCTCACCATAATCAATTCCTTCCATTTGAGAATATCCTTTACAAACTAATCTAGCTTTGTTTATTACAACTTGACCATCCTCATTCAGTTTATTTCTAAAAACCCATTTAGTTCCAATAACATTCTTATTTTTTAGGTCGGGGAACTAAAGTCCAAGTCTCATTTTTCTCTATATGATCTAATTCATCTTCCATAGCTTTTAACCAATGTTTATCTTTACAAGATTCAATAACAGATGCCAGTTCAATTTGAGAAATAAGACATACCTCTTCATTTGTCAGTCTTATTCTTGTCATAACTCCCTTGTTCCTATCTCCAATGATTTGATCTTCAGAATGATTTAATCTTACATACCTTGGTGTCTTCTGAATTTCAGGATCACTGTTCTGATCATCAGTCACTGTTGAATTTTTTGAGTGTACTGGTGTAACTGTCTTAGTTTCCTATATCGATTGAGGAATTGTTGGTTTAGTTATCATCATTTCCACTATCGGTTCCCCATCATATGATATAGATTGATTTTTGTATTGCTCATCCACTTTCACATTAGTGTTCTCCACAATTTTTTGCAATATTTTGTTATAACATCTATATTCATTGATTTGAATTGAATATCTAAGAAGTATTCCTTCATCACATCTAGGATCTAACTTCCCAATTGAATCAGCCCTTTTAATATAGCATTTACTTCCAAAAATTTTGAAATATTTAACAGTAGGTGTATACCCAAACCATAATTCATAAGAGGTCTTACCGGTTTCACCTTTGATGTGAACTCTATTGAATGTGTAGCCTATTGTACTCACTGCTTCTCTCCAGTAGATGTGAGGAAATTTGGCTTCCATCATCATGGATCTTGTTGCATCCAAAATGGTTCTATTCTTCCTTTCCACTACTCCATTCTGCTGAGGAGTCTGAGGTGCAAATAACCGTCTCCTAATTCCATTTGTCTCATAATAACTGTTAAATTTATGAGAAGTGAACTTACTGCCTTGATCTGATCTTAGACATTTGATTTTTAATCTAGTTTCTATTTCTACCTTTTCTTTAAAAATCTTGAATTTCTCAAAAGATTCAGACTTCTCCCTTAGAAAAGTCACCCACATCATTCTAGAATAATCATCAATTATTAGCATGAAATACCTATCACCTTGAAAGCTTCTAGTCCTTGCTGGACCACATAAGTCAGTATGAATCAAATCAAGCACATAAATCAAGCACATCATTAGATTTATCATGTACACTCTTAAAAGACGTTCTAACTTGCTTTCCCAATTGACATTCATTACATACTGAATTATAAGGCTTCATAATCTTAGGTATATCTCTAACTGCCTTAGTTGAACTAATCTTAACAATACAATCAAAATTAACATGACACAACCTCTAATGCCATAGCCAAATCTCATCGATATGAGAAATCAAACATGTCTTATTACTAGTGTTCAAGTGAAAGATATTACCTCTAGTCTGAATACCAGCTGCAATCTCCAAACCAGTTTTGTTAATGATTTTGCATTTTCTATCTTTGAATTGAAGTTGGAATCCCTTATCCACCAATTGACCAACACTCAAAAGATTATTCTTTAAACCTTCTACATAATAGACATTATCATTATTATGCTTACCATCCAGAGAAATAGCACCTCTACCTTTGATCATAAATACTTTGTCATCTCCAAATCTGACTTGACCACCATTGTATTCTTGCAGGGATAAAAAATTCATTTTATCTCTAGTCATATGTTGCGAGCATCCATGATCAATTACCCATTCATCCTTATCTTCAACTCTTTCTGCTAGGGCCTTTTCTTCATTCTTGATAGCCGGTTCTGGTTCATCTTCCTTTAAATCATAGAACACCCATTCCTTTCCATTGTCGGATCCACTAGCAGAGTTTGTTGCTGGTTCATCCTTAGAGTCATCACTTACTCCTTACTCATCCACTATGTAGCATTGTTTGTTTCTCTTGAATCTATATCTATTCTGATTAGGCTTAAATGATTTCCTAACTCTCTCTTCAAATCTTGCATTCCTTTCATCACATTTAGATGAAAAATGACCAATCTTATTACATGCAAAACATTTAAAAGGTGATTTTCCTTCATACTTACTTCCTATTGATCCTTTAGGTACTCTTCTAGAAAATAGGGCTTCAAGTTGCTCAAATTATTCATCCTCTTTCCTCATATCTTCAAATTCTTTTGCATATAGGGCTTTCCAATTATTCTTTCCAGTAAATGATGATGATGCATGAAAAGAATATTTAGACTTTGCAGCTCCAGAAGGTCCAAATTCTTCAAGCTCAAAATCAAATAATTTCCCAATTAGAATGTCTATGTTAACTGAAGTGTTTGCCATTGTTCTCAATTCATTAATTGTAGTTGCCTTCATCTTGTAAGCCGATGGAAGGGCTCTCAAGAATTTGGAAAATATCTCATCTTCACTTAGAGATCCTCCACAACATTGAATTCCCATGACAATCTCATTTACTCCTTCAATAAATATAGCAATTCTTTCATTGTCATCCATCTTCAAGTTTTCGTATCTTACTTGGTTAGCATCAAGTTTAGGAAATTTGACAGTAGGGTCACCTTCATTCAGAGTTTTCAATTTATCCCACATAACCTTTGCCAATGATTTATCAGTCAATCCCATGATTTACTGATCAGTAAGTGCACACAGGAGGGCTTCTTTAGCTTTCCAATCATTTTCAATATTTTTGTCCAATTTTGCAGGAGCAGGATTGCTAGATGCTGGATCATAAGGTTTGTATCCTTTCTCAATGATCTCCCAAATATCCTTGCCAAAACATCTAAGATGATTCTCCATTCAGATTTTCCATATCCCATAATTTGTTCCATCAAGCTTAGGGATTTCTCTTCTGAAAATAGTTGCTGATAGATTTGAAGTGTTAGTTACCATAGGATCTTCCTCAAGTGGTTAATCTTCTGTAAAAGAGGACCAAATCTCTGATACCAATTATTAGGATAATCAGTGAACAAATGAGGGGGGGAGGTGAATCAGTTGTTAACAGATTATATCAATCAAACCACTTAATAACCTTTAATCGAAGCATATAAACATTAAGTAACGGAATAGCAAAAACAGATACTGGTAGACAATACAACTTAACAATAAAACAAATAATCAACACAATGCAACCATACCACATAACACCATGATTTGTATGTGGAAAACCTAGAAAGGAAAAAACCACGGTGGGAAGCCTACCCATAGTCAGATGATACTTCTGTAGAAAGTATGTGATACAGTGAGGGGCCTGCACATGTAGGGAGGCACACTGCCTAGAGCATATTACTCATTACAAAAGAGTCTCACTGACTACAGAGAGGTTATAACCACCTCGAGATAATTGGACAACAATCCAAAATAATGAAATGCCAAAGATAGCTTCTACCATGCCTGATTACAGTCCCGATTAAGCTCAATATTGGAGGCCTTTGACCTCTTCTTTAAACCCAATTCGATCCTCAATGATCGACCAAAACTCCTTCGCATATGATATTACATTTCCATTCCATACCATGATCTACAATAAGATCTTACATCAATTTATACCAACCCTAAGGCCTAAACCACCTAGGTCGGCCACCTAAAAGATATTACAATAAGATCATTACATACATCCATATTAAAATGATATGCGATGTTGGCTTGAGACCAAAACAACAATAATCAATCCATAAATTATCCCGATAATGTGTAGAGAACATGTTAACATGATACCGGTCCATAACCTAGATAGGTAGCAAACCTAATATGGGTCCACCATGCCAAAGTGATGCCTTCAATCAGTTGAGGCATGATCAAAGAACATCTTTAGCATCCTGAAATCCATCTAGAAGTCACACCAACACCACTTATGCATCTTGTCCAAGATTCTCAATAAAAGCTCTATCGATAAAACCTTAAACCCATGCCGGTAAGGGTTTATAAGAGTGTATGATAGCATTGATCACCAATTCAATACCAACTGACCAAAACATACTCCAGGAACATGTAACACATAAAATCAAACATACTCCATTGATCCAAACATGTCGGAAGTTTCCAACAGATAGTCCCTTTTGTCGGTTATGCTAGACCTTATGCCCGTAACCAAAACTTGTATGCTGGTAACCAACCATAACATCTAGTGTTGACATCAATGAAAAAATATCAATGCAAGACATAATCAATTCATCCGTAATGCCAATAGAAAAGACCCTAAAGGTCACCATTAAGAATAAAGTTTCGGCTCATAATTTTCATTCCAAGGTTGAGAATTGTGCTAGTTGAGCCTTCCAGCTTGGAGGAACAAGCCGAGACATGAGAGATAAGCACAAGTAAGTACCTAGTTTCCTATTTGAGCTACTACATTTCTAGAAGTGTTTGAATTTTGAGTAAGTACAGATAAAATTCCTAAGAGGAAAAGAGAAATTGGGGAGGGAGAAGCTCTAAAAGTGATGAGGGTTTTGATAGAGAACCTAGGGTCACAAACCTAGCCAAAAGGCCTATGCAAAAAGAATTTCTAGATGCATTGCCTAGCTCAGCAAATATAGGGGCCAAAAATGTGTTTAAAGATAGTATGGAAGGTTGCAGGGATGCCATAATTCCAGTTTTGGGGAGGGATTGGTTTTGGTATATCTACAAGAACAAATATCGGAAGATCCCAATGTCAAACCCGTAGACATATGATGGAGAAAAATTAATTGTGCCAAATGTTTTTTTAGACCATGGGTTGATTCAGATACTGGTAGACCATTACTATCTTTTCAATAGAGATGTGAGGATGCCAAGTGGGAACCCTTTGTTGGTAATTATGAGGTCTTCTATCATTGATTGTTTCATGTTAAGAAAACAAGCCCTCACCAAGGTAGACTTAGAACAATTTACAATGGACTACAAAAGGTTATATAGGACATTCAAGAAGGATGAGATTCAACATCATAAGAGAAGAGGCATGAATAATCAAACTTTGATGGTAATAGGAGCTGAGCCTTTCCTTATTAATGATTTCCTTGGATACTTCAAGAAGACCTACTTTTCCTTATGTCATATACTAGGAGAGGACACCAGGGATAAGATCCCAATATCTTTAATGTACTTGGTGATGAGAATACAAAATTTTGAGGTGAACCTCATATTTTATTTTGCCTTTGAAATTGAGAATAAGTTACATGAGTAGATGGTAGCATGGAAAGAGAAGAAAATCAATAATTTCCACCATTATTCTTTATTATTTTATTTGATCCTATTTCAAAACAAACAAGCCTTTGCACAAAGGTTGAATTTTGGAAATTGTGAATGAGAGAGAAAATGGGCTCCTGGTATAATTTTTGTGTTATCTTTGGGACATGAGATGTAGAGATGTGGACTACAAGGTCTTCTGTGATTCTTTTTTATCACTATTTTGGTGTTTAAATAATTTTGATAAGATATATAGTAAATCAATAGACAATGGATCTCCACCAAAACATGTCAATGTTCCACCTAAGAAACTCTAAGGGGTTGTTAGACACACTGTATCAGATGATGATTCTTTAGAGGATATTTCTTCCATCTCCCCTCCTACCAAGAAACAAAAGCTAGCGAATCTGGACCCCATGGTTCCTTATGATGAATCTGAAGGAGAGGGTGACATTGATGAAGTTTCTAGTGATGAAATAGCTTTGATTCCAGGAAAACAACTGAGAGGGGGGGTGAATCGGTTGTCTCACAAACTTGTAGAAATTAAACTTATTCTCAGATCTTTTTATTAATCATGAAAGTATAAATCAACAAAAAATCAAGAACACACATAACACAAATATTTTTGACATGGAAAACCTAGTCAAGGGAAAAACCATGGTTAGAACCAACCCACAATATGATGATACTTTGTTAGAAGTAAACAAAATATTACAATGGGAAATGCACATGCATTCAGGCACACTGTTTAGAGCTCACTGCTCAAAAACAATAAAGGGATACAACCCAGGGAAGACTCACTGTCTTACAAACACATCTGGATTACATCTAGAAGATCATGAACTGATAGAGTGTCATCTCCTAATGCCCGGTTATAGTTTCAGGTAAGCACATAAACAACTTCTCTTTACTTTTCTTCTCTTCCTCTGAAATATGTATACATTATTCTCTCATACACTTCTGATTCTCATCCACACACACACAATTACAAAGATATTACATCTATTTATACATGACATGAACCTTGTGAGGATCATCAAGCTTGGCTCAATACACATAACCTAATTACTAAAATATAATCACACACGCTAAAAAATCATATGTGGACCAAGCAATGTCGACTAAGACATAGCACAAACCAACAACACATGCCTCAAATATGAAACAACTCCAAGAATTGTGCATCAAACATCTGCAACACTCTACAAGCATCTGGTCGACCAAAATAATGAAAACATATCAAGGAAATTTTTCAATTACGTGCACAAAAATCAATGCAGATAACCAACACAAAAGGTAAATGATCCAGAAACATCCACAAGCATCATGAATTACCACTGGACAACATGCGCAACAACTCAAATTACTAGAATCATATCATCATCATACCAAACTTCAATAACACTAACTACAACGACTGTCAGATTAGAAAAATAACTTGTGGAGCTCCAAACCATGAACCATCTGAATTGAAGAGACACATAAATATCCAAAACATTCCTCCAATTCTGCAAATCAAGATATTACAATGTGGATCAATGCAAATCAAATTACTAACATACTAGAATTACTAAACAATAGAAAAACCAATCACAACATCGATATCTATAACTCACTTAAATTTTCATGTGGGCCTCTAAAAATTGCACTGAATCATCTATACACAATCCTATATAAACCCTTTAATCCACAAATACTAATCATCAATATGTTGAACAAACCAACTAATTGACCTCTGTTGCAACACTATCACAGACAAAGAAATACATTGACATCAATGACAACACATCTCTCAGATATCATTAAAACACATATTTGTATCATCATATAATAGCTAGTGTATTATAGGACCTGAGAGGAGAAGAAACAATAGAACAGACATATTCATTCACCAAGGTATCAAGAGGAAACACATTGCTATGGAGCCCAAGTAGCCAAAGAAGCAAAGCCTATTAATACTATTGATGAAAGAGTGGCTATGTCCATGAGGTTCCTAGATGATGATGAGTTCATCCATACTTATGATTTTAAACATTTTTGGTTAAAGGAAAAAATGAAGGAGCTTCAAGAAAGGAAACAAATGAACCTCATGGGAGTGGAAGAATCCAAACATGAATAAGTTGTTGCTCAAACCTTCAAAGAAATGAAATATGATGAAATACATGTCACCCCTGCAGAAGCAAGAGATGGCTTTGAAGAGTGACATTCTAATTGTTCCTGGAATGACCCTAAAACAAATTTTCTTGTTGGATCAAGTGAGACAATAGGAAGATCCTATGCTTATTACTAAATTTGACTTAGATGAATGGGTAAGTGGTACCCGATATAATCCAAGATCGAAGTATTAGTTGCATGGGTAAGCTCTAAAAGCATTCATAAACCAAAGTTAGTGGATTTGGTGAAGGAGGAACAAGGGAAAACAATATTAAAGACCATAAAAGATACCTCTCCATTAGAGGTGGCCACTTTGACTATGCACTCTACAATGTTCACCAAAGATGCAATGAAACACATGCAAGAAAAACTAGCTAAACTGGAGGTAGGACACAAAGATATGAATGATGAAATAAATAGGTTGTATATCAAAAATACCACATTGAAAGAAAAGGTGGAAAAACAACCTAATAATCATAGTAGGGCTATTGTTCTACATAATCATGCTCCATCAAAACCAATTGATAGAGATGAAGATAGAAAAGAGTAGAGTGAAGAAAAGAAAAAATATGAGAAAGAGATATAGGATATGAGGGTAGCCCATGAGGAGATCCTACAAAGAATGCCATAGAAAACCTTGGACACTTTTGAACAAATTCTATCACATAGGGTCAAGCTTATACTTGACAAATTGGAAGAATTATATGGAAGTTATGATACTTAATTGAAGATGATAGAAGTATTCAAAGAAGATAGGCCCAAACTGGAGAGATTATCAAAAAATGGCAATCGATGTACATCACTTTGGTTACTCTATGTAGATTAACTCAAAGAAACCTTTATGTTTCTCCTAAGATAAAGGAAACTGAGTGAATGATGCATACCATTAGTGAAGGACTCAAAAATATCATAAATGAGGAGTACAAAGTAAGAGCCAAAATTGATTCCTTCCACACATTTCAACATTGGACTATCCCTTCATCACAAACAAGGACAAACACCTCCAAGACTTCAATGATTGGAAGAGTGACTTCAACCAGATGGTGTAGAAGATCATTTCACACATGAAGGAGGAGAAAAATATCAGTGTTCAATGCTTTAATTAATTTCAGGATAGGATTATCACTTTATATATTGGTTATTCTAGGTTTTCTACAGAAGTTCAGACTTTAATAGACAAGAAATGGAAGGATGATTTGATGAACATGCCTATCTTTTTGAACTTTTAGTAGCCCAATGATTATGAAGTATACCAGTGGGAGACTACTCATCTAAAGGATCCTTAAAATTAAGAACACAGAGTGCCAGTCGGTGAATGAGAGAGCCACCCAGCTAAAAGTATAACCTTGATAGACCTAAGGGTCATGGGTTATTACTCACAATATATTGATAACGGGCTAGTTCACATTCTCTGGCTAAGTTTAAAACCACATTTCATCTTACTCATGTTTTCTTGTTAAGAAAAAAAATTCTAACTCTCTTTATTATAAGTTGTCATGAAGAGAGGCATTGTAACAATCTAAAGCTTGTTGCTTTTCCCCATTTTGTACAAAAGGGAGAAACCAACACCAATAAAGAAAGAGAGGATAAGATATAGATATATAGTGAAATAGGAGAATACTACAAAAAATCTTGTATCTCAGTATAGTGGTGAATAAAATACAAAATCCAAAGTTTTTGGCTCAGTTATTTGTTGATTATTGAAGATAAAATACTATGTGCTTGTCTCCAATTTCTTTTCCTTCTTACATGTTTAAATCGATTACCAAGGATTTATCAAAGTAGCTCTTACTATTTTGTGTGATTTAGCTGATTTGGGTTCAGTCGGGTAGAATTAAAGATCTAGTTGATTAAATTACAGTAGTTTGAATATAGTAATTGGATTAACAAGAAGAGTCATACAATATTACATACTTGCATGTTTATACAAGATATACACTCTATTAATGCCAAATAACTTGAATACAGATCAGAAATAGGATTAAGTGACTTTATAACCCTCGATGAAGCATTGATCATTAATATAAAAAATAATTATGTTTGAAGTTTTAATTTTAGTTTGTTAATGTTTTTGGAGAAATAAGATAGAGGTAGGAGTAGAAGAACATTAAGTATTCACTTCATGTATTTGTGTTTTACTGAGTGAATTTCAAATAAGAATCAAGATAAATTGTAGATCTTCTAAATCTCAAGGTACACCCACCAAGGTCTTACAGAGCCTGAAGAGAAGAAGATATCTCTTTATAAGGGAATCTTGTTCGTTGGCCAAATCAATTGGCAAACCTGATCATAGAACTTAGCACATTCTTAGGGTTTCCAATCTGTTGATTTGGGAAGCAACAAGGTGTATGAATTTGGAGATTTATAGTGAGTTGCATCACTATGCACAAGAGGTATTATAGGCCATGTTGAAGTATTGGAGAAGTATCCTCAGGTTCAATTCTATTTTATGATAGACTACATTTGTAAGTTTTAATAAAATGATGCTTTATGGGGTTTTTTACCGGAAAGGGATTTTCCCATCTATATCTTGTGTAAAGTGTACATTATGCATGCATGATCCTTATTTAATTTAATTTATACCTTGTTTATAATGATTAGTATCCTAAGATCCTATTTTCTAACATTATTACCTAAGAGAGGAAAG
Source organism: Cryptomeria japonica (assembly GCF_030272615.1). NCBI lineage: Eukaryota > Viridiplantae > Streptophyta > Pinopsida > Cupressales > Cupressaceae > Cryptomeria > Cryptomeria japonica. The sequence continues at coordinate 361,832,036 of NC_081405.1, read as the reverse complement.
AAGATCTAAAAGAATGACATGATCAAAAAGAATTTGAGAATTATTACACACACATGTTAAATAATGATTTTTTTCATATTTGTGTGAATGTTCATCTTGATCTACATGATTATTATGGTTTTGGTTATTATTGTATTTTGAGTCATATTGCAATGAAAAATCATTAATAATCCTAATATTTCATATTTCTTTCACCTCAATAAATTTACATGATGTTTTATTTAAGAAAATGTTATGATCCATATGTTTATTCACATGTTCAAATATATGATTAGGTGTAAATAAGAAAAATGATCTTTTAGATGATAATATATATTATTTCACACACAAATATAATTGGACATCAATGTGGAGATTATAATGAATGCTAATAATTAAGTTAAGCAAAGAGATCATTAAGTAGTCAGTTGGGAACTTGAGACACAAATATAATTCATATCAAAAAAATTTGGTGTTGAAGTCAAATTTGTCTAGTGTTGTCATTGATGAAACAGTCTATGTTGTCTATGATTGTGTGATGAGGTAATAGAAGTGAAGAGGAATTTGGAGTTATTCAATAGTGTAGATGTTTTTTGTGGTCTGAAAATGTGTGTTTAGATGTTATGTTGTTTGATGGCGATGTTAAGTGAGTATGAGGTGTTTCCAAAATGCTAGAGTAGTGGAAGTTACAATACGTAGGGAAGCGCATTTAATGTTCTTATGGAAGAATGCTCTGCATTCATTCAGTTCTTGATGATGATGACTTGCGATTTTGGATATAATGTCTATATTTTGTGAATGTTACATTATTATGTTTTTTAGGTCCTCAATTGATTAGATGATGAAGTTGGTTGTGGCAGTTTTCTAATAGTGAGGTTATGTCATGCCCAAAATTTAGGGCAAAAACGGAACAAATTTTTTTTTAAAACATACTAAATTAATTAACAAGTTCACTCTCACGACAAGCATTAATGAAATTTCCATTATTAAATTCGAGCTAATTCTGATACGAACTAAGCATCGATAAATTGTTTAATTTTAATTGCGGAAAACTAACCGTTTTAATTTTATCTCCAAGAGATACTCAGTCATTAAGTTTATTAAATCAATCAAGCTAAAGGATATGGGAGAGAAAAATTAATTTAATCTCCAATATGACTATATAGTTTAAACAACCATTTTATAAATTTCTCCTTTATTATTTATTCCAAATAAAAACTAGGATTATATATATATATATATATATATATATATATATATATATATATATATATATATATATATATTTGTATATACATATATATATATATATTTAAAATTTAATTACTTACCCAAAATTCATATCAAAATTCATATATATACATATATATATACCCATATATATATATGGATACATATATAAATATATATTTTACATAAATGACAAATATTTTAATTCTAATTCAAAAGCCATTGAAACTTCCTAAATATTATTTTCATATTTTTCCCCAACCCTAATTAGGGTTCTAATTTCTTATATATATATTATCTACACTAAATAACATATTTATTTTTATTTTTAAAACTAATTTTCCCTAGCCCCATTCGGGCTAGGGTTTAACCCATTTTTTTTTTTTTACAGTCCAAAATTCTTACTGGGCCGAAGACCCCAAAGTCGGCCGCGTTTTATATTGTTGCAGGCAGCAGAGGAAAGGGAGGCGGGTTGGCCGTGCGCCACTGTGTGAGCGCACAGTGGGCGCCGCGGCACCACTGTGTGCCCACACAGTGGGCGCCGCTAGCGGCTCCCCACTGTGTGCCCACACAGTGGCGGCCGTGGCCATCCACTGTGTGCCCACACAGTGGGAGCCGAAAGCGGCTCCACTATGTGTGCACACAGTGGGCGCCGCGCGGCCCTCCACTGTGCGTACACACAGTGGAGTCCCGCGAGGACCCAAAACAAAATTATTTTTTTAAATATAATATATAAATATATATATATATATATATATATAAATATATATATTTATATATATCTATAAATATTTATATTTACTTAACTTTAATAATTATAGTTAAAAGGATGAAATTTATTTCAATATAAATTTATATATATATTTTTTTAAAGAGAATTTTCATGCAAACTTTTAAACTAAAATAATTAAAGGGAAAAGCATTAAGTTAAATCAGATATATATATATATATATATATATATATATATATATATATATATATATATATATATATATATATATATATATATATATATATATATATATATATATATATATAATTAATAAGCTTTTAAATCAATGCTAACTAAAATACAATTTAGAATACTATTCAAAGATACATTATACTCTTTCTGGAAATAAAGAAATTCATTGATTTTTTTCCTTCTAATAAATTATTCACATAAAACAACTTTTTCCATTTAAAATACTTAAAATCTTTCAGCATAAATAAACTTCTATTTTGCCTCAAGTAAAAATATAGGTAAAATCTAAATGAAAACAATTCTTTTATTTCTTTCCAAAATACAAGAAGCTTTTGCATGCAACACAAATTAACTTTTCTTTTTTCAAATAAACCAGAAGTAGAAATAACAAGCTTTTCTTTTTTAAAACATCTCTAAAATATTCTACCAATTTACAGAATGTTTTCTCTGAATAGTCACAACAATAAAACTTCAAGTCTACTTTCACAAAATACAACTTGCTTCTCTTTTCTATGAATGAGGCATATTTCTATAACAACTTTAAACAAACATCTGCAACTGAATTCAAGTATCTTCAATAACAATCTTCTGTATCTCTTTCATGGTTCCTATTCTCTTTCCTCTGATTTTCCTGCATAATAGAAAACACAAATATGACCACGGAGTGCTCACCTCCCAGCCTAGGCTAACTGGTAGCCACCCCCAAGCTCGGAGAACCAAATCCTAGACGGTTTACAAACAGGCAAACACATAGAAAACAATGCATACAGATTCTTTTCAGACACATTCCCAACTTGGCTTTCACAGCACCACACTCTAGTGATGAACATTTTCAAAGGATGGTAGTGGACCAATACCCTGAGGAGAATTGCAAGTATGAAATAAACAAGAAGCCACCTCATGGCACAATAAAAATATCAAGAATCTCAACCCCTTATTCCTTATGCCCCCCAAAGGCATTCTAGCCTTATATCCCTCCTTATGACCCCCATTGCACAAACAGGCCATGCAGCAAGGGTCACACAAAGATCCCTTGTGATCGCTCTCAAAAGAGAGTCTCTCACTCGAGGGTTGTCACTGCTACCACCCTCAAGATCCTCTTCTCTCCCAAGAGTAAAAGATCTTGAGAAAACTCCCAAAACACAACATTTTCATAAAGCAAAAATACCAAGAGATTTTCAAATATAAACTTTCAAGAACACAGATTTCTTATACAAACAACTTCTAGACATAAACAAGAAGAAGACATTACAAATAATAATTGAAACCAACCTTAATCTGCCCAAAGGTTATTATGATATCTGATGAAGAGCTGCCCAATCCACAAATCTTTTTCCTTCTACCCTTATTCAATTTCTCTATTCCATAACATTATTTTCTTTCCAAATTTTCTTCTGTCTCCAAAAATGGAGAGTGGGTGATTACCATGCTATTCCCAAAAATCTTCCTTAAGAAGCTCACTCTCTGAGTTCTCACAGGATTCTAAAAAAAACAAAAAGAAGAAAGAAAGTAAAAGGCAAAAAGACTCTCCTTCCAAAAGGAAAAATCTTGATTTGATTTAACTTCAATTTTCAATTTTCGCTCAACTCAAAAAAACCAATTTTTAAAGCGTTAAAAAGATCATTATAAAGTAGAAACTTTCCTAAAATTACCCCTAACCCCTAGGTATACCTTATGGGCTTTAGGAAACCCTATTAAACTACCCCTAGGTGTTCATTTAACCCATTTTAAACCCCTCTGAAGTTTATTTTCGGGTCAAACATAAGTTGACCACTCCAAATATTATATTCCCAAAGTATTTATGACAACACATTAATTTATTAAGAAAACTATAATTAAACACTCTCCCACCAAGAGACAAAATAAAACATTTAAATTTAAATACACACGTGTCAAGTGACACAATAAAACACTTTTACAAAAATAAAACATGAAATTGTCTCTTGAGGCTTTTACACAATAAAATTAAATAACACTTAACACTCATGCAGCATATACTATTACGAATAAAATACAACACAAACGGGGTGTTGTCTCTCCAAATAGACAAACCCTGGCTTACAAACATACATAAGTCTAGGTTTGATTCTCCGTAATTTTCCATGGTCACATAGTAAATTTCCTGCGCATCTCAATTTACACATTAGTACTTCCAAATATCCATATATAATATAATTCAATAATATAACAATACACATCATTACTTGCATACAATTTTCATCTGCACAGATTGAATACATCTTTTATCAAGCAAATTCACATAAGCAATTTCATCCCAATTCACATAAACTAAACATACATCATAGTTCTATATTCAGAGTAAAGTCCTGCAAATTCAATAACGACATCTATCATTGAAATTTCATTCTATCTAATAATCATGTAGTGTTCTATCTCATAAAGCATGTAAGTAAATCATCAAATCATAGCAATGTTATCCAAATCCTGAAATCATATAAGTTCTAAGTCTCAAAATGCATCAAAATAAAGTATCCATAATAGTCTAAAATATAAAATCCACTAAATGTCAGACTGAGTCGAGGTGAGGCCTCACAGGTTATCTATCAGGACTAGTCGAGATAATGCTCTACATTGCTTGGATGTGTTGATTCAACTATCTCGACTTGGATGACATGTTCATATGATTTGTGTAGTGTTCCAATTCATATCTCTAGTGTTTGTTTGATCAACAAGCGAATATATGTTGTTTTTTGTTTAACATTGTCAGTTGTGTTTGTCTATCTATTGATGTATCTTATTGGGATCATACTCTTTTGGTCTACATATGCATTGGAGGTTGATTTAGAAGGGTGATATGGGTCTTACCATAACATGTGTGGATCCAAATTAAGTAATTGACATTGGGTGACATTTTTGTACTGATTGGTTAACATGCTTCATTTGTTTTTACATGTTACATTTGATGTCAATTTTGGAGGATGTGTTACCATGTGTGGTTCATTATAATGACTTGGGAATATGTGTTATGATGTATTTGTGTTCTCTTTATCTCTTGGAATGGATTTCATTGTGTTATTTTGGTCCTAGTGGCCAGCTTTATATAATTCATGTATATTCTATCTATGGCTGACCATTTTGAGGGTTTCAATGTAAACCCTAGTATAAATGGAAGTGTAGATGTGTGAATTGGTGAGTGGTGGATTGTTGTGAATTCTATGTGAATGATATGCAAGCACAATTAAATAAGTAGAAGTTTGAATTTTAGTTTGTGATGAGCTTTGATGATTATATCTTAAGTGTAATTTTGATATAGTGAATGGAGTGAGATATTTTTTCTATTAAATTGTTCGCTTGACAAAGTGGTTCAAAGATAATTTAATGTTTAGGATCTTGTTCATTTTGATCTATATTATCTCCCTATACCTACTAGAAGACAATGAGTCTTTTGGTAGCTTCTACAAATTCTATATCTTGCTCTAAGATTCCGCATCTCAATAATGCAAACCTTTGTATCTTTCCCTAAGGTTGTGTGCCTTAGATTTGCAAGTCCAATCAGGTTTTGTCAACTCCCTTGGCCTTGAGACTAAAAAATTGTAATCAATTATTCATTTTGTGAATGTGATTCTCACTGTGGTTTTTCCCTTCTTGAGAATTCCACATAAATCTAGAGTTCTTATTGTATACTGGAAAAGTGGGGTGATGAAACTTAAAATGTTTAAATTAAAACTCAAAGAGGCTTGTCCACACACCCATAGGACTTCTTGGTGCAAGTTATGGAGTCATGAAGAATGACTCAACTTCCCAAGGATGGTTCCATGGTTCTCTATCTCACAAGGTCCCTCAAGCCAATGCCTTTTCTCTCATATCACTGAGAAAAGTGGCTTAGGGATGAAAAATGCAAGAACGAGGGATGCTTATGATTGATTTAGTTATGAAAATGCATCCTATCTATGCATGATTCTACAAATGTAATAAACTAGATTATAAGATGACAAGATTAGTAGCAATACTATCCTAACATGATATACTAGTTTATGAGTTAAGCTAATGATAAAGGAAATAGTCTAAAATGCTTATTAGATTTATTCCTATAACGAAGAGAAGCTAGATGTGTTAATAACATTGAGAATAAATGAGATACTAAAGCTTGCATGGATCAAAAATGGAGGAATGAGAGCTCTATTTATAGTGAAAATAGGGCAATGGATGGTCAGTATTGAAAGAGTTAATCAAGGGTCAAGTTTGAAAGTTGTCAATCCATGTTTTCAATTTTCACCAATGAAATGGTGACAATTGTCAACATAAGGCTGGTTGAGAGGAGAGGTAAGAAGCATTAAATGCTTTAGAAGACCTCATGGTTACCCTAGGAGGTAAGGGTTAAGGTTAGGTTAGGGTTATCCATTGGATAAAGATTTTACCCAAGGGGGAAACTCTTGTGCAAAGGTTAAAGGAATAACCATGGTCAAAGCAATAAATGCTTGATGAGACCCTTGGGTTAGATGGAGGTTAAGTTAGTCAAAAAGTCTCTAACCATGCCACTAAGGGTTAGTTAACCATTAATGGTTTGAATACTTTGGGGACAAATTTGTAAGAGTCCTTCCAAATTTGGGGGCATTCAACAAGTTAGCTTGTTGAATGGATAAAGGCTTTAATGCCTTTTGAAGAATTTACTCCAAATTTGAGAAGTGACCTCCTCAAATTTAGGGAAAGGGGATAATGGATGGGTTTGGGGTTAATTGATTAGGATTAGATGGATTCTAGAAGAAATTAGGAATAGGGTTTAGGAAAATGCAAGTGGGTGAGGGGAAATAGAATTAATTAAAATAAATTGCTTTATTTCAATTTGGTTGCAAGTTGGAGATTTAAATAAATTAGATTTATTTAATTGGGGTAAACTATTTAATTAAATGTGAATATAATTAAAAGTAGAGAGAAGGCTTCTAATTAAATAAAATGATTTATTCAAGTAAATGATGCAAAAAGGGCTTAAGTGAATTTAACTAAATAAATTGAATAATTTACTTAATTAAATAGAGGAATGAGAATAAAATGAACATTAAATATTCATTTAGGAATATGGTCCATTTTATACATCTATATTTTTCCCCTCTTTGGATTGATGTGTGTGCACATGTTGACTCAAAGAAAATGATGTGTGGTCATGATTTGGTTGTGATCCGTGTGATGTCTTGTCGAGATGTTCATGTGATGCCCCAAATTTGATAAACGATGTTGATAATGATGTTGATAATGCCCCCTCAAGAGATGAATCAAAATTTTTGAAAATTTGATTTGATTTAGATAAATTTGATAAATTTCATTGCATTGTACAATTTCGTCTATGTTGAATGTGGTAATTTGATTCATCTCCCGATATTGCCATTTGGTAGGGTTGTAGGAGATACTGCGAGCAATTTTACACGTCCCTCCATGTAACCCTAATTTTGTTTTACCCTATATAAAAGGAAAAAGTGATTTCTTTTTTCTCATTTGTGCTTGTTGACTTTGGAGAAAGTGATTTTTTGAGAGAAGTCAACATGCCGGTTCCGTACTCTTCTCATCGATACGAGCGGGTTCAGAGGTATCGGAGGCCTGCCACGTATGGAGCACTAGTAAGTCAACCTTTTTGACCCCTTTTGGATTTTTTATTTTGTCATTTTTTATCATTTTTTTGATTTTGTCATGCAGATTTTATGTTTTAGCGCGTCGGGGTCAAAGCGTAGCGCATATGATAAATTTCATAGCGCGTAGGTTTTAAAGAGTTAGGTAGCGTCTGAAAGGTTTAGGGTAGCACATCACTAGGTTAGGATAGTGCGTAGGATTAGTTTAGTGCACCAGGGTTATAGGGTAGCGCAGAGGGTAAAATGGGTAGCACATAGGAGATACCTAGAGCATAGGGTTTCTAGGGGGTCACATGGGTAGGTCTAGATAGTGCATAGGTATGACCTGGTGCATAGGGTAGATTGGGTAGCGCTTGGCAAGGATAGGGTAGCGCATGATAAGTAGTTTAGCATGTAGACAAAATAGTTTAGCGCATAAGCGGAAAAATTTGGGTAAAGTAGGATTTTGGATGAAGAAAGATAGGTAAGTTTTTGCCAGTTTTGCTGGGATAGGTGCAAATTGTCAGTCTGTGTGTCTGTTGTCTTTCTTTTGATAATTTTGTCCAATATGAGATCTGATATAACTTGATTTGATTTGCGATTTTTTAAGTTGATATAGATTTGATGCAAATTTGATATGGTATGGTTTTTGATATGAATGCAGAGCTTGAGTTGTTTTACAAGCTGTATTGATTGTGGAACTTGAGTTGTTTTACAAGTTGATATGGATGTGAAACTTGAGTTGTGCTTGTAGATCAGGAAATTGGGAAGCATCAAAACAAATAGCAATTAGGACAATCACAAAACCTAAAACTGCAATGAAAGCAATCCTAATCCAATCAATGAAGACATAAAGATAAGATATTCAAATTGAATGAAATCAAAGCAAACCGACGCAGATATCTCCTTCATGTGGCTCCATTGTTCTTCTTTCACCTTCAAATTTGATGTGGATCTCACCTACAAGTACAAAATGCATGTGAAAAGCAAGTTGTTGAGAGATGAAATTCGCAGCATAAGGCTACTCGAAAATGTGATTGATTGATTGATTGATCCATTCATTCAAGAAAATCATCCAATTTATCGACAAATTGGAGAGAGGACAAGATTAGCATGAAGAGATTTGAAAGGAAATTGAAATAAAAAATGGCAAAATTATGACAAATGTATGACAATTTCTATGCAAGGTGTATGGTAAATTATGCACAAATTATGGCAAGTTGCTATGCAAGATGTATGACAAATTATGACAAATTATGACAAGATTGAAATGCCATTCCCATGAAATTAGAGGAAATATTAGAAAAAAATAAAGAAAATAGGAGAAATAGAAATTACGAATTAGGAGAAATTAGCAAATTAGAAAATTGAGGAAAAAGATGAAATAGAAATTAGGTGAATTAATTAATAGGTTTTCATCCATTAATTAATTCATGAAAGAGACCTAGGACTAAATAAATATATTTATTTAACCCACAAAGAAGAAGAAAAGGATTAAATGAACAAATCATAAAACCCTATAAATAAGAGGACAAGGAACTAGGTCAAGACAACAAGAAATTAATGTAGGTTCGATCATGATTCTGATTGACAAAGGACCAATGTTGATAAATGATTGAGATTGGTTGACAAAAATCAATTACAAATTGACCAAGATTGACAAGGAGATCAAATTGATAGGCACCAATTGATGAGGAACAATGAATAATCGATCCAAATTGACATGATTGGAAAGGACAAGGATCAATGACGAATCGATCGCAAAATGACAAGATTGACAAGGACAAAGATCAATGGCGAATCGATCACAAAATGACAAGGCTAACAAGGACAAGGATCGATGACAAATCGATCACAAAATGACAAGGCTGACAAGAGGAAAAAACCCTAATTCTATCATGACTGAAGATTGCTATCGACAAGACCTAATTCAAAAGCGAGAAAAATGAGGAATGTAGAAGAAGGACTCGATGCTCGCAAATGATAAAGACCAAGTGCGCAACATAGAAGAAATGTTAATGCAATGTAAGAATCCTAAAATAAGGCAATGCGCAAATGTTAAAGTATGACTCCACAAGCGTTGACCATTTTTTGATGTCTACATTTTGCCCCTCTTTGAGACAATGTGATTCTAAGCATTGTTTCAAAGAACAATAATGAAAATGCCCCAGACAATAACAATGACATATGCATGCCCCCTCGAGGAATTGGCTGGAAAAATCCAGAAAAGAGGCCAAGTGATCGATAAGAATGACAGAAGATGATAGGTTGGAGATCGGAGAACTAGACCGAACGAACTGCCAAGACTGACGGAAGAAATGTTAGTAAGCAGAAATTAGACAGAGGACAGTTAGAGATGAAGGAAAACTTGCTTTCACAAATGCACATAAGTAGGTGAGAACCTTTATTTATTGTAGCAAAATGGATGCAGAGCATCATGGCATTAAAGGCCAGAGCTGGAATGCAACCCCTTTTGCAAAAGATAGACACGTCACACACAAGGAATGAGTAAAGCATCCTAGGGTGCATACATCAAGGGTCGAGGTATGTGCAGCGTTCACAAAGAGAATGTACTTATCATAGACACCCAATGATATAGTTGCCCCAGTTTGTGACAAACATTCCACAAACAGCAAACACAACAAAAAAGGAAAGGGACCATGAACCATCCCAGTCACTCTAAATCACTCAGTGACATCATCGAGCAACATAGGAACATGATCGAAGCCAAAGATAAATTAGTAAAAAGATAAGATGGACAAATTCAACAAAGTCAAACAAACAGTTTGATCATCATTGTCAAAAGTGGAAAACAAGAATGATCATGCTGTCTAGTTTCAGGGAATGCGGTACCCCGTCTAAGATAGGACACAGTCTGGTTTCGAGTATACCACACCCTGTATAAGACCCATGATAATATTGAAAAGGACCAATGGTAATGTTGATGATATTTTGATTGATGTGACAATTGTGATCAGGTTGAATTCTTGCTTGGTCGAATAGTTCATCTGTTATTGCGTGATTTCATTGAAGCACAATGTTTGATTGATTGTCATTGGATGTATGCTCAGTGATCTGTCTATGCACAAAGGGGACCATTTATTGACAAAATGCAAAATGCCAAAGAAATTGTTTTTGGATTTTGATGTTTTTCACTTTGTAAGAATTTCGAGTTTTTTTACAATTTTGTTGTTCGTTTTTCAGGACTTTATTTGACTTTTTAGGGATTTTTTTCAAGACATTATTTGATTTTTAGGGATTTGTTTAGGACATTATTTGATTTTTTTTGGATTATTCTAGGACATTATTTGATTTTTAGGGATTTTTTTAGGACATTATATGATTTTTAGAGATTTTTTCAGGACATTTTTCAATTTTTATGATTTTGCCCCCAGTGTCTAGCAAGGCAAGGAATATGATAGGTGAATAAATAGGCTTTCTGAAATGTTGGTGAATAGAGGGAAGACAAAGGCCTTTTATCATGGAGACAATATGGATGCAATTTTCAAGGGCTATTGCGTGATGGGACAAGAGACTGTATATGACAATGTAAAGCAGTGACATGGCATGAGGGACATGTCAAGAGGTTTTTGAAACCATGTTTAAATTTTGTGTCCTTATGTCAGATCAAGATCAAGGAATGAAAAAGAGTGTATGGATAGGATAAGAAAGACCAAGAATGGATAAGTGACATGGACTGAAGGTCGGGGTAGGCTAAGGGATAGTGGTAGAAAGTTGCAATAAGCTAGGGAATATGGATGAAAGGTTATAATAAGCAAATGGATAAAGACCAAAAGCTATGATAGATTGAAAAATGTGAATAGGATGCATGACGCTCATGAAGATCCTCAGCCTTGTCAAGATCAAAGGTGGAAAGAGGAAATTGGACATGAGAGACAATAGGATAATGGAGGAGTATGACATGGTATGATAGGATAATGAAGGGCAATAGGATATGAAGGAGGAAACCTGCCCCCAAGTGTGGTGTGCAAGAAGTTCATAGATTACGCATGATGCCTATTTGCCAAGTTTTCATCACGATACTTGCCCAAGGCGCCTGTTTGCCAGGTTTTCACCAGTGGACGAATTATTTTTGCTTTACTTTTTTCTTTTGTCTTTTTTTTTTCACTTTTTTTTTGTATTTTGACTTTTTCAATAAAAGATGGACACATGATAGGGGATGGAAGAAGGACTCAAGCATCCTTTTTTTTTTGTTTTGGATAGTAGCCTTAAAAAAAAAATGGACCATGACCTTTAAAATTATGCTCAAAGATGTTGGTCGGACAAGGACATGGAAAATGAGATGAAACTAAGGCGAGGATTTATGCAAAGGATTGGACCAAAGGGATCGAAGGATGGAAAATATGCATTGGATAATGGATAGGGTATTGGAAGAATTGTGCTTGAGTGGATAGAAATGTTGGCAAGATTGACATTGGCACACACCTTGAGGGGTGATGGACTGATGGAGGAAAGATGTATTTTGGATATTGAGATTTTGACGGAGGAAAGGCTATGGATTTTGGGACATAAGGGCCCAAAATGGATGAAGAAGGTGGTGGAGGAATAGACTTGGAAGGTTTGGATGGAGGAATAGCAATTGTAGATGTGAATTTTGATGTTTCTTTAGGCTTTTGTGCTTCAAGGAGCTGCTTAGGGATCCACATGGTTTTTTATTTTTCATGCTTTTGTGGTTCCTTGGAGTGCATTTCTAACACAAGGGATTTAGGAACCCATATAGATTTTAACTTTTATTTTTGAGCAATGGGCCTTTGTGACCTTTTGGATTTTTCCTTTTCATTATAGATCAAATTTTTCTTTGTTTTGACATGCTAATTATATTGGACATGTTGATCCTTGAATACATGTGGATTTTTAGACTTATGACGTTTATACTTGGCATCCAAATTGCTTGGAGGGGGAATGGAATGCATGGATGGATATGAATGAAATGGAGTTCTTTTGGAGGGATGAAATTTACTCAAGGATTTGTGCCTTTGCTGACCTTGCATAGAGGAGGAAGGGATATAAGGACCTAAGATGGATGGAAAGTATGATGGGGAAGGTGTATGTTTTGATTTTGATGGAGGGATACCAACGTCTTGAGAGTGAGTTGTGTAGACATGACCCTTAACATTTTCTTTCATATTGAGGAGTTCTTTCTTGTGAAGGTCTACCCCTTGGCCTTTATGAATACCTTGACTTGTAGGATACTCTTTTCTTTTAGAGGAAGAGACAAGTCCATTATTAAGTGGATATGATATGAGAGAAATAATGAGATCATGAAGTGGATTAGATTGGACCAAAGAGGAAGAACCCATTGTTAATGTCAGGGGTTCATGAAAATATTGCACTATGTTAGAATCATGAGGGGGATTAGGATCATGAGGGGGACTAGGATTGTGAGGGGGATTAGGATCATGAGGGGGACTCGGATTGTGAGGGGGACTAGGATTGTGTGGTGGACATGGATCAATGATAGGATATTCAAGAGATTGAATGGGATAAATAATGGGATCATTAAAAGAAATGAGATCTTGGAGTGTATATGGAGGATTAAGACAAGGAGATGGAGGAACAAAAGGATCTTGTGGAGGATTTTAAGGAATAATTTGATCTTGACAAGGAGGAAGATCATCAGAATCCTCTTTAAAGTTGCTTTTCTCTGGACTTTTAATGGGATCATCATAAAGGATGTAAAGGATATCTTGATCTTTCTTAGGAAGTGGAATGCCAATGGGATTTGAAAGGATATTGTGTTCTTGGATAGAATGGATAGGAATAATGGAATCATTGCGAGTGTCTAGAGAAATGGGATCCTAGTCAACAATTGGATGGGATGATAAGGTTTTAGGATCTTGATCTTGATCTGTTTCAAGACACGTTTCTTTATGCTCTAAATTATCCTCTTGACATGAGGTTGGACTTTGGATATGCATGGGGGATTCTGACAAGGGATCAATGTTTCGGCATGAAGGAAATGCACTTTGAACATTTGTGATGGATTCTAGCAAGGAATCAATGCTTGAACATGAGGAAGAGGGACTTCGAATGGGGTCCTCTAAAACAAGTAATGGCAATAAAGTGCATGGTAGCATTGGGTCTTGTATTTCTGAAATATGACAAGGATGTGCATCATGAATTGGATTATCCTGGCAATCAATTATGGATAGCCCTTGGATAATTTCATCCTTGGGTGTATTGTTTGATGAGGACAATATGGAAGGTTCTTTTGAAACTTCTAAAGGTGTAGGGATAGATGCCATGTTTGGCAAGAATTTGGTCTTGGTTTGATGTCATGTTTTGGTTTCGAACTAGATGTTGATCAAATTGGTTTGACATGTTCAAAATTTGGCTTGGTGTGTGCTACAACCTTTGTTTGTGAATTTGTGATTGTAGTTGTTGACATTGATATGTTGATTAAATTGTTGATATTCCACCATTGGTTGAACCATTTGTGGACATTGTATAGTTGGTTGGACATATTGTTGAAATTGGACCATTGGTTGTATATGTTGGACCATTTGTTGTGTCTATTGGAAATGTTGGAACTCTTGAACAATTGGTTGTGATGGTTGAATATCTAATTGATAGTAAACACCTTGTTCTTGTTGTGAAGGCACATAATGTTGTTTTTCTTGAAATTGTTTCATCATCTCTATTTGTGAGAGGAGAGCTGGTATGTCTGATCATTCGATACGAGATCTTACATCAATTGGCTCAATCTTTGGATTTCGACCTAGAAATTTTTGAAACATTTTGGAAATTTGTGATCTATTCTCCTCAATGTTTTTCACTCTTTGTTCCAATATCTCCTTTTCTTGAGCTAGTTTCTCCTCTAGTTTTTGTATTTGGAGACTTGTTTCATCATAAAAAGTTTGATCCAAGTTGCTTTGTTGTTGGGTTGGATAGAATTGTGATTGTCTTAGATTAAAATTTGATTGCATTGTTGGTTGATACGTCAAACTTTGTTGCATCATTAGTGCTTGGAACCTTGTTTCAATAGACATGTCACTATGCAATGTTTTTGGGATTTTTGATTTTAAAAGGATGATGTATGATATGCAACTAAATGCAACCTAAATAAATGAAAATGCAATCTATGGCAAGAATGCAACCTATGTTTTTGTTGTTTTTCAAGATCTGGACAAACTCATGAATGCAATTCTAAAAATGAGACCCTTAGGAAATTGAAATGATGTCTAGACCTCAAAGGACAAAAGGACCAAGTGAAAAAAGGACAAAATGATAATGTCTCCCCTATATGCTTAGATACTAAGCTAGGTTTGACCAAATGATATTGATGACAAAAAGACAAAAGTTTGATAAGGTCTAGACTTCCTAACAATGACTTAGGGTTTATTCAAAGATTTGGATTACTCAAGTATGACAAAACCTAGTTTTTGAGACTACATGCAAGAAGGAAATGATTATGACAATGACTTAGGACATGAAAAGTATCTAAGGATATGATATGACAAGACAATGATAAGGATATGTGAAAACCAATGACTTGGAATATGCAAAATGCAACTTATGCAACCTAAATGGAAATCTGTCTTGGATATGACAATGAAATGCAAACTTAGGGAAAATGATCTTGGACCTAAGTGCAAAATGAGGATGCTTGCAATGAAAAGGACTAAAATGAAAGGAGATGACAATATGCCTTAGGACCTAAGTGGGACTATGCAAAACCTAGCCTAAAGTGACATTCAATGTTTTGACAAGCCATGTTCAAATGTTGGATGAATACTTGGACAAATTTGGACCTTTGTTCAGATTGCATTTTGAGTTGAATTTTGTTGATTTTGAAAATCCAAGTTGATTATGAGCACTTTTGAAAGTTTGTTTTTAATTTAACCTTTGACAATCACGGAAAACAAAATGTTTGTCTGACCTTGACTCAAGACAATCAAGCATATTTACAACAAATCCTATGGCTGGCAAGGGCAATATTTGTTGAATCCTCTAACCATAAAATACAACACTCAGCCAGATAGCTAGATGCTTGGTAGCACTGCCTCCCCCTTACAGTGCACTCACTTCTCGGGCATACCAAGCTTCAAGTTCAAGGGGCATCACTTCCCAAGAACTTGCTATCTCTAAATAAGGAGTACATGAGAGGTGTCTTCGCCATGCACGTATCACAACACCTGAGCCAACAGATAGAAGGATTTTGGCATCTAAAAACAAAAGATTCTAGTAAGGGCATCCGTTCGGGTGGGTATTGATCCGGCAAATAAATCGTCACAATACCATTCCAGCACCCGTTGTCTACAACTTTTGTTGCATCCATAGTTATTTAGAGTGGTTCAGAAGAGCTTGGCTTTAGCCCATCACCACTTTGGGTTGTTCCCTCTCACCAATGCCCGTGCGAAGTGCCAGGCAAATCGGGAGGCAGGCCCAGTATCTAAAGGCTAAAAACACACAAACAAAATAAAAAAAAAGACATGATAAGCAGATTTTTTTGACCTTTAGAAAATCAAATGAGTTTATTGATTCATTTGCATCCTAATTAAGACTAGATGCGATTAATTCCACATTAATTTGAAAAAGATTTGATCAATTTAAGCCATGATTAAATGCAATTTGTTGTTTATTTTAAACCCTTTTGCATGCATGAAATATGGAATTTGTTGTTGTTCTTTGATCCAAATCTTAATTAAAACTATGTGAGAATTGTAGGATTCATTCAAACCTCCTAATTAGGCTATGTGAAGAGTTTTTGTTCATTAAATCCCTCTAATTAAACTATGTGAAGATTTATTGTTCATTGCATGTTAAGAAATCCTGCATAAATCATTGTTTAGACTCCATAAAACCCACATGCAATAATAGATCCTATCATAAAACCTGCATGCAACAACATATTAGTGCAAAAAACCTGCTTGCAACAATGGATTAGTCCAAAAAAATACACATGCAACAACAAATCCTCACATAAAACTTGCATGCAACAACAAATTAGTTTTAAAAACCTGCATGCAACAATGTATTGGGACAAAAAACCTACATGCAATAATGGATTAGTCCAAAAAGCCTGCATGCAACAATGGATTAACACCAAAAACCTGCATGCAAATATGAGACTCACAAAATTGTCAGATTCATGTCAGGTTCACCAAAATGTAGATCAGGAAATTGGGAAGCATCAAAACAAATAGCAATTAGGACAATCACAAAAACTAAAACTACAATGAAAGCAATCCTAATCTAATCAATGAAGACATAAAGACAAGATATTCAAAATGAATGAAATTGAAGCAAACCGACGCAGATATCTCCTTCATGTGGCTCCATTGTTCTTCTTTCACCTTCAAATTTGATGTGGATCTTTCCTACAAGTACAAAATGCATGTGAAAAGCAAGTTGTTGAGAGATGAAATTCGTAGCATAAGGCTACTCAAAAATGTGATGGATTGATTGATTGATCCATTCATTGAAGAAAATCATCCAATTTATAGACAAATTGGAGAGAGGACAAGATTAGCATGAAGAGATTTGAAAGGAAATTCAAATCAAAAATGGCAAAATTATGACAAATGTATGACAATTTCTATGCAAGGTGTATGACAAATTATGCACAAATTATGGCAAGTTTCTATGCAAGATCTATGACAAATTATGACAAATTATGACAAGATTGAAATGCCATTCCCATGAAATTAGGGGAAATATTAGAAAAAAAATAAAGAAAATAGGAGAAATAGAAATTACGAATTAGGAGAAATTAGCAAATTAGAAAATTGAGGAAAAAGATGAAATAGAAATTAGGTGAATTAATTAATAGGTTTTCATCCATTAATTAATTCATGAAAGAGACCTAGGACTAAATAAATAGATTTATTTAACCCACAAAGAAGAAGAAAAGGATTAAATGAACAAATCATAAAACCCTAGAAATAAGAGGACAAGGAACTAGGTCAAGACAACAAGAAATTAATGTAGGTTCGATCATGATTCTGATTGACAAAGGACCAATGTTGATAAATGATTGAGATTGGTTGACAAAAATCAATGACAAATTGACCAAGATTGACAAGGAGATCAAATTGATAGGCGCCAATTGACGAGGAACAATGACTAATCGATCCAAATTGACATGATTGAAAAGGACAAGGATCAATGACGAATCAATCGCAAAATGACAAGATTGACAAGGACAAAGATCAATGGCGAATCGATCGCAAAATGATAAGGCTGACAAGGACAAGGATCAATGACGAATTGATTGCAAAATGACAAGGCTAACAAGAGGACAAAACCCTAATTCTATCATCGATTAGGATTGACGATGTCCAAAATGATGATAAATGAGCACGCACCATGATGCGACAGGATAAGATTGACCAAAATCATGACTGAAGATTGCTGTCGACAAGACCTAATTCAAAAGCGAGAAAAATGAGGAATGCAGAAGAAGGACTCGATGCTCGCAAATGATAAAGACCAAGTGCGCAACATAGAAGAAATGTTAATGCAATGTAAGAATCCTAAAATAAGGCAATGCACAAATGTTGAAGTAGGACTCCACAAGCGTTGACCATTTTTAGATGTCTACAGTGTTACAAGTTGATTTGATTGTGGAACTTGAGTTGTTTTACAAGTTGATTTGATTGTGAAACTTGAGTTGTGTTACAAGCTGATATGATTAGATATGAAAATGGATTGATATGATGTGGAACTTGATTAGATTTTCAAACTTTCAAGTTTTGATATGAATTTGATTTTGATATCTATATTTTGAGGAGGAAACTGATATTGGACTTGCTTTGCTTTTTGACAGGAGCGTCTTGGAGTGGTTTAGTCACATGAGTGATTTTTGAGACTATGGTCCTTGATACCATGATTGACATAGGCAGATAGAGACATTATTGAGAGGTGTGGCCTAACCTCATTGTTAGATATGCCTCAGTTTATCATGAACCAGGGTTTATTGACTGTATTGGCAGAGAGGTGGCACAGTGACATGAACACCTTCCATTTGGCGATAGGCAAGATTATAGTGACACCTAAGGATTGTTACTGGATTCTACGGATTCTTGTGGTAGGGGCATTTCTTCCCTATGAGTAGACTGAGGAGGGTAGGACTGAGGCACTTCACTGGATCTTTCAAGATGATACTTTTTGCGGGTATGAGATCCCTTGGTAGGAGTTTTTGGATTTGGATTACACGCCTCTACCATCAGTTCTTGCTAGCTTCATAGGTGGTTTCTTATGTCTCGACTGTAGGTCGAAGGGACTAGCACTGGGGTGGGGATTGGTTCTGGAGGATATGGTGATACAGGGTCACCGATTTGCATAGGGGTTGGCTATGCTAGCCCACTTATATAGGGATTTACATCAAGTGGTATACCTAGGTTATGGCAGTTTATCAGCTGGAGTGACACTGCTACAGGTATGGGCGTGGGAGCATATTCCCATAACTAGGCCATTGGTAGATAGAGATAGGCCTGTTGGGTGTGCATATGCATATGGATATAGAGGGATACTTGTCCAGCGTAAGCTAGGAAAACTAGAACACTAGAGGAGAGTGCTGGATGATATCAATATGGTCATCTGGCGACCATGTACAGGTTGCGAGGTCTGGGCCAAGGATGGGATGGAGATGCCTTATGTTTACATGACTAGATATTTGATTGGGTGGACACCCTTTTTTATTGAGAGGTTTCTGCATAGCTGGGTGCTGCGGTAGTATGGTTGACAGCAGGGGAATGGAGCATGTTTTTATGCTCGATGGAGATAGGATATTCCTAATTGGGGACTAATGATTGATAGCGCGATGGTCATGGAGGAGTTCTTTCATGCAGCTGGCTAGATTTGGGAATATGCCCCTGAGATAGTGGATGCAGGGATGACTGACGAGTTTGTAGCACTCTTTGTAGCATGTGCGGTGGCCAAGATATCAGATCCAGCTGAGATGATTCTGGCTTTTGATGACGATGAGGAGGTAGATGAGGGGGGTGGTGATGGAGGAGGAGATGATGGTGGAGATGGTAGAGGAGGTAGCCGAGGTTGGTGAGGATATAGAGGGAGATTGGATTGGGGGAGGAGAGGAGATAGGGGAGGCGATGGTGGTGATAGAGGGATACAAGAGGAGAGAGCTGCGTGATGAGCTGTGATGGATAGAGGGAGAGGAGGTTTGGCTATCAGAGCTGGGGGTAAGGAGAGGGTTAGGGAGGTGATAGCGACAGTGGGAGGGTATGATGATGTGCGATGACTAGCCCAAAGGAGGAGGTCAAATGTTTTACCTCCACCTGCACCGAGGACAATTAGATAGATAGGGGGTACCCCTTCATAGGTACCCTTGCAGATGCGAATTCTAATGCATGCGGAGGATGCATAGATTAGATCGCTATAGTTGTTAGTGCAACACTTGTAGACATAGTTGTTGGCGCATCAACATCAATTACTCAGCTGACCATAGAGCACGATACTGAGATAGAGTGGTGGGGTCGAGAAGAGGAGCTCGCAGCAAGTTTGCAGAGAGCTGCAACAGGTGGTCTGATGAGAGACACCTTAAGAGAGCTGGCTTTGAGAGCCAAGGAGGCAGAGTACTATAGGAGACATTATGAGGATGCGGTGCCCAGAGAGAACCAAGTGTAGAGTTTTACACAATTGAGATCTAGTCGATCTTGAGAGACTGGGTCGAGGACGGAGAGTAGAGGCGTGACAGGGCCTCCTAGACAACATCCACCTAGAGATCTAGGTGCTGGGACATCTGCAGTGAGACCATCGCCTTCAGGAGATAGTCATACCTGAGAGACGTTGTCTCCATTGTATTTTGATCATTTTGTTGTATTGGCACAGACATGACATATTTTGTACATTGATCATTTTTTGAGATATATATATGACACCATTTTCTTTGATCCTCATGTGATGTGTTATGGATTATGCTTTCTATATGCTTCTGATTATTCTATGATGATGCAATGCTTAGATAGATGCATGTGATGTGATATGGATTGAATATTATATGATAATGCAAGATGCTATGAGATGTATCTTGAAAATGAGATGTATGATAATGATATGTTGTGAGATGTATCTTGAAAATGAGATGTATGATAATGATATGTTGTGAGATGTATCTTGAAAATGAGATGTATGTTAATGATATGAAACTAATTGAAAAATGATATGAAACTAATTGATTTTGAGCATCCTCATTCTGTATTCATTATCCTTGTATAGCCACATGTTGTTTGCTTTGTTTGTATGTATCATCATTGAGCATTGATTAATTTTAGGATATGTTGAAAATTTATACAAGCATAATGGTATAATTGAACCATAATGACCTGAGAAAAATTTACATGATTTTTGATTTTGCAAGATAGCACAAGCGTCAAGGTATAATTGAACCAGGATGACTTGAGTGCGGATTGTGTAGAAACAGAGAAGATTAAATCATTTGTATGTATGATGTGGAATCATGTCTTCAGTGATATGCTGTGAATCACATCTTGAGACAAGTATCGACATAGTACAGATGATTACCTCACAGACATAAAAACTAAGAAAATATTGGATACCCCATGATGTTCTCTAGCTTTGAAGCATTGTTGAGAAAATTTAGAGGATCCAACAATTCAAAAAGTTCAAGTGCAAAAATAGTCAAAAATTTATGCAAGATGCAACATTTGATATTTCAGAAAATTATCCATCATATTTTGTGAATCTTGTTTCAGCGATTAATGTTTTGCTGGATATGAAGTTCTGAGTTTGCGACAAGTTTTGATGTTTTGAACATGTTGAAAGATTTGATTACTGCCCCTACTCAAGTGTTCTTAATGTGGATATGTACAGTGATTACCAAACCATGGTGAGATGTGGTGAAAGGATATGTGGATAAACCAAGATAGTGACTACGCTAAGTATGGCCTGGATTGATGTGATAAAAATGTCAGGTGATGGACGATAGTGCTTTACTGTGGATATAATGGTATGGATATAGATAGAGGAGCTATCCTCTCACAATAGCATCTGTTGCCAGGTTTTCACCAGTTGCTTTTATTGTACCTTTTTATTTACCTTTTTCTTGATTTTTTGATTTTTTGATTTTTTTGATTTTTTTTACTTTTCCGTGCATTAGATTACTCAAGTGTAGTATTTCTTCAAATGAATTCTGCTAGTTGGTTCATCAGGCACATCTCCTTCTGAAGTTGTTAGCTGATAGGCACCTGATCCATAGGTTGATATGATGACATATGGACTTAACCAATTAGGTTCAAATTTCTCTTTCTTTTCCTGATCCTGTTGATTCTTAGGATTTTCCTTGAGTACTAGGTCACCAATTTTAAAAATTATAGGAATGACCTTGTGGTTATAGCTCTTGCACATGCATTGCTGATATGATTTGAGATGAGTGTAGGTATGTTGACATCTTTCATCTAGAAGCTCGAGCTCTTGTAGTCGGTTAATTCAATACTCTTCATCTGGGATTAAGCCTTTCAAAGAGACTCTGAGAGATGGAATTTCTACCTCCAAGGGTAAAATTGCTTCTAATCCATATACCAATGAATATGGTGTAGCTCTTGTAGGTGTGCGGATGCTAGTTCTGTAGGCCCAAAGTGATGGATTGAGTTGTATATGCCAATCTTTGCTTGCATCATTCATTGTTTTCTTTAGGATTTTCAATATTGTTTTGTTGGATGCTTCTACCTGACCATTCCCCTATGGGTAGTAAGGTGTAGAAAAATGATGTTGGATTTTGAATTTTTCACATAGTTCTTGCACATCTTGGTTTTTGAAAGGTCATCCATTATCTGTGATGATGGAGCTTGGAATGCCATATCTGCAGATCAAATAATTAAGGATAAAAGAAGCAATTTGTTTCCCAGTCATTGTGGTCATGGGGATTGCTTCTATCCATTTGGTAAAGTATTTCATTGTAGTTATAATGAACTTGTGTCCATTTGAAGATGAAGGATGATTTTTTCCAACCAAGTCTAGTCCCCACTGACAGAAGGGCCAAGATGTTGTGAATGGTTGTAGTTCCTATGCTGGTGCATGTATAAGATTTCCATGAATTTGGCATTTAGGACACTTCTTTGCAAAGTGATAAGAGTCTTTTTCCATTGTTGGCTAGTAATATCCCATTCATAGAAGCTTTTTAGCAAGAGTAGTACCACTTGAATGTGTGCCATAGATACCTTCATGAAGTTCATGTAAAGCAGAGTCAGATTCATTACAATCAAGACAACGAAGAAGAGTACCATCTAGACCTCGACGGTACAAAGTATTAGTAGTAAGAGTATAACGGGCAGCTTGTCGGATAAAGTTACATTTCTGGTTCCAAGATAGGTCAATGGGTAGGATATTGTTCTTAAGATAGTCATAGATGGGTCCATATAATGGAGAGTCAGAACTAGTCAAGGTATAGATAACATGGGATTCCGAATGGTCATAGGCAGGGGAGAACAGTTGCTCTACCAAAAACTTGTAACAATTTTGTTGCTCTAGAATTTGTAGTAGTGAAGCGATAGTAGCCATGGCATCAGCTACATTGTTATCCAACCTTGGTATTTTCTCGAAGGTGATGTGTACAAAATATTGTTTGAAATCATCCACCAATCGCTTGTAGGGTAGTAGCTTGTCATCCTTTGTCTGATAGTCATTGTTGATTTGATTGATGACTAATTGTGATTCTCCATAGACTTTTAATTATGTGATCCTCCATTCTATGACCATTTTGATGCCTATAACCAATGCCTCATATTCAACAATGTTGTTGGTGCATGGAAACATAAGCCTATATGATCTTGGTATAGTGTGTCCTTCAGGAGTGATGAATAGAATTCCAACACCTAAGCCATGTTGTGTATAGGATCCATCAAAATATAAGGTCCATTGTTTGGTGGAGATAGCAAGAACGTCTCTATCTGAAAATTTGATCTCCATAGTTTGTTTACCAGGTAGTGGTGCTTCTACCAGTTGATCTGCAATTGCTTGTCCTTTGATAGCTTGTCATTTTGTGTAGTGGATATCAAATTCACTGAGGATCATGACCCACTTAGCCAATCTGCCTGTAAGAGCTGCTTTACTAAGTAAATATTTGAGGGGATCAATTTTTGCAACTAGCTTAATTATGTGAGCTAATATGTAGTGTCAAAATTTTTGAGAGGCAAATACCACTATTAGACAAGCTTTCTCAATGAATGTATACTTGAGTTCATATCCATTTAATGTCCTGTTGATATAATAGATAACTCGCTCTTTGCCTTGTTGATCTTCTTGTGCTAATAATGCCCCCAGTGAGATGTCTATTGTTGAAATGTAGAGAATGAGTGGCTTCCCTGCTATTGGCGGTACTAGAACTAGTGGGTTCATTAGATACTCCTTGTTTTGATAGAAGGATTTTGCACATTTGGCTTCCCATCTGAATGGTACATTTTTATGTAGCAAATGATTGAATGGGAGACTTTTATCTGCTAGTTGAACGATGAATCGCTTGATTGATTGGAGTCATCCTTGTAGAGATCTAAGTTGGTTGATGTTCTTGGGTGGTGGCATCTCCATAATGGCTTGTACCTTTGTTGGATCCACTTCAATACCTTTAGCTGAAACTATGTAGCCTAGTAATTTGCCTGAGGTAACCCCGAAGACACATTTCTTAGGGTTGAGCCTGACTTGGAATTTTTCCAATCTCTCAAAAATCTTTTCTAAGATGCTTAGATGTTCTGCTCTGGTGAATGATTTAGCTAGTAAATCATCTACATAGTCTTCCATGAAGGTATGCATCATGTCATGAAAGATTGTTGTCCTTGCTCGTTGATAAGTTGCTCCTGCATTCTTTAAGGAAAAAGGCATGACATTCCAATGGTACATTCCCCACAGACAGGTAAATTTTGTTCTATCTTGATCCTCTGGTGCTATCTTGATTTTATTATAGCCTGAAAAACCATCCATTAGTGATAGCATTGCATGGCCTGCTATGAGGTCTACAATTATGTCGATACTGGGTAAAGGAAAGTCATCCTTTGGATAGGCTTTGTTGACATCTCTAAAATTAGTGCAGATTCTGATGCTACCATCTGGTTTTGATACTGGTACAATGTTGGAAATCCATTCAGCATAGTCGATAGGTCGAATAAATCCAACATCTAATAGTTTCTTCAATTCAGCTTTAACCATGAGTGTGACATGTGGATTCATCTTTCTTAGTTTTTTCTTGACTGGCTTAGCTCTTGGAGAAATGGACAAGTGATGCATGATTAATTGTGGATCAATCCTAGGCATATCTGCATATGACCAAGCAAAGTAGATTTTCTTTTCCTTAAAAACTTTGATAAATTTTGATCTTTCTGCTTCCGTCAGAGATTCTGCAAGGTGTATAGTTTTGGCTACTTTTGTAGTACCAATGTTGATTGATTGAGTGGGCTCAATCAATATGGGTGATCGCTCATGATAGTGCTCAGGAAGAGTGTCAAGTCTCCCATCCTTAGGTGCCTTAAAAAGGTTTTCACACTCAGATTCATCCTTTATTTTTACTTTTGTGTGATCTATTGCTTCCATTGACTGGTTTTCAATAGTAGATCTTTTAGTTTGTTCATTTTTGCGACTAAGAGACTTGGCACTCCCCTGATTGTAGACATTGTTACTTTGTTCACTGGTAGAGTCTCTCTCCAGGTTAATGATACATAAGTAATGGATAATGGATTCATCATTTGGGAAAATTGGTATATCATGAGTTTCAGGTTCATCCCAGTCTATGAGGTCGGGAAAGACAGGTGGTAAGGAGTCGTTAGGTGGATCAAGTTTGACTGTTGTAAGTGTCAGGATGGAAGTATCATTGTGATTGGATGGGGTGTTAAAGAAGTTAAGGATTTCATTGAGGTCTTCGATGGTATCATCTTCCGTATAGACGTGTGCATAATGTTGCTACTCTTTTCCCTTGGCATCATCGATATTTTGTGGACCAGATTCAAGTGGTCTAGATTTTGTGTTGCGTTCTTCTTGAGAGATGGGTGTATTATTGTCATTTGCACAAATATCTTCAGTAATATTAGAACAGCTACCCCATTCATATTCATTAGAATCAGTCTCAGAGGTATTATCCCACATTCTAGCAGTGCTGTGAACTAGTGTGTTGTAGGGTGAGAAGAGGTCTTTGATAATTGAGACAAGTTTGATAGTTTTCTCTGATTATGTGTCAGAACATGCTTCCACTCTTTGCATTTGTTCATTTATTGTCTCTCCTTGGGGAGGAATGATGTAATCTAGAGGTGATTCTTCTTTGTTGGGTATTGGTTCTTCAATATGATGTGCTTCTGCAGTAGATGCTTCCTTCTTTTGATTGATAGGCTTCTTTTGACATTGCTTTCATTCTTAAAGCTCACATTCTTTACGTATTGTCTTAGTTGACTCAAACAATACCAGTACCAGTACTAGTTTATAGCTCTGCTTCATACATAAACCCTTAACCTATAATTCACATAATAGGTCTGCCTTATTTTGCCTATATATTGTCTTTCATCTATTACAAAATGTTCTACAATGATCTCTTATATATAAGAGTCATTTTACAACTTGCCAAGTCGGCTAACAAATATTTTACAATAATTAACAAAATATATTACAAACAAAATTTCTGTCGGCTTCTGTGCTGGTATCAGTGCCGGTGGTCTATGTGCTGGTGTAGAGTTTGACCTTGCTAGTGCCGATAAATTGCCTTGCTGGTGTCATAGGATTGTAAGGTTGCCATCAATGACAAAACCTTCAATCACCTACAATGTCTCATTGGAGTATGCATTTGCCAACAATCTCCCCCTTTGGCATTGATGGCAACACTCATGAGAAAAATCCAAAAAATTGTCATCCAAAAAGAATCTGCCAGTAATGTCCCACCAAAAATGTGTACCAAAAGAATGTGTACTCCCCTTGAGTTGATGAGTCATTTTACTGATTATTTTTCTCATTCCATTACTCCCCCTTTGGCATTAATGACAAAGGTTGTCAAAGTGTCAATTGAGTGTGGTTTCCATCTTCATCCTTGTAACCGGTTGGTTACAATATGAAAAAGATCTGTCAAAACCAGATTCAAGCTCTCAATGAACTTTTTATTGTCTTTTATTGCGGCCTTTGTCCTCTGAACTGTACCGGTGAGGTGTTGCATTTTCTTTGCTGGTGTTTTCTGTCCTTGAATCAAGGCATCAGATATTTCTTTCCTTAAGGAGGCGAGATAGTCCAATTTTGGACTAAATCTCTGTTTAGATCTTTAGCCTTTCCTTTTATTATTTCTTTGTCTCTTTCCAACTTTAGTAGTTCTTCCTCAAATTCTGTTATTTTCTACTCAAAAACTGATAATGAATTAGATGAATTAATGAAATTGTTAGCTAGTTGATTTATTTCTTCCTGTATCTTGTTAATTTTCTTATCTATATCGACCGTCAAAAAGTTAGTTTTACATGTATCCCTCTACAAAGTTTTGAATTTCTTCAACGTGCTACATAATTCCAATAGAAGTGTGTCAAATTGCCTTGTACACTTCTTTATTTCTTCCTCAAAGAATTTGTGTTTTTCCTTCTCTAATTTCTCCTTGAATGCTTCCTCTTTTATTTGTTCAACTCTCACAATGTTTTCAGTTATATACTTAGACAAAGTGTCAAGTTGACTCAAAGAATCTTTATTATCTACATTACATTTTGGTGCTATCATTTTCAAAATTGGAATGGTATCATATATTTCCTTGTATGCTTGTGAGCTACAATCTGTTATCTTCTTAGTGGAATCCAAAAGAACTT
Source organism: Cryptomeria japonica (assembly GCF_030272615.1). Classification (NCBI taxonomy): domain Eukaryota; kingdom Viridiplantae; phylum Streptophyta; class Pinopsida; order Cupressales; family Cupressaceae; genus Cryptomeria; species Cryptomeria japonica. Next base: position 361,804,550 of record NC_081405.1, on the reverse strand, counting down.
TTGTTACATTATTTGATGAGCCAACAATCTGTATTCCACCGGTGGGAAAAGTTTCCTTTCTTGTGATGACCTCTGGTAGGTCAGTTTGTTTTTCCATTTCTTTAAGAAAAGGTTTGTCTTGCTCAGCTATTGCCAGTGGCACTGACTCTGTGTGAACCTATTGTGGTGAAGGAGCCCATTGCTCTACTTGTTGCTTTGTGTTATTAGCTGCCGGTTTACCTTTTGTACTATCAGTTACCAGTTGTTCATTAGCCATATCTATCTTCTCAGTTGTATCCTTATCTACCACAATATTGACCTTTTGAGTATCAATGTCCACTGTATATAATACCTCAGAGTTAGGATTTGTGTCCTCCTGTGGTATGTCCATGCTCTCACTATCTGGTTGATTATCAGTAGTCACTACTAGTGGAGTATTCAGAGGTGGTGGGGATAAGTTATCTTTTATTTTTATGCTAGGTGGTCCACCAACCTTGCCTTTTCCCTTATCTTTATCCTTCTGATATACTTTGATGTATTTAGGTTTTCTATATTCTTCCTACTTTTTCTTCTTTACAAGGAATATGTCCCATGCATTGGCAGTTTCCTCTACAACCTCATTTACTCTACCAACCATAAGTGCTACATGTCGGTGTGTAGTTGAAAATATTGACTGGTTAACCTCTAAGATCAGATCATCTATCTCTTTTGGTGAGTTGACTAGATAAACAACAAGTAGTTTTTCAATTTTTATTTTCTTATCAAGCTCTACAACAACTTGCCTTCTTGCTTCAAGTCCTTTAAATAGTTCTGCTGACAATTCATCTACAACTTGCATTAGAAATTTCTTGTAAATGTCCAAGTGTAGAATTATACTATTTTCAACTTTCTCCTTGTCATCAACTGATAATGAATCATATAATTTATTGATTTTTTTCAGCTGTCCATCCTCTGTTATTTCATCTAGTAGTTTTTCAATTGGAGCAATGTTTTGTTGAGTCTTCTTCTTGGGTGTTAACTTCTTCTTCTTTGGAGTTATCTTCTTAGATGAGGGCCTTACTGCCTGCTGTTTCTGTCTTGTTCTTCTAGGAGAAGGTGTAGATACCGGTGAAGGTTCTCTTTTCCTCACAACTCTTTTAAATGTAGCTGGCATATCACTTTCCGAAGAAGTTGCTACCGGTGAAAGGTGAGTTTATGGTTTTAGTGTTTCTAACTCATCTTCAGTGATACCGGTTTGTTTAAGTACATCTTCTTTGATAGACTTTGCTTGCCTAGATCCTCTTCTTACTATTGCTTCTACCTTCATTAACCTTTTCTTAGATTCAATTTGACTCGCAATAGTCTCAGCACTGCCAAATATCTCTTCTTCAGGTTCCTTGGGTGCTTCCAGGAGGGTTTTTGCATATGTTTCAATTATGTGGTCATCAGTTTCATAACCCATTTTAGTAACCCAAATGGTTCTTGGGACAACTGCCTCCATCCAAATCTGATCCTTCTTAATAACATAGCATATTTCATCCTTATACTTATTTACAATTGCTTGTGATAGTCTGGCTCTAGTATTCATCTGGGCCTTCAATGCCTGAAAGTACTTATTTATATTCTTTTCTCTATTTTCACCCAAGTTATTTAGTAAATCGGATGATTGTTTTCCTATTGGTATGTCAAAACCAAGATTCTTATTACCGATACTGGGCACCTATTTTGTTATGTGCAACATTAAATAGACAAGTAGGTTTCCAAATCTAAATGTGCCCTTTTTGTCTTTCTTAATTTTTCCAAGATTATCAATAAGCTCATCTTTCAACCATTCACACACATCTATTTTTGCATTATCCTTGATCATATCATATGCACTCTTTATGAATAGGCTAGAGACTGTGTTTAACCTATTTGTATGTGTGGTTTTACAACCTAGAATCATGCTAATGAATCTGACATTGATGTCGGTTATATCATTCACTCTTAAAGATTTCTTGTCAGATGTTGCACCTTTTAGGTTCATCACCAGGTCATTTGAGACCTTCTTTGTCTTGTTAGGTCTGTTACCAGTGGAGGGTAACCTAGTCACAGCCTTTATTGCCTCTTTAGTAATTTTGTGAACTGAGTCTAACCAGAAGAATTCACCATGTACCCTACTTAGAACTATCCTTATAACATCCTTAGGAAAGTCCAAAATACTGAGAATTTCAGTGAATCCTAGGGTTTCATCTATTTTGTGTTCAGGTTTCACATTATCGGAATCATCACAAATTATAGTCTTATACATTCTCTTGATTTCCTCATCACCTAATTCATCTAGGTGACAATGAATGTACATTCTAGGGTCTTTAGCAAAAACTACTCCTTTGGGGATTTGATAAAATGCACCAACATTATCATCCTTCTTAGCAATTTCAGGAACTAACTGAAATATGGATCTAGGGTGTTTAATCACTTTGACTACAGTAGGGTTCACTATGAATTCAGGAATAGATGAAGAAGCCATGATTATAAATACCTTTATTTGCCTTAGGAAAGGTTGCTTGCTGAATTTCTTTGCTTCTTTGCTCAAAATGTCTTTACTCAAGATTTTTCGCGCTCTTTGATTGTTTGAATGCTCGGTGAAATGAAAATGGAGCCAAAACATTGATTTATAATGTTATTTTTGCCAACCACCACATTTAATGATTGTCGGTTAAGTAATGACTTAACTTATTTGCCGGTATAGAAGTAATTTTAACTTTTCACCATCAACCGAGGGAATAATAGCATGTTTCACATTTGATTGCTAAACCCTCAAGGAAATTTTCTTCAGTTAGATGAAGACTCTCCTGCCGGTGGAATGTTACTCTGTTCTGCCAGTGGAGGAGTATTCCTATCAACATTTAATTTTGATTTCCTGATCCATTATTTTGAGAATTCATGCTTAACTTCTTCAACTTTTTCTTTACCTTTCAAACTAGGACCTTTGTCATTTACCGGTGAGGACTTGCTTCTACAAAATTTAGCAATATGTCTAATTTTGTTACAAGCATAACAAGTCACATTATTTTTCTGAATAGCTTTTCCATATGCTATGCCGGTTTGTGTTCTACATTGATTAGATAAGTGTCCAAATCTTCCACAAACATAACATCTCACATTCATTCTGCAATTCTCTGAATTGTGACCAACTTTGTTGCATTTAGAACATTGACCGGTGGGTGTATTGGTATTCTGATAATTTCTAGATCTACATGGATTTTCTCTATGACCATACTTGTTACAGTTAAAGCATTTGCCATTGAATTTATTAACAATAGGTTGTCTTACCAGTAATTTCCATGATCCTATGTGTTTGCAGTACTGGAGCTTTCACCAGCTTCAAAGCCAAGACCATTAGTGTCACCATTAGGTTTCTGATTCTTCAACAAGTCACCAAGTTCTTCTAAGCTTTTCTTGAATTTTTCTTTATTTTGATTTGCAGTAGCCAGTTCTCCTTCCAAGATACCTTTTTGTCTCATGAGTTCATTTGAGTCATTATGTGCATGCATCGGATCTGTCTTCAACATATCATTTTCATAACTAAGTCTTGTGTTTTCATTTGCAGCATCATTCAGTCTTCTAGTCAAGTCATCTTCATTCTTCTTTCTATCTTCAATTTCTTTACAAAATCTCATAGTCATATCCTACATCTCATTCTTTGTTGTCATGTTTTCTTGTTTCATCTTATTAATCAGATCACTAAGAGTTTTCTTTTTATCATTCTCATTTTGCATCTTTTCACAAAGTTCTCTTCTCTTGTTTCTTGTAATGGTAAGATTTTCTTGAAGTGCTTGAATAATATCCTGTGCAGCCTTTAGATCATCTTCAAGTTTGATATATTTATAGCTTTTCTGCATCATAGTCTGAGAGAGTTGCTTCTAATTGCTTCATCAAGTTTTCCATCTCTATCGGTGTCAAGATCTTCCTCAAGTTGTTAGGCTTCTAACAATAGAGGACCAAGCTCTGATACCAATTGTTAGGATTCCCACAGATACTAAGAGGGGGGGGTGAATCAGTATCTATCCAGTTATAAGATTTTCTTAACTTAAAACATGTAAAGCATATCAATACTGTATACCGGTAAACAAGAAATAATGCAATAAATAGAGTTAACAACAACCACATGAAAAACACACCATAACACAATAGTTTAACAAGGAAACTCGGTGTGGGAAAAACCTTAGTGGGATTTGTGACCCACAATATTCACTTACTGGCCAATAAGAGAATATTACTGCTACAAGAGGGGCCTACACATGTCGGAAGGCCAAGTGCCTAGCGCTCACTGCTAAATTAAAAAATGGGAAGTCTCACTAACTTACAAAATGGATTATATAAATCCAATGTCTTGTACTGCTTCAAAATAGCATCTACTATGCCAGATCCAGTATCGGTTTATAGCTCCGCTTCATACATAAACCCTTAACCTATAATTCACATAATAGGTCTGCCTTATTTTGCCTATATATTTTCTTTCATCTATTACAAAATGTTCTACAATGATCTATTATATATATGAGTCATTTTTTAACTTGCCAAGTTGACTTACAAAGATTTTACAATAATTAACAAAATATATTACAAACAAAATCCCTGTCGGCTTCTGTGCTGGTATGCTTCCTTTTACTACTAGTGCTGGTGGTCTATGTGCTAGTGTAGAGTCTGACCTTGCTAGTGCCAGTAAATTGCCATGCTGGTGTCATAGGATTGTAAGGTTGCCATCAATGACAAAACCTTCAACCACCTACAATGTCTCATTGGAGTGTGCATTTGCCAACAATCTCCCCCTTTGGCATTGATGGCAACACTCATGAGAAAAATCCAGAAAACTGTCATCCAAAAAGAATCTGCCAATATTGTCTTACCAAAAATGTGTACCAAAAGAATGTGTACTCCCCCTAAGTTGATGAGTCATTTTACTAATTATTTTTCTTATTCCACTACTCCCCCTTTCGCATCAATGACAAAGGTTGTCAAAGTGTCAATTGAGTGTGGTTTCCAGCTTCATCCTTGTAACCGGTTGGTTACAATCTGAAAAAGATCTGCCAAAACTAGATTCAAGCTCTTAATGAACTTTTGTTGTCTTTTATTGCAGCCTCTGTCCTCTGAACTGTACCAGTGAGGTGTTCTATTTGCTCTGTCGATGTTTTTTGTCCTTGAATCAAGGCATCAGATATTTTTTTTCCTTAAGGAGGCGAGATAGTCCAATTTTAGACTAAGTCTCCATTTAAGATCTTTAGCCTTTCCTTTTATTCTTTCTTTGTCTCTTTCCAACTTTAGTAGTTCTTCCTCAAAAGCTGTTATTTTCTGCTCAAAAACTGATAATGAATCAAATGAATTAATGAAATTGTTAGCTAGTTGATTTATTTCTTCCTGTATCTTGCTAATTTTCTTGTCTATATAAACTGTCAAAAAGTTAGTTTTACATGTATCCCTCTACAAAGTTTTGAACTCCTTCAATGTGCTACATAGTTCCGGTAGAAGTGTGTCAAATTGCCTTGTACACTTCTTTATTTCTTCCTCAAAGAATTTGTGTTTTTCCTTCTCTAATTTCTCCTTGAATGCTTCCTCTTTTATTTTTTCAACTGTCACAGTGTTTTCAGTAATATACTTAGACAAAGTGTCAAGTTGATTCAAAGAATCTTTATTATCTACATTACATTTTGGTGCTATCATTTTCAAAATTGGAATGGTATCATATATTGCCTCGTATGCTTGTGAGCTAAAATCTGTTATCTTCTTAATGGAATCCAAAAGAACTTTTGTTACATTATTTGATGAGCCAACAATCTATATTCCACCGGTGGGAGAAGTTTCCTTGCTTGTGATGACCTCTGGTAGGTCAGTTTGTGTTTCCATTTCTTTAAGAAAAGGTTTGTCTTGCTCAGCTATTGCCGGTGGCACTGACTCTGTGTGAACCTATTGCGGTGAAGGAGCTCGTTGCTCTACTTGTTGCTCTGTGTTATTAGCTACCGGTTTACCTTTTGTACTATCAGTTAGCGGTTGCTCATTAGCCATATCTATCTTCTCAGTTGTATCCTTATCTACCACAATATTGACCTTTTGAGTATCAATGTCCACTGTATATAATACCTCAGAGTTAGGATTTGTGTCCTCTTGTGGTGTGTCCATGCTCTCACTATCCGGTTGATTATCAGTAGTCACTACCAGTGGAGTATTCAGAGGTAGTGGGGATAAGTTATCTTTTATTTTTATGCTAGGTGGTCCACCAACCTTGCCTTTTCCCTTATCTTTATCCTTCTGATATACTTTGATGTGTTTAGGTTTTCTATATTCTTCCTGCTTCTCCTTCTTTACAAGGAATATGTCCCATGCATTGGTAGTTTCCTCTACAACCTCATTTACTATATCAACCATAAGTGCTACATGCCGGTATGTAGTTGAAAATATTGACCGGTTAGCCTCTGAGATCAGATCATCTATCTCTTTTGGTGACTTGACTAGATAAACAACAAGTAGTTTTTCAATTTTCATTTTTTTATCAAGCTCTACAACAACTTGCCTTCTTGCTTCAAGTCTTTTAAACAGTTTTGCCAACAATTCATCTATAACTTGCATTAAAAATTTCTTGTAAATGTCCAAGTGTAGAATTACACTGTTTTCAACTTTCTCCTTGTCATCAACTGATAATGAATCATATAATTTATTGATTTTTTTCATCTTTCCATCCTCTGTTATTTCATCTAGTAGTTTGTCAATTGGAGCAATGTTTTGTTGAGTCTTCTTCTTGGGTGTTAACTTCTTCTTCTTTGGAGTTATCTTCTTAGCCGGGGGCCTTACTGCCTATTGTTTCTATCTTGTTCTTCTAGGAGAAGGTGTAGATACCGGTGAAGGTTCTCTTTTCCTCACAACTCTTTTAAATGCAGCTGGCATATCACTTTCTGAAGAAGTTGCTACTGGTGAAAGGTGAGTTTATGGCTGTAGTGTTTCTAATGCATCTTCAGTGATACCGGTTTGTTGAAGTACATCTTCTTTGATAGCCTTTGCTTGCCTAGATCCTCTTCTTACTATTGCTTCTACCTTCTTTACCCTTTTCTTAGATTGAATTTGATTCTCAATAGTCTTAGCACTACCAAATATCTCTTCTTCAGGTTCCTTGGGTGCTTCTAGGAGGGCTTTTGCATATGTTTCATTTATGTGGTCATCAGTTTCATAACCCATTTTAGTAACCCAAATGGTTCTTGGGACAATTGCCTCCATCCAAATCTCATCCTTCTTAATAACAAAGCATATTTCATCCTTATACTTATTTACAATTGCTTGTGATTGTCTGACTCTAGTATTCATTTGGGCCTTCAATGCCTAAAAGTACTTATTTATATTCTTTTCTCTATTTTCACCCATGTTATTTAGTAAATCAGATAATGTTTTGCCTATCGGTATGTCAAAACCAAGATTCTTATTACCGATACCGGGCACCTATTTTGTTATGTGCAACATTAAATAGACAAGTAGGTTTCCAAATCTAAATGTCCCCTTTTTGTCTTTCTTAATTTTTCCAAGATTATCAATAAGCTCAACTTTCAACCATTCACACACATCTATTTTTGCATTATCCTTGATCATATCATATGCACTCTTTATGCATAGGCTAGAGACTGAGTTTAACCTATTTGCATGTGTGGTTTTATAGCCTAGAATGATGCTAATTAATCTGACATTGATGTCGATTACATCATTCACTCTTAAAGATCTCTTGTCAAATGTTGCACCTGTTAGGTTCATCACCAGGTCATTTGAGGCCTTCTTTGTCTTGTCAGGTCTATTACCGGTGGAGGGTAACCAAAGAGTATTCTCCCATTCCTTATTCTTTGATCTTCATTTTCTACTTGAAATCTCTAGGTAATGATTTAGACTTTTCTTGTTGAAGATCTTATGCTGGTGAATTTTGTTTCTCTCTATTATATGGAACCAAGCTATCTTGGGTCATCCCCATAGCATTACAATGCTAAAATGGATTATGATCAGCTGACATAGAAACCTCCCACCCATTGTAGGGGAATGTAACACACTGGTGATATGTGGAGGGTACTGCTTGCATTTCATGTATCCAGGGTTGACCCAATAGGATATTGTATGTGAGGTCTATGTCTAAGACCTAGCACATAGTATCATTTCATATTAGTCCTACCTGAATTGGAAACACTACTGTTCCTTTAGATGATCTTTCTTCATCATCATATGCCTTTATAGTTATCCTTTTGCGTGGATCAATAGAATCTTCTGAGAAGCCTAGTACATGGATAAGTTTTAAGGTACAAATATTAAGTCTAGCTCCTCCATCTATTAATACTCATTTAACTCAGTGTTTATAGACCATGACTTCAATATGGAGTGGAGTATTATGTGGATGGATCAACGATATATTATCATGCTCAGAAAAAGTGAGGTTATGAGGTCCTCTCATATGAGCCACCATGGCTTGGAATTTGTCAGCATCAAGATCTTGTGATACATTTGTTTCCAATAAGGCTTGTTCCAATATGTCTTTGTGTTTTGGTGAAAGTTTCAACAACTCAAGTATATATATTTGAGTAGGAGTTTTGCATAGTTGATTGACTAGATCATATTGAATTTTGGGTATGGTGTTTGTTGTTGACATATGTCCCTTCAAGACATATTTTTGAGCTTTGGTTGTTACATTGACAGATTCATGTTCATGCCTATCTTTGATTGTGATAACATTGACTTGATTGTCCTCAACTGATATGTGATTGATGGTGTTATTGTATATGTGATTGATATGAGCTCCATGTGTATCATTTGAGGTTAAAGCTCCATCCTTGTTGTAGTTTGGAAGAGGATTTTTGAAAGCTCCATGGTCGCCATTTGTTTTGAGACCATCGATCGTTAAATCACCTCTAACGATCATGTCTTGAACAATGTTTTTCAGCCTCATGAAATCATTCATTTGTTGACCTTTGTTGCGATGAAAATCACAAAAGTGTGTCATTCCACCAGGGTGGTTTTATTTGTGGTTCAAAGTTGCCGATTGTGGGTAAAGAGATAATTTTGTTTGCCAGGAGTTCTCTGAATGCTGACTCCAGTGATTGCTCTAGTGGTGTATAAATGTGTTTTGGAAAGTTGTTTGGGTTACCCCATGAGTTTGGATTAGGTCCTCTATTGGTGTTATTGTTTTGGGTATTGTTGGTGTTGTTTGTGTTGAGTTTATCTTGATTGGTGTTTGGTGTATAAGAATTAGTGCCTAGGTTAGAACCTTTGGGATTATTTGTAGCTTGAGGATTACCTGATAATGCGAGCATAGGTTGCTTTGATTTTGGATCATTTGATTAAGTTCCTCCTTCATTTCCATTGTTTTTGTTTCTGGTCCAAAATCTGGATTTGTCCAAGTTGTTGTTGTTTTGGTTGTTGTAATTGGATGAACTTGTTCCTTCTTTGAAAAATTTCAATGTTCCCTTTTTGACACATGGTTCTTCTACTTAGATGCCATTCTCAATCAATTGAGAAAAAGATGGTATGCATTGGAGGTTGTGTCTGTAACTCATCTCACTTCTCAAGTTGTCGATGAAAATTTCCATCTTTTATTTTTTGGGTACATCACGAGGACATCTCAAAACCATATGCCACCATCATTGAAGGAAGACCTTGAATGTTTCATTGTTTTTCTATTTGGTATTACAAACGTCTAACATGGTGATAGCATGTTGAATATTGTAGAAATATTGAGTTATGAATTTGTTGACTATTTCATCGAATGATCTGACGGGAGGTGTGATTTTGGATAACCATTCCATTGTTTGTCCTCCCAAGCTTCTTGGGAATAACCTCATCAAATAGGTATCATCATGAGCGAATTCAAGACTCATTGTGCAAAATTCTAGAACATGATCATGGGGATCACTTTTCCCATCATATTTGTCAAATTTGGGAACATCTGAATTTGGAGGAAAAGGTACCATGTTCAATCTTCTGTCAAATGGATAAGGACAAATTTTAGTTAAGGAGTACCATACTATTGTACCTTGTTGCATGTCTTGCATTTGTCTTTGTAACATTTGCATTTGTTGAGTAAGAGCAATCAAAGGTGCATTATTTTGCCGAGGGAAGAATTCTTCCCTCGCATTAACTCTAGGCTGAAATGGGGTATGGAACGGTATGTTTTTCTTGGGGATGTTTTGCTCAGGTATATTTTGTTGTTGTAGATTTTGTTCAGGAATATCCTACTCAGGGTCATGTGCCTCTTCCTCTCATTGTCATTCTTGATATTCGTAATGTTGAGATCTTGTTTTAAAAATGTCTGTGTCAAAGTCTTCAGGAATTTTAACCCCTTTTCTTTTGAGCATGAGTAGGTATTTTTCCTTGTCATTCTCCATGAGTCTTTCAACAAGTTTTTGAAATGAAGCGCTCTCTTGACACTCTTGAAGAAGTTCTTCAGAAATTTCAGTGTCCTCTAGATTTGGATGCTCGAAAGGATTTAATAATCTCAGATTCATACTAGTTTCCGATTGTATTTTGCTTTGTTTGTTTCATTGAGAGCGAGTAATGATGGGAATCTAGTAGAAGCTCTCTGTGACAAAGGGAATGAACTCTTCTTCAATGTTTTGTTCAGGGGTTGGTGGTTCAAATCGGGGTATGTTATAAGTGATGCACTCTTTGGGAAAGAAGGCTAGATTAATCTTCCCTCCTTGATTTATGCGTTGACTAAATGCTGATTTTTGACAGAATGCCCTACTCCTCAAGCGTTCCTTGTCAAATTCATTTTTTTTTTTGAAGATATAATCATATATGACGAAGGAAGGTGTGATGAGATTTGAGGAGTTGACAATTGATGTATTAAAATTTATTTCTTTTGGCAAGTTTCAAAGAACTTGGTTTCTTTTTCTTCAACTTAGTGTTATGATAAATATTCCTTCTTCTCAGAATATGAGGATTATTCATGCACAAGCAATCAATGGTTTCCTTTGATTTGTTTTGGATTCAATTTAGCTTGTTTTTGGTAACTCAAGTTTTACTTTATCAAAGTGAAGGTTTAGATGCTCCCTCATGATAAAGTGCATCAAATGATATGGAATACGAGCTTTCCTGATATGGGAACTCGATTTGACAACTCAGAGATTTTAAACAAGTGTGTTTTGGGATAAACATACATTTGATTTTAAAGGACCTATTTGCTACTTGTGATGATGTTTCCTGATTTTGATAGGATAGATATGTTTATCTTATGACTAGTTTTAGATTTTAGGCAACTTTGCTTGATGAAAACTTTCTTTTAGAAATAGCTTTTGATACTCTGTTTTGATTTTCTGATTGATGAAGTTTAGGCTGATTAAGGGAAGCTTCCAAAATTGTTCTCAAAATTTTCCAAATTGACCTCTATTTTGCCCCCTATTTTTCTAGTTTTTACTATGCACTGAAACAGAGATGCAATGTGCTATGAAAACTTCTCTATGCGCTAGAGAAATGACTCTACGCGCTATGTTGCCCCATGATACGCGCTAACTAGTTAATTTTGCTTAGCTTTGGTTTAAAAGGCTATGCGCTAATATGGGCCTTCGATGCACTAACAGTTTAACCCTATGCACTAAAGTTTGATTTCCATGCGCTAAGCTGATGCTTCTACACACTAAACTATTTTCAAGACGTGCTAACTGTTACTGCTTGTTTTTAGATCCGGGTGAAGCACTACTGTTAAGACTTGACATGCTAAAGAGAAGGTTTAATGTGCTAAAAGATGGTTCCTATGCGCTAATAAGTTTCTCTTACGTGCTAAACTGCCCTGAAATATATTGACTTGGTTGTTTTTCTGCAATTTTGGAATTTTGCCTTGATTTTTTAGTGTTGATAGATGATTTTCTGAAATAACGAATGAAAGCACGACACCAAAGAGACAACCATTTTGTTTAATCTAAACACAATAAGTTTATGTTCTGCAAGGATGTGTTCAAATCCCCAATGTTTCAACAGGCTTAGATACAACATGCATTTCAATCAGACTCTTTATTCAAGGGTCATAAGCAATATCATAGCCCACTAGTCTCGATACTCCATCAGCTCAAACAACCGTGTCACCCCCTAGGGGCCGCCCATTTTTTGCCTTTTGCCAGAAATTAACCCAAAGTGAATTGCTTCACAATTGAGTAGTTATCTTGGGAGATATATGGTGAGCGATCTTGGGGGCGGATTCTTCCCCACCCTTGCACTATGATATTGCAAATGTCTGGTTACTAACTCAGCTCAAAGTTTCTATGCTAAGGTTTGTAATAAATCTTCCTATTCGATCGTCAGTGATAAACTCCCTCAGAAGGTTTCCCAACCTTTAGAACAAAGGCTTTACGTATCTCAAGGATATTGGGGGAAGGCTAATAATTGCGCACAACCATTGAAAAGGAATTTCGTCACTTTCCACTTGATTATAGTGGGTTGGAACACTTAGCTTCAAAGTCGTTTCCCACTTAGGTCATTCCCTTCACACCGGCGAAAAATGGCTTTAAGAGTTTTTCAACCCCTCGGGAAGGTAGCCCTGCTAAAGAATTTATTGCTTGAATTAAAGAAAGCTTTAAGAGTGGTTTGGCTTTTTGATCACCCAATTAAGGGGAGAGCATATACCTTCCACTTTCAAGACAAAGCACACGAGTTATTTTTTAGCCCTTCAAAGAAATGATTTGTTAATCTTATATGGAGATGTTGCTCCATGAAAACATGGTGTTCTTTTTCAATTTTCAAGGCAATGATTTTCTAATTTGAAAAGAAGAACTTGGTCAACAAAATGAACGCGATGTTTTGTCAACAAAAGAAATTGAGCAAAAGGGGAAGATCTTCCCTCTTTAATTGCAAAACAAAAGACTTTTGGGACTTTGTGATTCTTTTCCTTGCTAAAACCTACAATGGATCCTTTTATACATCAAAGGATGGTGAAGTTCTTTTTAATCCATTTGTTTACAAAACTTGAAAAAATTTGATTTGTTCTTTTTAAAACCCAATTTGAAAATTTTCTCTCCTAGGAAAGCAAGGAAAATTTTGTTTTGTGGTTCTTTTTAAAGCCCAAACAAAAATGAGTTCACTTTTAACAAGAATAAAAAAGGAAGTTTATATCTTAACTAACTTAACTAAGTTAGTAAAAACTTAAACTATTTAATGATCCTAAAATTAAGCTCCTATCTGCAAGAAATTTGTTAGAACCCTGCAAAATACCAAGTAAGATTGTTAGAAAACCTGTGGACTTCAACAAGTCTAATTTTTTACATTTGGTTACAGTTGTTTTGCCTCTGTTTTTGATGTGCTATAGAACAAACTGTATGTGCTACAAGGTAATTTAGATGCACTATCAAAAAGGCCCGATGCGCCAAACTGTGTTTTAGATGCGCTACTTTATTTTTCTAGCGTGTCAAGACCTACAAGAAAGTATTAGTGGGGACAATGCGCTAAGGTAAAGACTTCATGTGCTAGAGAATAGACCCCACATGCTAAACAGTGCACTGGATGCGCTAAAAGATCCACCAAATGTGCTAAGGGATGTTCCCTACGTGCTAATTTATGTTTCCCGTGTACTTGCTGTAGACACCTAAAAATGGTCAACGCTTGCGGAGTCATACTTTAACATTGGCGCATTGCCTTATTTTAGGTTTTTGCGTCGCATTAACATTTATTCTATGTTGCGTACTTGGTCTTTATCATTTGTGAGCATCGAGTCCTTCTTCTACATTCCTCATTTTTATCGCTTTTGAATTAGGGTTTTGTCCTCTTATCAATCTTGTCGTTTTGAGATCGATTTGTCATCGATCCTCATCCTTGTCAATCTCATCAATTTTGCGGTCGATTTGTCATCGATCCTTGTCCTCTTCAATCATGTCAATTGGCGCATATCAATTTGGTCTCTTTATCAATATTGGTAAATTTGTCAACCAATTTCAATTGTTTATCAATCAAATAATTTATCAAGTCAGAATCATGATTAAATCGACCCTACATCAATTATCTTTTGTCAGGACCTAATTGTCGTCCTTGCATTTCTAATTCATCTTCTAGGGTTTTATGATTTATTCATTTAATCTTGTTTGTCATTTTCCCTCTAGGTTAAATAATTTATTTATTTATCCTAAGTCTTCTTGTCACAATTAAATATTTATTTAATTGGCTAATTAATTCCCTCTCTTTTTGTGAATTAATTAATGAATGAAAAATTGTTAATTAATTCACCTAATTTTCTAATTTCATCAATTTCTAATTTTCTAATTTCATCATTTCTAATTTTCCTAATTCCTAATTTCCACCTCATTTCTAATTTTCCTAATTCCTAATTTCCACCTCATTTTCTAATTTGCTAAATTCAATTTCCACCTAATAAATTTCTCTCTAGTCTCTCCCTATTTTTGTGCTTCAATGGAAGCATGAATTTCTCATGCGTCATACTTTTGGCATAGCAAGATGTCATAAGCTTCTAGTCCTATAACCTTTGCATTGGCAATATGTCATAATTCATGACATAGAAGGTGTCATAACCTTCTTCTTTCCACTCAATTGTGCCATTTTTGAAATCAATTGCCTCTAATATCAATTTCATGCTAATCTAATCTTTTCTCCAATTTGTCTATAAATTGGATGAATTTCTTCAATCAAGGTCCCTGATCCCTGGTCGAATCAATCACACTTCTAGTACCCTTATGTTGTCGTCTCGTCAATCTTGCTTTCACATTATGCTTATGCACTTGTAGGTGAGACCCACAAACAAAGCTATTTGAAGGAGAAAGAAGGAAAATGGAGCCACATGAAGGAGACATCTGCATTCTGTTTACTTAGATTTCATATTGAATGTCTTGTTATCATGTTTTCATTGAAAGTTTTTAGGATTGTTATCACTGCATTTTAGTTTTTGTGATTGAACTAGTCCAATTTGTTATTTGCTTTGATGATTTCTAGGTTTCCTATCTACATTAATTGGTGAACCCGACGTGAACTAACCCCCTAACCATGCTTTTGAGTTGATTTGCAGGTGAAAAACTCAAGAAACAGGGCGACCCAGAGCTTTCTGGACACTTCTGTGCCTGTGTAGGAGGGATCTGTGCCTGTGTGAGTAATCATGTGCCTGTGTAAGCAATCATGCGCTTGTGTGAGTAATCCTGTGCCTGTGTAAGCAATCCTGCGCCTGTGTGAGTAATCTTGCGCCTGTGTGAGTAATCCTGTGCCTGTGTGAGTAATCCTGTGCCTATGTAAGAAAGACATCCTATACCCGTGTAATGCATTCTGCGCCTGTGTAGGACATTCTGCACCTATGTAAGGCTAGAAACAGAGGTAAAAAGCAGTGTTTTTACTTGCAAATTGCTTTGTTTTGCATTCTGTTTCTGCATTTTGGTTTTTCTTTGGTACTGATTCTCTCTACAGCACCTTGGCATTATGCATGGCAAAGACAAAAATGAAACTACTAACAAAGTTTATGCAGGTTCGCTAGTCAAAGACCAAACAAATCAAACTTTTAACTTGATGATTTTGCAAGTTGCCTTATATTTCAACCGAACTTTTGTGTTTGTGGTTCATAATTAGGCACCTAGTTTGATTGCTAAGTAGGATGGAAAGAACATGTGTTTGCTTTGATTGTTGATTATGACATTGGAGTAGGAGAGTATGCTCTCATCCTTCTTAGGGTGATCAAAAATCTAGATCTTCGATACCATTCTCATGGTTCAGATTGTTTGTTACCTTTAGAGGGCCTGCCTTCCCGACCATTTGCTTTCTTTTGCAAGCAAGTGACAATCGTGAGAAGGGAATGAACCAAAGTGAGTATAGCTAGAATACCTTGGCATTCTAACTCACTATAAATAAATACCTGATGGGTGAAAGCTTTGAAGGAAGGGTTACGTGGGAATTGTAGTTACTTGGGCAGTGATGACCCTTGGACTCTTTCTCATATCAACATCTAAGTAGGGCCTCACGGTCTAAATCGTGCTTGAACGACTACATTTGTTTGGTATCTTGGTGGGCCTATGTCTCAATCACACTTGCGTGACACCAAGGAGTAACGCTTAACAGAAATCCTTATTAAACACCTTGTATTTAGAGGCCAAAAATCCTTCTAGTTGCTTGAGAAGGAGGAGTTTGGATACTTGGAAGAGATACTAAGTTTTCCATGGGGAGATTTCCATGGGGACTAATGCTTGGCTTCCCTAAGAAGTGAGTGTTGTGGAGGGGGGCTTGTGGGGTCAAGCATCTATGTATTCTTCTTGAATCTCATAACGAGTCTACCTCTCAAGTACCTACTGTCCTTACCTACCATAAGAAATGTGTGAATGAGCATGATTGTCTTGAGTCTAAGTTAAAATATCTTGTCTTCTTTGCTTTTCAAAAGTTGAGTTGTGTCTCATTTCAAAAAACAAGACAAATTGATTCAAAACAAGGTTAAACACAAGAGTTATTTCATCCAACAAAACACCTTCAAACATGGTTGTCAAATGTTTTTCAAAATCTTGTCTCAACATTCATGTCACTTAGATTTAGGTTCATCCTAGGTTTGCATTTTGCAAATTCATTGTCAACTACCAAGGTTAAGTTTCACCTAGGTCATACTCCTTTGCATATCAATAAAGGTTATCCATTTGCATGTGTCCTCTTGCATTAGTTTAATACCATTTCATAATTCAAACTTAGGTTGACATTGTCATACATTTGCATTTGCATACCCTAGGTCTCTTTATTAAGCTTAGGTCATTATCATATCATATTAGGGTCATTTGCATAGTAATTGTCCCTTTTCATATAGCATCAAAACTAGGTTTTGTCATACTTGAGTAATGCAATTCTTTGATAAAACCCTAAGTTATTGTTAGGAAGTCTAGACCTTATCAAACCTTTGTCTTTTTGTCATCATTGTCATTTTGGTCAAACCTAGCTTAGTATCCAAGCATATAGGTGAGACATTGTCAATTTGTCCTTTTGTCACTTGGTCATTTTGTCGTTTGAGGTCTAAACATCATTTCAATTTCCTAAGGGTCTCATTTTTAGAATTGCATTCATGAGTTTGTCAAAATATTGAAAAAACAACAAAAACATAGGTTGCATTCTTGCCATAGATTGCATTTTTATTTATTTAGGTTGCATTTAGTTGCATATCATACATCATCCTTTTAAAATCAAAAATCCCAAAAACATTGCATAGTGACATGTCTATTGAAACAAGGTTCCAAGCACCAATGATGCAACAAAGTTTGATGTATCAATTGACAATGCAATCAAATTTTAATCCAAGGCAATCACAATTATATCCAACCCAACAACAAGGCAATATCGATCAAACTTTTTATGATGAAACAAGTCTCCAAATACAAAAACTAGAGGAGAAACTAGCTCAAGAAGAGGAGATATTGGAACAAAGAGTGAAAAACATTGAGAAGAATAGATCACAAATGTCCAAAATGTTTCGAAAATTTCCAGGTCGAAATCCAAAGATTGAGCCAATTGATGTAAGATCTCTTCTTGAACGATCAGACATACCAGCTCTCCTCTCACAAATAGAGACGATGAAACAATTTCAAGAAAGGAGACAACATCAATTTCAACATTATGTGCCTCCGCAACAAGAACAAGAAGGTGTTTACTATCAATCAGATTTTCAACCAATACAACCAATGGTTCAACCAATTGTTCAACATATACAACCAATACAACCAATGGTCCAATTTCAACAATATGTCCAACCAACTATACAATGTCCACAAATGGTTCAACCAATGGTGGAATATCAATGTCAACAACCACAACCAAACATTCAAAAACAAAGGTTGCAGCACACACCAACCCAAGTTTCAAACATGTCAGAACAATTGAACCAAGTCCAATATCAAAAGACATTAGATCAGAACCAACTCCTTGCGAAACAAGTTCAAATTCCAGATACAACTATGTCAAAACCTCGAAAGAAAGGTGGCTTTATTGCAATGATCTTAAGGAAATTACCAAGTGAGTTCTTTGAGGAAGATCAAAATAATACACTTATGTCTAGCAATTCCTTATCCCCTCGCAAGCAAATTGACTCACCAGTGGCATCTATCCCTACACCTTTAGAAGTTTCACAAGAACCTTCCATATTGTCCTCATCCAATAATACACCCAAGGATGCAATTATCCAAGGGCTATCCATAATTGATTTCCAAGATAATCCAATTCATGATGCACATCCTTGTCTTTTATTAGAAATACAAGACCCAATGCCACCATGCACTTTATTGCCATTACCTGTTTTAGAGGACCCCATTCAAAGTCATTCTTCCTCATGTTCAAGCATTGATTCCTTGCCAGAATCCATCACAAAGGTTCAAAGTGCATTTCCTTCATGCCAAAACATTGATCCCTTGTCAGAATCCCCCATGCATATCCAAATTCCAACCCCATGTCAAGAGGATAATTTAGAGCATGAAGAAACGTGTGTTAAAATAGATCAAGATCAAGATCCTAAAACCTTATCATCCCATCCAATTGTTGACCAAGATCTCATCTTCCCAGAAACTCATGATGATTCCCCTATTCTTGTCCATCCTATCCAAAGTGCTATTGACACTCAATTCCCCAAGCAAGATCAAGATATCCCAATCCATCCAATCCCAAACGATCCCCTTCCATTTCATGAAAAAAATATCCTTTCAAATCCCATTGACATTCCACTTCCAAAGAAAGATCAAGATATCCCTTCCATCCTTTCCGATGATCCCAATAAAAGTCAAGAGCAAAGCACCTTTAAAGAGGATTCCAATGATCTTCCTCCTTGTCAAGATCAAATTATTCCTTCAGATCCTCCACAAGATCCACTCGTTCCTCCATCTCCTTGTCTTAATGCTCCATATACACTCCAAGATCGCATTTCTTTTGATGATCCCATTATTTCTCCCATTCCATCTCTTGAAAAGCCTGTCATTGAACCATGTCCACTACACAATCCTAGTCCCCCTCATGATCCTAATCCCACTCATGATTCTAACATGTCAGTGCAAGATGTTCATGAATCCTCGACATGCATAATGGGTTCTTCCACTTTGGTCCAATCTGATCCACTTCAAGATCTCATTATTTCTCTCATATCATATCCACCTCATAATGGACTCGCGTCTTCTTCCCAAAGAAAAGAGTATCCTACAAGTCAAGATATTCATAAAGGCAAAGGAGTAGATCTTCATAAGCAAGAATCCCTTCATGTTAAAGAAAATATTAAGGGTCATGGCCTTAGTGAAATTCCTCAAGATGTGGGTACCCCTGCTAAATCCAACATCCCTTCAAAATCCAAGCATACACCTTCCCCATCATACTTTCCATCCATCTTAGGTCCTTATATTCCTTCATTCTCTATGCAAGGTCAGAAAAGGCATACATCCTTGAGTAAATTTAATCAATCCAAAAGAACTCCATTTCATTCATAGCCATCCATGCATTCCTTTCCTCCTCCAAGCAATTTGGATGCCAAGTATAAAAGTCATAAGTCTAGAAATCCACATGTATTCAAGGATCAACATGTCCAATATAATCAACATGTCAAAACAAAGAACAATATGATCTATAAAGAAAAAAATATATCCAAAAGGCCATAAAGGCCCACTGAGCAAAATAAAGCAAAGTCAAAATATATATGGGTTCCTAAATCCCTTGTGCAAGCAATGCACTCCAAGGAACCACAAAAGCATGAAAAATAAAAAACCATGTGGATCCCTAAGTGGCTCCTTGAAGCACAAAATCCTAAAGAAACATCAAAATTGGCATCTACAATTGCTATTCCTCCATCCAAACATTCCAAGTCTATTCCTCCATCACCTTCTTTATCCATTTTGGGCCCTTATGTCCCAAAATCCATATCCTTTCCTCCATCCAAATCTCAATATCTAAAATACATTTTTCCTCCATCAGTCCATCACCCCTCAAGGTGTGTGCCAATGTTGATCTTGCCTTCATTTCCATCCACTGAATCCCAATTCTTCCAATACCCTATCCATTATCCAATGCATATTTTCCATCCTTCGATCCCTTTGATCCAATCCTTTACATAAATCCTTGCCTTAGTTTCATCTCTTTTTCCATGTCCTTATCCTACCAACGTCTTTGAGCATGCTTTTAAAGGTCATGGTCCATTTTTTTCAAGGCTACTATCCAAACAAAAAGATGTTTGAGTCCTTCTTTCATCCCCTATCATGTGTCCATTTTCTACTAAAATGTCAAAATACAAAAAAAAAATTGAAAAAAAAAAATTGAAAAAAAAGAAAAAAAAAAGAAAGAAAAATAATTCATCCACTGGTGAAAACCTAGCAAACAGGCACCTTGGGAAAGTACCATGATGAAAACTTGGCAAACAGGCATCATGCGTAATCTATAAACTTCTTGAACACCACACTTGGGGACATGTTTTATCATATCATATCCTTTTGTCCTTCATTGTTCCATTATCCTATCAAACCCTTGTCATTACCCTCCATTATCCTATTGCCCCTCATGTCTAGTTTCCCTTTCCACCTTTGATCTTGACAAGGCTGAGGATCATCATGAGCATCATGCATCTTGTTTGCAGCTTTTAGTCCATCATAGCTTTTGGTCTTTATCCATTTGCTTATTATAACCTTTCATCCATATTCCCTATTTTATTGCAACTTTCTGCCACTATCCCTTAGCCAATCCCAACCTTCAGGCCATGTCCCTTATCCATTCTTAGTCTTGCTTATCCTATCCATATCTTATCACTATCCATACACTCTTTCTATCCCTTGATCTTGATCTGACATAAGGATGCAAAATTTAAACATGGTTTCAAAAACCTCTTGACATGTCCCTCATGCCATGTCATTGCTTTACATTGTCATATCCAGTCTCTTGTCCCATCACACCATAGCCCTTGAAAATTGCATCCGCATTGTCTCCATGGTAAAAGGCCTTTGTCTTCCCTCTATCCACCAAAATTTTAGCAAGCCTATTTATTCACCTATCATATTCCTTTCCTTGCTAGACACTGGGGGCAAAAATCCATAAAAAATTGAAAAATGTCCTGAAAAAATCATAAAAATTGAATAATGTCCTGAAAAAATCCATAAAAATTTCAAAATGTCCTGAAATAATCCCTAAAAATAAAAAAATTTCCTAAAATAATCCCTAAAAATCAAAAAATGTCCTGAAATAATCCAAAAAAATCAAAAAATGTCTTGAAATAATCCAAAAAAATCAAATAATGTCCTGAAATAAATCCAAAAAAAATTGAAAAATGTCCTAAAATAAATCCAAAAAAATTGAAAAATGTCCTGAAATAAATCCAAAAAAAAATAAAATTGAAAAATGTCCTGAACAAAATCCCTAAAAAGTCAAATAAAGTCTTGAAAAAAAAAATGAACACAAAAAAATTGTAAAAACTCAAAAAAAAAAATAAAAATTTCAAAACATCAAAATCCAAAAAAACAATTTCTTTGGCATTTTGCATTTTGTCAAAAAATATATCCTCTTGGTGCATAAGACAGATCACTGAGTATACATCCAACGACTCACAATCACACACTGTGCTTTAATGAAATCATGCATAAACAGATGAACTTTTTCAATCAAACTAGACATTCAAACTGATCACAATTGTCTTCTCGATAGAACATCAGCATCAATATGATTTTTCCTTGTCACTACTATCATGGGTCTTATATAAGGTGTGGTATGCTCGAAAGCAGACTATGTCCTATCTTAGATAGGGTACCGCATGTCCTGAAACCAAACAGCATGATCGTCCTATCAACACTTTCAACTTTTGACAATGAAGATCAAGATGTTTGTTTGACTTGTTGGAATTAGCGAGTCTTATCATTTATTGATTTATTTTTGATCATGTTCCTATGTTGCTCGATGATGTCACTAAGTGATTTAGAGTGACCGAGATGGTTCATGGTCCCCTTTCTTTTTTATGTTGTGATTGTTGTTTGTAGAATGTTTGTTACAACCTGGGGCAACTATATCATTGGGTGTCTATGATAAGTATGTTCGCTTTGTGAACGCCACACATACCTTGACCCTTGATGTATGCACCCTAGGATGCTTCACTCATTCCTTGTGTGCGATGTGTCTATCTTTTGCAAAAAGGGTTGCATTTCAGCTTTGGCCTTCAATGCCATGATGCTATGCGTCCGTTTTGCTACATTAAATAAAGGTTCTCACCTACAAAGTGCATTACTGAAAGCAAGTTTTTCTTCGTCTCTAACTGTCCTCTGTCTCATTTCTTCTTACTAACATTTCTTCCATCAGTTTGGATAGTCAGTTCAGCCTAGTGCTCCGATTTCCCCAAACACATATGTTGCATCCTGCATTCATTGGCTAGTACATTTGCATTATATCAAACATCACATCAAGCATCACATCAAGCAATTTGTCCATTTCATATTATAAATGCATCAAAAACACATAAAAATATATCCATACATGTTCCACAATGGTCCATAAATAGTGCATAAGCCATCCATACATGGAAAACAACTATAAGTCATAACACATTGCATCCCATCATATCGATGCATGTCATATCATATATCAAAATAATATCGGAGTACAAAATTGGACAGTCTGTCCTAAGTATGGCCCGCAGGCTGACTACATAAATGTCAAACTACATCTGTCTCTATCCTAAGGAGTACGTGCCTCTATCACTGGGTGCTCCCTCTATCCTCCTCATCCCTGCCATGTCTCAAGGATGATGTCCCTCCTGCCCCAGGTCCTGGATGTGGTGGTCTCATAGGTCCACTCACCCCCATGCTGCTCACTGACCTTCGAGAGCGTGGCCTGCTCTCTATCCTCGATCGTGCCTGATATGATGATGCTCTCTGCTTTGGTGGAACTGCACTCTCATATAGTGTCCTCCAATGGTGTATCTCCTCTCTGATCTCTACCAACATCTATGCCATCTCACATGCACTGGCATCCCTAATCGACCCAATGTACTCAGTGACTCTCTGTTCTTCTCGCTGTGCCTGGGCTATTGCTGTATCTCAAGCCGCTGTCAATCTAGCTATCTCCGATCTGAACTGATCCTTCTTTGTCCTCAAGATGGCATTTTGTCTCTCTAATGTCACAATGTGATCATGCTAACTCGCTATGGTAGCCCTGCATATCTCCATCTCCTCTATCCTTGTTGTCTCTGGCTCTATGGGTATATCCTACAATGACTCCTAATCGGCTGAATCTGGCTCATAATCTTCATCCTCATCATCTCCGTCCTCGTCATCCCCCTCATCCTCATCACCGCCCTCATCCTCCTCGTCCTCATCATCTCCCTCCTCTTGAGCGAGTGGGAAGTCCTCCTATCTCTTAGGTACTAGAATATCAGGATCTATCAATGGCACTGGCCGTCGTCGTGCAAACCATCGCTCATACTCCTCTGTCGTCCCGGCGTCCACCACATCTGATCTCCAATCCCATTGTCTCTATTGTAGCTGTGTGAAGTTAGCATATGCAATGTGTGGTTGAATCATCCTCCCCCACTGACTCATCTCTCTGTGAGATTGGGAAAAGTGTGCAGTCCCTCTAGGTACATCCTACCTCTCTCCAAACTGTCGTCTGACTCTCTCCGGTAGGTACATCTCAATCACTCTCTGGCAATTCACTGGTCGCCCAATCAGCACAACTGCACCTGTGTGCTAAGTCCTGCACCTGTGTAGTAACAACCCGCGCCTATGTACCCTACATAAGCACAGGATACCCTACACAAGCGCAGGATACCCTACACAAGTGCAGGATATGCTCACACAGGCGCAGAAGTCACTTTCTACATTTTTTGTGGGCCCCGCAATGTCCCGCAAGAAAGTCAAATTCATGAAATTGACAATATGGGTTTTTGAGATACATACCACTGCTCCCACATCATCCCATCATCTCTACATGTGTACACGTTCCCTGAGGTGATCTGCCATTGGAATGTTCACCATCTCTCTGCAAGTGTCCTTTTCAAGAGCAACAAATCCGCCTCTTTGGCTAGTGCAAATGAGCACTTTTCACTCTCTTTGTCTCATTTATAGATCTTTGTCAGTGCATAGATGGACGTGCACCTTCTCCCTCTTATGCTAGTCCTGGTCTTTTGTACCTTCCATTGCTTGTCCTTTGTGCATCTGGTCTCTGATTGTCAGTCTGTTTGTTCCTATCATGTTCTATCATTCTTATCGATCAATTGGCCTCTTTTCTGGATGTTTCCGGCCAATTCCTCGAGGAGGCATGCATATGTCATTGTCATTGTATGGGGCATTTTCATTATTGTTCTTTGAAACAATGCTTAAACTCGCATTGTCTCAAAGAGGGGCAAAATGTAGACACCTAAAAATGGTCAACGCTTGCGGAGTCATACTTTAACATTGGCGCATTGCCTTATTTTAGGTTTTTGCGTCGCATTAACATTTATTCTATGTTGCGTACTTGGTCTTTATCATTTGTGAGCATCGAGTCCTTCTTCTACATTCCTCATTTTTATCACTTTTGAATTAGGGTTTTGTCCTCTTATCAATCTTGTCGTTTTGAGATCGATTTGTCATCGATCCTCATCCTTGTCAATCTCATCAATTTTGCGGTCGATTTGTCATCGATCCTTGTCCTCTTCAATCATGTCAATTGGCGCATATCAATTTGGTCTCTTTATCAATATTGGTAAATTTGTCAACCAATTTCAATTGTTTATCAATCAAATAATTTATCAAGTCAGAATCATGATTAAATCGACCCTACATCAATTATCTTTTGTCAGGACCTAATTGTCGTCCTTGCATTTCTAATTCATCTTCTAGGGTTTTATGATTTATTCATTTAATCTTGTTTGTCATTTTCCCTCTAGGTTAAATAATTTATTTATTTATCCTAAGTCTTCTTGTCACAATTAAATATTTATTTAATTGGCTAATTAATTCCCTCTCTTTTTGTGAATTAATTAATGAATGAAAAATTGTTAATTAATTCACCTAATTTTCTAGTTTCATCAATTTCTAATTTTCTAATTTCATCATTTCTAATTTTCCTAATTCCTAATTTCCACCTCATTTCTAATTTTCCTAATTCCTAATTTCCACCTCATTTTCTAATTTGCTAAATTCAATTTCCACCTAATCAATTTCTCTCTAGTCTCTCCCTATTTTTGTGCTTCGGTGGAAGCATGAATTTCTCATGTGTCATACTTTTGGCATAGCAAGATGTCATAAGCTTGTAGTCCTCTAACCTTTGCATTGGCAATATGTCATAATTCATGACATAGAAGGTGTCATAACCTTCTTCTTTCCACTCAATTGTTCCATTTTTGAAATCAATTGCCTCTAATATCAATTTCATGCTAATCTGATCTTTTCTCCAATTTGTCTATAAATTGGATGAATTTCTTCAATCAAGGTCCCTAATCCCTGGTCAAATCAATCACGCTTCTAGTACCCTTATGTTGTTGTCTCGTCAATCTTGCTTTCACATTATTCTTATGCACTTGTAGGTGAGACCCACAAACAAAGCTGTTTGAAGGAGAAAGAAGGACAATGGAGCCACATGAAGGAGACATTTGCCTTTGGTTTGCTTAGATTTCATATTGAATGTCTTGTTTCATGTTTTCATTGAATGTTTTTAGGATTGTTATCACTGCATTTTAGTTTTTGTGATTGAACTAGTCCAATTTGTTATTTGCTTTGATGATTTCTAGATTTCCTATCTACACCTGCAAAAGTGTTTATTTTTAAAAACTGATTTGATTAATGGGGTAGAGCCCCACGGTGGGTGCCAGAAATGTATGCTGGAAAAGTGGGGCGATGAAACTTAAAATGTGAAAATTAAAGCTCAAAGAGGCTTGTCCACACACCAACATGACTTCTTGGTGCAAGTTTTGGAGTCATGAAGAATGACTCAACTTCCCAAGGATGGTTCCATTGTTGTCTATCTCATAAGGTCCCTCAAGCCAATGCCTTTGCTCTCAGATCACTAAGCAAAGTGGCTTAGGGATGACAAATGCAAGAACGAGGGATGCTTATGATTGATTTAGTTATGAAAATGCATCCTATCTATGCATGATTCTACAAATGCAATAAACTAGATTATAAGATGATAAGATTAGTAGCAATACTATCCTAACATGAGATACTAGTTTACGAGTTAAGCTAATGATAAAGGAAATAGTCTAAAATGCTTATTAGATTTATTCCTATAGCAAAGAGAAGCTGGATGTGTTAATAAAATTGAGAATAAATGAGATACTAAAGCTTTCATGGATCAAAAATGGAGGAATGAGAGCTCTATTTATAGTGAAAATAGGGAAATGGATGGTCAGGATTGAAAGAGTTAATCAAGGGTCAAGTTTGAAAGTTGCCAATCCATGTTTTCAATTTTCACCAATGAAATGGTGACAACTGTCAACATAAGGCTGATTGAGAGAAGAGGTAAGAAGCATTAAAATCTTGAGAAGACCTCATGGTTACCCTAGGAGGTAAGAGTTAAGGTTAGGTTAGGGTTATCCATTGGATAAAGATTTTATCCAAGGGGTAAACTCTTGTGCAAAGGTTAAAGGAATAACCATGGTCAAAGCAATAAATGCTTGATGAGACCCTTGGGTTAGATGGAGTTTAAGTTAGTCAAAAAGTCTCTAACCATGCCACTAAGGGTTAGTTAGCCATTAATGGTTTGAAGACTTTGGGGACAAATTTGTAAGAGTCCTTCCAAATTTGGGGGCATTGCTTGTTGAATGGATAAAGGCTTTAATGCCTTTTGAAGACTTTACTCCAAATTTGAGAAGTGACCTCCTCAAATTTAGGGAAAGGGGATAATGGATGGGTTTGGGGTTAATTAATTAGGATTAGATGGATTCTAGAAGAAATTAGGAATAGGGTTTAGGATGCAAGTAGGTGAGGGAAAATAGAATTAATTAAAATAAATTGCTTTATTTCAATTTGGTTGCAAGGTGGAGATTTAAATAAATTAGATTTATTTAATTGGGGTAAACTATTTAATTAAATGTGAATTTAATTAAAAGTAGAGAGAATGGTTCTAATTAAATAAAATGATTTATTCAATTAAATGATGCAAAAAGGGCTTAGGTGAATTTAACTAAATAAATCGAATAATTTACTTAATTAAATAGAGGAATGAGAATAAAATGAACATTAAATATTCATTTAGGAATATGGTCATTTTTATACATCTACACTTATGTTTATTGTGTTTTATGGTTTCATGTTTCATAATTACATAGATAAGTTAATTATGTTTGTATTTTAAAGGGATAAATAATTTGTTTTAAGATCTGAACTGATTCACCCCACTTCTTACTCCTTTGGTGTGTTCAACAATTGGTATTAGAACAAGGTTCCTCTAAGATAACCTTAACCACTTAATGAAGGTATGAGATGATGTAGGATATATATCTCAAGGCACCAAGGTTTGATGACACAAATTATTCTTCTTGAAAGTTGTAGATGGAATATTATTTGAATTCTCTACAACTTGGAATATGTGACATTATCAATTTCTAATTATATTACTTTGAATGGTGGTCCTACTACTTTAGTTGAGATCAAGGATCATGAAAATATTGCCAAGGTAATCAATACACTTGTTTTTGATAAAGGAAAAAATGGGTTTTATAGGGACCCAAAACCACAAAGTTTACAAACCATAAGAATATTCAAAAAAAGTCCACTAAAATATAAAAGCTTCTAAATAGACAAAAGGACAACAGTGACGGGCCAAAAGATAGCAAAATTCCAAAACAAGACAAATACAACTAACCTAAGGATTTTAAAGTTTCAGCAATTTCAACTTCAAGGTTATTCAATAATCAATACACTTGTTAGTAGTGTGAGTGACTTAGAGTTTTAAAATATCAATGGATGAAAAATTGCAAATAAAATTTGTGATAAGTTGAGTAGCATTTATGAATGAGACGAGAAGACAAAGAAAGTCAAATTGTAGAATCTAAAGTATAGATTTGAGACACTAAGGATGAGAACATTGAAGGCTATCTACACTGAGTGAATGAGATAGTAAATGAAATCATAGGTATTGTTGTTAAAATAGAAGAAGGTGAAGTTGTGAGAAAGGTGATGAGAACACTGCCTAACTACTATAAACCCAAGAAGTATGCCATTGAAAAAAGTCATGATATGGATAAATAAAATCTGGGTTATCTCTATGGATCACTTTCTGCATTTGAAATTGTAGAGCTTAATTGTAGTGCCCACTCTTGAGCAGACTCTTGTTTCATATTGGATTGATTTGATTAGACCTTTATTTTGTGTGATGGATATGCTAGATATGAATTGACTTATGTGATAGATGGATATTGATTATGACTATTTATGTTTCTTAGTTGATGATTTTGATGATAGACATTACATTATCTTATACTATTAATGATATTGATTGTGCTCATGACTAGTTATGATTTCTAGATGATTAGTAATAGCATTTTGGCTATCATGTGCTTTGATAGATTTTATAGATTATGCCTCATTTTGGAATGGACATACTAACCCTAGTTTGACTTGCTTATCATGATGTGATGTTTCATGAGTTATATGTTCATTGTTTTCGTGGGAGGATCAACATCACATCACTCATTGCGAGCGGGATATGTTGTTATGATATATGTATGTATGAATATGTATCATTGTTGCGGTTGCAGGGTTGCAGGTACTAAGACATTCATTCCTCCTGAGTAATCGGGTGCGAGCTCCCCTGGCCTTACAGGTGCAAGCATGTCTCTTCCCGATGGTAAATATGTGGTTCAGAGGTGTCACCGGTTCCCTACCCACACTCTAGGTCTAGGTTGTCATTGAGTATTTGTCATCAGTCTTGGCGAATTTCACCATGTCATGTCGGTCATCATGATTTGTGAGTATGTGGCATGTTGAGTTTGATTATTTAATTTATTTAAATTATGGTTTATTGACTATAGTAATGGATTAATTATTTAATCTATTTAATCATGATTTATTGTTTATAGTGATGAATTAATTGTTTAATTTATTTAATTGTGATAAATGATTTATTGTGATTGAGCAATTATTTAATGATAATTTATGATTTTATTAGTGGTAGTGTTATTTTAATTTATTAAGATTTAACGATTTTTTATTATTTAATTATTTCTCGCGATTGAATTTTAAATTAATATTTATTTGGATTATTAAGATTTTATTTAATAATTAATGTCTTTAGTTGATTTGATTTATTGGGTTATTTAATTATTTCGCTTTATTGATTTCCTTTAATTATTGGCGATTTTAACCTTTATTCAATTATTTATTTTGTTTACTTTAATTACTTTATTTATTGAATGTTGAAATTTAATATTTATTTAGCTATTATTGTGAAGTTTGATTATTTAATTAATAAACCTTTATGATTACTTAATAAAACCTATTTATTAGCATTATTTCAAATAATTAGAAATAATAGTAATAATGAAGGTAAATAATAAATAATTATCCTACCTATTATATTATATTATTTTGGTTACTATTATGTTAATGGGAGTAATATATTTCTATTTTGATTCTTGAAATACCCATAATTTGTTTTTTTAAAATGATAAATAAATAAGTTTATTTGATTGCCATAGTTGAAGAGGGAAATATATTCAAAATGAAATATTCCCATTGGCTAATTGAAAGGCTAGGGTTTCATTGTTTTTTCTTTTGGCTTTTTATGCTTTGTCGTGAATCTCCTTGGTTTCTTCTACACTCAATTTCTCTTTTGGCATTTTTGGCAATTTGGGGTTTTTTTTTGTTTGCAAGCTTGGTTTTGGAATTGGTTGAAGCTGCTGCTAGAAGGAGTGAGCAGGATTCTTCCATCAGAGGTTCTCTTCCATCATTCAGGGAAGAGGCTGGTTTTTATTTTTCCCCTTCTTTCCTTATGTTTTAGATTTAAAAATTGTGTGCATTCTTCGTGTTTGGCTCTGTTTTGAAGGGAATGTAGAGTTAAATTTTGGTAATATGATTTGAAATTTAATAAGGGATATGGGGATTTTGTTACTATCTATGTGTTTCTAGTTTCCTCAATTAAAATTGTGTCAATATCACCATGTGAAATCTGTGATTTCGTAGTTTGCCCTTTTGTTGTTTATATCGATTATTTTTGGGTTGTTTGTTCATTACTATCCCCACATCGTGGGTTATCCTTATTTTTTTATGTGCAACTCCCTTGTTATCACAATGCCTTCTTTCCCTTTGTTGTTTGATTGTTGGTCATGTATTGTGGAGAAAGCATCCATGATACATATCATGGTTGCTACTCCACAATACATATCATGGAGTGCAACACCCACAATATATATCTTGGATGTTGCTCCATGATACTTATCGTGGGGGCAACACCCACAATATAAGTATCACGATTGCTACACCACAACACTTGTGTTGTGGATACAACACCATGATACCTATATCATGGTTGTTGCACCACGATATAATTATCATGGTCTGCAGCATGTAATTCCCCTTCCTGGGTTGTATACTTTGCAAGTCTATAGTGAATGAAAATATTTGGTATTCACCAGTTGATGGGCAACCCAAAAAATGGGTTTGCCCATTTGATGGGTTAATTAATATGTTATTGGTTATCATATCCCTATTTGAACGGGGTGTTGCTGAACTAAAACAACCATTCTGACGGGTCTGAAAATAAATTTGTATAATTGGGACTATGCTTTTAATGAAGTGTTTTATCCGGTATTGGTATGTGTTGTCAGATTCCCTTAATGTGAGTTCCTATCACCGGGCAACATAAAAGTTAAGTGTATGAAGTGTTGTAGCTATTTGGTAATTCTATTTTGTTGTGCGAGTCTATGAATTATGTTGTCTATGAGTTTTAGATGTTTTAATGTAAAGTCTAGCTATGTTTTGGATGAATCCCACGTGTTACATCATGAGCTAAGCATGATGTAAATGCTGCTCTATCTTCTTTTATTAATTTTATTATGGTCATTATATTCTATTACATGTTATGTGATGGTATGATGAAAGAATAAGGATCTGGTCAACTGTTGAGAGGGGAGGGGGTGAATCAGTAGATAGAAAAATGACATAAACTTTCACCAATGTCAAAAAAAATCTCTCAATGCAAACTCTAAACTAACAAGTTAAACACTGAAATTCAAATGCAACAAGTAAACCGGTTGACTATTATAATAGATTAACAGTATAACATCTCTGAAACTCTCAAGACCTTATAACCAAAACATCCAAATACTTTACTAACACAAGTAAAACATATTTCAGATTGTTGTTGGTTAACACAACATATCAAAGTGGATTCAGCTGTTAAGCAATTCAATCATAGTAAATATAACCACAAAAACATTCACCACCTGACACAATATTTTTGACATGGAAACCATGGTGGGAATGAATACCCACAAGTATTTTGAACTCTTCTGAAGTTTTCCCTATTAGGAGCCAAGCCTATTAAAGCTTTACAAAAGTCCTATTAAGACCAGATCCTATTAGGGACCACCCGATTAAGGGATTGACTATAACGCCCTATTAGAAGCAATACCATGTAAGGAGTAACCTCGGTAGAGGATTTGAAATCCAATCTAATGGACCATCTGGTTAGACGATTTGAATAACACTAAGCTTATTAGAGCTTACTCGGTTAGGGGATGTAACTGCTATAATTGTTAAACAATAGGGGTTTTCTGATCTGTTTGACTAGCACTACACTTTCTTGTTCAGATCCTTTTCATGCTCCTATCTGCTTTTACACAAATTGCAAATACATCATCTGGTTCTGCAACCACACTCTCATTGTCAACTACAAATTGCCAACAATTCAACAAAACAACTCATTGACCTTATAAATAAAACAATATGTCGGTAACACATCAGAAACCTAATTCTCTCATAGAGATTACAAACAAATCGGTTCAACTTTGACCATCAGATTACATAATAATTACTGCATATCATTCAAGATATCCTTGACCGCTCCTTGATCACCACTTCATTGAACATTGTAACTCATCACGCGGTTTACATTACATGCAATGAACTTTCTCATTCCCAAGATAAAAACCATTATCTCTATGCGCCAAAAAACCATTTAAAACTCTTCTCATACAACATGCATACATGTCATAATCATTACCACTCATCATCATATCATAAACTAATACAACTGATTCACCAAACTTCATCAGTTAGGGTTTACCGGTTGATCTCACTTCTTCTCTAGTAATATTGGTTTCCTTCACAAGCTCACATACCGGTTGCAAAACAACATTATAACAACATCATTACTAGTTAATTGATATCAACATAATATTTCATTAATGCAATCTTCATGTAAATGCCAACAATCTCCCCCTTTGACATTGATGGCAATACAAGTATCAATACCCTTGATTGCTATGATTGTGAATAGGAATCATGGTTTATATTTTACCATGTACTCTTCTTGTCTCCAGCTGGTAACAAGATATAGACCTTCTCTCTGTCAATCATGCAATTCTTATTCCCCATAATCACATAGTTCTTCTCCCCCTTTAACAAAAATGCCAAAATGAAAGTAAAATATGCAATGTCAAACTTCAATTCCAAATATCTTCAAAAACTCTTTCACATACTTAGATAGTGTGATGAAAATACCACTCTTCATTTGTTATATTTGCAAGCCTGTGAATTTTTTTATCTCTCCCACTAGAGATATATCAAACTCACTTTTCATTTGATTTTCAAAGTCATTCCTCATGTCATCATTGCCTCCAAATATGATATCATCCACAAACACTTCACTAACCAATATCTTATCTCCTTCAGATTTGAGATATATGTTACCATCTTCACTGGTTCTTTGAAAACCTATCTTCATCAGGTGTGAATGTATCCTTTCATACCATGCTCTTGGTGCTTGCTTTAACCCATATAGTGCCTTGTACAATTTGCATACCATGTCTTTTGCATCAATCAAAGCATTACCATCCGGTTGCTCAATGTATACTTCTTCTTCCAGTATCCCATTAAAAAATGTTGACTTTACATCCATCTGATATACTTTGAATCCCTTATATGTTGCAAATGCAAGTAAAGTATTGACACCTTCCAGTCTATAAAATGGTGCAAAAGTCTCACCATAATCTTCTCCTTCTTCTTGTGCATAACCTTTGCAAACTAATCTAGCTTTGTTTCAGACTACTACTCCATATTCGTTTAGTTTATTCTTGAATACCCACTTAGTACCTATCACTTTTTTATTCACTAGTCTGGGTACTAGGGTCCACGTATTGTTCTTCTCAATTTGATCAAGATCCTCCTCCATAGATTTAATCTAGTGATCATCTCCAAATGCTTCCTTAGTAGTTCTAGGCTCAATAGTGGAGATCATGGAGGAATTCTCTCTAATTCTACTTCTAGTTAACAATCCAACATCCTTATCTCCAATAATTTGTTTAGGATTATGATTGAGTCTCACATACCTCAGAATAATATGATCATTATCTTCAGGTTCTTCTTCTTCATTATCATCATCTTCTTTTGAATCTACTTGTTCCAATTGAACTAGTACAACAACATTCTCTTTACCAATTTCAGGTTTCACCGGTTCTGGCTCCAAAATCAGAATGCAAGGATCTTCATCCTTTTTCTCCATATTGGTTTCCCCTAAGACTTCAGGATACTCATCCACTCAAGCATCAACACTCTCAATAATTCTCTGTGTCCAGTTGTTATAGCATTTGTAGGCCTTACTCTTGGTGGAGTAACCAAGAAATATGCCTTCATCACCTTTAGCCTCAAACTTAATAACATAGTCGCCTCTCTTAATAAAATATTTACTACCAAATATCTTGAAATAATTGACATTAGGTGATCTACCATACCAGTATTCATAAGGAGTCTTATCCTTACCTCTCTTTACCAAAATCCGGTTCATAGTGTAGACAAGTGTGCTGACAACTTCTCTCCAAAAAGTTCTAGCTACACCTCCTTGTATTAGGATTGTTCTAGCAGCTTCAACAACTGACCAGTTGTTCCTGTCTACTATACTATTTTGATGTGGTGTCCTTGGTGCAGAAAGCTGGTGTTTGATACCATTTTCTTCACAATATCTAGTGAATTCCATAGAAGTGAATTCACAACCTTGATCATTCCTCAGACACTTTAACTTCTTACCACTTTCCTTTTCAACTAAGGCCTTGAATGCCTTGAACTTACTAAATGCTTCTATTTTCTCCTTTAAGAATGTAACCTGATGAATCAATGATGAATAGTTAGTATGAAACTGGTACTGAGAGGGGTGAGGGGTGAATCAATACAGACAAAAACACTTTTCCTTGAATCCGTTTGACTGAAAAAAATGCACTTGACTGGCAAGCAATAACACCGGTCTAAACCAGATTACTATCGGTTCAACACAGTAAGAATGTGAAAGACATAAACTGATAACTCTTGGCTTTCCACACAATCTAACATCATATTTCCACTTCACCCATATTCATACACTAGTAACACATCAACAAAAATGTAAAGACTTACTGGTTCAACATACTTTACCGCTTGATAGAGAATAACAAAGCATCACACACAACACACATATTTTTCACATGGAAACCCAACTGGGAAAAACCACGATAGGGATGAATACCCACAAGCTATTCTTTGAACCCTTTTGAAGTTTTCTCTATTAAGAGCCTAGTCTCGTTAAAGACTTTACAATAGGTTCTGTTAGGAACCGATCCTGCTAGGGATCACCCGGTTAAGGGATGGCTAAAATACTCAGTTAAGGGTTAAACCCTGTTAAAGGTTACCTTGTTAGAGGATTTTAAGAACTCAATGATTTTGAGTCACCCTATTAAAGGATTTACAACAAGCCAGTTAAAGCTACCCTATTAAGGGATTTTCCAACTGTTGAAGTGGTTAGAGGTCAATAGGTATTACAATGATTGATCTGGTAACAACACTTCAATGCCAATGCAGATTCACTTTAGTTCCTTCCTTTTGCAATCACACTCTGCAGGTATCTATTCTCTTATTTGGTCTGGCAAGAATCATGTATCTCTGCACTTAGATACACACACAACATTTTCCAACAACCTCAACATGAAAAACCAACATCGACCTTATAGGAAACAGATAGGTTGGTAGAATAAACCCTAAACCCTAAATATTTAGGTTAAGCAGTTCAGTCGGTTCAATCCTAACCATTGAACATATTGCATTGATTACAAGAGTCTTGAACAAATCTCAAGATGTTCTCCAACGTTTTCTCTTCACCACTTCTTAGAGACTGATAATCCATCACGCGTTCTCCAACATTTATAGAGACTTCACACATTCCCGAGGTAGATAGGATCAATCTCCTTCATGCAAGATCCTTCACACACACAAGGCTTGACAAATCTATTCTTCATTACAATGCTAACTCATCACACGATGTCATCAGTTGAATCACACAGGCTTGGGATACTTCAACTGGAAACCTTGAAGCTAAGACTACCAACCGGTAGTCATACCATATGAAACCTTGATACAAAACATTCCATATAGTGGTTCACATTCTAACATACTGGTTCACTTGGACAGACATAGCACTTCACTTTTTCACATATATCGGTTCACAACTTCATACCGGTTCTCTTGCAAGCTACTTACTTCAATATTCCTGTTCACTCTCCAGCATATTGACATCAATGAAAACATACAATATCATCATGTCATCATACTCTGCACATATGCCAACAATCTCCTCCTTTGGTATTGATGGCAATATACAAGGATATCTCTCTGCTTCACATCTTCTCCCCCAACACTGCAGATATCTTCTCCACTTCACATCTTCTCCCCCTTTGACAACAATGCCAAACTGGAGGCATTAACATTTATGTTCTATTATGCTACCCCCCTAAGGAGTAGCATCCTTCAACACACCAATCCTAAAAAAGGATATATCAATGTAAGACCTGACTGATGTGGAGTACACACCTTTAGTTCACCTCTTGAAGGGGAAGCACCCCTAATTCACCTCTCAAATAGGTAAAGGTAGCCTTCTGTAGAGGCTTGGTGAATATGTTTGCTAACTACTCCTTACTGGAAATGTGTTCCAGTATAACTTCTTTGTTCTGAACCTTTTCCCTTAAGAAATGATACTTAAGCTCAAAGTGCTTGGTTTTAGAATGTAAAACCGGATTCTTGGATATGTTAATTGCACTTGTGTTGTCACAAAATATACTTACCGGTTCAGATATAGGAACTTTGAAGCCATTTAATACATGCTTCATCCAAATTGTCTGGGTGCAGTTCATAAATGCTGCAACATACTCTGCTTCTACTGTAGATTGAGAGATATAGGTCTGCTTCTTACTCATCCATGAGACTTGTCTACCATCAAGAAAGAATGCACCACTGGTTGTGCTCTTACAGTTGTCCACATTACCAGCCCAGTTAGCATCTGTAAACACTTTTAGGTTGAAATAATTATTGTATGGATACCATAATCCATAGTCAATAGTTCCCTTTAGATATCTCAAAATCTACTTGATTGCTACCAAGTGGGATTCTCTTGGGCTTTTCTAGAACCATGCAGTAATTCCCACTACATGTGCAATGTCTGGTATGCTATGTACTACATAGTGCAATTTACCAATCATTGATCGATATTCCTTCTCATTTACCAACCCTGAGTCATCCTCCTTTGATAGTTTACAACCGGTCACCATCGATGTACCAACCAGTTTGTTGTCTTCCATGCCAAAGGTCTTCAACACCTCTTTGACATATTTGGACTGAGTGATAAAGATTCCTTTTCATTTGTTGAATTTGTAGTCCAATGAAGAACTTAATCTCCCCTATAAGTGACATCTCAAATTCCTTTTTCATCTCATCTGCAAAATCATGACTCATCTTGTCATCTCCTCCAAAAATTATGTCATCAACAAATACCTCATAGATTAGAATCTGATCTCCTTCTGACTTCAGGTAAATATTACTATCCTCACTTGTTCTCTCAAATCCGATCTTCACAAGATGGGAGTGCAAGCATTCATACCATGCTCTAGGTGCCTACTTTAGTCCATACAAGGCTTTATGTAGCCTACACTCCATGCCTACTTTAGTCCATACAAGGCTTTATGTAGCCTACACCCATCTAGTTGCTCTATATACACCTCCTCTTCTAGTATTCCATTCAGGAATGTAGATTTTACATCCATTTGATATACTTTGAATCCCTTGAATGCTGCATATGCAAGAAGCATACGAACTCCTTCCAATCTGGCTACTGGAGCAAAGGTTTCTCCATAGTCTTCTCCTTTTTCTTGAGCACACCCTTTGTGCACCAGTTTGACTTTGTTTCTTACCACTGTGCCATCTTCATTTAGCTTATTTCTGAAAACCCATTTGGTGCCTATGATATTTTTATGCTTAGGTCTGGGTACCAAAGACCATGTACCTTTCTTTTCTATCTAGTCAAGGTCCTCTTCCATTGCCTTGATGTAGTCTTCATCTTTATGTGCCTGTCCGAATGTTTTAGGCTCAAATTCAGAGATCATGCAAGAGTTTTCTCTGACCTTTCTTCTTGTAATAATTCCTGCATCCTTGTCTCCTATGATCTGCTTTGGATCATGATTCAACTTTACATACCAAGGAATGATCTTAGTTGTTTCCTCTTTCTTTTCTTCTTCATCCTCATCTTTATCGACATCAGCATCTCAGTGTAGGAGCACTGTTATTGGTGCTAGGCTATTTTGTGACTGGTTCCTAGAAGGTTACTATCGGTTCATCTCCTACTTGGTCACTATCGGTTTCCTCAAATTTCTCAGGGGTTTCATCAACTCTAACATTGATGCTGTCAACAATTCTCTGAGTCCTATTGTTGAAACATTTGAGAGCTTTTCTCTTTGTGGAATACCCTAGGAATATTCCCTCATCACATTTAGCATCAAACCTGCTCTGATGTTCACTCCTCTTGATATAACATTTGCTACCAAACACTCTAAAGTAGCTTACCACTGGTGTCTTACCTGTCCAATACTCATAAGGTGTTTTATCCTTACCCTTTTTGATGAGTACCCGTTTCATTGTGTAGGCTGTAGTGCTCACCGCTTCTCTCCAAAAAGTGTGAGCACCTTTTCCTTAGATCAACATAGTTCTAGCTGCTTCAACCATAGTCCGGTTGTTCCTCTATGCTAGGCCATTCTTTTATGGAGTCCGAGGGGTAGACAGTTGCCTCTTGATGCCATTTTCTTCACAATACTTGTTGAATTCACTAGAAGTGAATTCTCCTCCTTGATCAGTTCTAAGGCACTTAATCCTCTTACCGCTTTCTCTTTCTATCGGTGCTCTAAAGGCTTTGAAATTTCTAAAGGCTTCAGACTTGTCCTTCAAGAATGTGACCCACATCATTCTTGATCAATCATCAGTAAGAATCATAAAATATCTATCTCCCTACACACTCCTAGTTTTCATAGGACCACACAAATTAGTATGCACAAGATCAAGTAAATTGTCTATAGTGAAAGGTTTACCTTTGAAGGTTGAGGAAGACATTTTCCCTAGTAGACACTCTCTGCACAAAGGATTCTCCAGTTTGCTCAGCATAGGCAATCCACTAACTATCTTGATCTTACTGGCCTTCACAATATTATCAAAGTTTACATGGCAAAGTCTCTTATGCCATATCCAGCTATCCTCAAACTTAGCCATTAGACATGTACTAATGTTAGCATTTAGCTAAAATAGGTTACCTTTGGTCTGCATATCGGTAGCCATCAGTTCACCATTATTTCCTTTGATTTTGCACACTCCATTTTTGAATTCCTGAGCGAGTCCATTATCATTCAGTTGAGCAACACTCAAAAGGTTGTGTCTGAGACATTCTACCCAATACACATTGTCAACACTGCTTCTTCCATTCAGAGAGATGGACCCTCTGCCTTTTACCATACATGGTGCATCATTACCAAAATGAACCACACCACCACCATACTCTTCTAGAGATAGAAACTTACGCCGGTCACCAGTCATATGGTGAGAACAACCACTATCAAGAATCCACTCATTGGAATTATCAAAGAGGGAGACAAGAGCCTTCTTGTCTGACACATCTTCCTTGACTACTACGAACACAATATCTTCACTTTATTCATCTTCTAATTCCTCATTAGTGACACCTTCATCAACTACTACAAAATATTTTCTTCGGTTTCCTCCTTTGAACTTTTTGAACCTCTCTAGTTTGTCCTTGTTATCACCAATAGGGTAGTTTACAGCAATGTGTCCTATCTGGTTAGAAGAAAAGCATTTCAAAGGAACCTTACCTCTATATTTACCGGTTCCCTTGGGAAGTCACTTGGCAAGAAGAGCTTCAAATTCCATTAGGATATCCTCATCATCCATTTCTCTATGTTGTCTTGGTTCACCACTAGTACTAGCTTCTTTGCCTTTTCTAGATGGTGCAACAGATGCTCTGAAGGCTAATTTAGTCTTCTGAATACTGCCATCATAATTATTTAGCTCATAAGTTGTTAACTTTGCAATGATGGAATCTAGGGATACCTTTGTCTTGTCTATAGACCTCAACTCCTGAATAGCAACAACCCTTATTGCATAGACCGGTAATAAGGATCTAAAATTTTTGCTAACAACAGTGGAATCTTCCATTTTACCACCTGCACTCTTGATATCTCCAACAACAATTTTTATTCTTATTCCATATTGTTGAATGGTCTCTCCTTCAACCATCCACATGTCTTCAAATTTTCCCCTAAGGCTTTCTTCCTTAGCTTGTTTCACATGCTCATCATCGCCATATATATTCTCAAGGGCATCCCATAGTTCTTTGGGATTGTCTTTATCCTGAACATTAATAAACTCAATGTTAGATAAATTATTGATTAGGGCTTCCATGACTTTCCCATTCTCCTAAATCTCTCTTTTGATCATCAGTGAGAGTATCGGTATGGATAACATATGCATTCTCAACATAGCTCTAGTATTGAGCACCCATGCTTCTGATGTATATCTTAATTCTGTCCTTCCATATTTTAAAGTTGTCTTTGTTGAACTTTGGACCTTCCCTCTTCATCATTAGAGTAGGATCTTTACCTCAAACAGTTAAGCTTACAACATAGAGGACCTGAGAGATGCTCTGATACCAATTGATGAATGAATGATGAACAGTTAGTACCAAACTAGTACTGATTGGAGGAGGGTGAATTAGTACAGATAAAAACACTTTTCCTTGAACCAGTTTGACTGAAAACACTGCACTTGACTAGAAAGCAATAACACTGGTCTAAACCAGATTACTATCGGTTCAACACAATAAGAATGTGAAAGACATAAACCGGTAACTCTTCACTTTCCACACAATCTAACATCATATTTCCACTTCACCCATATGCATACACTAGTAACACATCAACAAAAATGTAAAGACTTACTGGTTTAGCATGCTTTACTGCTTGACAGAGAATAACAAAGCATCACACACAACACACATATTTTCACGTGGAAACCCAACTGGGAAAAACCATGGTGGGGATGAATACCCACAAGCTATTATTTGAACCCTTTTGAAGTCTGCTCTATTAGGAGCCTAGTCCAGTTAAAGACTTTACAATAGGTTCTATTAGGAACCGATCCTACTAGGGATCACCCAGTTAAAGGATGGCTAAAATACTCGGTTAAGGGTTAAACCCTGTTAAAGGTTACCTTGTTAGAGGATTTTAAGAACTCAATGATTTTGAGTCACCTTGTTAAAGGATTTACAACAAGCTAGTTAAAGCTACCCTGTTAAGGGATTTTCCAACTGTTGAAGTGGTTAGAGGTCAATAGGTATTACAATGATCTAGTAACAACACTTCAATGCCAATGTAGATCCACTTTAGTTCCTTCCTTCTACAATCACACTGTGCAGGTATCTATTCTCTTATCTGGTCTAGCAAGAATCACGTATATCTATACTTAGATACACACACAACATTTTCCAACAACCTCAACATGAAAAACCAACATCAACCTTATAGGAAATAGATAGGTTGGTAGCATAAACCCTAAACCCTAAACATTTAGGTTAAGCAGTTCAGTCAATTCAATCCTAACTGTTGAACATATTGCATTGATTACAACAGTCTTGAACAAATCTCAAGGCATTCTCTAACGTTCGTTCTTCACTGCTTCTTGGAGGTTGATAACCCATCATGCATTCTCCACCATTTATAGAGACTTCACACATTCTCAAGGTAGATAGGATCAATCTCCTTCATGCAAGATCCTTCATGCACACAAGGCTTAATGTGGCAACACAATCTGTTCTTCATTACAATGCTAAATCATCACATGATATCATCAGTTGAATCACATAGGCTTGGGATACTTCAACTAGAAACCCTGAAGCTAGGACTACCAACTGGTAGTCATACCATATGAAAACTTGATACAAAACATTCCATATACTGGTTCACATTCCAACATACCACTTCACTTTTTCACATATACCAGTTCACTTGGACAGACATACTGCTTCACTTTTTCATATATACCGGTTCACAACATCATACCAGTTCTTTTGCAACTTGCTTACTTCAATATACCAGTTCACTCTTCAGCATATTGACATCAATGACAACATACAATATCATCATGTCATCATACTCTGCACATATGCCAACATGACCCACATCATTCTTGAGCAATCATCACTGAAGATCATAAAATATTTGTCACCTTGAATACTTTTTCTCCTTATTGGTCCACAAAGATTTGTATGATACAAATCTAACAAATGTTTCACTATAAAAGATTTTCTCTTACAAGCTGAGGATGACATCTTTCCCAACTAACATTCCTTAAAGCATTAACCAATTTGTCCAATTGAGGAAAACCTCTCCCTGTCTTGGACTTGCTCACTTTAACAATGTTATCAAAATTTATATGACAAAATCTCCTATGCCAAATCCAACTATCATCTACTTTAGCAATTAAACATTTGTTGACTTTAGGATTAAGGTGAAACAGGTTACCTTTAGTCTTCTTGTTAGTTGCAATCAGTTCACCTTTGCTCCCATAGATTTTGCACATTCCATTCTTAAACTCCAATGGATATCCTCTATCATTGAGTTGAGCAACACTCAAAAGATTGTGCTTTAGTCCATCAACCCAGTAGATATCATCGACACTGCTCTTTCCATTAAGAGAAATAGTTCCCTTACCTTTTACCATGCAGGGTGAGTCATTACCAAATCTCACAACTCCTCCATCAAATTCCTTCAAGGAAATAAATTTACTCTGGTCAATAGTCATGTGATGTGAACAACCACTATCAATGATCCAATCATCAGAATTATCCATGCAAGAAACTAATGCTTTCTGATCTTATGTTTCCTCTTTAATGGCTACAAAGATAATGTCTTCATTAGCATCACCCTCATATTCCTCATCACTAATACCACCATCAACTGCAATAAGACAATCTCTTTTGCCTTTTCCCTTGTACTTCTTGAACTTCTCATGCTTATGCTCATTGTCACCATTAGGATAGTTAGCTGCAACATGTCCAATCTTGTTTCAAGCAAAAAATTTCAAAGGTAATTTACCTTTGTACTTACCGGTACCTCTGGGAAACCACTTGGCCAACAATAAATTAAGCTCAACCAAACTGTCTTCATCAAATTCTTTGTTGGATCTAGATTCATAGTTGTGACTGACATCTCTACTTTTCTGCATAGATGGGTTAGAAACTAAAGCTCTAAATGCAGATTCATATTTCTAAATACTACCATCATAACCATTTAATTCAAAAATAGTAAGCTTACCAATGATGGAGTCAAGGGTTACCTTAGTTTTATCAATAGATTTCAGCTCCTGAGTGGCTGCAACTCGGATAGCATAGACCGGTAGTAGGGTTCTCAACACCTTACTAATTACTATGGAATCCTCCACTTTACCACCAACACTCTTGATCTCACCAAATATCTCTTTTATCCTCTAACCATACTGTTGGATATTCTCACCTTCAACCATCCGCATGTCATCAAATTTTCCTCTTAGACTCTCTTCTTTGGAAATCTTCACGTTCTCATCACCACTGTAGATCTCTTCAAGTTTCTTCCATACCTCATATGTAATTTCGAGACCATGGATATCTACATACTCTGCATTAGACAAAGAACTGATAATAGCCTCCAGTGCTTGATTGTTTTCATGTTGCTTTTTCTTCTGATCATTAGTCATAATCCCACTAGGTGCAACATATTGAGTACCAACATGTTCCTAGTATTGACTTCCTAGACTCTCGATATAAATTTTCATTCTATCACTCCATATTTTATAGTTCTCTCTATTAAACTTTGGACCTTCCTTCTGTTAGGGTTCCCACAGATACTGAGAGGGGGGGTGAATCAGTATCTGACCGGTAGTGAAATTTTCTTAAAACTGAATATGCAGAATATAAAGTAACAGTATACCGGTATGCAAGAATTAATGCAAATAACAGAATCAAAAGCATCCACATGAAAAGAACACCATAACACAAGATGTTTAACGAGGAAACCCAGTGTGGGAAAAACCTCGATGGGATTTGTGACCAACAATATTCACTTACTGGCCAATAAGAGAATATTACTTACAATAGGGGCCTGCACATGTAGGAAGGCCAACTGCCTAGAGCTCACTGCTCAACAAGAAGTCACATTGACTTACAATGAGGATTTACACAAATCCAATATTTTGTACTTCTTTACAATAGCATCTTCAATGCCAGATTCAGTACCGGTTCTTGCTCTGTTCTTTACATATACCCTTGACCTACAATTTGCACATTAGGTCTGCCCTATAATTTATTTATTACTTTCTATCCATATCCTACTAATGCCTACAATGATCTCTTTTTTATACAAGAGTCATTTTACAATTTGCCAAGTTGGCTTACAATGATAAACAAAATATTACATATCAAAAGTTTTGTCGGCCTCTGTGCCGGTATACATATTTCCTTCTGTGTCAGTGTACATCTTCTGTGCCGGTGTCCATCTTTTGTGTCGGTGTACATCTTTTGTGCTGGTGCCGATGTAGATTGATTTTGTTGATGCCAAAGCACTGTTCTGTTTGAGTAATTCTTTGTCGGTATAATGTCTTGCCGGTGCCATAGGATTGCAAGGTTGCCTGTGTAATGCTTTGCCAGTATAATGTCTTGCCGGTGCCATAGGATTGCAAGGTTGCCTGTGTAATGCTTTGCCGGTATAATGTCTTGCTGGTGCCATAGGATTGCAAGGTTGCCATCAATGACAAAACCTTCAATCACACACAATGTCTCATTGGAGTGTCCATATGC
This sequence comes from Cryptomeria japonica, assembly GCF_030272615.1. Lineage (NCBI taxonomy): Eukaryota > Viridiplantae > Streptophyta > Pinopsida > Cupressales > Cupressaceae > Cryptomeria > Cryptomeria japonica. Next base: position 361,760,327 of record NC_081405.1, on the reverse strand, counting down.
CAACAATCTCCCCCTTTGGTATTGATGGCAACACTCATGAGAAATTTCAAAAAGATATCCAAAAATGTGTATACCTAAAAAAATGTTACCAAAATTATGAGGGCTCCCCCTGAGCATGTGATCCTTGTGTTTTGAATTTTCTCATCTACTACTCCCCCTTTGGCATCAATGACAAAGGCTAGTAGATTTGTAGTTGTACCAATACATAACCTCAACCTTGTAGTTGGGTAGTTATTAACTGAAGAATATCTCCCAAAATTAAGTTTATACCATCCATAAATTTCTTTCTCTCCTTTATTGCTATCTCAGTTCTGTGTACTGTACCGGTGAGATGCTGCAAGTGCTCTGCTAGTGTTTTGCTACCCTGTGTTAGTGCCTCTGAGATTTCCTTACACAGAGATGCTAAATAGTCCAATCTTGGACTTAGTTTAGATCTCAAAAAATTTGCCTTGTTTATTATTTTCTCTTTTTCTCTTTCTAATTTGAGCAATTCTTCCTCAAAATTTGTTATCTTTTCCTCAAAAATTGATAATTGATCGGGTGAGTTAACAAAATTATCAGCAAGTTTATTGATCTCTTCTTGTACCTTGCTCATCTTTTTATCTACATCCATGATCAAAAAGTTTATCTTACAGGTGTCTTTATACAGAGTTTTGTATTCTTTCAATAAATTGCATAGTTCTGGTAGAAGTGTGTCAAATTCCCTATTACACTTCTTTATTCCTTAAAGAATTTTGTTTCTCTTTTTCTACACTTTCCTTTATAGTTTCTACCTTTGTTTGCTCAAAATTTCCAGAAATTTATTTACAAAGTGTATCCAACTAGCCTAAAGAAACTTTGTTGGCTATATTACAATTTGGAGCTATTAATTTCAAAACTGGAATTGAATCATCTATTGCTTTAAAGGCTTGTGAGCTATAATTAGTTATTTTCTTGATAGAATCGAGCAATACCTCTGTTACATTTGATGGTGACCTAGTAAACTGAGTGCCGATGGAAGGGACCATGCTGGCATTGACCTCTGGTAGGTCAATTTGTGTCTCCATCTCTTTAAGCACAATTTTTCTTGCATCATTTCTTACCGATGGCATCTGTTATGGAGCCTTTAGCTTTGTTGGTTGCTCTATTTGTGTTCCAGATTCCTTCTTTTTCTTTGAATCTGCTGTCTGTTGCTCTTGGTTTCCTATTGCCGGTAGCTTTTGGTTTCCTATTGCCAGTTGCTCTTTATTATCAGATTTATCTGTGGTATCCTTATCTACCACTATGTTGATTTTTTGAGTATCAACATTCATAGTATATAGGACTTCAGGATTAGGATTGTTATCCTCTGTGTCCATGCTCTCAGCTACCGGTTGATCTTCTGTAGTTGTTTTTACTAGTTGAGTATTTAAAGGAGGTGGGGGTAAGTTGTCTCTAATTTTGATACTTGGCGGTCCACCAACTTTACCTTTCCCTTTGTCCTTTTGATATACCAGAATGGGCTTGGGATTCATATATTCTTCTTGTTTTTCTTTTTCAACCATGAATCTATCCCAACCATCTTCTATTTCAGTTGAAACTTCAGTAACTCTACTTGCCATTAATGATATTTGTCAATGTGTAGTGGAAAAGACTGTCTGGTTTGCCTGAGCTATCAAATCATCAATTTCCTTAGGTGAGTTGGCTGGGTATACTGCAAGTAATTTCTCTATTTTTATTTTCTTATCCAACTCAATTATTCCTTTCCTTCTGGCCTCAATTCTTTTATATAATTCATCAGGAAGTTCATTTAGCACTTGCATCAAAAACTTTTTATACATGTCCATGTGTAGTATAACACTTTCCTCAATTTGTCCTTTCTCATCTTCTGATAGGGTGTCATAGATTTTCCCTATGTTTTTCAATTTACCTTCCTCTGTGATTTCATCCAATAATATGTCAAAAGGGGCCAAGTCAGTGTCTATCTTCTTCTTCCTTTTGGGGGTCAGTTTTTTCTTAGGTGTGGCTTTCTTGACTGGAGACCTTACAGCTTGTTGCTTCTGTCTTGTCCTTCTAGGTGAAGGAGTGGATACCGGTGAGGGGTCTCTTTTCCTAACAACTCTTTTGAAAGTTGTTGGCATATCTCCTTCTGAGGAGGTATCTATCAGTGATAGATGAGTTCCAGGCTATTGGGCTGCCAGCTCTTCTTCTGTTATGCCAGTTTTCTTTAATACATCATCTTTTAAGGCTTTTGCTTGCCTGCTTCCTTTCCTCATAGATGCCTCAACTTTCTTTACTCTCTTTTTAGATTGAATTTGACTTTCAATGTGCTCAGCACTACCAAATACTTCTTCCTTTGGTTCATGGGGGGCTTCCAGAAGTGCTTTGGCATAAGTTTCCACTATGTGGTCATCTGCTTCATACCCCATTTCTGTAACCCAGATTGTTCTTGGGATGACTGCTTCCATCCAGATCTCATCCTTTTTTATCACAAAACATATGTCATCCTTATATTTGTTGACGATTTTTTGTGATAGTCTGATCCTCTTATTCATTTTGACCTTTAGTGCTTGAAAATACTCATGGATATTCTTTTCTTTGTTTTCACCCATGTTGTTGAATAAGTCAGACAATTGTTTTCCTACTGGTATGTCAAATCCAAAATCCTTGTTGCCTATACCAGGAGCCTGTTTGGTTATATGTAGCATTAAGCATACAAGCAAATTTCCAAATCTAAAGGTTCCTTTCTTATCCTTCTTGATTTTTGCTAAGTTATCAATTAACTCATCTTTTAACCATTCACAGATATCAATTTTTACATTGTTCTTAACCATGCCATGAGCACTCTTTATGCAAAAACTGGAAATAGAGTTAAGCCTATTTGCATGAGTTGTTTTGTAACCTAGAATCATGCTAATGAATCTCACATTTGTATCAATCACATCATTAACCCTTAATGATCTTTTGTCGGATGTTGCACCAGTTAATTTCATTACTAGGTCATTGGAGACCTTCTTGGTTTTGTCGGGTTTGGTACTGGTGGAAGGTAACCCTATTACTACTTTCATAGCTACCTTTGTAATTTTGTACATTGAGTCAAGCCAAAAGAATGAGCCATGTACCCTACTGAGAACTATCCTAATCACTTCCTTGGGAAATTCAGGAATGCAGAGGATTTCAGTGAATCCTAGGGTTTCAACAATTTTATGTTCAGGTTTCACATTTCCGGCATTGTCACATATAACAGATTTATACATGTTTTTGATTTCTTCATCACCTAATTCTTCTATGTTGCAATGAATATACATTCTAGGGTCTTCTGCATAAACAACACCCTTTGGAATTTGGGAAAAAGCACCTGTGTTGTCATCTTTCTTAGCTACCTCAGGAACTAGCTCAAACACGGGCCTAGGTCATTTTATAACCTCGACTACTATAGGGTTTGCTATGAATTCAGGTGTAGAGGAGGATGCCATGATGATAAATAACTTTTTCTACCTTTGGATGGATTGATTGTTGAAGTGCTTTGCCTCTTTTCTTGGAATGCCTTAGCTCAGAAATCTTCGCACTCTCTGAAAGTTTGAATTCATGGTGAAATGAAATGGAGCCAAAAACCTTATTTTATAGAGTCTTTTCTACAACCTACCACATTAATTGTTTTCCGGCAATGTATTAACTCAACTTTATTTGATGGTAATGAAGGTTTTTCAACTTCTTTTCTCTAACCGAGGGAATAATAGCACATGTGTCATTAAATTGCCAAACCCTCAAGATAATTTTCTTCAATTTGATGAAGAACATCCTGCTGGTGGAGCATTGCTCTGTCCTACTGGTGGAGCATCATATTGTCCTACCGGTGAAGAATTTGTTGGTTCTACCAATGGAGGAGTAACCCCAATATTTAGATCACCTTTTCTAATCCATTGTTTTGAAAATTCTTGCTTAACCTCTTAAACCTTTTCTTTACCTTTCAAGCTAGTGCTTTTGTTATCTACCGGTGTACCTTTACTTCTACAGAATTTAGCAATATGACCAATCTTGTTGCATGCATAATAGGTTACATTATTTTTCTGAATAGCTTTCCCATAACCTATGCCGGTTTGTGTTCTGCATTTATTTGATAAATGACCAAATCTTCCACAAACATAACATTTTACATTCATTCTACAATTTTCAGAGTTATGACCAATTTTGATGCATTTGGTGCATTGACCGGTGGGAGGATTGATGTTCTGATAATTCCTAGATCTACATTCATTTTCCCTATGACCATATTTATTACAGTTAAAGCATTTTCCATTGAATTTGTAAGTATTAGAGGGTCTTATCGGTTTGCTTTGATCTTGGGTATTTGTAGTACCGGAGCTTTCTCCAACTTCAAATCCAACTCCAGAAGTGTCACCTTTGGGTTTTTTATTCTTCAATAAGGTACCAAGTTCTTCTGAGCTTTTCTTAAATTTTTCTTTGTGTTGATTTGCAGTTTCCAATTCCCTTTCCAAGATCTCTTTTTGTCTCATTAGTTCATTCAAGTCATTTTGAGTATGCATCAGATCTGTCTTCAACATATCATTTTCATAGCTAAGTCTTGTGTTCTCATTTGCTGCATCACTTAGTCTTTTGGTCAATTCTTCTTCATTCCTCTTTCTGTCCTCAATCTCTTTGCAGAATCTCATAGTCATATCCTGCATTTCAATTTTTGTTGTCATGATCTCTTGTTTCAATTTGCTTATCATATCATTTAGTGATTCTTTTTCATCATTTTCATTTTGCAATTTTTCACAAAGTTCTCTTCTCTTGTTTCTTGTAATAGTAAGATTTTCTTGAAGTGCCTAAATAATGTCCTGAGCTGCTTTTAAATCATCTTCTAATTTGATATTTTTCAACTTCTCTGCATCATAGTCAGTAAGAGCTCCTTCAAGTTACTTCATCAGATTTTCCATCTTTACCAGTGTCAAGATCTTCCTCAAGCTGTTAGGCTTTTGAAAATAGAGGACCAGGCTCTGATACCAATTGTTAGGGTTCCCATAGATACTGAGAGGGGGGGGGTGAATCAGTATCTGACCAGTAGTGAAATTTTCTTAAAACTGAATATGCAGAATATAAAGTAACAGTATACCGGTATGCAAGAATTAATGCAAATAACAGAATCAAAAGCATCCACATGAAAAGAACACCATAACACAAGATGTTTAACAAGAAAACCCGGTGTGGGAAAAACCTCAGTGGGATTTGTGACCCACAATATTCACTTACTAGCCAATAAGAGAATATTACTTACAATAGGGGCCTGCACATGCAGGAAGGCCAACTGCCTAGAGCTCACTGCTCAACAAGAAGTCACACTGACTTACAATGAGGATTTACACAAATCCAATATTCTGTACTGCTTTACAATAGCATCTTCAATGCCAGATTCAATACCGGTTCTTGCTCTGTTCTTTACATATACCCTTGACCTACAATTCGCACATTAGGTCTGCCTTATAATTTATTTATTACATTCTATCCATATCCTACTAATGCCTACAATGATCTCTTTTATATACAAGAGTCATTTTACAATTTGCGAAGTCGGCTTACAATGATAAACAAAATATTACATATCAAAAGTCCTGTCGGCCTCTATGCCAGTATACATATTTCCTTCTATGTCGGTGTACATCTTCTGTGCCGGTGCTGGTGTAGATTGATTTTGTTGATGCCGGAGCACTGTTCTGTTTGAGTAATGCTTTTCCAGTATAATGTCTTGCCGGTGCCATAGGATTGCAAGGTTTCTTGTGTAATTCTTTGCTGGTATAATGTCTTGCCAGTGCCATAGGATTGCAAGGTTGCCTGTGTAATGCTTTTCCGGTATAATGTCTTTCCGGTGCCATAGGATTGCAAGGTTTCCATCAATGACAAAACCTTCAATCACACACAATGCCTCATTGGAGTGTCCATATGCCAACACCTTCTTCATCATGTTCTACAAGATCCTTACCTCAAGTTGTTGGGCTTAGACCTTAGAGGACCTGAAATGATCTTATACCAATTGATGGTATGATGAAAGAATAAAGATCCGATCAGCTAATGAGAGGGGAGGGGGGTGAATCAGTAGATAGAAAACTGACATAAACTTTCACCAATTTCAAAAACAACCTCCCAATGCAAACTCTAAACTGACAAGTTAAACATTGAACTTCAAATGCAATAAGTAAACTGGTTGACTGTTATAACAAACTAATAGTAAAACATCTCCTAAACTCTCAAAACCTTTTAACCAAAAAATCCAAATACTTTACTAACACAAGTAAAACATAGTTTAGATTGTTGTCGATTAACACAACATATCAAAGTGAATTTAGCAGTTAAGCAATTCAACCATAGTAAACATAACCACAAAAACATTCATCACTTGACACAATATTTTTGACATGGAAACCCAAATGGGAAAAACCATGGTGGGAATGAATACCCACAAGTATTCTGAACTCTTCTGAAGTTTTCCCTGTTAGGAGCCAAGCCTGTTAAAGCTTTACAAAAGTCTTGTTAAGAATAGATCCTTTTAGGGACCACCCGGTTATGGGATTGACTATAATGCACTATTAGAAGCAATACCCTATAAGGAGTAACCTCGGTAGAGGATTTCAAATCCAAGCTAATGGACCACCTAGTTAGAGGATTTGAATAACACTAATCTTGTTAGAGCTTACCTAGTTAAGTTATTTAACTGTTGTAATTATTAGAAAATAACAAGGGTTTGTTGATCTATTTGAATAGAACTACACTTGCTTGATCAGATCCTTTTCATGCTCCTATCTGCCTTTACACAAACTATAGATACATCATCTGGTTTGGCAACCCCACTCTCACTCTCAATTACAAATTGCCAACAAATCAACAAAACAACTCATCAACCTTATAAACAAAACAATAGGTTGATAACACATCACAAACCTAATTCTCTCATAGAGATTACAAATAAATCAGTTCATGTATGACCATTGGATTACATAATAATCACTACACATCATTCAAGATATCCTCGACCGCTCCTTGATCATCACTTCATCAAACACTATAACTCATCATGTGGTTTATATTACATGCAATGAACTTGCTCATTCCCAAGATAAAAACCGTTATCTCTACACACTTAAAATCATTTGAAACTCTTTTCGTACAACATAGATATGTGTCATAATCATAACCACTCATCATTAGATCATAAACCAATACAATCAATTCACCAACATTTATTGGTTAGGGTTTATCATATCAATAGGTAGGGTTTACTGGTTGATCTCACTTCTTCTCTAGTAATACCAGTTTCCTTCACTAGCTCACATACTGGTTGGAAAACAACATTATAACAACATCATTACCGATGAATTGACATTAATGACAACATAACATTTCATTAATATGATCTTCATGCAAATGCCAACATTATGATGCATTTTGAAGAACCAGAGGTTGTCTTGAATTATTTGAGTTTTGATTGATTTTGGTTTTCAGATTTGATCCCACTTTGGGGTTCATTGCACCATTGTTTGGATGCAAGATTCATGTTTATTGGGATGCTCTTATGTTGTTTTTTATGAGGATTGGTTTATCTAGGCTGGTGATTTTAAGGATACAAGTGTGGAGACCTTGCTGGGTTTTCTTTTTATTTGTTTGTTACAACAATTCTATGAATTGACTTATATGTCAAAAGGTTCTCTATCTTTGTATGTTAATATTAATATTTCATGAATGTGTGTCTATGCATGATTTGGTATTGTCTGATGTTTTATTTCAGATTTACCTATTTAGTTTAGAGCCTCTTGAAATGTTGTTATGGGTCCATGTAAAGGGAGTGGGCTCCTTTGTGACACCTAGGGTCATGAGAGATGGACTATCATGAGGTTCCTTGTAAGGATGCATGAAGTCCAGACCCCTTGGGCGTAAGGGAGTTTAGCTTGTTTTAATAAAGTGATAGCTAATTAATGAATGGGAATGCATATACAGTCAATTAAAAAGATAATAATTGACAGTGCTTCATGACCCGGTCCTAGGGAGCTTATTTTAGGCTAAGCATGAGAAGACCATGGAGATGGTAAGCCAATCTCCCTTGGTCTCTTAAAGGTTGAGATGGCTCTGTGTTCCCTTAGGTGAGAGCCTTGTATTTAGTATGACATGTGATGACACTCCCTTATACATGTGTTTCCCTTGTGTCTTGCATTCGCATTTATGTCTTGACGTTGTGTCAGCCTCTGGGAGTTACTTGGTTGTTGATTGCTTTGGTGTTTGGTCCTTGCATATGGAAATATTTCTTGGTGTTAGTCCCTTTGGTCTTAAGTGTCAACCTAGGTGTAGTGTGTGTGTTGGGACCTCGCGACACCTCCTAGCTTGGGGGGTGGTTCCTTGTAGGTTCCACAATGGTCAAGTGGTTGGAGCTTTTTGCCTTTGGGGTTTTTTCCTTCTTGTTGTTGTACTTCTTGTGCGTGGACTTGGATGTTTCTTCGTGATGGCTACTGATTCTATGAAGCAGATTTATGGATTGACCTTTATGGTTTATGAGATGTACTTGTTATGTAATATTGTAGGAACCATTTGAAAGATTGAGCAATCTTAGAATCATATGGACTATAGTGTTTCCATGATTATACAATAGACGACATTCTATGGAGTTTTTCATATGGTTTTGTTATGTAGTAGTTCATATGTATCATTGATTGAGGAATGGTTATGCCACTTTAGACAACATTGTAAACATGTGTAAGGACTTAAACACTTGTGTTGAAATTTCCATGCTTATGCTATAATGTACTTAGTAAGTTGTATCTTAAATATGTTCATAAATGGAAATAGCCTTGGAGTAGACAATTAAGCATTCATGTGACACTATCATGACATGTAATGGATATATACATATACTTAGATCCATGTTGCAATGAAGAAAGGATTTATTTGTTTACTTTCATTAAGTTATGCTGCAAACTATGAAATGAACCTTTGTATGGGAATGAGGTATTTTCATGTATGTGTGGATGTAATATAGTTGGATGTTAGATCTTGTTTATGAGACTATAAAACTTGTGTAATGACTATTAAACAAGACCTCCTCAAGCTATTAATGATAGAGGTAGAAAAAATGACATACACAATAAAGACACTAGTTAGCATCATATAAACTAAATTAGCCAAGGGGATGGAAATTACAACAAGATTTAGAAGATTAACTACATTAAGAGTTATAAATGAATATAAACTCATGAGTAGGGTGGCAGAAATTAAACAATCAATGTGTAGATGAAGTCAACATTCATAAGGAAGTGTAGATAAGCTAGTATGCATGCACTTTATGGAAGAAATAGATTGAATGGCATATAAGTCATGCACTATGTGTATGGGAAGAAATAATATAGCTATCATCATGGTAAAAATAGGTTGTATAGCATTTAAGTGATTCACCTTACATGTGGGTAGTGATAAGGAAAATTATGATAATGGTAGTAGGAGCTCTTCCTTAGAATACCAAGGTGTGAGCATTTAGTAGCATGCATGTTGTAGGATGAGAGTTAGTGAAGATCCATTGCATGGTGTGTTAGATCATTTAGTGGATGCATTATAATCATGTAGGTATAGAATGTGTAATAATAAGTAATGTGCATATGATAGAAGCTTCTCCTTTAATTCCATGCACTAGAAAGAGTATGAAGTGCCAATGCATTAGGTAGGCTAAGGCATGTTGACTTGTAGGATTGAATGGTTTAGGTTCCTAAAAGGATATAGTGTTTAGAGCGGCTTACTTCTTATGTAGTTAAGTATTTGCTAAGAATTATGGCTAGTAGAATGCATTAGAGATTAGAGGGCAGCCTATGTAGCATACCCTTGTGTGGAGACATTATGATAGCTAGATCATTAAGTGCATACATGCATTGCCATGATGATTGTAAATCTAACGCATGGATTAAGAATCATAAGTTAGTATGCAATTTATGTATTCATGTTTTTGCTTATATCAAGAACATAGTTAGACAATCAATGTTAAAGATTCAATACTAAGATGACTTTAGGTGGACTAATTCTTAATCACGTAGCCGAGAGTATGTATAATGAAAACTTAATTAGTAAACAAAAACAAAATTATTACTCCATTTCTAGGTTGTTAGTGTAAGTTCCTTGGGGTTTGTTGGTGGGCACAACATTAATGATAAACACTATGAGAAGAAGGAAGAAACATTAGAAGTTACCAAAAAGATGAAGATGAACCTAAAACAATCAATTCCATGGATGAAGTGGAAGATAAATTTGTGAGAAGTTTGAAGAAAGGATCTAGGAAATACAAAGGTAAGTTGTCATTTAAATGTTTCAAATATGGAAGAATTAGGCATTATGTTGCTAAATGTACTCTTAAGGAGGATACATATAAGAGTTAGATGATGATAACAAGAGAAAAGATAATTATAGGAGAGATGAAAGAAACAAAAGACTAGATAGAGATAAGTCTAAAAGGAGTTTTTATTCAATGGAGACCTATTCCTTTGAAGAAGATTATTGTGATGACTCAAAATGATGAATCATTATTTTTTCTACAGAAGAAAAAGATAGTGAAAGGTTTGGCACTCCATATAATGAGAATAATACTGAAAGGTCAATGATTATGAAGGTTTCACTAAATGCAATAGTGGAACCTAAAGCTTGGATTATTGATTTTGGATGCTTAAATCACATGACAAGTGACAAAAGAAGTTCATGGACTTTAAAAAATATGATGGTGTACCTGATGAATACTAAGAGGGGGGGTGAATTAGTATACCAAAAAATACTGAACTCAAACTCTTAAACAATTTAGCAGATAATCGGTATAATAGATTCACTAATAAACCGGTTAATATGAATGCAAACCAAACAACAAATAAAACATTCACCCACAAAAGCACAATCACCATAACATAAGATATTTTGACGTGAAAACCCAAATGGGAAAAACCCTGGTGAGCAGAAACTCATAAGTACCTATCTGTAGAATAGAAACCAGACCGGTTAAGGTCATACAATGTTCTTCACCAGAACAGATCCTGTTAGGAATCTAGATCTTTGTTAGGAGATAAGTCCTATTAAAGACTACCTTGCTAAAGGATTTTAGATCCACAATTGTGAACCACCTTGTTAGAGTATTTACAAAGGCTTTGTTGGGCCTACCCGGTTAAGGGTTTCAGACTTGTCGAAGATGTGAGTAATCAACAAGTGATTGATCTAGCTACTAGCACAATATTCTTGGTTAGATCCTTGATAGCTCATTGCTAATGCATTTTAGCATTACTCAAATCTTCAATATCTCCACACTCTAACTCTTCACACAGACCTAATCTTCTCTGCAAAGATCGCACATAACCTTCTTATACATCATACATCTCTCACATATGTAAACCCTAGACATGGTGTCCTTATAAAGGAAATTGATTTCATGTCCATCCAATAGGATTAAACTACAAGTTCCTAGGTTCAGTGCATCTAGACACATTTGGTAACATGACACAAAATCACCACCAAAGTATCGGTGGATGATAACTCATCACAAAAATACCGGTTGGTAACTCATCACAGAGTAATACCGGTTCATACAATATATCGATTACCGGTTGTCAAAAATGAAGACTGGTAGATCATAGTGTTAACTACCACTTGGGTCCTTCATACCGCTTATGATCCTCAAACCTCTTGAGGTGTTCATACCGCTTGGGTTCTCCATATCGCTTGAGGTCTTTAGTCAATTTATGACCAGTAAAACATCTTCTGCAAAACACCGATAGTCTAGAGACTATAATACATAATGTCAGTTGGAACAATTACCAGTTGAGCATAACTCATACATCAAGAAAGTGTGTGTCCATCAATGACAATCAAAACATCATCAAAATTCCAACAATCTCCCCATTTGGCATTGATGGCAACACTTAGGAAAGTTTTGACATCTAAGTGTTTTTACAACAAACACATGCCATAATCAAAATTACCCCCCCTAAGCATATATACTATCCATTTTATGGAAATGACAATGCATACTACTCCCCCAAAGTGGTAATATGAAAGTATACATAACATTCACCAAAATTTTAAATACTACTCCCCCTTTGCCAACAATGACAAAGTAATGCAGAATAACCCCTGTTTCCTTATATATAAAAATAGAGTAAATGTTTATGACAATAAGGAATAAAACTTATCAAAAATAGATTTAAAATCCTTCATAAAAGATTTCTTGGCCAATGACCATGACTCAAGTAATGAGGTAGCAACCTCACTTTCTGTCTACATCTAGAATACTAGTTCTTCTATAGCATCAATGGTACTCATCTCTTGAGTTACCATGATGGCTTCTAGATTGAGAAAACATTTTTGAAGAATCTACAGTCTAGGTAATAAGACCAGTTGAAGCTCCTACAAATCTTTTGTCTGGTTTCAGAATTATGATTCTACCCTAGCAGTCTATATATAATAATGATGGATCATTTTCCCATATGTAGTAAATGAATCATAGGGCATCTTGAAGTTGCTGATGTATGCCTAGAAATCCAAGTGGAGTTTATCTTTCTACTTAAGCACATCATCACAAAATAGATGGGGTTGGTAGATTTTACTTAGCATTAATTTGCCCTCATCCATAGCAACACCTATATCCTTCTGTTGTTTCAGAATTTGTGACCTAAGCTCATTCAGTTTCTTGACTAAGGCAGTGTTGAGTGCCTTTTCATGGTTCTTCTTGGCAGTGGCTGCAGCAACATCTTCCAAGCATTGTACTTGGTCTTGTACTATAATGCAAATAAGTTTCAGCTTGACTAAAGAGGAATCTGTACTAGGGAGGTTAGTACCGGGAATTAGACTGGTGAGGGTGTCAATAGCAGTTTGAATGACATCCTGTTCCTTCTTCTTTCTTAATGCTTCCAATATTTCTTGTGCAAGCTTTATGCTTTGAAGCAGCTCTGATTCATCTACAGATTGAAGGTCAATAGGATTGGAGGTGTCAACCACTTTGATTTGATCACCAGTTGCCTTGGCCTATTTGATCTTCTCTGCTTCCTTTTTCTCTGTAATGCTTTTCTTTTCCTCTTCTTTCTTCCTTTGTTCTTCTTCTTGTGTTTTCTTCTCCATTTCTTCCTTTTCATGTCCTCTTCCTTGTTTTTCTTCTCTTCCTCCTTCTTTCTTTCTTCTTCCTTCCATTTGTCTTCTTCTTTCTTCTTCTCCTCTTATTTCCTCTTCTCTTCTCGCTTCCTCTTCTCCTGTTCTTGTTTCCTCTTCTCCTCTTCCTGTTTCCTCTTCTCCTCCTCTTTCCTTTTCTCTTCCTCTTTACTCTTGTCTTCCTCTTTCTTTTTCTCTTCTTCTTTTCTCTTGTATTCCTCTTGCCTTTCTTTTTTTGCTTTCTCTTTCTCTGCTTTGTCTTTATCAGCCTTTTCCTTGTCTCATTTCTCTCTCTCTGCTTTTTCTTTGTCAGGAGTGACATCCTTAGTATCTAATGCATCCACATCAATAGTGTCAACATTTTTTGAAACTCTTTCTCCTTCATTGTTAAACACTTCATCTGGTTTGCCTGATGTTAGATAAGGTGCTTGTTCGGCCTTCAGATTGGCCTCAAACACTTGGTGTAACCGGACAACAACTTTGGTATGTAGATGTGTGTCCTTCTCCACTTCGGAAGCTCTTCCTTCTAGCATTCTGAGTCTTCTCCTTCTCATGAAGAAGAGACCTTTGTTCTTATCCATTATCTCAAACAATTTAGAATTGGAGGCATCAGGAAAGTATTGTGCAAAGACTTTCTCCCTTATTTCCCATTCTTTCTCAATGGCAATGTGCCATTTGTTATCTAAAGAATTGTATAAAGAATCTGGTGTGACCAATCTGATTTCAAATGGTGACCGGTCATTGACACACAAATATTTAATAATTTCCTATTGTACTTCTTCTTTCTCACTATCAGAAAAATCATCAAAATATTCTTTTAATTCATCAAGCACCTTTCTCTTAATGTTCTTAATTTTCCTTAACAACGTGTCATCATTTTATAAGAAGAGATGTCTATATTTACTGGTGCTAACATTGCAGGTGCATTCTCGGTACATTTTTCTTTCTTGCTTGATTGCCTGGTCTTCTTTGGCTGTACTTCTGGTTCAGTATCCTCTAAATCCAGTGAGCTATTTTTGGTTTTATGCTTCCTCTCGAAGACTTTAACAGGAACCACCTCCAGTTTCTTCTTAGCAGGTGACCGCTTGGTCACTTTTGGACTGGCTGAGGTAACTAGTGCTGATATTGATGGCACTGCCTTGCCCTTTTTCTATGTAGGATCTTCAACCGGTGTTACCCTCTCTATGTAGGTACCGGTTCACTTTTTCTTAGCATCTAGTGGTGAGGCAAGCAGGGTAGAGGCATACTCGATCAACATATCATACATCACTTCATACCCCATTGGTTCAACTGCTTCCTTTCTTGGTTCCACCACTTCCATTATGCATTCATCTACCTTTATGGTGAAGTAGATGTCATCTTCATATTTCTTCACAATATCTCTAGATATCCTCATCCTCTGGCTCATTTTCTGCTTGAATTCATCAAAATATTTATTCAGAACCTCAGGATATCCGGTTCCCACTACTTGAAGACTTTCACTAATTTTCTTGGAGACCGATTGGTCAACAGACCATTGAACATCACCTACTCCAAGGAAATAGCCTTGAAAGTAGAAAAAAATAGGCCAACCAAAAATTGTCCAAACCTAAACCTTAAAGCATTATCCTATTTGATGGACTTTAGGCTCAATAGCAGTTGCTTTTGCAAACAAGTACACAAATCAAATGAGACATTTTCCTTAATCATTCTGTAGGTGGAATTCACTGCAGAAGCAAGGACATAATTCATTCTACTAGCATAAAACATCCGGTAACCAATCACCATGCAGGCATACTTAACCAAATCATCTTTGATGGTGTTGACAGTCATCGCCCATTGGTCGCTCAGAGAACTGGTGAGCTTAGTCATTTTAGTCTTGGTGACCTTCCTTAGGGCTAGCACCTCTCCTATGTTACAAAAACTAGTGATGACATTAATTGCTTGTGGTGTGATGTCATGCGTCCGCTTGAGATATATTTTATCACCGTGCACTCTGCTCAGGATGATGCAGATGTGATCTTCAGTGAACTCTTCCAGAAAATAAACCGCATTATGTAGTTTCTTCCTTTCTAGGATGCTATATTCTGGTTTATTTTCTTGTCATCCCCATGGGATAGATCTAGCTAGGAATGGATCACTAGGGATCCTAGGTCTTCCAATTTACAATCAATATATCCTGAAATATCTTCCTCAACTATAACTCCGACGGGTATCTGGGATAGGGCATTATATTTCATCTTCTTTTGAATAAAATCAACTGAATCTATAGGTACACTCAAACTAGAGTATGATGCAGAAGCCTTGATTAAATGATAAACAAGAATTTTGAGAAATAACTTCACAATTCAAAATTTAGGTTTTGCCAATCTTACTCACAACACACCACTTTGGTTGCTTGGAACACCACTTAGTGTTCTTCATCGATAGATTGAAAGTTTGTTGGATTCCTCTGCAAGATTTTTGAATTCTCTCTGAATTGCTAGACGAATCTCTCTTTGTCACTCTACACTTGAAAATTCTTCGCTCAAAAACAAATAAGTGAAAATGATGACAAAAATCCTTTTTAAACAATCTTTCACCTACCATAATAAATGCATCTCCGTTAGGGTACAAACCCTAATTTTGCCTTTTACCACTTCAAGTCTTCTGCCGATTTACAAGTAACATATACTAGTTAAGGTCTTTACCAATATAAACTAGGGGTTCAAAAATTTCATCGATATGCTCCCCCTAAGATTTTCTGAAGCTCAGTTTGCCGGTTCAGAGACTTCCACACTAGGTGCAGAAATCGATTCATCCCGTGACACTTCTTCAGGTTTCTTTTTCCAGGTTTTATTCATTCCCACTTGAATGGTTTCAACATCAATCTTCCCTTTAGGAGTGATTGGTATATCATCCGATAGGTTCTTTCTCATTCCGTAGGTTCTAGCAGTGTGTCCTGGTTTGTTGCAATGATAGCATACCATTCCGGGTGTTCTCCATGGTCCATTATTCATACTACCACTCTTCCTTCTGCATGTTGCAGTAGTGTGACCACTACCATGATAGATCAAATAGGTTGCTCTCCAACTAGTTGCCACTTGATAGCCACTTGATCGATGGTCATAAGTATTATACCAGTTGGGATTCTAGTTCACAGAGGGTTCCGAGATAACTCCTTGAGTCCTTGGAGGGTTTCTCCTAGTTTTGTGCAAAACAGACCTACATTCAAATGCTCTATGCCCAAACTTGTTGCATGCATAGAAGTTTCCATTGAATCTATTGGATCTAGGCTTATTGTTTAGAAAATAAGGAAAATTATTGTAGGCCTTGCTTCTACACACATTAGCAGTATGTCCTTCCTTGAGACAATTGAAGCGAACAGGTTTAAAATTTTGCTTACCTTTATCCTTGGATGTTGGTTGCTTCTTGGATGCTTCAGCTTTTGTTCCATAGGTCTCACCTTTCTCATACCCAGAGAAAGAAAGTCCTGTGGTATTCTTTACTAGTTTTGTCAATTCCAACTTTTGTTCTAACCTAATAGTACTCTTATTGAATTTGGCAAGTATCTCCTTTGACTCAGTAAGTTCCTTGGAAATAGAAGCATTAGATTTCATCAAGGTTGCATTCTCAAAAATAGCCATGCTTAGTTAACCTTGCATTTCTTCTTTTTCCACTTTACTCTCTTGGAGATGAGCGGTAGGGGCACTGATTTCTTGCTTTAGCTTGGAGATCTCATTGTTGAAATGTGGTGACTGATCAGCAAAGTACTATACACTTAGAATGTATCCTCATACATCATACATCTCTCACATATGCAAACCCTAGAGATGATGTCCTTATAAAGAAAATAGATTTCATGTTGGTCCAATAGGATTAATCTACAAGCTCCTAGGTTCAGTGCATCTAGACACATTTGGTAACATGACACAAAATCATCGCCAAAGTGTTGGTGGATGATAACTCATCACAGAAATATCGGCTGGTAACTCATCATAGAGTAATACCGGTTCATACAATATACTGATTACTAATTGTCAAAAATGAAGACTGGTAGATCATAGTGTTATTACTGCTTGGGTCCTTCGTACCACTTGTGATCCTTGAACCACTTGAGGTGTTCATACTGCTTGAGGTCTTCAGTCAATTTGTGACCGGTAAAAAATCTTTTGCAAAACACTGATAGTCTAGAGACTATAATACATAATGCCAGTTGGAACAATTACCAGTTCAGCATAGCTCATACATCAAGAAAGTGTGTGTCCATCAATGACAATCAAAACATCAGCAAAATGCCAACAGTACCAATGAAGTTTTCTTGTGAGGAGGTTGCACCTATTTGTGGTAAGAATAATATATGATGTTTATTATGTTAAAGGTTTAAGACAATATTTTGAGCGTTAGTTAGATGTGCAGTAAAGGCTACATACTTGTATTTTATGGGTCTAGATGTGAGATAAAAAAATGAGGTTTTGGAAGGTTAGTTGCACAAGGCATACATACAAAAGGTAATGTTTATTATGTGAAAGAAAATAATGGAAAAAGTATTTTGTTGGCATAGAGTAGTGAACATTGGTTATGACACATAAGGTTGGTACATGTTAACTTTGACAATATGGTGAAGATCAGTTCCACTCATGCTACAAGAGACTTACCAAAGTTTATCAAACCTAGTAATATATTGTGCAAAGAATACCAGATAGGAAAGCAAATAAGGAATAGATTCAAGAACAAGGAGTACACTACAAAAAATCCTTTGGAGTGGATTCATACCGATCTATAAAAACTTGAAAGGATATGAGGATTAAATGGTGAAAGGTATTTTATGTTGCTCATTGATGATTACTCTATGATGACATGTGTTACTTTCATAAAAGAAAACTCTGAAGTATTTGATAGGTTTAAGGTATTCAAATCTATGTTTGAAAATCAAATAATGGCTATATCATGTGTTTGAGGTGTGATAAAGGAGGAGAGATTACATCAAATAAATTTGATAGATTTTATAAAGACTGTGGTATTAGAAGGAAATTATCTACACCTAGGATTTCTCAACAAAATGGGGTGGTTGAAAGAAAGAATAGGATTGTTGTAGAGATGTCTAGAACTATGTTGAAATATGCTAACCTACCTAATGTATATTGGAAAAAGGTTTTTCATACTGCTATATATATTCCTAATAGAGTAAAACTAAGAGTGAATCACAAAAAGAAACCTTATGAGCTATGGCATGGAAGATCACCTATTGTTAAGTATTTCAGGATATTTAGAAGCAAGTGCTACATAAGAAGAGATGAAGAAGACTTGGGAAATTTTGATGCACGATTAGATGAAGGAATATTCTTGTGATACTCTAAGAAGAGCAAGGCATATTGGTATTATAATAAAAGGATGAAGAAAATTGTGGAAATTATAAATGTCTGAGTGAGTGAAGAATGGAATCTTGTTACACCTAAATTTAAGGCTGAGATAGAGGAGGCTAAGACACCTACAAAGTATGTGCAGAGGATCCATTTAGAAGATTAGATCATTGGAGAGAAAGACAAAGGAGTTTAGACAAGAATAAAACTTATTGAGACTAGTGAACAAATAATTTTTTGTTTCCTATATCAAGTGGGGCTAAATTTTTTGTAGAAGCTAGCAAAGATGAAGGTTGGATGAAAGCAATCAAAGAGGAGCTAAATAATATTAAAAATTATTAGACATGGGAATTTGTACTTGGACCAGTGGACAAGAATGTTTTAGGAACAAAGTGGGTGTTCCAAAATAAGTTGAATGAAGATGGAGAATTCACAAGGAACAAGACAAGACTAGTTTTAAAAGTTTATTCACAAATTGAATTATAGATTTTGAGGAGATCTTTGATACAACATAAGGATGTTAATTCACAAAACAACTTCCTACACTAACTTCAAGAGGAGGGTAATGCAAAAACTTTTACAAATCCTTAGAATAGTTATAAAATCTTAACATAAAAAAACATAAATAACATGCATACCACAACACAATGATTTTCTTAGGGAAAACCGTTCTAGGAGAAAAACCCCATGCTCCAAAAGCCACCCAATATATTATTTAAAAATCAATTATAGATTTCAATATACTTGCAAAGAAATGTTTTCATAAGAGTGTCACTAAACAAAGATTCAAAGGTAACTCAATAGCTATAAGGCTATTACACACTATTAGGTCCCGGAGACAACTGAGAGGGGGGGGTGAATCAGTTGTCTAACAAATTCAAACCAAAAATAATTTTACCAACTTAATGCTTAATACCAATGAACCAGTATTTTATGTCGGTAGATAGTTTTATCAATTAATTGTAATACTGGTAAAGATTAATGCATGAAACAAAAGGACAAAGTCATCCACAACACATAACACCAATATTTGTACATGGAAACCCTATAAGGGGTAAAACCACAGTGAGAAACCTTACCCACAATCAGATGATACTACTGCAGATAGTATGTGTATACAAATGGGGTCTACACATGCAGAAAGGCCAAGTGCCTAGAGCTCACTGCTCAAACACAAATAGGAGTCACACTAACTACAATTGGATGGTTAAATCCAATAAGAATGTACTACTCAAATTAGCATCTTTTTATGCTGGGTTCAGTATCGGTGTAGTTTTGATTGTCTTCACAAAAACCCTCCTTCAACCTTCAAATGATGTCTACATGTATAGCTCTGCTTATTCTTGCATATACCTTCACACAATTCTTTTTTTGCATTCTACACAAGATCTTACAAATAAGATCTTACATTTATATCATAACCTAAGACCAATTTTAGTAGGTTGGCTCTAAAGGATATTACAATAAAATAAATTTACAAACAAAATAATGTCTGATGCAATAACCAATTCAACATGTCAACTTGATGCATTTACAACAACAATGAGACATCTCCATAGTGTGTTGTGTTGATCTGGAAAAGATAAACCTGCCGGTGTATATCCTGGACCTATTTGCCGATAACAACAAATATGCAAATACAAAATATGCCAATGACCAAAACTCCAAGGCAAGGTGTCCAAATGATGTCTTCGATATTACTAGATGTTTTCCATGCTATTCCAAGTGTCAGTGAACATTATATCGTGCCAATGTACCAAATATCGGTGACTGTGCATAAGTCACTTGCTTGTCGGTGAATGTTGTTGATTCTCCAAAGTGCCAGTGTTGATAAGTGTTTAGTAGGTGGTGACATCAATGAAAAAATCATACCAAAATACCAACAATCTCCCCCTTCGGCATTGATGGCAACACAAGATGGAAAAACCATCAAAGTGCCAAAACAGAAATGTCAAATACCAAAAAGCAATAATCTCCCCAAAGTAACAATCTCTCCCCCTTTGACATCAAATGCCAAAGCAATATAAAGATTATTTTTTAGATACAAAATACCAACCAATTCACTATACCAACTACTCCCCCTGAGAAGTAGCTTTCTCATCAAAGTCGAAGTAAAAGATTTCTCTGTTATTTCTGTCGATTGATGACTATCATCAACTATTTAAGTTTCTACCAATGAGGGTATGACCCCAAGCTAGTCTTTGAGATATTCAAAAGTCTCCTTAGGCAGAGGTTTAGTGAAAATATCTACAATCTGCTCTTTAGTATTCACATAAACTAGTTTAATTTCTTTTGCTTCAACATTTTCCCTTAGAAAATTCAGTTTGATAGAAACATGTTTGGTTTTAGAATGTAGTACCGGATTCTTATATATATCAATTACTGTAGTGTTATCACAATAGATAGTAATAGGTTCCTTGCATTTTACTTTTATGTCTTTCAACATTTGCTTAAGCCATAGTACCTATGTACAGTTGGTTGCTGCTGCAACATATTCTGATTTAGCTGTTGATAAAGATGTACAACTTTGTTTCTTACTCAACCATGAAATTAATCTGCTTCCAAGAAAAAATGCTCTGATGGTGGTGCTTTTTCTATCATCCACATCTCCTGCCCAATTTGCATCTGTGTATGCACATAATTCAAAGTTTTCATCTCTAGGATACCATAATCCAAGATTTGTAGTGCCTTGTAAGTACCGAAAAATCCTTTTTACTATTGATTCATGATTTTCTCTAGGATTACTCTAAAATATTGAAACAATACATACTGAATTCATGATATCAGGTCTTGTTTGTGTCAAATACAGTAAACCTCCTATCATAGATTTGTACCTAGTCAGATTAATAGGTGTAGATTCATCCCTTAGTGATAATTTGTCATTTGTAGTCATAGGTGTGCTTATCGATTTAGAGTTCTCCATCCCAAATTTCTTTAATAACTCCTTCAAGTACTTGGATTGACTCAAGAATATACCTTCATCAGTCTGTGAAATCTGCAATCCTAAAAAGAATTTTATTTCTCCTATCATAGACATTTCAAATTATTGCTGCGTTTCAATAGAATATACTTTACATAATCCATCTTCTCCTCCAGAGATTATATCATAAACAAAAAATTCTATAATCAAGATGTCATAATTTGTCACTTTGTAATATAAGTTGCTATCAGCATTACCTTTAGAAAAACCAATCTTCAAAAGATACTTATCCAATCATGCATACCAAGCTCTTGGAGCTTGTTTCAACCCATACAAAGCTTTCCTTAACCTGCAAACCATATCTTTGTTATCTGTCAAATAAAATCCATTAGGTTGTTCAATGTAAACTTCTTCTTCAAGGTCTCCATTCAGAAATGCACATTTAATATCCATTTGATATACTTTGTAGTTCTTGTGTGTTGCAAAAGCCAAAAATAATCTGACTGCCTCAATTCTAGCTATCGGTGCAAAGGTTTCATTATAATCAATTCCTTCTTTCTGAGAATATCCCTTATGCACTAGTCTTGCTTTATTCCTAATTACCTTACCATCTTCATTAAGTTTGTTTCTAAATACCCACTTTGTTCCAATCACATTTTTCTCTTTAGGCTAGGGAACTAATGTCCATGTGTTATTTTTCTCAATTTATTCTAGTTCCTCTTCCATAGCTTTAATCCAGTGTTTATCTTCACATGCCTCATTAATTGATGATGGTTCAATTTGAGAAATAAGACATACCTCTTCATTTTCGAGTCTTCCTCTTGTCATAACTCCTTTATTCTTGTTCCCAATTATCTGATATTCAGAGTGATTCAGTCTTACATACCGGGGTGTCTTCGTTTGCTGTTGTTCCTCAGTTACTGTGCAATTTTCAGATGATGCTGGTGTAACTGGATCTTCATTTTGTACCGGTGGGTTCAATGTAGGTTCATTTGTTAGAATTTCTATTGTCGGTTCAGAGTCTATATACCTTGAAGTTCCTCTGAATTGTTCATCAATCTTCACATTTATACTCTCAACAATTTTCTGCAATCTTTTGTTAAAACATCTATATGCCTTGCTCTTAGATGAATAACCAAGAAATATCCCTTCATCACTTCTAGGATCAAATTTGCCAATATACTCATCCCTTCTAATATAGCATTTACTTCCAAATATTTTGAAATATTTAAGAGTAGGAGTAATACCAAACCATAGTTCATGAGGGGTCTTATCAGTTTCACCTTTAATGTGAACTTTGTTGAATGTATAGACCGTTGTACTTACTACCTCTCTCCAATACACGTGGTAGATTTGCTTCTGATAACATACTTCTTGCTGCATCCAAGATTGTGGTGTTTGGGGTGTTGATAGCTATCTTCTAATTCCATTCACTTCACAGAATGAATTAAATTCCTTAGATGTAAATTCTTCTCCTTGATCTGATCTCAGACATTTGATTTTCTTACCAGTTTCATTCTCTATCATTACTTTGAACAATTTGAACTTTCCAAGTGCTTCTGATATTTCTCTGAGAAAAGTAACCCAACACATTCTAGAGTACTCATCAATGATTAGCATGAAATATCTATCACCTTGCAAACTTTTAGTTCTAGCTGGACCACATAAATCAGTATGAATTAAGTCAAGAGCATTATTTGATTTTTTTGGAATACTTTTAAAAGTAGCTCTAACTTGTTTTCCAAATTGACATTCCTTACATACTGTATTGTGAGGTTTGACAATTTTAGGTAAATCTCTAACTACCTTAGTAGTACTAATTTTTACCATGCAACCAAAATTTACATGACAGAGTCTCTTATGCCATAGCCAACTTTCATCAATATGTGCAATCAAGCATGTCTTTTCACTATTATTCAAGTGAAAGATATTACCTCTAGTTTGATTACCGGTTGCTATTTCCAAACTAGTTCTATTCATGATTTTGCATTTCCATTTTTGAATTGTAACTGAAATCCTTTCTCAACTAATTGACCAACACTCAAAAGATTATGCTTTAAAACTTCAACATAGTAAACAATGTCAGTATTATGCTTATCATCAAGAGATATTGTACCTTTACCTTTGATCAAACAAGCTTTATCATCTCCAAATCTTACTAAGCCTCCATTATATTCCTAAAAGTTCAAGAATTTACTTTTATCTCCAGTCATATGATGTGAGCATCCTGAATCAATGATCCACTCATCCTTAACTTCAACTTTAGCTGCCAGGGCTTGCTCTACCAGTTGAACAGTAGGTGCTAGTTGATCTTCTGTTATAGCAACAAAAACCCATCCATTGTCTGTCAGATCTTCATCAAAATCATCAGTCACTCCTTCATCAACAAGATAACAAGATTTATCTTTATTCTTCTTAAATCTGTATCTCTGATATTCAGGGTGAGGCTTGTATGTTCTTCTAGCTTCTTCTCTTAGTCTAGCATGTCTATCAGGGCATCTAGAAGCCATAGGACCAATCTTATTACAATTAAAGCATTTAAAGGGTGCTTTACCTTCATACTCACTTCCAACTGGACCTTTAGGAATATTTCTTGCAAATAGTGCTTCAAGTTCTTCAAGTTCTTCATTTTCTCTCCTGCTTTCCTCAAGTTCTCTTGCATAAAAGGCTTTCCAATCAGACTTGTCAAATGATGGTGCAGATGATGTTGATGCCTTAAAAGCTAAATCTATCTTTATAGTAGCAATAGGACCAAATTCCTCAATTTCAAAAGTTGAAAGTTTTCTAATCAATGTATCCCTAGTTACTGATGTATTAGGCATTGTTCTTAACTCATTTATAGTATTAACCTTCATTTTATATGCTGGTGGTAATCCTCTTAAAACTTTTGAAACAATTTCATCTTCACTTAAGGTTCCTCCACAACAGTCAATACCCAAAACAATTTCATTAACTCTTTCCATAAAAGCAGAAATCCTTTCATCTTCTTCCATTTTCAGATTTTCATACCTGACCCGAAATCTTTCAAGTTTTGCAATTTTGACCGTGGAATCTCCTTCATTTAGTGTTTCCAAATGATCCCAAATAGATTTAGTAGTTGATCTATCTGATAATCCCATGATTTGCTGATTTGTTAATGTGCTCAAAAGTGCTTCTCTTGCTTTGCAATCATTTTCTTCATCTTTTCCCAAGGTAGGTGGATTAGGCTGATCGAGAGTAGGAGTTGTATAGCCATTCTTTGTAACTTCCTAGATGTCCTTTCCAATGCAATTTAGATGTGTCTCCATTTTGATCTTCCCTATTGCATAGTTGGTTCCATCAAGTTTAGGATTGTCCTTCCTAAAATAGTTAGTAGACATTGGATCTCCTCAAGCTATTAAACCTCTGCAAAAAGAGGGCTAGGCTCTGATACCAATTGTTAGGTCTCGGAGACAACTAAGAGGGGGGGGGGGGGGTGAATCAGTTGTCTAACAAATTCAAACCAAAAACAATTTTAACAAATTAATGCTTAATACTGGTAAACCAGTCTTTTATGCCAGTAGATAGTTTTATTAGTTAATTGTAATACCGGTAAAGATTAATGCATGAAACAAAAGGACAAAGTCATCCACAACACATAACACCAATATTTGTATGTGGAAACCCTGTAAGGGGAAAAACCATGGTGGGAAACCTTACCCATAATCAGATGATACTACTGCAGATAGTATGTGTATACAAATGGGGTCTGCACATGCAGAAAGACCAAGCGCCTAGAGCTCACTGCTCAAACATAAATAGGAGTCACATTGACTACAATTGGATGGTTAAATCCAATAAGAATGTACTACTCAAATTAGCATCTTTCTATGTTGGGTTCAGTACCAGTGTAGTTCTGATTGTCTTCACAAAACCCCTCCTTCAACCTTCAAATGATGTCTACATGTATAGCTATGCTTATTCTTGTATATACCTTCACACAATTCTTTTTCGCATTCTAGACAAGATCTTACAAATAAGATCTTACATTTATATCATAACCTAAGACCAATTTTAGTAGGTCAACTCTAAAGGATATTACAATAAAATCAATTTACAAACAAAACAATGTCCGATGCAATAACCGATTCAACATGTCAGCTTGATGCATTTACAACAATAATGAGACATCTCCATAGCGTGTTGTGCTGATCTAGAAAAGATAAACCCGTCGGTGTATATCTTAGACCTATTTGCTGGTAACAACAAATATGCAAATATGAAATATGCCAATGACCAAAACTCCAAGAAAAGGTGTCCAAATGATGTCTTCGACATTACTAGGTGTTTTCCATGCTATTCCAAGTGTTGGTGAACATTATATCCTTCCGATGTACCAGATACAGATGACTGTACATAAGTCATTTTCTTGCCAGTGAATTTTGTTGATTATCCAAAGTGCCAAAGTTGATAAGTGTTTAGTAGGTGGTGACATCAATGACAAAACCATACCAAAATACCAACACATGCAACCTCCATCTCATGCACCTCATATAGAGATACAATATTATATGAAACTTGTTTGTTGTTCTAACTGATTATCTGAAGGATTCCTATAATTTTGTTAGACTTATCAACAAGCCTTCATGTCAGTGGTCATTGAACAAGGTCTCAGCTGAGGCTAATGACATCCTACTCTTCAGGCTCTACAAAACCTAGGTAGGTGTACCTGCACTACTCATGACATATGACATGTTACTTGTGTTACTGCTAAATAGTACATGAAACTCAATGAAAATATACCAAGTAAAGATTATTTATCCTTGGTTATAACTATTCCTCTTGGCTTGGCAACATTAAGGTACATATTGAGATGAGGTCCTACACTAAACTACTCCTACAATAGAAAAGTAAAGATAATGTGATTCTCAATGACCTTGGAACAAATGAGAAAGTAAGACCAGTGCTTATTCAATTTGGAATAGAGTCAAGTTGTAGAAAAACTATAAAAAATGATAGTGCATACCTATGTAACAATCCCTAACCAAAAATTTCATGCCTTACATGCCATGTTGCTGAAACAAAGTGTAGACTATTCTTAAAATCATATTCAATGTGTAAACACATTGCAATAATCATGAAATTGAATTTAACTCTTTCATTAAATGAAACCCATCAGTAGAATTACACATTCTCCATTAGAGAAGATAAATAAATATGTCATTAAAATAAGGACTCATACAATGCATACGCAAAAATGGAGACAATGTGAACTGTTTCTTATCATTAACTTTGAAAAAAATCATATACACTTTCTTTATTGATTACAATTTTATCCTACAAAAACTATTTTCTATTGCTATGGACTTATATCTAATACATTCTAGTTTCTTACCAAATTCTAGAATCCTTTACTACTAGCCTTGATTTCCCTTTTATAACACAAGGGAACAAAACAAGATTCATGCTAGTAGTACACATGTCAAAATTTGATTGCACTATAATAGAATATGCCTAATGGAATTTTTACATGCACAATACAAAATCATCCTTGAGAGTGAGGAAGAGGTGAGCGGGATAAGAACTTTTTGGGATTGGAGCGATAGGTTGAAGCATAGTGGTTCCAAGGTGACTTCATATTCCAGCATTTGTCTTTATCACAGATTCAAAAAATTTCATTGAAGTTAATGGTGTCCTCAAGAGGTATGTGTTGATTGTGAGGAAATGTACACATGCACTAACAAACCTGTAGAAAGGAATAAGGCAAAGAAAAACTAATATTGAGAGCTACTCCTCCTCTTGCTATTCTTCTAGTGTACAATACTCCTTGAGCCAGGTCTCAACTTGTGCAATGGTGGGCCGGTTGAAGAATTTATGCTCTTGCAATTTATTTATTGCCTCCCTAGTGTTGTTGTCCATTGCATTCTTAATTTCAACAACAAGCTTTTGATATAATGAATCAACTTCCAAAATTTTATCAATAGTCAAATAATATATGTCTCCTTGGGTGGGATCTCCCCACACAAGTTGGTCCAATTTTAGCGTCCTAAAATTGCGACACTTGCAATTTCGACTGCATTTTGGTCTTCATGATGGCGACGCAACATGCAACCTGAATGGAGACCCTGAAACCTGATTATGACACTAAAAACTGCATTTTTCAAGCACCCTGGCCTGAACCTCCTTGCACCCTGCTGTCCCGGGAGGTGGGACCAGAGCGCCCAGCACCCTGGTCCTTCAACGCCCAGCGCCCTGGTCCCCAGGACCATGGTGCCTAGTGCCCTGGTCCCTGGGTCCTATTTTGGGCCCGGTCTCCTAAGGGGTCTCGGGTCTTTTTGTTTGCAATTTGGAAATTAACCTTCCTGGTCGGCCTAAGGTCGGGAAAATCAGTCTATTAGCCCTAATTGACAAGTATATAAACTACATTTTCCTCTTTCATTTGATATGATGGAAAAGGCATGGAAACTATACTCAAGCATTCAAGCATTCAAGCATTCCTTCAAGCAATTGATCATTTCAAGTCTCCATTCAAGGCTAAGTGTTGCATTCAAGACAAGGATTCAACCATTGAAGAGGAGATCACATATCACATACTACTACAACATACAACATACAACATCTAAACCTTCGCACATAAGGATACAAACATCCTTAGAACAAGGAATTAGTACTTGTTTTACAGTCATTTACATTTACAGCTCTTGCTCATTTCTTGGTTAATTCCAAAACTGGGGTTTGACCTAAAGGCAAACCCCTAATCCCTAACCCCCCAATCGTCTTCACTTTTCTGTGTGTAGGTTGCAGGTACGCGGCTGAAATTGAAGATCTGGAATCCTTGTGCAGAGATGAACAGATCCCCCTTCGTTTCGCGGATTTTTCGGAGGACCATGGCACCGGGTGCCATTGTCCCGACAACTTTTGCTCAAATTTGCAGGACAGCGCCGTATCAACATTTCACTACTAATTCCAGGTCCGCAGCTTCATACTGTATCCCTATCTCAGTTTATAAGTGAATCTTTCTCACTTTCCATGCATTTTTAGCTCAATTCCTCTATGCACATTCTTTACAAAAGAGGGTAGCCTTGCTGTCTTAACCCTTGAAACTCATTTAGCATCCAATCTTGCATTGTGTGGGATTGGATCTTGTGGGTATCAACCCCTCTTTTGAATGTAAAGTCTCTCCCCTAAGTGAAAACCATCAACCCTAGTGAATCTCCCTTCTCTCTCCTCGGAGTTGGAAGAGGGGAGAGCAACTAGGGTTCGATCGCGATTTTTCGCTTTACATTTTGGTGAACCCAACGTGAACATCCTTTCTGATTTTTCATGCTTAGATCTGAAAAAATTGATTACATTTCCATGTTTGATCTTTTGCAAAATTTTAGAGGTGATTGCATAAAAACCCTAAAATTTCTTTTTAGTAATTAAGCTTGTGAAATGTTTAAATGTTAATGCTTGTTTCAGATCTATCCTTCTATTACAAATTATCAATTCATATTTGTGCTTTAATTTTGAAAATTAAGTGGTTAAGTGTCAAAACCCTAATTTTTGAAACCTTCTTGGTTCAACCTTTGACTGATAATTTCACTGATCAAAACTTCTCCAAATCAGTTGTAACTTTGGATTCCGCAATAAAATCACAATATCTTTCATCCCTGAAAATTTGGAAAAAAGTTGCGAGGACCATGTGCACTCCGAGCGCCATCGTCCCCGACATTTTTTTCGAAATTTCGGGAGCGAGATCTTACTGTATTTTCCTGCTAAAATCCAGAATTTTGGCTGATTTTATCAATTTTAACACCTTCAAAATTACAATCAAAGTTGGTCTTGTAATTGCTTGGATTAAGGCTTTTAAACATTCAAAAATCATTGAAACTGAAATTTTGTGTCAAAATTGTGTTCTTACTGTCCTAAATCTGAAAAGTGTGTTAACATTCATTAAAAATTTCAGTGCTTTATTCAAATTCTTGCATTTTGTGACTTTTGAAATTAAGTGCTTAATTACAACAACTTTGATTTCCGCTTTCAAAATTGAATTTTGCGTGAAATTGAGTCAACTTTTGAATTTCAAAACTTGCATTGCTTTTGGCATTCCCTCTAAAATCATAAAATTCAAAATTTCAGTTTTCCTCTCTTTTTCAAAATTCAAATTTTGCATTTTTCGACAATCTGGGTAGGGTTCAATTTTGAGATTGCAACTTTAATTTGGCCTACCTACAGATCGTAAAATCACTCAATTTTTTCAGATTGGCTTTAAAATCATCATACCTTTCATCCCTGCAAATTTTGAAAAAAGTTGCAAGGACCGTGTTGCACTCCGAGCGCCATGGTCCCGGACATTTTTTCCGAAATTTCGGGAGACTGTCGTGATTGCATTTAACAGCTTAAATCCAGAAGATTGGCTGATTTTACTGAAAATTGCTACCTCTAAAATCAAAATTTTCTCTCCTTCTCTAGTGCATGAGTTTTACAACAATAAGCCCTACTTACACTATTCCCGTTAGACGAAGCCGTAGAATTAAGTCTTTCCGAGGTTTAATTACCGAGGAGATGGAACCTAATTTGAATAGCCTTTTTAACAAGGACATGGGTAATTCCTCTAATCCTCCTAATGATGAAGAAGCTCTCCATGAGGTTTCTGAAGAACAAATTTCAAAATTGGATAACCAATTTGATGATTTTCGACAATGGATGTCTCAAGAATACCCCGATAGTCAAGCTCTTCCTTTAATTGAGGGTCTAAAAAGTATGCTTCAAAGTGATAAGAATGGAATTGATATTTTGCGTGGTATTGCACACATTGTGGATTCGAATGTGATGCCTATGAAGAGTTGTGCCGAAACTTTAGGTTATACACAACCTCCTACTCAAGTCAATCATTCTATTCCTTTGATGACTTCTATTGCTAGCATACCTACCTTTACATCAAACATAATGACCACTTCTACACAAGATATTCCCCCTGTGATCACTAGTCATGGGGGCAATCCTTCCTTTTCAATTAACCCTCTTCCTTCATTCAATCCGACTTCTTCATTCATTCCTTCAATGAGTGTTCCTATTACATCTTCACAAATGAACATGATGCAAGGGGGCAATTCATTTAACCATTCCATTCCTCCTTGTAGTGTTCCTCCTGTCCAATCATCTCCTATGACTAATTATCATAGGGTCCCACCACCTTACTCTTTGCCTTCTTTCAATAACATAACACCTCCATCTCAATCTAACACATCTAATATGAACTCTTCGACTGAAGCGACCATTAACAATCTTGCACAAACTGTCTCTTCTTTACAGCAACAAATTGCCTCTATGAACCAATCTAAGTTTAGTGTGCCCACATTTGAGGTTGCGAGCCCACTTTCTCTTGACATTGTTCGAGCTATTCCTCCTAAACATGTTGAAATTCCGCATTTGGAGCTTTATAATGGTAAGGGTGATCCTCCAACACATGTTAAGACCTTTCAAACAATCTGTACTGATTTTGCTTATGACCAAAGGTTGCTTGCAAAACTGTTCACTAGAACATTAAGAGACAAAGCCCTACAATGGTATTGCTCGTTGCCTTCTTATTATATTACTTCTTTTGAACAACTTGCAAATGCTTTCATTCAACAATTTCAAAACAATATAAGTCCTAAGGTTACTTTGATTGATTTAATGCATTGTAAACAAGGTGTTAAAGAAAAAGTGACTGATTTCATTGGTAGATAGAAGCATTTGTATGCTCAAATTTCTTTTCCAGTGCTTGACAATGACGTTCAAAGAATCTTTATTTCTAATTTACAAAAAGATATTCGAGACAAACTTCTGTTTTCTGAGTTTACTTCTTTCCAACAGTTGTGTGCCACTCTTCACAATTATCAACTGACTGTGAGTCAAATGGAACAATCACATCCTATGGCTCTGAGTGATAAGGGTGATAGCAGTCAACAACCATTTGGGAAGTTTAAACCGAACAGAGATTCCATCAAATTCAATGAAAACATCATCAACAACAATGTGAATGCAGCATCAGGTGTGCCTCCTATTTCTAAATTTTTCAAGAAAGAAAGAAAGTATACTCCTTTGGATGAATCATTGCATAGTATTATGAATAAGTTATTGGAACAAAATGTGCTTACTCTTCCTCCTATAAGGCAAATTGATCCTGCAAAGATTACTTCACCTTATTTTGATAACAAAGCCTTTTGTCAATTTCATCGTCAGCCTGGGCATGATACTGAAAAATGTTTTTCTTTAAAGGGTAAAATTCAAGATTTGATTGATAATAATACTATTTCTATTTCTGGAGTGAATGATAAAGGCAATACATCTGTAGCTCCTCCTAATCAAAATCTTCAGATTTTCACTGATCCATTACCTTCTCATACCTCTAATGCGATTGAGACTAATGATTCCTTTTTTTCATCTAATGGTCTTGTGTCTATGACTCCGAATGTGATTAACTTTGTAGAGCAGCAAGAAAATCCTAAAGAACCTTCCATCACATTTGATTCCAGTGAAACTATTAGGGCACCTGATGGTCCTTTATACATAGTTGCAAAAGTCAAGAATACACCTTGCCGTGGAGTGCTTATTGATCCTTCGTGCATGATTAATGTTATTACTGAAGAATTTCTTTTTACTTTGCAATTGAATCAAGTGATAAATGACAAAACAGATGTGATTGTGAAACTATTTGATGCATTTTCTTCTCCCACAATTGGTTCTATTACATTGCCTATTGAGGTCTATAACAAATCCCTTGACGTGAACTTTGCTATTATTCCATCTTCCGAACAATTTCGTGTGAAGCTTGGCTATCCTTGGCTATCTTCCATGAAAGCTATTGCTTCTCCTATTCATAAGTGTTTGAAATTTCCCCATAATGGTGAAGTTGTTACTGTCAATCATAGTCTCTTTAAACCAGCTGAAAGAACCTCTAGTGTTCCTCTTGATTACTTTTGGCCTAAACAATTCCAATCTCTTCCTCCGCAAAGTGATCATCTTTTCAAATCTTATCAAAAATGGAAAACAGATATGATCCTATCTTTAAGTGAACCTAGAACACCTAAACTTGATATTCCTATCGTTCTTGAGAAGGAAGTTCTTCCTTTGAAAGATAAAACTAATGTCTTTCCTCAAGAAGATTCCCAACCCATCCCTATGGATGTGACTATGTCTATATCTAATAAACTTCCTAAAAGTAGACCCATCCCTCCTCGTCATGATGGACTTGGTCTCCTTCCTAAACCAAATATTCCTCCCTTATATGGAGCAGTTCCTCCTCCTTCCTTTTATAGAGAGAAGAGACCTTCTTCTTCTCCTATTGTTCAGCCTAAGAGACCACAACCTAAACACCCAAGTGATAGGGATGAGAACATTCCTCCTCCTCAATCTTATTCACTTCCTACTAAGACTAGACGAAATCATTCTGCACGTGAACGCTGACGAAAGCATCGTCTTAGAGCTCAAGCAGCTGCTTCTCAAACTTTACAATCTCCAAAAACACCTTCAACAAGCATTATTCCATTTTCTCCTTAGCCGGACATTGAGCCTAAATCTCCTAAACATAAGATGCATGATGGTCTTGATCCTGTGCAAGTTAAAAATCCTATTTTTATAAATCTTGATGATGATATAGATGAAAATGTTACTTCTCTTGCTTCTGATAGTGAATATGAACTTGTTGATATTGATAACCATTTATCCAATGAATTTTCTAAAGCACTTATCCTAGCTCCTAGACAAGAACAACGTGGCTCGGAACATGAACATAGCCCTTGTTTGGATCTTGTGATAGCTCCATCTGCTGTGTTGGATGTTCCTCCTCTAGCGTGTTCCCTGCCTTCCCGAAACATTGATCAGCAAGATCGGGGGGTAGATGACGTGCTAGACTAGTTACATTAGCATAGCAGATTCTCTCCTCCTCTCTTGTGTTACTTCTTCTATATGTTATTCTCATTCTTCTATTTGTTGTCCTTAGTGTTGTCTACTTGAGGACGATGCAAAGCATTGAGATCTCTCGATCTCTCTCATGTTGACTCAAAAGACACATGTGTTCCCTTCTTCTAGGTGACCTTCCTTGATTGGGGAATGAAGAACAATTATGCATACATACATATGATATATATACATGAATTATCATACAGCATACTGACCCCAAGGAAAGCGAAGTCACCTTGTGCTTTGTGTTTTGTGTCTATTATCCTTGGGCTTATCTCACACTTGGGGGCTAAATCCTTGCGATAACGTGCTCCTTTCCTTTCTCATTCTTATATGTATCACTACCTTAAAGCAATCACCCCCGGTGAGGCGTGTGCGATCACTTTAACGTAGGGGGGCATACATCCCGTTCATATCTTTTCAAGATACTTGAGAATTTCTTGGCAAATTTAGCTTTGCCTTGAAAATTTTTGATATCTTTCTTGCATGACTCATAGTGAGGGAACCTTACTACTGACAGTCATGGTTCTCCCTCATGATCTTCCCTTTTACTTTGTCAATCGAAGTCATAAGATCCTTAGTCCACTGGGGCCTTGGTGTGTCTTGCCTCCTTGACGTGGTGAAAGTCTTTCAATGATTGTTCATTGTACTTTACCGGAAGTATGAGCATACATACTCCCGCTAAAGTGGGGGCTAAATGTAGCATCCTAAAATTGCAACACTTGCAATTTCGACTGCATTTCGGTCTTCACGATGGCGACGCAACATGCAACCTGAATGGAGACCCTGAAACCTGATTATGACACTAAAAACTGCATTTTTCAACCACCCTAGCCTGAACCTCCTTGCACCCTGCTGTCCTGGGAGGTGGGACCAGAGCGCCCAGCGCCCTGGTCCTTCAGGACCAGGGCGCCCAGCGCCCTGGTCCCTAGGTCCTATTTTGGGCCCGGTCTCCTAAGGGGTCTCGGGTCTTTTTGTTTGCAATTTGGAAATTAACTTTCCTGGTCGGCCTAAGGTCGGGAAAATCAGTCTATTAGCCCTAATTGACAAGTATATAAACTACATTTTCCTCTTTCATTCGATATGATGGAAAAGGCGTGGAAACTATACTCAAGCATTCAAGCATTCAAGCATTCCTTCAAGCAATTGATCATTTCAAGTCTCCATTCAAGGCTAAGTGTTGCATTCAAGACAAGGATTCAACCATTGAAGAGGAGATCACATATCACATACTACTACAACATACAACATACAACATCTAAACCTTCGCACATAAGGATACAAACATCCTTAGAACAAGGTATTAGTACTTGTTTTACAGTCATTTACATTTACAGCTCTTGCTCATTTCTTGGTTAATTCCAAAACCGGGGTTTGACCTAAAGGCAAACCCCTAATCCCTAACCCCCCAATCGTCTTCGCTTTTCTGTGTGTAGGTTGCAGGTACGCGGCTGAAATTGAAGATCTGGAATCCTTGTGCAGAGATGAACAGATCCCCCTTCGTTTCGCAGATTTTTCGGAGGACCGTGGCGCCGGGTGCCATCGTCCCGACAACTTTTGCTCAAATTTGCAGGACAGCGCCGTACTGACATTTCACTGCTAATTCCAGGTCCACAGCTTCATACTATATCCCTATCTCAGTTTATAAGCGAATCTTTCTCACTTTCCATGCATTTTTAGCTCAATTCCTCTATGCACATTCTTTACAAAAGAGGGTAGCCTTGCTATCTTAACCCTTGAAACTCATTTAGCATCCAATCTTGCATTGTGTGGGATTGGATCTTGTGGGTTTCAACCCCTCTTTTGAATGTAAAGTCTCTCCCCTAAGTGAAAACCATCAACCCTAGTTAATCTCCCTTCTCTCTCCTCGGAGTTGGAAGAGGGGAGAGCAACTAGGGTTCGATCGCGATTTTCTGCTTTACACCAATTATGACCGTACTACCTCCTTAATATCACTTTTCCATATATTTAAATCCTATATTTGATTATCCTTATCCAAAATTTTAGGAATATTCCAGTGTTGTAGGTCTTTGAAAGAATTTATTTTTTCCTTTAGGGCTATTTGTCGTCCCTCCACATGTTGAGTCTCCTTAATCATCATATTATAATTTTTCAATGTGGCTCCAATAATTAGAGGGGTAGAGGGTTGATTTTTTACTGCCAAGAATATTTCTTTAAAAAATGTAGCCCTAGGTTGCCACATGGATTTAAAAGGCTTAAAGAATTAAACTAGACCCTACAACTACCTATGGATTTGAAAAATATGTTGGTATGAGGCATTAACCTCATGCAATTTATTTATTATTTGGCCTAGAAAATGCAAAATTGTGACTTTCCTTATAGCTAGACACTTATCTTCTCCTTTGTCCTTAACCAACTTCAATTTTTTATCTCTATTGTTAATAATTGGTGCTAAGGCCTTATTTTTTAAGGTCATCATTTCAAGGTCCATAATTGAAGAAGAGGGAATGCCATCTGGCTCACCTAGTTTGATTTGCATTTGTTGTCCTTGAAGAGGTGGTCGTTTCTTCATTATGAAAGTGGCAGAAGAATCCCTCTTTTCCAATTCATTTTTCAACTTTTCAAATTGTATATATAATTGATTGAAATAGGATTTTAGAGCTACATGTTGCTTATTTAGTGTTTCATGTCTCCTTTCCTCTTCCTCATCAATTTATTTTCCAAAAAATGAAGAATGTAATGCAATTATGGTTGTCTCAATAGCTGATGTGTCTTTTAATGTCCTTACAATTACATCTCCTATTTTCTCTTCTACCCCATATAAAAATCTAGGATTATCAATCCTGGGGACCTTTAACCACTATGCCAATGCTTTTATATTGGGATGAAACCTAGTGCTATGAGTGTTAGGGTTTTGGCAAATCGGGAGGAAATACAAATTAACAATTATATGTAGATTCAAAAACAAAAAAGATGATGAATAATACACAACATAAATAACATAGAGATTTAACGTGGTTCACTCAAGATGGGCTACATCCATAGAACATAGTCATCCAATATTTTCTTATTATCTAGTAAAATAGTACAACACTATTACAATGCCTTTTCTACATTCCAGCCACTTATAACATGCAATTTTTAGGGCAACATAGAAAGTTAGTTAACAAAATTAACTCCTAACCCTAAAATAATATTCTCACATCTTTTCCTCATACTCGTATTCATGTATTGTCATATAATCATATTTTGTGGTAACCTTTTTTAGCCATCAAACTATCAAATTTCAAATACCATTGTCAAGGTGCTTGTTTTAGGCTATTCAAACTCTTTTTCAACTTGCACACTAACTTCTCCTTACCTTTGACCTCATATCCCTATGGTTGCTGCATGTAGATTTTCTTCTCCAAATCTCCATGGAGAAAAGTTGTTTTATCATTTAGCTATTCAAGATGTAAGTCTTCTGTAGCCACAAGACTTAGAATAATTCTAATTGAAGTCATTTTTACAATTGGAGAGAATGTTTCATCAAAATCTATACCCTTTTTCTATGCAAAACTTTTTACCACGAGTCTGGCCTTATATATTTGTTGTCCTCCATCCTCCTCCTTCAGCCTATAAACCCATTTAGTTGGCAATGCTCTTTTTTCTACAAGTAATGGGACTAAGTCCCAAGTCCGATTCTACATCAAGGAATCCATTTCCTCTTTCATGCCTAGCTCCCACTGCTATTTGGCATCTACTTGCATTTATTATTCATATCCTTTTGGTTCACTAGAACCAGTTAATAAAATAGAATACAATGAAGGAGAAAATATTTTAGGAGGTCTACTTAACCTCATAGAGAGTCTAACCCTTTTAGGAGTTTGTGGGATATTTAATTGTTATTGAGCATCAGGTACCAATGGCAGTTTATTTTAAGGGATCTCATCCAGCACCATATATTTTGTTTTGAACTATTCATGCTTCTTTTCCTACTTTTGTTCTTTATACATGATCTTCTCATTGAATATTAAATCTCTACTTCTAATTATTTTTTGATTTTCAAAATCCTATAACCAATAACCAAAGTCATCCATTCCATATCCAATGAAGGTACATTTTTGAGATTTAGCATCAAGCTTAGTTTTTTTTTCTTTATCAACATGGACAAAAGCTTCACAACCAAAAGTTTTAAGAAAATAATAATTTAACTTTTTACCAGTCCATGCCTCCTATATAATGCCACCATCCAAAGGACTCGAAGGTCCTTTGATAATCAAATAAATAGTAGTATGTACAACATCTACCTAGAAATGTAGTGGCAATCTAGCATGAAATATCATCCTCCTTCCATGCTCCATGATGGTCCTATTCATTCTCTTAGACACACCATTTTCTTGTGGGGTTCCTACAAATATCTTTTGCCTTCGGATTCTATTGTAAGAATAGTAATCTTTAAATGCTTTGCTACAATACTTGCATCCATTATCATATCTAAGACACTTAAACTTTCTCCTATCTCATTCTCAACCAAAGATTTACATTTCTTAGAAGTTTAAAAAACATTTGATTTCTATTTTTAGAAATACACCCATGTTTTCCTAGTTGTATCATCTATAAAAATGTGGAGGCAGGAAAAATGAGATCGGGTGACTAGGACCTAATCCTACTTTTGCCAACACATTGGGAATATGAAAGAGACTAGGGAGATAGATCACTTTAGCTACTTCTTGTGGGAAAGAGAGAGCCAAGGATTATCTCTTAGGGTTTATATTCCTCTTGTTGCAAATGATGAGAAAAAACTAGGGTTTGAATGATCAACTAGATTAGGAGATAAAGAATGAAGCATAACTGAACTCAAAATTGTACAAACTTGTAGATCTGAAACTGAGATACTTAAAGCATGAAAGGGGGAGGATTATGGATGTGTACCTAATGTTTTAAATTGAACAAAACTAACCTAGACTAGGGTGCCATGCCACTGTCCTGTTTCTGCAGACAAGAGGCTGCAACTAAGACACTGCAAACTGGAGGTCCTGAGTTTGCAACTTGTCAAATTTGACTACAAAATGGAGTGACCAGGGTGCCATGCCCCTTTCTTGGGTAGGACTAGGACACCACACCCCTGTCCTTGACAAATTTCTACACTTCTGAGACTTCTGAGTGGTTCTGATGCCTTTTCCAGATCTGAAACTGCCTCCAGATGCCTGTTTCTACACCTGCAACTGAAAAGGGAAGGTTTGGGTGAATATATAGGGTTTTTACTTAGTCAAACCCCTGTGTTTATGATTTTCACCTCCACAAATAACCAATAATGTACTAAATATGTGTGTTCTATAACCTTGTGTGTATGCAAGATCCTAAAATGAAAGAAACTAAAGCTACCCTATGCATGAGAGTAAACCCTAAATGTAATGTGAATGTAAATAACAATTCTTCAAACCAAATATTCTAAATGATCTAAAGCATGAACATAAATATACAAATTGACATAAACAAGGTCATGCAAAGACATGAAAATAACATGAAAACATACCAATCCCCAAGGGAGATATATTGTCACTAGATCTCCTATTATTCTTCAATGTCTTCAAGGCTCCCAATTGATGACGAATGCTTAAAAAATACATGATGAATGTTGTTGACTATTTTTGAAGACTCCACATAGGCTTCTCTTTCACTACATAGAAGGCTCCTTGTGCTTTCTTTGTTGAAAAATCCCTTACATTAGATAGATCTTAGTTGCCTTCAAATGAAGAAAGAGAGCTCTTATGTATGAAACCCTGCATCTTAGTTTCAACTTAATTCCGCCTTTTGGCTGACCTAGGAATTGAATTTCCCGCCAATATTTTGGGGTTAAGCATTATAATATCATAGAATTATGCTCCCCAAATTTTAGGAAAAAAGTCGAGGACCATGTGCATTCCCGCCATGGTCTGACCAACTTCTCAACAAATTTTTAGGGCCATTAGATATGATGATATTAGAGAAAATCCCAAAGTTATAGCTCATTTTGAGATGTTTTGATATGCAAAATTGGGCCTTAAAGGTTGAAATATGACATAATTAGGGTTTATGATTAAATGATTTATTGGAGGAATAAAATATAAAGTGGCACACTTAGGGTAAAGGGCCCAATTTTATGATGTATGATGGGATGAAATATGACTTTATATTTAATTAAATTAATTAATTAAATGCTTAAAGGGAATTTAGAAACACAAGATACACGACACACTATAGCGAGTGCTAACCTAAGTGTGAAATTGTACCACCCTAGCAAGGGTGTACAATTTATGACACTACATTTAGCCCCCACTTTAGCGATCATATGACACTACGTGCATATGCAAGCTAAAGTAAAGAAAAGTAAACATTCCTGAAAAAGGATATATTCACAAGTTGTCATATGAAGCCTCCACCAGTATATGTAGTACACAATTAGGATCCGCACCCTACAAAACCACAAAATCACCTAAATGCTTACTAAGGAAAGTGATGAAAATTTGAGGGTAGCTATATGCCCCCTATTTTGGCTTGCTAATTTTAGTGAGTTGAAAGATGGTATCATGTTTACCACATCGAATTGTGAAAGAAGATTGATGAAAAATGCTCACAAGAAGATTTGATAGAAGATCAAAAACTAATGCAGAATCATTTGGTAAGAAAGAGAAATAAGCCTCAATTCCAACACAACAAAGAGTGTGAGGATTTGAGATGTCTCTAACACATGATGAAAGATTTAAATGGAAAAAAATGCAAAGAGAAGGAAGAAGAGACAAAAAGCATGAATACACAATTTGGTGATCCATGAGAAGAGAAAAGGAACCATAGACATCTTGCCCCTAAAACTAGGTGACCCATGGAGAGAAGGACATAGAAAACTAGCCCCCAGAGTTTGTTTGGGTGATCCATGTAAGGGAGGAGAGTGAGAACAACGTTAGTTCCACTCAACCTCATGCATGTGTGTGCAAGTGGAGCAATGATACCTACCTTTAACACCAAGAAGATATTCATCATGCAACAATGTCATAAATCCAAGCAAGAGATAGAATACTCTTCAAGCAAGGATAAGATAGTTCAAAAGAGATATCTTGCTACATAAGTGTAAAGGAGATCCTTGGAGGAGAAGAGATCTTTGTTCAAAATACATCTACCTTCAAGAGGAGTTGTCTTTGACAAATATAACATCTTCTAGAATGAATGAATGCAAGAGATTAGAAAAGAGTAGAGGATTGAGATGACATCAAAGAGAGATTATTTATAACAACACTCTTCTAAAATAAGGCAAGAGATCCTCATCAGGGATATGCACATGCACAAAATATAAGAGTTTATTATAAAAGATACTACTCAATGAAGAAAAACAATTAATGAATGATCAAAGACTTCCAATCACCAAGGAGGAGGTCATAATTAATGATATGTACTTAAGATCCCCATTAGGGATGCATGTTCCAATATGAGAGAATGAATTCAAATATGAATACACTTCTACAATCAATAAGAAGTCCTTACAGAAGACACTACTTCACAAAGGGGAATTATTAATCTTAAGAAGTAGAGATGTTTGAAATCACTCGTGCCCCCCATATATAGGGAGAAGAGATGAGATAGAAATAGGCTATTATGTTTCTCTCAAAAGTATGATTGCACATGAAATTGTACCATCATGAATGATAATGAGACCATAGTAAGTGAGCTACCAATGTCACATAATGATGAACACCATAATAACCATTAATGTTATTTAAAGACATGATAGATTGAATGAGGTATTTGAATATGACATGTTAAATGCTCTACTATAAGTGAGATTAAAAACATGTATAAGATGATGAATGTTAAAAAGTCTTTAGAAAGAGAGAAGCTTATAGGAGAAGAATAGGCCACTAAGTCATACTTTTCTTGCACACAATAAATCTTAGGATAGGGATAAGTATAACTCATTTGAGTCTTATTCCTAGAAGAAGGGATTTTAAAATGAGTAGAAGAGAAAGTATCATAAGGGGGATTAGATATCTCCTGAGGAGATTCATAAAGAGATTTGTTCATCACCAAGATTTCCTTATGAGGGGGATGAGTCTTGAAAGAAGTAAAAGATGATTTAAGTGAGGTGAGGTCGTCATCACAACTAAATATAGAATTCACATTGAGAGTTGTTCTTTTAGATGCTTTAGTGGTCTTAGAAGGATTATATCCAAGTCTAAATGAAGCTTCATGTGTATTATGTTCTAAAGGAACTTTAACTCCTTGTTCATTTTCTTTGCACCACAACCATTGCCATCATAGCCACTCTTAGCTAAAATGTGAAAAGTAGGACCATAAAGGGATGCCAAATCAGAAAGAGATGGTGATGCCCCATAGGTTGTAATGCTATATGAATTAGAGGAAGGATTTTAAGAATCATTTGAATTAGAAGAAGCCACAAAGTGGTTACTTAGTTGCTTAGACAAAGTGGGTTTCTCTTTAGGTTCCTCATTAGATTTATCCTTCTTAGTCTTAGATCCTTTCCAAGGTACCCTATATTATCCTATAAAAGTAGGGGTAAAGTCTTGAGATCCCCAATCATCATTTTTGATCACTTCTTTAGGAGAAAAGATATCATTGGGAGGAGATTCCAATTGAGTAGGAGAATCAAGAGTACTAGAAGGAACAACATCATTAAAATAAATAGATGTATTTGAAGAAGTAGAAGGATTGGGAGAAGAATGGGAAGTAGTTGAGGAAGAAGATCCATATTTTAATGGTTCTTGAGGTTTGGTATCAGCTAACAAGGTGTATGTCATATTATTATAAATGAACTTGACTTGCCTATGCAAAGTTGAGGGGACAACTTGCATGTTATGAATCCAAGGTCTCCCTAATAGAAGGTTATATGTCAAATTACTAGGCATAACATGAATAGGTGTAGGTAACACAAAAAGACCTACCCTAATAGGAAAGGTTATGACACCTAGACATTGTTTAGACACATTATCAAAACCTTGAATAGTAAGAGAAGAAGGTTCGATGAGAGAATAATCCACATTAATCCTATCCAATAAGTCCAGTCCACAAAAATTAAGGCCAGGTCCATTGTCCAAAAGGGTTCATCTTATAGTACTATCATGGATAATAACCACAATCATAAGAGGATCATATTAATTTTGGATTTCAGGAGAAGGTAACTCATCTTGTGTGAATACAATTTGAGCTTTGGATTTGTTTGTAGGATAAATCAAAGCGAACATGTTATTAGGTGTCACTATAGGTGGGACATCTAATTTTTCAAAGCATCTTGTAACGTCCCATGAAAGTAGGTGAAGTTTGAACCAAATCCCAAATAGAAATCTTAGCAGGATTGGCTTTAAGTTGTTTAGTGAGATCATACTCCTTACTAAGGGTTGATATACAAGGTGCTTGTGGAAGGGTAGGTTGAGAGGGAGGAAGTGAAGTTGGGATAACAGGAGGAGGAATAGGTTGCCTATTGTTTCTTGTGTTGTAAGTATGAGAAACCATATTATAACTCTCTCTGGTAACTTTGTTAGCATACTCATAAGGGATCTTAGTAGGATAAACTCCTTGCATAGTAATAATAGGTTTCTTAGGAGTGCAAAAAGAATCATTAGCATAACCACCTTGAACCACTAAGATAGGCCTACGTTGGGAATTTTGAGAAGGACAAGAACCTTGAACTGTGAAGAGGGGTTTATTAGGTATTTCATTCACATGTATCAAATTGATTGAGGATGGTTTAGGAATATCAAAGGTGTCCTTAGAAGAAGAATGAACAAGATTATTGGAAGAATTGTTGATAGTCTCTTCTTGTACTAAAATATTATCAATGATAAGACCAATTTTAGGAGGGAGACTAGAAGTAGGCATTGATGTTTTAGAAGGAAGAATGTTAATAGAAAAGGTCATATCATCCTCTATCATCAAAGGATCTACATGGGGAATAGACTCTCTAGGGAAAAGATCAATATTAATTTCTAAAGTCTCACCTTTGAGAGGGAGATCTTTGAAAAAGATGTTAACCATTATGAGTTGAACTAGGGTGTCA
Source organism: Cryptomeria japonica (assembly GCF_030272615.1). Classification (NCBI taxonomy): domain Eukaryota; kingdom Viridiplantae; phylum Streptophyta; class Pinopsida; order Cupressales; family Cupressaceae; genus Cryptomeria; species Cryptomeria japonica. The sequence continues at coordinate 361,717,108 of NC_081405.1, read as the reverse complement.
TTATGAGTAGAACTTAGTTGAGGAGAGGGAAATGCCTTATTTTTAGAGGGATAATGATTGAGATTCATGGAAGGTGAGATGCTATCAAGGGAGTTATCAATCATCATTTTATCCCCTTTGGCTAGGGTTCTCTCATGGGGGAGAGAATAATCAACACCTTATTCTAGTGGTTCTTCCAAATAGTGAGGTCATTGAAAGGAATATCTGACACAAAGACATCCTGATTGCTATTGCCAATTTTGGGAGAAGGGATAACATTGTTTATTAATTCTCAATACTTAGGAAGGAGAGAATCTCTACATATATTTAAATCATCCCTTTTCCTCAAAAAGTCTTCAATAGGATCTTTAGGGGAGAGAGCATTAAGGAAATTTATTATGATTTGATCTTCTTTCTCTAAGGCATCTTTAGGGATAAGACAATATTTAAGACAAGGGCAAGCATTTCTCATTAATGCATCATCTCTAGTGGGAATTTTGTTGGAATCAAAAGAGAAAATGCCATCACTAGGAAAAGTGGGGACAATACCTTCTTCTAGCACAAAATCAACATCATGAGGGGAGTATTCTTTAGGAGGTAGATGAACATCTTTCTCCAAAGTTCATGGTTAGGAAGGAGATCATTGAAAGAATTATTCATAACCTCTCATTGTACTAATATGCCCCTATTGGTAAGACCAAATTTCGGAGAAAATAAGTTAATATCCATCAATACCTTTTCACTTAGAGAGGAGAATTTGTAAGGAAGGTAAAGTAACATTAAGAAAAGTGTTTATGATATCATCCTCTTCTTCTAAGATAGCTAGATGGGAAGGGCACATTATAGGAGAATTGTCAAAATCACTCTTCAAATGTTCATCCTTAGAGCATGGGAGATTTTTGAAGGGGTTGGTAACAACTCTTTTAGGCACTAAAATGTTGTCATAGATAGGAGGAGGTTCTTTAAGAGATGGAAAAATTGAAACAAGGGAAGCCAACCCATTATCACATTTATGAAATGAATGCATCATGACAAAAAATTCCTCTTTCAAATGATAACATATGCAAAATAGAAGGAAATGTTCAATTTTAACCAATGAAATCACTCTAAATGTTGATTTATAAAATAAAATTTATGAGTGAAATGTGTTCGTAAATAAGATCTGAAATTAATGATCCAAATCAAGTTATCCACAAGTTCAATTTTGAATTGAAAAATTAGGGTTTCAACAAAATTAACCTCTAAATTTTGAAATTTGCAAGGAATTGAAACTTGTAAATGTAAATTTGAATTTGAAATAGAAAAAACACTCAGATCTGAGAACATAAATCATAATTAAAGGAGGTTGGATTCACGTTGGGTTCACCAAAATGTGGACGCGAGAAAAGTAAGATCGAGTGACTAGGACCTAATCCTACTTTTGCCAACACATTGGAAATACGAAAGAGCCAAGGATTATTTCTTAGGGTTTCTATTCCTCTTGTTACAAATTATGAGAAAAACTAGGGTTTGAATGATCAACTAGATTAGGAGATAAAGAATGAAGCATAAATGAACTCAAAATTGCAGAAACTTGCAAATCTGAAATTGAGATACTGAAAGCATGAAAGGGGGGGATTTTGGATGTGTGCCTAATGCTACAAATTGAACAAAACTGACCTAGGCTAGGGTAACATGCCATTGTCCTATTTCTGCAGACAGGAGGCTGCAACTGAGACACTACAAATTGAAGGTCCTGAGTCTATAACTTGTCAAATTTGAATGAAAAATGGAGGAACTAGGGTGCCATGCCCTTGCCCTAGGAAGGACCAGGGTGTCATGCCCATATCCTTGATAGATTTCTGCACTTCTAAGACTTATGAGTGGTTCTGATGCCTTTTCCAGATCTGAAACTATCTTCAGATGGCTATTTCTATACCTACAACTGAAAAGGGAAGGTTGGGGTGGCTATATGGGGTTTTTACTTAGTCAAACTCCTATGTTTGTGATTTCCACCTCCACAAATAGCCAATAATGTATTGAAAATATGTGTGCTAGAACCTTGTGTGTATGCAAGATCCTAAAATGAAAGAAACTAGTGCTACCCTACGCATGAGAGTAAACCCTAAATGTAAATATAAATGCAAATAACAATGCTTCAAACCAAATATGCTAAATAATCTAAAGCATGAAAGTAAATATTTAAATTGATGTAAAGAATCTCATACAAAGACATGAAAATAACATGAAGTCATACCAATCGCCAAGGGAGAGATATTGCCACTAGATCTCCTATTATTCTTCAATGTCTTCAAGGCTCCCAATTGATGATTAATGCTTGAAAAATGCTTGATGAATTTTGTTGAATGTTGTTGAATACTCCACATAGGCTTCTCTTTCACTACATAGAAGGCTCCTTACGCTTCCTTTGCTGAAAACTCCCTTAGATTAGATAGATCTTAGTTGCCTTCAAATGAAGAAAGAGAGCTCTTATGCATGAAACCCTAGATCTTAATTTTGACTTAATTCTTCTTTTAGGCCGACCTAGGAATTGAATTTCCCACCAATATTTTGGGGTTAAGCATTATAATATCATAGAATTGTGCTCCCAAAATTTTGGGAAAAAAGTCGAGGACCATGTGCATTCCCGCCATGGTTCGACCAAATTTTCAGGGTCATTAGCTATGATGATATTAGAGTGAATCTTAAAGTTACAGCTGATTTTGAGATGTTTTGATATGCAAAATTTGGCCTTAAAGGTCGAAATAGGACATAATTAGGGTTTATGATTAAATGATTTATTGGAGGAATAAAATAAAAAGGGGAACACTTAGGGTAAAGGGCCCAATTTAAAGATGTATGAAGTGATGAAATATGACTTTAGATTTAATTAAATTATTAAAGGGAAATTAGAAATGCAAGATGCAAGACACACTAAGGCGGGTGCTAACCTAAGTGTGAATTTGTACCACCCTAGCAAGGGTGTAAACTTTATGACACTACAAAAAATAACATAATAACAACAACTACAAAGAGATGATACCTAATTTGGTCCCCATACATATGAATGAACAAGCTCTAACTTCTCACTCTTCTTCTCTTGACCAACCTTGAGAAATCTGACTCTTTTCTATTTCACCAAAACATAGTTTTCATGAAACTCTAAATCAATCTGCTTTAGTCATGGCAACAAATTTTTAGAGTGAAGGATTTTCATCACTTCCTCACTCATGTGCCCAAGTCTGTGGTGCCATAGTTTTGATTCTATCTTTGCAACATCTATTGTAGCTGTCCTTGCAACTAATTTTTCTGTAACAACTAAGGTAGAATAAGTATTACTAGTATACAAATACAATGTTCCTACCTTTGCACATTTAGCTACTACTAATGTACCTTTAGTGACCTTCTAAACATTTTTTGTAAGGGTAACCATGTAGCCTTCACTACCCAGTTTTCCTACATAAATTAAATTTCTTCTTAAATTAGGGACATGCCTTACCTCCTATAGCAACTAGTCATTTCCATTCTGCAACTTGATTTTAATCTTGCCTTTTCCAATAATCTAATAAGCCTCATCATCACCCAAATATAATTGTGCAAAATCACCTTTAACATAATCTAGAAAATATTTTCTATGGGGTATGGCATGAATGAAGCCCCTGAATCTAGTACCCAAGAATCATTAACATTATCTAAACATGGAATTAAGGAATCTTGTAAAGTATTACTTGCAATGTTGGCTTCCTTACTGTCATCTTCATTTTGTCTCCTTGTTTTTTTCTTCCGAGGCCAACAATATTTCTTTAAATGTCCTGGCTTTCCACAGTACCAATAATCATTTCTTTCTCTGGATCGAGAGCATCCTTTCTTTGACTTTCCTCATGACTTCTCATTCTTTCCTAGGATTTTTCCTCTTTCCTTTGATCTTCCTCTATTTTCTACATTCAAAATAGTACCTAATATTGTTGAAGTCTCACCTATGCTTTTCCATCACATTTCCTCACTTAGGATAACACCAACAACATCATCAAATTTTAAAGTGTTTGTACCAAAGACATGTTGGCAATTGACGCTCATTTGATTGGTTTCATATGTTGTCATTGATGGCAACATGTTTCGGCTTCATTCTTTGGTTTGGTACTTCACTGGCAGACACTTCACCGATAGACACTTCACTGGCACCGATAGGTATCTTCACTGGTAGGAAGGATTCTATGAATATTAGCATTGAAGGCTGACATGATTTATAGATCAAGCAAGTTAACTAGAAAATAGGGTACTGGGATAGGAGGGTGACATCATTGGGAGATCCAGTAATCGACAATTCATTTTGTTATTTATGTATATATGTAATGAGCTGACATGTATAATCATTTTTGTACTATCTATGTAAGACAACATGAGTTATGAAGGATTGGAAGGGTATATAGGTTAGTTGATTAGATCATTTTTGATATAGGAGTACGTGGTGCTTCTAGTAATGCGAATATCATGTGTATGAGGTCATTTATGTATGAGATATGTTGGCAATTGACACTTAATTGGTTGGTTTCACTATGTTGTCATTGATGGAAACATGGTATCTTGTTTCGGCTTCATATTATGGTGCAGTTGTGTACCAGCAGGCACTTCACTGGTACCGACATCGACAGGATGGAAGGATTTCTTTGGTTGCCAGCAATGCAGGCCAACATAGTTTAGAATAAGGTTATCAATATTGGAGGCCGACATCTTTTGGATCCGACATTGATAATTGTTTTTGATATTCATGTACTTATGTTATCTAGCCAACATGTAATTTAATATTGTAAATATCTTTGTAAGGCGACATAAGGCATGATCAATTGTATAGGGTATATAGGTTAGTTGGATTAGATTATTTTGGGATAGGTGAGATTATGGAATACATGGATGTGATATAATGTGAAATATATCAGAAAGATCATGTATGTGAGGTTATTTATGTAATGGTTATTCTGGTAAAGGGTTTAGGGTTTCAAACTGAAACAGATAGAGCTTAATCAAAACTATATTCAGGCATAGGAGATGCTATCTTTTGTAGTTCAACACTTCTCTGGATCGTAGTCTAGATTTATATGTAGTCAATGAGGCTCCTTTTGTGATTGAGTAGTGTGCTCTAGGCTGTAAGCCTTCCTGCAAGTGCAAGCCCCTTGTATTTTGTAATATCTCTTCATATGGCCAGTGAATTGATATTGTGGGTCACAAATCCCACCATGGTTGTTCCTCTTTGAGGTTTTCCACATATAATTTTCTATGTTATAGTGTTCATTTATGTGATTGTCTTATCGGTTACTTTACTTATTTCAATTCTTTATGTACCGGTATACTAGTTGGTGTAAGAATGTTTTAATAAGGTTAAAATTGATCAGATCAATAGGACACTGATTCACCCTCCCTCTCAATGTTCTTGGATTCCAACAATTGGTATCAAAGCCTTATGCCTCGGAGGAAGTTTAACAGCTTCAGGGAGATCCTGAATTTGGAATCGATGGATATGGGCTTGGAGAAGCAACTTGAGATGGAACTTGAAGATTATGATGTTGAAAGGATGAAGAACTTAAATCTAAAAGAGGAATTGAATTCTTCTAAGGAATTCATTCTTGTCCTGCAAGAGAGGCTGTCATCTGTTCAAGCTTGAAGGGAGGAACTTTTACAAAATCAGGATGATCAAGAGAAAGATGCACTTAAGGAACAGTGTCAGAAGCTGAGTTAGGAGGACATGGTCATGAGAAATGAAATGCAAGCTATAACCATGAGGATGTCTAAAGAGATTGAGGACCAGAAGGAAAAAGAAGAAAATCTTGTTGTATCTCTGAAGAACAAATTTGAAGAATGTGGTAGGTTGGTTCATGAGAATGATATGTTGAGAACTGATTTAGTACAATCCTAGAGTAATGAACAAGAGCTTGAGAGACAAATGATAATTTTGAGAGATAATATGTGTATTGCTAGTGAGTATAAAGAAAAAATCAAGATTAGTTCAACACAACTAGATGAGTTATTGAAAAGACAAATTTAGATTGGAGATTCTAGTGGACTTGAATTTGAGCAAGGATAGAATTTTGGTACTGTTGATGAAGGTCAAAACCATAAGGCACCGGTAAGGCAGTTTAATGCTTATAAATTTAATGGTAGATTTTTTGTTTGCAATAAATTTGGTTACATGGCTAGGCAATGTAGAAACAAAGCAAATAAAAACCCTAATTCTTCTCTCGATCAATGTTCTAAATGTAATAAGTATGGTCATAACACAAAAGATTGCAAAATGAATGTTAAATGCTATGCATGTGGAAAATTTGGACATATGGCTAATCAATGCAGGTCAAGCAATTTAACCAGTTTTAGCAAAGAAATTCAAAGGAACAATGTTGCATGTTATGCATGTAATGAGGTTGGACATATTGCTAAATTTTATAGAAGAAGAAATCCACTGGTTGGTAATGGAGGATCAAATGAGAAAGGGAAAGGGAAGGTTAATGAAATTCGACAAGATCATACCTAGAGATGGGTCAGGAAGACTGAAGATCAATCTATAGATGGGAATGCACCGGTTACTTATCTGATAGAGGAGATTGATCCTGTACTAATAGGAAGCTCAATCGGTAATTGAGGCAGATGCCTTAGGGGTAGGAAAAATTTATGAAGATGATGCATATTCCCCGGGAAGAGGTTCTGGAAGATGTTCTAGACATTGGAGATGCTTATTCGGCATGGAGATGCTCAACAAAGATCTTGTATCTTTCACTGGTAGTCATTGATGTCAATGAAAGATTAGGGTTTTTCTTTTTTTGGCGGTTAAAAGGTTGAATTCACTTTATTTTTTATCACATTGCATTTAGAAGTGATTAAGTGTGACTCAGAGAAATCAAAGGTGATTTAGTACGATCAGATATCTTCTTGAGCGATTTCATCGGTGACTGAAAGAGTTTGGTAGGGTTTTCACCAACAACGATTATCAGGAACTTATCTTTAATCATGGAAGCGAGATCATCATTTGTTCCTATCTTTGTTGCAAATCTGACTATTTTAGAGGTCAAGGACTGTCCCAAGCCAACTTTCAAGCGATATCCACATGTGGCTACCCTGGATGACTCGGTTGGAGCATTTTCTTGTGTTCTAGAAGGTATTGTTTATGTCGAAGATGTTAGGGCATACATACACTGTCACATTGAGGATTTGGGGAGATCTGATATAAAGGGCATGTACATGAGTGAGCTTATGGGAGATTCTCGAAAGGTTAAACCTAAATACAAGCACATTGAAGACTTAGGGTTTACTGGCATTCTAGACATTCTAGAATTTGAAGATGAAATCATTAGGTATGTTTTAAGAAGAGTACATGGGTAGTTTATCTGGTTGGATAGATCATACAAGATCAACAAGGAAGCCATCAGGGAACTCACCGGTTTACCAAAGGTTGGGCAACATCCAGATAAGAAGGTTTCTAATGATTATGTAAATAAAATCACCGGTGCAACATCACATAGGCAATCCATGAGAATCAACACTATTACTGACACAAAAATTAGATTTGGTAGCATGGTCATTGGCTATAAGGTAACTCAGTCAAATTGACTGAATTCTATTTCTAGCTCCTACATTTTCACAGCTTACAAGATGATGAGAGAAAATTAGAAATTGGATCTATGTGGTTGGATGTTAGATGAATTATTGATGAATCTAGGAAAGATTAAAGGAGAAAAGAAAGCAACTTTCTGGTATGGAAACTTAATTGTCTATTTAATGTTATTTTTCATGAATGAGACTCCCAGTTTTGGGAAAAGGAAATGGGCATTTGATATCAGGGATAGGAAGGCAACTGAAATAGTCAATTGCTACATTAGGCAGTTAGAGAGATGATAAGCTATGGGGATATTTTAAGGTATTCCAGAAGGCTATGAAATCTATAGAAAGGGTTCCTAAGCATATTGTTGAAAAATACTCAACTGACATATGCTTCATGGTGAAGAAGGATGAAACACTTATGGAAGTGGTTAAGCCTTGGAAGATCTAGATTGAGGAAATGGGCTATGAAGTTGATGGACATATTTTAGATGCCTATGCAAAGATGTTGATTGATGCACTCATTGATGAAGATGAGAAACCCTACAGTACTGTAAAGAAAAAGGCACAAGAGATTGAAATAGAGTTCAACTAGAAGAAGAGAGAGAAGCAAGAAGGAAAGCCAAGTAAGTTAATAGAGAAGGTCTCATAGGACATTAAATCATTGATTGATGTTGTCCCAAAGAAAGGTAGGAAGAGGAAAGAATTAGAAGTACACATTAAGCCTATTACAACAGAGTTTGAATCTAAGGATAATGTACCCCTGGCTTTCAAGAGGGTTATAAGGATGAAAAAAGAGGAAACCAAGGTAGAGGCTAAAAAGAAACTGGTTAGGAAAGTCACATTCAAGTTACTGGCACAAAAACAAGCACCAAAGTAACACCTTCAGCTACATCTGGTACTGCAAGAAGGAAGAAGAAGGCTGACATTGATTAGGCAATTCAATCTGGTAATATAACTATCATTCCACCAAAAACTTGTGCAAAATTAGTTGATGAAATAACTAAGGATGGCATGTTAAAGAATGTACAATTTTACTATGATTGTTTAGATAATGTTGAACAAAGAGAGATAGAGGAAGTAGTTTTATTATATTTGAATATAAGAAAGCTTTGATAGAAATTGAAAACCAAATACCGATAGAATTGTATGATATGTTAGATGCTAGGAGGCTATCAACAATACGAGAGGACAAGCATATAAAAATTCAAGAGATGTTATCTGTTTGTGTTTCTAGTACTCCGGAGGAAATGGATAAGACACTTGAGGTTGTAGATAGAAAAATCTTTAACAACAAACATAGAATAACTAGTCTTATGCTAGGAAGGGTAAATGAGATAATCAAGGATACCCAAAAGGCATGGGTTAAGTTCTTTGAAGAGAACCGAGGTTTCTTTACTTCATCAAAATCAAAGATAGACACTGCAGACATCCTGGTTGATGGGAAAGGAAAGGGAATTATGGGTAGTTCACCCTCAATTTTAAAAAATAGTCAGATAGTGGAAATTAAGCCCCTGATAGATACAAATGTATAGGCAAATATTGAGATACCAGCAAATACAAAGAGTGAAAAGGTTGATAATATATAGGATATTAATGTATAGGACAATAGTCCTCCAGATATAGATGTACAGGTTGAGGTTATAGCTCCTAGGGAGGAACCATCAATTACTGAAACTGCACCAAGTGGCGAAGCCACCAGTGCAAGTGATGAATCTATAAAGGATAAAACATCAGAGGAGAAGAAAGGGGAATTCAATAGGGAACCGGTAGTAGGTCCATCATTGTTGTCAATTGACACCTCGTAGGTTGTAAAGAAAAACATAACCAAGATGAGTCCTACTGAACTCATGATGATGGCTACACAAAAATCAATGGAGGGATCTATTGATAAATGGATTATTGATCAGTCTATCACTATTTTGTATTGGCTAGTCCTAGAGTGCAAGTTTGATAAAGAAGCAAACCCATCCAGTAAGCTTAAGACAATTACAAAGAACATTTCAAAGGATATTCAATCCTTGCAGTAGATTTCAAACCAACAAGCATTGGAGAGGTTTACATGGTCTAAAAGAGATACATTTGATCAGATGATTGAGTCCGAGAGAATGGAAATTGATTAGAAATTGAATTTGATAAATAATTCTTTGAAGCAGTGTACAAATATGTACAGAGTATGTTGTAACATAGATTCTCTTATATTTAATTTGGATAGGAAGATTAAGGAATTATAGGAGAAAATTGCAAGTATAGCTAATTCTTTTGATGGATTGAATTCATTGATGGTCAAATTTTAGTTTTGGAAGCCCAAATTTCTGCTCTTGAGAAAGAAAAAGACAAAATCATAAGAAGAGCCAGAAGTCTTAGAGGTTTGGTGAGTCCCCGGTTGGATTCACGTAGTGTACATAAGAAGGAGTGTATGGATCTAGTTGGTAAGCCCACACCGACAGAGCTAAGCGAGAAAGAGTCCTTTGTCTATATGCTAAATGGACTTGCATCTATTTTAGGCACTTTCAAATCTGGTTGGGATACTTATCTTGAGCTTTTGGAGAAGGCATACTCAGATATTTTCAAATATATTAAGCTTTGGTAAGATATTTTTGAGATATTCATTGTATAGTATCTATCATTCCTTGTCCCAGTTTTGGATCTTTGGCATTCTTTTTGGAAATTTTAATGGCATTTATGTCAAAGGGGGAGTGATATAGATGTGAAAAAGAATAGAGGGAGTTATATACATTAGGGGGAGTGTGGAGTATTTTGTATTGATGAATATTCAGCTCAAGGGGAGCAGGAAGGATGAAACCGACAGATGAAACCATGATCATTTTTCACATGACTGTTGTCATCAATGCCAAAGGGGAAGATTGTTGGCAATTGACACTCAATTGGTTGGTTTCACTATGTTGTCATTGATGGAAAAATGGTATCTTGTTTCAACTTCATATTTTGGTTCAATTGTGTACCAGTAGGCACTTCATCGACAGACACTTCACCGACACCGGCACCAACACCGACAGGATGGAAGGATTTCTTTGGTTACTTGAAATGCAGGCCGACATGGTTTAGAATAAGGTTATTGATATTGGAGGCCGACATCTTTTGGATTCGGCAACGACAATTGTTTTTGATATTCATGGATTTATGTTATCTAACTGACATATAATTTGATATTGTAAATATCTTTGTAAGCCGACATAAGGCATGATAAATTATATAGGGTATATAGGTCAGTTGGATTAGATCATTTTCGGATAGGTGAGATGATGGAATATGTGGATGTGATATTATATGAAATATATTAGAAAGATCATGTATGTGTAGTTATTTATGTAAGGGTTATTCCAATAAAGGGTTTAGGGTTTCAAACCAGAACAGACAGAGCATAATTGGAACTGTATTTAGGCATAGGAGATGCTATCTTTTGTAGTTCAACACTTCTACAGATTGTAATCTAGATTTATATGTAGTCAGTGAGGCTCCTTTTGTGATTGAGCGGTGTGCTCTAGGCTGTAAGCCTTGTGCAAGTGCAGGCCCCTTATATTTTGTAATATCTCTTCATATGGCCAGTGAATTGATATTGTGGGTCACAAATCCCATTGTGGTTTTTCCTCTTTGAGGTTTTTCATGTATAATTCTATGTGTTATGGTGTTGATTTATGTCATTGGCTTATTGGTTGCTTTACTTCTTTCAATTCTTTATGTATCGGTATACTAGTTGGTGTATGCATGTTTTATTAAGGTTAAAATTGATCAGACCAGTAGAACATTGATTCACCCCCCCCCTCTCAGTGTTCTTGGATTCCAACAAGATCAATATTGTGTAATGATCTGTAGATGATTTTAGATACGAAGGTTATTCTGGTAAGGGTTTAAAGTTACAAAACCGGAATAGTTAGAGCTTGAATCGAAACTCAATCAGGCATAGAAGATGCATTAAATGAGTTCAGTTTTATGTTTTCTTATTCAAAGTGACTATAGTCAGTGAGACTCCTTTGTGTTGAGAATTGTACTCTAGGCGGCAAGCCTTCCTGCATGTGCATTCCCCCATATTATGTAATATCTTTTCATATGGCCAGTGGATTGATATTGTGGGTCACAAATCCCACTGTTGTTTTTCCTCTTTGAGGTTTTCCATGTATAAATTCTTTGTGTTATGGTGTTCATTTGTTTGATTGGTTCATTGATTGCTTTAATTCTTTCAATTATATATGTACCGATTTATTGATTGGTGACTGCATGTTATAATAAGGGTAAAATTGAACATACCCACATAACACTGATTCATGCCCCCTCTCAGTGTTCTTGGATTTCAAAAAATTGTATTAGAGCCTTGTGCCTCGGAGGAAGTCTAACAGCTTAAGGAAGATCCAGAATCTGGAATCCATGGATATGAGTATTGAGAAGCAACTGGAGGTAGCACTTGAAGATTATGATGTTAAAAGGATGAAGAACTTGAAGTTACAATAGGAATTAAATTCTGCAAAGGAATTCATTCTTATCCTACAGGAGAGGCTATCATCTATTCAAGCTAGGAGGAAGGAACTTCTGTAAAATTAGGATAATGAAGAAAAATATACCCTTAATGAAAAATGTCAGAAGCTGAGTTAAGAGAATATGGCCATGAGGAATGAAATGCAAGCCCTAACTATGAGGATGTCAAAGGAGATTGAAGACCAGAAGATGAATGAAGAAAACCTTGGGAGATCTCTGAAAGACAGATCTAAAGAATGCATCCGGTTGGCTCATGAAAATGATATGTTGAGAACATAATAAGTACAATCCCAAAGAAATGAACAAGAACTTGAAAGACGGATGGTAATCCTAAGAGATGATCTAACTATTATAAGTGATTACAAGGACAAATTTAAGGTTAGTTCAGCGCAACTTGATGAATTATTGAAAAGCCAAAGACAAAATGGAGATTCCAGTGGACTTGGATTTGAACAAGGTCAAAGCTCTGGTACTACAAATGAAGATTAGAAATAGAAGACACTAGTAAGGCAGCTTGATGCTTACAAATTCAATGGTAGATGCTTTGTTTGTAATAAATTTGGTCATATGGCCAGACAATGTAGAAATAGAGAAAATCAAAACTATAATTCTACTCCCAATCAATGTTCTAAATGCAATAAGTATGGTCATAAGATAGAAGACTGCATATTGAATGTAAAATGTCATGCATGTGGACAATTTGGACATATGGCTAATCAGTGCAAGTCAAGCAATTATACCAATTATAGAAAAGCAATTCAAAAGAACAATGTTACATGTTATGCATGTAACAAGATTGGACACATAGCTAAGTTTTGTAGAAGCAAAAATCCACCAGTTAACAATGATGGATCAAATGATAAAGGGAAAGAAAAGATCAATAAAATCTTGCAAGATCATACCAAGAAATGGGTCAGGAAGTCAGATGATCAATCAATAGATGGAATTGTTCTGGTTACTCAATTGATAGATGAGATTTCTCCTGCACTGGCATGAAGCTCATCTAGTACCTAAGGCAAATGCCTTAGGGGTAGGCAAATTTCATGAAAATATTGCATAAGATCTGGGAAGGAGATCTGGAAGAAGTTCTAGACATTGGTAAAGGTTTATCTGGTATGGAGATGTTTGATCAAGATCCGGTATGTTTAACCAGAAGACATTCATATCAATGGTGGATTAGGGTTTTTCAAAGGTTAAAAGGTTGAATCCACTTCATTTTGATCACCTTGAATTTAGAGCGATTAAGATCAATATAGAGTGAGTCTAAGGTGATTCAATGCAATCAGAAATCTTCTTCAGTGATTCCACCAACACTCAGAAGAATTCTCTAGGCTTATTCACCGACAACCATTTTTCAGGTATTTATCGCAAACATCTTTCATCATGGAAGCTGGATGATCCTCTATGCCTACTTTCATTGCAAATCCAATTGCTGTCGAGGTTAAGGATCATCCCAGGACAATTTTCAAACAATGCCCGCATATTGCCACCTTGGATGATTCAGTTGGTGCATCTTCACATGTTCTAGAAGGAGTTGTGTATGTAGAAAATGTTAGAGAATATATTCACTACCACATTGTGGATCTAGGTACCAATGACATCAAGAATATTTACATGAATGAGTTGATGGGTCACTCTGGAAAGCTCAAGCCAAGTATAAGAACATTGAGGATCTAGGGTTTATTGGCATTCTTGATATCCCTGAATTCAAAGATGAGATCATCTGATATTTACTGAGCAAAGTTCATGGAGAGTTCATTTGGTTGGATAGCCCATATAAGATTATGAAGGAGGCCATTAGGGCCATCTCCGATTTTCCGCAGATTAGTCAGCATCCGAAGAAAAATATTTCAAATAATCAAGTTAACAAACTCACCAAAACAACTTCAGATCGACGATCAATGAGGATCAACACCATCATTGATTGAGACATTAGATTTGGTAGCATCATCATTGGGTATAAGGTAACTCAATCCAATCATCTCATTTCTAGTTCTAGCTCCTGCATATATGCTACACATAAGATTATGAGGGAAAATGAGAAAATAGATCTCTGTGGATGGATGATTGATGAGTTATTAATTAACCTTGGAAAGATTAAAGGAGAGAAAAAGGGGATATTCTGGTATGGGAATCTCATTGTCTACTTGATGCTATTTTTCCTTAATGAAACTCCTAGTTTGAGGAAGAGATGGTGGACATTTGATATCCTGGTAGGCAAACAATTAAAGAAATCTATTGCTAGCTTGGGTAGCCTATGAGATGATAAGGTTTGGGGTTACTTCAAGGCATTTCAAAAAGCAATGAAATTTAGGGAGAGGGTTCCTAAACACATTATTGAGAAATACTCAACCCAGATCTATTTTATGGTAAAAAATGATGAAACCTTAATCGAATCAGTTAAACCTAGGAAGATATGGATAGAGATGGGATATGAGGTTGATGCTGAGATTCTAGATGCTTATTCTAAAATGTTGATTGATGCTCCAACTGATGAGGCTGAAAAGTATTTTGGTACTGCAAAGCAAAAGAAGCAAGAGGTTCAAACTGAATTCAATTGGAAGAAGAGGGAGAAACAACAAGGTAAGGCCAACAAATTTGTTAAACAGGTATCCCAGGACATCAAGGTCTTAATGGATGTTGTTCTGGCAAAAGAAAGGAAGAGGAAAGTGCTTGAAATATTCATTGAGCCTATTCCATTAGACTCTAGAACTAAAGATGATACTCCTTTAGCATTCAAGATGGTATTAAGGAAGAAAGGTGAGGAGTCTAAGGAGGAAGCAAGGAAGAAACCGGTAAGAAAGGTCACAATCAAGGTACCAGCCAACAAACTTGAAAAGAAAAGAGCTCCAAAGGAAAAATATCTTACACCTTCTACACCATCCGGTACTTGTAGAAGAAAGAAGAAGGATGACATAGGCCTTGCCATTATATCTAGTAATGTATCTATAATCCCAACCAAGACTTGTGCAGAATTGATAGATGAAATTACCAAGGATGGTATGTTGAAAAATGTACAATATTATTATGAACACTTAGATGATGATGAGCAGAAAGAAATTCAAGAAGCAATTTTACTATACCAGGATATATTTAAGAAGGCTTTGTTATAAATTGAGAACCAAATACTAACACAACTGTATGATAATATAGATGCTAGGAGCCTATCTTCTATGGAGGAGGATAAGCACATAAAAATTCAAGATTTATTAACTACTTGTGGTTCAATTAATCCAAATGAGTTGGATATGACCCTTGAAGTTGTAGATAGAACAATTTTCCATAGCAAGCATAGGATAATTAGCCTTATGACAGCCAGGGTTAATGAAATAATCACTAAAACTCACAAGGCATGGTTTCAATTCTTTGTTCACAACCCTGGTTTCTTCTCTTCACCAAAAGACAAGACTGAGGCTACTCACATCCCGGTTGAAGGGAAAGGCAAAGGTATAGTAGGTACCTCACCTACAATTTTGAAAGATACTAAGGCATTGGATGTAGAGCCCTCAACATAATCAAATGTATAGGTTACAGATGTTGAGGACAATGGTCCTCTAGATCAGAATGTATAGGTTAAGGATACAGCTCATGTGGAACTAGCAGTAATAAATACTGCACCAAGTGGCGAAGCCACCTGTGCAATAGAGGATGTTATTAAAGGTATTAAACCATCAGAGGAAAAGGGAGAGGAATCTATCAGGGAACTGGTACCCAGCACATCATTTTTGTCAATTGACACCTTCCAGGTAGAGAAAAAGAGCATAATAGAGATGAGTTATACTAAGCTCATGATGATGGCTACTCAAAAGATGATGAAGGAAGGATTAGTGAACAAAGGAATAATTGATCAGTCAATTCCAATTTTGCACAAACTTGTCTCAGAGTGCCAATTTGACAAAGGAGAAAGCCCATCTGTCAAGCTCAAAATAATTATTGAGCACATTTCTAAGGATTTTCAATCATTGCAGCAAATATCTAATTGATAGGCATTGGAAAGATTCACTCAACACAAGAGAGCCACTTTTGATCAGTTGATTGAATCAGAGAAGAAAGAGATTACTGACAAATTGAATTTAATTGATAATGCTTTAAGGAAATGCACAAATATATATAGAGTATGTTCTAACACCGGATTACTTACTGTAGATATAGATAAAGGGGATAAACATTCTCATGATAAAATTATAGGTATAATCAATTCTTTCAATGGTTCCAATTTTTTGACTACATCTGTTGATGGGCAGATTTTGGTATTAGAAGCTCAAATTTCATCTCTTGAAAGAGATAGAGATAAAATCATAAGGAGAGCTAAAGGGCTCAAAGGATTGGTGAGTCCCCGGTTGGACTCCTTGAGTGTACATAAGAAGGAATGCATTGATATGGTTGGTAAGCTCACATCGATAGAGCTTAAGGAGAAAGAGTCACTTGCTCATATGCTTAATGGACTTGTATCAATATCTGACACATTCAAATCCAATTGGGACACTTACCTAGATATTTTGGAGAAAGCCTATCCAGAAATTTTCAAGTATATTCAACTCTGATAAGGTGTTTTGGGACACATTCTTTGTACAAAATTTCATTTTTCGTCTCGGTTTTTGGTTTTTTTTGGTATTGATGTCAAAGTGGGGGGGGGGGGGGGGGGGGTATAGGTGAAAAATATATCCTTGACATTAGGAGATATAGAGTATTTGTATAGATTATTATCATAGACGAATATTCATCTCAATGGGGGGGTAGTCTCAAGGTGAAACCGACAGATGGAAACCATTATTATTTTTCACATGAGTGTTTCCATCAATTCCAAAGGGGGATATTGTTGGAAATTGACACTCATTTGATTTATTTCATATGTTTTCATTGATGGCAACATGTTCCAGCTTCATTCTTTGGTTTGGTACTTCACCAGTAGACACTTCACCGACAAACACTTCACCGACACCGATAGGTATCTTCACCAGTAGGAAGGATTCTATGAATACCGACATTGAAGGCCGACAATATTTACAGATTAGGCAGGTTAACTGGAAAACAAGGTATCGGTATAGGAGGTCGACATCATTGGGAGATCCAACAATCGACAATTCATTTTTTTATTTATGTATATATGTAATGAGCCAACATGTATAATCATTTTTGTATTATCTATGTAAGCCGACATGAGTCATGAAGGATTGTAAGGGTATATAGGTTAGTTGATTAGATCATTTTTGATATAGGAGTATGTGTTGTTGTTAGTAATGCAGAGATCATGTGTATGAGGTCATTTATGTATGAGATAAATATTTCGGTAAGGGTTTAAGGTTACAGAACCGGAACAATTAGAGCTTGAACTAGAACTCAATCAGGCATAGTAGATGCATTAATTGAGTTTAGTTTTATGTTTTATTATTCAAAGTGACTGTAGTCAGTGAGACTCATTTGTGTTGAGAAGTATGCTCTAGGCGTTAAGCCTTCTTGCATGTGCAAGCCCCCATATTATGTTATATCTTTTCATATGGCCATTGGATTGATATTGTGGGTCACAAATCCCACCATGGTTTTTCCTCTTTGAGGTTTTCCATGTATAAATTCTCTATGTTATGGTGTTCATTTGTGTGATTGGTTTATTGATTGCTTTAATTCTTTCAATTATATATGTATCGGTTTACTGGTTGATGAATGCATGCTATAATAAGGTTAAAATTGAAGATACCAGTAGAATACTGATTCACCCCCCCTCTCAGTGTTCTTAGATTCTGACAAGATAGAGTTACTTACACGCATAACCAAGCTACTCCATCTTTTTGGAAAAGACCATAAAATTAAGAGAGCCCTAACCTCTTCATCAAAGTTTACTTTTACACAAGTTAATTGGTCAGTAACTATATTAAATTCATTTAAATGATTTGCTACAGATCCTCCTTCATTCATTTTCATATTAAATAAATGGTTCATAAGAAATACCTTATTTGAAGCTGAGGGTTTCTCATACAATTTAGCCAATGTTTGCATCGAGGCTTTAGTCATTGTTGCTTTTGATATATTGAATGCTATAGATAGTGCAAGGCACAATCGAATGGTCCCTAGTTCTTTTTTGTCCAAAATCTCTCAGTCTTCATTTGACATCATGGAGGGTTTCTTTGTCTATCCTTTCAATGGCCACCATAGATCCTTTTGATATACATAATCCTCCATCTACATTTTTCATAACTGATAGTTCTATTTATTGAACTTCTCAATCTTGAATTTGGTTTCTTCCATTGCTCCCACTCAAATCTAAAATGTGAGAGTTGATAAATACAACACCATAGGAGCCCAAAAGATCTCTGCAATCTAAAATAAACCTGTTACAAGGAGAAGCAAGGAAGCAACAAAGGAAAAACTAATACACAAAAAATATGCTTAAAAAGATGTGAGCTCAATATTCACAAAATGTGTAATGTGATAATCATACAAAGAAAAGAAAATTAACCTCTAATAGGTCAAGAAACCCTAAAAGGGAAAACCTAGGCTTGCACAAAATAATTAATAAAAGGATTAATTATTATGCACCTAATGTTAGCTTAAGTGTAAAAGAGATAAAGGGAACTTAAATAATTAAACAAATGTTGTTTAATTAATCAAGTAAAGACCCGATTACTCTAACACCCCTCCTTAAGCTAGACTTAGAGAGAAGCTAAAACCTATAACAACTACTAAAAGCATGAAAGATGGGTCTCGACAACAAGGCCTGATTAGGTACCCAAATATAATGAAATCTCTATGAAATGGAGGAAAAGGAGAAAACCCAATGGGAAAAAAGTCCTCTCCAAAAAGAGATAAAGGAACATGCTGAAAGAAATAAGAAGGAAGGAAGGCCACATAAAGACCCCCCAAGGAAAACTTCCTTCACCCCAAGCATAGAGTGCAACTGAAGATAGTGCGGTGATGCAAAACATTTCGTGAAGATGTCTGCAACCTGCTCGACAGTGGGAATGTACTCCACAATGAGAGAACCATCTTGAATCGACTGGCGGATGAAATGCATGTGAAGCTAAATGTGCTTCATCTGATGATGCTCTATCAGGTTGCGAGAAATATGAATAGTACTCTGATTGTCACACCAAAAAATAGTGGGACTATCAAGAGGAAAACCAAACTCAGTCATTAACTGTTGAAGCCATATGATCTCCTAAGTGGTGAGCACATCAACTCAGTACTCATCCTCTATAGATGATAATGCATGAGCAGTCTGCTTCTTGCAAGACCATGTGATAGGACCAAAGCCAAGACATAAAACAAAGCCAGAAGTAGACTTTTGATCAGTGACATCATCAGTCCAATCTGAGTCAGTGTAGCCAACAATGTTAGGTTCCCCTGATGTGTAGTGAATGCCATGAGAAATAGAGCCCCGAATGTACCAAAAAATACATTTGGCAGCTTGCCAATGACTCTCATGAGGATCATGAGAGAATCAAGAGACAAGGTCAACCATAAAGGAAAGATCAGGATGAGTGTGAGTCAGGTACAACAAAATAAAAACCAACTACCTGTAAAGTGTAGAATCTACTAAAGGAGTGGGGCAAGTAGTAATCAAAACAACCCCTGACTGAAAAGGAGTGGGAGCAGGCTTGCAATCAAGCATGCTAAAGTGCTGAAGCATGTCAAGAGCATACTTCTGCTGGTAAATTTAGATCCCATTAGAAGACTAAATCACCTGAAGACCAAGAAAATAGTGCAGAAGACCGAGATCTGTCATCTCAAACTGGTCCATCAAATCTCATTGAATATGTTGAATCATAGCAGATGAGCTACCTATGAGGAGGAGATCATCAACATATAGCACAAAAATCAAGATCTTGCCCTCAAGAAGCTGAATGTACATTGTGTGATCAGAATGACTATGGGTGAAACTAGTGGAGAGCAAAAAAGAGTCCATCTTCTCATACCAAGCCCGAGGGGCCTATTTGAGACCATACACTAAATGCCAAAGTCTGCAAACTAAAGAACTATCCTACACAAATCCCCAAGGCTTCTCCATATAGATCTCCTCCTATAGGTCCCCATGTAAGAAAGCATTCTTCACATCCATCTGAAAAACTGGCCATCCTCGAGAAGCTGCAAGAGATAGTACAAAGCAAATAGAGTTCATCTTGGCGATAGGGGCAAATGTCTCAGAGTAATCAATACCCTCAACCTATGAGAAAACCTTCGCAACAAGACATGATTTGTACTTATCAATTGAACCATCAGCAACATACTTAGTGCAATAAAACCAGCGACACCTAACCATCTTTCTTCCCTTAGGAAGAGGACAAAGATTCCAAGTATTATTCCTCATCAAAGAAGAATACTCCTCCTCCATAGCACAATCCCACTCAGGGTGTCCTGTAGCCTCTGAAAACTTTTGAGGATCATCTGAAATGGCATGACTCAAAAGACTAGAACCAACACTATGAGAATGGGTGTGATGAGTATCTAAAGGATCACCAGCCATAGATCCTACCGCCTCAATAGTAAAGCGAGCCCACTTCGGAATCTGAGGTGGAGCAGGTGGAGGTGGGGATGGTGGATCATCAGTAGCATCATCAAAATCATCCTCAAAAGAATCCTGAAGAGATGCAGTGGGAGGAGTAGGTAGAGGAGTAGACACTGGAGACAAGGTATCCACAGTGGGAAGGCGCTCATCAAATTGAACATCCCATCAAAATAGGACCTCTTGGGAATCAAGATCAAACAACATGTATGCCTTGACATCCTCATAGTTGGTGTAGGGGCACAAGACTAAAATTAATCATTTCTTCTTCAATGAATTTCATGTTTTGTTTCAAGGTGTTTTAAGGGACCTTAGAATCCCATTTTCATGTTTATTTTGGATAATAAAGTCCTCATAGTCCATTTTTGTAAGGCCTAGTGTCCTAGGGTGCTTTATAAACTCTATGGTCAACTATGGTCAAAAGGAATTAGGATGTGTGGATTTAGTGATTCAAGTGTATTTTGGTCTAATTAGGTCCAAAATAATATGTTTAGGCTCCTAGGTCTATGTTTGAAGATAGTTTGTTGGTAAAATACAAAATTGTCAAAAAAATTGACAAATGTTGTCAATATTGGTGAACAACTTTTTGAAAAGTTGTTAAAATCAGTTCCTAAGATTCACAACCACCTGATTTCGGTTGGAACATGTTGGGATGGCTATATTATGCCTCAACAAACCAATTTGGAGGTTGGTTGAAGAATAATGTGAAAGTTGATAATTTGAAGCAATAAAAATTCTGTATTTTCCTGCAAATTTGCTGCTATTTTGGTTGGTACGGGCTTGTACGATCTGAAAACTGAAAAATTATTCCATGATGAGTTAGAGGGGTGAAATAAATTTCATTTGAGTCCAACTAGAGCATTTGAAGTGGAGAAATAAGCGAGATATTGAAGTTTTAGTGAAGACAGCCCGTGAAAGGGCATAAACCTAGGGTTTCACATTTCTTTTCCCTTTTCTTCCATTTTAACCATGAAAAAAATCTAAAACTTGGTTGGATGGAAGATTTGGGACTGTATTTTAAGATTTTCTTTGTTTCAAACCTGGAGGAAGTGTTTGGAAAGAGAAGAAATTAAAAGAAGCCAGACATCTCTATGTGGCTGGCAATGCAAAAGTAGTAAAAAGACACAAAAAAACCCCATAACTATTGGTGAATTGTAAACCAGTGTATAAAACCTTGGAACTGGTATTATTTTGGATTCCCATAAATTCTCAAAGTCATACTTTTCTGATATGGTGTGTAAAAATGGTACTTCATTCATTAAGTGCTTGAATTAGTCCTTGTTGTCATCATTGAGGGTTTGGTAGAAATGTGGTTTGTTGAAGCCTTCAAGCCCTTTCCTTTTGGAAAAATTGCTGCCCAGGGGAGTGTATTTGATGTGTGCAATAAAATCTAGGTGTCCTTTGGAGATTTTGTGTTGTAAGCCAAAAAGTTGTTTTTGGAGACTAGTGGGCCTAGAGAGCCAAATTGGGCTTGGATACCTTGGGGACTTGGAGGAGAAAACCAGAGGGTGGATTTGGATATTTTATGATCCATTAGACCTATCAAACCTATACAAGGCTTTGGGAAACATATAAACCTTACTTGGAGGGGAGTGAGCCATTTGAGCACTTTTTGAGCATTTTGCCTGTGGGGTTGTTAATCCATTAATGGTGACTTTTGTGAAATGTCTCAATGGGGGGTTATGGGGAAGGAAAAATATGTGTTGAGATGTTATATTTGTTCTTGTAAGGTGTGAGGTCTGGTTGGGAGAACCTCTTTTCCCAAAGGGGTAGTGTTGCCTATTGAGCAAGTGAGCAATTTGGGTTTTTCCAAGTTGTGTAGACCATACCTCTACATCAATTGGTATCAGAGCAAGTGTGATCCTTAGGAGAAGGATTGTTTCAGTTTAGCCATGTTAGGGGAAGAAGAAGAGGGTGAGTTGTCCTCAAGGATGACTAATGCACAAATAGTGAAGTTTTTGAAGGATCAAAACTTGGTTCACAAGATTGATTCCTTGCAGAAGGAGGTTGATAGACTTAATGGGGAACTTCGTAAGAAAAGTGGTGGAAACTCTGATTTTTTTGAAGAGGGGAGTGATGAGGAACCCCTTGAGCAGGATAAAGAAGAAGAAGTGCCTGCTGATCAGAGACTACTTGTGAAGACCTTGAAGGCCATGGAGAGAAGGACCATGGATGTTAGGTTGGACCTACCTTCCTATGATGGAAACTTGAATCTAGATGCTGCTGTGGATTGGATTGATGCCCTCACAAGCTTCTTTGAATGTGAAGACATACCTGAAAATCAGAGAGTTAAGATTGCTAAGTCTAAGTTGAAGGGACCAGCCCTTACATGGTGGAATTTCACTCAAGATGATAGGGTGAAGGAGAAGAAGAATCCAGTGGCCACTTGGAAGAAGATGGTTGCATTGATCAGGGATGCATATGTTCCTGATGATTATGAAGTCTAACTTCATAAGAGGAGAATGAGTTTGAGACAAAAGGAGATGAGTGTCTCAGATTATACTCAAGAGTTCCATAAATTGGTGATGAAGTCCAAGGTAGTGGAGCCTGAATGTGTGAAGCTTGCAAGATATTTGCAAGGGTTGAGAATTACCATTCAAGATGAACTCAGTCTAAGCAGCCCTCCCACAGTCCAAAAATGCTTTCAACTTGCTTTGAAGGTTGAGGAGAAACTCAAGAGGAAGAGTGATCAAAGTGGAAGAGGGAGAGGGCAAAAAGACTTTGGAAATAGGGGCAGAAATATGTCTCAAGGAAGAGGACAAGGTTCCAAAGACCTTGGTGAATCAAGTCAAGGAAATGAACAAGGGGAAGGCAGCTCTAGAGGATCTTTCAGAGGAAAGAGAGGAAGCTTTAGAGGAAGAGGTAGTGGAAGAGGCCTAGAAGGGATAAAATGCTATAGGTGTCATCAAATGGGGCATGTTGCATCCAAATGTCCAGAGAAGGCAAACAAACAAGGTGAAAGGAGAGAAAATTTGGTGAGAGATGAAGACACACATAGTGTTCACTCTCATGGATCCTTTGTGCAGCCTGAACAAGGAGAGATCATGATGATGAGGAGGACATTGATCAAAGCACCTAGTCCACTAGAGCCACCCCAAAGGAAGGCACTTTTTAGAACTACTTGTAGAAGTGGTGACAAAGTATGTAGTGTGATGATTGATTCAGGTTCTACTGATAATTTTCTGTCCATTGAGGCAGTAGAGAAACTAAAATTGAAGAGGATTAAGCATCCAAGACCCTACAAGGTCTCATGGCTTACAAAGGGGCAGCAAACCATCATTGAAGAACAAGCATGGGTGGAGTTTTCTATTGGCAAGTACAAGGACAAGGTACTTTGTGACATTGTACCCATGGATGCATGCCATTTTCTGCTTGGAAGGCCATGGCAATATGACATGAAGTCAAGGCATGATGGTGAGAAGAACACATACACCATCTGGTATAAAGGTGAGAAGGTAACTTTACTACCCCTACCTGATAATGGTGAAGAAGCAAAGGACTCTAAAATCATGTTTGTAGGTGAGAAAGAGTTTTTAGAATGCTTGAAAGAGGAGGATACTCCTTGTTATGCTTTGGTTGTGTTGCCAAAACATGAAGAAAAGAAGGTGCACAAAAAGAAGGAAGAATCTAGGAGGATAGGACCAAAGGAGGTGGCTGATTTGCTTGAGACCTACAAAGACATTGTAACCAAGGAGTTACATGATTCCTTACCTCCTATTAGAGAGATTAGCCATAACATTGATCTGATTCCAGGGGCTACACTTCCCAATAAGGCTGCCTATAAGTTAACACCCCAACAAAATGAGGAAATGGCAAGACAAATCCAGGAACTCTTAGATAAGGGTTTGATTTCTAAAAGTATGAGTCCATGTGCTGTTCCAGCTATGCTAGCACCTAAGAAAGAAGGTACATGGAGGTTATGTATAGACTCAAGGGCCATTAACAGGATCACTATCAGGTATAGGTTCCCTATGCCTAGGATTGAGGACTTGTTGGATCATCTAGGGGGTGCAAGGTGGTATTCAAAGGTGGATTTGAAGAGTGGATACCATCAGATCAGAATAAGGGCTGGAGATGAATGGAAGACAACATTCAAGACTAACGAAGGCCTCTATGAATGGAGGGTTATGCCCTTTGGTTTGTCCAATGCACCTAGTACATTCATGAGACTCATGAATGAGGTCTTGAAACCTTTTCTTGGTAAATTTGTCATTGTTTACTTGGATGATATTCTCATATTCAGCAAGAATAGAGATGAACATGTGTAGCATTTGAATTTGGTCCTTAAAAGATTGCAAGAGGCTAAGCTCCTAATCAATATAGACAAGTGTCTTTTCATGCAGGAAGAGTTGGTGTATCTTGGTTTCATTGTTTCAGGTGGAAGTGTCAAGATGGATCCTGAGAAGGTGGAGAGCATCTTGAATTGGCCTTCTCCAAGGTCAATGACTGAAGTTAGAAGCTTCCATGGCTTGGCTTCCTTTTACAGGAAGTTTATAAGAGGCTTTAGCCAAGTTTGTGCACCTATCCTAGATACAATCAAGGGAGGACAAAAGTGCAAGTTTGTATGGACCAAGGAGGCTGAGGAGGCTTTTCAAAGTCTCAAACAAAAGGTAGCAAAGAAGCCTATACTTGCTTTTCCAGATTTTCAAAAGGTTTTTACTATTGAATGTGATGCATCTAATGTTGCAATAGGAGCTGTTTTGAGTCAAGAGGGTAGGCCCATTGCATTCTTTAGTGAGAAACTTAATGAGGCAAAGAGAAATTATTCCTCATATGATTTGGAAATGTATGCACTTGTACAAGCTTTGAAAAAGTGGAGGCATTACCTCCTTCCAAAAGAGTTTGTTGTTTTTACAGACAATCAGGCACTTAGCTTCTTGAATAGCCAAGAGAAGTTGAGTCACAAGCATATGAAATGGGTAGAATCAATCCAAGCATATACCTTTACAATCAAACAAAAAAAGGGAGTTGCAAACAAGGTGGCAGATGCCTTGAGTAGAAGATCCTTGACAGTGCAAGAGGTGAAGTTGCAAAGTGTGGGGATTGACTCCTTGAAAGGTATGTATGAAGGTGATGAAGACTTTCATGAAATTTATAAAGTTTGTTCTAATTTTTCTGAAGCATACCATGTTGAATATGCTGATTACTTGATCCAAGATGGTTTATTGTTCAAAGGACATCAACTATGCATTCCTAGGTGTTCAATGAGGGAGAACATTGTGAAAGAAAAACATTGTGGAAGCATGAGTGGACATTTTGGTTTGGATAAAACTCTTGAGCAGGTATGAAGAAATTATTATTGGCCTAAAATGCAGGTTGATGTGAGAAGATTTGTAGAGACTTGCAGCATTTGTCAAAAGGCTAAGGGTACTTCCACCAATGCTAGTTTGTATCAACCATTACCCATACCTACAAGGCCTTGGGAAAGTTGTAGTATGGATTTTGTAATGGGGCTGCCTAGGACTCAAAAGGGATTTGATAGAATCTTTGTTGTTGTTGATAGGTTCAGTAAGATGGCACATTTCTTGCCATGTAAGAGCACAAGTGATGCAACCTATGTAGAAAATTTGTTTTTCAAAGAGATTGTGAGGATTCACAGACTTCCTCTAACAATTGTGTCTGACAGAGATGTGAAATTCATTGGCCACTTTTGGAGAACCTTATGGAAGAGGTTGGGAACAAACTTGAACTTTAGTTCAGCCTACCATCCACAAACAGATGGGCAAACTAAAGTTGTGAATAGGTCCTTGGGAAACCTATTAAGATGTTTGACAAAGCAATATGGAGACAAGTGGGATGTTGTACTTCCACAAGCTGAATTTGCATTCAATGACTCTGTGAATAGGAGTACAGGAAGGAGTCCATTTCAGATTGTGTATGGGCAAAATCCAAGAGGCATCTTGGAGTTGAGAGACCTTCCACATGATGGGCAAATAAGTGCTCATGGAGAGCAATTTGCTGATAGCATGAAGGAGATCCATGATCAAGTACGGTTGGCACTTGAAAAGAGCTCTCAAAAGTACAAGGAGATTGCTGATAAGAAGAGGAGAGATGTACAATTTTAGATTGGTGATATGGTGTGGGTGTATTTGAGGAAGGAAAGATTACCAAAGGGGAAGCATACTAAGTTACTCATGAAGAAAGTGGGTCCTTGCAAAGTGTTGAAGAAGCATGGGTTGAATGCCTATGAGATTGCTCTTCCTCCTAATCTTGGTATTTCTCCTATTTTCAATGTATGTGATCTAACACCATATAAAGGTAATGTTGTTGCAAGTATGGACTTTCAGATTGAAGAAGTTCAAGAGGATATGGCTGCCATACCTCATCATGCACCAAAGAAACTTGAGAAAATCATTGATGAGAAAGTCATCAAGAAGACCAGAAACAAAGAGTACAAACAATACCTTGTGAAATGGGTAGGAAAACCTGTTGAAGAGGCTGTATGGATGGATGAGGCAGAGATTCTGAAGCATGGTACTTCATTGGACCAACTTATCTCATGTGGAAATGAGATAAGCCCACCCCGGGAGTATGGTGCAGGGGCACAAGACTAAAATTAATCATTTCTTCTTCAATGAATTTCATGTTTTGTTTCAAGGTGTTGTAAGGGACCTTAGAATCCCATTTTCATGTTTATTTTGGATAATAAAGTCCTCATAGTCCATTTTTGTAAGGCCTAGTGGCCTAGGGTGCTTTATAAACTCTATGGTCAACTATGGTCAAAAGGACTTAGGATGTGTGGATTTAGTGATTCAAGTGTATTTTGGTCTAATTAGGTCCAAAATAATATGTTTAGGCTCCTAGGTCTATGTTTGAAGATAGTTTGTTGGTAAAATACAAAATTGTCAAAAAAATTGACAAATGTTGTCAATATTGGTGAACAACTTTTTGAAAAGTTGTTAAAATCAGTTCCTAACATTCACAACCACCTGATTTCGGTTGGAACATGTTGGGATGGCTATATTATGCCTCAACAAACCAATTTGGAGGTTGGTTGAAGAATAATGTGAAAGTTGATAATTTGAAGCAATAAAAATTCTGTATTTTCCTGCAAATTTGCTGCTATTTTGGTTGGTATGGGCTTGTACGATCTGGAAACTAAAAAAGTATTCCATGATGAGTTATAGGGGTGAAATACCTTTCATTTGAGTCCAACTAGAGCATTTGAAGTGGAGAAATAAGAGAGATATTGAAGTTTTAGTGAAGACAGCCCGTGGAAGGGCATAAACCTAGGGTTTCACATTTCTTTTCCCTTTTCTTCCATTTTAACCATGAAAAAAATCTAAAAATCGGTTGGATGGAAGATTTGGGACTGCATTTTAAGATTTTCTTTGTTTCAAACCTGGAGGAAGTGTTTGGAAAGATCAGAAATTAAAAGAAGCCAGACATCTCTATGTGGCTGGCAATGCAAAAGTAGTAAAAAGACACAAAAAAACCCCATAACTATTGGTGAATTGTAAAATAGTGTATAAAACCTTGGAATTGGTATTATTTTGGATTCCCATAAATGCTCAAAGTCATAATTTTCTGATATGGTGTGTAAAAATGGTACTTCCTTCATTAAGTGCTTGAATTAGTCCTCCTTGTCATCATTGAGGGTTTGGTAGAAATGTGGTTTTTTGAAGCCTTCAAGCCCTTTCCTTTTGGAAAAAGTGCTGCCCAGGGGAGTGTATTTGATGTGTGCAATAAAATCTAGGTGTCCTTTGGAGATTTTGTGTTGTAAGCCAAAAAGTTGTTTTTGGAGACTAGTGGGCCTAGAGAGCCAAATTGGGCTTGGATACCTTGGGGACTTGGAGGAGAAAACCAGAGGGTGGATTTGGATATTTTATGATCCATTAGACCTATCAAACTTGTACAAGGCTTTGGGAAACATATAAACCTTACTTGGAGGGGAGTGAGCCATTTGAGCACTTTTTGAGCATTTTGCCTGTGGGGTTGTTAATCCATTAATGGTGACTTTTGTGAAATGTCTCAATGGGGGGTTATGGGGAAGGAAAAATATGTGTTGAGATGCTATATTTTTTCTTGTAAGGTGTGAGGTCTGGTTGGGAGAACCTCTTTTCCCAAAGGGGTAGTGTTGCCTATTGAGCAAGTGAGCAATTTGGGTTTTTCGAAGTTGTGTAGACCATACCTCTACATCAATAGTAGCCAGCAAAAATGAGGGGTTGGATCTTCTGCTCCATTGTTTTCCTCTGAGTATCAGGAATAAATGCCCATGCCTCACTGGAAAAAACTCAGAAGAAAGAAACATCAGGCTTGTCATGAGACCAAGCCTCCTCAGGAGTCATATGTCAAATCGCCTTGTGAGGCATTTGATTCTGAATGTAGTTGGCATAATTGACTGCCCCAACCCAAAAAGATGAATCCATGGACCTAGACTGAATCATACAATTAACCATCTCTCATAAAGTTATGTTCTTTCACTCAGTGACACCATTCTACTGAGGGGTGTAGGGAACAATAAATTGATGCTGCAAACCATGCTCAGTGGAAAAATCTCTGAAAGCCTGATTCACATACTCCCCCCATTATTTGTATATATCTGCCGAATAAAACAACCAGATTGCTTCTCTACAAATGTCTTGAAGATTTGAAATGAATCAAAGACATTAGACTTGTACTTAAGAAAGTACACCCATGTCCGTCTGGAGAAGTCATCAATAAAAGTGAGTACATACTTGGCCATAGAAAAAGGCGTAGGAAATGACATGAGATCACTATGAATCAACTCCAAGGGTGCCAAAGTATCAGGGGCTCTTCCCTTCAGAAAGGGATCCCTGTGATGCTTGCCAAGCACACAACCATGACAAACACCATTAGTGCAGGAAATTTGTGGGATCCCAAGAACAAGTGCTTGTGTACTCATCTGCTGAAGATATCTGTAATTGATATGGCCCAAGCGCTCATGCCAAAGATTACTCATTGAATCTTCATGTTCTATAAGAGATGAACCTGCACCTGCAGAGGGCTCAAATCCATCAAATCTGTAAAGATGAGATGCAGTATCAACACACCCAGTAGCCATAACCACATCATGTGGTGAGAACTCAACTGTCTTACCAAAGCCAGAATGGAAAATTTGATAAATGGATAGGGTTCGTCGAGATGTTAGGGACAACCAGAACATCTTGTAGAGTACCCCCATCCAAACAGACAGAACCCGAATCCAAGACTAAAAGCTGAACTGAGTCACCCACTACAATTTGTGAAGTACCACAAGAGGCAAGAGAAGTAACCAACTGTTGAGTGTGATTCATATGGTGAGAAGCACCATAATCTAATATCCAAGTGGACCCATAGTTTGAAGCTTGAGTAGTGAGAGCATGACCTTTCCCTATGGAAGGAGAAGACACCTAAGGTGAGGAGATGTGATGCTACTGCATGGCTTCCTCTAAAGCCTCTAAGCATTTCCAACACCTAGAAACTAGATGTCCTTCCTTGCTACCAAAACTATAAGTGCCTCCTGATTTCTTCTTAGTCTTGGAGGAAGACTCACCAGACTGTGAAGATTTCCCATGTTTGGTAGGAAATGGTGGTTTAGAATCAGGCTTAGGAGGTGGCTTGGAGGAATGGTCACTGCCTGCAAAATTCTTCTTTGGCTTCAGCTTCTGCGTTGGCTTCTCCTTAGAGGACTGAGCAACCAATGCTTTGTTCTCAGAACTTGAGAGCATGTCCAGTTGAGAAAGGTGAGACTTCTCATGAGAAAAATGCTCATAAAACACATCAAAGGTAGGCATGGTGAAATGAGCACCCAAGCCATCCATGGTGGAGTAGAAAGAAAAGGCAAAAAACTGAAAATGACCCCGAAGATTCAAAAGAATCAAGTGAATGCATTCTGTGTCTATCTTGATCTTTCCACACCCCTGCAAAATAGATCTGGTAGTCTTGAATTTGTTCAAAAAATCCTCAATGGTGGGAAAGCAATCAGGTGACAAGGAAACCAACTCTGCCTCAATCTGTAATGCCTGAATCTCATTAACCCTCCTGAAGAAAGACACAAACTTCAACCACATAGAATGAGGAGTGATAAACTCATCAAGGTGAAATAGAAGATTGTCGGAGACATACAAAGAGAGAAAACCCATGGCCTCATCCATCTTGTTTCTATGCTAAAGAAGCTCATAAGGATGCTACAATAGAGGCTGAACCTCATCCAAACAAGACCACAACCCTCATTCCTAGAGAAGCCTTGTGATGCGAGGCTTCCAAGTGTGATAGTTGTGTGATGTCAACAACTCAACTGAAGGATCCACCATGAAACTCTGCACTTGCACCTGCTTGTGGTTTTTTATTATGTGATCTTTCAGAATAGACAAAAGATGTAGAAGGGTTTGTTTGTTTGGGTAGTTTTGATGTTCTATATTTATGATATAAATGATAGAAAGTGAGAAAAAAACACCCCCCCAACAATAGATAAATCCAAACCCTAGTACATACTGATGAGAAGGAAGTAGTGCATAAGCAAAAAATATTCAAACTGAAAACTCATGTACTTGATTATAAATATGAGAAACAAGATCACATATTTGAATAGAGCATGCTGAGAGCTTTCCAACACCTATTTGTTTTTGAAAAATGGAGTCCGTTTGCCCATTCTACGACCCTGGAAGTGCAGAAAAGAGACCCCACTTTAACTAGAAAAAAGTATAGTCAAACAAAAAATTTGGAAAAAAAAATCCAACACCACGAGGTCTGGCTCAGAACCAGCTTTTCGATGCCTATTCATTTCTGGAAAAACAACTCTATATGCTCAAGTTATGAAGAAAAAACCAACCCCCCCTTCAAAAGCAAGAGAGAGGGGCAATAGGGGCTCATTGGTGGCTGGGCCGAGCAAAGGTGGTGCTCCAGTGGTGCTCTAGGGTGGAGTGGCAGAGCTAGGTGGAGGCACGGTGGTGGGGAGGTAGTGGTGGCGAGCGGGTGGCCGACGGCGGGGAACAGGGGTTGGCGGGGGTCGAACTGTCAAGCCGGCGGGAACCCCGACAAACCCCAGAAAAAACAAGTTTTTTTTTTTAAAAAAACAGTTGTTTTTCAACAACTTTTTGAATGATTTTTTATTTTTTATTTTGTTTTGAAAAAATCAATTTTTGGCCTGCATGTCGTAAAAAGGCAAAAAATAATAATTTTTTTGAATTTTTTTCTCGAACTGCATGTCAGTGCCATACGGCCTGGTACTAAAGAAAAAATACCCCCAGAGGCTCAAGAGTAAAAAAAGGTCAATTTTTATATGACCATAGGGTTTTTTGGGCCTTCTGAGCACGATGGTGAGGTCGGTTTAGGCCCAAAGTGCTCAGAAAAAAGGCCTATCACTAAGTGCACAAAAAAAGCTTCTGAAAAACCTCAGATATGCTTTCAATGCAAAATACTTAAAACAAGAACAGGTAGTTGCAGATCTGAAGCTCTAATACCATGTGAGAGTTGGGAAATACAATACCACAGGAGCCCAAAAGATCTCTACAAGCTAAAATAAACATGTTACAAGGAGAAGCAAGGAAGCAACAAAGGAAGAACAAATACACAAAAAATATGCTCAAAAAGATGAGAGCTCAATATTCACAAAATGTGTAATGTGATAATCATACAAAGAAAAGAAAATTAACCTCTAATAGGTCAAGAAACCCTAAAAGGGAAAACCTAGGCTTGCACATAATAATTAATAAAAGAATTAATTATTATGCACCTAATGTTAGCTTAAGTGTAAAAGAGATAAAGGGAACTTAAATAATTAAACAAATGGTGTTTAATTAATCAAGTAAAGACCTGATTACTCTAACATAAAAGTCCCTGCCAATTTATAAAAATACACAACTCTGATACCAATTGTTAGGGTTTTGACAGATCTTGAGAAAATACAAATTAACAATTATATGCATATTTGAAAACACAAAAGATGAAGAAAAATAAATAACACAAATAACACAGATTTAACATGGTTCACCCAAGATGGACTACATCCATAGAACATAGTTGCCTAATATTTTCTTATTATCTCTAAGTGAAACAATACAACACCATTACATTGCCTTTTTTACATTGTAGTTTCTTATAACATGCAATTTTAGGGCAACATACAAATTTGGTTAACAAAATTAACCCTAACCCTAAAATAATATTCTCGTAATCTTTTCCTCATACTCATATTCTCCTTTTCTCGTATTCTTGTACACATACGAGAAAATTTTGGGGGAGCTACGCTCCCCATTATGGTGGCCCTTCAGGCTGACCCCTCTGACCAACGACTGTACAATACTTCCATGATTAGTTACCACATACCAACAATGAGTAACAAATTGTTTGGAAAAATTGGGGTCCTCTTTCTTCATCACCTGATCTAGTACAAAAATTAGTTCAATATCCCACCCAGGGATTAGGAGCATGCCACTTTCCTTGATCATTCTTCTTGCCTCTTATAGAGTAAAATTTATATTGTATATCAAAATCTACCATCTCATCTTCTGATATATTCTTCAATTTGGTTTGCAACCAAAAACTTTTGAATTCAAGTGTTTTGATGAATTCATCATTAGACAAAAATTGGGTGGCAACAATTATTATTTCATTGTTTTATTCTTCCTTAGGGATTGTGCTTAAAATAGTAGTTTTATTTGTATTAAGTGGTGTAATACCCTAAAAATGGTCATCTAAACCATGAGCCCCTAATCTCGATAACATCACCAAGGTCCTAACCAAAGGCAATTAAATAAATCTTGAGCACAAAATTAATTCTTTAATCATGAAATGTCACATGGAAAATTATAACTCAATATTAATAAAATATTTATTTAATTAATTAAATCATTCCAAGTAAATCATTTTAAACAATTATCCTATTTATTTTATTAAATATCCTAGCATATTTAATTAAATAAATCAATTTACCATCAAATCAAGAAAGAGGAATTAATTTTAATTAAATAAATCAATTTGCCATCAAATCTTCAAAAAAGGAAATAAATCAAAAAAGGAAGTAATTGACCAAAAGAAAGAATTAAAAATTGAGAAAAGAAATCAATTGGAGATAATCTTGAAAAACAAATTAAAAATTGATAGATAATCTCAAAGAAAGCAATTAAAACAATTAAATCTTAAAATTGAATGAAATAGAGAATAAATTAGTTTTTTCTGATTTTATCTTAATTTTAGTTCAATTTCCTTTAAAATTGATAAAAAGAATCCAATCACATCAACTTACCTGGATTGTGTTTCCTCTAGGAAAATCTTGACCGCTCATCATCATTTGATCTCAGCCATTGGTTTCTTTCTGAATTTTCTATAAATTTAAGCTCTCATCTCTCATTCAAAAAAGATCCTAAAGGCAGGAGAATATATTGTTATTATACTGTTTTTCCTCTAGATTCATTGATATATTGCATATTAATTATTTCATATTGATTAAATCATTTAGCTTGATATTGCTTAAATCTTGTTAGATTAATATTGCATGCATCTAGCATTCATCATGTTCATATAGATAAAATGTTTCGTCTTGATGTTGTCTAGTCACTGGTATTGCTTATAATTTGAGAAAAATCATATACTCACATCTTTAAGAAGGCAATGGGTCAATTTGTTATGGTTTATTATTCATTGATTATATACGATTAACCATGCATGTAATGACTTGATTGAAGTGTTGTTCTTACAGATACAGGTCCACTTTTCACACACATTTCTGGTGCCCACCATGGGGCCGAGAATTACTTTTTCGACCTCAAAATCATTTTTTTTTATCCTACAGGTTTCATCTGTATAGCCTCTATGAAATATCGTATGAGAAGTTTCACTGCATCGTACGACATTATATTGACGCCTACAGTTTATCGTACGAAACAAGATCATATCCTTTTAATTGTTGTACGAATCAGAATATGGATTCGTACGACATACTGATTTTCTTATAGTTTATCGTTCTATGCTGATTTCTAACTCGAACGACATATTGCTTATGCTATCTTTTTGTCGTTCTATGTTGGTTTCCAACTCGTACGATAAAACTATTATGTCATTCTATTTTATGAATATTGTTGTACGATTCTGTTTTCTGATAGGTTAAAAATAGATTACCTTTCAATATTTTTGCTTAAATTTTGATGATGCTAACATTGACACTGGATTGTCTTCTGTCTGCCTGAGATTTTTACAGCCTAACCAATTTCTTCCAGGATGCTTGTCAAAGAATCTATCAAATAAAACATACACCTGTCAAAGAATAAAAACAACATGACTACTGATGCATTATTTTTGTAGGTTGCCTAAAGAAAATCGACCAAATATTGTGTATTCTTTAAATTCATTTTTTTTAGGCACTTAAATTGCTATCTGGTTAATGAATAAATCTATCTTTCATGTTTTCAAAAAGATCTAAGAGGTAGGAGATTATGCTCTTGTCTTTTATAGACAATCAAAAATCTAGACCCTTGAAGCTTTTTTCTAAGTTTTGAGATTTGTGTACCTTTAGCGGGCCTGTCACCGTGGGAAAAAGTAATCACCCTATGAGAATGACCAAAGTGAGTACAGCTAGACCTGAGCATTCCAACTCACTATAATAAATAGGTCTCTGATGATTAAAGTCTTAGAGGATGGGATTATTTGAGTTTTCTCTTTGGGATCTCTCATATCGGGCATTTTGTAGGGCCTCATGGTCTCAATCGCGTTTACGTGACTACAGCTTATTTCAGTACCTTGTCGAGCTATAGGCCACAATCATGCTTGTGTGACTTCAAGGGGTAAATTCAAATGGAATTCTTGATTAAGAACTATAAAATAGAAGCTACCTGATTCACCTTTGAAAGGTTGATAATATTTGTACAAGAGAGATAGTAACTCTCCCAAGACACTTGCCATATCATGCCCCCATTAGCGTTTGAAGTCGGCTAATATGACATTGAGAATCCATTGTGTGAGACTCAGTAGCCATATTCTGATTAGCTATTGGGTGTGTACCTAAGTCAGCAAGCAAAGGTTTTCTTCTCTAAGCCAGCTTCCATAGGGTTAGCATGATGTGCTTGAAATATTACATATCTTGTGTGTTTTTTGTGTTTTCATCCCTGAAACTAAAACTAGAATACCAAAACTAGAGAAAATAAATCAAACAGATCAAACAACTCAATGATAAACTTTGTCTATGTCAAAACTAGCCTATCCCTATCAAAAATCAGTCCATCTTAGAAATTGGTTGTACTTAGTTATCATGCTCAGTCATTGAAAAACTCAAAATTTTAGCCTCTACTTTGTGAATAGTCATACGAGTCTACTGAATTATCGTCCTTCAGCAAATCCGGTGTCGTACGAGTATACTAAATTGTTGTCCTATGTCCAATCTTGTGTCATATGAAATCACAGTCTATCGTTTAAGCTAAATCTTGTGTCGTATGAAATAGAACCAAACATAATCATTTGTCATCTAGGACCTACCCATTTGTCATACGGTACTAGGCAGCAACTCATACGACATAGAATTGTTGTCGTCCTGAACTTGTTGAACTATCATATGGTCTCATAAATTATGTCGTACGAGTCTCTGATTTTGCCAGTCCAGAATAGTTAAACCTGTCCAAAACAGTCTACAATGAGCCTAAAACTGGTTATCGTCCTCATAAGCATAAACAACCTTGATAGTGTACCTCTGCAGTTGCATTGCACGATTTTGTCGATCATTTCTCAGCTAGTTCAAACAAACATTTTATCAAACCTAAGTCAACTTAGATAACGTCTTACACAGGATAGATCATTCCTGACACCATACCAGATCCTAAGTTACTTCTCTTAATTACTATGTTAAACGAACTACTAGATACAATTTGATCTTGACTTCTGCAACACATCTTGCTCTTGGTCCTGTTGGTTACAAATGCCTGTTCAAACCAAAAATTCTCGCAACAAAAGAGCCAAAGAAAAAGAAATGCCTTTTTTTTCAAAAGACAATCCATTCTTCAAAGAAAACCCCTTTTACAATAAACCGTCCTCGACACAGATACCAGTTTACTATATACCAATCTTTGGTCAACCCTTATCTCCCACCATGTCTAGAGAAAGGCAAGAAAGAGAAGCTAGTAAATGAAACACCCACAAAGATTTCAGAAATCATGCCACTGATAGCAATTCCTCATCAACTAAATCTGAGCTTCCTGAACCTCCTGAAGATGAAGTACATAGATGTCAAAATGATAAAGAATTCCGGAAAATGATGAAGGTCATCATGGCTAGGGAAAAGGAAGACTATTTCCTAGAATTAGCAAAACAAGGTGCCAAACTCCCTACTGGTTATAATGTGGAGGCCCTCTTCACTAAAGAGGAAGAGACACCATGGGGAAAAATGAGCAAACAAATGCAAGCATTACAAACTACAGTCAGAATAATAGAAAACAAGATAAAACACCAAAAAAATATTCTCTGGACACAATATGCCCATTCCCATTTGACAAAAATCTTTACATGTCTCCATTTCCTTCATGAGTTGAGATCCCAAAATTTGACAAATAGGATGGTACCTCAGATCCTCAAGATAATGTCAGAGAGTTTTGTGTTGCTTGTATGGAGTTCATGCATGATCAAACGTGCCTCATGCACCTTTTCCCAAGGAGTTTAGGGGGTCAAGCAATGGAATGGTTCGCAAGCCTACCCAAAGGGATAAAAACATTTGAAGAACTAATCCAACTATTTTTACAACAATAATCATATAACATTCGTCACCCAGTCACTATGATAGAGCTTTGCAATACCAGATAAAGGACAAGAGAACTCTTTCTCACCTTCCTCCAACAATGGAGAAAGATGTTCTCTAGATATTCACGGACTATCCCAGGTCTTGAGAAAATGGATATCTTTGTCAACAACTTAGTCCCTAAATTGAAGTACAGTGTCCAGATGCAAGTACATCCTTCATTCAACAAAATGGTAGATAACGCCCTCAGAATGGAAGATGTGCTTATCAAAAAGGGAGATATATCACTTTGGAAAGAAACATCACAAGGTTCTAACTCTAAAGAAAAGAGCAAATATTGGAAATATGGCAAAGATAGCAACAAGAACATCATTAGTGATGGAGTGGTAGATACTATCCATGCGAAAAACAAAATCCACAATATTTAACTTGGCTAGTGGCACACAAGCACTCAAGACACCTGAAACTACAATGAAAAATCCTCCAAAGAAAACAAGGGAGTGGTTTAAAGACAAACCTTGGGTCTCAAAACCTAAATGTGATTTTACTCCTCTAGATGAATCATATGAATCAGCTTTGAAAACTTTATTGGCAAATAATTTGATAACATTACCAGACAATTCTAGACCATATGACCCAAAAATTAGACCCAAATGGTGGAGACAAAACGAATACTATGACTACCATCGTAATAAGGGACATAACATAAACCATTGCATGAAACTCTGACATGAAATCCAACATCGCATTGATGCAGGAAAGATCATTGTTGGAAATCATGCAACTAATGCTGATCATAAGGCCTTTAAAGATCCCTTACCCACTTATGAACAAGGAGATTCCTCAAAATCCAAGGGAGGAGCTAGAGTCAATTATACTTACACTAATCATGATAATGTGATCAACATGATTGAATCTATTCAACCTGAATATTGTAATATGATCCTAGTCTAGGATCATCAAAGTCAAGCACAGACTGCTAATGTCGTGACTCGTGCTCAAAGGAAGATTTTTCTCCCAGGAACTAGTCCCCCAACTTTTGATCAAACGACATCAAAACTACCAAATAGACAAACAGACACAATCATGGCTAAATTGAAACAACTAGCTTCATTGTCTTCTCCTAGTTATAGTATTGTCGAACAATTGAAGAGAACCAATGCTCAAATCTCCATTTTAGAACTGCTTAAGATCTCTTCTGCTCATAAAGAGATCCTGGACAAGGCTCTACTTACCACCAGTGTCCCTGAAAATTTAGACATAGGTTAGTTTCAATCTATGGTAGGTCACCTGACCTCACCTCATTACCTCACATTCTCTGAAGAAGATGATAATTCACTGAGTCACCCACATAACCAACCATTACACATTGAAGCCATGATTCATAAACACCGCGTTAAACGTGTTTTGATAGATGGAGGCATTGGGTTGAATATTTGTATCTACAATCTATTGACACAACTGGGATTTTCTGAGAATGTCATTGATCCAACAAAAAAGATAACAATCAAGGCTTATGATGAAGAAGAAAGAAATTCTAAGGGACTGGTATCATTACCAATCAGAGTAGGACCTGTGGAAAGAGATGTCATTTTTCAAGTCCTGGATCTTCATCTTTCATACAACATCTTATTAGGGAGGCCATGGATTCAAAAATTAAAGCAGTACCATCTACGTATCATCAATGCCTAAAATTTCCTTATAATGGAGTTGAAGACAGTATTCCTACCGATACAAGTTATACTTTTAATGCATTAACACAAGGTGTTGATGCTTTTGTTCCTAATAATAGAGCAGCTTCTGTAGCTAAAAGTTTGGAATCTTTGCTGAAAGATTCGGAAAAGAAACTGAGAATCACAAACACTAGCATGGATGGTTACAAGATAGAACCTATACTCTCACTAACATCTCTTCCTCCATCACCAAGACAGTTGGGAAAACCATCAGAGGGTATGAGGC
Source organism: Cryptomeria japonica (assembly GCF_030272615.1). Lineage (NCBI taxonomy): Eukaryota > Viridiplantae > Streptophyta > Pinopsida > Cupressales > Cupressaceae > Cryptomeria > Cryptomeria japonica. The sequence continues at coordinate 361,677,956 of NC_081405.1, read as the reverse complement.
CACAAACTTGAACCCCAAAAGTCATTTATGATGGCAACTTTATACAGTCTTCTACTTCTCTTGCAGGTGAAATAGAAAGGGATGATATCCTTAAATCACTCTTCAAAGAAGACAGTGCAGATAAAGAAATATGACATTGTGAGATTTCTCCAACACAATATGGCCCAGGCTATAAGATGCTTCAACACATGGGATATTCAGGTACTGGTCCTCTTGGCAAACATCAAAAAGGTATTGTTGAACCTATTCAGTTTCAAGCTAAGTCTGTCAATGATAAATCTGGATTGGGATATGATCCAAGAAAGTAATTAGATCAGAAGCACACATCTCACCATCAACGTAAGTGGAAGAAGAAGGTACTACCTTTAACAACACAAGAACTTAATACTCAACAAACTCAAGAAGAGTGTGACGATGAACAAAAAGAATTGCCCATCCAGAGAGAGGAAATAGATAGTAACCAAGTTCCAGTTATATTAGCTATAATACCACAGGAAGTAGAAGTTCAAGAGGATATGAGAGATGAAGTATATAGAATCAAAGAATTGTTTACACCACTAAAAGTTCCAGTCACATATACTGGTAGACAACAAGTAGACGATTCATAAACTGATTCAAATGAGTATGAATGGGGTCTAGATCACATCTCAAATACATATACTATAGAAAACCTTGAAGAATCTAGTGATATTATAGATGAATGGGGTCTAGACTATGAATGGCAGCTGGAGGAAGAAAGGACACAAGCTATTTTTTCACCTACCAAACCTCCTAATGAGATAGGACAAATCAGGTACAGAACTACAAAAAGAAGAACTAGAAGCTACAGAAACAGAACTGGTCATTAGTCCAGAGGAAGCTGAATGGAAGAGACAATAGGGATTAATAGAACCATCAAAGTCATGTCCATAAGTGTGTCAAATAAAAGCAATCAATGAACCAAATCATGAAAATACTTGCAGCATCAAATATGTGAGTGTTGATACTATATATACCTTTACTAAGCCACTTGAAGATGAGTCAGCAACTTCATCCTATGACTCTGATGACTCAGACAAGAGCTCTATTTATAACAACAACTATTCAACAATGCATTATGACTACTCTGTCATGAATGATGAGATACTATCTACTGTCATGCCATAGTATGTAGTCCAGTCTGAAGTAGGTGATGACGCTAGGAGTAGGTCGGTTGGGTTAGGTCCAATAAACACTAGCATAAATTTTGATAATTGTGTTGTGACTCTTCTTGGTCTTAGGACACATATGCAAGGTAGTCTTCTAGAACTCGACTGGTCGGTCCAAAGCCATGATGATAGTACCATGAACTCCCTTGAGCCTATTCCAACCTTATCCTTAATGCATCCAAAACTAATTGATAATACTCTTTATAACCAACCCTTGAATGTACCTACCTTTACCAATGACTATACACTAGCCTACTATCTCAATGTAGTTGAACCCATGTACTCTTCCACCAAAGAACAGAATGAAAACATGATTGAAGCAGATATCAGGTATATTAGTCGAAAAAACCACATTGTGGTGGTGTTAGACTCTAAAAAAGAGAAAATAAAGGACATACCTAAAGGTGAAAACCTCTCTAAGGTGCTTGAAGGTGAGATACTTGATATACTACCAAGTCACTTCTAGGAGAGATCTTCCATATTGATTGAGCCAAATTAGCCAGTGAACATTGGGAGTCAAGAGATACCACACATCATTCATTTAGCTCAATCACTGTCAGCAAAAGAGTTAAAAGATTTCAGCAATCTTTTTTTAGAAAAGAAGATCAACTTTGTATGGACATACTCTGATATGCCATGACTAGATCCTGATCTCATCATGCATCATCTCTCTATTATACCAGGAGTTAAACCAGTCAAACAAAAACTCTGAAAGATGCATCCTCATGTGGCACTGCTAGTCAAGGTTGAACTAGAGAAATTGCTAAAAGTTGGATTTATCAGAGCTATAGACTACATAGAATGGATATCAAATATAGTACATGTATCAAAAGAAGACAAATCTATTAGAGTTTGCACAGACTTTAGGGATCTCAACAAGGCATATCCGAAAGATGATTTTCCATTACCCAACATTGACATGATAGTAGATATGACTACTAGCTATAAGATGTATTCATTAATGGATGGATTCTCTGGTTACAATCAGATTAAGATAGCACCTGAAGATCAAGAGAAGACAACTTTCACATGTGCGTGTGGAACCTTTTGTTGGAATGTTATGCCATTTGGTCTAAAGAATGTAGGAGCAACTTACCAAAGAGCAGTAACCACTATTTTCCATGATATGATGCATAAAAACATGGAATATTATGTTGATGTCACCTTGGTAAAGACTATGAAGATATCTACACACATTCAAGAGCTAGGCCTCATATTAGATCGAATGGAAAGATTCAAGCTCCGCTTAAATCCAAAGAAATGTGCATTTGGGGTAACATCAGGAAAATTGCTTGGATACATAATATCCAGAAAAGGAATTGAGGTTGACCCTAAAAAGGTCCAAGCTATAATGGAAATGCCTCCACCAAAGAATATTAGTTAGATGAGAAGTCTACAAGGCCATCTCCAATCCATAAGACATTTTTATCTTAGCTAGCTGACAAAGCTCAACCCTTCATGAAGGTATTAAGGAAAGGGATTAAATACAACTAGGATAAAGATTGTGAATGACATTTACAACAAATCAAAGAATATCTTTCTAATCCACCCATATTAATGCCACCGATTCAAGGTAAGCCACTGATCCTGTACATATCAACTACGGATACTTCACTGGGGGCACTTCTGGAACAATAGGATGACAATAAAAAGGAACGAGCGATCTATTACATCAATAGAACTTTGGTGTCATATGAAATGAACTAAACTATAATAGAGAAGGCATGCTTAGCATTGGTCTTTGCATCACAAAAATTAAGGCACTATATGTTAGCACACTCCATTAAGCTGGTAGCCAAGATTGATCTGCTCAAATATCTTCTCAGTAAAGCAATTCTTACAGGAAGACTGGCTAAATGGGTCATAGTTCTTACTAAATTTGATATCGAGTATGTGGAATGTACAACCATCAAAGGAGAGGTTATTGTAGACCAACTTGCTGATGCTCCACTTAAAGACAACCAACCTCTGCATATAGAATTCCTAGATGAATCAATCATGCACCTTACTGAACAATCATGGAAAATGTTCTTTGATGGGACTTTTACTCAACATGGTTTTGGTGCTGGGATACTATTTATTACTCCCCAGAAATACTCAATTCCAAAAGCTTACAAGATTCTCTTCCCTTGCACAAACAACATTGCAGAATATGAAGCTTTGGTAAATGGGATCAAGCTAGCCATCGAGTGGAAGATCATGGAATTACACATCTATGGCAATTCTCAACTCATTATCAACCAAATCAGTGATCTATATCAGAAAAAGAGATGAGAAGCTTATGCCCTACAAGAGAATGGTGGATGATCTCAAGAAATACTTTACCTTTGTATCATTTCAACAGATCCCCAAAACAACAAATAGAGTAGGGGATGCAATGGCCACTTTGGCAGCTATACCACAGCTACAAGAGTCTAATTTTTGCTTTGAATTCCTAGTGGAAGAGTTACATTACCCTACCTATGATTCTCCCGAGTCCCAGGTAGTCTGTTCTATTATTGGGCATGAATCATCTCATTATAGCCACATTTACTCTTGCCTACATGACCAAGTTGTCCCTACCAATCTTCCTCGACATGAAAAAAGGAACCTAATCCGAAATGCATCATGGTAAGTCATCCTTGCTAACTACCTATTCAGGAAAGGTTTAGATAATACTTTGCTTAGATGTCTAGAAACTGAGGAGTCTTAATGTGCATTATCTGAGGTTCATAAAGGTGTTTGTAGATCCCATTCGAACGGTGTAACTTTAGCATGAAAACTACTAAGGGTTGGCTACTACTGGCTAGACATGGAGAAAGAAGCTATAAAATTTGCTAAAACCTGTGAACAATTTCAGCTGCATGGGCACCTTATACATGCTCCAACAAGGGATCTTATACCATTTGTGACACATTGGCCCTTCCAATAGTGGGCGTTCGATCTGATAGGCCAAATATATCTTGCGTCATCTAATGGACATAAATTTATTATCACTGCCACTGAGTATTTTACTAAGTGGGTAGAAGTAGTTCCACTCATCATGGCAACTAGCAAACAAGTAGCTCTCTTTATTCTTAATTATATCTTCTATAGGTATGGTATACCTTCATCAATTATAATGGACAATGGAGGACAATTTAAGAACAAAGATCTAGATGAAATCTATGAGAAGTTTAAAATCAAACAATACTGATCCTCAGTATATTACCCTCAAGGTAATGGACAAGCAGAGGCATCTAACAAAAACCTACTGACTATCTTGCACAGAACAGTGAACAAATCAAGGAAGGATTGGCATCTGCAGTTCAATCCTGCACTATGGGCTTATAGAACAAGTATCAGATTACCTACTAGGGCTACACCTTTCTCTTTGGTGTATGGGTCTGAAGCAGTATTACCTATTGAAGTAGAAATACCATCTCTAAGAGTTTCCTTGAAAGGTCTTGTTACTGATGAAGACTATAGAATATCTAGATTGCAAGAGCTCGAATTGTTGGATGAACATCAGCAAGTGGCATTTGATCATCTCAGAGTGTATCAAAAGAGAATGTCCAGAGGATATAACAAGAAAGTTTGACATTGAGAATTTCAGGTTGGTGACTTAGTTCTAAGAGAGAATCCTAAAAAATCAATAGTTTCGAGATAACAAAGGGAAGTTTGAACCCAACTGGCTGGGTCCCTATATCGTTACTGCAGCTTTTGGCTCTGGTGCTTATCAACTTTCAACATCGGAAGGAGAACAACTCCATTAACTGATTAACTCCATCTATCTAAAGAAATTCTTCACCTAAATATTCTCTGCTCCAGCAGCTTTTACAACAGAAAATGTCCTGAAAAAATCAGAAAAAATCAGAAAAAGTCCTAAAGAAATCATAAAAATCAGAAAAAGTCCTAAAGAAATTTAAAAAATAAAAAATAAAAAATAAAAATTTATCTTTGCCAAGTAGGTGAAAACCTGGTAAACAGGCGCCTCTTGTACTCAAGTGCTCCATCTATCAACGCAACGTTGGCATTCCCACTTTCATGCATCTTTGCTTTCACTTGTACATATTTCAGTCACTTTTGTGACATCCTAGTTTGTTGGAACCCTCATGGCTTGAAACTGATCATTGTCATAGTCTTAGGTTAATCGACAAGAGAAATTACATGTCTTAAGCAATGTCAACCAAGTCATCTTTACGTCAGTGAAACCTGGTCATCCACTCTGAGTCAGTTACCTGTCTCCTGACTACTGAAGAGTTTTATCACTTGGTTAACAAGCAAAACGACATAATGAAAAACAATCACTAAATAGTTTGAGCTATGCATAAAATTTTCTTTGTATATTGTCTTTTATATTGGTTTTCGATTATTATCCCTTTGAGTAACTCGAGGAAGTCCATTGTGACTAAGAGGAGCAAGGATTGGGGGCATAATATTTTCTTGTTTGCTACTTGTAGGAATGATCCCAATGATCTGGAAACATCTAAATTAGTTGGGTGTCTATGATAAGAGCCTTCACATCAAGGTGGAATCACCTCACATACCTGGACTCCACTTATTTGAATGCTATAGGGAGGTTCCCATCATTTCTTTGTCTGTTTTGAGGGAATTTATTTATTGTGCAATCTGGGTCCATGTGTAATCTGTCCAAGGATATGAATGAGGAAAAAAGGATCATTGAGGACAAGATCATTAATATTGCATATACAAAGAAAGGAAGTCTACTTTGTCTGCTATAATTGTCAAACACTCAATGATGAAAATTAAGCTTTTCAAAGTCCAGTGACTAGGTTTAGGTTACGTCTCATTTTGCATATCATTTTGCATTTCATCCTGCATTTTGTGAATTTGGAGTGATTTTGGTATAATAACAATGATCTCTTTATCTTTTGAACAAGAGTCAGGAGCTTCATCATTTCTTCACTAAGTGGTCTCTTTTCATCATTTCTCCGATCGAGTACTTGTGTTTTGAGATGTTAGCTGCATACATGAGCATCTTATATAGATTTGTACATTCATTATCATTCATTTGAATTCATCTTATTGAATAGAAAAATGAAGAAAAATTTCATTACTCATTCTAGTTACTCATTTTCATTCATTTTATTTGCATATCAAAAGAAACAAAAATAAACATCCATATTCCATTTGCATTCATTCACTCATACTGAAAAAAAATGCATACATGTAGAATAAAGCATATAAAAGACATCTCATAAGTGAATCAACACAAGTACGATGAAGTCAAATCGGATCTCGTATATATATATATATATATATATATATATATATATATATATATATATATATATATATATATATATATATATATATATATATATATATATATATATATATATATATATATATATATATATATATATATATAATGTCAAGTATAAGGTACAAAATTATGTAAAAAGACATATACAAACTCCCATCGGAGCAAGAATCGTATAGGCTACAAAAAATGGGTGTGTCTACAAAAAATATATATCTGAGCTACAAAAAAAGAAATCATCTATCTCGCTCCCTCTCCCTCATCACCTGGTGGTGGAGGAGGAGCCTGATATCTGAGATCCTGATGAGGCACCTATGCTCCCTCTGACCGTGCCATGTACTGTGAGTAGGGTATCACCTATTGCGTAACAGGAACTTCAACACTATACACCATAACATAGTAAGATGCCCTACTAGACTAGTGAAGGACCTCTTGTCACAGAGGCTCTATCTCTACTCTTAGCACTGCAATCTGATGATCACACTTAGTCCTCAACTTGGCAATCTGGTGATCACGCTCAGTCCTCATCTCAGCTAGCTGCTAGTCTCACTCCACCAATTGAGTCTAAGCTACTAAGAACTATGACTGCAGCTCTGCAAGACATGCCCTCATCGACTGTCCAGCGTCTGTCCCCTGCTCTCTCATAGGTTCTCCACCCCCATCTCCACCTCTAGCTCTAGCCCCACCCTGCTCCTCTCTCCACTGCTGAACCTGCCTAGGTGTTGCTTGCACCTCCTCCATCCCACCCAGTCTCACACCCACTCCTCCTAGGGATCCACCCTCACCCCTCTATTGTCCTCCCTTAGCTGGCACCCTGTTACTGCTAGCACCTGGATCACCACTACCCCCTCGTGGAGCCTCAACTCTCTGTGCCTGACCCTATCTCTAGCCCTATCCCTATGCTGGTGTGGGGGCATCATCCTCAACATCCTCAATATGAGGAGCCTGCTCACCTGGATCTATAAAACATGGGAATGGATGCTACTAAAAATGATCTCTATACTAGGGCAATACCCTTGCATCTGCTACATCGTCCAAGTAATCCCACCTCAGGCGGTGTAACCCTATCAACTCCTGCATCGCCAAAGCATATGATAACCATAGAGACATCCCTATCTCTCCTCATCAGCATACCAAGCATAAGTTGTATACTTGTATGAGATCCCCTGAGGCCAACCATACTGCCTCATCACCCAAGAAACGATGAATCACTCCATAATGGTTTGTGACCTCCCAATCAGTGGGCATGTAACAAATAGGTCCCTGCAAACTACCCGCCAGTCATCCCATGGCTTCAAACCTCTATATGGTCTCCTTACAATGACTATCAGGTCATCAAGCTACCATCTATAGAAGTTTGTCTTGCCCAGATGGTGCTGTGTAATATATCTGGCATACCTATAAATGATCAGTTGCCCAAGCTCTCTACTATCAGCTACTATCGGTCGACACACGAGAAGGTGCTCCCAAGCCCACACCTGCAGAATATACACACCCATGGCCATGCTATGCCGCTCTCTATATACGATCTCATGCATCTCTCGATACATGTGGGCCAATAAACAAGAGCCCCAGCCAAGTCTCTAAGGGGTCTCTATCAACCTCTCTAACATCCGGCCCCATTCACACTGGAAGCCCTACTGCCCTCTGTCCAACATCAGAAAATAGCCTATCAATCCTGCTAGGATGCATGCCGAAGGATACTCCTCACTGTACCTGCTCATAAGTATATCCCAACTCATGGACCAAGTCAAAATGCCAGGATCACCAAAGACATGCTTGACTGCCTACAATCCTGGAAGGTACCCTGAATCATAATCCACCTTATCCCCAGCCAAAGGGATATGGAGGATCCTGTATACATCCTCAGGAGTGATCGTCAAATCCCCCACTAGTAGATGAAACATATTATGCTCTGAATGAAACCGCTCTACCAATGTCGTGAGCATTCTGTGATTCACACGGATATTAGGTAATCCCAACAGATGATTCAAGCCACACAAGTCAATATGAGCCTGCTCAACCTCAGATAAATGTTGCACTAATGCCATGGTAGGAGGATACATACATTTGAACAGCACAGGAGGTAATTGAACCTGCAAAAAAAACAAAAAAACCCCAACAACAAAGCATCAGAAAACATTCCAAATGAGCCTACAAGAGAAGTAAAACATCATGCAAATCCAACTAAGTCAAATGCAAAATCAAAATTTCACATTTACACCCTAAAAATTGCTCACTATCTCTCAAACAACAAAACACAGAAAAGCAGCATCTCATACGAGCCAGGAATAGCTCTAGTACGACAAACTAAGCTCAAATGACAAACTTTTAGACTCCGTACGACAAAATGGTCTTTTTACAGACCTGTCGTATGACACATGGGTGGCCCTAGATCGACAAATCTAATGGTCTAAAATGACAAAAGAATTTTTGCCAGTTTCTCATATGAGACAAGATCTTGTCTCACACGATAAAACATGATGCCCGACTTCAAACATGTGAAAAACTTGAAAAATGAACAAAAAATTTCAAATTTGAAAACACAAATAGGCTTATGATCGATCACTTACTACTGGCTCATAGTTTCGGGGTCGATTATGTCTCCTCTGGTGCTCGAATCGATACTAATGGGTAGGGACCACCATTTTCTTAACAGAAGGCTTTTTGAATTTTCAAACTTGGAGGGTTAAAATGAATTGAAAATGACACTTTTGTCCCATATATAGCCAAAAACCTAATTTTTCAACTTGCTCCGATGGACAAGAAATTGTACCCTTGGCTAATTTGACCATCCTGAGTCCTTTTTCGGGATCGAAATCAAAATTCAAGATCATTTTTCTAGTCAATTTCAGAATTTGGACCACTTAGCGCTCTTTTCATCAAAAGCTCGTTCTTTCTTCAACTTTGCACTCAATTTCTTGCTAAATTTTCAAAACTTCCTCTAAATCAATTTGTGCTCAAACAACTTATCATCACTAAAGAAATTGCCTATAATTGTTATGTACCCTCACTATCTTTCGATTTCGCTTCTGAGGGGCCATACTCATGACCTTATGACCTCACATTTTTCAATGTCAAGAAAATTTTCAAATCTTCACCGAAAGTCGAGGAAAATCTTTTTCAACTAAATAAAATCAATCAAATAAGACCTCAATCACTAGGGGCATATCAATTTCATCACTTCATATCAAGCTGATATTTGTCTTCGTCTAAATCAATCTCTTAATGTTAATCAGTTTCATCTCTTTTCATCAAGCTAATTATTCATTTAAACTCAATCAAGGGTTTAAAGAGTTTCTTTGATCACACTAAATTTAAGCAAGTGTTCAGTATTCATTTCTTGATCAAGCTGAATAGTTTTTCTTCATTGTATCTTGATCAATCAAGTTCAAGATCAATTTTTTTATCATCACTCACTGTGTCTAGATCAATCAAGTTCTAGATCAGTAAGATCCGCTTCTTGATCAATCAAGTTCAAATTCAGTATCTTTTGTTTTCTATCGTTCCTAGTTCAATCAAGTTCAAGAATGGTATCGCTTTAATTAGACTTCATTCATCTTTATCACTTCAAATCAAGCTAAACACCTCACTTTTCATCTAGTTCATGATCAATCAAGTTCAAAACTGGTATCTCCTAGACATAAAATATTCTTTGAACCAACGTGATGCTCGCACATTAATTCAAATAGGGCCAAATGTAATACCCTAAAAATGGTCATCTAAACCATGAGCCCCTAATCTCGACAACATCACTAAGGTCCTAACCAAAGGCAATTAAATAAATCTTGAGCACACAATTAATTCTTTAATCATCAAATGTCACATGGCAAATTAATAACTCAATATTAATTAAATATTTATTTAATTAATTAAATCATTCCAAGTAAATCATTTTAAACAATTATCTTATTTATTTTATTAAATATCCTAGCATATTTAATTAAATAAATCAATTTGCCATCAAATCAAGAAAGAGGAATTAATTTTAATTTAATAAATCAATTTACCACCAAATCTTCAAAAAAGGAAATAAATCAAAAAAGGAATTAATTGACCAAAAGAAAGAATTAAAAATTGAGAAAAGAAATCAATTGGAGATAAAACAAATTAAAAATTGATAGACAATCTCAAAGAAAGCAATTGAAACAATTAAATCTTAAAATTGAATGAAATAGAGAATAAATTAGTTTTTTTTCTGATTTTATCTTAATTTTAGTTCAATTTCCTTTAAAACTGAGAAAAGCATCCAATCACATCAATTTACCTGGATTGTGCTTCCTCTTGGAAAATCTTGACCGCTCATCATCATTTGATCTCAGTCGTTGGTTTCTTTCTGAATTTTCTATAAATTCAGGCTCTCATCTCTCATTCAAAAAAGATCCTAGAGGCTGGAGAATATATTGTTATTATACTATTTTTGCTCTAGACTCATTGATATATTGCATATTAATTATTTCATATTGATTAAATCATTTAGCTTGATATTGCTTAAATCTTGTTAGATTGATATTGCATCCATCTAGCATTCATCATGTTCATATAGGTAAAATCCTTCGTCTTGATGTTGTCTAGTCACTGGTATTGCTTAAAATCTGAGAGCAATCATATACTCTCATCTTTTAGAAGGCAATGGGTTGATTTGTTATGGTTTATTATTCATTGATTATATCTAGTTAACCATGCATGTAATGACTTGATTGAAGTGTTGTGCTTATAGATACAGGTCCACTTTTCACACACACAATTGGCTCATCAAAAAATTCTACATCTAGAAATGTATCTTGAGTTGGGGAAGGTGGAGACACTCCAGAGTCATCCTCTTCTTCATCTAGAATCTCCACAAGGTCAAGTGGAGTGACTCTACCAATTTCAAGACACTTCTCTTATCTTGGGAGAGCTTGGCTCTCTTGTGGATTTGGTTAAGGAGGGGTTGGCTTGGAAGACTCTTCCCTCATGACTTGCTTCCCCTTTCTATCATATGTTGCATCTTTAAGGGGCTGGTGGGTAGACATTTCTTCTAACAAATTGCTAGATGAATCTCCTTATGCCTCTGCAAGAATTGTTTCAAAGTTTTTTAACATAAGATATATTCTTGCAAATTCATTTGGAATGTTTGAACAAGATCCCCTAAATTTTTGATCTTTTTACTTCTTTTGTTTCTCAAGGCTATTAGGGATGTTCACATTTTTCTTTTGTTTAATGCATCTTGGGGGGAACAATTCCTTATCATGTCTCCATATTCATAAGACTCATGAAATACTTATTTTCTTTTCATCTTGTTAACTTTGAGGTCATTGATGTAGCCCTCATGGTCATACTCTCTTTCTTTTACACTCTGCAAATGAAAATTATCTTAAAAAAACTCCTACACTTTCTTTATAGTGTCACAACCTACCACAAAATCACCACACGCTACATATCTTGGCAAGTGAGTTCCATTTTTCTTAGGTTTGACCCATTATCTCTCCATCCAAATGAATTTCCACATAAATTCAATGAATGCAAGCCATGAAGGAACAAAAACTGGCAATCTGTGAGGTTCCTAGTGGCATCCATAAACTTTAATCACTTTACAATCTAAATATAGAAAGAAATAACCAAAGTTATGGGTGAATGCACCCTCTGGGAATCACACATCATTTAGATTTGAATCCTTTTCCCTCAATACTTTTATGATATTATTTGGAATCCTTGGACATTGAAACCCACACCATCCTTATACCTTCATGACAAAATGATAAAAAAAATGTCACACAATTTGACCACCGGGATCCTTTGTCCCAAATCTGAGTCCACCTCTATACTGGCCATTTATCACCTTTTATGGGATGAAACATGTTTATGTTGAGGTTGGGGACCCATTCTATTATATTCTAAAAAAGAATGAAATGGCATAGGAGGAAGTAATGCTTAAAATCTATTGGAACATTTTTGTTTTTTGCCTTCATCAGCCCCTCATGAAATTTATGTTGTACACAAGTGGCAAAATAATACAACTTGTTTGAATGAGGGTGTTGGATCTTCATTGCCATAATCATGATTCCTACTAGAATCTTGGTTCTTCTACCATCAATTCCTTGAACCTAACATAGAGCGTAATATGTCTTCACAACATAGTTTCTTGAATGAAACTAATTCGAGTGGCTCTTTATTTAATTGCAACAATTAATTTCTTCCACTTTGATACAATTTCTTTCTATATCTTGGCACTTCCTCTTTCCTTAGTGCCAATTTCTTCTTTTTTTATTCATCTTCAAGCCTTTTCAAATCAAATTCTATTAAGGCACTCCTATTTAAATCAAAGAAAGAGATTATTGCTTCCTCGCCTACATCCACCAAAATGTTGCCATCGATTGTCCTTATAGTCATAGACTTAGGATAGTATTAATTTTCTAGAATCTTAATAAAGGTAGGCTCCACAAAAACATTTGAAACAACCAACTTAGCTAGGTCTAGCACCCACAAGTTTGAGATACGTGCATTTTTGTCACTATTTCAATAAAAGCAATATATGTCTCATCCCATGTTTGTAGTGATGACATCTCTACATTTTGAGCACTTGATAAAAAATATATTCTTCAAAGAGTTTTGCATGGTCTATCCTTTGAATAAATCCACCAAATATTTGTGGAGACCCCTCCCTCCCTTCTTCTTCTTCTCTATTTCCATCAATTACTCCTCAGTGTTTTGGCCTAGGGCTTTAGCACTTGGAGTTTGTGTAGTAGAGGTTTGAGAAGTTGGTGAAGTTTGGGTTGATGGTGGGTGTGTAGTATTTTTGGCAGAAGGGGCTCTTCTTCTCTTTGGTTTTGAACTCCCTGCCTTGATAGGTGGGTCTTTCTCAATGGTAGGCTCATTATCAATTAGAGGAGAGGCTGGGATTACTGCAATTGGAGTGGCCTCCATGATTTTTAGGGTGGTGGACTTCTTTCTCTTAGTTTTCAATCTCTCTCCTTGCTCAGGGATTTTGTCAATAGTTGGGTCATTTATAGTCTTTCATTTAAGGGCCATGATCACTATCTAGGGTTTTTAATTATGCTTTTTAAACATAGGAAATTGTATGATAACCTACTGATATTTTTTATGAAAGTATAGAATTGTAGGTTTAATGGTTACTTGTGTTTAGAAATCTTCTTAGCATGACTGGTCTCTATAAATTGCCTTTGGTCACTTAGAATTCTTCTCACTTCATCTTCTGGCTGCTAAGTGAACAAATGAACTGCATAAACTATATTTATTTCTCTTAGGCTACCCATATTTAATCCACCATTAATTCTTTCATGCGAAAGTAACGAGTTGGTGGCTTGAAAATTTGAACTTTACTGTTGATTTTGAAATGGATGACCATGATCTTACTTTGACCAGCTCTAACTACTAAAGTGACATTCTTTAATATTCATTATCATATTCTCTTAATCTTCTTCCATGTCCCCCACTACCCCTTACCACCATTCTTCTCTTTGTTTTCCTATTATAGGATGGCAGGGAATACCTCTTCCCTTTAACACTTCCCCCATAGACCTGCAGGGTCACTTTACCTCTTATTTATATCTCGCAAGATAGAGGGAATGAGATTCTCTTTACTTGCACCATATCCCACTAGCCTGTAAGGTCTCTTTCCTTCTTTATTTTCTACCCCTTCCTCATAACACTACCCTCGCTAGCCCATAGGGTCATTTTGTCTTTTGTTTGTACCTTGTGGGGTAAAGGGAAAGAGTTTCCCTTTATTCCTTATTACATCCCATCAAATCATGGGGTCCTTTTCTCTCCATGAATAGTCATGATGGGAAGTGGGAAAAATAATCCCCTTGTACTTCTTTGCTAGCTCTTCCTACTACTTGCATTCTTCTCATATATGTGACAAGAATATTTAGTGGTGCAAACAGATTTTTGATTCCTTCCACTTATTCTCTCATGTATTCTGGAACATCTACTTCTTGCAGTGTTATTCCTGATATAGTTGGAACTTGATTACTATTAGCATTCTACACTCATATGAGAATAGTTGATGTTGTCATTGATGGAAACCAATTGGTAATATGGTTCACAACATACACCGACAACAAACATCATCTACCAGCATCGATAGGCACAATGAGATTATTCACATCGGCACCCAGTCTACACTGACATAAGATTTTACCGACACCCCAACTGACATCAAAATTATATTGTATAGCCAACATGATGTATTGTAAAGACGCATATATGTATGAGATCTTATAGGTCATTTAAAGAGTGACATAGGTATGTGAAAAAGTGTGTTAGGTATGCAAAATATGTATAGGTGATTAATACAAGTGGATTATGAGAGTGAATATCTGTATGTATTTTGATGTAATAATTTTGATGAGGAAATAAGAGCATAGAAGAGTGAAGAAAGGTTTATGGCAGAGGTATTTGATAGAGCTTAAACCAGTACTGAATCAAGCATTGCAGATTCTATCTTGAGTAGTACATTGTCATTGGATTTAATCATCCAATTTTGTAGTCAGTGTGACTCTTTTTTGTGATTGAGCAATGAGCTCTAGGCTATTGGCCTTCTTGCATGTGTAGGTCCCTATTGTATCAGTAATATTTATTCATATTGGCCAGTGAGTAAATATTGTGGGTCACAAATCCCACTGAGGTTTTTCCCCTACCGAGTTTCCTCACCAAAATATCTTGTGTTATGGTGTGCATTGATGTTGTCTCTCTTATTTCTCTTTATTGCTTTATTACTTGTTTACCGATACATTAATTTGGGTTGTAAAGTTGCAAAAAAGTTTAAATATTTCATATACCGGTTAGACACTGATTCACTCCTCCCTCTCAGTGTCTTTGGGACTGGTCAAGTATCTAACAATTGGTATCAGAGCCTAGTCCTCTATTTACGAAAGCCTAACAACTTGAGGAAGATTCTAAAACTGGTATCAACTGAAAGTTTGAGACAACAATTGGAAGGAGATCTTGAAGATTTTGATGCAGAAAAATTGAAGAATATCAAACTAGAAGATGAACTCAGAACTGCTTGGTAATTTATCAAAGCACTTCAAGATAACCTGGTTATAGCAAAGAACAAGAGAAAAGAATTACATGTGGAATTGAAAAATCAAGATGATGAAGAAAAAGAAACTCTTAGAGATATTGCAGACAAATTGAGACAAGAGAACAATAATATGAAGAATGAGATGCAAGATTTAACCATGAGACTATGCAAAGATATTGAAGATAGAAAGAGGAATGAGGAAGATTTGGCTAGAAGACTAAATGAAAGATCATATGAATCTCAAAGGCTTAGTTATGAGAATGATATTCTCAAAACTAATTTGATCCACATGAAACATGACAAAGATGAACTTTTGAAACATGTTAGCAGTTTGTTAAGTGAGTTGGTCACTGCAAATGAATACAAAGACAAATTCAAGAAAAGTTCAGATAATCTTGATGATATGCTGAAAAGTCAAAAACCTGATGGAGAAACAATTGGACTTGGCTTTGAACATGGAGAAAGCTCAGGGATTGCAAACAATCATGATCATAGAAAAATGGTAAGGCAACCTAATGCTTATAAATTTAATGGGAAATGTTTTAACTGCAACAAATTTGGTCATAGAGAAAATCAGTGCAAATTTAGGAATAATTAGAATACAAACCTACCCATCAGTCAATGTTCCAAATGCAATAAAAATGGTCATAACTCATACAATTGTAGAATGAATATGAAATTCTATGTTTGTAGTAGATTTGGACATTTATCTAATCAATGCAGAACTCAAACCAATCAAGGTTATGGAAAGGCTATTCAGAGAAACAATGTAACTTGTTATTCATGTAACAAAATTAGGCATATTGCAAAATTTTGTAGAAGCAAGAATTCACCGGTGAACAATAAAGGATCTAATAACAAAGGAAAAGAGAAGGTGAATGGAATCAAGCATGAATTTTTAAAACAATGGATTAGGAAGAGAGATCAGAAAGTTGATGAATCTGTCACTGCACCGGTAGAACAGGGTAATCCTACACCGGCAGGAGATTCTTCATCCAACTAAGAAATAATCCTTATGGGTAAGGAAATAAATTAAAAACCATGCATTTACCCTCGGTTGATGGTAAGAAGTTATATTTCTTTTTTACCGATAGATATGTGGAGTTTTTTACTTCACCGACGAGCATTTATTGCGGTCGTAAGTCAAAATTTTGGTTATAAAGGCATTGCAACCTTTCATTTCAATTCACCAAGCATCCAAGAATTCAAAGAGATAGAAATTGAGCAAAGGAATTCTAAAGGCAAAGCAGTAAAGATCTTTTTTAGGGCATCCAAGGATTTCACAGTTAAGAGGTATTTATCTTTCGCAATGGCATGTTCGTCTTCTGTTCCTAAATTTGTAGCAAACCCTACCATTGTGGAAAACACTAAGCGACCTAGACCAATTTTCAAGATCATTCCTAAGATAGAAAATAGGATGATTCTATTGGTGCATTTTCCAAAATCCCGAAGGGAGTCGCATTCACTAAAGACCATAGGGCATACATACATTGCAACATAGAAAGTTTAGGATTTGAAGATTTGATGAACATGTACATAAATGAAATTACTGACAAGGATGGGATAGTGAAACCAGAACATAAGGTAGTTGAGGATTTAGGTTTCATAGACATCCTCCATATGCCAAAATTCTCAGATGAAGCTATCCGCTATGTCCTTAGCAAAGTTCACGGAGAATTTATATGGTTGGACTTAGTATTCAAGATTACCAAGGAAGCTATCAAAGATGTTACTAGTTTACCCTCCACCAGTTCAAGACCTGACAAGAAGAAGAAAATCCCTAACAAGGAAGTTTTGAGCTTAACCGGAGCTACATATGACAACCAGTCACTTAGGGTTAATGACATAAAGGATAAAAATGTTAAATTTGCTATCATGATAATTGGATATAAAGTTGGTCACACAAATAGATTGAATTTTGTGTCCATTTCATGCATTCACAGTGCACATGAGATGATTGTAAACAATGCAAAGATTGATATTTGTGAATGGTTGAAGGATGAATTGCTAGAAAATTTGGATAAGATAAAAGGTGACAAGAAAGGAACATTCAAATTTGGAAATCTGTTGGTATGTTTAATGCTTTACTTTTCTAAGGAGATCCCTAGCATAGATCATAAGGATTTCGCCTATGATATTTATGTTGGAAAATAGATAAAGGAGGCAATCACTGGTATGGGAGCTAATAGTGATCAGTTGGTCAAAGATTACTTCAAGAATTTTCAAACCAGAATGAAATAGAGGGAAAGGATTTCCCAAAGCATCGTAGACAAATATGATAAACAAATATGTTTTGTACTAAAGAGAGATGAAATTTGGATGGAATCAGTCAAATGCAAAACATATGGATTACTAAAATGGGATATGAGGTGGACTTTCACATCTTGGAATCATATGCAAAAATACTCCTAGATGCTCCACTAGAACCATCAGAGAAAATATTTGGTAGTGCTGAAACAATTGAAAGTGATGTAGCCATGATGAAGGAAAGAAAGAAAAGAGATAAATTCATGAAAGATGCTTTAAAAAATGGTAAAATAAGTTACAGAAGGGTTGATGAGTCTTGGCGGTATTTCTATTGAAGTAAAATGTCAGTTAGAGCAGACACTGGTAGCTCATGTTTCCCTGGTTGTTACTTCTTCTGAGACAAAAAGTGATAAAGCAGTAGAATTTAAAAGAGTTGAAAGGAAGAAAAGAAAACCTTCACCAACACCTGCCCCCATCTCCAAAGAAGTCAAGGACACAAAGAAAGAAGAAATAGGTTGTAAGAGAGACCAGTGGTACCAAGAAGAAGGTAACTCCTAAGAAGAAATCAGAACCTAAGGCACTAGACACTCTTACATCGGAGGAACTGATAAATGAAATCACACATGAAGGTAACCTTAGCAATGTAAATAAACTCTATCATCCTTACAAGGATGCAGATAAAAACACTATAGAGGAGAGTATTATATTACATCTAGATATCTACAAGAAATTTCTCATTGAAGTTGTAGATGACCTACCTAATGATTTGTATTTGAGGTTAGAAGCTAAAAGGATGTCAGTTATGGAATTAGATAAGAAATTAAAAGTTGAAGCATTGTTGGCGGTTCACCTTGTCAATTCCCGACAGGATATTGATGAATTGATGATAGAAGCCAACCAATCAGTTTTTGTAAGTGGTCATCGATAGGTTATCATTATGGTAGACCAAGTTAAGGAAATTGCAGATGAAACAATAGAGAAGTGGGACATATTCTTTGTGGAAAGAGAAAAGAAAGAAGAAAAGGATAGACAAAAAATGGATAAGTCTTTTACAAAGGTATATCAAAAGGATAAAGGTAAAGGTAAAATTGGTAGTGTACCTAATATAACGGTCAAGGATAACCTTCCTACACTGGCACATGACACCCCACCAATAACTGCAGAGGCACCAGTACAAACTGACAATCAACCAAAAGAGAAGGCAAAGGAAATAACAAGAGATGACACTAATTCAGAATCTGAAGTTCTTTTTACCATGATTGTTGACACACAAGGCTTCAACATTGTCATGGACAAAGAGACTGCAGAGGTAAAACAAATTGATGCTGCAAATATTGAAATCTCGGAGTCACCGGTCAACACTGTTGACTCTCAGAACATTGAGATACTAGCACAAGTTGAGAAACCTAATACCATCCCAGATGCTACTTAGCCTAACATTGAGAAACTGACAGAAGCACAAGCAGAAGAAGAGGTAAAAACACAAACTGAACCTACAAATGTCAACAATTAGTAGAAGGTAGAGAAACCGGCAAAGAAAGAACCTGAACAGAGCATAGCTGAACTGACAGTCAGCAAGATACAGAATAAGGAAGATAGTAAGATTGAAAGAAAAATTGAAACACGAACTGAGCAAAAAGCAAAAATGGTGAATAAAGAAGAGGTCAATGATGAAAATAAGGAAGAAGTGGTTATGGCAATTGGACAAGTGTTTGAAGAAAAAAGTTATAGCCGAGCCTAGCACTTCCACCATGAATTTCAGGCCTACAAATGTGACTGATGTACTTTTGGATTCAATTAAGAGGATCACATATTGCAATGCCTTAGCATTCAAGGCCATTGATGACACATTACCTATATTGAAGATGATTGCACTGACTTGTAAGATAGATCACATTGATGAATATTTAGGTAAATTGGACACATTGTCCAAATTTATTGCTTCAAATATGTTAACTGTAGATAAGATTAATGAGGATACTATTAAGGAAAGGGTGAATAAGGAGAAAAATAAATTCTTTAATAAAACTATCAAGGATTGTACTGAGCACATTGATTCCTTATTACCGATACTTAATTCCACCATTCTGGAATATAAAGAATTGTATAAGGAAGCATGCAAGCCTCACAACTTGGCATAAGACATTGAGGAAGAGATAAAGAAGACACAAAAAGAGATTGATGATATAGAAGACAATATGATAGGTTCTTCGGAACTTACATCGGTTTTTGATCAAGAAATGGCACTTTTTGAGGAAAAGATTGAGAAACTGGAAAAAGGATAAGAATGAAGGCACGTGAGTTGAAAAACAAACTTGGTCCTAGATTGGACAACCTTATAACTTAGTGGGTTGAGCTGTCCAAAGCAACAATTCAAGGAGAAAGATCATCAGAGCAATAGATGCATTATCTAACTAGTATGATCTAGCAGACTGAAACCATTATCTCTGACAACACCAAATTCATGCCGAGACTTAATCTGATTTTGGCAGATATCTTTCAATTATACATAACCGGATACAATCTATGAGGTAGAATTTTGAATTCTTTGTTTCTTTTTGACATCCTTTGCAATTGATGTCAAAGGGGGAATAGTAGTATGGAGAAAAATGTACAAATGAGATCATTTACTCAGGGGGAGCACTCTTTTTTTTAATCAAGTTTTGGACTTCATTTTTGGATATCAGTTTTTGGATTTTTCTCATGAGTGTTGCCATCAATGCCAAAGGGGAGATTGTTGGCATTCTATACTTAGATGAGAATAGTTGATGTTGTCATTGATGGAAACCAACTAGTAATATGGTTCACAACATACACCAACAACAAACATCATCTACCAACACCGACAGACGCAACAAGATTATTCACACCGACACCCAGTCTACACTAATAGAAGATCTTACCGACACGTCGGTCGACATGGAAATTATATTTTTTTGTATTGTAATTATATTGTATAGCTAACATGATGTATTGTAAAGAATCATATATGTATGAGATCTTATAGGTTATTTAAAGAGTGACATAGGTATGTGAAAAGTGTTAGGTATGCGAAATATGTATAGGTGATTAATGCAAGTGGATTATGAGAGTGAATATTTGTATATGCATTTTGATGTAATAATTTTGATGAGTGAATAAGAGCAGAGTAGAGCAAAGAAACTTTTATGGCAAAGGTATTTGACGAAGTTTAAATCGGTACTGCATCAAGTATTGTAGATGCTATTTTGAGCAGTACATTGTCATTGGATTTAATCATCCTATTTTGTAGTTAGTGTGACTCCTTTTTGTGATTGAGCAGTAAGCTCTAGGATGTTGGCCTTCTTGCATGTTCAGGCCCCTATTGTATCAGTAATATTTATTCATATTGGCCAGTGAGTAAATATTGTGGGTCACAAATCCCACCGAGGTTTTTCCCCTACCGGGTTTCCTCACCAAAATATCTTATGTTATGGTCTTCATTGATGTTGTCTCTCTTATTTCTCTTTATTGCTTTATTGCTTGTTTACCAGTACATTAATTTGGGTTGTAAAGTTGCAAACAAGTTTAAATATTTCATATACCGGTTAGACACTGATTCACCCCCCCCCCCCTCTCAGTGTCTTTGGGACTAATCAAGTATCTAACAATTATAAGTTGCTTCTTCTCTCTTGATTGCTAGTTCTTCTTGTTCTTTTTCATACTCATCCTGAATTTGCTGATTATTTTCTTCTTGTGATGTTGGAGGTAGTATCTTTTTCCTCCACTTAGGATTTTGATGAGAAGTATGTTTTTGATTTGATGACTCTTCTAGATGGTAGCCAAGTCCAGTTTTATCATTTGTAGACTTAGTTTTTAACTTGATAGGTTCAGTGATTTCATCTTGGTACTTTCCCAAAGGACTGGTACCTGAATATCCCATGCATTGAATTATATTATATCCTAAACCATATTGGTCAGGGGAAATATCACTATGTTGCCCTTCTCTATTTTCACTCTCTTCTTTGAAAAGCCATTTGAGAACTGCCACCTCTTCTATTTCATTTGCAAGGGAAGTAGAGGAATGTACAAAATTACCATCATAGATGATGTTTGTTGATGGTTTTCTAGACTATCTTGGTGATGGTGGAAGAGACATCAATGAGAGTACCGATTAGATCTTATATCCATCCATACTAGTACATGTGATTTTCAATTTCTGTTCTATCTTTCATTAAAGTTTCTAAACTTTCACCTGTAGAGGCTACTTTGTTATGAGGAACAAGGGTATCAACACACTACTTTAAATAATTACAGGTGTAGGTTGTATCTGCAGGAACACTGACTTCAACCCCATTGTAGGGAAATTTTAAATATTGATGATAAGTAGACAAAAATGCTTGCATTTCATGAATCTACGGTCTACCTAACAAGATGTTTTAGGAGAGAGGAAGATCAAGCACCTGACAAATAACATCTTGTTCTACAGGTCCCACCCTAATCGGTAATAGTACCAGACCCTTAGATGTTATTTCTTCTTCATTATAAGATTTGATTGTTATTTTCTTTATTGGATCAATGACATTATCAGAAAATCCCAACTGCATTAGTAAATTGTAGTACAAATATTCAACCCAACGCCTCCATCTATCAAAACATGCTTGACTTGGTGCTTATGGATCATACCTTCAATATGCAATGGTTGGTTATGCATATGATTCAGTGAATTATCATCTTCTTTAGAAAAAGATAGGTAGTGAGGTGAAGTCAGGTGACCTACCATAGATTGAAACTGACCCAAATCTAAGTCTTTACAGACGTTAGTAGCAAGTAAACCTTTGTCTAGAATCTCTCTATGAGAAGAAGAGATTTGAAGTAGTTCAAGAATGGAGATTTGAGTGGTAGTTTGTTTTAATTGTTCAACAATGCTATAACTAGAAGAAGATGATGAAGCCAACTATTTGGATTTAGCCATGAGCATATCTAGTTGTTTGTATGAAGAAGTTGGTAGGTTTGACACTGTCAATAGATTTGATGATCTTTGATCAGGAGAGGAAGACCTAGCTCGTTTGAGAGTAACCTTCTTTTGAGCATGGGTTACAACATTTGAAGTTTCTATTTTATTTTGTTTATCTTTGACTATGATCACATTGCAATATTCAAATTGAGAAGATGCAATCATGTTGATCACATTGTCATTGTTGGCATAGGTGTAATTTACTTTGGCACCTCCCTTGGATTTTGAGGAATCACCCTACTCATAAGAAGGTAAAGGATCTTGGAAGGCTTTGTGATCAACATTAGTTGTATGGTTTCCAACAATAATTTTTCCAACATCGATGAGGTCTTGAATCTCATGTTTGAGTTTCATGCAGTTATTTGTTGTATGACCCTTGTTTCAATGATATTCACAGTACTCATTTTTCATCCATCATTTAGGTTTGACCTCGGGATCATATGGCTTAGAGTTGTTAGGCAATGTGATCAGTTCATTTTCCAATAGAGTTTTAAAAGTTGACTCATAGGATTCACCTATAGGTGTAAAATCACGCTTAGATTTTGAAACCTAAGGTTTCTCTTTAAACCACTCTTTTGATTTCTTAGGTTGGTTTTCTATAGTGCTTTCAGCTACTTTGAGGGCTTGTGTTCTACTAGTCAGGTTGAATACTACATGTTTTGATTTTGGTTTGACATTATCAACCACTTTGTCATTAACAACATTTTTGTTATTATCTTTGTCATACTTCCAGTATTTGTTCTTTTCTTTGGAACTAGAGCCTTGATGCATTTCTTTATAAAGTGATATATTTCCTTTCCTCACAAGCACGTATTCCATCTTGAGAGAAATATCTACCATTTTGTTAAATTAAGGGTATGCTTGAATTTGGATATTATATTTCAACTCAGGAATTAGATTATTGACAAAGATGTCCATTTTATTAGAATCAGGAATGGGTCATGAACACCTAGAGAACCTCTTTCTCCAACGCTCAAGGAAAGTAAGAAAAGGTTCTCCTATCTTATGTTTAGTATTACAAGGCTCGATCATTGTGACCAGATGGAGAATTTTATAGGAGTATTGTTGTAAAAACAATTCAACAAGTTATTCAAAAGATTTAATTCCTACACACATGCTTGAAAACCATTCCATAGATCATCCTCCTAAACTTCTTGGAAAGAGGCCCATGAGATAAGTCTGTTCATACATGAACTCCATATATAGGGAACAAAATTATCTAACATGGTCCTAGGGATCTGAGTTGCCATCATATTTATCATGATGGTATGATGAAATAACAAGGATCCGGTCAACTACTGAGAGGGGGGGTGAATTAGTAGATAGAAAAATTGACAAAACTTCACCAATCTCAAAAACAATCTCTCAAAGTAAACTTAGAACTATCAATGCAATATCTTTGTCAAGATAAAAACTATCAAGCTAAACCGGTTGATTGTTATAACAGATAATAGTAATCAACTTGTAACTTACAAACATCCAAATACTTTTATTGAAATCAATTAAACTTCATATTGCTATCGGTTATTATGACTTATCAAAGTGGATTAAGTAGTTAAGAAAATCAACCATAATGAAACATAACCACAAAAACATTCACCACTTGACACAATAGTTTTGATGTGGAAACCCAAATGGGAAAAACCATGATGAGATGAGACTAATAAGATAACTATCTCAACTCTTCTGAAGTTTTTCCCTATTAGGAGCCAAGCCTGTTAAAGCTTTTACAAAAAGTCATGTTAAGAACTGATCCTATTAGGAACCACTCGATTAAGGGATTGACTATAATGCCTTGTTAGAAGCAATACCCTATGAGGAGTAACCTTTATAAATGATTTAGAATCCAAGCTAATGGGTCACCTCATTAGAGGATTTGAATAACACCAATCTTGTTAGAGCTTACCCAGTTAGGGGATTTAACTGCTATAATTGTTAGAAAACAACATGAGTTTGCTGATCTATTTGAATAGCACTTCACTTGCTTGTTCAGATCCTTTTCATGCTCCTGTCTTCCTTTACTCAAACTGCAGACGCCACATTTGGTTTGGCAACCACACACTCAATTCAACTTTGCCAACACACTCAAATTAAAACAACTGATCGATCTTATAAACAAATCAACTAGGTCGGTAACACAATAAAAACCTAATTCTCATAGAGATTACAAACAAGTCGATTCAAGTATGACCATTGGATTACATAATAATTTCTATAGATCATTCAAGAAATCCTTGACCACTCCTTGATCTCCACTTCATCGAACTTAGGAATTCATCACGCGCTTTACATTATATGTTGTATACTTGCTCATTCCAAAGACAAAAAATTGTTACCTCAATGCACCAAAATCACTTTGAAAGTCTCTTCATACAATATGCATATGTGTCATAATCATTACCGCTCTTCATCGGATCATAAACCAATATAACCAATTCACCAAACTTAATCGGTTAGGATTTATCAAAACAACAGGTAGGGTTTACTGGTTCAACTCTCCAATACTTAGCAATATCGATTCACTCCACAAACTAACCTACCGGTTATGGTTTCCTTTCACTAGCTCTTCCTGCTAGTTACAAAACAACATTACAACAACATCATTACCAGTTAATTGACATCAATGACAATATAACAAATCATTAATGCAATCTTCATGCAAATGCCAACAATCTCTCCCTTTGGCATTGATGGAAATACAAATATCAATACCATTGATTGTTGTGATTGTGAATAGGAATCCTAGTTTAAATTTTACCATGTACTCTCCTTGTCCTCAGCTTGTCTTTAGTTTGTCTTCAGTTACTAGCTAGTTATACATCTTACCTTTGTCAATCATACAATTCTGCTCACAATGATCACATAGTTCTTTTCCCCCTTTGACAACAATCCTAAAGTGAAAGTAAAACATGCAATGTAAAACTTCACTATGCAGCATCAACAACCTGCAACTTGACACTCCCCCTGTGGAATAACTCCACTTCTACACCAATCCTATTGTAAAATTTTGCAAGTAGCTTCAGGACTCATGTAATCTACATAATTCTCAATTTACCTCATGAAGGGGTAGAACCCCTAGCTGACTTCTAAGATACTCAAAAATAGTCTTAGGCATAGGTTTAGTAAAGATATCTACAAGTTGCTCCTTGGTAGAAACATGCTCTAAGATCACATCTTTACTCTGCACTTTTTCCCTTAATAAATGATACTTCAATTCAATATGCTTGGTTCGTCTATGCAAGACAAGGTTCTTTGAAATATTTATGGCACTGGTATTCTCACATAAGAACTTTACAGGTTCTATAAACTTCATCTTAAAACCTTCCAAAATGTGCCTCATCCAGATAGCCTGGGTACAATTCATATAAGCTACAACATACTCAGCTTCAGTAGTAGACTGTGAAATACAACATTTCTTCTTGCTACTCCATGAAACAAGTCTTCCTCCCAGAAAGAATGCTCCACTGATTGTGCTTTTCAAGTCATAAACATTACCTGCCCAATCTACATCTATGTACACCTTCAAATAAAATTTTCCTTTATATGGATACCATAATCCATAGTCAACAATACCTTTCAAATATTTGAAAAACCTCTTCATTGCTATCAAATGTGTTTCCTTTGGATTCTTTTGAAATCTTGCAACTAGACCAACTGCATGAGCTATATCCAGTCTGCTATGAACAACATAGTGCAATTTTCCAATCATTGACCTGTACTCTTTCTCATCAATACATGTGGCCTCATCTTCCTTAGATAACTTACAACATGTAACCATTGGTGTCCCAATTGGTTTACAGTCACTCATACCAAATGTCTTTAATACCTCCTTCACATACTTAGACTATGTGATGAAATACCACTCTTCATTTGCTGTATTTGAAAACGTATGAAATATTTTATCTCTCCCACTAGAGACATTTCAAACTCACTTTTCATTTCATTTGCAAAGTCATTGCTCATGTCATCATTTCCTCCAAATATGATATCATCTACAAACACTTCACTAACCAGTATTTTATCTCCTTCAGATTTGAGATATATATTGTTGTCTTCACTGGTTCTCTGAAATCCTATCTTCATCAGGTGTGAATGAAGCCATTCATACCATGCTCTCGGTTCTTTCTTTAATCCATATAGTTCCTTGTGCAACTTACATACCATGTCCTTCTTGTCAATTAATGCATAACCATCTGGGTGCTCAATGTATACTTCTTCTTCCAGTATTCCATTCAAAAATGCAAATTTCACATCCATCTGATATACTTTGAATCCTTTATGAGCTACAAAAGCTATTAAAGTTCTGACACCTTCCAGTCTGGCCACTGGTGCAAAAGTCTCACCATAATCTTCTCCTTCTTCTTGTGCATAACCTTTGAAAACCAATCTAGCTTTGTTGCGAACTACAACACCATCTTCATTCAATTTGTTCCTAAAAAGCCACTTAGTGCCTATCACATTTTTATTTACTGGTCGGGTTACTAGAGTCCATGTGTTGTTCTTCTCAATTTGTTCAAGCTCCTCCTCCATAGCTTTAACCCAATGATCATCACCAAATGCTTCCTTAATAATTCTAGGCTCAATAGTGGAGATCATGCAAGAATTCTCTCTGATTCTTCTTCTAGTTAGCACTCCAACATCCTTATCTCCAATAATCTTCTCAGGATTGTGATTGAGTCTCACATACCTCAGAATAACATGATCATTATCTTCAGGTTCATCTTCATTATCATCATCTTCTTTTGAATTTACCTATTTCGGTTAAACTGGTACATCAATATTCTCTTTACCGGTTTTAGGTTTCACAGGTCCTGGTTCCAAAAACAAAATGCAAGGATCTTCATCCTTTTTCTCCTCAGTGGTTTCCCTTAAGACTTTAGGATACTCATCCACTCGAACATCAACACTCTCTATGATTCTCTGTTTTTGATTGTTAAAACACTAGCAGGCCTTACTCTTGGTGGAATAACCAAGAAATATACCTTCATCACTTTTAGCCTCAAGTTTTCTAATATAGTCACCTCTCTTAATAAAAAATTTGCTACCAAATATCTTGAAATAACTAACATTAGGTGATCTACCATACTAGTATTCATAAGGAGTCTTGTCCTTACCTCTTTTTACCAAAATCCTGTTCATTGTGTAGACAGTTGTGCTAACAGCTTCTCTCCAAAAAAAATTCACTACACCTCGTATCAACATTGTCCTGGTAGCTTCAACAACTGACTGCAGTGTCTGATGAATAATGATGAATAGTAAGTACTCAACAGATACTGAGAGGGGGGGTGAATCAGTATAGGCAAATACTTTGCTAAACCACTTTGGCTGCAAAGACTGAACTAACTGGTAAATAGTATCACCAATCTAAAACAAGGTACTACCAGTAAAACACAGTATGACTGTGAAAGACATAAATCGGTAACACTTAGATCTTCACCACACCTAATATCTCTTTTCCAATTCACCCATATGCATAAACAAGTAATACATCTAAAATATAAAGACCACTGGATCAACATGCATTACCACTTAACATAAAATACTAATCATAACATGAAAAGGTATCACACATGACACACTAATTTTTTCATGTGGAAACCCAATTGGGAAAAACCACGATGGGGATGAATACCCACAAGTTGTTCTTTGAACTCTTCTGAAGTTCACTTTGTTAGGAGCCTAGTCTAGTTAAGGACTTTACAATAGGTTCTTCTAGGAACCGATCCAGCTAGGGATCACCCGATTAAGGGATGGCTAAATACCCAGTTAAAGGTTAGAACCTTGTTAAAGGTTACTGAGGGGTTGAAGAACTCATTGATTTGAGTCACCCTATTAAAGGATTCACACAAAGCCTGTTAAAGCTACCTGGTTAAGGGATTTTCCAACTGCTGAAATGGTTAGAAGTCAACAAGTAATACACTGATCTGATAACAACACTCAATGCCAATGCAGATCCATTTTAGTTTCTTTGCTTCTGCAGTCGCACTCGGCAGGTATCAACACACTTCTCCGGTCTGGCAAGAATCAAGTATCTCTTCACTTGGATACACACATAACATTTGCCAACCAATTCACAATGCAAATCATCATCGACCTTATAGGAAACAGATAAGTCAGTAGCATAAACCTTAAACCCTAAACATTTAGGTTATCAATATAGTTGGTCCAAACTTGACCATTCAAAACACATTGCATTGAATAAAATAGTCTTGAATAGATCTCAATATGTTCTCCATCGTTCGTTCTTCATTGCTTCAAGAAGTTGATAGCCCATCATGCGCTCTCCACCATTTATTGAGACTTTGCACATTCCCGAGGTAGATAGGATCAATCTTCTTCATGCAAGATCCTCAAGGAAATCCTTCACGCGCACAAGTCTGACATGGCAACACAATTTGATCTCCATTTCAATGCTAACCCATCACAAAATGTCATTCATTGAATCAAATAGACTTGAAATGCATCAACCCGAAACCCTGAAGCTGAGACTACCAATCAGTAGTCATACCAAATGAAACCCCGATACAAAACTTGTATACCGGTTCACTTTGAACAAACATATCACTTCATTTTTTTCACATCGTCATACCAGTTCTCTTGCCAGTTTGCTTACTTCAATATACCGGTTCATACTTCAGCATATTGACATCAATGACAACATACAATATCATCATATCATCAAGGTCTACACATATGCCAACAATCTCCCCCTTTGGCATTGATGGCAATATACAAATATATCTCTCTGCTTCACACCTTCTCCCCAATACTGTAGATATCTTCCCCGCTTCACATCTTCTCCCCCTTTGACAATAATGCCAAAATGGAGGGACGGACAACTATGTTCCACTATGCTGCTCCCCCTAAGGAGTAGCATCCATCAACACATCAATCCTGAAAAAGATTTGTCAATGCAATACTTGACTGATGTGGAGCACACACCTTTGGTTCACCTCTTGAAGGGACAACACCCCTAATTCACCTCTTAAATAGGTAAATGTAGCCTTCGGTAGAGGCTTGGTGAATATGTCTGCTAACTGCTCCTTACTGGAAACATATTCCAATACAACCTCTTTGTTCTGAACTTTCTCCCTCAAGAAATGATACTTGAGCTCGAAGTGCTTGGTTCTAGCATGCAATACCAATTCTTGAAAATATTAATTGCACTTGTGTTATCACAAAATATACTCATCGGTTTAGATACAGGAACTTTCAAACCACTTAATACATGCTTCATCCAAATTATCTAAGTGCAGTTCATAAATGCTGCTACATATTCTGCTTTTGCTGTAGACTAAGAGATACAAATTTGCTTCTTACTCATCCATGAGACTAGTATACCACCAAGAAAGAATTCACCATCGGTTGTTCTCTTTCGGTCATCCACATTACCATCCCAATCGACATCTATAAACACTTTGAGATTGAAATCATTACTATATGGATACCACAATCCATAGTCAATAGTTCCCCTCAGATATCTAAGAATCTACTTGACTACTACAAAGTGGAATTCTCTTGGACTTTTCTGGAAACATGTAGTAATGTCCACTACATGTGCAATGCTGGGTCTACTGTGTACCATATAGTGCAACTTACCAATCATTGATTGGTATTCCATCTCATTCATCAATGTTGAGTCATCTTCTTTTGACAATTTACAACCGGTCACCATTGGTGTACCAACTGGTTTGTTGTCTTTCATGCCAAAGTTCTTCAACACCTCTTTGACATACTTGGACTGAGTGATAAAGATACCATCTTTCATTTGTTGAATCTGTAGTCCAATGAAGAACTTAATCTCCCCGATAAGTGACATCTCAAATTCTTTCTTCATGTCATCTGCAAAATCATGACTCATCTTGTCATCTCCACCAGAAATTTTGTCATCAATAAACACTTCACAGATCAAGATCTGATCTCCTTCTGACTTCAGATAGATATTGCATCTTCACTTGTTCTTTAAAATCCAATGTTCATAAGATGGGAGTGTAAACGTTCATACCATGCTCTAGGTGCCTACTTCAATCCATACAAGGATTTATGTAGCCTACACACCATGTCACTGTCTTCTGATAGGGAAAATCCATCTGGTTGCTTTATATACACCTCCTCTTCAAGTATTCCATTCAGGAATGTAGATTTTACATCCATTTGATACACTTTGAATCCCTTGAAGGTTGCATATGCAAGAAGCATTCAAACTCCTTCCAATCTAGCTACTGGAACAAAGGTTTCTCCCTAGTCTTCTCCTTCTTGAGCATATCCCTTACACACCAGTTTGGCTTTATTTCTTACCACTATGCCATCTTCATTTAGCTTATTTATGAAAACCCATTTGGTGCTAATAACATTTTTATGCTCAGGGTTGGGTACCAAAGACCATGTACCATTCTTTTCTATCTGGTCAAGTTCCTCTTCCATTGCCTTGATCCAGTCTTCATCTTTGTGTGCCTCTTTAAATGTTTTAGGCTCAAATTCAGAGATCATGCAAGAGTTTTCTCTGACCTTTCTTCTTGTAAGAATTCCTGCATCCTTATCTCCTATGATCTGCTTTGGATCATGGTTCAACTTTACATACTTAGGAATTATCTTAACAAATTCCTCTAGCTTTTCCTCTTCATCCTCATCTTCATTAGCATCAACATCTACCGGTGTAGGAGCACTGTTACTAGTTTGATGAATAGTAAGTACTCAATAGATACTGAGAGGGGGGTGAATCAGTATAGATAAAAAATTTGCTAAACCACTTTGACTACAAAGATTGAACTAATTGGTAAATAGTATCACCGATCTAAAATAGGGTACTACTGGTAAAACACAATACGACTATGAAAGACATAAACCGGTAACACTTAGATCTTCACCACACCTAATATCTCTTTTCCACTTCACCCATATGCATAAACAAGTAATACATTAGAAATATAAAGATGACTGGATCAACATGCATTACCACTTAACAAGAAATACTAATCATCAAATGAAAAAGCATCACACATGACACACTGATTTTTTCACATGGAAACCCAACTAGGAAAAACCACAGTGGGGATGAATACCCACAAGTTGTTCTTTGAACTCTTTTGAAGTCAACTCTATTAGGAGCCCAGTCTGGTTAAGGACTTTACAATAGGTTCTGCTAGGAACTGATCCTGCTAAGGGTCACCTGGTTAAAGGTTAGAACGCTGTTAAAGGTTACCTCGCAAGAGGATTTGAAGAACTCATTGATTTGAGTCACCCTGTTAAAGGATTTACACAAAGACTGTTAAAGCTACCCAGTTAAGTGATTTTCCAACTGCTGAAATGGTTAGAAGTCAACAGGTAATACACTGATTTGATAACAACACTCAATGCCAATGCAGATCCACTTTAGTTCCTTTGCTTCTGCAGTCACACTCTGCAGGTATCAACACACTTCTCTGGTCTAGCAAGAATCAAGTATCTCTTCACTTGGATACACACATAACATTTGCCAACCACTTCACAATGCAAATCATCATCAACCTTATAGGAAACAGATAGGTCAGTAGCATAAACCCTAAACCCTAAACATTTAGGTTATCAATATAGTCAGTCCAATCCTGACCATTCAAAACATATTGCAATGAATAAAATAGTCTTGAATAGATCTCAAGACATTCTCCATCATTTGTTCTTTGCCACTTTAGGAAGCTGATAAACCATCACATGCTCTCTATCATTTATTGAGACTTTGCACATTCCCAAGGTAGATAGGATCAATCTTCTTCATTCAAGATCCTCAAGGAAATCCTTCACGCGCACAAGGCTGACATGGCAACATGATCAAATCTCCATTTCAATGCTAACCTATCACAGAATATCGTCTATCAAATCACACAGACTTGAAATGCATCAATCAGAAACCCTGAAGCTGAGACTACCAACTGGTAGTCATACCAAATGAAACCTCAATACAAAAATTTCCATATAGCGGTTCACATTCCAACATACTGGTTCACTTTGAACAAACATACCGGTTCAATTTTTTCACATATACCGGTTCACATCATCATACCGGTTCTCTTGCAAGTTTGCTTACTTCAATATAATGGTTCATACTTCAGCATATTGACATCAATGATAACATACAATATCATCATATCATCAAGCTCTACACATATGCCAACAATTTCTCTCTGCAATACCATTTTGCAGTGGTGTCCTCGATGCAGAAAGTTGTTGTTTGATACCATTTTATTCACAATGTCTAGTGAATTCTCTGCCTTGATCTATCCTCAGAAACTTTATCTTCTTTCCACTCTACTTTTCAGCTAAGGCTCTGAATGCCTCGAAATTACCAAATGCCTTTGCTTTATCCTTCAAGAATGTGACCCACCTCATCCTTGAGAAATCATTAGTGAATATCATGAAATATCTATCACCTTGAATACTTTTAGTCCTTATTGGTCAACATAGGTCTATATGAACCAAATCTAACAGATGCTCTGCTAAAAAAGACTTTCTCTTGAAATTTGAGGATGTCATCTTTCCCAACTGACATTCCTTACAAAGAGCATTAATCGGTTTGTCCAATTGAGGCAAACCTCTCACTATCTTTGACTTACTCACTTTAACAATGTTATCAAAATTCAAATGACAAAATCTCCTATGCCAAAGCCAACTTTCATCTACTTTAGCAATTAAATAGTTGTTGACTCTAGGATTCAGGTGAAACAGTTACCTTTAGTTTGTTTTCTGGTTGCAATTAGTTCACTTTTTCACTCATAGATTTTGCACATGCCATTTTTAAACTCCAATGAATATCCTCTGTCATTGAGTTGGGCAACACTTAATAGATTGTGCTTTAGACCTTCAACCCAGTAGACATCATTTGCACTTCTCTTTCCATTAAGATAAATAGTTCCCTTACCTTTAACCATGCAGGGTGACTTATTACCAAATCTTACAACTCCACCATCAAATTCCTTTAAAGAAAGAAATTTGCTCTAGTCACTGGTCATGTGATGTGAATGACCACTATCAATGATCCAATCTTCAGAACTATCCATTCATGAAACTAAAGGTTTTTTATTAGATGTTCCTTCTTTAATGGCTATGAACACAATGTCTTCATTAGCATCACCATCAGATTCCTCATCAGTGAGACCACCATCAATTGCAATAAGACAATCTCTCTTTCCTTTTCCCTTGTACTTCTTGAACTTGTCTCGCTTGTGCTCATTATCACCATTAGGACAGTTAGTAGCTATGTGTCCAATCTTGTTGCATGCAAAAAATTTCCAAGGTAATTTACCTCTATATTTGTCGGTACCTCTGGGCAACCACTTGGCCAACAAATCTTAAAGCTCAACTAAACTGTCTTCATCATCAACTTCTCTGTTGGATCCAAACTCATAACTATAATTGACATCTCTACTTTTTCTCATAGATGGGTTAGAAACAAAAGCTCTAAATGGTGATTTAGATTTCTGAATACTACCATCATAACCATTTAATTCAAAAGTAGTAAGTTTACCAATAATGGAATTAAGGGTTACCTTGGTTTTGTCAATAGATTTCAACTCATGAATGGCTGCAACTCAGATAGCATTGACCAGTAGCAGGGTTCTCAATACCTTACTAACTACTGTGGCATCATCCATTTTACCACCAACACTCTTAATCTCACCAACTATCTCTTTTATCCTTTGACCATACTGTTGGATATTCTCACCTTTAGCCATCCGCATGTCATCAAACTTCCCTCTTAGACTCTCATCCTTGGTAATCTTCACATGTTCATCACCACTATAACTCTCTTCAAGTTTCTTCCATACCTCATGTGCAGTCTCTAGACCATGAACATCAACATATTCAGCATCAGATAAAGAACTAATAATAGCCTCTTATGCTTGACTGTTTTCTTGTTGCTCTTTCTTTTGATCATCAGTCATAATCCTAGTAGGTGCAACATATTGAGTATTAACATGTTCCCAGTATTGATTTCCAAGACTCTTGATATTAATTTCATTTTGTCACTCCATATCCTATAGTTCTCTCTATTAAACTTTGCACCTTCCTTCTTTGTCATGATCTACAAGATCTTTACCTCAATTTGTAAGGCTTAGACCTTAGAGGACCTGAGAAGCTCTGATACCAATTGATGGTATGATGAAATAAAAAAGGATCCGGTCAACTACTGAGAGGGGGGGTGAATTATTGGATAGAAAAATTGATAAAACTTCACCAATCTCAAAAACAATCTCTCAAAGTAAACTTAGAACTATCAATGCAATATCTATGTAAAGATAAAAACTATCAAGCTAAACTGGTTGACTATTACAATAGATAACATTAATCAACTTGTAACTTACTAACATCCAAATACTTTTATTGAAATAAGTAAAACTTCATATTGCTGCTGGTTATTATGACTTATCAAAGTGGATTAAGTAGTTAAGAAAATCAACCATAATGAAACATAACCACAAAAACATTCACCACTTGACACAATATCTTTGACGTGGAAACCCAAATGGGAAAAACCATGGTGAGATGAGACTCACAAGATAACTATTTGAACTCTTCTGAAGTTCACCATGTTAGGAGCCAAGCATGTCAAAGATTTTACAAAAAGTCCTGTTAATAACTAATCCTGTTAAGAACCACCCAGTTAACGGATTGACTATAATGCCTTGTTACAAGCAATACCCTGTGAGGAGTAACCTTTGTAAAGGATTTAGAATCCAAGCGAATGGATCACCTTTTTAGAGGATTTGAATAACACTAAGCTTGTTAGAGCTTACTCAATTAGGGAATTTAACTACTGTAATTGTTAGAAAACAACAGGAGTTTTCTAATATGTTTGAATAGCACTTCACTTGCTTGTTCAGATCCTTTTCATGCTCCTATCTGCCTTTACTCAAACAACAGACACAACATCTAGTTCAGAAAACACACACTCAATTCAACTTTGCCAACACACTCAAATTAAAACAACTCATCGACCATATAAACAAATCAACTAGGTTGGTAACACAACAAAAACCTAATTCTCATAGAGATTACAAACAAGTCGGTTCAAGTATGACTGTTGGATTACATAACAATCTCTACACATCATTCAAGAAAGGCTTGACCGCTCCTTGATCACTGCTTCATCAAACTTAGTAACTCATCATGTGCGTTGCATTATATGTAGTATACTTGCTCATTCCCAAGACAAAAAAAAAGTTACCTCAATGCTCCAAAATCACTTTGAAACTCTCTTCATACAATATGCATACATGTCATAATCATTACCGCTCATCATCAGATCATAAACCAATATAACCAATTCACCAAACTTAATCAGTTAGGGTTTATCAAAACAATACGTAGGGTTTACTAGTTCAACTC
Source organism: Cryptomeria japonica (assembly GCF_030272615.1). NCBI lineage: Eukaryota > Viridiplantae > Streptophyta > Pinopsida > Cupressales > Cupressaceae > Cryptomeria > Cryptomeria japonica. The sequence continues at coordinate 361,641,912 of NC_081405.1, read as the reverse complement.
TCCAATACTTAGCAATATCAGTTCACTCCACAAACTAACCTACCGGTTACGGTTTCCTTTCACTAGCTCTTCCTACCAGTTACAAAATAACATTACAACAACATCATTACCAGTTAATTGACATCAATGACAATATAACAAATCATTAATGCAATCTTCATGCAAATGCCAACATATCAAACTTAGGAAATTTTTGTTATGGAAGGAAAAGGAGGCATGGAAAGACTTGTCAAATGGAAATGGACAAATCATATCCAAGGAATATTTCATAGGAGATTTGTCTTTGTCTTTCATTTCCTTAATCTCAGTTTGTAATTCTTGTAATTGTTTTGTTACCAATGCTAGTGGAGTATCGTCTTCTTTAGTGATAAGTCTTTCAACATTGTAATCAGGGGGGTTTAGCTCCATTTTTGGCCAATTCTAGAAAGTATTCTTCTTTTTCTTGGGCCATGATAATTTTCATCATATTTCTAAAGTCTTTGTCTTTTTGACATTTTTCTATTGTATCTTTTCCAAGTTGAGAAACTTCAGAATTGCTGGAAGAGGAATCACTGTCATTAGCTTTGATGCTAAGATCATCACGAGCTTTACATTTATCAACCTCTTTTTCTTGTCTTCCTTCAGACATATTGGAAGATAAGGATTGATCCAAAAATGGTTTGTTTGGAGATGAAGGTTTTCCTGAGTTTCGTTGTTCAAAAGATTTGTCAAAATTGGTTGCTCTTGGTAAAAATGATTGGTTTGCAATTTTATTGTCTCTCCCTTTTTCTTGTTCTTGTTCTTGGAAGAGATCCTGGTTTGAACATGCATTTACAACCAATGTGACCGAGAGTCAGATGTGATGCAGATGACAAGATTAAATCAAAGCTAGTTACGCGTTTTAACATAGTGATTAAGAAAGGTGACTAAGACTTAGTTTGGTTTCAGAAATGATCTATCCTATGTAAGACATGATCTAAGCAACCTAGGTTGATTAAGTTTGATAAGTGATTGATAAGCGATTGATAATTTTGATAAGCGATTGATTGAACTAGTTAGGAGATAACTGACAAAGTTGTGCAACACAATGACAAGGGTACACTATCGAGGTTGCTTATGCTCAAGATTATGATGACCATATTTACACTCACTATAGACTGATTAGGCAAGTATGATAGACCTAAAAAGGATGTAAAAAGATAGACTTCTGGATTGATAGAATCAGAGGGTTGTACAACCAAATATGACAACCCAGATGACAATTTAGTGAGTCCCAGATGACAGTTTAGTGAGTCCCAGATGACAAAGACAATTTCTCGTATGAGTTGTTGTTCAAACTCGCACGATAGTTTAATGCTTACCAGAAGACAACTTTTTGCAGACTAGAACGACTCGTATGACAGAGTTTATAAGCTCAGACGACTATCTTCAATGACCAGAATGACAGTTTAAATAAGCTAGAATGACAAACTAGATGACTCGTACGACAATTTATATGACTCAGATGATGAATTGGGAAGCTCGTATGACAATTATGACCAGAGGCAAATTTTTTACAAGGAGATTGAGTTTTCAAACACTGAATTTGATTTTTTTTTTTTTGTGTGTGTTTTTGAGTTTTTCTAGTGTTTTTAGATTTTCTAGTTTTCAACTTTGGACAAAAAACACAACAAACACGGAAGATCCAAAGTGACATCAAACACAAAACACTAATTCTAAGGAAATTGGTTGAGAGAGAAAACCTTTTCTTGTAGACTTAGGTACACACCCAATAGCTAATCAAAATACGACCACTGAGTCTCACACAATGGATTCTCAATGCCATATTAGCCGACTCCAAATGCTAATGGGGGCACGAAATGGAAAGTATCTTGGGAGAGTTACTATGTGTCTTACACAAAGATTATCCCCCTTTCAGAGGTAAACCAAGTAGCTGCTATTTTAAAGTTCATAGTAAGGATTTCCTTTTGAAATTACCCCTTGAATTTGCGCAAGCACGATTGAGGCCTATAGCCCGACAAGGTACCGAAACAAGCTATAGTCACGCAAGTGTGATTGAGACCATGAGGCCCTACAAAATGCTCGATATGAGAGAGCTCAAAAGAGAAAACTCAAATAATCTTGTCCCTCAAGACTTTAATACTTAAATGCCTATTTATTATAGTGAGTTGGTGTTAAGATTCCCAAAGATACTGAGAGGGGGGGTGAATCAGTATCTTGCTAGTTAATGGATCTTCTTAACTTATTAAATGAATTACATCTCAAAACAGTATACCGGTAGACAAGAATTAATGCAGTAAATAAGAACAACAACCACAACATAGAAAGAACACCATAATATAATATTTTTAATGAGGAAACCCGGTGTGGGAAAAACCTCGGTGGGATTTGTGACCCATAATATTCGCTTACTAGCCAATAAGTGAATATTACTGTTACAATAGGGGCTTGCACATGCAAGAAGGCCATCTACCTAAATCTCACTGCTTAAATACAAAAGAGAAGTCTCACCGACTTACAAAAGTTGATTATGAAAATCCAATGTCATGTACTGCTTCGGATTAGCATCTACTATGCCAGGTTTAGTACCGGTTTAAGCTCGTAGAACTTCCAAAACCTTATTCCAAACTCTGCCTTAATAATCACATCTTAGTTCTGCAATAATCTAACCACATCCGCATATATCCTAAATGATTTACAAGAGCTTATACTTATATGAGTCATATTACAACTCACCTTGTTAGCTTACAAAAATATTTTACAATTAAATATAAAATACAATAAATAAAATCTTGTCAGCCAGGATGTTGGTGAACATCTTTGCTGCTGCCGGTGCCTGTGTCTGCCGGTGCCATAGGATTGTAAGGTTGCCATCAATGAAAATACCTTCAATCACCTACAATTTCTCATTGGAGTGTGCATTTGCCAACAATCTCCCCCTTTGGCATTGATGGCAACACTCATGAGAAAAAGCCAAAATGTGTATCCAAAACTGTTGTCCAAAAATGTCTTACCAAAAATGTTGAAACTGTGTGCTCCCCCTGAACTGGTGATCTCTTCTGTCATATCCTTTTTCTCATCTACTACTCCCCCTTTGGCAACAATGACAAAGACTGTCATTAAATGTCAATTGAGTGTAGTTCCTGTTATGATCCCAGTAACCGGTTGGTTACAATCTGATATAACTCTGCTTAAAGCAACATTCAGACTGTTGTAGAATCTGTTGTCCTCAAAATTTGATTCCCTTCAATGTCCTTAGGATAATATGGTCTAAACTGGGTGTAGAGAAAACATCAAAGATAAGGAAATTCCAGAGACAACATATGACAAGGTTTGATTAGACCTTCTACACTTCGGGCTTCCTTAGAGCCCAGGTGGGTATACCTTTGTGAATTAATTTCACACTTTTAAACAATAAACCCACAGCAAACCAGTCCAGAAAACCAGTGGATTTATTCACCTTGAAATCAACTGAAGACAAAGAATAGAAACTGTACTTAACTTCAGCATTTTTGATCAACAAAGTATGCAATAAACAACCTCGATTAATACCAGTGCCTTATCCAAAGTTACAGAGTCACCTAAACTCAAATAAAACTCCTGAAACAATATATCTTTATGCTTCCCGTTGGCTTGGTTTCCACTAATCCTAATATATGCCTAACACATACAAGAATTCAATCATTCTAGACTAAGCTATGGTCCTCAAAATTCAAAGTTCCTTCCAAAGAATTTACTGGTATGAGTGATCCCGCGTATTTAATTTCCCTCCTAAAGAGAAAAGCTAACAAACACTTATACTGAGATTGCTTTGCAATTCCATTTAAACTAAACAACCCTGGATTATTCAGAATAAAGACAGTAAATAAATTTGTGAACAAACTTGAAGACAACACATAGCTTTACTCAAAACCGATGGCCTGTATATTGATATTCATTTCAAGAAATATTACAAGAAATTATGATTCTCCATTAAACTTTGAAAAAACTCAGATAAATTTCTGCAGCGTTTTCCTACAAAAAACTTGTGATCCTTTTCCTCTAGTCCTGGTATCCATTTATAACAACATGGATGCACAAAGCTTCGGACTTCTCGAGGAGAGTTTGTTACAATTATTTCAAAAATTGAAGAGATTACAATTTTTGCATAAAAGCAGTTATGCGCTCTTTTCAGCCTCTGTAGTTTGTTCAACGGGCTGTTTGGTTGCAACCTCTTCTATCTTTTCAGGGGCGCTCTACAAATGCTCTGGATCATGGGTGGACTATTTAACTTCCCACTCATTATATGTCTCTTCTGTCGGCCATGAAAAATTAATCACATCATCTTTATTTTTAGTCAACCTTTTCCAAGAATTCCTTAGTTTGTTGACTTCCGAATTAAGAAAACTATAATGTGATTTAATTTTTTCTATTTCCTATATTGTTATAACAAAGAAAGAGGTATCATCAAGATCAATGATTCCCTTAACCCTTGCTGACAATTTGACTTCTATCTCTTTAAGCCATATTTGCTTATCTTTCAACTGATCCGGATTATCAAAAATTCCTGGGAGCAACTCACAAACTTGATCAGTGTATTCCTTCTTAAGCAATTTAACCCTTCTATCCACATTATCCACCTCTGTTGCCAATTGTATTAAGACCTTAGCGACATCAGAAGTGGATTTGATAATGGGATTAGCTCTTGCTTCATCACAAGATACACACATGAACTCTAGATCTTGCTCCCTAGGTCTCCATCTATCAAAAATGGGTGTCAAAATTGCCTTATCTCTTCTCAGCTCATTCCGTATCTCCATAATCTTCCCCACATTGTTGTAAAGCAATGAGGCATTTATTGTCTCTGCAAAACTGGAGATTGTGGCCCTTACTTTCTCCTCATATTTCCCTGCATACAAGGCTTGAGCCTGCTTTAGGTTTTCTAGTTCTTGAGGAGTAATCTCAATCATTTGGGAGCTGGAAGGTGCTGGGGATAGTGGAAATTCAATGATAGGGCTTGTAGGTGGAGGTCTTGCAGGAGAGGAGGAAATCATCAATGTTGAAGGCTCACCTTGTTGGTGCTGTCCCATCAACTGGCTTTGTAATCTAGCAATGATGCTATCTTTACCTCTCACCTCCTCCTTGGCATTATTGTAAGCCTTCAAAACTGTTTCTAGCTTAATTTGGAGGGCCTCCTTTTCTTTGGCTTCCTTTTCAGCGACTGCAACACTGAATTTTGTAGTTTCTAGCACAGTGCTAGCAGCCTCTACTACCCCTGTACTCTGCACTCTTTTTACCATCAATCCACCAAGGTGACTTGACCCTGGGGTGTCTTTACTTTTCTTGCCCTCATTTCTCTTGAGGGACCACATAACTAGTGCAGCATTATCCTTATTGAATGTAACCCCTTCCATGGGTTTAGTTTATTTTCTTACTGTATCTAGCACCAGAGCATCAGCAATATCCCACTCTGGTAAGATGAGCACTCCAGCTTGTGCTACTAGATCTCTTCCCTATTCAAGAGTGATGGTTTTGAATTCTTCCATCATCTCCTATTTTATTTCTTCCTCCACTGAGGCTGGATCTTTATCAGGCTGCTCAGCCTTCCTTGTCTCACATCTAGCATTATATCTATTTATATGTTGTTTCCAAATGAACTGCATGAATGCTTTTGATGTAACAAAGTTGTCATCAGCTAAAAAGGCATTACTTGCCTTTTTTATCTCAGGATCCCACTCCTGGCCTTTAAGTTCAGTAGAAGTGATGTCCATTTTAGCATCAATGGGCTCTTCTGGCATTCCGTCCTCCACTTCATCATAGGTGTATGCAATTTCACCCAAGCTACCCAACTGCAAGAGGTATTCGGCTGCTGCTTGTTCATCTCCTATATGGATAGGGGATTGGGATGGGGAATACAAAAGTGTATCTGATTGCACTTCCTTCCCCACCCTTTTCTTCTTTGGGCTATCCTGGATGTGAATGACATCTTGTACCTTCCTCTTTCCTTTGGATGTGGAGGGCTCCCCTGTTGTAGGCACTAGTATACTGTAACCTGATTTCTTGTGCAATGTGTAATCACCAGGAGGAATTGCTTTGGTGGAAGCTGATTTGCTCAGGATCATTCTAACCTTTTCAGGGTTACTCTTAATCACAGCTTCCCTCTTCTCCTTCAGTGTTTGCATCACATCTTCAAAACAAACAATCAAAAATTTTATTTTTTCTTCCAATGGGAAGAAGCTAGACAATGGGTCATAGCTAGCATCAAATTGATGCACAAAATCCAAGGCTTTCTTGTAAGCCACCCACTTTTCTTTCCTTAATTCCTGCTCATCCAAATCAAATTCATTTCTGATGAGGTCTTCAGGAAATTGGAATTGATGAGGCCTACCTCTGCATGCTACCTTCTTCTTGCACACACCGTTGAAGAAGTCCTCTAGATCAGCACACCTGGACACTGCAGTGGATAAATGGTAAGGTTTGAGGAAATCCTCAAAGCAATTCCAGCCTCCCTTTGTAATTACGAATTGGTGGGCTATGGTAGCTGTAGGGAAAATAGTCCCTTTGCCTCTGCCTGTTAACTCTGCTTCTTGTAGGCCACCAATTTGCCTAAGGATCTCCGCTATTCCCACTTTGAGAGGGACCTGGTAAGGTAACAAAAATGGAGTACCCCTGAAACCAAAAACTCTGAAAACTGTGGAGACTGGATATAAATACATGTCGCCCCAGTTATGAACAATTTTGATGTTCTCTGCGAATTCTTTTGGCCTTATGAATTCCAGAAGAACTTTGGGGACTCTTGGGTTATCAGAGCAAAGGAGAGTCCTTATTTTAGATGCAAAATATTTATCAAACTTTAGGAAACTAGCATCCTCTCTGTCCCATGACAACATAGTACTCCATAATTGTACTGACATTTTCTCTCCTTCCTTCTCTTTAACTAGGTCCAGTCCACTAGCAAAATAATCACCACCTTTGAAGAGAAAAAGGTGCATTAAGAGCGAATACCATCCAAAAGGTCTATCCACCTTTCCATTCTTTATTCCTATCAACCCTCCATGGATAGCATCAGCAATAAAAGAAGCATAATCAAATGTGATAGCAAGAGAAGGATTCAAAATCTGAACAATCATTAGCAAGTAGTGATTTGGCATATTTGCTTCAGCATCCTCTCCTAAAACTTGGCAAAGTGCCCAATACATTTCTTTAGCCCTCAAGGTAAACATACTCAATGAGAAAGGCTCTTGCGTATTGGGTCCTACAACTGCTAACCCTCCTATTTTCAGAAAAAGTTCTTTAAGAGGCCCATTCCTGAGATGACTCCTCTGTGCACTGTATACTTGGGCTAATGATGTGAAATTTATGGGTTCCAGGAAGTTTGTGAACTCATTGAGTCTGAATGCTGTCCTAAATTCCTCAGCATTAATTTCCACAAGGGTTTTCCCATTTATATCCCAGATGCATCTTGTTACTGGATCATAGTTTAATGGCATTTGGGTTAACAAGTCTGTATCCATGAATACCCCTGGGACTACTAACTTCCCAACATCTAGTTCCCAAATACTGTTTTGAGGGGCAGGAGAATTTCTCATTCCAAATCCGACTTTAAATAACCCCAACCCGGACAGTCCCACCTGTGGGTCTCTCAGCCAATTACCCATGTCATACAATCCTTCTCCTATTTTCAGACGGGGATCCCTGGGCACTAACTCTTTCGCCTTTGATGCCTGGTTAGTTGACAATGTCAACTGTTCTAAAAAATCATCACATACACTTCTTTCTAAATAATTAACCTTGCCGGAAAATTCCCTTTTAGGAGCCATTTGAAAACACAAGAAAATGAATATCACTCTTAAACAATCCTGCAACACGAGAATGATTTTACTTAAAACACCACACAAGAATTGGTACAAAATATGAGAGAACCTGATGCTTGCTTGAAGGAATTTGCTTTGCAACTGAACTGCCTGCTCTGTATCTGAAAAAGATAACTCTGCGTCTGCTCATCTGCAAAATCTTTTGAAAGATATCTTCACTTGGTTGTTAGGAAATCAAATACTTGTACTCAGGGCCTTAACTATGACACTAATTCTGCATGCTTCGGTTGTCCCTTCAAAATCGAATTCATACGAGAATTCGTATTTTCGCTCCAACAGGTCATAACATTCCTGCAAGTGTTTCACTGTTACCTTTTCGTTACCGATGGCTTTGTCTTTAGTCTGGGTCCCACTTTTCTATTGGCTACATAATACCACGTGGCATCGAATTATTGGCCTTAAAATTCCCTTCGCATTCTATTTGATACTGGCCGCGTGTCTTTTTTACAACGACGTTTCCACCTTGGCAGGCCCACACTTTCTTCTTTGACCATGTGTCATCATGACACGTGGACGGTTCTTGTTCATTCTCGCTATTTCATGGGCTTAAAGGGTGAGCATTTTACCCTTGCGAAATAGCGCGAGCCGTTGGATCATCCCTCAAGTTGATCAGTAATTAATCTTTTGAAAAGGTTCTTAGGAATGATGGGCCCGCGGACTCGTCACTAACACCTGGCATCTAGTCACCTACGGCGCTGATTTGTCGCTCTGTCATTCGCCAAAAGGAAACTACGAGGGGACCCACCTTCATTTCAATAGGTCTATCTCTCACGTCATCATCATGACACGTGGATGGTTCTTGTTCATTTTCGCTATTTCGCGGGCATAAGGAGTGAGCACTTAACCCTTGCGAAATAACGCTGACCATCGGATCATCCCTGCAGTTGATCAGCATTTAATCCTTTGAAAAGGCTTTCAGGAATGGTGGGCCCACTGACTTGTCACGAACACCTGGCATCCAATCACCTGCGGAGCTGATTTGTCATTTTCTCATTTGCCAGAAGGGAACCATAGGGACCCACATTTTCCTTTTAGACCGCATAGCATCATGACACGTGGACGGTTCTTGTTCATTCTCGCTATTTCGCGGGCTTAAAGGGTGAGCATTTTACCCTTGCAAAATAGCGCGGGCCGTTGGATCATCTCTCAAATTAATCGGCATTTACTCCTTTGAGAAGGCTTTTAGGAGAGGTGGGCCCGCAGACTCGTCATTAACACCCGGCATCCAGTCACCTGCGGCACTGATTTGTCATTCTGTCATTTGCCAGAAGGAAGCCACAGGGTCTCAATAGATTGTTAACAGCTGTACCTGCCAGGTCATTTCTGGGGCCCACTTCGAACCTTAAATCCTAACCCATTGACTGTGGTGACTTGTGCCACGTGCTACGTTTTAATACGCCAGAAGAAAGCCATGGGGCTCCAACCACCTTTGACAGCTACACCCTTTACTTCCTCCGTCATGACACATGGACGGCCCTCGTTAATTCTCGCTATTTCGCGGGCCTAAAGGGTGAGCATTTTACCCTTGCAAAATAACACGGGTCGTTGGATCATCTCTCAAACTGATCATTAATTACTGGGCCCGACAACTTTAAAAGAAAAGCATACAAGGCATAAAATTTTCAAATAATCAATGTAACCGCCTAGGCAAATAATAAGGGGGGACACTTCCACGACCCCATGACCCATATCTTAAGTGAATAAAGTAACAGAAAATTAGAAACTAGAGGGTTTAACACAAAAGGATAAAAAAATCAAAAACCCTTAAACCCCTAAGGTTTAGAACAAAGTTGAAGCACTTGGGATTGCATCCTATTCGAAAAAAATTTAATGAACCATAGCCAATTATGGGAAAAGAAGAACCCAATTTTAAACAGTGATAACAGAATCTCTCACTGTCTTTCTGTGCTTCTTTAGTCCTCTGAATTATACCTGTGAGAAAGTGCATTTTCTCTTCCAGTGTCTTAAGTCCTGGAACAAGAGCCTCAGAAATCTCTTTTCTCAAGGAGATGAGGATATCCAGTTTAGGACTTAATCTGCATTTCAATTATTTTGCCTTAAACCTTAATCTTTCCTTATCTTTTTCAAGTTTTTCTATTTTCTCTTCAAATCTAGTAATTTTCTATTCTACTACCAATATTAAATCTGATGAACCTATCAAGTTGTCAGTAATATCATTGATTTCCTTTTGAGCTATGCTGATTTCTTTGTCTATATTCTCCATCAAAATGTTAGTTTTGCATGTGTCTCTATACAATTTCTTGAAGTCCAAAATTGTCTTGCCTAATACCAGTAATAAGGTATCCATATGTTCCTTATTTTTCTTGACTGTCTCCTCAAAGAATTTTTGTTTCTCTTTGTTCATTTTCTCTCTGAATGTCCCCTCATTGATTTGATCAATTGTTAGTAGGTTGTCGGTTATATACTTAGACAATGTGTCTAATTGGCTCAATGAATCTTTATTCTCTATATTACACTTAGGTGCTATCAATTTCAAAATTGGTAATGTATCATCAATAGCCTTATAAGCTAGTGCATTACACTGTTATTTTCTTGATTGAATCTAGCAATACCTTTGTCACATTAGTATGTCTAAATTCAGATATAGAGGTTTCGGATGATTATCCAACTATCTTCACAATTTGTAATCCACCGGTGGTGGTAATAGCTTTGTTTTCCTCATTCTCTAGAGGATCAGTTTGTGTCTCCATTTCCACTACCAAAGGTTTAGGTTTTTCTGTTGAAGCCAGTGGCACTGTTTTTGAATGAACCTTTGAATCTTGTTGCTCTACCTGTTTCTCTGTATGTGTCTCTGTTGGTTTCTCTATGCTCTCTACTGATGGTTTCTCTGATTGTGCCTTTGATGATTTTACAATGGTATCCACTGCTAGTTTTTCTGTTTGCACCTTAGAAACATCTACAGTCGGTATCTCAATAGATTTTTTATTGCTATCAATTGTCGGTTGCTCAGTAGATACATCAGTATGTGTACCAGTGATATCTAGAATTCCTATATCCGGGAAATCAGTTGCCTATTTAGTTTGATGCTTAGTTCCAATCTCAAGGTTTCCAATTGTATCCTCAATGTTTGTGTCAACTCTTGTGTCTTCTACCAGTGGCTCAGTTGCCACATCCCTTTTCCCACTATACTCCTTATTAACCATAATGTTTACTTCCTATGTGTCTATATTCATTGTGTACAACACCTCTGGATCGGGATTTGTATTTTCATGTGTTGTCTCCATACTCTCTATTGCTAGTGGAGTATCAGAAGGAGGTGGGGGTAAGTTATTTGTCATGTTTATGCTTGGAGGTCCACCTACCTTACCTTTCCCTTTATCCTTGTCCTTTTCTTTTTGATAGACTTTAAAAGTCTTTGGTCTCTTAAGCTCTTCTTGTTTCTCTTTTTCAACAAAAAATATATCCCACTTGTCTGTAGTTTCTTTTGGTATTTCATTTACTCTGCCTACCATTAGTGCTACATGCCAGTGACGGTTGAGAATATTGTCTAGTTAGCCTCACTGATTAACTCATCAATCTCTTGAGTTGAGTTCACTGGGTGAACTACAAGTAATTTTTCTATTTTGATCTTTTTATCTAATTCCACAATTGCTACTCTTCTAGCTTCTAATCTTTTGTACAAGTCATTTGGTATATCATCAACAAATTCCATAAAAAATTTCTTATAAATATCAAGAGGTAAAATAACACTATTTTCTATGCTTTCTTTTTCATTATCTGATAGTGTGTTATACAGCTTGCTGATGTTAGCCAATTTGTCATCTTCAGTTATTTCACTCAGACGTTTGTCAAGTGGAGGAACAAATTGTTTTTGTTTCTTCTTCTTAGGTGTCAACTTCCTTGCCAAAGGCCTAACTCATGCCTATTTTTTTTGTCTTGTTCTTTTTGGTGTAGGAGCAGGTGTCAGTGAAGGTTTTCTTTTCCTAACTACCCTTTTAAACTTTGCTGGTATTTCACTATCAGAGGAGGTAGCAACCGGTGAAAGATGTGTTTCCGGTTGTAGTTCTTCTAAGTCACTCTCCTTGATACCAGTTTTATTTAATACATCCTCTTTAATTGCTTGTGCCTACCTTGTTCCTTTCCTAACTATCTGCTTAGTTTTCTTTATTCTCTTTTGGGATTGAATTTTGCTTTCTATTATTTCAGCACTACCAAATATTTCTTCAGTTGGTTCTTTAGGTGCTTCTAAGAGGGATTTTGCATAAGTTTCAATTATATTGTCATTTGCCTCATATCCCATTTCAGTAACCCAGATAGTCCTTGGGACCACTGCCTCCATCCAAATCTAATCTTTCTTTATTACAAAGCATATCTCTTTTTGATATTTGTCAACAATAGCTTGAGATAGCCTTATCCTAGTTTTCATTCTAGCCTTTAATGCCTAAAAGTATTCATTTATGTTATTTTCTCTGTTATCTCCCATGTTGTTTAGAATGTCTAGTAGTTGTTTTCCTACCGAGATGTCAAATCCAAAATCCTTTCTTCCAATATTGGGAACTTGCTTGGTTATATACATCATTAAACATACAAGTAGGTTTCCAAATCTGAAAGTTCCTTTCTTGTCTCCTTTGATTTTCTTCAGATTATCTATCAATTCATCCTTCAACCATTCACATATGTCAATCATTGCATTGTTATTTACCAAGTCATAGGAAATTTTGATACGCAAGATAGAAATAGAGTTTAATCTGTTGGCATGAGTAGCTTTGTATCCAAGTATCATTCTTATGAACCTTACATTGATATCCTTTACATCATTTACTCTCAAGGATCTCTTATCAAATGTTGCGCTAGTTAGGGTCATTACAGTGTCATTAGGAACCTTTTTCCCTTTCTCAGGTTTGCTACCGGTGGAAGGTAAGCCTATTACTGCCCTAACTGCTTCTTTGGTTATCTTGTGAATTGAATCCAACCAAAAGAACTCTCCTTGAACTCTGCTTAATACTATCCTTATAACATCCTTGGTAAAATTAGGGATACTTAGAATTTCCACAAAACCTAGGGTTTCAACTATCTTGTGTTCTGGTTTAACATTTCCATTATCATCACATATAATAGTCCTATACATGTTCTTAATTTCATCATCTCCTAGTTATTCTATATGACAATGTATGTAGATTCTAGGATCCTCAGCATAAGCAACTCCATTGGGTATTTTTGAGAATGCTCCTAGGGTATCATCTTTCTTCGCAATTCTGGGAATAATTTTAAATACGGGCCTAGGGTTCTTAACAACTTCAACTACAGTAGGGTTTGCAATGAATTCAGGTGCAGAGGAGGAAGCCATAGTTATAAATACCTTATTCTGCCTTTAGGTAAGAGTGCTTGAATGATTTTCTTTACTTCTCACTATGGATGCCTTTGCTCAGGATTTTCGTGCTCTTAAGGAAGTTTGGATGCTTGGTGAATGAAAAGAGAGCCAAAACACTTGCTTTATAATGTCAATTCCTTCAACTACCACATTTAATGCTTGTCGATTAAGTAAAAACTTAACTTATCTACCGGTAAAGAAGTATTTCAACTTCTCACCATCAACCGAAGTTAAATAAGCATGTTTTGCATTAGTTGCCATACCCCCAACAGATTATTTCTCAGTTAGATGAAGAATATCCTACCAGTGGAGTGGTACTCTATTCTACCGATGAAGGAATAGCTTCACTAACATTCATATCTGACTTTCTAATCCATTGTTCTGAAAATTCTTGCTTTACTTCTTCAACCTTTTCTTTCCCTTTCAAACTGGGTCCTTTGTTATTTGTCGGTGATGCCTTACTTCTACAAAAATTTTCTATATGTCCAATCTTATTACAAGCATAACAAGTCACATTTTTTTTTCTGAATAGATTTTCCATATCCTATTCTGGTATGTGTTATGCATTGATTAGATAAGTGTCCAAATCTTCCACAAACATAGCATCTTACATTCATTCTGCAATTTTCTGAATTGTGTCCAACTTTGTTGCATTTAGAACATTGACCGATGGGTGCATTGGTGTTCTGATAGTTTCTAGATCTACATTGATTTGCTCTATGACTATACTTGTTATAGTTAAAGCATTTTCCATTAAATTTATAAGCATTAGGTTGTCTTACCAGTTTGTTGTGATCATGTTTGTTTGCAGTACCAAAGCTTTCACCAACTTCAAAGCCAAGTCTATCTCCATTAGGTTTCTAATTTTTCAACATGTCATCAAGTTCTTCTGAACTTTTCTTGAATTTCTCCTTGTGTTGATTTGCAGTAGCCAACTCATTTTCCAAGAAATCCTTTTGTCTCATGAGTTCAGTTTTATCATGCTCCAAGTGAATCATATCATTTTTTAACATATCATTCTCATGATTGAGTCTTATATTTTCATTTGTAGCATCATTGATTCTTCTAGATAGATCATCTTCTTTCTTATTTCTATTTTCATGTCTTTACAAAATCTCATGGTCATGTCTTGCATCTCATTTCTCAAAGACATATTCTCTTGTTTTAGTTTGCTTACCAGATCATTAAGAGTCTCTTTTTCATCATCATCACTCTGTATCTTCTCATGAAGTTCTCTTCTTTTGTTCCTAGCAATAGTGAGATTTTCTTGAAGTCCTTGAATGATTTCTTGTGTAGCCTTCAAATCATCTTCAAGTTTTATATTCTTCAATTTTTCTGCATCATAATCTGCAAGAGATGTTTCCAATTTCTTTCTTAGATTATCCATTCACACCGGTGTCAGAATCTTCCTCAAGCTATTAGGCTTTTGAAAATAGAGGACTAGGCTCTGATACCAACTGTTAGGATTCCCAAAGATACTAGGAGAGGGGGGTGAATCAATATCTTGCTAGTTAATGAATCTTCTTAACTTATTAAATGAATTGCATCTCAAAACAGTATATTGGTAGACAAGAATTAATGCAGTAAATAAGAACAACAACCACAACATAGAAAGCACACCATAACACAATATTTTTAATGAGGAAACCTGGTGTGGTAAAAACCTCGGTGGAATTTGTGACCCACAATATTTGCTTACTGGCCAATAAGTGAATATTACTGTTACAATAGGGGCCTGCACATGCAAGAAGGCCAACTACCTAAAGCTCATTTTACTTAAATACAAAAGAGAAGTCTCACTGACTTACAAAAGTGGATTATGAAAATCCAATGTCATGTACTACTTCGGATCAGCATCTGCTATGCCAGGTTCAGTACCAGTTTAAGCTCATACAACTTCCAAAACCTTATTGCAAACTTTGCCTTAATAATTTCATCTTAGTTTTGTAATAATCTAACCACATACGCATATATCCTAAATGATTTACAAGAGCTCATACTTATATGAGTCATATTACAACTTGCCTTGTTGGCTTACAAAAATATTTTACAATTAAATACAAAATACAATAAATAAAATCTTGTCGACCAGGATGCCGGTGAACATCTTTGTTGGTGCCGGTGTTGGTGTCTGTGCCTATGGCGGTGTCTGTCGGTGCCATAGGATTGTAAGGTAGCCATCAATGACAATACCTTCAATCACCTACAATTTCTCATTGGAGTGTGCATTTTCCAATAGTTGAAATGCTTGGGTTTAGCTGTACTCACTTGGGTCATTCTCATAGGGTGATTACTTTTTCCCACTGTGACAGGCCTGCTAAAAGGTAAACAAATCTCAAACTTAGAAAAAGCTTCAAGGGTTTGGATTTCTGATTATCTGTGCAGACAAGAGAATACTTTCCTACCTCTTAGATTTTTCTTCCAACAAAAAAGATAGATTTGTTCATTAACCAAATAGCAATTTAAGTGCCTAAAAATGAATTAAAGAATACACAATATTTGGTCCATTCTCCTTAGGCAACATCCAAAACCAACGCATTAGTAGTCATGTTGTTTTCTATTCTTTGACATGCGTGAGTTTGATTTGATAAATTCTTTGATAGATGTTCTGCAAAAATGAGTTAGGTTGTGAAAATCTTAGGCAGACAGAAGACAATTCAGACTTAGCATCAGTAAAATTCAAATCCAAGTCAAGAAAACCCTAAAAGGATACTATTTATAGAATGAGCAATGCAAAAATTCGTACGACAATTCTCACAAGGCAGAATGAGTATTCTCACTAGACCGAACAAGTAAACCCCAAAAGAAGATGACAAAGAAGAAACTCATACGATGATTCCCACAGAGCATAATGAGTATTCTCAGAACTCATCATGTAATGCACAAAAACATGTACGACCTTTTGTAGAGGCTGTACGGACGAAAACTTGAAAATAAAATAAAGATCCTGCAAGGCCAAAAATTAAATTCTCGAGCCCCACAGTGGGCGCCAAAAATGTCTACGTGAAAAGTGGATTTGTATTTGTATCTGTATCTGAATACACAACACTTCAATTAAGTCATTAGATGCATGGTTAGTAAATCAATAATCAATGAATAATGAAATCATTACAAAGTGACCTATTGCCTTCTAGTAGATGTGAGTTTAGTTTTTCTCTCAGATTTTTATATGTAGCACAAGTGACTAGACGACACCTAAACGAAGGATTTAATTTATATGAGTATGAAATTGAGCTAAATGGATGTAAGATTAAGCTAGATATGCATGATTAATCTAACATGATTTAAACAATATGATTAAGCAAATGCAATATTCTCAATAGACCTAGAGAAAAAAACAACATAATAACAATAATCTCCAGGGTTTCTTTTTTTATGAGAGATGAGGGCCTGAATTTATAGAAAATCTAGAGAGAGACCAATGGTCAAGATCGATCAACGATGAGCACAATCGAGGTGAATTGATGTGATTGGCTTCTTTTCTCAGCTTTAAAGGAAAATGAACTATCTCATATTTTATTCAATTTTGACATTCAATTGATTTAATTCATTTAATTGCTTTTCTGAGATTTTTTTAATTTAATTCCCTTTTGATTTCTTTTCTCAATTTTTTTTTTTTTTCAAATTAATTCATTTTTAATGATTTAATGGTAAACTGATTTATTAATTAAATATGCTAGGATATTTAATTGAATAAATAGGATAATTGATTAAAATAATTTTCCTGGAATGATTAATTAACTAAATGATTATTTAATTAATATTGAACGATTTATTTGCCATTTGATGATTTAGAGAATTAATTAATTAGGTGCTCATGATTGATTTAATTTTCCTTTGGTTAGGACCTTGGTGTTGTAGTTGAGATTAGGGGCCCATGGTTTAGATGACCATTTTTAGGATATTACAGCTATCCCACATCATTTTTTCAACCAAATAGATAAGCAAGTGGGGGCATGGGGGTAACTCCTTTGTGTTTTATTTCCTTCCTACTATCTCGTGATGCTCTCTTAATTAAATGTATCCTTTTGCAGGATGGTAGGGTAACACAATTTCAAAACAAAATCAACTCCTTTCTATTTCATAGCATCATTTGTGCTACAAAAATTACCCCATTTCCCCACACCATATTTTACTCTCCTAAAATAGGCATGTGGGGTAGAGGGGAACCCCTCACTTAAGTGAGGCAATTATGCATGTGTCCAATAAGACTTAAGGGTCATGGGTTCATAAGAAACATAGGAACTAGGGAAACCCAAACATTACACAAAATAATTCACAACCTGCAACAAAATTAATTGACAAAAAATATGATTCGCTAACACTCCGGGCTAGTAATCAAATGATTTGGAATGGTCAAAGACACGAATTAAACTTAGATTGTTGTCTCAACTAGTAAACATTAGAAAATAAAAAAGGGAAGGGCTAATGCTTAGGATAAAACATAGTGACCTAAGGCGTAGGACATTTTTTGATACCCTAACCCCACGAGGGCATAAAAGAGCAAAATTCAACAAAAAAGTGAAGCAAATTTTTGATAGTCCTAATAGCGGCTCTAGTTGGGGATGCCTAATTTCTCCAATCAAGGTGAGAATCCAAGATCTTTGGGGGAGAAGACTAGCAAAAACATAGGGAGTATATACAAATGTACACTAACCTAACATGCATGGAAGATTATTTTCAAGCAAATAAGTTCTTTAGGAACTGGCCATGCATTGGAAACTCCTACATTTTATCATCCATATTTTTTAAGAAATACAAGTCTTCATCATTCTTTTCTACCATCACATATGGGCCTAACCATAGGGCTTCAAACTTCCCATGTTTACCTTTGTCCCAACCCCTTGCATTCCAGAATAAGACCAAAACACCAATGCTAAACTTTTGAGTCGATGCTTTCCCATCAAACATATAATTTCTTTTCTGTTGTAGCTTCATATTCCTTTTGTGAGCTTCACTTCTAAGTTCATCTATCTTTTCTAGTTGCTCCATCCTCTCATCCATTGAACCTCGTATATCACCATCATTCTCATGGATAAACATATACATTGGTAGTAGGTTAATCAATGGAAGTCTAGCTTGAGTCCCATAAACTAGTTCAAATGGTGACTTACCTATAGCCATCTTGACTATTATTCTATCAACCCATACTACCATTTTCAACTTTGAATCTCATGCCTTTTTATTCTTTTCAAGTGTTCTTTTGATAATATTAAAAATACTTTTATTACTTGTTTTGGCTTGTCCATTGCCTTATGGATGATATGGGGATGCATATGAAATGCTTATTCTATAAGAATTACAAAAAAACCAGTGAACTCCTCAGATCTGAAACACATAGCACTGTCCATTGTCAACCTTACTAGTTGTCCAGATATGGTGATGATGTTGCTTATTAAAAAATACATGACCACTTTGTTGGTTGTCTACCTAGTGGGAATGGCTTCTATCTACTTTGTAAAATAGTCAATGGCTACAAGAATCCATTTGTACTCACAATTTCACCTTTCAACCATCTCACCAATAAAATCAATACCCCACTAATGGAAGGGAGCTTCTGTTAGGATAACTAGTGAACAACTGAGAGGGGGGGGGGGGTGAATCAGTTGTTAATAGATTATATCAATCAAACCACTTAGTAACCTTTAACCGGAGCATATAAACATTAATTACCAGAATAGCAAAAACTAATACCTCTAGACAATACAACTTAACAATAAAACATATAATCAACACAATACAACCATACCACATAACACCATGATTTGTACGTGGAAAAATCAAAAAGGGAAAAACCACAGTGGGAAGCCTAGCCACAGTCAGATGATACTTCTACAGAAAGTATGTGATACAATGAGAGGCCTGCACATGCAGGAAGACATACTACCTAGAGCATACTACTCATTACTGTTAGGAACCGGGAAGGACAACTGAGAGGGGGGGTGAATTAGTTGTCAATAAATTACAACCCAAAACCAATTAATCCAACTTAAAACTTAGTGCTAGTAGAACAAACTTAATACCAGTAAAACAGATTAACAGTTATAGAAGTACCAGTATAACTTAATGTATGAAATAGAAAGAGAAACAACATCTACAACACATGACACAAAGATTTTGACGTGGAAATCCTGTAAGGGGAAAAACCACGGTGGGAAACCTTACCCACAATCAAATGATACTACTGTAGATAGTAAGTGAATACAATAATGGGATCTGCACATGTAGAAAGGCCAACCGCCTAGAGCTCACTGATCAATCACAAAATAGGAGTCACACTGACTACAATTGGATGGTTATATCCAATAACAATATACTACTTCAATATAGCATCTACAATGGATTCAGTACCAATTTAAACTCTGACCATGAGTGCCAAACACCTTCATAACCTTTCCTTCAACCTTCAGATAATATCTGCATGATTTGCACAAGGATCTTCTTATTTTCTCTCTACAATAATCTTCAATATTTGCACACACTCATAATATGATCTTCAATAAGATCTTACAATTATTTATACAAAACCTAAGACCTCATCATAAGATCGGCTCACTAAAGATATTACAATTAAAAAATAAGTGTTGATGCGATACAATATGTCGGCCTCAATACATTTACACATTCTTCAATCAATAAACCATTTCCAAAACATGTCATGCAGATCTAGAACATGATATCTTGTACTGGTCCATAACCTAGACCTATCTATTGGTAAAGGAAAATATGTGAACCCCATTAGTCCAATAAGCAAAACACCAATTCAAAACATCCAATCCATGTCTTCAACATAACCAAATGATCTCCAGATGATAACAAGTCATGATCAACTTTCTAAGCTTCCAGTGAAATATATACTGGTGACTGTGCATAAGCCAATATCCATGCCAGGATCACAATGTGCTAATTCAACAATAAACCAATATAACTAGAGTGCCAAATCAATAATGTAGACCCCCAAAAAGATAAGTGTTGATATCAATGACAAAACCATTGCAACACATGACGAAGTCATCCATAATAGCAACAATTACAAAAGAGTCTCACTGACTAGAGAGAGGTTATAACTGTTAGGGATCCCACAGATACTAAGAGGGGGGGGTGAATCAGTATCTGACCGGTATATAGAATTTCTTAACTTAGAACATGCAGAACATAATATAACAGTGTACCGGTATGCAAGAAATAATGCAATAAATAGAATCAAGAACATCCACATGAAAAGCACACCATAACACAAGATTTTAACGAGGAAACCCAGTGTGGGAAAAACCTCGGTGGAATTTGTGACCCACAATATTCACTCACTGGCCAATAAGAGAATATTACTTACAATAGGGGCCTGCACATGCAGGAAGGCCAACTGCCTAGAGCTCACTGCTCAATGAGAAGTCTCACTGACTTACAATAAGGATTATACAAATCCAATATATTATACTACTTTACAATAGCATCTTCAATGCAAGATTCAGTACCGGTTCCTACTCTATTCTTTACATATACCCTTTAACCCATATTTCGCACAATAGGTCTGCTTGACATTTTCCTTTTTTTTTCTTACATTTTTTATGTCAAATGTCTACAATGATCTCTCCTATATATAAGAGTCATTTTACAATTTGCCAAGTTGGCTTACACATTTTTACAATAATAAACAAAATATAATATAACAAAATCCTATCGGCCTCTATGCCAGTATACTTCCTTTCTTCTGTGCCAGTGTCGGTGTCTTGAGTGCCGGTGTAGAGTGTGATCTGCTGATGTCGGTATAATGCCTTTGCTGGTGCCATAAGATTGCAAGGTTGCCATCAATGACAAAACCTTCAATCACATATAATGTCTCATTGGAGTGTGCATATGCCAACAATCTCCCCCTTTGGCATTGATGGCAATACTCATGAGAAATTTCAAAAATGATCCAAAAATGTGAAGTCCAAAAAATGTTACCAAAAATGTGTGAGCTCCCCCTAAGCATATGATTCCTGTGATTTGAATTTTCTCATCCCACTACTCCCCCTTTGGCATCAATGACAAAGGTTGTCAAGATGTCAGTAGAGTTTGTAGTTTCAACCTTGTAACTGGGTAGTTACAATATGAAAAAGATCTCCCAAAATCAAGTTTATACTATTCATAAACTTTTTGCTATCCTTTATTGTTCTCTCTGTTCTCTTCACTATACCGGTGAGATGTTGCAAATGCTCTACCGGTGTTTTCTTTCCCTATATTAGTGCCTTAGTTACTTGCTTCTGTAGAGATGCTAGATAGTCCAATCTTGGACTTAGTTTTGATCTCAAATGCTTTGCCTTATTTACTATTATTTCTTTCTCTCTTCCCAATTTGAGTAGTTCTTCCTCAAAATTTGTTATCTTCTCCTCAAAAACTGATAGTGTATCAGGTGAGTTGACAAAACTATCTGCAAGTTTATTGATTTCATCCTGTATCTTGCTCATTTTCTTGTCTATATCTACAGTCAAAAAGGTTGTTTTACAGGTATCTTTGTACAGATTTTTGTACTCTTTCAATAAATTACATAATTCGGGTCGAAGTGTGTCAAAATCTCTATTACACTTCTTTATTTGCTCATCAAAGAATTTTTGTATTTCAACTTCTACTTTATCCTTCAATGACTCTTCTTTTATTTTCTCAATGTTTTCTGAGATATATTTACACAGTGTATCTAGTTGTCCTAAAGAATATTTGTTGTCTATATTATAGTTGGAAGCAATTACCTTCAAAATTGGTATGGTATCATCTATTGCTTTGTAAGCTTGTGAGCTGCAGTCGGTTATTTTCTTGATAGAATCTAGTAGTACCTCAGTCACATTAGTTGATTTGAAGCTTGATGATGAATCAACAATCTAAGTATCGGTGGAAGTAACCAAGCTTGTATTGAACTCTGGTAGGTCTTTTTGTGTCTGCATTTCTTTAAGCAATGGTTTTCCTACTTCACTAGTTGTCGGTGGTACTATTTCCTTATGTACCTATTCCTGTTGTTGTTGTTCCTATTCTGGAGCCTTTTGCTCTATTTGTCCCTCTATTTGTTGTATTGCCTTAGTCTATGTCTGAGTCTCTACCTTTAGTTCATTATCTTCTATTAGTTTCTCCTGTGAGTTATCAGTTTTCTCAGCTACCAGAGGCTCACTAGCCATATCAGTCTTATCTATTGTATCTTTGTCTACCACTATGTTGATCTTTTGAGTATCAACATCCACAGTATATAAAACTTCAGGATTAGGATTATCATCCTCTACATCCATACTCTCAGCTACCAGTTGATCTTCAGTAGTTGTTGTTTTTACCAGTGAAGTAATTAAAGGAGGTGGGGGTAAGTTGTCTCTAACCTTGATACTAGGTGGTCCACCAACTTTACCTTTCCCTTTGTCTCTATCTTTCTGATAAAATTTTATAGGTTTGGGGTTCCTGTACTCTTCTTGTTTTTCTTTCTCAACTAGGAATATATCCCATCCATTTTATGTCTCCTCTGTTACCTCATTAACTCTTCCTACCATTAAAGCAACGTGCCGGTGTGCAGTAGAAAATACTGTCCAGTTTGCTTGAGCAATTAGGTCATCAATTTCTTGGGGAGAGTTTACCGGATATACAACAAGTAGCTTTTCAATCTTTATTTTCTTATCTAGTTCTATCACTGCTTGTCTTCTTGCTTCTAGTCTTTTGAATAGTTCATCAGGAATTTCATTTACTACTTCCATCAAAAACTTCTTGTACATATCCATATGTAATATAACACTATTTTCAACTTGCTCTTTTTCATCAGCTGTTAAGGTGTCATATATTTTCTCTATGTTCTTCAATTTACTTTCCTCTATGATTTCATTTAGTAGTATATCAAGAGGGGCCAAGTCTTTGTTTGTCCTCTTCTTGTTCTTGGGTGTCAGTTTCTTCTTTGGTGTGGCCTTTCTTACCGAAGACCTCACTGCTTGTTTCTTTTGCCTTGTCCTCCTAGGTGAGGGTGTGGTTTCCAGTGGGGGATCTCTTTTTCTTACAACTCTTTTGAAAGTTGTAGGAATGTCACTCCCCTGAAGAAGTACCTACCAGTGATAGGTGAGTTTCAGGTTGTGGAGTTGCTAACTCATCCTCTATTATACCAGTTTTCTTCAATACATCTTCTTTGATGGCTTTTGCTTGTCTGGAACCTTTCCTTACAATTTCCTCAACCTTTTTCACTCTTTTCTTTGATTGTATTTGGCTTTCAATAGTTTTTCCACTACCAAATACTTCTTCCTTAGGTTCTCTGGGGGCTTCCAGAAGTACTTTAGCATATGTTTCAACTATGTGATCATCTATTTCATAGCCCATCTCGGTTACCCAAACTGTCCTTGGGATGATTGCTTCCATCCAGATTTCATCTTTCTTGATGACAAAGCATATTTCATCTTTGTATTTATCTACAATCTTCTATGATAACCTTATTCTTTTCTTCATTTTGGCCTTTAATGCTTGAAAGAAGTCATGAATATTGTTTTCCTTGTTTTCACCCATGTTATTGAATAGTTTTGTTAATTGTTTGCCTACCGGTATATCATATCCAAGTTCTTTGTAACCTATACCAGGAACCTGTTTTGTTATGTGTAGCATCAGACATACTATCAAATTTCCAAACCTGAAAGTTCCTTTCTTGTCCTTCTTGATCTTTCCAAGGTTGTCAATTAATTCATCTTTTAACCACGCACATACATCAATTTTTGCATTATCTATGATCATATCATAAGCACTCTTAATGCATAAACTTGAAACTAAATTAAGTCTATTTGCATGAGTAGCTTTATATCCTAATATCATGCTGATGAATCTCACATTGATATCTATTACATCATTAACTCTTAGGGACCTCTTATCGAATGTTGCACTAGTTAGGTTTATAACTAGGTCATTGGATACCTTCTTGGTTTTATCTAGTCTTTTACTGGTGGTTGGTAACCCTGTGATAGCTTTCATAGCTTCCTTGGTGATTTTGTGGACTGCATCCAACCAGAAAAACTCACCATGTACCCTGCTTAAGACTATCGTAATCACATCCTTGGGAAATTTGGGAATGCTAAGGATCTCTGTAAATCCTAGGGTCTCAATGATCTTGTGTTCATCTTTTACATTGCCAGTTTTATCACATATCACAGTTTTAAACATGGTTTTAATTTCTTCATCTCCTAGTTTCTCAATGTTGCAGTAGATGTACATTCTGGGGTCTTCAGCATAAACAACTCCATTAGGAATTTGAGAAAAAGAACCTAAGGTATCATCTTTCTTTGCTATCTTGGGAACTAACTGAAATATAGGCCTAGGTCTTTTTATTACTTCAACAATAGTAGGGTTTTCTATATATTCAATTGCAGAGGTGGATGCCATGATTAAATACCTTTTACTGCCTTAGGATGGATGATTATTTAGAGTGTTCTTGCTTCTTGCTCAAAATTCCTTAGCTCAGAATCTTCGTGCTCTTCGTGAATTTGAAATCTCGATGAAATGAAATGGAGCCAAAACATTAACTTTATAGTGTCTATTCGCCATCTACCACATTAATTGCATGCTAGTTAAGTATTCACTTAACATTGTTTTCTAGTAATAGGTAATTTCCAACTTCTTATCTCTAACCGAGGGAATAATAGCACATGTGTCATTAGATTGCCAAACCCTCAAGGAAATTTTCTTCAATTTGATGAAGAACTTCCTACCGGTGGAGCACTGCTCTGTCCTTCCGGTGAAGCATCACTCTGTTCTACCAGTGAAGCATTGGTTGGTTCTACCAGTGGAGGAGTATTCCCAATATTCAGATCAGCTTTTCTAATCCATTGTTTTGAGAATTCTTGCTTAACCTCTTCAACCTTTTCTTTACCTTTCAAGCTAGAGCTTTTGTTGTCTATCGGTGTTCCTTTACTTCTATAGAATTTAGCAATATGCCCAATCTTGTTACAAGAATAACAAGTTACATTATTTTTCTGAATAGCTCTCCCATAACCTATGCCGGTTTGTGTTCTGCATTGATTAGATAATTGTCCAAATCTTCCACAAATATAACATCTCACATTCATTTTGTAGTTTTCAAAATTGTGACCTCTTTGTTGCATTTAGAACATTGACCAGTGGGTGTGTTGATATTCTGATAATTTCTAGATCTACATTCATTTTCTCTATGACCATACTTATTACAGTTAAAGCATTTTCCATTGAATTTATAAGCATTAGGTTGTCTTACCAGTTTGCTATGATCCCGAGTATTTGCAGTATCGAAGCTTTCACCAACTTCAAAGCCAATTCCAAAAGTGTCACCTTTAGGTTTTTGATTCTTCACCAAGGTGCCAAGTTCCTCTGAGCTTTTCTTGAATTTTTCTTTATGTTGATTTGCAGTTTCTAGTTCTCTTTCTAAGATTTCCTTTTGTCTCATCAGTTCATTTGAGTCATTCTGAGTATGCATCAGATCTGTCTTCAACATGTCATTTTCATAGCTAAGTCTTGTGTTCTCATTTGCTGCATTACTTAGTCTTCTAGTCAATTCTTCTTCATTCTTCTTCATGTCCTCAATCTCTTTGCAAAATCTCATAGTCATATCCTGCATCTCATTCTTTGTTGTCATGATCTCTTATTTCAACTTGCTTATCATATCATTAAGTGATTCTTTTTCATCATTCTCATTTTACAATTTTTCACAAAGTTCTCTTCTCTTATTTCTTGCAATAGTAAAATTTTCTTGAAGTGCCTGAATGATATCCTGAGCTTCCCTTAAATCATCTTCTAGTTTGATATTTTTCAATTTTTCTGCATCATAGTCTGTAAGAGCTCCTTCATGTTGCTTCATCAGATTTTCCATCTTTGCTAGTGCCAAGATCTTCCTCAAGCTATTAATCTTTTGAAAATAGAGGACTAGGCTCTGATACCAATTGTTAGGGATCCCATAGATACTAAGAGGGGAGGGTGAATCAGTATTTGACTAGTATATAGAATTTCTTAACTTAAAACATGCAGAACATAATATAACAGTGTACCGATATGCAAGAAATAATGCATTAAATAGAATCAAGAACATCCACATGAAAAGCACACCATAACACAAGATTTTAATGAGGAAACCTGGTGTGGGAAAAACTTTGGTGGCATTTGTGACCCACAATATTCACTCACTGGCCAATAAGAGAATATTACTTGCAATAGGGACCTGCACATGTAGGAAGGCCAACTGCCTAGAGCTCACTGCTCAATGGGAAGTCTCACTGACTTACAATAAGGATTATACAAATCCAATATCTTATATTGCTTTACAATAGAATCTTCAATGCCAGATTCAGTACTAGTTCCTGCTCTATTCTTTACGTATACCCTTTAACCTATATTTCACACAATAGGTCTGCCTGACATTTTCCTTTTTTTTTCTTACATTTTTTATGTCAAATGTCTACAATGATCTCTCTTATATATAAGAGTCATTTTACAATTTTCCAAGTCGGCTTACACATTTTTACAATAATAAACAAAATATAATATAACAAAATCTTGTCGGCCTCTGTAACGGTATACTTCCTTTCTTCTGTGTCGGTGTCGGTGTCCTGAGTGCTGGTGTAGAGTGTGATTTGTTGATGCCGGTATAATGCCTTTGTTGGTACCATAAGATTGCAAGGTTTCCATCAATGAAAAAACCTTCAATCACATACAATGTCTCATTAGAGTGTGCATATGCCAACAATAACCACCTCGAGATAATTGGACAATAATCCAAAAGAATGAACTGCCAGAGATAGCATCTACCATACCTGATTACAATCCTGGTTAAGCTCAATACCGGAGGCCTTTGACCTCTTCTTTAAACCCAATTTGATCCTCAATGATTGACCAAAACTCCTTTGCATACGATATTACATTTCGATTCCCATACCATGATCTACATTGAGATTTTACATCAATTTATATGAACTATAAGGCCTAAACCAATTAGGTCGGGTACCTAAAAGATATTACAATAAGATCATTACATACATCCATATTACAATGATATGCCATGTTGGCTTGAGACCAAAAGAATAGTAACCAATCCATAAATCATCTCGGTAACATGTAGAGAACACGTTAACATGATACCGGTCCATAACCTAGATAGGCACTAGACCTAATCTGGTTCCACCACACCAAAGCAATGTCTTCAATCAATTGAGGCACGATCAAATAATATCTTCAGTAGCCTAAAATCCATCTAGAAGCCACACCAATAACACTTATGCATCCTGTCCAAGATTCTCAATAAAAGCTCTTCCGGTAAAAACTTAAACCCATGCCAATAAGGGTTTACACGAGTGTATGATAGCATCGATAACCAAGTAAATACCAACTAACCAAAAAATACTCTAGGAACATGTAACACATAAAATCAAACATACTCCATTGATCCAAACATGCCAGAAGTGTCCAACAGATAGTCAATTATGCCCATAACACTAGATCTTCTATCAGTAACCAACCATAATAGCTAGTGTTGACATTACTGAAAAAACATCAATGGAACACATAATCAATTCATTGATAATGCCAACAATCTCCCCCTTTGGTATTAATGGCAACACTAGATGTGAAAAACATCTAAGTACCAAAAAATGCCAAACAAGTCTCCCCTTGTGGAAGACAACCAACAATCTCCTAAATATCAATAACTCTCCCCCTATGAATAATATCTTTGTAAAGTTTTGAATTTATTTTTCACATCACTAACACTCCCCCTTTGACATCAATGCCAGAAATCTGACAAAAATATCAAAGCAATGATATAAGCCTCTAAATCTCAAAGCAAACTCCTCCCCCTGAGTAATAGCACCACTCATCAGTGTTGGAATGAATAGTATTTCTGATAATGCATGTCAGACTGATGCCAAACTGCATCAATCAAGTCTCTGTCAGAGGGGTAGAAACTCCTAACTTGTCTCTCAAATACTCAAATGATTCCTTGGACAGTGATTTAGTGAATATATCTGCAATCTACTCTTTAGTGTTTACATAAACCAATTTGACTTCCTTTTCTTCCACCTTGTCCTTTAGAAAGTTATACTTTATTGATATGTGCTTAGTCTTAGAGTGAAATATCAGATTCTTAGACATGTTAATGGCTATAGACTTATCACAATAGATAACTATTGGTTCACTACAATTTACCTTTATATCCTTCAACATTTGCTTCATCCACAAGACTTGAGTGCAATTAGTTTTTGCTGCAACATACTCAGCTTCTATAGTAGATAAAGAAATGCATGACTGTTTTTTGTTGATCCATTTAACTAGTTTCCTTCCAAGAAAGAAAGCTCCACCAAAAGTTCTCTTCCTATCATCAGTATCTCTTTCCCAATCTTAATCAATATATGCACATAAAGTGAAGTCATCACCTCTAGAATACCATAAGCCATATTTTGTTGTTCCTTGCAAATACTGGAATATCCTTTTTACTCTACATTCATGATTTTCTTTAGGATTACTTTGATATCTTGAAACAATATTCATTGTATTCATAATATCTGGTCTAGTCTGAGTTAGATATAACAAGCCACCAATCATAGACTTATACTGTGTCAAATTTACCGATGTAGATATATCTTTAAAGATAGTTTCTCACTTGTCACCATAGGAGTACTTACTGGTTTGGAATTATCCATACCAAAATTCTTCAACAATTCCCTTAGATACTTATTTTGAAAGATAAAGATGCCTTTGTCAGTTTGAGTAATCTGCAAACCTAAGAAAATTCTCATCTCACCAATCATGGACATTTCAAATTCATTCTTCATATTATTAGAGAATTCCATGCACAATTTATCTTCTCCTCCAAAAATGATATCATCAAGAAATACTTCAATAATTAGAATATCATCATCAGTGATCTTATAATATAAATTACTATCAGTACTACCTTTAGTAAAACCAAGATTCAAAAGATATTTATCCAACCTTGCATACCAAGCTCTAGGAGCTTGTTTCAATCCATATAAAGCTTTCCTCAATTTACAAACAATATCTTTATCATTTGTTAGTGAAAATCCATCACGTTGTTCAATGTATACTTCTTCTTCAAGATCACCATTCAAAAATGCACATTTAACATCCATTTGATAGACCTTATAGTTCTTATAAGCTGCATAGGCAAGAAATAGTCTAAGAGCTTCAAATCTAGCTATAGGTGCAAATGTCCCACCATAATCAATTCCTTCCATTTAAGAATATCCTTTACAAACTAGTCTAGCTTTGTTTCTTACAACTTGACCATCCTCATTCAGTTTATTTCTAAAAAACCCATTTAGTTCCAATAACATTTTTATTTTTTGGGTAGGGGAACTAAAGTCCAATTCTCATTTTTCTATATCTGATCTAATTCATCTTCCATAGCTTTTAACCAATGTTTATCTTTACAAGCTTCAATAATATGTATCAGTTCAATTTGAGAAATAAGACATACCTCTTCATTTGCTAGTCTTCTTCTTGTCAAAACTCCCTTGTTCCTATCTCCAATGATTTGATCTTGAGAATAATTTAATCTTACATACCTTGGTGTCTTTTGAACTTCAAGTTCACTATTCTGATCATTAGTCACAATTGAATTTTCTGATTGTGCTAGTGTAATTGTCTTAGTTTCCTGTACAGGTTGAGGCATTATCAGTTCAATTATGATCATTTCCACTGTCGGTTCCCTGTCATATGATATAGATTGATTTCTGTATTTCTCATCCACTTTCACATTAGCGCTCTCCACAATTTTCTACAATATTTTGTTATAACATCTATATGCTTTGCTTTGAATTGAATATCCAAGAAATATTCCTTCATCACATCTAGTATCAAACTTCCCAAATGAATCATCCCTTTTGATATAGCATTTATTTCTAAAAATTCTGAAATATTTAACAGTAGGTGTATGTCCAAACCATAATTCATAAGGGGTCTTACCGGTTTCACCTTTGATGTGAACTTTGTTGAATGTGTAGACTATTGTACTCACTACTTCTCTCTAGTAGATGTGAGGAAATTTGGCTTCCATCATCATGGATCTTGCTGCATCCAAAATGGTTGTATTCTTCCTTTCCACTACTCCATTCTGCTGAGGAGCCCGAGGTCTAGATAACTGTCTCCTAATTCCATTTGTCTCACAATAACTGTTAAATTCATGAGAAGTGAACTCACCACCTTGATCTGATCTTAGACATTTGATTTTCAATCTAATTTCTATTTCTACCTTCTCTTTAAAGATCTTGAATTTCTCGAAAGCTTCAAACTTGTCCCTTAGAAAAGTCACCCACATCATTCTAGAATAATCATTAATTATTAGCATGAAATAACTGTCACCTTGAAAGCTTCTAGTCCTTGATGGACCATAGAAGTCAATATGAAGAAAATCAAGCTCATCATTAGATTTATCATATATGCTCTTAAAATAATTTCTAATTTGCTTTCCCAATTGACATTCCATACATACCGGATTACGAGGCTTCATAATCTTAGGTATATCTCTAAATGCCTTAGTTGAACTGATCTTAATAATACAATTAAAATTAACATGACACAATGTGTTACGCTATGGCCAACTCCCATCAATATGAGCAATCAAACATGTCTTATTACTAGTGTTCAAGTGAAAGATATTACCTCTAGTCTGAATACTGATTGCAATCTCCAAACCAGTTTTGTTAATGATGTTGCATTTTCTATCTTTGAATTGAAGTTGGAATCCCTTTTCCACCAATTGACCAACACTGAAAAGATTATGATTTAAAACTTCTACATAATAGACATTATCAGTATTATGCTTACCATCCAGAGCAATAGTACCTCTACCTTTGATCATACATGCTTTGTCATCTCCAAAGCTAACTTGACCGCCATTGTATTCTTGTAGGGATAGAAATTTCCTTTTATCTCTAGTCATATGATGCGAGCATCCACTATCGATTACCCATTCATCCTTGTCTTCAACTTTTGCTTCCAGAGCTTTTTCTTCATTCTTGATAGCTAGTTTCAGTTCATCATCCTTTAAAGCATAGAAAACCCATTCCTTTCCATCATCAAATCCACTAGAAGAGTCTACTGCTGGTTCATCCCTAGAGTCATCACTTACTCCTTCCTCATCTGCTATGTAGCATTGTTTGTTTCTCTTGAATCTATATCTGCTCTGATTAGGCTTAAATGATTTCTTAACTCTCTCTTCAAATCTTGCATTCCTTTCAGGACATGTAGATGCAAAATGACCAATCTTATTACATGCAAAACATTTAAAAGGTGCTTTTCCTTCATACTTACTTCCTGTCGGTCCTTTACGTACTCTTCTAGAAAATAGGGCTTCAAGTTGCTCAAATTATTCATCCTCTTTCCTCATATCTTCCAATTATTTTGCATATAGGGATTTCCAATCATTCTTGCTAGTAGCTGATGATGATGCATGAAAATTAGGTTCAAGCTTTGCAGCTCGAGAAGGTCCAAATTCTTCAAGCTAAAAAGAAAATAAGTCTCTGTTAACTGAAGTGTTTTCCATTGTTCTCAGTTCATTAATTGTAGTTGCCTTCATCTTCTAAGCTGGTGGAAGGGCTCTCAAGACTTTGGGAACTATCTCATCTTCACTCAGAGATCCTCCACAACATTGAATTCCCATGACAGTCTCATTTACTCTTTCCATAAATGTAGCAATTCTTTTATTTTCATGGATCTTCAAGTTTTCATACTTTACCCAGTAACCATCAAGTTTAACAATTTTGACAGTAGGGTCACCTTCATTCAGAGTTTGCAATTTATCCCACATAACCTTTGTCAATGATTTATTAGTCAATCCCATGATTTGATGATCAGTAAGTGTATGGAGGAGGGCTTCTCTAACTCTGCAATCATTTTCAATATTTTTGTCCAAGTCTGCAGGAGCAGGATTGCCAGATGTCGGCTCATAAGGTGTGTATCCTTTCTCAGTGATCTCCCAAATATCCTTTTCTAAGACATCTAAGATAAGTCTCCATTCAGATTTTCCATATCCCATAATTTTTTGCATCAAGCTTAGGGGTTTCTCTTCTGAAAATAGTTGACGGTGGATTTGAAGTGTTAGTTGCCATAGGATCTTTCTCAAGTGGTTAAGCTTCTGCAAAAGAGGACCAAAGCTCTTATACCAATTTTTAGGATAATTGATGAACAACTAAGAGGGGGGGTGAATCAGTTGTTAATAGATTATATCAATCAAACCACTCAATAACCTTTAACCAGAGTATATAAACATTAAGTACCAGAATAGAAGAAATAGATACCAATAGACAATACAAATTAATAATAAAATATATAATCAACACAATGCAACCATACCACATAACACCATGATTTGTACGTTGAAAACCCAGAGAGGGAAAAACCATGGTGGGAAGCATACCCACATGAAGATGATACTTCTGTAGAAAGTATGTAGAGGTCTACACATGCAGGAAGGCACACTGCCTAGAGCATATTGCTCATTACAAAAGAATCTCACTGACTACATAGAGGTTATAACCACCTCGAGATAATTGGACAACAATCCAAAACAATGAACTACTAGAGATAGCATCTACCATGCTTGGTTACGGTCCTGATTAAGCTCAATATCGGAGGCCTTTGACCTCTTCTTTAAACCTAATTTGATCCTCAATGATCGACCAAAACTCCTTTGCATATGATATTACATTTCCATTCTCATACCATGATCTACAATGAGATCTTACATCAATTTATACCAACCCTAATGCCTAAACCAATTAGGTTGGCCACCTAAAATATATTACAATAAGATCATTACTTACATCCATATTACAATGATATGCCATGTCGGCTTGAGACCAAAAGAGAAATAACCAATCCATAAATCATCCCAGTAACATGTAGAGAAAACGTTAACATGATACCGATCCATAACCTAGATAGGTACCGGACCTAATCTTGGTCCACCACACAAAAGAGATGTCTTCAATCAGTTGAGGCACGATCAAAGGACATCTTCAACGTCATGAAATCCATCTAGAAGCCACACCAACACCACTTATGCATCATGTCCAAGATTCTCAATAAAAGCTCTGTGGGCAAAACCTTAAACCCATGTCGGTAAGGGTTCACAAGAGTATAATTTCATCGATCACCAAGTCAATACCAACTAACCAAAACATACTCCATTGATCCAAACATGTTGGAAGTGTCCAACAGATAGTTCCTTCTGCCGGTAACACTAGATCTTATGTCAGTAACCAAAACCTGTCTGTCGGTAACCAACCATAACAGCTAGTGTTGACATCAATAACAAAACATCAATGCAACACATAATCAATTCATCCATAATGCCAATAGCTTCAACTTGCATAGGTCTGAGGGGTAATACACCTAAGTACTTTAATTTACTAGAAAACTTCTAGCATGGTTAACACTTTCTAACATAAGCATGGGAATCCTTAAACAATGTGGGCCAATAATATCCAACCATAAAGTTCTTATGGGTAGTGGTATTTGCTGTGAAATGGCCACCACATACTTCTGAATGCGTGTCCTTTAATACCACTTTTTCTTGATGTTCATCCAAATAGAATAATAAAATACCATCCCTATCACTATAATACAAGTCTTTGTTGATATAGATTATTTTTGAGCTTAGAGCTTCAAAGTTCTTTTCTAGTTATATATTAAACCATTTGGACATTTCACATGTTTTAGGAAGTATAAAATATTTGTGTACCATGGATTATGTTGAAGGCTACACACATTCTCTTCTAAATTCGACAAGGTGTTCACCTGTGCTGCTTCTAAGTTCTTTTTTGCCATAAGTTTTGCTAAACCTTTCTGCCTGACTAATTTGGTAATTTGTATATCCATATTGAACTCTTGTACCTTTTTTATCCACCTACAACTCCTCCCTATTACTTCTAACTAGACAAAAATGTCCTTTATTATTTTATTAGGTACACATGCTATGACTTTAGCTCCCACAAGGTATGGCCTAAAATTTTTGACTGCTTTCACCAATATATAAGCTTATTTCTCTACCATATCATATTTTAGTTATGCAACTTGGAGGGATTTACTATAGAAGGTTGTAGGTTGTCCATACCCTTCATCATTTTTTTGAAGTATCACAACTACAATTTTATGGAATGAGAGAAAATAAAATATTTTAAAAGGCTTACCAAAATCTAGGGATTTCAATGTTAGTGCCTCTTTGATTACCCTCTTAATAGCTATAAATACATCTAAAGCTTCAGTAGACCAGTCAATCTTAGATCCCTTCTTCCATTGGAAAGAGACATTATTCCATTGAAGATTGATGCATGGGATATGTTTAGGAGTTGTCATTGATGGCAACTCAATTCAGAAATCACATTCAATATGCACAGATTTAATTTATCAGAAGTTGTATTATCATTAGGCATAAGTTTGGAAGGTAAAATACAGTATCCAATAGAGTATGAGTACATTGTGTAGATATTTATTTGGTTAATATAATAGAAGAAGAAGATTTGAGGTTCAAGGTAGCTTATTTTGTAGTCCTAGTATCCAGTGTTGATTCATGAGAAAGATTGAAGGCTCGATATCCAGTAATTCGGGTAGAACAAAGCTATTTTGGTGTAACGTGTGTTGTGGAATCTTTGGGATAATTTCAGTGGTTGTTGTTGAGTTCAAGATAATTGTGCCGACATGCGAGAAGCCTATTATCATCTTGTTTAGGTCTGCATATGGATTTATGGATACACATTTTATGTTACATGTTATACAATGTCTTAGAAGCCGACATAGGAATTCATCTATTTTGGTGGTGTAGATGTATAAGAGCAACTTGTATGATAATTTTGGTATGGTAGATGTGCAAATGTTGATGTGTGATGAGCAAATGAGCATCAACATGTAGATTTGGTGCTCTGGTAAATGACTATGCAATAGAACAGAGTAGATAAGAAGAACACAGGAGGACAGTAAGATTTTGCTTAACCGGAACTGCTTTTTGGCATTTGTATATGTTATATATCAGTTTAGTTATTTTTATTTCTTTTTTAATCACTTGTAAGGCATTGATCTTTCCTCAAGGTTGTAGTAATGTTTTGTATTTGAGTAGTGAGATCTAGGTAGTGTGCCTGAATGTAAGTGCATTCCCCTTTTGTAATATTATTATACTCCTGATTAAAGTATAATAATATTGTGGGTTCAAATCCCACTATGGTTTTTCCCTTTCCAGGTTTCCATGTAAAAATTTTGGTGTTATGGTTTTGTGGTTGATTGGTTTATGTTTCTGCACTTTACTTTCATTCTTATGCATCCGGTGGTTTAAGAATCCGTTTAATAAATTTATGAATTGCAGAATACTAATTCACCCCCCCCCCCCCTCTTAGTGTTGATTGATTCCAACATCTTCAACATTTTATAAATAGGCTTCACAATCTTAGCAAAATTGGGAATAAATCTTCTAACAAAGTTGATTTGACCAAAAAATGACTGAATGAACTTCACAATCTTTGGGATAGGTATTTTGTCTACCACTGCTACTATTTTTGGATCTATTCTAATCCCATTCTTTGAAACTATGTGACCTAAGAGATTACATTTACTAATAGAAAAATTACACTTCTTGGGATTTAAGGAGATCCCAAACTCAAGAGCCCTAATAAATATCTTCTCAAGATGAAAACAATGATCTTCTGCTTCCTTTGAGAGTGTAGTTAGGTCATCCTAATAAACTACCATAATTATATAAATCAAATTTGAGAATGCCACATCCATGGTCCTCTAAAAAGTATCCCCAATGTTAGTGAACCCAAATGACATCCTCACATACACATACGTTCCCCAAGGTGTAGTGAATGCAGTGCTATATTATTCGGATTCCTTCACCTTGACTTGGTTATATCCTTAAAAATCCATCAATCATTGACAGTTCACAATCTGTTACCTTTTGCAACATGTCTTTCATATTTGGAAGTGGATAATTATCCTTAAGTGAAGACATATTTAGGTTTCTAAAATCCACACACAACCTTATATCTCCATTCTTCTTCTTGAACAAAACTAAATTTGATATCTAGGTGGAATGCCTAATTGGCTTAATATCCACCATCTCTGAGCTTCATAAGTTCTTGCATTGTCTAAGATTTAGATTGATTAGTCTTTTTTTTGTCTAAAGGGTTTTTCTTTAGGATCCAAAGGAATATTATGTTGAAATAGGTCTTCCCTTAAGGCTTTTAGATCATCATATGACCAAGGAAAAACATGCTTGTACTTCCTTAATAGTTCTATCAACATATTCTTGATTTGTAGGATAATTTTCTTTCCAATATATACTTTTTTAGGGCATGACTCTATTCCTAGGTTTATTTCCTCCAAATCTTCTTTGATGTCTGGGGTAGGCTTCATATCTTGAATATCATTACCATAAAATGTAATTTCCAATGCCACAAGCCCTTTAGGGATATTATTTGTTTTCAAATGAACAACTTCATTCCCAAATATTGTATTTTTACCATCAATTACCTCAACAAAAGCATTAAAATCAAATTCTTGATTCTCATACTCATCAATACAATGGAGAAATTTGAGAAAATCACCATAATCATTATAAACCTACCAATTATAAACATTGTCTTGGATAGAGGGCCCAGTCTTTACCTCAACTCTTGATAGCCCTACTAAGGTGATGTCATTAATTTTAGAAGTAATGTTCACCAAGAAATCTGCCATAATATTTTTATCTTTATACCCATTCTATAGAGAAAGAATAAAAGAGTTCTATTTAATCCCATACAACACATTTTCATTGTTTCAATCTCTTATTCTTGGAGGAATACTTCAATTTGATCTAGGATACAACCAATTTAAAATAACCCCATACTGACAACATCTTGATTCCATGTTTGGTGGCAACATTGAGACCTAAGAGCATACTTCATACTCAAACACATTATTAGTGCATTCAAATAACAATTGGAAGGAATACTTGAATGTCCTTCCACTACGTGCAATAAAAATCATTCTAGCACCTGAGCCCTCCTTACTACATGCCCCATCAAAATAATTCTAACCTAAAACCTCTTGATCTTTATGTATTTCCTTATTAATAGGGTCCGTGTTTTGAAGAACTAGTTATGTTGGTTCAACTCTAAAGTTGTATATCAATATCATGTAGAAACACACCATATTATTGGGATCTATATTTTCTACTATGGTCTCGGTTCTTGGGTCCCTTTCCAAGTTAACATGCTCTTGATTGGTCACTTCAAGGAAATTGGTTAATTTAACCTCTAAATCTTCAAGATTCTAATTAGAGGGATTCCCCTATTATCCATAGAATAACATTTCTCATAAGTGTAGATGGAGGAAATGGATTGAATACAAGATTCAATCTTCCAACATCCAACAATGAAGTTTTATGAATAATAAATTATGGAGAAATAATAGTGTAATAATAAGGATTCGCCCAATGTTTAGAGAAATTTGAAATTAAATGAGGACAAATTAATGGAAATTTTTATGTGTCTACAATAAGTACTATCGACTCACAAACCTATTTCCTTCATAACTCCTATGGGAATAATGTTGATAGAAGCACCAAAATCAATCATGCATTTCTTTACAAGCTTGTTGTTAATTAATAGGGTCAAATAGAAGGGGTCAACCTAGAAAGGATTCTTAATTATAGTTGTACCTAAGTATACTTCATGAATCCTCATGACTTTAGACTCAACATCATTTGTAAGTGCATCTCTATTCTCTAATGTTTCCATACCTTTCTTACTTTTCAAGGATTCATTCGAAACACTTGAAATCAAAGACAAGGCATTTTCACTATGCTCATCTATTTTCATTATTTCTAACAAGGGGACAAATATTTCTATCTATGAGAGAGTTTGAATCATATCAAATGAGGAAGTGTTATAAGTACCTAGAGCAGTAGTCTTACTTTCTATGACCTTGATTTTTTTATCATTCTTGACTAGTACTGAGGGTTTTTGGAGCTTCTTTGTAGCAATTTATTTATCAGGCTCATTACTCCTTTGACTAGTCTTTGGAATATATTGTTGAGGTCTTAAGGTCTTGCATGCTTTGAGTTTGACCTCATCCTTTTGAGAAGAAGATTTTATTTTATTGTTTAGTTGCTTTTACTTTATAAGAATTCCTCTAGGTTCACCTTATCTATTAGCAACACCCTTGCTCCTTAGATTATAATCACTCTTAACTTGATAAATTGTAGCCATTGTGAGTTCCCTGATTTCCTCCTCAATAGGTCTCCTCAGGCTTACTTCCTAAGAATAAGAATCAACTACATTAACTCAGAGTTCATAACATCCTCTTCATTGAGAAAACATCTCAATGCTCTCTTTTTCTCTATCTCCTCTGATTATCAATGTCAAGATCAGTTTCATCATCTTTATAAGAGACATGTCTTGTAATCTCATTGAAAGCCCCACATGAGAGAATGTTAACCATATGATTAGATTCATAACCATCCTCTCAACAAATAGTATATATTTCATATGATTCCTCCATAGATTTAGCAATGGCACATTGGTCTTGAACATGCGATAGGTTGTATACAATACACCATGGGTTCTCTTCCACCATATTTGCACCTATTTTCTTTACTCGATTAGGGGTTTCCTTCTTATTTGAAGGTCTCTAATTAATGGCTTGGGGTTTTCCATCCTTCCAATTTATGTTGTATGAAATATCATGTAGTCTTGGCCTATCATGTCTTTGATAACTAGGTTGATCATGGGATAAGACTTTCTCATTCTTAGCAACTTGTAATTCAAATCTTTAATAGCACTCATAACTTTTTTAATCTTGCCCTCTTGTTTATGCTCCTTATTATGATGTCCCTTTTTGTAGGATCCTAACATCATCCCTTCTTTCTTCCTTACCAAAGGCTTTTCTATTGTTCTCTATGGCAAGGGTAGCCTTAAAAGCCTCACTCAAGTTTGGGGGATTCCTAGATCTCAACTCATAGCCAACTTTTGGGTTAAATGTGTCATAGTAGAAGACCAAGCACATAAGGTTAGTTGGCTTCAAGAAAGGTGGTATTTTATTGTATAATTTGATAAACCTATTGTTAAAGCATGAAACCTCCTCATTTTGTCCCTTTTTTTATATTAGTTAGTTCATGCAGAGCAAAAATAGGATTAGAATTGTCACCATACTAATCTTTGAACATTCTCTTGAAATCAAAAAACATCTTATTAATGTGTTTGGAAGACTTCTATACTATTCTCAAGCATAATCAATGAATGGTTTCATGAAGAGTTTCATGAATACATCTCATTCTCTACTTCAAAATTATCCATGAAATTCTAAAATGTCCTAATGTGCTCCTCACCAATAATTGCACATCTCCTAGAGAGCTTAGGCAATGCATTCCTCAACTGATTACTAATTGCATTCAGATAACCCTAGATCCTAGTGAAATCAATCTGTCTGTATTTGTCTAATTGCATGGATCTTATAGGAAAAGGATCCAATGGTGGGCTGGGTACTTGATGTTGTTGTTGCAAGTTCCCTTGAATATTAAAGGGGTTTGCATTTCCCTGGTTGAAATGATGTTGAGGTCCCTGATTGTATTGTTGATACTATTTTGCTACTTGTTGTTTGTATTGCAAATATCACAGATATTGTTGGTAAGCATTATTCCCTCCCATAGGTTTTTTTGGTGGGTATTTTGGTGGAGAAAAAAATACCCATACCTAGGTCTGTGAAGAGGATTCTGCATATTATACTACTAATATTGCATATTTTGTTGTTTGTCAATTCCTACTTCGCTGGTAGAAACATGTTGATCACTCACAAGTGGTATATTCAAATTTGCAGAAACATGCGACACATTGGTTGCTTGAGTATGATGGTATGATGAAATAATAAGGATCCGGTAAACTACTGAGATGGGGGGGGTGAATCAATAGATATTAAACTGATATAAACTTGCACCAATCTCAAAAACAACCTCCCAAAGTAAACTTTAAACTAACAAGTGAAACCACTGAACTATAAATGCAATATCACTTGTCAAGATAAATCAGTGGACTGTTATAATAGATTAACAGTAAACAACTTGAAACTCACAAACATCCAAATACTTTATTGACATAAGTAAAACCTCATTTCAGATTGCTACTAGTTAACATAACTTATCAAAGTGGATTAAGAAGTTAATCAATTCAACCATAGTAAACATAACCACAAAAAAATTCACCACTTGACACAATATTTTTGATGTGGAAACCCAAATGGGAAAAACCACGATGAGATGAGACTCATAAGTTAACTATCTAAACTCTTCTGAAGTTTTCCTTGTTAGGAGCCAAGCCTGTTAAAGCTTTTACAAAAAGTCATGTTAAGAATAGACCCTATTAGGGACCACCTGGTTAAGGGATTACCTATAATGCCTTGTTAGAAGCAATACCCTATCAGGAGTAACCTCAATAGGGGATTTGAAATCCAAGCTAATGGACCACCTGGTTAGAGGATTTGATTAGCACTAAGCTTGTTAGAGCTTACCCAGTTAGGGGATTTCAATTGCTATAATTGTTAGAAAACAACAGGGGTTTTGCTGATCTGTTTGAATAACACTACACTTGCTTGTTCAGATCCTTTTCATGCTCCTATGTGCCTTTACACAAATTGTAGATACATCATCAGGTTCTACAGCCACACACTCAACTGAAACTTTACTGATTCTTAATCAAAACAACTCATCAACCTTATAAACAAATCAATAGGTCGGTAACACAACAAAAACCTAATTCTCTCTTAAACCAATTTATAACCTTTAATCGGAGCACATAAATATTGAATATCATAATAGAAAAAATAAATACTGGTAAGCAGTAAAACTTAAGAATGAAATAGAGAATTAACACAATGCAACCATACCACATAACGCCATGATTTGTACATGGAAAACTCAGTAAAGGGAAAAACCATGGTGGGAATCCTACCCATAGTAAGATGATACTTTTGTAGAAAGTATGTGATACAATAAGGGGCTTGCACATGTAGGAAGGCACACTACCTAGAGCATACTGCTCATTACAAAGGAGTCTCACTGACTACATAGAGGTTATAACCACTTCAAGATAATTGTACAACAATCCAAAAGAATGAACTTCCAGAGATAGCATTTACCATGCCTAATTACAGTCTCAGTTAAGCTCAATACCAGAGGCCTTTGACATCTTACTTAAACCCAATTTGATCACCTATGATCGACCAAATATCATTTGCATATGATATTTCATCCCACGACCACAATACACGACCTACAATGAGATCATACATGAATTTATACAAACCCTAAGGCCTAAACCAATTAGTTTGGCTACCTAAAAGATATTATAATAAGATCAGTACATACATCCATATTACAATGATATGCCATGTTGGTTTAAGACCAAAACAACATTAACCAATCCATAAAACATCCTGGTAATGTGTAGAGAACACGTTAACATGATACTGGTCCATAACCTAGATAGGTACCAGACCTAATCTGGGTCCACCATGCCAAAGTGATGTCTCAACCAGTCAAGGCACGATCAAGGATCACCTTCTGCATCTTGAATTCCATCTAGAAGCCACACCAACACAACTTGCATTATGTCAAAGATTCTCAGTAAAAGATCTATCAGTTAAACCTTAAACCCTTACTGGTAACACAATATCTTCTACCAATAACCAAAACTTGTGTGTTGGTAACCAACCATAATAGCTAGTGTTGACATCAATGAAAAAACATCAATGCAACACATAATCAATTCCTCTATATTGCCAACAATCTCCCCCTTTGGTAGTGATGGCAAGACTAGATGTGAAAAAATAAAACATTTAAGTGCCAAGAAGTGCCAAACATTTCTCATAGAAGATATAACAATGAAAAACTGAAAAATCCTAGCAACTCCCCCCGAGGAGTGTAGTCCAATCTGAAACTGATCTGAATTTTTCACATAAACATTATTTTTCACATAGAACTCTCCCCCTTTGACATCAATGCCAAAGATATGACATAGATATCAAAATTATATGAATCTCAAAGTTGACTACTCCCCCTGAGTAGTAGCACCACTACATCAACCTGGAGAAAAGGATAAATTTGCTAATGCATACCAAACTGATGGTCTACTCCATTAATTAAGTTTCTGTTGAAGGGGTAGATACCCCTAACCTATCCCTCAAATACTCAAATGATTCCTTAGACAATGGTTTAGTGAATATATCTGCAATCTATTGTTTAGTGTTCACATAAACCAATTTGACTTCCTTTTCTTCCACCTTGTCCTTCAACACGTTATATTTTATTAATATGTGTTTAGTCTTAGAGTGAAATACCAGATTCTTAGACATGTCAATAGTTGCAAATTTATCACAATAGATACCTACTAGTTCACTACAATTTACATTGATATCCTTCGACATTTGCTTCATCCATAAGACTTGAGTGCAATTAGTTGCTGCTGCAATATATTCAACTTCTGCAATAGATAAACAAATACATGACTATTTTTTGTTGATCCATGAAACCAATTTCTTTCCAAGAAAGAAAGATCCACCAGAAGTTCTCTTCCTCTCATCGGTATCTCCTACCCAATCTAAATCTGTATATGCACATAAAGTGAAGTTATCATCTCTAGAATACCATAAGCCATATTTTGTTGTTCCTTGTAA
Source organism: Cryptomeria japonica (assembly GCF_030272615.1). Taxonomy (NCBI): domain Eukaryota; kingdom Viridiplantae; phylum Streptophyta; class Pinopsida; order Cupressales; family Cupressaceae; genus Cryptomeria; species Cryptomeria japonica. Next base: position 361,599,087 of record NC_081405.1, on the reverse strand, counting down.
ATACAAGAATATCCTCTTTACTGCACATTCATGATTTTCTATAGGATTACTTTGATATCTTGAAACAATACTTATTGCATTCATAATATCTGGTCTAGTCTAAGTTAGATATAATAAGCCCCCAATCATAGACTTATACCTTGTCGAATTTATCGGTGTAAATGTGTCTTTGATAGATGATTTCATCACTTGTCACCATAGTAGTACTTACTGGTATGGAATTATCCATACCAATTTCTTCAACAATTCCCTTAGATACTTAGTTTGACAAATAAAGATGCCTTTGTCAGTTTGAGTAATCTGTAAACCTAAGAAAAATCTCATCTCACCAATCATCGACATTTGAAATTCATTCTTCATATTATTAGAGAATTCCATGTACAATTTATCTTCACCTCCAAAAATGATATCATCAACAAATACTTCAATATTCAGAATATCATCATCACTGGTTTTATAATAAAAATTATTGTTAGCACTGCCTTTAGTAAAACCAAGCTTCAAAAGATATTTATCCAACCTTGCATACCAAGCTCTAGGAGCTTGTTTCAATCCATATAAAGCTTTCCTTAACTTGCAAACCATATCTTTATCATCTGTCAGTGAAAATCCATCAAGTTGCTCAATGTATGCCTCTTCTTCAAGTTCACCATTCAAGAATGCACATTTAACATCCATTTGATAAACCTTATAGTTCTTATAAGCTGCATAGGCAAGAAATAGTCTAACAAATTCAATTCTAGCTAGAGGTGCAAATGTCTAACCATAACCAATTCCTTCCATTTGAGAATATTTTTTACAAACCACTCTAGCCTTGTTTCTTACAACTTGACCATCCTCATTTAGTTTATTCCTACAAACCCATTTAGTTCCAATAACATTCTTATTTTTAGGCTAGGGAACTAAAGTCCAAGTCTCATTCTTCTCTATATGATCTAATTCATCTTCCATAGCCTTTAACCAATGTTTATCTTTACAAGCTTCAATAATAGATGCCGGTTCAATTTGAGAAATAAGACATACCTCTTCATTTGCCAGTCTTCTTCTTTTCATAACTCCCTTGTTCCTATCTCCAATGATTTAACCTTACATACCTTGGTGTCTTCTAAACTTCAGGTTCACTGTTCTGATCATCAGTCACAGTTGAATTTTCTAATTGTATTGGTGTAACTATCTTAGTGTCTTGTGTTGGTTGAGGAATTGCTGATTCAGTTGTGATTATTTCCACTATCGGTTCCCTATCATATGATATAGATTTATTTTTGTATTTCTCATCCACTTTCACATTAGCGCTCTCCACAATTTTCTGCAATCTTTTGTTATAACATCTATATGCTTTTCTTTGAATTGAATATCCAAGAAATATCCCTTCATCACATCTAGGATCAAACTTCCCAATTGAATCATCCTTTTTGATATAACATTTACTTCTAAAAATTTTGAAATATTTAATAGTAGGTGTATGTCCAAACCATAATTCATCGGTTTCACCTTTGATGTGAACTTTGTTGAATGTGTAGACTACTGTACTTATTTCTTCTCTCCAGTAAATGTGAGGCAATTTGGCTTCCATCGTCAGGATTCTTGTTGCATCCAAAATGATTCTATTCTTACTTTCCACTACTCCATTTTGCTGAGGAGTCCGGGGTGCAGATAGTTGTCTCCTAATTCCATTTGACTCACAATAACTGTTAAATTCATGAGAATTCAACTCACCGCCTTGATCTAATCTCATACATTTGATTTTCAATCTAGTTTTAGTGTCCACCTTTTCTTTAAAGATCTTGAATTTCTCAAAAGCTTCAGACTTATTTCTAAGAAAAGTCACCCACATCATTCTAGAATAATCATGAAGTATCTATCACCTTGAAAGCTTCTAGTCCTTGTTGGGCCACATAATTCAGTATGAATCAAATCAAGGACATCATTAGATTTATCGTGTAAGCTCTTAAAAGAAGTTCTTACTTGTTTTCCCAATTGACATTCCTTACATACCAGATTATGAGGGTTTATAATCTTAGGTATATCTCTAACTGCCTTTGTTGAACTGATCTTAACAATAGAATCAAAATTAACATGACACAACCTCTTATGTTATAACTAACTCTCATTAATATGAGCAATCAGACATATCTTATGACCAGTGTTCAAGTGAAAGATATTACCTCCAGTCTAAGTACCGGTTGCAATCTCCAAACTAGTTTTGTTAATGGTTTTGCATTTTCTATGAGGTCCTTGAGGATATAAAAGATGAAGTAGTAAGAATCAGAGAATTGTTTGCACCACTAAAAGTTCCAGTCACATATACTGGTAGGCAACAAGTAGATGATTTAGAGACTGATTCAAGCAAGTATGAATGGGGTCCTGACCACCTCTCAAACACATCCACTATAGAAACTCCAGAAGAGTCCAGTGATGTCATAAATGATGCTCAAGAGCTGATGCATATAAAACTAGAGAAAGAAATACAGGAAATTAGACAAAAGAGACAAGAAAATTATGAACAAGGATTGAAAGAAGGAAGAATACCAGAAAGCTTCTCATCTATGTACCCCTATCCTAAAATAGAACAAATCAGGTATAGCACTACACAAGAAGAGTTGGAAGCTACAAAACAAGAACCAATTATCAATCCAGAAGAAGCTGAATGGAATAGATGACAGCAAATCATAGAAACATCAAGATCATGTCAACAAGTGTGTTAGATACAGGTGACAAATGAACCACAACATGAAGGAACTTGCAGTATTAGAGATGTTGGTGTTGATACCATACATACACTTATTAAATCACTTGAAGAAGATTCAAAAACTTCACCTGATGAATTTGATGACAGTCCTATTCAGGACAATATCTACTCAGCCTCAAATTCTGAATCAGCTAATACAAACAATGAAAATATGTCTACTAATCTTATCATTGTTGAACCATGATATGACGTCCATTCTAGCGTAGTGAACAATGTTACAAGTATTTCTATCAGATTAGATCAACTAAATATTAACGTGAACTTTACTAATCATGATCTGACTCTTCCTAGTCTCGAGACAATTATGCATGCTATTCTTCTGGAACTCAACTTTTTGATCCGCTGATGTGATAATAATACCATGAATGCTCTTGAACCTATCCAAGATTTCTCCTTAGTACATCCTGAATTGATTGACTGTACTTTACAAAACCACCCCATGAATATAACTACTTTTGCTAATGACTATACATTAGCCTATTATCTCAATGCAGTCGAACCTATAGACTCTTCCACCAGTGAACAAAGTGAAAATATGACTGAAGTGGATATCAAGTATCTTAGTCACAAAAACAAGAAAAATAAAAATAAAAGATTTGATGGCAAGAAACACATTGTGGCGGTGTTAGAAAATAAAGGACGTACCTAAAGGTGAAAACCTCTCTAAGGCACCTGAAGGTGAGATACTTCATATATTGCCAAGTCATTTCCAAGAAAGGTCCTCCATATTGATCGAGCCAACTCAACCAGTGAACATTGGGAGTCAAGAGACAACACACATCATCCATGTAGCTCAATCACTATCAACAGAAGAATTGAAGGAGTTCACTCAGCTATTCTTAGAAAAGAAAATAAAATTTGCATGGACATACTCTAATATGCCAGGCTTGGCTCTTGATCTCATTATGCACCATCTTTCAATTACACTAGGAGTAAAACTAGTTAAGCAAAAACTTCGTAAGATGCACCTGCATGTAGCACTATTAGTCAAGGCTGAACTAGAAAAATTGCTCAAAGCTGGATTCATCAAAGCTATAGATTATGTCGAATGGATTTCAAAGATAGTACCTGTGTCAAAGGTAGACAAGTCTATCAAAGTTTGTACTGACTTTAGAGATCTTAACAAAGCATGTCCGAAGGATGACTTTCCATTATCAAATATTGATATGATAGTGCTGGGTATGAAATGTACTCACTAATGGATGGATTCTCTTGATACAATCAAATCAAAATAGCTCTAGGAGATCAAGAAAAGATAGCTTTCACCTATGTATGGGGAACCTTTTGCTAGAACGTCATGCCATTTGGGCTAAGAACGCAGGAGAAACCTATCAAAGAGCAGTTACAACCATCTTTCATGACATGATGCATAAGAATATGGAAGATTATGTTGATGACACCTTAGTGAAGACTATGTAAAGATTAATGCATATTCAAGAGTTAGGTCCTATACTCGACAAAATGGAAAACTTCAAACTCTGATTAAATCCAAAGAAGTGTGCATTCAGAGTGACATCTGGTAAACTACTTGGCTATATCGTTTCAAAGAAGGGAATCAAGGTTGATCCTAAAAAGGTCCAAGCTATAATGGAAATGCTACCTCCAAAGAACATCAGTCAAATGAGAAGTCTACAGGGACGTCTCTAATCCATCAGATGATTCATTTCTCAGCTAGTAGACAAAGCTCAACCTTTCACAAAGGTATTGAGAAAAGGAATAATATACAACTGGGATTAGTAGTGCGAACAATATCTTCAACAGATAAAAGAGTACCTATCAAATCCACTGATATTGATGCCACTGATTCAGGGTGAAACACTAATCTTATATATATCAGCAACTGATTCATCACTGGGGGCACTTCTGGCGCAACAAGATGACAATAAAAAGGAATGATCTATTTATTACATCAGCAGGACATTGGTGTCTTATGAAATGAACTACACTATAATAGAAAAATCATGCTTGGCATTAGTCTTTGCATCACAAAAACTGAGACACTACATGCTAGCACATTCAGTCAAGCTAGTGGCTAAAATTGATCCACTCAAGTATCTTCTCAATAAGGCAACACTTACAGGAAGATTAGCAAAATGGGTCATGATCCTTATAGAGTTTGACATTAAATATGTGGAACGCAAAGCCATAAAAGGATAGGTAATTGCTGATCAACCTGCTGAAGCTTCGCTTGAGGACGCTCAATTGCTACACATAGTTTCCAGATGAATCTATAATTCACCTTACTCAACAACCTTGGAAAATATTCTTTGATGGGTCCTTTACTCAAAATGGTTCAGGTGCTGGCATATTATTCATTACTCCTTAGAAGTATTCAATCCCAAAATCTTATAAGATTCTATTCCCTTGCACAAACAACATTGCAGAATATGAAGCTTTGGTGAATGGGATAAAACTAGCTATTGAATGGAAGGTTGAAGAATTATATATTTATGGAGATTCTCAGTTGGTGGTTAATCAAATCAATGATACATATTAGACTTGAGATGAGAAAATGATGCCTTATAAGAGAATGGTTGATGATCTTAAGAAGTATTTTACTTATGTATCATTCCAACATATTCCTAGGTCTGCAAACAGAGCAACAGATGCTATGGATACCTTGGCATCTATACTTGAGTTATAGGAGTCCAATTTTCGCTTTGATTTCCTGGTGGAAGAGTTATATTACCCCACTTATGATTCTTCTAAGACCCCAATATTCTATTCTATTATTGGACATGACTCATCCCGATACAACCACATCTATTCCTATCTATGTGACCAAATTATCCCTGGAAATCTTACCCAAAATGAGAAAAGAAACCTAACTCGAAATGCTTCACGGTATGTTATCATAGCTAACAATTTATTTAGACAAGGTTTAGACAATACATTTCTTAGATGTCTAGAAACTGAAGAATCTAAACGTGCATTATCAGAAGTCCATGAAGGTATTTGTGGATCTCATTCGAATGGCCTTACTTTAGCTTGGAAAATACTATGGGCTGGCTACTACTGGCCAGACATGGAAAAAGACACCATCCAATTTGCTAAGACTTGTGAGAAATGTCAGCTTCATGGAAATCCCATACATGCCCCAACAAGGGACCTCATACCATTTATAACACACTGGCCTTTTCAGCAATGGGCCTTTGACCTCATTGGTCAGATATATCCTACTTCATCCAACAGACATAAATTCATCATAACTACCACTGAGTATTTCACCAAGTGGGTAGAAGCAGTTCCGCTCTTTAAAGCAACCAGTAAACAAGTTGCTTTGTTCATCCTGAACTATATCATCTATAGGTATGGGATACCTTCATCTATCATGACTGATAATGGAGGATAGTTTAAGAATAAATATTTGGATGAGCTTTTTGAGAAACTCAAAATAAAGCAACACTGGTCATCAGTATATTACCCTCAAGGTAATGGACAAGCTAAGGTGTCTAACAAAAACCTACTGACTATCTTGCATAGAACAGTGAACAAATCTAGGAAGGATTGGCATCTACAGCTCAATCCTGCACTGTGGGCTTACATAACAAGTATCAGAACACCTACTAGGGCTACACCTTTCTCTTTGGTGTATGGGTCTGAAGTAGTACTACCTATTGAAGTAGAAATACCATCTCTAAGAGTTTCTTTGCAAGGTCTTGTTACTGATGAAGATCATAGAGTATCTAGATTGCAAGAACTTGAATTGTTGGATGAGCATCGGTAAGTGGCATTTGATTATCTCAGAGTATATCAAAAGAGAATTTCCAAAGGATATAACAAGAAAGTTAGACAAAGATAATTTCAAGTTGGTGACCTAGTTTTGAGAGAAAATTCAAAAAATCAACAGTTTCACGACAATAAAGGGAAGTTTGAACCCAACTGGCTGGGTCCCTACATTATTACTGTAGTATTCATCTCTGGTGCCTATCAACTCTCAAAATTGGAAGGAGAACAACTCCGTGAACCAATTAAAACCATCCACTTGAAGAAATTCTTCTCTTAGCATTCTCCGTGCCACCAACTTGTATAGTTGGAAAAAGTCCTGAAAAAAAAAAAAAGAGAAAAATCATCAAAAGAAAAAAAAATAAAAAGAAAGAAAATGCCCTAGTGAAAACCTGGTAAATAGGCACCTTGGTAAAAAAAAAAAAATGAATCTCTGCCAAGCAGGTGAAAACCTGGCAAATAGGCACCTCTTGTACTCAAGCGCTCCATCTATCAACACAACGTTGGCATTTCCCGCTTTCATGCATCTTTGCTTTTGCATGTACATATCTTTCAGTCACTTTCATGACATCCTGGTTCAATGGAACCCTCATGACTTGAAACTGATCAGCATCCTAGTCTTAGGTTACTCGACAGAGCAATTTACATATCCTAAGTAGTGTCAAACAAGTCATCTTTCTGTCAGTGAATCCTGGTCGTCCACTTTGAGTCAATCACCTGTCTCCTAACTACCAAAGAGTTTTTATCACTAAGTAAACAAGCAAAACAACATAATGGAAAACAATCACTAAACAGTTTGAGCTATGAATGAAAATTTTCTTTGTGTGCTATCTTTTATATTGGTTTTCAATTATTATCCCTCTGAGTAACTTGAGGAAGTCTATTGTGACTAAGAGGAGCAAGGATTTGGGGCATAATATTTTCTTTGTTTTCTGCTTGTAAGAATGATCCCAATGATCTAGAAACATATAAATTAGCTGGGTGTCTGTGATAAGAGCCTTCACAACAAGGTGAAATCGCCTCACATACCTCTACTCCACTTATTTGTATGCTACAATGAGGTCCATATCATTTCTTTGTCTATTCTGAGGGAATTTCTATATGATGCAATTTGGGTCCCTATGAAATTTGTCCAAGGATATGAATGAAAAACGGTCATTGCAGACAAGATAATTAATACTACACATTGAAAAAGAAAGGAACTCTAACCTTCCTGTTGTGTTCTTTATGCTCAGTGATAAATCTTAAGTATTTTAAATCCAGTGACTAGGTTTAAGATGCATTTTACATATCATTTCACATTTCATTTTGCATATCATTCTGCATTTTTGTGAATTTAGAGTGATTTCGGTATGGTAATAATATCTTTATCTTCTGAAAGAGAGTTGAAAGAATCATCATTTCTTATGCTAAGTGGTGTATTTATCATCATTTATTTGATCGAGTACTTGTGGTTTGAGATGTTAGTTGCATACATAACATTTAATGTAGATTCATACATTTCATTATTTACTCATCTGCATTCATCTTATTGCATAGAAAAATGAAAACATTGCATTACTCATATTACTCATTGCTCATTCATTTATTTCCATATGAAAATAACCAAAAATAGACATCCATAATCATTTGCATTACATACATTCATATTGAAAAGAAATGCATACATATAGAATAAAGCATATAAAAGACATCTCATAAATGAATCAACACAAGTACGATGATGTCAAATCAGATCTCGTATATATATATATATATCATGTCAAGTCTAAAGGTACAAAATGATGTTGAATGACAATATGCAAACTCCCATCAGAGCAAGAATCATATAGGCTACAAAAAAATGGGTGTGTCTACAAAAAATATATCCGAGCTACAAGAAGAATATCTAGCTCTAAGCCTCTCCCTCATCACCTAGTGGAGGAGGAGGAGCCTGATGACCAGGATCCTGTCGAGTTGCCCGAGCTCCCTCAGAATGTGCCATATACTGAGAATAAGGAATCACCTACTGCACTACTGGAACTGCCATGCTATATGCTATGACATAGTAGGCTGCCCTGTTGTTTTGATGCAAAACCTCTTGCTGGAGGGTGTCTTGCTCCGCTCTCATCGCCGCAAGCTGACGATCATGCTTTTCTCTTAACTTAGCCAACTGTCGATCTCTCTCAGCCCTCACCTCTACAAGCTGTCAGTCTTACTCTACTAGCTGAGTCTGAGCCACTGGCAACTGTGACTGCAACTTTGCAAGATGTGCTCTCATCGATCATCCTGTGCCGGTCCCCTACTCTCTCGCAGGCTCTCCACCCCCATCTCCACCTCTAGTACCACCCTTCTCCTCCCTCCACTTTTGGACCTATCTCGGAGCTACTTGCTCCTCCTCAGCTTCACCCAATCTCACTCCTACTCTCCCAAGGGATCCACCCTCACCCCTTTGTCATCCACCCTCAGCTGGAACCCTGCTGCTACTAGTACCAGGATCACCACCTGTCTGCCTCAGAGCCTTGGCTTTCTATCCCTGTCTCGGACCCTATCCCTATACCTATGCAAGGGAATCATCCTCAATATCCTCTACGTGAGGTGCTTGCTCACCCGGATCAGTAAACCTAGGAAAAGGATGCTCTGGAACCATTCTCTATATTAGGGCAATACCCCCACATCCACAACATCATCCATATAATCCCATCTGAGGTGTTATAGACCAATCAGCTCTTGCATGGCCAAGGCATAAGATAATCATGGAAACCATCCTTGTCTCTCCTCATCCATGTAATGCGCATACGCTATAAACTCCACAAGATCCCCTGAGGCTGGCCATACTGCCTAATCACCCATGATACAATGAACCACTACATAATGGTCTACGATCTCCCAATAAATGGGCGTGTGACAAAAAGGTCCTTGCGGACTAGCCACCAGTCATTCCAAGGCTCCAAACCTCTATAAGATCTCCACACTACGGCTATCAAATCGTCTAATTATCGCCACCAAAAATCTATCTTGCCTAGATGGGGCTACGTAATATAACCAGCATACCTGTATATAATCAGCTGCCTGAGCTCTCTACTATCATCTACCACCTACCGACAAATGGAAAGATGCTCCCAAGCCCAAACCTATAAAATATATACACCTGTGGCCATGCTCCGACCATCTCTATACACGATCTCATCCATCTCACGATACATGTGAGCAAGCAAGCAAGAACCCCAGCCAAGCCTCTGAGGGGACTCCATCAATCTCATCAACATCCTACCCCAACCACACTGGAAACCTTGCTGCCCTCTATTTGGCATCAAGAAACAACCAATGAATCCTGCTAGAACACATGCCAGAGGAAACTCCTCACTGTATCTTCTCATCAATATGTCCCAACTACTAGAATGAGTCAAAATGTCAAGATCTCTGAAGATATGCCTCACTACCTGTAATCCTAGAAGGTGCCCTAAATCATAATCCACCTTATCCCCAACAAAAGGGATACGGAGGATCCTATATTCATCCTCAGGAGTGATAGTCAACTCCCCCACTGGAAGATGAAAAGTGTTATGCTCTGAATAGAATCTCTCTACCAATGTTGTGAGCATTCCGTGACTCACACGAATATCTGGCAAACTAAGAAGATGAGTCAAACCACATACATCAATATGAGCCTGCTCAACCTCAGATAAATGTTGAACTAATGCCATAGTAGGAGGATAAATGCATCTAAATAGCACATGAGGTAATAAAACCTACAAAAACCCAACAACGAAGCATCAAAAAACATTTCAAATTAGCCTACAAGAGAAGTAAATCATCAAGCAAATCCAACTGAGTCAAATGCAAAATCAAATTTTCATGTTTAGACCTTCAAAAATGCTCACTATCTCTCGAACAACAAAACATAGAGGGACAGAATCTCGTACGAGCTAGGAATAGCTTTCGTATGACAGAAAAACCCCAAATGACAAACTATTGGGTCCCGTGCGACAAAAATGGTCTTTTAATAGACCTATCGTATGATACAAGGGTGCATCTCGAATGACAATTTAAATGACCTTAAACAACAAAAGAAAAATTACCAGTTACTCATAGAAGACAAAATCCTATCTCGCACGATAAAACATGAAACCTGACCCCACACATGCAAAAAACTTGAAAAATGAGCAAAAAAATTCAAAATTGAAAACATGAAGAGGCTTAAGATCAATCACTTACCGCTAGCTTATAGCACTAATACATTTAGCCTAAAATGCCAATGAAGGTTTCCGATGGAGAAGGTAAATTGTGATCAAACTTGATTTTTTTTTGAAAATATGCCTGATTTTGTCAGAATTTCGACGATAATGCAACATTTGGTTTCAACGGAGAAGGAATTGGCAATGACATTAGGGTTTTTTTAGAAAAAGTGCCCGTGTTCGTCAAAATTCCGATGACCGCATGCATTACTTAAAAAAAAAAGAAAAAACCAAGTCCTTTCATAAATCCTGCCTCTTTACAAAATCCTACCTCTCATTCATCCCGTCTCTGTAGTGAACCTGTAGAGATCATTGGTGTGACAAACATGGCCGCAGTGGGGAACGGGGAAACGAAGTGCCAAGAGTTGGCACATAACCAGTGAGGATGACCGCAAGGGAGCCCAAAATGGGTTGTGTAAATAGCGATGCCTGGGCCTCCGTCAATAGCAATAAGAGCTATGGACGGAGGAAGAAGTCATCTTGTCCTTCAATTTGTACATTTAGGTTCAAGGTGTGTAGGTTGCTTTTCTTGATTTCTTAAATGGAACCAGTTATGAATATGGGAAATTGCTTCTTCACCTTTTGTTTCTTCAAAATTAAGAATGATCGATGGTAGGATGGCTAGAAGAACACCCTTCTTCGAATCTTCCACAAAATTTTTCTTCAAAATCTTCTTCTTCACTTCTATATCCCATTTGCACAATTAAGATATTGGCCTTCTATATGAATCTCATGAAGGAGTTTTGGCTTCCTAGTTAACTTATTTATTAACCAATCTTCATTAGTTTACTAATTTGAAAGAAATTAGGAAAGGTCTAGTAACTTGTAGAGTCACTATAAAAGTTTTAAAAGAAGATTGTGATTTACCTTCCTCTAAATGTGTTACTAGTATAGGGAGATCCTCTCTCCTCTACTTCCTTGATCTTCTTGAGACCTATTCATTCTTATAGTATGTAGTTCAGTTAATTCATATATCATACTAAAAACCCCATCTTCATTATTTTCATTATTGATCTTTGAGAACAAATTGAAAAAAGTCATATTGTTTATAGAGATATATGTCTTCTTCTACTACACCCCTCCATGATATTGCATTATTCATGTAGACTAATTTAATAATTGTGTTCTTACAAGAGCAATTTGAAGTGATGTGGCAAAGCTTGTTGCAAATATAGTAGATTATAGTTTTGGATCGAGGCTTGGGATACTTGCACTTGCAAAGGTAAGTGTGCTCGGAGCATGAAAATGATGATGATTAAAGGATCACTTACAAAAAAATTAGTTTATATTTTTTGTGAGAGTAATGCTTGTGAGTAAAGGGCTAGCAACCAAAGGGGCTAGTTTAAGGAAAGTAAGGATCACGAGACTTGTTTTATTGCTTAGTAAAATTTTGAATATATTTTTTCTGATTGATGAAATGAATTATTTCAATTTGAGCCATATCAATGAGATGAATCAAAGAACAAGTAGCAATAATTGTTGGTGTAATAGGGATATTACCTAGCTAATTCCACTATTAGGTCATTTTTATGCCTTATCATTTAAGTTTACTTAAGGTATACATAGGATACTTATCACTTTATGTCTCACATCATAAGATTAAGATACTTTCATAATCTTATGATATCCTACATGTCTCATCTTGACCTATATAATCAAGGGGTTCTATTTATAATCTTGTAACGTCATAAATTGTACGCACTTGCTAAAGCAGTACAATTTAACACCTAGTTTAGCACCCGCCTTGGCGCAGTTGCACTTTGCATGGCATTTCCCCTTTAGCACTTAATTAATCGAATTAATTAGGTCTAAAGGTTCTATTTCATCATTCTCTACATCATAAAGTTGGGCCCTTTCACTAAAGCGCGCCCTTCGCATTTTATTCCTCCAATACATCACTCAATCAAAAACCCTAATTAGGCCCTATTCTGAGCTTGGGGGCTTGATTTCGGGGGTCAAAACATCTCGAAATCACCTGTAACTTCAGGATTCTCTCTAAAATCATCATATCTGACGGTCCTGAAAATTTGGTGAAAAGTTGTCGGGACCGTGGCGCCCGGAGTGCACACGGTCCCGGACATTTTTCCCAAAATTTTAGGAGCGCGATCCAATCATAAAATAAAGCTTAACCCCAAGAAATTGGCGGGATATTCAATCTCTAGGTCGGCCAAAAGATGAAATTGCGACCTAGGGTTTCATACATAAGAGCTCTCTTTCTTCATTTGAAAGGATCGGATTTTTGTTTTCAGGAACTTCACATGCAGCGAAAGAGCAGATCTTTGAAGACTTCAACATCTTACAACATCCCTCTATCAAGCATTTATCAATTCCATTCATCCATGTAGGGCTTGGAAGACATTGAAGAACAATAGGAGATTACCGACTGAAGATTGGCTTGTACTCCTCCCTTGAGGGTTGGGTATGATTTCATGTTGTTTTCATGTCTTTACATAAGCTTCAATACATCATTTATTCATGCTTTAGATCACTTTGCATCTTGATTTAGAGCATTTACGTTATCATTTACAAGCAATTAGGGTTTACTTTCTAGGTTGCTCTAGTTTGCTTTCTTGCATTTTAGGACCTTGCACACACACTAGGTCTGCACACACAATACATTTTACAAAACAACTTGGCTATTCGTGGAGGTGGAAATCATCGAAGCGGGGGTTTGACTAAGGCAAAACCCTATATAGCCACCCATACACCCTTTTTCAGATATCATTGCAGGTTTCGGGATTCAGACGACGCCGCGGGATACAGATCCAGAGAGAGAAGGTCGAGACAGCACTCTGTATCAAATTGCAGAGCAAAAGACTGGGACAGGGGTGCTGGGTGCCCTGGTCCCTGGGACAGAGGCACTGGGCGCCCTAGTCCTCCAGACAGACAGCTTTCAGACAACTTTCCAACAGTGTTCCAGAGTGTAGAACAGTAGTTTCTGGTGCAGTTTTCAGGACAGTGGCACCCGTACCCCCATCCCGAACATTTTCAGTCCGATTTTGACTTCGGGTACACATCTGCATTCTTATTTCATCCTTGTATTTACAGCTATTCATTGTTTAATCTCAATTCTGCAATCTTGTTATTAGTTCATACTTGCATTTTGGGATTAGGGTTTGAACTTGCATTACTTGATCTTACAATTTCAACAAGGGAATAGAAATCCTAATAGATATCCCGTGGCTCTCTCTTTCACCAAAAGAAGTAGCCAATTGTGTGATATCTCTAGGCTCTTTCGTATTCCGTAATGTGTGTCAAAAGGTAGGATTAGGGCATGTTAACCTAGTCTCACTTTTTCTTCCACACAAATCTCAATCATTCATATTGTAAACTTGAATTCATTGATAGGAATATAGTTTATTCATGTCATATTGATCTTCTCATTTTGTTGTGCTTTCCATTAGACCTCTAGATCTTGGGTGGCTATCTCCATAGTCAAATCTTAAAATATTTACCTTTCTAGATTCTATAAAAGAAATGGTTTTATCAAGAATATCATATGGAATAGCTTCTAAATATTTGCATTTGATAACAATATTGTTAGAGCATTTTTCTTTATAGGAAAATAATCTAAACTAGACTTTTTTTTTCAAGCTAAGACAAAACAAAGTAAGGTATTACAATAATCACTTTCTCTAAATTGAGATTTTTTGGCAAAATTTTCCAAAAAAGTCTCTAAATTAGTCACATAAACATACTTTCTCACTATCTTCTCTTCCATATAACCCCTTGGATCAAATAAGGGTATAGTTCTGAATGCTCTCAAGTTATACATAGTAATATCTTTGTCCTTGAGCCCTAGTTTAATCCCATTTTTTTGTCTATATCAAAGATATTCTTGGCATCCTCACTCAATGGCGATCAAGATCTACCTACCTAGATTAACCTATCTCTAAATTTGGAAAATGGGTGTAGAAGTTTGAGTATGAGTACTCTTCAGTTATTTGTCATGCTTGTAAGGAGAAAAATAAGGATGAAACTTTCCCTATTTCCTAGGAGATTCAAAATATTGATTCTAATCAAGGGAGCTCCCCTTTGGATTGTTCAAGGATATATAATGCTTTGGGTTCTAATGATGGATGTGCCAATGATATTATGTCCCTTCATTGTCTCAAGAAAATAGGATTTGGAGAGAAGGGTCCTTCCTTTGTGCTCAATCAAAGAGCTTTGGATCAATTTTTTAAACCACCCTGATTTTAGGATGGTTCATTTTTGCTTTAGTTATTCCGCCTCTTGTTGTTTTGTTGCTTTGGAGCTGTTTTGTTTTGTTGTTTTGTTGGGATTAATGCTTCATCTTTCTCTTTGCACAAGGGATCAGGGCCCTTTCAAAATCCCTTCTTATCTAATTAAAAACACTCAATGATGATGGATCATTATAGTCCCCCCTCTATGCTTGGATTTAAAAATAGAATGAACTCTAACTACTTGTTTAATTCTAATAGAATATGAAATTAGGGTACCTAGGTAGCATAAGAGGTTGTTCACTAAATTCTTCCACCTTAATGATAGTTAATGTTAAGGATTGAATGAAACAAACTCTTGTTCATTGATCACCTTCTTAGCCTCCTATGGAAGTCATTCTTTGTGTGGTCTACCATGACCATAATCAGGGTCTTAATAAATTGATTAGATACTCTCTATTATCAATAAGAGAGTTATCATAATATAGTCGTGGCAAGTGGTTACAAATAAGATTAGTGGGTCCATAGTTCCCACTTGGTTTGTACTTAGAAACATTATCATTTCTTAGTTGTATGGAAACTACAAATTCATGCATCTAGGCAACAATACACACTAGCTATTATATGATTCCACTAATGAGAAAAGCCTAGTCAATCTTATAGTTTGTGGAATTAGTCATGTCCCTCATATAGAATATCTATATATGGAGTATTATTGCCTATAGATTACCTATTATTTTGCTTAATAATGTGATTATTTCACATACATCATAAAAGTGCCCTTCTAATATGTTTGTGCATCAATCTTGAAACCATATTTTTATTAACCAACCAATGATAAGAATTATCTTAAACACGCCTCTATATTTGAATCCCACTAGCTTTGATAATCAACCATAATAACCTTAACAATGCATCGACGACAACAATGCCTAATAAATCATCATTTGTCTTAGGTGAATCTAGCCAAAGCCAACCCATCAAATCCACTAATCTCCCTTGCATCCCAATCATAAAATTTTATGGTTGTTGGAACAAGCTTGGGAGATTTAGTTCTAACTTTGCAAATCAACATACCCTATTTTGGTTTCCCAAATATTTACTAAATAAGTTTGAAGATAAATTGGGAAGAGAATCCATCATATAGATATTTCCTTTCAATAGCCTTAGAGGACATTGTTTTGTCTATCATTTATTATAATAGCTAATACCCAATTTTTTTATAAGATAACAAGCAAAACCTCCTCTTCACAAACTATGTTTTCCTTAATAATCCAAGAATGAAAAAAGGAACCCACATAAAAATTACTTACTCCCTACCATGAAGGCAAAAGAACATCCAATTTAAAGATGGATGTACCAAAAGGAAATAAATATCACCTCAAAATCTATCTTGAACTTATACATTGAATCTATACACATGAGAATCCCCTTAATAACTCTCTCACAACTTTCAATGCTAGAAGAATGAGTTTTTTCACAAGACTTTCATACTATGATATTTATATCAAGATTCACTTGCATAGTTTTAGAGTCAAGCTGACCCATTCTCATGAGTAGTTTACATGAACCCCTCATAAGAATGGATCACTTAGTACTCATTTCATCAAAGTGATGCTCATAGCGGTGAAGCATTAGGGATTCCTAGGAGGTCACCCATACTAATACTACTCTAAATCAAGCATGTTTAACCATGTAGATTGTCCCAAGATCAAACCCCTTCAACTTGCCACCCCATTTGCAAAACCTTCATCAAGTGGTGTGCCTTATAAACCATTCATTATAGAGCAAATTTAGCTTATCCATTGACAAGTGGGAGGTGTTGATGTGTTTTTTATGCACATGAGAATGTAGAATAAAATACCGAAAAGTATCTTATCCTCTCTTGAATAAATTAAGTTACTCAAATGCTGGAGATTTTCTTGAGGATCACTTGAGACAACTCCAAGGTTCTGGTATGCTGGGTCACAACGTGTGGATAAACATGGTTGATGTGATTGTTGTTATCACAAGGGGACTTATGTTGAATTATCGAATGCTTGAATAGCTGGAACTTGATCATCTGATATTTCAATCTCGCGATGCTTTTTGTCCTAAACTAACTTGAATTGACAAAAGGGCAAAAGGTGAAGTGTTAATAAAATCTATTCTAAGGCCTAGACTGTAAGAAGATGGATGAATGATTAGATGGAATCCTACTGAGCGAGGTCATAACATAGGGTTATATGAGGTAGGGGTAAGTTCAATAGTGATTTCTCCTCTACAACCTTTGCCAGTCTGTGTGAAAATGAGAGCTTGACAGCATTCTTTCGCTTTTAGCTAGCTAAATTTTTCAAGAATTTTATCTCTAGATTTAATATTTCTTTTCTTGCATGAATCTATTAATTTTGAGATAACAGATCTTGCCTTCATGAATTAATCCTAGTTTATCCCTTTAACCCTGATTAATTTATTTAGAGTGTTTAGTCCCATTTTAATCCTTTCTTTTACAATTAAATATTATTAAAAAATTGTATTATTGTTCCAAATTTTGTGGATATTTAGGAGACACAAATAAAATACAAATGTAATCATTCCATATTTTTGTAGGAGATGTTGGAATGAGACTAATAGGAAGAGTAGTAAACATGAGTCACAATGAGCACTTTAGAATAAATCTAAACATTATAAGGAAGAGTAGCTTGGAAAGATAGAAGCGTAATTTATTTTCCAATATGCAAGATTATTACTTGGGAAAGAATCTTGAAAGAGTATTGAAAAGATTCCTTGAGCTAACATTGTCTCACTTATCCAAAATTATGAGGAAGGATTCATTAATGAAATGGTCATTAACAAGATGGAGAGAATAATAATTAGGAAGAGATAGATTTCACATGCTACTAGGTGACTAGATTGGAGAGAAACTAGAGGCAAATCATTTAGCTTGGCCATGACACAAAGTCTTAGAATAGATGCCAACCTTGGTGAATAGAATGAAAATCCCAAACAATTAATGAGTGGTGAGACAAGTAGAGGCATCTATAAATTTTGTATTGAATAAAATAAAGAAAAAATGGGACTAAAACCAAGGGAAATGCACATGGAAAGGATATGATGAAAATCAAAATAAATAGTTTGAAGATAATATTAGTTAACTAAAGGATATTCCACTTGATTATTTGGTATATCATAACTATTTTGACAATTTTTTAAACCATTAGAGGTACCTTTTACTTCTATAGATGAGGCATTCCATCATGTTGAAGTTGTGATATCTTATTTGCCTCTTTATAGAGAACAAATTATCCATACGAATTATCATATATACTTGTAACCTCCATCCCAAACCACCTATTTCACTCTTCTTCCTTTGTGTACCTCTTTTATTCTTCCATTACCTCTTCTCTTACCTAAATTCAATCCAAAACATAGTGTAATAGCATCAAAAAAATTCCATATTTGATTAATATTATCCACAACATATCGAAAAGACAAATACCACACTTACTGTGTCATCAACCAAAAATAATTTACTTACATATTCAAAGAGTTCAATAATGGAGAAACATCCATGCGGTGCTCTACACATGTCCTTGAAGGTTCAAGAAATACTTATCCTCTATTCTTCCATGCATGAAAATAATTGCAACCATACACAATTTCCCACCCAATAGATTCTCTCAAACTAGTTTACTATCTTAACATAGGGTCAAGGAAAAGCGGGCCAAAATAGGAATGCAAGTGTCTTAAAAGCCTTCAAGACCATAGTGGTGAGGATTGAATTTCTTTCTTTAGTGGTATCTTTCTGTAGATTAATTAGTTGTGGATTCTATTAGGACCTTTTCCTAATTAAAAAAATATATATAAAGATTACATCCCTAAATATTGCATTCATAATAGAATAAATTTCTACAATATTGAGACTATATTCATACTAGATTTATAGTGATGAATAAATAAATATTTAAGATTATCAAAAAATTGATGTTTTCTTTCTCCTAACCGTCATTGGATATTGGGTGATCTTTGAGGCATTATGTCAAATAGTTCATGTGCCTTATCTAAGCTTACATATTTTGCATGCATGTGTACCTGGGCAGTTGCACTACAACATCTATACTCACTAATCACATTTGGTTGGAAGTTTCTAAATCCATTTCAAACACATCTTGTGCATATCCTGCAATCATAGCATTCCATTAGATTGTGTTTCTTTGATGCATCTCACTAAATAGTTCATGCGCTTTCATGTCTATACTTCCACATTTTCCAAACATGTCAAACAGAGCATTTCCAATCGTAAGCATCTAATATTAATTGCCCTTACCTTCTGCTTTGATGCAAGCCCATACTCTATTCCAAAGCTCCCATTTTGGCACATGTAGAGAGTACGTTGGCAAATAAAACTGATCGAAATGGAAATCTATTTGTTGCATTGACTGCATTGTGAGGACGCTTATGTATTTCATCGACAGCATAAAGCAGGAAAGGACATGAGAATATCTCCTCAGGGAGGTATTCTATGATAGCTATGAGGTAGATGAGAGTTTCTTATGCCATTTGCTTTGTTCTATGTAGTCAAATGCGAGAACACTGTTTGAATTCAAATGCTAACGGTGATTGTCTTTTTAACAGAAATAGACAGGAAGAGACATCAAGGGAAGGAATGGGCCCACAACACACCTAAGAAGTCAAAGCTTAGTGTGTGTTGTTTAAGGCTTCCCCCTTAAGACATCATAATTGATTGGCTCTTCACTCCTAAGACCTTCAAAAGTCTTTAATGGCTTCATTGAGTCCTTTTGTCTTCCAAATTCACCTGCACCAACTTGAATTCTCCTTCAATGCTTGATTTCCTATTCACTTGGAATTGAATTGATTTTATAACTAAGAGATCACTTGAATTGTAGGTAGACCCCTTCAAATGATAGAGTAGGCTTCCTTTTATACCTTATATATGTCTTGAAAGCATTTTATCCTGATGGCTTTAAATTAAAGTACTTTCTCTTCTATCTGGTATTGGTGGAGCAAATCCTTTTATGATATGTAAGTTGAGAATATTTTATGAAAGGTCCCTAAATGAATACACTTTAAACTGATTTTAATATACCTTGAAGTGTGCAATATGGAAGGTTTGTATTCTTAATCTCCTACCCATTTCTTAATTTAAAAGATGATATCTTTATTAAATATCTTTATTAACTTGATTTCTCCTTCAATTCTTGATGAATGCTTGATTGCATGTTCACTTGGAATTGAATTGATTTAATAATTAAGAGATCACTTGAATTGTAGGTAAACCCCTTCAAATGATAGGGTAGGCTTCCTTTTATACCTAATATATGTCTTGAAAGCATTTTATTGTGATGGCTTTAAATTAAAGTACTTTATCTTGTATCTGGTATTGGTGGAGCAGAGGTTGCTTTGCATCATCCTAGGATACATATTTCCGTAGATACAACACAAGTTAAATGTATCCCAGGTTGATGCAAAGCAACCTCTGCTCCAGAGATCACCAAAAAATAGAGAAAGAACTTTAATTTAATGCCATCAGGACAAAAGTCTTTAATCAAGATAGATAAAATTTGAGTTTGATTGTCATCATTTACATTGCCAAATTCTTCACACGTAACTCCTGAATCAATTTCTTACTCACAAGAATTTTATTATGTCTCAAATAAAGGGAAACAAAAGGCTTCAAATAGAAAACTTGAACATGCAACTAAATCCATTGACTAACCAGAAGAACAAAATTAAGAAATGGTTTGATCATCTGAGAGATGTTGTAGACTTGCAACTCACCAACTAAGTTTTTGTAGGTAAGAATTTTTTTTGTTTTGGTTATGGTTGTGATGTTTATAGGGAGACATTTACAAATTTATATCTATTTTCACTATTTAATGGTTTATGGGTTTGTAATGGTAATTTAATGTTGTTTCATATTTTTGTATACATTCTTTATAATAGCCTATTATATTGATTTGTTCTATTATGCATAATGGTGTGGGTCAGACGGCTTTGCCGTCGGTGCATGAAAGCATTGAACGAGTTCTACTTTTAAAAATTACATGAAACATTTTTAATTTATTTGATTCAGTGTTATTTGCAAAAAATGATTATCAATGATGTTTCCTTTCTCCAAGAATTGTCTAGGATCTTTCCATCAGATAATATGTAACATCGAATGACTAAATATTTTCATTACAAATGCTTATTTTATTTAATTATTATCTGAGCGTGAATTAAAATTTATATCTATACGGAAGCAGAACATACAAGTTGAAGAGTCATATGCAAGCAAATTTCCTAAAAGAAAGCAAGTAGGCATTATCTTGAATGACATGGAAACAAGCTCATTAGTTGCCTAGAAGAGAGCAATTGGAGAATGGCAGAGGAAAGTGTTTAAGGGTGATAAATAGATAGATAGTATGCAATACAAACAAACAATGTCTGGAGTGTCTGATGTGACGTCTCTAATTTATGTCTGGAGGGATTAACTAGTTTTGGAGTTCCTGCAAAACCTATTGGGCCACGCTTGGAGGAAATCAATGTGTTCATGCAAGGAGCACCTTTTTTCTATTATGAGAATGATACTTTTGCACTGAGGGATATTTGGAAGTCAATATCTAAAAATTTCTATAGTGTGGAACAAGAGTTGGTGGACTTGAAGTATAATTGTCAGCTTTCAGAAGACCAAGAGGTTATGTGCACAATCTCTCAATAGAAGAGCAATTTCAAGAATTACCTCTCCCCCCCATGACTATTCAGGAAGCACTTCCTCAAACAAAGGACTATTGGCCTCCATGGGATCAAATAAAAAAATTAAAGCATAGACTCTAGACGATGTGGTGGTGTCCTTCGTGAAGAACTCTACACTATAATTGAAACTTCACGAGGGAAACTGCAAGATAGTGAAGAGAAATACAATCTTGAAAAGTGGGAAGAATGGATCTTGGTTTGGGTGGGGCCAAGTCAGGTGGCTCCTCTAGAGGTTCACGGGATAGAAATCATATTAGGATTTGAAAAGATCACACTCATGGAACTTCGTGTGCGAGTGATCGATTGTGGTGTTTGGGTAATGCATTCCAAATAGGTACGATTGCAATCAAGACATTACCCATTTGGAATGCAACTGTACCTATTTGGAATGCATTACCCAAACACCACAATCGATCACTCGCACACGAAGTTCCATGAGTGTGATCTTTTTCAAATCCTAATTTTATTTCTATCTCATCAACCTCTAGAGTAGCCACCTGACTTGGCCTCACCCAAACCAAGATCCATTCTTCCCACTTTTCAAGATTGTATTTCTCTTCACTATCTTGTAGTTTCCCTCGTGAATTTTCAATTATAGTGTAGAGTTCTTCACGAAGGACACCACCACATTGTCTAGAGTCTATGCTTTAATTTTTTTCTTTGATCCCATGGAGGCCAATAGTCCTTTGTTTGAGGAAGTGCTTCCTAAATAGTCATGGGGGGGAGAGGTAACTCTTGAAATATATCTTCTATTGGGAGATTGTGTACATAACCTCTTGGTCTTCTAAAAGCTGACAATTATACTTCGAGTCCGCCAACTCTTGTTCCACACTATAGAAATTTTTGGATATTGACTCCCAAATATCCCTCGGTGCAAAAGTATCATTCTCATAATAGAAAAAAGGTGCTCCTTGCATGAACACATTGATTTCCTCCAAGCGTGGCCCAATAGTCTTTGCAGGAACTCCAAAACTAGTTAGTCCCTCCAGACATAAATTAGAGACGTCACATCAGACACTCCAGACATTGTCTATTTGTATTGCATACTATCTATCTATTTATCACCCTTAAACACTTTCCTCTGCCATTCTCCAATTGCTCTCTTCTAGGCAGCTGATGAGCTTGTTTCCATGTCATTCAAGATAATGCCTACTTGCTTTCTTTTAGGAAATTTGCTTGCAAGAGACTCTTCAACTTGTATGTTCTTCTTCCGTACATATATAAATTTTAATTCATGCTTAGATAATAATTAAATTAAATAAGCATTTGTAAAGAAAAAATTTAGTCATCTAATGTTACATATTATCTGACGGAAAGATCCTAGACAATTCTTGGAGAAAGGAAACATCATTGATAATCATTTTTTGCAAATAACACTAAATCAAATAAATTAAAATGTTTAATACAATTTTTAAAAATAGAACTCATTCAATGCTTTCATGCACCGACAACAAAGCTGTTTGACCCACATCATCTCTCGCTATCGGAATTCTAACGACAACCAATGAAACACCTGACAAGGATGTTGTGCATCCGACGACGCTCCTCTATCAGAATTTTATACTTTGGAGTCGGAATTTCGATGATAGCCCGAGATCGCGATGGTATTCTTTCGGGGAATGAGCATCCATGGTGGCCGTCGGAAAGGTTGGAGGTGATGTCAGAATTGCGATGACCACAAGGATAGTCGAAACTTCTGACAAAAAGTTTTCGAAGGCTATTTTTGTCAGTAGTGTGATGAAATGTGGTTGGAATTCTGATGACTTGCCGTCAAAATCTTGACCCAAATGTACTAGTGTAGTTTTGGGGTTGATTATGATGTCTCTAGTGCTTAAATCGATGCTGATGAGTAGGGACCACTATTTTCTTCGCAGAAGGCTTTTTGAATTTTCAAACTTAGAGGGTTAAAATGATTTGAAAATGACCCTTTTGTCCCATATATAGCCAAAAACCTAATTTTTCAACTTGCTCTGATAGACATGAAAATTGTACCCTTAGCTAATTTGGTCATTCTGATTCCATTTTCAAGATTGAAATCAAAATTCGAGATCATTTTTCTAGTCAATTTCACAATTTGGACTGCTTAGCGCTCTTTTCATCAAATGCTCATTCTTTCTTCAAATTGTGCTCAATTTCAACGCTGAATATCAATTTCAATTCTACACATCAACTCTGCGCTTAACTCATCAATCAACACCAAATTTTTCAAATATTCCTTAGGATCAATTTGTGCTCAGATAACTTATTATCACCAACAATTGCCTATCATGTACCCTCACTATCTTTCAATTTCGCTCCTGAGGGGGCCTACTCACAACCTTATGACTTCACATCTTCAATGTCGAGAACATTTTTTTTCAAATCTTCATCAAAAGTCAAGAAAAATGTTTTTTTTAACTAAAGAAAATCAATTCTCATTACTAAGGGGCATCTCAGCTTCATTGCTTCACATCAAGTTGAGATCTCTTGATTATTTGAATTGAATCAATCACTAGGGGCATATTAGCTTTATCGCTTCAAATCAAGCTGATATTTGCAACTTTGCATCTAAAATGCTAAAGCAAATTCTTATTTGCTCAATACAATCTAGTCATAGGACTTATCTTGTCCCTCTGCTAGGCTCTATACTCTATTAATCAAACAGGTCTTCAAGCTTCTATGCTCGGTAATCAGTATGTAGCATCCCTGTGCTTACACTTGCCCGCATATATTGTTTATCAACAATTCCTTATTTATAAACAATTTGCTAACCGCTTAATCTCCTTGATCACATATCCCATGATCAATCATAGCCATCAGATCTTAAAACTTGACCAAGAATGTATAATTCGATCTGAAAACGTTTTGCCTCACCTTGGAACTTGCATACATTTCTTGGAACTTGGGCTAAGGTATTGCAGTTCAATCTGAGTTGTAGATCTTTCTGCCGATCTTCCATTGCCATAGATTCTTTAACAAACTTCATGCACATCATACCAATCATTTAATCAATTCCAGCTCATCAGCTTCCTTCATTAAATAATGCTTTTAATCATTTAAAGCATTCTATTATAGCTCGGTTGCAACTCGATAAATACTAAACTTCACTCGGTAGACATTCCACCTTCATTAACCGATAGCGATAACCTTAGGGTTTACTGACTAGGTTCCTTAGGGTTTACTGACTAGTTTCCTTGCTCGGTAACATAGTATAGTATTAACCTTACAATCAACAACATATGTAGGATATCAAAATAATATAAATATCATGATCTCATCATTGTCTAACTCAGTAACAGTTGCCCATTGAATAACTTATTTCTCCCCTTATTCATAACAATCTTTCTGTGTCTTTTACGGACATCTTTATACTCATCAAATCATACTTCTTAAGATATGGCAACATCATATTGAACTAGAAAATCAATTTCTTGACATCAATGAAAAAATAATAATATTAAGAAAGTGAACATTCTTAATTAGATATATCCATAATCATCAACAACCTTCTCAATATCCTTATTGAAATGCCAATAATCTCCCCCTTTGGCATTGATGGCAAAACCAATTGATTTGACCTAATTGATTCGGATTCAGATTGTTGTGAGATTCTGAAATGCTCTCCCCCTATCATCAAACTTCTCCCCCATACATTAGTCTTCTCCCCCTTTGACAACAATGCCAAAAAGTAAAGAACTAAAACATGATTTCTTCCACTGAGAAGTGAATTCCTTGTTGTTATGTGTCAACTCACTCTCGGTCAGAGCATTATGTCTACAATTTATGTTCCTTGTATTTGTTTTCTACACACCATTAGAAAATCTCTTAAAAGTGTGTAAATAAGCATCAATCCACACATAATATTCTATAGATTCATCGAATTGATGCTTTCACTGAACTTGGTCAGTGAGTAGAAGATAGGGGTAGGACCCCTAACTTACTTCTGAGATACTCAAAAGTGTCCCTTGGCAGTGGCTTGGTGAAGATATCTGCTATTTATTTCTTTGTGCTAACATACTCCAACACCACTTTCTTCTCTTGAGCTTCTTCTCTAAGATAATGATATTTGATAGAGATGTGCTTTGTCTTAGAGTGCATAACAGGATTCTTTGAAATGTTAATGGCACTAGTATTGTCACATAATATAGTTACTGGTTCGGTAACTTTCTCATTTATACCTTCCAACAGTTGTTTGATCCATGCTATATTAGTACAATTCAATGTTGTAGTAACATATTCAACTTTTGTTATTGACTGTGAAACACATTCTTGTTTCTTGCTAAGCCAACTCACTAGTCTTTCTCCTAAAAAGAAAGCTCCTCCACTTGTGCTTTTTTTGTCATCAATGTTGCCTGCCCAATCACCATCAGTATACACTTTTAAATCAAAATCATTTCTCTTTTTATATACTAAGCCATAATCTTCAGTGCCTTTCAAGTATTTGAAAATTCTCTTGATTGTTGTCATGTGTGTTTCCTTGGGATCTGTAGAAAATCTTGCAACTATACCTACTGCATGTGTTATGTCTGGTCTACTGTGAACAACATATTGTAGCTTTCCAATCATGGATCAGTAAAGTGTCTCATTAACAGATGCAGATTCATCATTCTTTGATAATTTACAATTGGTAGTCATAGGAGTACTTACTGGTTTTGAGTCCTCCATTCCAAATTTCTTCAAGATTTCCTTTATGTACTTGGATTGAGTAATGAAAATCTCATCTTTCATTTGCAGTAACTGTAAACCTATAAAATACTTTATCTCATCGATTAATGACATCTCAAATTCTTTGCTCATTTCATTTCCAAAGTTCTTGCATAAAGAGTCATTTCTACAAAAGATAATATCATCAACAAATATGGCTGAGATCAGTATTCCATTTTCATCATTCTTCATGTACATATTGTTGTTTTCACTTGTTCTTATAAAACCAATCTTGATCAAATAAGAGTGCAATCTCTCATACCATGCTCTAGGTGCTTGTTTCAAACCATATAATGCTTTGTTCAATTTACATACCTGATCTTTATTCTTGTCTTCAATAAATCCTTTAGGTTGTTCAATATAAACTTCTTCTTCTAATATACCATTTAGAAATGCAGATTTGACATCCATTTGATATACTTTGAAATTCTTGTAAGCAGCATATGCCAACAATGTTCTTACTCCTTCAAGTCTTGTCACAAGTGCAAAAGTCTCACCATAATCAATTCCCTCTTCTTGAGAATAACCTTTGCAAACTAGTCTTGCTTTATTTCAAGTGACCTCACCTTTTTCATTCAGCTTGTTTTTGAAAATCCACTTTGTACCGATTACATTTTTGTCCTTCGGTCTTGGGACCAGTGTCCATGTGTCATTCTTCTTGATTTTATCAATCTCTTCTATCATAGAATTTACCCAATCTTCATTGTTAAATGCCTCTTTCACTATTCTTGGTTCAAATTTAGATATCAGACATGTGTTCTGTCTCAGTTTGTTTCTTGTCATCACTGGATCATCCTTATCTCCTATAATCTGACTTGATGCATGATTCCTTCTGACATACTTGGCTAACATAGGCTTGGTAGGCTCTGTATGATCTTCTTCATCACTTGGTAATAGAATATCCTCTTTATTTTCTTTAGTAACTCTCTCGGTAGGACTTGTCGGTTGAACATAGACAAATTCTTCATAATCTTCTAGTTCCTTAGAATTTCCTTCATCATTTCTTTCTACAAATTCATCAATTTTCACATTTGCACTTTCTACTATTTTGTTAGATGATTTGATCAGACATTTAAATGCTTTACTTCTAGAACAATAACCAAGAAATGTTCCTTCTTCACTTTTCTAATCAAACTTTCCATTTCTATCATCTTTGTGTACATAGCATCTACTTCCAAAGATTTTGAAATAACTTACATTAGGTTTCTTATCATACCAGATTTCATATGGTGTCTTCAAGGTTCCTTTCTTCAGTTGTACTCGGTTTAGGGTGTAAACTACAGTGCTGATTGCTTCTCTCCAAAATGTTTGAGGTACCTTCTTTTCTATCATCAAGGTTCTTGCACAATCCACAATTGATCTATTTCTTCTCTCAGCTATCCCATTTTGTTGTGGAGTTCTCGGTGCAAAGACTTGTCTTTTTATACCATGATCATTGCAGAATAAGTTAAACTCATCAGAGGTAAACTCTCCTCCTCTATCTGATCTAAGATATTTCAGTTGTCTTCCTATTTCATTTTCAACTCTTGCCTTGTACCATTTAAACATTTGAAAAGCTTCTGATTTTTATTTTAAAAACATTACCGACATCATCCTTGAGTAATCATCCAAAAATAATATGAAGTACTTATCACCATAATAACTCTAAACTTTCATAGGACCACAAAGATCAGTGTGCACAAGATCTAAAATTCCCTTAGAAGTGTAGGACTTACTTATAAAGCTTGATCTTGTCATCTTACCCATCTGGCATCTTTAGCACATAGCATTCTTAGGTTTTTCCAAACTCGGTAGACCTCTTACTCGGTGCTTCTTACTTATTTTGATCAGATTATCAAAATTTACATGACAAAACATTTTATGCCATAACCAGGTATCATCTATCTTTGCATAAAGATACTTATTCTTAGTTGAGTCAAGGTGAAATGTGTTACCTTTTGTTTGAGTCCTAGTAGCAGCTAACTTTCCATGCTTGTCATGAACTTTGACAATTCCATTCTGAAATTCTATTCGGTAACCTGTGTTGTTTAGCTGTGCTACACTCAACAAATTATATTTCAAACCTTCAACCTAATAAACATCATTACATTTAGCATTGTCAAGAAGTGTTATGGATCCTTTACCTTTTACCAGACATGGTGCATCATTACCAAATCTTACATAACCTCCATCATAATCTTCTAATTTAACAAACTTGATTTTATCACCTCTCATGTGATGTGAGCATCCACTATCTATGATCCAAGAATCATTTTTATTTATGTGAGATATTAGGGCTTTTTCTTCATACCTTTCTTCATCTGATCCATCTTTGATAGCAACATAAACAACTTCCTCTATATCAGTTTCATCTAATTTATCATCATTAGATTCATCATCAGCTATTAGGCATGACTTTCTATCTCTTCTTCTGAAGTCTCGGTATCCTTTGTAATGATTATTTTTCTGTCTGTCATCTTAGTAATCTCTCTTTTCAGTAGAATCTTTGTCAGGACAGTTAGAAGCCATATGTCCTATCTTATCACAATTGAAACATTTCAAAGGCAACTTTCCTTTGTACTTACCTTTTCCTCTTGGTAGCCTTCTGGGTAATAGTGCTTCAAACTCTTCTTGCTTTCTGATTTCTTCATAACGTTTGTGTACCTCGTCCATGTTTTTGTGAAATCTTTCTCTTTCTCCACTGTGAATCCCTTCAGAGTACTTACACTTTCTATCATTGTAATCATCAGATTCATCAATATGAAAAGAACTAAATGTAGACTCAATTTTATTTACCGAAGGCCCACTGTTATCAAAGTTACTTAACTCAAATGCATTTAGCTAACCAATAGTAGCATCCAAAGAAACTGGCATATTGGGTAAAGACCTCAATTCATTTATTGCAGAGACTTGGATTGCATAAGCTGATAGAAGGGTTCTTAATAACTTACTTGTGACATCCTTATCTTTGATGGTTCCTCCTGCTCCTTTGATTTGATTGACAATCTCCTTTAACCTTGTACTGTACTGGGTTATGTTCTCACCTTCATTCATTCTCATGGATTCAAGTTGTCCTCTTAGACTGTCCACTTTTTCTCTTTGAACATGTTCATCACCGCCATACATAGATATGAGCTTGTCCCACATTGCCTTGGCATCATTGCAGCCTTCTAGATCATTAAACTCTGAGTCAGTCAATGCAGATGTTATTTCAATCATTTCTTGAATATGTTCTTGCTTTTCCTTTATCTCTTCCATTATCAATGGTTAGGTGCTCGGTGTAATGAAATCATTCTCCAGATAATATACAACATATTCTCCAACTCCTGATAAGTGCAGCTTCATCCTTTTCTACCATGTAGAGAAGCTTGACTTGTTCAGCTTCGGTGTGTGAGGCCCTACCCCGACCCATCCTATCTCTTCAATTATTTTCATATTGGAACTATTTTGGATGCTAGTTTTGACACACTATGGATATATAACTTTATATGGTCCCACGATTTTGGTAATATTGATATATATTGATGCTTCATTTCTATGCCTTGTGGATTATAGAATATTATATGATTCTAGATTAGGGTAATATTGTGATGATGTTTGTTATTATCTAAATTTCAGGATTTGTTATAATGTTAGAAATATGTTTGCATATCTTGTAGATGGATCAAATTTTGAGGATTATGATGAATTGCTTTGATTTGTGACAAATCGTATTTTATAATGACAAGTCTTTGCAGAATGAATGTATTGTATTCTGATTATGTGTTTTATATTATATGAGGCTATTGAGAAGTACTAATGTTTAAATTGAGATGTGCAGGAAATTATCCATGTGACCATGGAAATATTATGGAGAATCAAGCCTAGGCCTATGTGCATTCATAAAACCAGGGGTTGTCTATTTGGAGAGGCAACACCCCGTATGTATTGTATTTTATTTGTAAATGTAAAATGTTGCATGATTGTAAATTGTATTTATTGAATTGTTTAAATCATTTAAGGGACAATTGCCACGTGTGTATTATGATGTGGAATTATTTTGTAGTGTCACTTGACACCTATGTAGTATGTTGTGTTGGCAATTTGTCATGTCAACTTTTTGGAGAGTTTTATTTTTGTTAATTGTTATATCTCCTAATTATCCTTGAAGGAACCAAGAAACCTAGGTTAGTGAGCCACAAGGAGGGTCAACTCAGAGTTGACCCGTAGGTTAACTTTAGGTGGACTTTCTGAGGGTCAAATCAACTCCTAGAGTCAATTTTAGAGCATTTCTATTAGGCCTCATGGTGTACCTATGGGTGAAGGCCAAAATTGGCCATGTGTCTTTCCCTTAGGACTTGTTTAACCACCCAAAAAAGTGGTTTTCCCAAGATGGACGAATTCCATCTATAGGAGTGCCATCCTTGGTAGGATAACCTTCTTGAAGGGAGTAATCCCTCTTCCCCATTCCATTTCCCTTCTCTAGGTACCTAGGTTAAGGAGTGTGTAAGACCTAGGGAAGACCAACCCAATGGGGAATCCCTCACTCTATCCAAGAGGTTGGAAGGAGTGAGAGAGGCCTTCTTAGGCTAAGAATGGAAGCTTAGTGAGCTAATCACCCACTCTCCATCCTTGGAGATTTTTGGAGAAATTTTGGAGAAAAAACCAGTTTTAGGATAGAAAATTTGAGGGCTAAGGATTTGCAGAAAAAGATTTGAGGATTGGGCAGCTCTTCATCAAGCTTTCCCCTAGATTTTCCTTGGCAGGTCAAGGTTCGTGTTACTTTTCCCTCTTATGTAAATTTAAAAATGTTCTAGAATGCTTGAATGGAAATTGTTTTTATTTCTTTATTTGTGTTGTACTTGTAAAAATCTATGTGATTTCTTGCTTATTTCTGTTTTATGTATTGTTGTGTTTGGGGAGTGTGCAAGACCATCCTTTCCTTGGGAGGAAAGATTGGTCTTGGAGGTGGAAGGAGCTTGACAGCCCTTAGGGTGAGAGGCTCTCATTTTGAGAGTGATCTCAAGGGTCTGTCCATGAGACCCTTGCTTCTTTTCTTATGTGTTATTTCACTTGGGGGTCATAAGGGGGTGCAATATGGCATGGTTGCCTTTTTGGGGGTCATAAGGGTGTAGGGATTAAGGATGATTGTTGGTTATGCTTTCATGGATGCCATGAGTTGGCTGTAAGTTCTTTCTAGAAGATTTCTCCCCTAGGGTACTTGGTCCACTTCCACTCTAGTAAGGCATCACATTTTGTGATGGAGTTTCAGCTTGGGAAGGGATGTGTTTGTTGTGTTGATTTCTTTTCCCCTTTGCTTGTTGTATTGCTTGGTTGTAACCCTGTCTAGGTCTTGATTCTCCAAGCTTGGGGGTGGCTTCTGGTAAGCCTAGGCTGGGAGGTGAGCATCCCATGGTCACAACCCTAAAATTTTATATGCAGGTTGCTGGGAAAAGAACCTAGGAGTTGCAGATTTTTATTCAGATTCAGATTTCCTATTTAGATGCAGAAAAGCAAAAAATGTAATTTATGAATTATTGCAAAAAGAAAAAAATGTAAATAAAGGGCTTTAAGTTGATTCTTTTATTTCTGTTTAAAGAAATGTATTCTTTTATTCAAGTCCTCATCATTAAGAATGAGAGACTAGTTGGGGTTATTATCACCCATTGTAAATGTGCACCCTGGTATTCAAATATTCTATATGCAAAGTGCCTTTTATTTAAGTTCTGAGCATTTATTAGGTTGCTATCAATTGTATCAAAATCTGTTTTAAGAAAAAAAAAAAAAAAAAAAAGAATTCTGTTGTCATGTTTGTTTTTGCAAATTTAAGTTAAGGAAGTAAAAAGAAAAAAAAAGAGAATGCATTATGTTTGAGTAATTTCTTGCAAAGTTTATTTACTATTATTTTGTTACTTTTAACTCTATTTAGGCATAGCTGAAAAAGAACTAGTATTTAAACATTGTTGTAGAAAACATGTTGCACAGTTGTTTTTTAAAAATATATATATTAATAACTTCTAAATGTTGCACATTGAAATAATACACACCTAGGAAATGAAATATTCAGTCAAAGCCTAAACTGTCATTATTTTAACCCTTCCTGCAAAGTTTTTAAATATAAAAAGAAAAGTAAGACTTATGTGTATTTTTGTTACAAAAAATATATAGGGGTTGCATGCTTCTGTGTTAAAATTAATCAAAATAAGCTTCCTAACCCTATTAGGTTGATATATATATATATATATATATATCCCTGCATCTGAAAACATACTCAATGGATACCTTTTAAAAAAAGATATATGTATGTATTCTGGTCATGGCAGTGAATATATATATATAAATATATACATATAAAAATATATTTATATATATATATATATATATAAATATACATATATATATATATATATACTTTTATATAAAAAAAAAACATCATATAAAAAAAAAATAAAACAAAAAAAAAAGGGAAATCAGGGGCTCATGGCCGAGCCACTGTGTTTACACATAGTGGGCGGCGCGGGAGGCACCGCACTGTGTGGACACAGTGGAATGGCCGCGGCCACCACTGTGCTACACACAGTGAGCGGCGCCCCGCCACTGTGTGTATACATAGTGGGCGGCGGTAATACCATCCACCACTGTGTGTTCACACAGTGGGCAGTGCTACCCGCCACTGTGTGTACGCACAGCGGTGTCCGGGGGAGCCCGCGCCACTACCTCCACTCCTTCCCTCTTCAAAAAAACCTTCGCCATGTCCATGGCCACTGTGCCCTAATCTGTCCCCATACCTGCAATCACACACACACACACACACACTAAACAAAACAAAAATGTGGTATAATAAACCCTAACCCATTTCGGGTTAGGGTATAAATTAATAAGAAATAAAATAAAAGTGGGAAATAAATAGAAATGCAACCCTAACCCAATTTCGGGTTAGGGTTAGCATTTTATGAATTAAGGAATTTTTTTTTTTTTAAAGAATTTTGAAAATTGATTTCAAGTTTTAATATTTTAATTAATAATTAGGGTTAGCATTTTATTAATTAGGGTTTTCTTATTTGAAGGAATTTTGATTTAGATAAGGGAAATTTGGATTTGAGTTTTTATATTTTAATTAATAATTAGGGTTATTTAAATAATTAAATTATTATATGCTTATACTCTTTAGAGAATTAAAATTTTAATATAGTTAATTCAAAGGGGTTTAAAAAAAATGGAGAGTTAATATAGTTGGAGCGCTATACACTAAATCAAATTAATTTATTTAAATAAATCAATAGATTTTCCTCAATTTAATTGTGGACGTTAGGTTATATTGTACATGGGGAAAATTTAAAGGGAGAAATTGTAAATTAATTTTATGAACCTTAAGCCCTTGAGACCGGTTTTGGCCGAATTAAAATTAAATCGTCAAAATTAAGGGTTTAGGGAAATTAGAATTGGCTTTAGCTTAGTATCGGTTTTAGCGGGCAAATGGCATTATAGGAATTCGAACCCTTATCGGTTGAATCTAAATAATAAATTTGCATGTGCAACAATTAATTAATAACATTATCATCATATGGTCAGGAATGACTCAATCCATTTAGATAACCAATTAACCCTCATTTTTAATTTAGCGACAACTTAATTAAGGTAATTGAGTTAGCTAACTAATCCGTGACACTAATTAATCTCCACCAAATAGAGTTGCTCGTTCGAGTTGGCTAATTTACCCATCCTTAGTAATCAATTTTATTTACATCCTAGATAAGACAAAACTCTATTGATCCCCTTTGATGTAGACTATGTTATGAGTTATGTTGTTCAAAAATAATTTTGTTGTTCCATTTTTTTTGCCCAAAAGGTTGGGCATGACACGGTGCATCCCTCTTATACATCTTTGGATCTTTTCCTCAAGTACCTTTAAACTTTTCCTCCCAGAGTCCAAAGCTCTCATACCAATTGATAGTTCTGATACTAATTGTTAAGTATAGATGCCAAGCTAACAAGATGAGAGGGGGGGGTGAATCATACAAACTTAATCTCCAATATATTCAACAGATTCAACCTTGGTAGCTTAAACATATATATGTAATCAAAACTGTAAAACATGCAACCTTAAGAACAAATAATCATAACAACACTCATAACACTAGATTTAACATGGAAACCCAAATAGGGAAAAACCAATGTGGGATTTCAGACCCACTAAGAAATATACTCTTCTAGAGTATGCTTGGTTAAAAGAAAATCATTAAAGATAACAAACACATTGCTAGATGTGACCCCATTAAGGGATTTCCCTTAGATCTGTTAGGATCTTCACCTTGTTAAAGGGTTTCAAACACTCAATCAGAATGTCACCTTGCTAGAGGATTTTACAAATAAGACTGTTAAGTCCACTCAGTTAAGAGATTTTCTATCATTTCACAAAATAACAATAATAAAAATATATATGCAACTTTGCATCTAAAATGCTAAAGCAAATTCTTATTTGCTCAATACAATCTAGTCATAGGACTTATCTTGTCCCTCTACTGAGCTCTATACTCTATTAATCAAATAGGTCTTCAAGCTTCTATGCTTGGTAATCACTATGTAGCATCCCTATGCTTACACTTGCCCGCATATATTGTTTATCAATAGTTCCTTATTTATAAACAATTTGCTAACCGCTTAATCTCCTTGATCACATATCCCATGATCAATCATAGCCATCAAATCTTCAAACTTGACCAAGTTCAATGTATCCTTTGATCTGAAAATGTTTTGCCTCACCTTGGAACTTGCATACATTTCTTGGAACTTGTGCTAAGGTATTGTAGTTCAATCTGAGCTGTAGATCTTTCTTTCGATCTTCCATTGCCATAGATTCTTTAACAAACTTCATGCACAGCATACCAATCATTTAATCAATTCTATCTCATCAGCTTCCTTCATTAAATAATGCTTTTGATCATTTAAAGCATTCTGTTACAGCTCGGCTGCAACTTGGTAAATACTAAACTTCACTTGTTAGACATTCTGCCTTCATTAACTGATAGCGATAACCTTAGGGTTTACCGACTAGGTTCCTTGCTCGGTAACATAATATAGTATTAACCTTACAATCAACAACATATGTAGGATATCAAAACAATCTAAACATCATGATCTCATCATTGTCTAACTCGGTAATAGTTGCCCATTGAATAACTTATTTCTCCCCTTATTCATCACAATCTTTCTATGTCTTTAACTGACATCTTTATACTCATCAAATCATACTTCTTAAGATATGGCAACATCATATTGAATTAGAAAATCAATTTCTTGACATCAATGACAAAATAATAATATTAAGACAGTAAACATCCTTAATCAGTTATATCCATAATCATCAACAACCTTCTCAATATCCTTATTGAAATGCCAACACATATGCCACCTTCCTCTCTTCTACAGTGTTTCCAAAGTCAAAATACTTCTCCATCTCTAAGATCCAATCCATCAATTCATCTGAATCTAACTTCCCATCATATTTTGGTGGGGTAAAATGAGGTTTAGTCTTCTCCCTACTCAAAACCCTTAAAAAATTTTCTTCATCTGGATCAACTACTGATAGGCTCACTTGTTTTGTTGGGGCTTCTTCTCCTTCATCTTCTCTTACATCTTCAATATGTTAGCCTCTTCTCTGGGCTATCTCTACAGCTTCTAACTGGGCTGCTATTCCCTTCAACATCTCCATCACAACAGGGTTTGCATTCCCATGCGCTCCACCATTCCTAGTTCCTCTTCATGCCATTGATTCATGCTAGTCTTGTGCAATTGTAGGTCGGATCCGCAATCTTCCACCCTACAACAAAATTTAGGACACGCAATCTCTGGAATGAAACTTTGCTCTGATACCACTTGAAGTAGTCACCAGTGAGGAGGGACCTCAAGAAGATCAGTCCAGACCATTCAACAAGAGTAAACACAATGGAAACACATAGATATGATGGAGGCAATGCAGAACTGATATATTTATTGCATGAAATTTGATTACATCCGACCTATAACAACCAAGTTACAACATACTAACACACAGGCTTGGTAGAATAGGTCACAACCGGGACCTTGAATCAAAAAATATATCTTCTAGGCACAGTTTGTTTATCTGATACTCTGATTGATTCTAATTTATCTTCCATGGATTGCATTCTAAATCATGATTATAAATACATATATCTATCCAAACAATCAAGTCGACCCAAAAGGATCAAAACCCAAAGAACAAGACCTAATGTGCAAAATGAACAATGTCATCCTCGGTTAAGAGATTCCTTCATAAAATCCAAAGGATGAAATGTAGAAGGTCAGCCACACGCCAAGAAACATCAAGCTCAATGTCCAAGGCTCTACAAGCTTTAGAATGGGTTCTAGCAGATCACCTGAATAGGTCTCAGGAAACCAGTAACAAAGGAGCAATCGGTACCAAGAAACCGTTATGGAAACCAGTAGCGATATCTTTTCAAAAAGTGATCCAAATGAGATGAGGTTTGGAAGCAAGAAAGATGATCAAGTCTTCAAGTAGAATCCAACTCCACGGGATCTAGTGAGCCAAAAATGGGACACAAAGAAAGGAAAACTAAAACTACAAACAGAAAAGAAAATATTTTTGGTTGATGCAAGATTGTTGTGAACCGGGGATGCTCCTACATCATAAAGTTGCAACTTTAATCTACCCTCTAATCTATCTAATGAAATTTCAAAACTGCTATTTACCAAATGTGAGGTAGATAAAGATTTAGAGGTACCTTTATTTTTCACCATTCATCTCTTGTTCATAGTAGCTCATCTTGACTAGTGATCACCATATTTTTCTCATTCTACTTCTTTGTCCTTGTATTGCATGTTCCCTAAATATTTCTAGTTCAAAATTCTCTCTCATTCATGTAGAAGTTCTTTGAGTCTTTTTACTGCTCATGTAAACCTTCCAAGTTCAAAATAAACCTAAACATCTATTCAGAGTCACCACCCACATATGGGAATTTTTCAGGCCTTGATATACTGACTTTAGTACTATTTTTTTTTTATATTCTATAGACAATCAGGTGTGACTTTGGGCCCTCAGATAGACTACTAGGTAATAATGGGTTCTAACTCTATTTGATCCCCAACAAAGTTGCCTTTCTATTGGTTGTTCTAACTAATTATCTAGAGGATTCCTATAAGTTTTTCAAATTTAACCAAAAAATCTTCATTTCAATGGCCTACGAACGAGGTCCTAGTTTAGTCTAATGACCTCCTACTCTTCAGGGTCTATAAAACCTAGGTGGGTGTACTTGCAGTACGCATGGCATGATATATTACCCATGGTACTATTGAATAGTAGATGAATCTCAATGAAAATATACCAAGGAAAGAAGATTTATCCTTGGTTATAACTATTCCTCTTGGCTTGGCAACATTAAGGTATAGATTGAGATGAGGTCCTACACTAAACTGCTCCTACAATAGAAAATTAAAGATATTGTGATTTTGAATGAACCTAGAAAATTTGATAAAGTAAGACCAATTCTTATTCAATTGGGACTAGGGTCAAGTTGTAGACAAACTATAAAAAATGATAGTGCATACCCATGTAACAATCCCTAACCCTATATTTCATGACTTGCATGTCATGTTGTTGAAACAAAGTGTAGACTATTCTTAAAACCACATTCAATGTGTAAAAACATTGCAATATGCATGAAATAAAATTTAACTCTTTCACTAAAGAGACCCATTATTAGAATTATACATTCTCCATTAGAGAAGACAAATCAATATGTCATTAACATAAGGACTCATACAATGCATACACAAAAATGGAGACAAACTAAACTATTTCTTATCATTAACTTTGAAAAATCATATACACTTTTATTATTGTTCATAGTATTACCTACAAAAAAATATTTTATGTTTCTATAGACTTGTACCTAATACATTCTACTTTCACACTAAATTCCAGAATTCTTTACTATTGGCCCTGAATTCCCCTTTATAACACAAGGGAGAAAAACAATCTTTAGGTCGATAGTACACATGTCAAAATTTGATTGCACTACAATAGAATATGCCTAATGGAAATTTTACTTGCACAATATAAAATAATCCTTGAGAGAGAGGAAGAGGAGGCTAAAATAACAACTTTTTGGGATGGGAGCCATAGGCTGAAGCATAGTGGTGTTGACGTGTCTTCATATTCCAACATCTATGCTTATTAGAGATTCAAAATTTTGCATTGAATTTGATGGTGTCCTAAGGTGGTACGTGTTGGTTGCAAGGAAAAAGTGTACACATACAAAAGGAATAAGCCCAAAAAAAATAGACATTGAGAGCTACTTCTCCTCTTGCTACTCTTCTTGTAGCGTGCAATACTCCTTGTGCCAGCTCTCAACTTGTACAATTGTGGGCCAGCTGAAGGATTGCATTCTCAACTTCAGCAACAAATTATTGATATAATGAATCAACTTCAAAATTTAATCAATAGTCAAATAATACATGTCTCCTTGGCTTGGATCTCCCCACATAAGTTGGTCTAATGATGACAACACTGTCTCCTCAAAATCACTATTTCATACATTTACATCCTTTATTTTATTATTCTTATCCAAAATTTTAGGAATATTTTAGTGTTGCAGGTCTTTGAAAGAATTCATTTTTTCCTTTAGGGATATTTGTTGGCTCTCCACATGTTGAGTCTCCTTAATCATCATATTATAATATTTCCATGTGACCCCAATAATTGGAGAGTCAGAGGGAAGATTTTTGATCGCCAAGAATATTTCTTTCAAAATTGTAGCCCTAGGTTGCTACATGACTTTCAAAGGCTTAAATAATAAAACTAGACCTTGCAGATACCTATAGAATTGAAAAATATGTTGGTATGAGGCATGACCCTCATCCAATTTATTTATTATTTGGCCTAGCAGATGTAAAATTATGTAGTTCCTAATAGCTAGACACTTATCTTATCCTTTATCCTTAACCTGCTTCAATTTTTTAAATTTATTCTTAATAATTGTTGCCAAGGACTTATTTTTGAAGGTCAACATTTCAAGGTCCAAAATTGAAGAAGAGGGAATGCCCTCTTTCTCACCCAGTTGATATGCATTTATTGTCCTTGAAGAGTTGGTTGTTGCTCCATTTGTTGGTAATTTGATGGAATTGATTATGTGTTGAATTGATGTTTTGTCATTGATGTTAACACTAGCTGTTATGGTTGTTTACCAACTTCTGGTAGAAGGATTAGATTGGGAAGATTATCAGTTGATTGTCACCAATATGACCTAAATGATGGAATAAGTTTGTATGGATGGTTCATATGCTTCTGAAGTATGTTTCAATTAGTTTGTATTGACTCGATGATCAAATGCTATCTTATGTCCTAGTAAGCCTACTTTATAGGTCCCGTAAGGGTTTCACCAATAGATCTTTATTGAAGATCTTTGATGTAATTCATAAGTAGTGTTGGTGCATCTTCTAGAAGGGATTTGGGATGCTGATGGTAATTGTGTTCATGTCATGGCTAATTGGTATCATTGTTTTAGCAAGTGTGGATCTAATTTAGGTCCGATGTTATCTAGGTTATGGACCGGTTTTCATGTAACGTGTTGGCAGATCCTCCGATGCACTTTCAGGATATTTTATTCATTGGATGATATTTGTTTGGCCTTAGGCCGACATGTTTTATGATTTCATTTTAGGATTATGTAATGGATCTATTGAATTATCATTTGGGTGAGTTGGTATATATATATGTAAGATCTCATTGTAGATCATAGGCAAGGAGCGAATAATGTAATAATCATTTGTGCAAAGGATTTGGTTGATCATAGGTGATCATGTTGGGTTTATAAAAGAGGTTTTAGACCTCCATTATTGATCTTAACCGAAACTTTAATCTAGCATGTTTGATGCTATTACAGGCAATTCTTCTTTCTTGATTGTTGTTCAAATATTTTGAGGTGGCTGGCCTCTTTTTTAGTTAGTGAGACTACATTGTGATGAGCAGTGTGCTCTAGGCAATGTGCTTTCCTGCATGTCCAGGCCCCTATTGTAATCATATACTTTTTGTAGAAGTATCATCTAACTGTGGGTAGGGTTTCCTACCATGGTTTTTCCCTTTAACGGGTTTTCCATGTACAAATCATGGTGTTGTGTGTTATGGTTGCATGGTATTAATTCTTTGGTTTTCAATTATTCTTTAATGATTTATCAGTTATTCTGGTAAAAGGTTTTAAGTTCTTTAATTCACATAATTTTTTAACAACTGATTCACCCCCCCCCCCCCCCCCCTCTTAGTTGTTCACCAGTTATCCTAACATCATTATGATAGCAGAAGAATAATCCCTCTTTGTCGATTCCTTTCTCAACTTTTCATTCTCTATATATAATTGATTGAAACAGGAATTTAGAGATACATTTTGTTTCTTCAGTGTTTCATGTCTCCTTTCCTCTTCCTCAGTAGCTGCATTTGCAAAAAATGAATAATGTAATTGAATTGTGGCTACCTCAACAATGGATGTGTCTTTTAATGTCCTTACAATTACATCTCCTATTTTCTCTTCTACCTCATATTAAAGTCTAGGTTTATTAGTGTTGGGGGCCTTTCACCACTATGCCAATGCTTTTATACTAAGATGAAACCCAGTGCCATGATTACCAAATTCTTTGCATAAATGGGTCCTCTTACTTCATCACTTGATCTAATACAAAAATTGATTCAATATCCCACCCAGGGATCAGGAGCATGCCACATTTCCTGATCATTCTCCTTCCCTATTCGAAGTAATACTTATATTCTCTGTGTCAAAATCTACCATCTCATTTTCTGACATATTCTTCAATTTGTCTTGCAACAAAGTTTTTTTGAATTTGGGTGTCTTGATGAATTCATCATTAGATAAAATTGGTTCCCAAAAATTATTCATTCATCATTCTCTTCTTCCTCATGGATTGTTATTGAAATAGTAGTATTATCTGCATCAAGTGGATCATTAGTAAAATCTACATCTTGAAATGTATCTCTAGGAGGGGAAGGTTGAGGCACTCAGGAGTCATCCTCTTCTTCATCCTGAATCTCCACAAGGTCAAGTGGAGTGAATCTACCAATTTTAGGATTCTTCTCTTGTCCTAGGAGAGCTTGGTTGTAGTACCCCTACCCTAGACAGCTTTGTAAAACCAGTTTGACCTTGGTTGACTTTTTTTTGTGGCAATCTTGAATGGTTGAATTACCATGAAGTAATGTTTAGTCAGATATTATGATTATTGTGCGTATCTGTTAATGAGCTTTCACATTGATTCTTCTATAAGTTCAATTGTCCTCCTGATTCTTGTTATTAATCTCGAGCCAACACTTCCCTTAAATATATATATGTATGCTTGTGTGACTCTTGGTTGCAGGAGATTGCAGGTACAGTACCGCTAGGTGTAAGGTTCATCTTCACCTGGATTCACAGGGTTGAGTATACCTCTTTCGTCCTTAGAATTTGGGTTAGGTGGTCATAAAACCCTCAGTTTACCCTAGTCATACTCAAGTGAGCGTCGTTTGTGATCCATTAGTTTCCTTTTCATTTAGGTTTGTGGGTCGAGTAATTGGTTGGATTACTTATTTTGTGTGCTTGACGTGTGGTAAATAGAGTATTTAACCCTAAGTATTTATTTTGATTTTATGTGTTCATTTACGCATTAGTAATTGATGAATTAAAATAAATAGGTTTCTTTTATGCGATTAATCATTAATTAAAAAGATCACCCTATTTATGCTTGTAGTGAGTTTAATTTAATGGTTAATTTTAAATAACGAATTTATTCAGTTTATGCATTTTAAAAAAGAAAGATTTAAATTTATTCGAAATAGAAATAATTTAATCTCTTTTGCTTTTTGGAATAGAAAGATTAATTTTAATTATTTAAGAAAATCAATTTTGATTAGAAAAGTGAGTTTTATTCATATTTATTTTATATAGTGTGCAAGATTGATTTTTGAGAATTTAATTTAATTAAAAATATTTTACCCTCATAAATAATGTGAAATGCAACTATTAGCTTTGTTAATAAAAAATTAAATGAGGGAGAAAAACATTTCTTTTAATTAACTAAATTTATAATCTCAATGCATAAACAATTCAACTATGAGATAATTCCATAAACTTAATTAATTAATTAATTAAATTAAGTTGCAAGCTACATGATATTAGAAATATATTTTTATTTAATTTTTAGTGGAAAAATAAATTAGATTAATTATATTTATTGTTCCTAGAATTTTAAATAAATAAATAAAAGAATAAATTAAAAAAAAAAATGAATAAAAGAATTAATTGGAATTAAAGTATTGTTTTAATTCTTTATTTAGAAAATTAATTAATTTGCATGAGAAAAGAAAAGAAAGAATAATGATTTTTTTAATTATTGCATGTTAGCTTGTCTTTTGTTATAAAATTAAAAAATAAAATAAAATAACTTTTATTCTAAATTTAGGGTTTTGAGAAAAGCTATTGAACCTAGAATTTTAGTTTAAATAGGGAATAGGTTTTTATTTTAGATACACAGGAAACAGGTCAGGAATTTAGGTGAAGAAATTTATTGGAAGCTTATTGAAAAGATTAGGGCTCTTCTACAGATTTCTTCCAGGAAAACTATTTATTGTAAATTATTTGTCAGATCCAAAACCCTTTTCTGGTTAATTCAGGTTTTGATTTAAAATTGCTTGCTTGATGTTAATTTTCTAGTTAGTGGAAGTAATTTAATTTTGAAAAAATTAGGAAAATTATAATGAAAAAAAATTATTCTCTCTTGTTGATTTGTTCTAATAGTCCTTTAAATAAATCTCTATGAAATTTGTTGATTTCTTCATAAATAAATTTAATTGTAAATTAAATTTATTGGTTTATCTAGTTTAAAGAAAAAGTAATTAGAATAAAATTCTGTGAATGAATTTTATTGAGTTGGGAATTCTATTTCTATGTAAATTCTGTCAAAGGGGTTTTAATGAATTTGGAAATTATTTACATGTTTTAAAAAAAATAAAGATAAAAATAATTAAAAATAAATAAATAAATAATAATAATAAAAAAAATATATTATAACATATTAAATTTAAAGTGGGTTTTAAAATGTTTAATTATTTTAGTAAATATTAATTAATATATTTGATTATTATATGTTAATTATTAATTATTAATTAATATATATTTTAAATATATGTTAATCATGATAATTTATATATTAATATATATATATATATATATTAATACTTAATTCGTTAATATTGTGTATTATTAAATTATTAATTGCTTATATTTTTGGGGATAAATAAATATATAATAATTAATATTTAATTTTGGTATCTGTTTTATTGAGGAAGTATCTTTTTGGGAAAAAGATAAAATATTATTTTATTTGGAAAATTGTTGAAATGAAATATATTTATTAAATTGATCATTTTTAAATAATATTTTATTCAGGAATATATTATACGATATGCTATTGGAATTATTGGAAATTTAATAATGTATCATTTGGAAAATTGGTAAGTTAATGAGATTTTCATTTAGTAAAATAAATGGTTAGTTTATATTTTTCCTTTGTATATAGACATAGACAAATGAACTATTGCAATTGTGGTATTGTATTCTCCTCATTATGGTGATTTTTCTGTTAGTGTATTTTGGAAACTTAGATCATTTAGAAAACTTGATCGACTTTTATTGTTTAAACCAATAGGAAAGAAGATTGTCCTTTTTTTGGTTATTGCCTATGCAAGTTTAATTTATGTATTCGCTTTTGTTTAAAGTAATGGCAAGGCCTTGATATGTTTGTTTGGACCCTGTTGTTTGGTTGATTTGGGGTACTTGTTTATGTCTTCTGTTTCTAGTTTGGTTGTTGCCTTGTGATGGTGTTTTGACTGGTCTTATTCTGTATGTGAATGTGAAGTGTTGACTTGTGGTTGACCATAGCGGGTTAGGTCTCTAGTTAGAGTATTTTTGGGCAGTGGGCCTTGTATCAGTTTAAATGTGTTCAATTGGATCTGTTTCTATGTAGGGATCATTGATGTAATTATTGACCGATGTGGTCGGCTGTTTATTGGTATGATTCACCTCGGTGGAAGGAATGTAAATGATGTGGAAGTTATGTACCCTTAACTAATTTAAATGAACAGAGGGGTCTTGCAGTTGAGCAGACCCTGAGATGTAGCCCTCTAGGGGTGAACTCCGAGATCATTTTGGTGTTATGTGTTGCTTTTGTTCTTATG
The DNA here is from genome assembly GCF_030272615.1 of Cryptomeria japonica. Lineage (NCBI taxonomy): Eukaryota > Viridiplantae > Streptophyta > Pinopsida > Cupressales > Cupressaceae > Cryptomeria > Cryptomeria japonica. The sequence goes on along the minus strand of NC_081405.1, from coordinate 361,554,585 downwards.
TTTCATGTTTTAGTGCTAGCATGTATGGATGGCATTTTGATAGAATGTGTAAGTGGATTAGATGGAATTAATTTTAATGCATGTTTTCAGTCGTCTCTTTATGTAGTAATGTGGTTCATGAAAGAGTGTAGCTGATTTGCAGAATGTATTCTATAATTGTTAAGGAAATTAAGTATGCATGGAAAGATCTCGTTAGTTTATGATGAAATTCAAGTGTGTTATTAGATTGGATGCATGATTCAAATTTTAATAAAAAGTATGAACGTAAGGTATGAATAAATTTTAATGGATGAACTTTGTCTTGTGATCTATATTTTGTCTTACTGAAAGAAATTATCCTTGTTTAAGAATTATCTCGCTGTTAAGACAATCGGCTTATTGGATTAGTTAGCGTGAGTTAAGTTAATTGTGTAGTTAAGTAATCACGTTGGGAAACTCTTTAGGTGTTAGTTGATGTCTTCCGCTGTGTAATCTGTACTTTGATATCTTATTGTGTCTTTATGTTGTGTCTTATTTTTAAAAAAAATTTATTGCACTCCATTCGTGTGTTTTAGCTTTATCCTTTCGGAGTTTCCTGGCTGGGCATTACATTTGGTATCAAAGCGAAGTTGCAAACACTGGGATCTCTGATTTCACTTGTGGCCTTAGTTTGTGTGTGGCATTTCGTTCTCATGTTGTATGATTGTCCTCCTTGTTGTATGAGTGTGATTGAGGAGACCTCAACTTGTGTGTAACGTGTGTGTTCACACCTTGTCTTCACCTTCTTGATATTGGTGCTTTGGAGTGATTATATGTGCTTTGTCTTTTTATTGAGGTCTTGGTTTATGATTTATCTTATTCTAAAGGAGTCATATGTACCTTCCTTATTGATTGTTGTACTCTTTTGACTAATCCATTTGGGTTGGTTAGTGTTGTCTTGAATCTAAAAGTACAAAATGTGCGTGTTTAAGAATATGATCTAGTTTAGTGTTGTCCACTTGAAGGACTTGAATGGTAAATATTGAATGCTTATTTTGTAGTAAAATGAATGATTATCATCCTTCATCTTCTCTCTCTCTCTATAAATTAAATATTTTTGTTATATGTGTATTTATCTCTTATGTGAGTTTTCTTATTACAAGAGAAAGGTTGTGATTTCTTGAGCCCTTGTGTGAGCCTTATAACGCTTATGTGTTTTTTTTTTATTATAAAAGGGCTTTGGTTTGAAAATGCATATTGGATATTGAGAAAAAAAATAAAATTGTATGTTTACACTAAGGAATTCTCCATGTGTTTCATAGGAGTAATATAATTAAATTCTATCTTAATTAAAATGCATTAATATGCGAATAGTTGATTTTGTGAAACTGCTTTGGTTGTAAAAGAAGTATCAAAAGGGAACATGTTATAGTAGCTTCAAGAGTGTATTAATGTAATTCTATTAAAGAATGTATTGATTTAAAAAGAGTGTTTATAAAACATGTGAAATTGTACTTTTTGCATCTTTTTTATGGAAAGATGAAAGTCTTGAGCTTCATAACAAAATTTTCATAATTAGTAATGTGGTTGTGAATGCTTAATGGATTTATAAAATATATCAGAATGATGTTATTTCCTTATGTAATGGTGAATTGTTAAAAAATTTAGTACTGGTATCTAGAGTAAACTTTATTCAGTGATTCATGTGGAAAGCATAGGTAAAATATTTCTTGAGTAGATGATAGCATATCAAAAAGTACTCCCCGTAAATGTGACTAAACCAGTAATAGTGCTTTCCTTGTGTATTGTAAGAAACCCATGCTTGCTATGTGTGCCCATGGGATGGTGAAGTAATCAACCATGGAGGATATGTTTACTTATGAGTATGGGAAACCATGCTATTTATGTGATGTTGTTTATTTGTTTCCTTACTGACAGCCAACCCACGGGATTGTAGATAAGTCAGTATGTGAAGGGGTAGTCTTAGAAGTCACCATTCCTTGAATAGTATGGAACAGCGTACGAGTAATATCGACGCGAAGTGACTTTAGCTTCTCTATTTCGAGGAAAAATATAGTTTTGTAATGAAACTGTATTATAGGTGTACTCAATACTTTCCCTTGTGATGAACCAATTTATAAGGTTCATGTGTGCCAGCCTATTCCTATCCTTATATTTGAGCATATTAATGTCAGTTCTTGAGTAGAATGATGGTTTTATTTGAGGTTATTTTGCCTTGTCTCCATGAAAGGTATGCATTTTGCCTTGTCTTCATGAAAGGTATGTTATTTTGCCTTGTCTTCATGAAAGGTATGTATTTTGCATTGTCTTCATGAAAGGTATGTTATTTTGCCTTGTCTTCATGAAAGGTATGTTAATTTGCCTTGTCTCCATGAAAGGTATGTTATTTTTCACATGAGCTGCCAATTGTCCAGCATTGGTAAACATGTGGATGGACCTTAGCCATGTATACCTCTGGCTTACGACGAGTATCCTGAGAGGTATGTTGCTATGCGGGGTGTGACCTGCGCATGTCCTTTTCTGTGAGGTACATTTCCATGTGGGATACGTCCATTGCGTGTCCTTGCCGCTTGGAGTATTGCCATGCCATGTTGAGACACGATGCGGGGTGTGACCTGCGCATGCCCTTTTCCATGAGGTACATTTCCATGCGGGATACGTCCATTGTGTGTCCTTGCCACTTGGAGTATTTCTACGCCATGTTGAGACACAATGTAGGGTGTGACCTATGCGTGCCCTTTTCCGTGAGGTACATTGCCATGCGGGATACATCCATTATGTGTCCTTGCCACTTGGAGTATTGCTATGTCATGTTGAGACACGATGCGGGATGAAGTAGACATTTCCATGCGGCCTGCTAATAGTTTTTAGGGTAGAGCCATGCCACATGATGGCGTGATGCGGGGTGATGTTGAGGTGCACACCACCATGCCATGTGGGTAGTGTGACTATGTCGCACCACATGATGAGCTACTGCGCTAGCTAGATGATTGTTCCTTCCTTCCTCGTTGGTGGCTAGATTCTAGTCACATAGTGATGTTATGTGCAATTGTGATATTTTTATTTTATTTTATTTCCTTGTGGGCCAGCAATTTATTTTATTTTGACTTTGAAGGTTAAGCCACAATCTTGTGATCTTTTACATACTTGATTTGGTGTTGCAAATTCTGGATTATTTTATTGTCTTACTGTTGGAATTGGTGATTTATTATCTTTATTCTTCTGTACTTTGGTGGCTAAACTGATTTGTCCTTATTGTTTTTGTATGCTGGTCTTGTGTTTAAATGTGAAATTCCTCTCCAAGTACGTATGAGACAGTCTTGGTTGAGTGTGTACGAGGAAGCAAACGTAAGGAACCTTGAGGATGGGGGTATGTGAGGTTGTGATGCAGCTAGTATCCACTACCTACCTATGTGTGGTGACTATCTCTTGGAGGCTAACCACCTTACTCAACAAGGGATGTTCACGAAGGTCTTGTATGGAAGGTAGCACCGCTATGGTGTGTCCTAGCACCATCAAGCCTTTGAGTGAGATGTTGGATATTTATGATCATATTATTATTCTGAGATCAGACATAGAGATGCTGATCGTGCATGTTATCTTTGACCAAGCATTAGACATGCTCACATGTGGCCTTTTGTGTTGTGCATTTCAGTTATGTGGATGATTATTATGTGTAATCATGGAGTAAATTGTGCTAACTTGTCACTATGTTATGGGACGTAGTCTTTGGAAAGGTTTTTTTATATGCCTGGCAAGTGTAAACAATTGAGTTATTTATGTTTCTCTTATTTCATGAAAGTTAACTTGGTTGTAGAATTTGATATTTGAAGCTAGTTCTATGCGATAAAGTTCTATGAAAAAGATGTATTGGTAAAAGAAATTGATCTTGATGGCATGTTTTCTCAACATGTTTTTCTTGTCATGTTTGATAGATGAGTATAGTAATTGTTGCTTACCTCTTTTAATGCTTTAATTTGGTGTAATGAAAGGAAGAAAATTCTTGTTTCTCTGCTATGACTGTGGATAATTCCTAGAATAATTTAAGAAGTGTATGGTTTTAGATATATCTTGAGAAAGGATAATGAAATTCGTAGAGGATTTATAAATAATCTTCAATTGTTGAGAAAATATTTATATGTGCAAATTAATAGTTGTGAAATGAGTTTCAGAGCTAATAAGTGTTGCATGATTTTTGCTTAGCCTTACGACTTCCGGGAGTAAGTCGGAGCTTGGGGGGGAGGATGTAGTACCCCTACCCTAGACAGCTTTGTAAAACTAGTTTGACCTTGGTTAACTTTTTTATGTGGCAATCTTGAATGGTTGAATTACCATGAGGTAATGTTTAGTCAGATATTATGATTATTGTGAGTATCTGTTAATGAGCTTTCACATTGATTCTTCTGTAAGTTTAATTGTCCTCCTGATTCTTGTTATTAATCTCAAGCCAACACTTCCCTTATATATATATATGTATGCTTGTGTGACTCTTGGTTGCAGGAGATTGCAGGTACAATACCGCCTAGGTGTAAGGTTCGTCTTCACCTGGATTCGCAGGGTTGAGTATACCTCTTTCGTCCTTAGAATTTGGGTTAGGTGGTCATAAAACCCTCAGTTTACCCTAGTCATACTCAAGTGAGCGTCGTTTGTGATCCGTCAGTTTCCTTTTCATTTAGGTTTGCGGGTCGGGTAATTAGTTGGATTACTTGGTTTGCGTGCTTAGCATGTGGTAAATAGAGTATTTAACCCTAAGCATTTATTTTGATTTAAGGTGTTCATTTACGCATTAGTAATTGATGAATTAAAATAAATAGGTTTCTTTTATGTGATTAATCATTAATTAAAAAGATCACCCTATTTATGTTTGTAGTGAGTTTAATTTAATGGTTAATTTTAAATAACGAATGTATTCAGTTTATGCATTTTAAAAAAGAAAGATTTAAATTTATTCGAAATAGAAATAATTTAATCTCTTTTGCTTTTTGGAATAGAAAGATTAATTTTAATTATTTAAGAAAATCAATTTTGATTAGAAAAGTGAGTTTTATTCATATTTATTTTATATAGTGTGTAAGATTGATTTTTGAGAATTTAATTTATTTAAAAATATTTTACCCTCATAAATAATGTGAAATGCAACTATTAGCTTTGTTAATAAAAAATTAAATGAGGGAGAAAAACATTTCTTTTAATTAACTAAATTTATAATCTCAATGCATAAACAATTCAACTACGAGATAATTCCATAAACTTAATTAATTAATTAATTAAATTAAGTTGCAAGTTGCATGATATTAGAAATATATTTTTATTTAATTTTTAGTGAAAAATAAATTAGATTAATTATATTTATTGTTTCTAGAATTTTAAATAAATAAATAAAAGAGTAAATTAAAAAAAAAATGAATAAAAGAATTAATTGGAATTAAAGTATTGTTTTAATTCTTTATTTAGAAAAATAATTAATTTGCATGAGAAAAGAAAAGAAAGAATGATGATTTTTTTAATTATTGCATGTTAGCTTGTCTTTTGTTACAAAATTAAAAAATAAAATAAAATTACTTTTATTCTAAATTTAGGTTTTTGAGAAAAGCTATTGAACTTAGAATTTTAGTTTAAATAGGGAATAGGTCTTTATTTTAGATACACAAGAAATAGGTCGGGAATTTAGGTGAAGAAATTTATTGGAAGCTTATTGAAAAGATTAGTGCTCTTCTACAGATTTCTTCCAGGAAAACTATACCAGGTTGGGTGGCTTCTTTGATTTGTTGGTTTTTAAGAAAATAATTATATTTTTCTCTGAATGGTGTGTGTGTAAATTATTTGTTAGATCCAAAACCCTTTTCTGGTTAATTCAAGTTTTGATTTAAAATTTTTTGCCTGATGTTAATTTTCTAGTTAATGGAAGTAATTTAATTTTGAGAAAATTAGGGAAATTATAATGAAAAAAAATTATTCTCTCTTGTTGATTTTTTCTAATAGTCCTTTAAATAAGTCTCTGTGAAATTTGTTGATTTCTTTAGAAATAAATTTAATTGTAAATTAAATTTATTGGTTTATCTAGTTTAAAGAAAAAGTAATTGGAATAAAATTCTATGAATGAATTTTATTGAGTTGGGAATTTTATTTCTATGTAAATTCTATCAAAGGGGCTTTCATGAATTTGGAAATTATTTACATGTTTTAAAAAAAATAATAATAAAAATAAAAATAAAAATAATTAAAAATAAATAAATAAATAATAATAATAATAAATATATATTATAACATATTAAATTTAAAGTGGGTTTTAAAATGTTTAATTGTTTTAGTAAATATTAATTAATATATTTGATTATTATATGTTAATTATTTATTATTAATTAATATATATTTTAAATATATGTTAATCATGATATATATATATATATATATATATATATTAATACTTAATTCGTTAATATTGTGTATTATTAAATTATTAATTGGTTATATTTTTGGGTATAAATAAATATATAATAATTAATATTTAATTTTGGTATCTATTTTATTGAGGAAGTATCTTTTTGGGAAAAAGATAAAATATTATTTTATTTGGAAAATTGTTGAAATGAAATATATTTATTAAATTGATAATTTTTAAATAATATTTTATTCAGGAATATATTATATGATATGCTATTGGAATTATTGGAAATTTAATAATATATCGTTTGGAAAATTGGCAAGTTAATGAGATTTTCATTTAGTAAAATAAATGGTTAGTTTATATTTTTCCTCTGTATTGAGACATAGACAAATGAACTATTGCAATTATGGTATTGTATTCTCCTCGTTATGGTGATTTTTCTGTTAGTGTATTTTGAAAACTTAGATCATTTAGAAAACTTGATCGACTTTTATTGTTTAAACCAATAGGAATAAAGATTGTCCTTTTTTTGGTTATTGCCTATGCAAGTTTAATTTATGTATTCGCTTTTGTTTAAAGTAATGGCAAGGCCTTGATATGTTTATTTGGACCTTGTTGTTTGGTTGATCTGGGGTACCTGTTTATGTCTTCTATTTCTAGTTTGGTTGTTGCCTTGTGATGGTGTTTTGACTGGTCTTGTTCCGTATGTGAATGTCAAGTGTTGACTTGTGGTTGACCATAGCGAGTCAGGTCTCTAGTTAGAGTATTTTCGGGCAGTGGACCTTGTATCAGTTTCAATGTGTTCAATTGGATCCGTTTCTATGTAGGGATCATTGATGTAATTATTGACTGATGTGGTCGGTTGTTTATTGGTATGATTCACCTTGGTGGAAGGAATGTAAATGATGTGGAACTTATGTACCCTTAACTAATTTAAATGAATAGAGGGGTCTTACAGTTGAGCAGACCCCGAGATGTAGCCCTCTAGGGGTGAACTCTGAGATCATTTTGGTGTTATGTGTTGCTTTTGTTCTTATGTTTCATGTTTTAGTGCTAGCATGGATGGATGGCATTTTGATAGAATGTGTAAGTGGATTAGATGAAATTAATTATAATGCATGTTTTAAGTCGTCTCTTTATGCAGTAATGTGGTTCATGAAAGAGTGTAGCTGATTTGCAAAATGTATTCTATAATTGTTAAGGAAATTAAGTATGCATGGAAAGATCTCGTTAGTTTATGATGAAATTCAAGTGTGTTATTAGATTGGATGCATGATTCAAATTTTAATAAAAAGTATGAATGTAAGGTATGAATAAATTTTAATGGATGAACTTTGTCTTGTGATCTATATTTTGTCTTATTGAAAGAAATTATCCTTGTTTAAGAATTATCTCGTTGTTAAGACAATCAGCTTATTGGATTAGTTAGCGTGAGTTAAGTTAATTGTGTAGTTAAGTAATCACGTTGGGAAACTCTTTAGGTGTTAGTTGATGTCTTCTATTGTGTAATCTATACTTTGATATCTTATTGTGTCTTTATGTTGTACCTTATTTTAAAAAAAATTTATTGCACTCCATTCATGTGTTTTAGCTCTATCCTTTCGGAGTTTCCTGGCGGGGCATTACATTGGCTCTCTTCTTTTGTTCAGAAGGGATTGTCTTGGAAGAATCCTCCCTCATGACCTACTTTCCCTTTCTATCAGATGCTACATATTTAGGGTCCTGGTAGGTAGGCCTTTCTTCTAACACCTAGCCAAATGGTTCTCCTTGTGGCTTAGCAAGAATTTTTTCAAATTTTTTTAACATATGATGCATTATTACAAATTCATTTGGAATGTCTAAACAAAATCCCCTAAAGTTGGGGTCTTTCTGCTTCTTTTCTTTCTCAAGCCTATTGGGTATGTCCCACATTTTTATTCTATTTATTGCATCTCAGGGGGAGTAATTCCTTATTAGGTCCTCATATTATTAATACTAATGATATACTTCTTTTCTTTTCATCTTATTAAATTTGAAGTCGTTGATGTAGTCCTCAAGGTCATACTCTTTCTTTTCCACTCTACAAGTGAAAATTATCTCTCATAAACTCCTGCACTTTCTCTATAGTGTCACAACCTACTATAAAATCACCGCACACCATATATCTTAGAAAGTGAGATCCCTTTTTCTCAGGTTTGACCCACTATCTCTCCATCCACATGAGTTGCCACATGAATTTAATTAATGCAAGGTGGAAAGGAACAAAAACTAGCAATTTGTGAGGTGACTACTGGCATCCATAAACTCTAGTAAATGTATAATATGAATATAGAAAGAAATAACCAATGTTGTGGCTGAATGAACCCTATAGAAATGGCACATACATTGTCTTTAAATCCTTGTCCCTCAATACTCTCATTATATTATTTGGAATCCTTGGGCATGGAAGCCCACACCATCTCAATACCTTCATGAAAAAATGATAAAAAATGCCACATAATTTGACCACTGGGATCCTTTGTCCCAAATTTGAGTCCACCTCTATACTGGCCATCTACCAACTTTATTGGGATCAAACATGGTTATGTTGAGTTTGGGGACCCATTCTGTTCTATTCTAAAAAAGAATCAAATGACATAGGAGCTAGTAATTCTTAAAATCTATTAGAATATTTTCTTTTTTCACCTGCATCAGTCCCTCATACAATTTATATTGTACATGGGTGGAAAAATCATACAACTCATTTGATTCAAGGTGTTGGATCTTAATTTCCATCATCATCATTCCTACTGGCATTTTAGTTCTTTCAGCATCAATTCCCAGAATCTGACATAGAGCATAATATCATTTCTTCACAAAATAGTACTCGAATGAAACTAATTTGAGTGGCTCTTGCTCTAATTGCAATGGGTAATTTCTTCCACCTTTATACATTTTGTTTCTATATCTTGGCACTTCCTCTTTCCTTAGTCCCACTTTCTTCTTCTTGTATTCATCTTCAATCCTTTTCAAATCAAATTCTTTTAAGGAATTCCTATTTAAATTAAAACAAGATATTATTTCTTCATTGCCTACATCTACTATAATTTTGCCCTCGATTGTCCTTATAGTCATAGACTCAGGATGGTATTTCTTTTCTAGAAACCTAATAAGGGTAGGCTCCATGAAGACATTTGGGATAACCAATTTATCTAGTTGTATCACCCATGGGTTCATGATGAGTGCATTATTTTCCTTGTTTTGGTAAAAGTAATAGAAGATATCCCACCCCTTTTCTATAGTCATTGTAAGGTCCGCCCTCGACTTGACTTGTTTTGACTAGAGTTGATTTTTAATTCATGCGTGATAGATATTATTGGGCATATGCTATTCCAGATGATTTATACAATGTTGATACTATCATTATTGATCGTGTGATTTATTAGACACTATATGCTTATTATGTGATTGACTATCGAAATATTATATTGATCATGTGATTTGATGAGAATAAGTGTTGATCAATTTTGCATGCCTTACTATAATCATGAATTATACTAATCATGCACTTGATGATGTTTTTTATGTACTAACCATATTTAATGATTATCTATGATGAGTTGATCTTATGGTGTGCTGGATTGTTGTATGACTATCTTCGGGATAGAGACAATTCTATATCACTCATTGCAAGCGGGATGTGTCGTTGCAATTCTCTAACCCTTGCCTATTATAATATATATGCATATGTTGTATCATGCTTTGTGGATGCAGGATTTGTAGGTACCAGACATCGACTCCACATGGCTCCACAGGTCTGAGCATGTCTTTAAATTCCAATGGCATGTGGTTCAGAGTTGGCACAAGTTCCCCTCACATACTCTAGGTCTAAGTTGTTCATTGTGAGTCGTCGGCATCTTGGCGCAATTTGCCATGTCAGTTAGTAAGCTTGATTTGTTCTGTGTTGTGAGTATGTTAGTATTGGCTGGTTAATCCTGTTATGTTGAGGCTTATTGATTATTGATGCGAGATTAAATAGTTAATAATGTTTATTCTATTTATTTTGATTAATAGTGATTTGATTATTTGGTTATCCAATGTTTAATTTAATTTATTGGATTCTTGTCTTTTTGGTTATTTGATTATTTGATATTTAAATGTTTATTTATTTTAATGATGATTTAATATTTATTTAATTTTTATTGTTTAGCTTATGATGTGTTTTATATTTATTTGTGATTTGACCTTTATTGGTATTTAATTGTTTATTTATTTATTTATTTAATCGTCTATGGTTTAATATTTATTTGGTATTTAATGTTTAATTGGTTCTTTAAATTCATTTATGAGCCTTTGGTTTATTTAATTTAATTTTCCCATTTGATTTATTTAATTGTGGTTCATGTTTCATTTATTAGTTGACTTTTATATTAAGTGGGTTGTATAAATACAATTTATAATAAAATGATAAAACATTCCCACCTAATTGTAAAAGCATGATTTATATTTATCTTACCTGCCCTCTTCTTTTATTGGTTGAATTTGAAAAGGGAGGTAAAATTATATTATATGGTGGGGTTGGTAAAATATATTATAGATTGGAATATTTTGATTGGCCAAGATTGAGGCTAGGGGTTTTGGTTAATGTTTGTCTTTTTATTTTCTTTCCCATGAAGTTTTCAGGGTTGGCTCTTCTCTAGGAATTTCTCCAGGAAGTTTTCTTCTTGGCTTTGGTTTTCTTCTTTCTGGGTTTTGGTTGGAGCTTGGATTGGATTTGGTTTGGCTTGTGGGAGCTCTTCTTCAGCTTCAATCCATTACTTCAAAGTTGCAGGTTGGAGTTCTTCACTTTGTATTTTGGTTTCAATGGCTTCTCCATTTATGCATTGTGTCTGCATTGTTTTGGGTATTGGGCTGAAATAATATTATATGCTATAGTTTTATTATTGCTGAAAGTAAATATTTGGGAAGAACTTTATATTATTTGGGTTTTGTATAGTTGCTGGAAATGGGTATTTGGTATTTCCTATGTATGCCCTTCCTAGTTCTGTGAAAACCCTTGTGAAGATATTTGATTAAATCTTGGTCTATAGTTTGAGATATTTTATTGTGTTTATACCCAAGTATTCCTTATTTCTAGGCATCTCTATTCATATGTTTTTCGTGGCTTTTTGTATAGTCTAGATTTTATTATTTTACCCAAAAGTTTTTGAGATTTCCGTAAGTCTGGCAAAAGCGTTGTCTTTTTTCGGCAGAAGCGCTGTCTTTTTTTGGTAGAAATGCTGTCTTTTTTCGACAGAAACTCTGTCTCTTTTATTTTTGGCAGAAACTCTATCTGTCTTTTTCAGCAGAAACTCTGTCTTTGTTTTCGGCAGAAGCGCTGTCCTACTATGCAAAAATGCTAATCTTCCTGTGTGTTGTATTTTGTGAGTTTTTGGTCATTTCTGAAGTATTTTTCCTGAATGGATTTTTGTACCAGAGGCTGTTTTGAGGTTGTTATACTTTCCAGATTTGGCTTTTATCAGTCTTGATGTATTTTGATGGTTATTGTATATTTATTTCTCTATACCATTGTGGGTGCTTTAGACTCTCTTCCATGTGGATAGGCCATGGATGATTGAGCTGATTTTTATGTTGTTTTGGACCAGCAAGTGAGTAGGCCTTGTTGTGATGTTATTCCTTATTTGATGGCAGCAGTTGATGGCTTGTTATGCCTTTGTTTCTTGCTAGCCAAGAGGCTCATGTTGCGATATTGATGTTGTTGTAGCCTTGCATATGTTGTGAGAGTATGTGTGGAAGTTGTTGGCTGCATTAAGTATTATTTTCATGTATTTATGTTGATAGAGCCTCTTGTGATCTATTGTTGGGCCATGTTAGGAGGAGTGGACTTCCTTGTGATGACCGGGGTCATGAGAGATAGGCTTGCATGAGGTTCCTTGTAAGGATGCATGAAGTCTAGACCACCAGGGCACATTGGAGTTTTTCATGATTTGTAAACAAGTGATAATATTGATAATGAATTAAATTGGGATGGGAAAATTATAACTCAATTAAACAAGATAATGAATAGTTTTGAGCCTCATGACTTATGTCCTAGGGAGGATGTTTTAGGATAAGCATGAGAAGGCTGTGAAGATGGTAAGCTAATCTCCCTTGGTCTCTCATAGGTTGATATGGCTCCACATGTCCATCAGGCTAGTGCCTTGTGTTATTATGTTATTATGTTATGAGGATGGCATGTGATGACACTCCACTCCTACATGTGTTCCTCCTTTGTTATTTATGATTATGCCTATTGGAGCATTTATGTTTTGATGAGTTTTACGCCTCTGGGAGTTCATTCTTGTTATCTTGTGATTGATTCTTGCTTGAGTGTTCTTGTATTAGTTAATCTCATTCGTTTTAAGTGTCGACCTAGATGTAGAGTGTGTGTTGGGACCTTGTGTCATCTCCTAGCACATGGGTGGTTCCTTTGGTTCCACATGGTCAGGTGGTAGGTGCTTTTAAACCATTGGGATGTTCCTATCTTTGGATTCTTCTTGCATGGATGCGGATGCTTCTTCAGAATGTTCATGGATAATAATTGCAGCAAGAATGTAAATGATGATGTGATTTATGTAATGGTTGTAAAAGAAATCATTCTTATGAGAAATGACTATGTTGTTCTAGTGTAGTGATAGATTTTGATTATGTTAGATGATTGTAATGTTGAACCTTGAGTTGTAGGGTAACACATTTATATTAAAGGAAATGGAAGCATGAGATGTGGATCAGTATTGTGGTTTGGTATTAAATGATGCATCTTGTATTCTCGATGAACCATGTTAAAAGGAAATGGTGTAGATATTATGATAATGGTATTAGTTTTGAAATGATATCTTTAACTAATGATTTAGGTAGAAGGAATGGTATGTCTCGATAGGATGTATAAGTAATATTGGAAGATATCTTAGGACATATTTATGTTTGGTGATTAAAGAATTTGAAATTATAGTATTATACTTTGTAGTCAGTGATCTAATGATTGAATTGGAATCTTATAATGCTTGGGATGTAATTGAATGTTCCTTATGGAAATATTATATGGATGTTCTTAGTGAATGAATTACTAATCTTATTAATGGGAACTACTAGTAAGTGTATGGGTAGACAGTAAAATGAATGCGTGTCCTCTAAGAAAGGATTAGAATGTATCATATGTTATGGTTTAAGATTATATCTTGATTTGGTGGATGCTATTGGTGGTTATGGAATTAGGATATTGTATATTAGTTTGTGTTAAGATGAATGCATGTAGTTTCTTAATTTATAATAAGATGATTGTTGGTTAATTGATAGCGTAAGAGATTTTATGAGAATTAAATGGGCTATGGATTAATTGGTTAAGGAGACTTTGTGAGTATTGCATTATGTGCTTTTGGAATCATGATGAAGTAATAAGTATGCTAGGAGCATAGAATCATAAATGAATATATGGAAGTTAATCATAAATGGGAATGGTGTTATTGCAATGTAAGGGTTAATCTTGGTATGTGAATGGTGATGTTAATAGTCAAAGGTTGGTTAATGGTATTAGGAACATTTGGACTTGGCATATAAAATGAATCTAAGTGAAAAGGGAAATAGATGTGCATTGAAAGATAGAATCTCATGTTAAATGAAAGATTAAGTAGATTGCATATCATGAGTGTTAGGTATTTCTATGATGTATCTATGTGTGTATAATGATTAAGATTAGGAGGTATTGATCTGGATGAAAGTAAATGTTTATTTCTTATGTAGGTAGATTAAGTAATGGCATTGAGAGACCCTAGGGAGTTAGTAGTAATGATTTAATGTATTCTTCTTGCATAATTGTTTGAATAGCTTGGGTGATTTACTCTATGTTCATAATAGTTAAATGTTTTTGTGTGCTCACTACATTGCTTATGAGATGTTATGTGTTGTAATGCAAAAAAAAAATTTAATTAGTGTGTTTTTAGCTATATTTCTCTAGGGTATTTTGGTGGGCATTACAGTCATGGCATCTCTACATTTTGACCACTTGTCAGAAAATGCATTCTTCAAGGAGTCTTGCATGGTCAATCCTTTGAATTTATCCACTATTTTTTGGTGGAGACCCCTCCCTTCCTTCTTCTTATTCTCTATTTTTTCCAATTACTCATGAATTTGTTGGCCTAGGGCTTCAACACTTGGAGCTGGTGTAGTCAGAGTTTGAGAAGTTGGTGGAGCCTGGGTTGATGGTGGAGTTTGTGCTTGAGGTGGGGGTGTAGTCTTTTGGGCAAAATGGGATCTTCTTTTCTTTGGTTTTGAACTCCCTACCTTGATAGGTGTGGATTTCTCAATAGTAGTCTCATTAGAAATTAGAGGGGAGGCTGGGATTACTACAATTGGAGTGGCCTCCATTATTTTTCAGGGTGGTGGACTTCTTTCTCTTAGGTTTATAGCTCTCTCCTTGCTCAAGGATTTTGTTAGTAGTCAAGTCATTTACATTCTTGTGTTTTGGGGCCATGATTACTATCTAAAGTTCTGAATTATGCCTTTTAAATACACAAAACCCTATGATAACCTACTAAGCTTTTTTGATGAAATTATAGAACTACAGGTTTAATAGTTACTTATGTCTAGAAAGCTTCTTGGCACAACTAGGTCTCTACAAATCACTTTTGGTCACCTATAATTCTTCTCACTCTATCTCCTAGTTGCTAGGTGAATAAATGAACTACAAAATTTAGCTTTATTTCTCTCAAGCTGCCAACAATTCATTTTCCATTAATTCTATCATGCGAAATGAATTGGTGGCTTAGAAATTTGAACTTTGCCATTGATTTCAAAATGGACAACCATGATCTTACTTTGATCGCTTTTGACTGTTGAGGTGACATTATTTAATCTTTATTATCATAAGAATTAAGGGTCATGGGGTCATAAGAAACATAGGCACTAGGGAAACTAGAACATTAGAAAAAATAATTTGTGACCTACAAAAAAAATAACTAGTGGAAAAGATGACTCGCTAACACTCATGGTTGGTAATCAAACGATTTTGAACCCTTAAAGGCATGACTTAAACTTAGATTACCATCCCGACTGGTCAACATCAAAAAAGAAAAAAGGGAAGCACTAATTCTTAGGGAAAAACATCGTAACCTAAGACTTAGGAAAAATTTAGAAACCCTAACCCCACTAGGGAATAAAAGAGAAAAATTCAACAAAAAATTGAAGCAAGTTCTTAACAGTCCTAACAAAACTATCAAATGGTATTATGAAACTGTAGCATTGTAAATTTTCACCAGGCCAATTTACACCCCATTTTTATGCACCTACTTTTGTGCATCTCCCTCTCATCTACTATCTGGGTCCATTCAATTTTTTAACTCTAGTTTTGATGCCTCAAAATCCTACCAAATGACTCTCTAGAGGTGTGCCCTCCTCCCCAGGCCTTGAATTTGGTCCCTAGTTAAGGAGGACCAGGGCATCACCAATGCCCTAGTCCTGGACCAAAGTGCTCAGTGCTCTCATCCCCCTCTTTGTGGCCCAATTTTTAAGGAAGAGGTGAGACCCATCATCAGTGGCTCAATATGACCATTGGAGGTCGACCTAATTGGTAAATTGACCTATATCCTCATATATAAAGGCATTTGATCAACTCAATTTCATCCTAGCAATTTCATTCAAGCATTTAAGTGTTCATCATTACGCATTTTTAGAGGTCTTCAAGGCTGCATTTTATTCATTCAATCATTATGGAGAAAATTAAAACATTCATAGGCATCATGGCATTTTAGACAACATATGTGATATCATTCAAGAAGCAAAGAATTATTATCAATCATTGCAGATTTGAGGTATATATTTCCATCATTTATTTAAGTATTTGCACCATTTCATTCAAGTTTAATTCCTAAACTAGGGTTTGAATTATGAAAACCTCTATTTCCATCCTATTTTTCCTTCTTTCTATGTGTAGGAAGCAAGTATTTAGTTGCAATCTTCAGGATAAGCAATATTTTTAAAAACAAATCAACCCCCCATTGGAGTGCAGAATGTTCAGAGGGCCAAAGAAACCATCACACTGATTTTGAAAAATTAGGAGCTCCTTTTTGGAACAAGTCCAACTACTCTTACAATTCTTAGATCCAAGTTTGTGGCTCAATCTGATGACTATAGCTCACTATTTGTGTATTTTTACATCAATTCCAACATATTTACCCTAATTTCAGAAAAATCAACAACTCAAGGGAAAGAAGAGGGTATATCCAACACCCTTGGAATTAGATTAGCATTTAGACCTCTTAGGTTTAGATCTGTGTAATTCCTATCTTTCACTAATGTAATGGCCCCTACATAAAAATTAGTAGTTTTCATCCTTCTTGTGGTGGAAACCCTAATTTTTCACCATTACATTTTGGTGAACCTAAATCCTAACACCTTTAATTTTGATTTATGTTCTGAGATATAAATGTTTATGCTATTTAAAATTCAAATTTACACTTACAAGTTTACTTTTTCATTGAATTTCAAAAATTTGGAGGTTAATTTCACAAAAACCCTAATTTCTTAGATTCTAAAATTGAGCTGGTGGGTTGTCTAATTTGGATTAATTGTTTCAAATATGATTTAGAAACATTTCAAAATTCAAATTCAAATTCAAATTCATAGATCTCATTTTAATCAAGTTACATAAATTTAGAGGTTTAATTCATAAAAACCCTAATTTATTTTGGTTAATTAGATTTGTGGGTTGAATAATTCATCATTTTAATTTTCATATCCGAGTTTAAAAATAAATAATGGCACTTAATATATCTGATTTATTTTTTATTTCAAATATGATTACTTTCCTTTTCACTTATATATATCATAGTCATGTGTTGGATAATGGCTTCTTTCACTTCACATTGCTTCTTTTCATTCATAGCATTTTGACATATTGAATTTTTAGAGTTTCCAAATTTCATCCTTTCAATCAGTTAGATCTAAAATCTTTTATTTGTAGTGTGCATGTTGTTTTATTATGTTATTTTTAGAAAAATGCATTGCATTTATAGATCACATTAAAGCTTTCGTAGATCCCAATCCTAGAGATGTTCATGAAAAAACTAATATTTGTACCTCTCCTAGGGTATCTAATATCAATGAAGAATAAGATAATACTCCTATCAATGATCTCTCTAATGGAGATCAAGAATTGAAGAGAAACATGGCACCATCTTCTTCTCATACACATACCCTAGTGCAAGGGGGGCAAGATCAAAATATTGGTGTTTCAATCTCTCTAGATCCTCCTTATTCTCCTGGAGCCTATCTTAGTCAACAAAATATTTGTAGAGAAGATGATGTTATGCATTTCATTCATCATATATCTCCCAACATAAAATTAAGAAAATATGAAGCCTTAGATGATAATGAACTTCCTTCCCAATCTACCAAAGAGGATATTCATGATGAAAGAAAGGAAAATCCTCCTCTCCAAGATATTCCTTCTTCATCTATTTGTCCCTTTGTTCCTTCTAAACACACTTATAC